>NC_135451.1:15664978-17044978 GCF_051991255.1 Vanacampus margaritifer | reverse complement strand
TGTTTGTTTTCAGGTTCTAAACGTGATCAAATTGTTTTGAATTTTACATTTTTAAATTTGATTTGACAGTTGACATTTTTTCATTTAAAAGTTTTTCGTAAATACGGATGTTTTCAGACTCGAAACTCTATTATCATGTAAACAGCTAGAAAAAGTAATACCCTTTTGAAAATCTATTTTTATGGATTATCAAATGTTGGGGGGAAAATCACTTAAAATCAGTCTGAATTCTGTTTTCAAACCAAATTTCAAATATTGGTGCTATCAGACAGAGGCTTTCGTTTCAAATCCGTTTTTGAACAGTTCTTGTGATTTTTCAGTCATGAACAAAAAGTGCACTTTTGTCTGCTTTCATTTCTAACTGCTGAAATCTTCTCACAGGAGAGGAACAGCACGTCTTCTTGTACGGTTGCCGGAGTCACGCCGACCTGCAGGCGTTGCGACCTTTGGACAAAGCCGCTCAAACTCTCCAAATCTCAGTGGACGCCACTTTGCTGTGATTGGCCTCCTCCGGGCTCATTTGCATAAAAGCAGCCCGACCGCGCCATAGGAAGAGCAACAATCTTCACAGGTAAAAAAATATATATAAATATATGTATCAAATGTGTTTGAAAAGCAACTGTTTATTTGGGATTGAATTAAGATTAGTTAATCAGATCACTTTTTTTGTCTCATAAATTGCGTGAGAACCCCCAAAAAAAATTTTGAATAATGTCATTTTGGAAAATAGAGAGGTTTTCTTCCAAGCACGTATGGCCCAGCCCAATATCAAATTTGTGAACAAAAGTTTTGACTTAGCCAGAGACGAAGTGTGGCCTAGCAAAGGTTGGTCAAAGCAAATGTCACAGAAGACGATGAAAGTACTTGAAGGCTTTGAAAAGTACATTTTGGGACAACGTAATCATAAAACTCTAGCATTTAATCCCGGGATGACTCTCGCAGCCTCGCAATACTTTTTAGTTTCCACGGCGACGGAGCCGCGAGGAAAGCTGAGCTTTCAGCGGGCGGAAAGCAAGATGACCATTCGGGGACAGAATGCGCTTTAAAATTATTGACTTTGACAGATGGAACATTTAATTAACAACAGCGATTCATCAAAGTTTGCACGCAGAACATCTGGCCTTTTTTTTTCTATTGTCTGCTTGTGGCCCAAAGCAAACTTTGTTGAATAGACTTTTAATTAACATATTGTTGAAAAAAATTTTTTTTCTTTGTCGCTGGAAGGTGACGTAAGTCAAGTCAGTTGGAATCATGAATCTTTGGATGATAAAATTTCCAAAAGTAATCAAAGTGTTTCAATACAATTATCTAGTGAGATTAGCACACTAAATTGCATTTGAGTGAGCATCGAGAGCTGCTGCATACAAAAATAACTCAAATTGCGTCAAGAATGGACCAACCCAACTTTGTGAGTTATTTAACCCAAAAAGTTGGGTCACAATGACTAACCCACAAAACAACCCAAGAAATGGGTACGTTTGTAGGTTATTCATTTGACCCAACGTTTTGGGTTAGTTGAATAACCCAATTGAATTGGGTCATAAATGAACCGACCCTACTTTTTTAGTTATTTAACCCAAAAAGTTGGCCCAAATTCAATTAATAACCTACAAAGTAACCCCATTGTTGTTGTTTTTTGTGGTTTATTGATTTCAACCAGCTTTCTGAAATGTCGGTATTAAATCGAATTAATAATAATAATTGTTCATTCGACCCAACGCATACAACGCATGCATGCTGCATACAAAAATAACTCAAATTGCGTCAAGAATGGACCAACCCAACTTTGTGAGTTATTTAACCCAAAAAGTTGGGTCACACTGACTAACCCACAAAACAACCCAAGAAATGGGTACGTTTGTAGGTTATTCATTTGACCCAACGTTTTGGGTTAGTTGAATAACCCAATTGAATTGGGTCATAAATGAACCGACCCTACTTTTTTAGTTATTTAACCCAAAAAGTTGGCCCAAATTCAATTAATAACCTAAAAAGCAACCCCATTGTTGTTGTTTTTTGTGGTTTATTGATTTCAACCAGCTTTCTGAAATGTCGGTATTAAATCGAATTAATAATAATAATTGTTCATTCGACCCAACGTTTTGGGTTAGTTGAATAACCCAAAAAGTTGGGTTGGTCCCTTTTTTGACCCAAATTTGGATTTGTTTTGACCCAACTGTTTTTTAGAGACTACATTTAATATGTGGAATGATTTGATCCCGTTGGATTGGATGCACTTGCATCTTTGAATCAAAACAGATTTTTTTTTTTTTTTTTGTCGAAAGTACAAATGTCTGTTTTCCAATGTAGGGAGTAAAAGTAAAAAGAAAATATAAATACTCAAGTATATGTACCTGAAAACTCCACCCAGGTATTGTAAGAAAGTATGTTTGATTTGCTCACCATTGCGCGGATGTGAAAACTCGACACGCACACGCAATGCCAACGTGTTGTTTTCATGCGCGCGCGCTCGCCGCGCCAATCAGATGCTAATGCATGTGAGCAGCCGTTTCATAAATGCAGTAAATGGCGACGTGCGTCCATTGCGGCTGTGACGCTCTAATTGGCGCTGATGGGCAGCAGCTCGCCGGCCGCGCTCCTGTCGATTAGCGGCCGCCTCTTGCCTGTCCGCAGGTTCGCTCGCATTTTCGTGGAACTATCAAATGAACACGTGACAAATCGCACGCAGGTCAACTCGAGCGCACTTCTTCAACTGAAAAGTCTGCACAACAAACAAAGTCACGTGCGATGCTTAGCATCAGAACCACAATCTGTATCAGAACCAGACAGATCTAACCAGAAGCAGATCTAAAAGAGGATTCGGCTCAGGTTCAAAGAAATGGGGCGAGGGCTTGTGACCCTCCACAAGGGGGCGCCATTGCCCTTACATTAGCGCAGACGGAAACCAGCAGGTCACTGCAGGTGATGATTGAAACTTTAAAAACTTTGTCAAAGTGGAAGTGGAAGTGCAAAGCTGGCCAGCAAGAAAGCACAATGTGCATATTGGAACGTTTAGTGATGAAAATGATTGTTAAAGTGAAGTGTTGTGCTTTGCAAATGGCAAACACTTTGTGATTTCAAGTCAAGTCACGTTTCAGGTGGCTGAGTGCTTAAAAGCCGCCGCGTGCTCATTTCAAATGTCAGCTTTAGGAAAGCATCCCTTAAAAGGCTCCTTCATCAAACCAGCCGTTTTCTTGTCCTCATCGGAGTCAAATAAACCTTGACCTTACAAATTCAATTATGTCTATAAGATGATGTAAAGCTCAAATAAAACCAAAACAAATTGGATTAAATGAATGAGCCTAATAACGCAATAGTAAAATTACAAATATACTATAAATGTATCATCAGGATCAAATAATAACAATTATAAATATCATGATGAAATCAAATGGAATACAACTATTCCACACCACACAAGTGCAGAGGCACGATAAACAATGATGAGATTTCACCATCATTCATCATTCATCACGATTCAATCATTTTGCGCGTGTGTGCTGCTCGGTCCATGTGCGTATAATGCAATTTGGATTCAGTCCGTCAGCGCTTGTGTTCTTTCTGTTTTATTGGGTGGCAAACCTGCTGAGTTGCTATGGAAACCGACAAGAGCTCTGCGGGAAAGGACAAGGATTTCTCTCGGGGAAAAACAATTAATGACTGCTTTTTTTTTTGTAAATTAACAATTAGCCGCGCCAAAACTGATATCACGTAAATATTGGAAACGTGCACACCAAAGCAACAGGGGCATATTGTTAAATGGCAGGAAGTGTCAAAAGAAACGGCAAACTGTTACAAGTTCTAATTGGCAATCGAGGACGTTCTGGTCATTTTAATTAAGACGCTTCTAAGAGTTGCGGTCTTCAAGTCCACGACCACAACCTCCTCCATCGCAACCACAACCTGCAGTGGAACATCTACGCCACAATTGAATTATTATTATTATCATCATTATTATTATTATTATCATTATTACTGGGTGGGTTATAGATAGACAGATAGAAGTGTTGCGGCGACCTCTGTCTTTCAGAACGAGAACTGCGTGTGGCTGCGTCACGCCGACGTGACGTGAGTTTTGTGCAAGTTGTGAGCGTGCGTGAGAGCAGATGTTTCCACGCTGATCGTCATGCTTTGATGAGCGTCGTGCACACAAACACACGCACGCACGTCACTGACTTTGTCAACAGATGCAGGCGGAAAATGGCAACTTTTTTCTTTTCTTTTTTTATCTCTCACCATACCAAATCTGAAATGAAAACAGCTCTTGTTTTCTGTTGTTCTTGATTTAAAAAAAAAAAAAAAAAAACTGCATGAAAAAAACAACTAGAGAATGTAATTTCTATTTTAAAAAATGTGTGTGCAAATATTGAAGAGCTGACACTGAGCAACATAAATGCTGTAGAATCGAATGAACTGTTGAAATGAAGGGAAAAAAAAGTAAGACTTGTAGTGAATATTTTGAATCGCTCAAGAAATGTGCAAGGAGGAGATAAAAGATGTTAATTGTCTCTTAATTTGCTCAATTCACTGATAAAAGTACTGCTTTAGCGCCATCTTGTGGAATCTTTGCACCAAGGAAATGTGTGGAAATGAGTCATTTAGACAAAAGTAGGACTTTGCCACCACCTCCATCAAAAATGTTCAACATTTTGTGAGGACGTCAGTTATTACAGATTACATATTTAAGTGGTGCTTTCTTAATGCTAACACTTAATGAAAATGTCCATTAATGGACTAACAAATACAATCCATGTTGCAGTACAAAATAGCGGCTATTCAAACATAAATGGTGCAAAAAAAATGTACAGAAAGATGATGTAACAATAAATATAATAATAACAATATATTATAATATTATATAATGCGTATATGAAATGATATTACAACAACAAAAATTACCCTTCTGTGACATTCTTCTTTGTGTCTTTGTATGAAATCTACATGAAGAATCAGGCACGTGTGCACACAACAGGAGCAGCACGTTTTCTTTCTGGGCAAGTGGAATAAGATTATTCCATATGTATAATTGAGGAACATTTACTTTGTTCCTTTTTTGTTATGGAGCACTTAAAAAATGCAGCAGTTACAAAGTAAACCATAATAATTAACAATAATAGTAATAATAAATATTAATGAATAGATGAATATTTAATAAAAACGTATGTTCAGATTTTTTTTATTTATTATTACAATAATAGAATCAATTTCTGAATTTCATCATCGTCATGTACCTTTTTTTTTAAAACGTTTTTTTATTATTATTATTATTATTATTAATGAAATAAAACCCAACAAACATTTTTTAGCATTAAACATTTTGGCATCATGCTTGTTGCTCCTCTAACGGCCACTAGGGGGCAGGCGAGCACAGTCATTCGTGGCAAGTCGTCAATAAAAGTGTCAAACAAGCACATCACGGCAGCAAACGTTGAACATAGCATCCATCTTTTCTAAGTAGCTTTTCACACGCCTCATGTGTTGATGATGAGGCGGGGGCGAAGCTCCACGGGGTAATAAACTATTCATTACCCAGCATGCATCACTCCACGGACACTCGGAGTGTGTGTGTGTGTGTGTGTGTGTCAATTTTACTTAAGCAAGTCATCCGTGAAGGCACATGATGTGTTGTGACACGTCCGAGCAGGATGCGGATGCTGGCCTGTTGTCACGGCAACCGAGGCGATGAGCCTCAACAGCTTGCGGGCAGGTCAAATATTCATCATGTAGCTCAGGGGGTCTCAAACTGGGCTCTGTGGACCCCCAGAGGTCAGTGTGCAAAACGTCTGTGTTGATTTGAGAAGGTTGTTGTAGGAAATGTGGATTGCTAAAAAAAAAATAAAATAAAATAAAAAAAAAATGTGAGAGTTGAAAACGATTCCGAGGATGAGCGGAAATTTCTGAATATTTTGAAGTTGGAATGGTTTGAGTCCATTGAGAAATGTGGAAGGAATTTAAAAAAAAAACACACACACACACAACTGAGATGCTATTTCACATTAGCATTAAGCTAGGCTACGTTTTAAATGAACAAATATGTAATTATTTTTGTTAAATGCTAGTTTGAACATTTTGATCGATGAGCGGGTGAATGTGAGTACAAGACGGCGGCAAACGTCCGCCGGGATTAGCAGGTGAGGACAAGATGGAGGGATGGTGGTGGCGCAGGTGCGAAATGTGGCGGCGGCTGTTGCACGGATGGAGAATGCCGCGTGCTCCTGGCGCCTCGTCAAGGTGACTCGGGATTACTCGTACGTACTTCCCACTACGCAATCTCCGCCCGGCATCTCGGATGCCGACGTCTGGCGGAATTGGTGTCTTCCTCGCTGGTCTTGGGTTTGTGATATGATTTCAAAATCAGGAAGGATGAGGAGGAGAAAAACTGGCTGAGCTTGTGTGAAAACGACACCATGTGGACAAAAGTATTGGGACATGCGGCCGTGAGCGCTGGAATTAGACTCAAAATGGCAGCTTCAAACCAAAATGGCCGACTTTTGGTTCAGTTTCTGGCAGGGGTCCCTTGAAACTTTTTCAAGCATCCTGTTGTCGTAGACATGTATGCACATTTTGGCAAACTGGTGTAATGTAAATGAATGTTCCCAAGATGGCCGACTTCCTGTTGAAATTTGGGCTGTTATGACACGCATGTTAATTGCTGCAAAACGGAAACAGATACAAATATACTTTTTTTTCCTGATAAAAGAATAGACTCTAATCTTTCTTTTGGTAGTTTCCATGTTTTTATAGCAATAGAACACAATATTCTGTGGGCCTTGCAAAATCAGTCCAAATCTAGTCAAACAGCCGGGAGCGAAGGGGGTTGCTTCAGTGAAAATAACTGCCAGTGAATGAATTAGTTGAGATTTTCCTGCCCAAATATCACAAACTGTGTCTTTACACTTCCCTGCCATTTTTTCCTTTTGCACTTTTCCCCACTTTTGTCATCTTTTAGCTTGTTTTCCAAAAGCAAAGTTATCCAAAAGGAAACGGCGTGAAATGTCGCGAGGTGAGAGGCTCAACCTTTCGACATTTACGCGGGTAATCAATCAGCCCGACAGCCGCTCGGGCCTTATGGGTACTTTGTCGGGCGTCGGCTGCGCTCTTGACGGTGGAAGCGGTCGCTCGGGCCCAAGTCATTCGTTTGCAATCATGGCAAAATGAGCAATTAAGAAGACGGAAGGCGCGGCGAGGTCCGTGCGAGGTCCGTGCGAGATCCGTGCGAGGTCCGTGCGAGAGAGAACAGAACACAACTTGATGTCAAAGTCAAGGCACAGGGGCCAGATGTGCACAGCTGAATCTTTTTTTAAGTTCCAGTCGCAATGCAGCAGACGCGTCCGCGTCAAAATTTAGCAGTAAATAATTTAATAATAAAGCATAAATTTGCGGTCAAGTTGTTTTTTCAATGATAACTCTTTGACTGCCAAAAACGTTAAATGACGTTTAGTAAAATCCTATGGAGGAGTGCCAAAGACGTTAAAAGACGTTTTTTCAAAACAGAGGTGAAACTAACCATTTTCTATTGTTGATTACTGAAAAACGAAATAAGGTAGAAACAAACTTTTTTTTCTGATGAACGATGAGAGTCCAATCCTTCATTTGGTAGTATGTGTGTTTCCATAGTCCAAACACATAATTTTCTGTGGACCTTGAAAGATCAGTCAAAATGCTTAAAATCGGCTGGCACCCACGGCATCCCTTTTCTGAAAACGTCTGGCAGTCTTAAAAATGTGCAGAATTTCACAAGTTACTTCATGTTAAGGATTAGATAGCTCTTAATATGAAAAGAAAAATGCACTGAGCGGTCGCCAATGTCCTACAAATGCAATTATGCCATCTAGTGGCAGAAAAATGACCTCAACACAAATCAATATCGCACTTTTTACAGTACAGTACATCTTTTTAACTGAATTTTATGAATTATTATGAAATGACTAAAAGATGCAGCCATATTTATATTAGTTTAACATTTTTCCCACTTTTATGTTAGCAAGTGTATGAAAAATTTGAAAAATATTTAGTTTGGTACCTTTTATAGTACATTTAGAACAGATATAAAATTAGCGATTAATCGTGAGTTAACTATTGAAGTTATGTGATTAATTACAATTTTAAAAAAATGTACTCGCCTGACACCAATAGTAAAAACACTGCTGAGAATGAATTTTTGCCCAAAATGGCATTTTTTTTTCATTGGGATAGATGCGTTTTAAGTTTTTTTTGTACTGCGCTCTGACATTTTTCTGTGATTGTGATCTTCTTTTGCCGACACTGTCTGCCACAAAGTCCACTTTGGCATGTTTGCCTGTCCCCATGGCTGTTTGGTGTTTTGCCACAATGACAACATTGAGGGCGCAATGGAAGAAGGCGTGCGAGTTATTCGCGTTCATGACAATTCCTTGCAGAAAATAAGAAGACGTCAGGTGCACGTGACGGCGCCGAGTACTTAAGCACTCGTGATGCATTTGGCTGCAAGCTGGCGCCTCCGCGCTTGTCATCCAAACGTGATGAATGTGTGCCGTGTCCCGCACTTCGTCCGGCTTCATAAATCAGGAGGCCGGGCCAAGGCGCCCGAAGAGAGGATCCCGCTTGAAAAAGTTTCAAGGCCGAGCCGAGCGAAAGACGGATGGATGACATCAGACGACGGGGTGGGTGGGTGGGGTTGAGGGGGGGGGGGGGGATGCAAAAGCGAGCCAAGCGGAAGGCCTCCTCGTTCTTAACGATAGAAACGGGATAAAAGAGGCTGAGAAGGACATCTGTTCGTGACCTCAACAGCCACCTCAGGGCCAGAATGGGGGGGGGGGGGGGGGCCTTGAGGTATTGAACATTGAACATACAATACAAAACCTAAAATAAAAGTGAAAGAGGTGATCATTTTTTTTAAATTGTAATTAATCGCATGACTTCACTAGTTAACTCGCGATTAATCACAAATTTCAGATCTATTCTAAATGTACAATAAAAAACATTTTTAGGTTTTCATACTCTTGTGGGAAAAAAAATGTTAAACTAATAGAAATAGTTCAAATGGCAGTGAATGAGTTAGTTGTTGTACATACAAAAATGTGCTAATTTTCCATTGCTAACTTCGGACATTTGGCCTTGGAGGAGGTCTGCCTCCCCAGCACAGCAGCCGTGACAATCCAACATGTTCTTGTGAAGGTTTTGACGGACTTAGCTGAAATCTTTTTTTTTTGTGTGACAAATGTCCCCAGAATTCATTGCATAAGACCCGAGCTTGCTTTCTTTGTACGCTACAACAAAGACAGACTTTTCTTAAGTCGTTTCATCATCAAAAAGTGTCCTCTTGCTTCATGTGAGGTCGTTTGCCGCCTCAAGTCAAAATTCACTTCTTCTTTTTTCTCTCTCTCTCTTTTTGGCTTCATCTTTTCAAATCGAAATGAAATGGAACACACGTGATACCTATTTTATTGTTTGCGAACCTGTGAATACACAACGTCCATAAATCTTTAAAGAGGGCCAAGGTATATACCCTGGATTGGTCGCCAGCCAATCAGGGCACATTTAGACAAACACGTATTCACACTCACATTTGAACGCACGTTCTTCTGTGCTGTTGTTGATGGACGGCGGGATTTTGCATTCACATTTGAACTATTTTGAACTCACTTTCTCTATTTCTTTTCTTTTTTTGATTTAAAAAAAAAAAAAAATCAAATGTAAGCCCTTGAGCGCAAAAGTTTGCCCACCGTTATTAGGCCTCCTTTCAACGTTCTTTTCTGCTGTGTTTTCCTTGCAGGCTGCTAGTATTTAAAAAATAAAAATAAAAACATTAAAAAAAAGAAGATATTTTCTACATGTTCTGAGGGCACGAGCGCTAAGCAGCAAGCACCCAAAATAAACCGATTAATTTTACCTCCCGGGGGGGGAAGCGTTCTCTTCCAAGAAGACTTTATTATGAATATTATTATTATTGTTACAGCATCGTCGTCATCCTCCTTTGCCGCGGTGCGATGAAGAGCGTGTTGCGCCGCTTCCTTGCAGTCGACTGTAAGAAGTCGGCTGACACTTTTTTTTTTTTCTAAGGTGCCGGGATGTGGAATGTGCGATTCATCACCAGCCTTTGAAAAGTCATCGGCGGCGCGGAGGGAGGGGGGGGGGGGGCTGCGGCGGGGGCGGGTCGGCGGGGTTGGCTGTGACATGCATGGCGAAGACTTCATGAAGACGCACGAGTGTGAATAAAAGTTGTGCAGAGTTCATTAACCTCGGGCTGCAAAATTTGATCATCGAGCGCTCAATGAGACGGAAAGCAGTAACGTTTGGCGCCGAAGCGGCCATTTTGTGGCCTGGCATCAGACGGGGAGGGAACCTTGCACAAAATGGCGGCTCCCAAAGACATACAGTGAATATTTTTTGCAGATTTGATCGTTTATAGTAGGGATGTTCGATACCACTTTTTTCAGACCGCTACCAGCATGAGAACACAACTCTTGAATATAGTCATCGCTACCAATACCAAGTACTGATACCACTAGTACCTTTTGATACATAAGATTCCCCCAGTTAAAAATTATAGATCATTTAAACAAATTACAATATTCTACATATCCTACTATAGGATTTTACTGTAAAGTTGCATGAAATGACAATTTCTTATTCTTTTAATTTCTAGATCCTGATCGTAAAACAGCCACCGAAGGCCTCTGCCAATATCTTAAAAACAAAACAAAAAAAACAACTGATAATTGAGAGAATACATGCCTGTCAGTATTAATTTTTGTATGTTTTTCTAAGTAGCACTTCTTTGTAGGTTTGCAATTATTGTGATATGCATGCTAATTTTTGTTAGCGCGTCTATGGTGTTTCGCATTAAGTGTTAGCATAAAGCTATCAGACTTAAATTTTATGGTTTGGTTGAACATTTTACATTTAACTGATATTGATGAATTGTTTTGATATTTGGTGATCTATATAAATGTATCTGCTGATAATGGCAATCACATTTTTGTGTGTGTGTGTGGGGGGGGGGGGGTCATTATAATTACATAGATTAGTGTCTGTAGTTGCAGGGCCTCCTAAAGTCACTCTTTTGTTGACAAAAACTGCCAAAATCCCTCCTGGCCACTTGGTGGACTCATCTTATCCACTTCCTGTTTACTTCCTGTCTCGGCTGCAAGCCGTAATATGCGCATTGACTTCAGGATCCAACCCAATTTTTCCAAGATCAATCGATGGCCTTTTCCCGTTTTCTTGATCAGGCGGCACGGTGTCCTAGTGGTTAGCATATCTGCCACCCAATCGAGTGGCCTGGGTTCGAATTGGGGTCTCTTGTTTGAATCAGAGCTGTGGTCTTCCTGTGTGGCATTTGCATGTTCTCATGTGTTTTTTTTTTTCTTTCCTCCAACATTTCAAACACGTTAGCATGTTAGCTTCATTAAAGATGAAAAAAACCCGTTGATGGGTGTGAAGACTTCTGCCATGGACTGGCAGCCATTGCTGGATTCCAGCAAAAAGAAGAAAATCATGTGCCTGGATGCACAGTATACATTTGTATGCATACTGTACATGCTCAACATGCTTCTTTTACTTGTTAATATCCTCCCACAGCAGTGTTAAAATATGCACAGCACGCCTGTGCTTTTTCTTCATTTGAATGTGAGAGGAAGACGACCACGACGAAGAATATGTGCAGTGTATTTTTAATGTTTGCTTTTAGGTGTCGCCTGCACTCAAGCCTCCTTCTTAAAAAAAAATTTTTTTTTTTAAATCCACAGCAGGCACGCTAATGCCAAACAAGAACATTTTCAACACTCCTCGGCGTTTGCCAGTAAACAATTGTATGTTTGTCGATCTTGTTGACTGTTTTTTTATTCCTTTTTTTGCATCTGCTTTTCCCTTTTCAATTTCTTCTCTTCGTCTAAGGAAGAAAGACAGTTCTTGGTGTTTGCCAGTAAACAATTGTTTGTGTTCGGCATAAATGTGACATCAGCTGCCGTGTTCTGAAAACGCACGATTGTCACAACATTTTTGAAAATGGCGTGTGTGTGTGTGTGTGTGTGTGTGTGTGTGTGTGTGTGTGTGTGTGTGTGTGTGTGGTGAGTAGCAGGCGTGGCTTGTTTACAATAAACAATTTAGAAGAGATTTGCGCGTCAATGAAATATTGAAAGCGCGGATGAGGCGGAGATTATGTATGAAGGCGAGATTGCCGGGGCGATGGCTGGGATCGCGCGGGTGGCTTCTCCTTCCCCGAGCGCCCCCCCCCCCCCCCGATAATACCAGCAATAATTCACGGCGTAAACATCGGGCCCGACAGCCGTTTCCGGAGCGTTTCATCCTCACGGCGGGGGCGGAATTCGTTTGCGGCTTTTTTTTTTTTCCATTATCGCCGCTCGATGCGGCGTCTAGCCCGTGAGCCGACTTGGCGCCGCCCCTGTCAAAAATGGCGCCAAAACACAAAGGTGCCGATCCCGCCTCTTTGTTGAGCTGCCTGGAGTTTGATTTGCTTCGGCGGCGTTGGAAGAATGAGGCCTCGTCTCCGGATGGCAACCTTGCAAAAAGTGCGCGCTGAGGGCGACGGGGGAGGTCACGCCGACGATTGCATCGGCAAACAGAACCAAACATAAATGCTCCTTTTTCCCCCCCGTTTGGCTTCTAAAAGCCGAGCGTCGGAGGCTGCGAAAGCCGCAAAATTTGGGAAAACGACTCAATTGGAAAGATTGGAAGGGGAAACGTGGGCCGGCTGAGTGCAAGCGCACTTTGACCGGCGATGTCGGTTTACTCTGGTATTTGCATCTTGAACAGAGTGACGCATATTATTTTTCATTTTGTTTCACATTCCCGTCAGAGGGAGCGACCTCGTGTGTGCGTCGTGTCGGGTTTTCACTGCATGCTGTATTATTCCCAAACAGCAATGGAGGAAGGAGAGAGATTCGCGTTTTCAAGCTGGAAATAGAGTCACTGTTTCCGATTGTGTTTAAGAAAAGAAAAAAAAAAGGGTTGAAAAAGAGTGTTAACAAGCTTCAATAACACTACGTCAAATAAAAATACAAATAAAACAGGAATCAGCTAATTATGCATTGGAGCTTAAAAGTCCCAACAGACAATATTAATAATTCAAAACAAAAAAATAAGCTAATTTAGGTTCAATTTAAGAAATTACATCGTACTTAAGTTTTTGCAGTGCTTTGCATGTACAAGTTGCTGAAGGTTTTTCGAAGTATTAATGAAAGCATTAACAGGCCGCGCTCCTCATCCAGTGTGCAATGTGACGTCCGATCAATAAAAGACGGTGGCTGAAAGTCAGGCAGGTGTCTTTGCTTGTAATGAATTCCGAGTAAATCTCCCGCGAGACGCTCCATCTCCATCTCGGCGTTAGCAAACAATCAAGCGCTGGGTTTAAAAATAAAAGCCCTCCGGCTCGCGAGAGGCTGCCTGCTGCTCACTCTTCCTCCTCTCCTCGTCCTCCTCTCCTCGTCCTCTTCCCATCTTTGTCTTCATCTTCATTGTTTGTTTTTTTGTTCCCTCCTAAACGCGCTGAAGGCTTTTTAACCTCGGCAACATCGTGGCTGCTTGTCGTGCAAACAAAAGATGCTAACGTCCTCGTTAGAGTAGCACGCGGCTGCTGTTGTGTACCTGCTGCTACAAAATGCATTACATGACATTATAAGCAGGCAAAGAAATGTTGCGCAATGGCCACCCGACCTGAATCCCATCGAGCATGCGTTTCACTTACTAAAGGCAAAAGCAGAGGCGGCAAATCCAGGTTCAGAAAGTCAAAACCAGGCCACAGTTTGGCTTTAGCCCCAGGCGCTAGCTAGCTATCTCCCTAGCTAGCTCCCACAATGCTTGTTTACCTGCTAGGGAGCTAGCTAGCTAGCATCAATGGCTAAAGCCAAACTGTGACAGGGTTTTTACTTTCTCCACCTGTGGACAAAACTGAAGGGCGTATACGCCCCGCGAGCAAACAGGAAGTGAAAGTAAAGGAAGCAGATTTGGAAGTTGAAATTTCAGCAAGTAAAAGTTGAGCCCAAGTTGACTTGAAAAAACTCCGTCGCGAGTCGCCCAAAAAAGCTCAACGTGTCACATTAGATTTTCGCCTCAACTTTCCCAGCGGACACATTTTTGATTCCATCTTTCCAGGTGAGAGATTTTTTGTCAGCGGGGGGTCTTCTGACGGAATCCGCTTAGCTCGAGTCTGTCGGCCTGGATGGAACGCCGGCGCTAATCTTCTGCGCGTTCATTAGTGCAATGTGCCAAATTAGCATTAGCGCTTGAAATATGTACACGACGCCATCAAAGCGCAGCCGGCAACTTTGCGAGCTCGGTGGGTAACGCAGGTGGGAGCAATTAGTATGAAATATGGAAAAGATGTCAGAGGTGATGAAAGTCCTGTGGCGCAACCAGACTTTTTTTGTGTGTGGGGGGGGGGGGGGTCAGTAGGGATCTTGCCAAGGTAATGACATCTGACGGGAAAAAGAAAGGTGAAAAAAAGATTTTAGGGATGAAACTGGTCCTCGAGTCTCATCGCATCACATGGTCAGAGATGATTGACAGCTGGCGTAGGCCGAAGAAGAACAAGAACTGTTTTTTTTGTTGTTGTTTTTTTTTTATGTTTGGTGTCCTTCAAAGTCAACTGAACTCAAAAAGTGGAGATCTTGAGCAAGAATTGTCATTGCTCAACCGCCCGAGATCTTGCGTGTCTCGCGTCGACAAGAAAGATCTGAGAAGGATTTTTTTGCTCTGTGATGTTTTGAGGATTCTCCGCTGCTCGAGTGCTGACTAGAACTGTCAGGTTTTTGACCGCAACATTTTTGAAAAAGCTTCTTTTTTTTTTCTCTCAACAAATACGTTATTTTTGCTTGCTCCCGTGCTTGAGATTTATTTGGATTGTTTGGCTGCTCGAGTGCTGACAAGAACTGTTTGTCAACATTATCTTGTACGAAAATATTCATAAAAAAAAATCTTGCTTCAGACAAACGTCTTTTACTGGGGATGATAGCACTTTTTTTTTTCCAATACCTGGTATCGGTACAGGCCCATCTTTTACAACGTGATGGATTCTCACATTTTAACTCATTCACTGCCATTGACGGCTTTAGACATCAAAAATAAATTTGAACTATTTCCATTATTAACCAAATTTTCCCACTTTTGTTAACAAAAGTATGAAAACATATAATTTTTCGGGGGTATTAGAACAGATATAAAATTTGTGATTAATCGTGCGTTAACTAGTGAAGTCATGCGATTAATTATGTTTAAAAATTGTAATTGCCCGATGCCCCTAATTTTTAATAATCTTTTCTTATAAAAAAAAGCAAAAACATTATTAAAAATAAAAAAATAAAATAAATATTTTTGTTTTGTTTTTAAAGAAAGGATTATTAAAAATTAGGGGCATCAGGGGCAAATTTGTAATCGTAATTAATTGCATGACTTCACTAGTTAACTCACGATTAATCACAAATTTTATATCTGTTCTAAATGTACCGAAAAAATATATTCAAAAAATTCTAGGTTTTCATACCCTTGTAAACAAAAATGGAAAAAAAATGTTAAGCTAATAAAAATCGTTCAAATGAATTTTTGATGTCTATAGCCGTCAATGGCAGTGAATGAGTTAATGTTGATTCCGAAGATTTGAGGCTGCTTGAGCGCTGACGAGAACTTCTTTTTGACTACATCGTTCACAAATATCTTAAATTAGGTTATCCTTTACAAATCGATATGATTTCTCATTGATCCCTGGCAGTTTGAGTTCATTTAAGGATTTTTGGCTGCTCGAGTGTCGACGAGAACTTTGTGTCATCTTGACTTTGGACCGCATCGTTCACAAACATCTTCCGTTTGTAAAATCGACGTCATACCTGCTTGATCCCTGACAGTTTGCGGCTCATTTGAGGATTTTTGGCTGCTCGAGTACTGACAGGAACTTCATCTCTCCATGAAGCCATAAATGACTTTGCGGGGATGGCTTTCGGGGTGAAGGCGGGGGGGGGGGGAGGCGCGCTCGCGCATCACGTCGGCGGCCCGCAGCAAACGAGCGCCACCCGACATCCAACTGCCGCCGCCGTAATTAGAGCGCCGACGAGTCGGACTAATGAGCCGATGAGCGATCCCGGCGAAGGCTGCGGTGCCGGATTTGTCAGCGTGATGGCGGTCGCCCGCTCGTTGACCTAATTGACAGCAGGTGAGCGGCCATGATGGAGAGGCGCCGCAGATTTCCAGGGCATCTGGCGAGATCTCCGTTTAGATCCGAGGCATCGTTTCTGACCAACACGGCGTGCTCCTGAAAACGGAAAAGTCGGAAATTTGGAAAGCAAATGGCGTAGTTCCATTTGACTTTCTTTTCTTTTTTTTCAGGATTTGGAAGTGCTGACTAGAACTATTTTTCAACTTGACCATTTTTGAATAAATAGTACTCTTATTTAAATCGTGACGGTTTGAACTTGAATCGAGAATTTTGGCTCATCTGGACTGGTTTATTCCAGATGGATAGTACCCTCGCTTGACCCAGACAGATGGAAGTCGATTTGATGACTGCGGCTGAGACTTGTTTGGCAGCCGCACATTTCGCCACAGTTTTCACAAGCATCTTGATCCAGGCAACTTTTATGAATAGATGCTTTTCTTCCTTGATTCCTGACAGTTCAACATTGATTGTAGCATTTTGGCCGCTCGAGTGCCGACGAGAAAGGTTTCGTCAGCTTGTTGTTTCACCCTGACTTTCACCGTCTCGGCCCGCCTGGCTTGACCCGCGCAGATTTTTACGATTGTGGCTGCTCAAGTGCCGAGGAGAACTGTTTATGAACTTGACATTTGACCCCAGCCTGGGCAAATATCTTCATTCAGGTTTCTTTCATGCATAGATGCTATTCTTGCTTGATTCGTTTTGGCTGCTCGAGTGCCGACGAAAACTGTGATGTTTGTTCGGTATCCCAAACATTTTGGCGAGATATCCGACATATTTCTTAAATATGAATTAATACAGTCTCACTCGGTCCCTGAGACCTTGAAGTTGTGTCGAAGGATTTTGGCTACTCAAGTGCTGAAAAGATTTATTTATTTTTTTTATAATCTTGACATTTGATCCCATCTTGAAAAAAAAGATGTCCAACCTGTATTGCAAATAGCTGGCTAGCATTTCTGATGCGTAGATTGAAATATGTTTGAGGATTTTGGCTGCTTGAATGCCGATGAGAAATGTTTTCGTGAACCTCTTGTCAAAGGTGTCCAGCTTCTTTAGTAAATGGAATCCTCACGTAATCCATGACGATTTGGCGTCGAGTTGAATAATTTAGCCGCTCGAGTGCCAACGAAAACTCACCTTGAAGTTATTGTTAAAAACAAACAGCTTGGACAGCAAATGTTTGATTCCGTTTTTTCATTCGATTCATATTGAGCGATGTTTTCTTCCACTCTCGGGGTTTTGCAACTCTTGTTGTTAAAAAGCCACCTCTCTCTCTTTTTTTGTTGACTTTTCCTGTCGGCGCGGAATCGCCCCCTTTGCGGTGGCGGCGGATGACGAGCTGTCATCGGCGAAGTGCTGCGGGCCGCGTCGCTAATGGAAGGCTGGAAGCACCTTCAATGACCAATAAGAGCGCTCATTATCTTTTCTTGCGCCTTGAAGTAACACATGAAAGCGGCGGCGGCGGCGGCACATAATGGCGTACTTACGCCCGTCCAGGCGGCCGACTCTTCAGCCTTATTTGCCTCGCTCGCCCATTTTGTACTTATATACGCTTTTGTCTTATCGCCACGGGGCCTTTTTCTGCTCGCTCGCCGCGGCGATAATGGCGAGCGAGCTTTCAGCTGCCTCCCGGCAAAAATCCCGCAATCAAGAGTCATTTAAGTTATGACACACGTGGCGGCGAAAGAGGCGCCTGGACCACATGAGGATAATAGGGCCGTTATCTCCCTGTCTCCCACGGCTAATGAGGTGAGAGAGGGTGACGGGATACAACCGCGCTCGTTTTCGCTTTTTTTTATCCTGATGATGAAGTGTCAAAATGTGTTCAAAGTCACTCAGGCTTGAATGCTACACGCTAACAACCACACGCTAATGCTAATTTTTTAACATTTTGATGTTTATTTGAGGATTTGGCCTACCCGAGTACTGAGGAGAACTGTGATTTAAAAATAAAAAAAAAATGGAGTGTTTTTGCTGAGTTTCCAGACGGTTTTGAAGATGATTGTAGGAATTTGGTTGCTGAAGTGCTGACTAGAACTCTGTCAGATTGACTCCAGACCCCAAATTAGAAGCATTTCAATTCGTACTGTTTAATAAATGTGTAGTGTGTTGGCTTTTTTGAGGATACTTGCTGCCCGAGCACTGATGAGAATATCTTGTCATATTTGTTTTTGACCCCACAAATGCAAATATTTTCACATTTTACAAATGTCATTCTTCTTTTTCTTGATTGCTGACAGTTTGAAGTTGATTTGAGGAATTTGGCAGCTCGAGTGCTGAGTCTGAGTCTGAGTCTTTACTTTTGACCCCAGCTTTCACAAATGTTTAGCCTCAGGCATCTTTTGAAATAGGATCAATTCATCAGTTTCTTGTAAAAGAGAAGAGAATGAAACATTGTATATTTTCGTTTTTGAAAACCACATACGTTGTGTCTCAGGCTACAATGATAGGATTGTATGATTTTATCTGCAGGGCGCTTTCCAGCCTCTCATTTGTCTCCCCAAAAATGCGCAAGCACTCAGTCTTTCAATAAAACAAGACCAGAGTGACAAAATGGCTTCTTCACTCTCGGACTTGGGGAGTCTGAGGAAATTGCTCTCATTTTAGTGAAATGACTTAGTCGCCCAATTTTGGTCCCGCTGGAGCGGCGCCAGGGAACGCCGCACACTTTGGAAGCGCTCCTCCTCTTTTTTGGACGTCACCGCCATGTACTCCATCAATAAATGCATGGCGTGCTGCTTCCTCTTGACTCGCGCGCAACAGGATCGGCGCAAATGCTGATGCCACGCCATCGTCAACATCGCAAACACGCGTGTGTATTTTAATGACTTTCATTTTTTTGGGGTTGGGGGGGGGGGGTGGCGTAGCATGCTGAGTCATGTTTGCATGGCTGGATTTGATTTTCAATTCTAGCTCTCAAACTCTTTACAGTCATTAAATAAAAACAATAACATTTTTTTAATTATATTTTATTTTTTTTTATTATTTATTTTTTTTTTTAATTTTTTTTTTTTATATATATATATTATTTTTATTTATATTTATGTAATTTTTAACAAAATTACATTCAATGATCTTCAATTTGTAAATGAACGCATTCAATTATCTGAATGAGCGAGTTGGACAAAAATGCTATTTTAGATATTGACAAAATACAGGCTTTTGTTATATTTCATTTGTCGTAATGATTTCCTCGATGCACGTCTAAAATAACCAATAAAAATGTGTTTGAAGCTAACAATAAAATAAACAAGACACTATGATTATTATTTTTTTGTTAGATACAGTACAAATGGCTGACTTGCAAAAATAAAATAAACAGCCAAATAAAAATGGCCATTCAAGAACAGCACAAAACTGCTGAACAGCAAACCATCATTAAGTGCAAGAACTCATTTTGTCCTTCTTTTTTTTTGTGCAAAAATCAATTTACTCAAAATTTTTATAAAATAATGTTTGTCTTGTATGTCATTCCAAATCCATAAACGATTAGGCCTCCTCATGTTGTAGTAAATCATGTCTACCATCTAGTGGTCAATGGCGATATTGCAACTTAAAACTGCAGTCATTGCATAGTCAGTTTGGCCCCAAAAAAAAAAAATCTGGGATTTTTCCTCCAGTTTTTTGTGGACATTTTATTTTTAATGTTTGCCAGCATTTATTTGAAGAATAATTAAAATTAGCTAAAAAAATTAATTAAAAAAAACTAATCAACAAACATTTTTCTTTTCTTTTTTTTTTTTACATTATTTCAAAGCGCCACATTTCTTATAATCAGTCAAACGGAAGTGTCTCAGCACCTAAATTTGAAAGAAACAACAGCTTCTCTTGCACTTTTCCCTCGCGTCTTGCACACTTGAAAGAAAAAGTCCGATCTCCCGTCCACCTTGACAAACACTCGGCGGAGACGCTGAGCGACGCTCTCGAGGCTAATGATTTCCTCCCAAGCGCGGCGGGCGCGACCTCGTTACGGCGCCGTCTCGTTGGCGTTCGCCCACCTTTCTTGGAGGCCCTCCAATCTTTGCAAAAGAGCCACTCCAGGTGGAATCAGGCCTCTTGAGATTATTTTTCAAACTTTTAGCGCTTCAGGAAGTGGGCGAGTCTGGAAAAACATGGAAGTCCGCTGACCATCATTCGTACTCACTGAGCTGAAATGCTAAATGAAATGCTCTGGGGTTATATTAGCCTAAATAGACAACTTATCTTTTGTATCGTTGTTCATTTGACCAAATTGTGACATCATGTGGAGCTAATTAGCATAATAACCACACCCACTCCAGCTCTCTCAATCAGTGGCATGATGAATTCATCAGCCAGGCTGGATGAAGTTCACCACAAAAAAAAAAAAAAAAAAACACGGCACTATCAAAGGTCACGGGTCAAAGTCAAAAGGTAAGCAGAGCTGCCATTTTAGCACATAGCCACCCCAAAAAATACCCCCCAAAAAAATCATCGATCGCAAAATTCAATACAGTGACTTTAAATAATTAAAACAGTTATTTCTTGCTTGTGTGTCCATTTGCGTTGTACTTCTTCTGGTGTGTGTGAATTTGCCACCAGGGGGCAGTATAATAACAATACATGCCATTTCTACGAAGAGTTTCACAGCCAACGATAAAGAATATATGCAAAAGATTGTTGTATGGCCTTTCGATGTGTTGCTGTTTAGCTTCAAGTTTTCGAAGCTAGTTTCGGAAAAGTGTATTTTGACAAAAGCATTCTGGGAAAATACACAATATATCGTGTTTAAGTGAGTTGGTGTTCGCGAGCACGTTCTCGTGCTAAGCGCATAAAATTAAAGAAGAGCAGCGAGCTGATTAGGGCCGAAGGTGCGGCGACACATCGGCTTGACAAACTGTCAACGACCTGACCACCGTTGCCCCCCTTGGGAGCCTCTTTTAGGTCCAGTAAAAAGAAAAAAAAAATTTTTTTACTTGATGTGCGGCGTGATGGAGGGCGGCAGCGAGCGCGTTTGCGAGGCTAATAAATTGTGGAGTGCAAGGTGACGGCTGGCTGTATTTACTCTGCACTCCTCTTGACAGCATCGAGAATGTGCTCTTTTCCTGCACGGGGACAATTAAAGAAGGTTCCAGCGGGAGAATTTCACCACGCTATTGATTTCATCCTTTTTACCGCACGGAGGAAAAAAAAGAGTAAATGAAAAAATGCGGCGTGATGAGGTGCATGTGTGAACTCAAGAGAACGTTGTGTGTTTGTGGGAAAGAAGTAAAGGTGTCAAAATACTTTGCGAAAGTAAGTTGCACTTTGTTGAAGTTACGACGATGCCTTCACCTTTGCCGTACTGTACTTTGTCAAAACGTGCGGTTGGAACACGATTCAACAGCATGTCAAGCGTTTGCGCATCCTGATTTCATGCATTCATTGTGAGGCACCTTATGATATGCACGCATTTGCCACCAGGGGGCGGTGTAATACATGCATGCGCATTTGCGCGAGGAAGACGGTAACAATTGCTAAGTAAGTATTATTATGTATTAATATAAAATATAATAATAATAAATAAATAAAATAAAAATGAAAGTAAATAAATATAATATAATAATAAATAAATAAAATATAATAATAAATAAATAAAATATAATAATAAATAAATAAAATATAATAATAAATAAATAAAATCAAAAATATGACATATTATTATTATGATTATGATTATTAGACTTTTGCCCCCTGCAGTTGATGTTTGAAGAAGTATTTGTCTGCTCTGCGCCCACGCTGAGCTGATTGCTCTCCATCAGAGAAGTCAACCCAGGCCTGCAATACATTTTCAACTCAAGAGGCCAAACAAACAAACTCGAGTGACAACAATGAGGGTTGTTATCAAGCAGACTTGACAGCCAAGTCGGCCTCTCCCAGGGACACAAAGCAGCTCGAAGGAGCGCTGACAATTATTTCACTTGTTAACCACGCACTTCACAAAGGCTCCGTGTGTAGTCAAACGTGAGCTAGTTGCAAAGATGAGAAATAAAGTCGAGCGCTTTCAATTCTATCTGACTGCAGTCTTGATTGGATTTGATCTCTTCCAGAGACTCTCAGCAGTGATTACGACAATTGTTACCTCCACCAAGCAAACATTGTGGCAGACGAGGGGATTTGTTTGTTTGATGGTTACGTTTTTGCTAGTTAGGTGGGGGAGCCGGTTGGGTCAAACAGTTGGGTCAAAAGCAACCCAATTATGGATCACAAATGGACCGATTTACTTTATGGGTTAATTTGACCCAATGTTCTTGCTTTTTAAATGCAAAATGGCCCAATTATTGACACAAAGTTGGGTGAACTTAGCCCAAGGAAAGGATCTGACCCAAATTTATGGGTTGTTGTATACAAAATGATAATTTTTTTTCTTTTGATGCAAAACAACCCAGAAAGTGAATGTGAGCCAATTTTCTGCGTTGTTTTATACAAATTGATTTATTTATTTATTTTTATTTTATCCCCCCGGGTTAAAATGTATCCAAAAATTGGATCAAATTGACCCAAGTAGAGGATGTGACCCAACTTTCTGGGTTGTTTTATAGAAAATGACCCGATTATTGACCCAAAGTTGGGTTAACTTAACCCAAGTAAAGGATCTGACCCAATTTTCTGGATTGTTTTTATCAAAATGATATATTTTATTAATTTATTTATTTATTACGGGTACAAATCAACCCAGAAAGTTGGGTCAAATTGCCCCAACTTTCTGGGTTGATTTGTAAAGGTAACTTCTGAGCCAACTTTATGACTTGTTTTACCCAAAAGATTTTTGAAGTTGGGTCAAATTAACCCAAGTAGAGGATGTGACCCAACATTCTGGGTTGTTTTATAGAAAATCGCTAAATTTTTGACCCAGAAACTGACTCAAGTTGATGAACTGACCCAATATTCCGGGTTGTTTGATACAAAATGGCCCAAGTTTTGACTCAAAGTTGGCTCAAATTGGCCCAAGTAGAGGATCTCGCCATTTTTGACCCATAATTATAAATCAAAAAGTGTAGGTAGGGATAGATGGTTGGTTGGTAGGTCGGCTAGTTGGATGTCTAGGTTGGGCCATGGAGAGCTGGTTGGTTGGTTGGATGGATGTTTCGGTAGATAGGCACTTTGTTTGTTCATGACTGATATTAAGTCAGTTAGTTAGTTAGTTAGTCTGTGTTGAAGTCTTGATATTGTAGGTAAGAAAATCCGCAGCAGATTGATCCACATTTACAATTGGCTGCAATCCACATGAGGAAGTTCATTGGGAGTGAATGTGATCCAGTATCTTTTTGGATGGATATTTGATGGCGGGAAAGCTTTCATGCCACACATTTTTGGGCGGGACTAAAGCAACTCCTTGGGCACTGAAGTGGGCGAGAGGGTAGAAGGAAACAAGAAGGAGAAGGAGGAGGTGAGGATGCCAAGCAGAGCTTTCATGTTCTTCCAGTGGCAGGCGAGGCGAGGAAAGGCTTTAGCGGCAGAAAAGCGCCGCCTGTGCTCCTTCTTCCCTCCCTGCTGGGATTTGTTTACACAAAAGGGAGACATTTGGACTGGGATTATCTCGGGCGCAGACCTCCGAGCCTCCGCCGCGCCGCCGTGCCAGAGAGCCCCCTCGTCCTCCCCGCCAAGCTGCCGAGAGCAAGTCAGCAAAGTCCGCTCTCACGCCGCCAAAAACACGGCGCTAACCAGTGTAAGACCAGGATGCGAGTAGACTGTAGACCCCAACGCTGAACAGGAAGTCAACACCCCAAAAACATTTTTCCACAATAATGTGTTCTATGCAAACCCACTGGTCTAAATAAGATATTCTGGTTAATATTGCGTTCGTGGAATAGCAGCTAAGCAGCCAAATCCAGCCGTTTTTTTCAATAGCAGATGGTGGCCAATTTTGCCACTTCTGACATCATTGCTGCGCAGGTCTCAGGTAACAACCAATCACAGCTCATCTTCAAAAAAACAGGTGAGCTGTGATTGGTCATTGCCTGAGCAACTGTGACGTCGTCTTCCGTCGACAGCAGGTGACAAAATGGCCGTCCCCTGACATGGATCAAAAATGGCAGAATTTTGCTTCATAATTCATATTACATAAATGTCACAATGTCATGTTAAGACTAGTGAGGGTCACATTATTCGCTAAAAAAAACTCTCTGATTGACGGTTTTTGTGCTCAGGCCAAAGAAATCTCTTATAAATGTATTGGTTTGTCATCATCTTTGTGCCAAGCAACATTTTCTAAATGAGAGGACGACGAGCATCATCTGGTCAAGCCGCAGGCCGAAAGTGATTTTCTGCCATCTAGTGGCATCTATAACTGATTTTCAGGAGAAAAAAAGTTTAGGAACATTTTGAAGTTGGAGTGCTTTGAATAATAAATGAATAAGAGAAAATATGTATCCATTCATTTCATTCTAATGTGTGTTTTTTTTTTCTTCAATAAAAATATGGAATCGTGGGAACAGTGTGCATTCGGGGAATAATAGTAATAATAATTCCAAAGTAATTTGCTGCCTTACAACAGAGGCTTTTCAACGTTGGCACAATACGCGGGCCGCCCCCCGCACGCTTGCCAATAGAATCACACGTTTGCAGCACATTGTTTCAAAACGTGGTCGCTAAAAAAGAAGCGGGCGACGGCATGAGTAAAAAAAGATGACGCTGGGCTTGCACAGAAAGCCGTTGGGAGCTATTTGGGGACGGGAGACAAAGATGGCGAGGGTGCCCGGCGTTGCGGGATGAAAAAGGTGAATTTGTGCGCTAATTAATTAGAAAAGCTTTCCAGTCAATTAGCACAGATTGCGGCGGGATTGAAACCACACCAGCACAATGATTCCACTCGCTCCGCATGATTGCATGTTCGCCGACGTTACGGCGGACATTGTTGGAGGGATAAATGATGTTGTACAATCAGTTTTCTTGTTGTGTTTTTTTTTTTATAAAATAAAGACACTATGCGCTCTAATACACTGAGGGACTGCGTTGTTGTCACTCACGTAACAATGTTACCGCATTAAGATTATTATGCTACGCTACAGTATTCTATGCAAAGCTATGTTGCTTACATACACATTAGATTACACCAGACTTAAACGACTCGAGTAGCTACCGGTAGTTTGAGTACCTCAATTTAAAAAATAAAAAAGAAATGCTCATGGATTTAGGTGTTGTTGTTTTTCTGCCACGGGCACTCGTTTATTTAGTGCACATGGTTGGGAAAACAGTCAAGCTAGCTGTAGCAATGTTGTGCTAAACGTCAACAAGGTGAGAAGGTTAAGTTCAGAATAAAATACAGCACAGCAAAGATACAGCAATACACAGACACCATTGCCTTGATCAACTTTTATTTTCATGTTGTTTGTGGCGGCTGACTTTTGAAAGTTGGATAAAAATGAAATTGCCATCGCAAAGTGACATCTTGAAATCATGTAGAATCGCTAATTAAGGAAGCTAAAAAAAAAAGTGTGGGGGGGGGGATGATTTCCGGACACTGACATTGTATTAATGCAGCACCAGTTCCCAACATTAGCAACATTAGCAGCTAGCGGAGAGCCGCTAAACGAATCCCGCATTGTTTGATGTCCTTTCCAGTAGGAATGCCAAAATATTCAATAGCAGCAGCCCTGCGCCAGACTGCGATAACGGCTAACAAGCTAGCATAGCACGAATCATTATTATTTCAAGTATCTTTAGCTCATCTTCATTCCAACTGCAGCTAGCAAACATGACCGCTGGCAGATAGTCTTGTTTAAAGACAAGCGTGTGAGAGCAATTGATGTCGCTAGACGTGTTTAAACGCTGTTGTTCATTTCCTTCGGAGAAGCCTTTTCCTCCCAAATGCACTTAACGGCAGCCAGGCGGAGGAAACAGATGCGCGGCGGCACGTCAAGGGCCAACGCTAACTGCCATTTAAGAGATGTTGTCACGTCGTAAACTGATTGAGCCCACTTTGTTCCGCCGGCCTGACGTTGGGCAGGCGGGACGCACTGACAGCGGCGGCAGATCATCGAGGTACTGCTCAGATGATAGTTTTTATTTTATTTTGATTTATTTTTTCATGGTCACTTTCTGGCTTTGGTGCCTCCGGAACATGTCAAGATTGAGTCTTGGGTTTTGTTCCATAGCCGAGGTACTGCAACATCAGCAGATCAAATAATTCCTGACAATAATATGTGTTGTGCAACTCCACTCGTCTAAATACAGTCTTCTGGTTAATATTCAACTCCAGCAGTTTTTTCAATATCAGAAGGCGGCCATTTTGCCACTTCTTGTGAAAATGACATTCTTGTCGCTCATGTTTCAGGTAACAACCAATCACAGCTGAGCTTCAGAAAACAGGTGAGCTGTGATTGGCTGCTGCCTCAGACCTGAGCAACTGTGATGTCATCTTCCGTCGACAGCAAGTGGCAAAATGGCCGCCTCCTGAGATGGATAAAAATGGCTGGATTTTGCTTCATAACTCATATTCCAAAAATGTAATATTAACTCATTCACTGCCATTGACGGCTATAGACGTCAAAAATTCATTTGAACTATTTCTATCAGTTTAAAAAAAACAAAAAAAAAACACTTTTGTTAAGAGTATGAAAACCTAGCAAAAAAAATTATGGTACATTTAGAACAGATATAAAAATTTGATTATTCGTGAATTAACTAGTGAAGTCATTCAATTAATTACAATTAAAAAATGTAATCGCCTGACGCCCCTAATTTTTAATATTTTTTTTTACAGTATGTCCCCTTTTAACCCCTCCCCAAGTAGGCGGTAACATTTGTAGCATAATGGAAGTACATCGAGCGCGGAGGTTCTTCATTCCTCGTCATTTCCATACGAACGAGTGTCGTCGGGCTCGTTATCGCTCGTACCCGCGCGTCCCGGCGGGATGTCAAACGCAAAGCGGCTGATTGGAGGAAATGTCAGCGCAAGAAAAGATGCGATTTTTTTTCCCCCACCCGGTATAAAAGGTCACCTGCGAATGTGGCGCCGTTCAAACGCTGAATAGAGAAGAATAATCGACTTTGGATGCGCTCAACTAAAGCCGGCGTTCTTCATTGTTTTGTTTTTTTCTGGCGAGGTGAGCGCGCCGCGTCGGCGCACGCGGGCAAACGTGTCACGGGAGTCATGTGACGCCCACGTTTGTCATTTAGTTTCCTTCCACAGGCGAGCGACTTCCTGCTTGTCGGGAGGCGAAAGCAGATTGCTTTCCCTCCATTGCGTTGCTGATAACGTGAAGGTTCTCGTCCGATGGCCGCGGCAATTTAAATGTTATGAAAATGTCACTTTTTAATGGTGGGAAACAAATTGTTGTTGTTCTCTTATAAGTACTTTTTTTTTTTTTTTTTTTACTACTGGTGTCTTCCTCCCTTGGCTTCTTTATTTCACTCGTTCAATTTCAAGGGCTGAGATACCGTTTCAATGTTGTATCGCCGCAATTCAGTACTCAATCTTCAATTCGGAAGAAGATTTCACTTTTTTTCACTTGATGATGAAAATGCCGCGTCCGCTAATGGGACGCAAACGCAATTATAGCCAATATGACCTTTGTGTTCTTCGCTGCCCATTAATGTCATATATGAATGTTTGGGGTTATTTATAACGGTATTGCTTCAAAAATGTTGTGTACATTATTTATTATTACAGTAGTGAGTGACCTTTTTTTTTTTTTTTCATCTTCACTTGGCAAATCCAACTTCATATAAAACAAAAAAAACTAATACAAAAGCTCATAAAAATAAAATAAATATAAATAGATAAATAAAATTATGAATAAATAAATAACTAAATACATACATACATAAATAAATAAAATAAGTCATTTTCGGGGGTGGGGGGTGCGGCTCAAAAAAATTATCAAAACTAACCAAATTTAAAATAAATGAATGAATGAATTAAAATAACAATTAACTGTAATGATAAATCCCAAACCTTTCTAACGTTGGCTGTCAATCCAGCGAGCTCCACCCCTAAAACCAGCTAAATTCACCCTGGCAATAAACAGGCCACTAAAGTAAGTCGCTAATTGTTGATCCTTGGGGTCTTTTAACGAAAGCGTAACACGGCCGAGTTATTATGAAGACCTGTGTTGGAAGAAAGAAAAATAAGCTTGAGTCTCCTTCAAAGGCGCAGCTTTGGGTGAATTAGCGCTTATTGATGGCGGCGCTATCTGCTTTTCTGCTTTTGATGTTGGGTGCGACTCCCCACCGAGGTTGTTCTGCTCGGCTTACGGCGCATTTTCGCCTTTTGCCCGCCGCCTAACAATACAAATAATTTGCCTCTGCATGCTCTCCCGCTCGCCTCCGCAGCTAATTGAGGGATCTTTTTATGTTTTCAATTAGTGCCTCCTTTTTCTTCTTCTTACACGTCTGACATTTGTTCTAATTGCACAAGAAGCTCGCCGGCATCACAACAACAACCTTTATTTTCCCGTCAATCTCCTGGCACGGGGGAGGAGGCGCGAGAAGGAGTTTACGGATAATTACAGCCGCCGATGGGAAGAAATGAAAACATTTCTCTCGTCTTTCTGGCCGGGAAAAGCGCCGCCCGGATTCCTCTCAGGATGTAATTACACCAAATATCGACGGCTGAGAATCGGAGGCTTCTCTGATTCTGCCTCGTTAGAGCGCTGCTTCCTTAACTAGCTGCTAACTTCCAATCAAAGCCCGGCGCCGAGCGTGACTTTGCTTTTCAAATCAAATCTCCGCACACCTCACGACTTACAATCGATCGCACGCCCGCCACCTGACGAGAATCCGACATGATGACCGGCAATCGTGCATCTTATAAATGGGGTACGCGCATACCGATAATCAGGGAAAGGCTGACTTTCCTTCCAAAAGACCCTTCCAATTACTGGACGTCTCTAAACCCGAGTGCACACTTGCAACATGGCCCTGGTTGATCTCTTATACTCTGCTGCCACCTGCTGGCCGTCTTTTGTAATAACTACCACTGCTTTAAGCGTTCTCTTCAGTTCAGAGGCTGCATCAAAGCCTTCTGTATGCTCTAACATAAATAAAAAAACAAAAAAAATGTATAAATACGTCTTAGGGAGCAAGGTCATATTTGAAATAGAACGTATTTATACGTTTTGGGAAGCAACTAAGTTAATAATGGAAAATCTTTTAGGCAAGTGTAATTTGAGCATTTTCCATCCCTTGTGATCAAATAATCGACGTCAAGATTATCCTAAGCGATTATCCTGTAGCCTGTTTTTGTCAGAATGTTTTTTTTTCCCTCCGATCCAGTCCGTGCCAACAATCCTGTTAAACCTGTTCACTATTTATAAAAATCTTCATGTGTGCGCTCAACAACCCCCGTGACGTGAAACCCTCCCTAATGATCAAAGTCAGTTTGATTATCGATCGTCGTGTCTCTCGAAGACGATCCTGAGCGATTCATCTGCGGTGCGGGGCAGTTTAAAGTCATTTTTCTCCGCCGATTTGTTTTGAAAACCACCCGCGGAACGATAACCCTAAATAATAAACCTGTTGACTATTTCTGACGGTAAATCGAAATCTCCAGAGCCTGCTGACTTCTTTTTTAACCCCCGGGAATCTCCAAAAAATGGCGTTTGTCACATGATAACATTTCAAAAATCATGACGTGGGAACAAATGGGTCCGCCGGTGGCCGGAAAGAGGTTCGAGCCTGTGTGCTCGGCTTCCCCTGGGAGCGAGTGGCAGATGTGGCGCACGTACGCACGCACGCGCGGAGTAAAAGCCAGAAGCGCTCCGGAGTGGCGTCTCAAGCGGAGCCAGAAAGCCAAGCTGGGTAATCCCACGGGGGGCTCAACACAACCGCCGATTTGCCCCCGACAGCCACACCACAACTGGGGGGGGGGGGGGGGGCTGCTGCAGGGGATGATGCGCTTGTAGTGTATCAATTTGTAATTCTTCCAAAATCTGCTTTCATGAGGACACATACGTTTTATTTAGCAAATGACAAACAGGAAGTTGACGAATCCGTCTCATCTTCGCGATGCCTTCAATGCAGCGCTTCCGATTGAATTTTTTGCATTTGTCCTGGCGGGATTCGTTGCGCATCCTCCGGCACAAAGCCCACCCGGGGCGCACCGGCGCATCTTTTACCGAGCGGCTACGAGACAAGCCACTCGGCTGACTGACATGCAATTGCACGTCGGGCTTTGGAGATAGATTAGGTGTAGAAAGCAGTCAGGATCAAACCGCAACTCCTCCGAGGCTCAACTTTTCTCAACATTTCACTTCTTCAAGCGCGCGCAGGACAAGAGGAACATACAGAATACTTTGCGATTGTAAAAAAAAAAATAATAATGAACGCCACGCTGTCGAGAAGATGGTCGAAAGACATAAATCATGCATCCGGCGTTGACAACAATTCAAACGTTGTCAAACTCGGTGCAGCATGTTCGCGGTTGCTGTTGTTTTTTTTTTGTTTTTTTTCTATCAGTCAAAATCCAGTAAAACGGCCTGGAGCGAAGGGGGTTGCTTCGCTGAAAATGGCTGCCAGTGCATGGTTAACTCTTTGACTGCCAGACGTTTTCAGAAAAGGGATGCCGTGGGTGCCAGCCGATTTAAGCATTTTGACTGATCTTTCAAGGTCCACAGAAAATTATGTGTTTGGACTATGGAAACACACATACTACCAAATGAAAGATTGGACTCGCATCTTCCATCAGAAAAAAAAAGTTTGTTTCTACCTTATTCCGTTTTTCAGTAATCAACAATAGAAAATGGTTAGTTTCACCTCTGTTTTGAAAAAAACGTCTTTTAACGTCTTTGGCACTCCTCCATAGGATTTTACTAAACGTTATTTAACGTTTTTGGCAGTCAAAGAGTTAAAAAGTCAACAAAGCAGATGCATCGTGTTGTTAGCTCGATGCTAGTTGCTAACAACCGATCCCTGTTTGAAAATGTCACATCGTAACTCCAGATGTTTTTTCTGCAACTCGTATGATAAACTAAATGTCATCAAAATGCGGACGAGGTTTCGATGTTGGTCCAAATAATCATGCAAATGGTGAAGAGTTATCGCTAACCCGTAGTTGATAAATATTTGAATATTTCAGTGTTGCAGCGAATACAGCAGGTTATGTTTGAAATGAATAAAAAATAGCAGATCATAATGACTGCATTGTTGCTTCTCGACGCAAGCGTCACCTTCATGAAGCCTTTTAGCCTCCTTGATGCTTCTTCTTGGTCTTTTCATTGTTTTTTTCCAGCCTCTGCGGGGGGGGGGGCTGCGTCGGCATGGCCAGATTATGGCGGCTGATCGATGTGATTTGTGGCTCCTGGAGGCCAAACATGCAAACAGTCTCATCTCCTGAGGCTAAAGCCCAGAAATCAATGGCTGAGCGGCCGGCGGAGCCAACGCCAGGCTGGCCACAGCGCGGGAACCAAGTCCAGTCCCGAGACTTTTCTCGCTTCTTCATCTGTTTTTTTTTGTTTTTTTTACTTGGAAAAAAAATCGTCAGTCTGGTGCTGCACTTGGATGGCTTTCATTGAGAAGTTTTGCCAGATTGCAGATGGCCGCCTTGTTAACATAATCCCCCTCCGTGTCCTCCAGCTGCGTCGCTCACACTCGCCAACATTTCACACTTGTTATATTTTTTGTCATCCGAGGAAGACGAAAAGAACACCGCCACCGGCAGGCTCGATTGTCGGCGCTCTTGTTTGGTGCATATCGATCGCGGCGGCGCTTGAAGATGATTGTCCAATGCGAGCCTGCTTAAAAGCACGTTGGATTCTTTTTTTTGCTCTTAATTCCTTTTCATTCCTGATACGCCGCATTCGGCAGCCGCCGGGCATGCGATTACGATCAAGACGAGAGCGCGGCGCGCCGTCAATATGCAACATTTTACCGTCATGCCTTCGGACTGGAGAGAAGACGAGAGCTTTGCGCTTTGGTGTCGGGGACGGCCAGGCTTGGATGCGCAAACTGCCGCGCAACCTCCAGGGGGTGTCGGACTAAAAACACTTTTACTAATTAGGCTCACTGGTGAGTTGGAGTGTTTAAAACCGAAAATGAGGGCACACCCTGGACTGGTCGCCACAGTCCCGTTTCACCGTTTCACTTAAACTGGCGTTTAAGTTTAGTCGCTTAAAGTTAATGTTGTACGTCAAGCGACACTGTGGCCATTTTAGTCCTCATTTCTTCCTCCCACGTTCCAAAAAAAGATTGTTTTTGCCATTGGCACTTCCGATGGCCTTTTCTCTCTGTCAGGGTGCAACGTGAGTGGTTGAGGGACGGTGGGCCCGAATGCAGGGAAAGTCGAGCGCAATGCGCGGAACTTGAATTAACCATAAGGAAAAAGGTGAGCGGATAACCATGACTTGACGGGACGCGACCGGACGGGTCGCCTTGACTGGAACGGAGCCTGACGTGACCTGATTTGACTTTGACTTTCCGTGGAGTGACTTGGCTTCCGCACATAAGGCAACGCACCCAAAAGGGCAACAGACTCAGGCCCCGCCCACCCGAAAGCCAGTTCCAACGTATCCTCACGAGTTTCTTAGCGTTTAGGCCGTTCGTTCCAGAGTGGAAAGATTTCAGAACGCGTCCCGTACGCGTCCGTCTGGACACCATATGCAGGATTCTCCTCCAGCGATGACATCACGGTCGCAACTCGACGACGACGCGCGAACCTAGCTAGCCGCGCCGTAGTCGTTTTGCGCGGCTTCCTTCGCTTGCTAACATATTTTGCTTCTTTATTCCATTGTCACTTCTTCTGTGTTCATCTTTTTCATGTTGTTTTGATTCACGCAAAGCCATGTTTGTTCTGTAGATTGAAGTTTTCCTGGCTGATTCTTCTTCTACGCTTTCCGTTTCCACCCTGTGTCTGCGCTACAGCGCCACTCCAGGCTTGGCATATACATTACAGCTGTTAAACAGCGTCTTCTTTTGGACACGCGCGAGTCTTGAAATGCTTCTGTGTGGACGAGATTTGTTTGAGGAAAACAAGCCGGCTTTGCTTCCGTCTGGACGGGGGCCGAAATACAGTAACACTAATGAGGCACACCTGGGGAAGGGAAGACACACACACAGGTGGATGTGGTTCGACATAACGAGACAAGGGAAGAAACCAGGAACACAAGACAAAAAACATAACCCATAACAAACAAAAAGCCAACCCCCACCGAACCCAAACGTGTTGGGAAAGGTGAGAACCGCATCCATTTTTACCTGTGCCGTGTTGCTAAGTGTCACTGGCGCAGAGCCTGGAAGCTAACGAGGCGTCACTATCACGTCCCGAGCGCGACTCCAGGGAGCTTTTCTCCGGGACAATGGAGACGGTGCGGCAGAAATGAAGACGCTGGACTCGCGCCACTAAGAAGCTCGTCGCTACCTTGCAGGGACACGAGCGAGCTTTATTTGCGGACGCCGACGCCAACATCGTTTGGAGTTGGGGGAACATTTGTGGAAATCATCGCAAGCTCATCAAATCTGGCAAGCCAGATCATAGCATCAAAATGGCCGAAGCATCTAAATGTGATGATCTTTTGGAGTATTTTTTTGTCAGAAGCTCCTCAACTCAAAAAAAGTCTTGACCGACTCGCCAATCAACGGGTTAAAAAAAATTTGCGTCCAGGCTAGCAAGCTTTGCGACGTAAAAGTGTGAAGGCCTGAAAAATAGTTCATTTGTCCAATAAAGATCTTTTGTTAACAAGAGACTGTACCGACTTGAAATGAACATTTTTTCACTTCTTTTTCAAGCTTTGTGAAGAAGCTCGTGAGTTGACGCCTAATGATTCAATTTGTTCAGCAGCTTGACTCATTTGCGGACAATAAATGATTAATCAGAGCGCAGCCGCGGGTAGTAAACATTGACTTATTCATCAAACATATTCCTCTTTAATGCTCGTGTTTGTTCATTTCCTCACGCTGGTGTGCAGCGACCGGCCCGATAAAGCAATCAGTGGGCCCGGCCCAGGCGCGATTGCACCTCTCAACGGGGTCGCAGCCGCCGTGATGGGCGAGAGCTTCAAGAACAATCTGAAAAGTGGAAGAAAGTCAGTCGGCAGTGAGCGAATTTCCAATCCCGCGGGTTAATTTGGTGCCTTTCGGCTGCAATTGGCGTGTCTAAACATTCATGAGGCGAGCAGCGGCAGGGTTACAGCGGGGGGGGGGGGGGGTGGGTGAGGAGGGAGGATGAAGAAGGAGGGAGGGAGGGAGGGAGAGGATGAAGAGCGCCGGGGAAGGCAGTCAGTGCAGGCAGAGGCGAGGCGGCGAGAGGAAGTGTGCGTCTTCCCCCGAAAACTGACTTCATCGCACATTTGAGGAGCGACCAGAAGAGAAGTCGGAGGTGCCCTTGCTTTGTTTTTGCAAGATTTTGAAGAAGAAGAAGTTGAGCATCCACTTCTTAAAAGGTAAACCCCCCATCGCATGTTCGTGTTGATGTCACGCGGCGAACCTCTCAGCAGTTTGACAAAGTGACTAAGGAGAAGGTATCGGAGGGTCCGGCAACGGGGGCCGTCTGGCGGAGGGGGGGGGACGAGGCGATCGGGAGTCGAGTAACCACGGCAGCCGAGGGGGGCAGCAAAATGTCTATTTTGCAGACACCGGGCAGCTCTGCCAAGTCCGCCGCCTCTCAGGAGAAAGATTTCATTGTGCGGCCGATTCATGAGGCACCGACGTGACCCCGCCAAAATACCCCCCCCCCCCCCGCCAAACCACCGACCGCCCTCCGTGCCCGACTCACTTGGCCCGCCGATGCTGTTGTTGCATCAACACTTTGCCGAAGCGCCGTCCTGAATACTAAACGAGAGTTTGGTGAAGCGACGCGGGGTCGGCGTGCTTGTCACCGACTGCACGTGGCTTCCGCCTCTTAGCGCTTCTTCTTGATGATTTTTGGGAATCAGGATCAGAGGTCGCGTACGGCCAAGCTAAATAGATCAAATCTAGTTTGAAATTACATCTACGATGGTTACTTTGCCGTTTGATATAAGATTCTTGTCTGGATCTTATAAGTTCTCCCGTTGGAAATACGGAAGAACCCGTAACTAATTTTTTCCCCAAAAACGTATAAATACGTTCTATTTTTTAATGTTTTAAGTGACCCAAAGACATTTTCATACGTTTTTTTTTTTTAATGCTCTATCATACAGAATGCTTTGATGCAGCCTCACAACTGAAGAGAATGCTTGAAGCAATGGTAGTTATTACAAAAACGGCCAGCAGGTAACAGCAGAGTATAAGAGATCAGAGAGTATAATATCGTCCATTTTGCTGACTTTGGAGTTGGTATAAGATCTTCACCAATTCACAATTCGGTAAAACGTGAAGCGGCCAACACTTTTGATTTTGGTGAACTCGTGTTTTAGAGGAATCTCATTCCCACACTTTGCCACTTTTTATATGTTGTTGTCATTAGCTGCTTTTGTTGATACTTGATGGTAGATTATTGTTTGATTAATAACATCACCACAACATGTATGCATATATAGTTGGCGCATACACACACGTTTACGTCTTCATTGTGTCGTTTTTGTTGGTGAGCTGGAACGGATTAACGGCGCTTCCCTTCATTTGAATTGGAAAAGTTGATTTGAAAACGAATGATTTGAGTTAGTGAAGAAATGAAACTCATTTGTCAAGGTAGCGCCGCAGGTGAAGCGGGAAGCGCCGAACTGCCAGTAGGCGGGCGTCGACTGCGCGCCTGTCATGCGACTCGTGTCGCCCGGGCTCTCTTTGATGATTCTTTAAATCATCTGTCGCACACGTCGTCATGGCGATGGCCAACGCTCGACAGGCTCGGGGGGGGGGCTTGTCGGCCGTGATGATGAAGCGCTTCGGTGGGTTTTTGTGTGCTTTGTACGGAAGCTTTCAAGGCTGAGGATGGGTCAGCTCACCTACGGGCTCATGTTGCAACTCCAAAAAAAAAAAAATGAAAAAAATAACATCAATGTTCAGCTGGAGTACTTGAAAAGAGCACGCAGGTGCTTTGGTGAACTAAGAGACGCTTTGATACTTTGTGTTTGGCCTCTGCAAACAGACCCAAAGGAACACGGCGCTGTTTTTTTGTGTGTGTGTGTGTTTTTGGGTACGTCTTTTCCAAGGCCCATATTTGGACCAAGTGAGTCCTCAAAGGGCAGGTTTGCGTTTTTTGCGAGCGTTGATTTGAACGAAGCAGCCGCCGCAACGGCCTGCAAGCTCACCCAGCGATTCGTGGCTGGCTTGAAGAAAGCAATCAGCGATGCGGGCTGCGGCGCGGCCTATTACATCAAGTAATTACATCCCGTAATAGACACCGGGACCTCCACTGCTCAATTAATTGCGATTGATTCACTTCCTGCTTCCATTCAAGTCTCCAAGGACACATGTCGAAAGAACAACTCTTTAAATATGGACCTGTCCTTAGCTTTTAATGCGGGGTGCGGCCCAGTCCGTTCATGCATCCGGTCCAAAGAGAATCTAAATGATCAACAGTCCTGTGATGTTTGTTGAGTTGTTTTTATGGGTGTCTTAACAAGTAGAATAAATAACATCGTAGATAATTCATTATTTCGTTACAATTCATCACCGCATAGTACGTGGCTGCCTTGTAGGACTAGCGTGCACGTGTACATCCCCTTTTTTTTGTGCAATCTGACACTGCTAACACGTGCTTTGCTTTGTCCGCCCATAAAAGACGACCTCTGGACAAGTTCCCGGCGCTCGCTTCCCTCCGCGACTCGCAGGTATCGCATTGACGGCGACGCGGGGACGCTGAAGAGACAAACACGAGACGCTCGCGCCGACGCGCTCGCGCCAACGTTTATCACCCGCGTCGTCTGCGGCTGAGGGACGCCTGGCAATGTTGTTCACTGACTTCCACCAGTGCAGCTTGTTTGTTTTTTTTCTTGATTGAAGAAACCATTTATGCTGAATAATGGCTTCTAATCTGACCGCGACAGACACAATCATTATAAATAATCATGATTAAGATTTAAAGTTCATCTAGCTAACTAGCTAGCACATGGCGCTCTGTCTATCTATCTATCTATCTCCACATTAAAAAGCATTTTTGAGAAATACAAGTTCCTAAATAAAGTGAGGCTGCGCTATGCTAGTGCTAACGCTAGCAGTGCCGTGTGTTGAAAATGTCTAAAAAGCAAATGTAGGATTTAGCTGAGTTTTGAAGCACTTTTAAAGTGAATTAGCGAAAATGTCGGGCAAGCATTAAGCGGTTTTAACAAAACTACTAATACTATTTCTGATTTGTAGGCTACGTTAATTATCAAACACAAAACATGTATTGAGTGTGTTTCTGAAAATTATGCCCAGCCATAAAAAGTAATCATGTTCACTGCTTTCAACAAAAGTCTTTTGCTGATTTTATATTTCTGTCTAACTAAAAATGTGTGTTCTTTCATATTTCTGATGAAGTGCAATTATGAATTGATGGTTTACAGAAGGAGTTATTGGCTTTTTATGGACTCCCCGAGTCGACACGTTTATTACAATGAAAAGTGATCTAAGTGAGTTCTCCGGAGGGAGACAGCTGACTTTAATCCCGGCTCTTGCCGACATCTTACTTGTTTTTGGCTATTAGCTGCCATGTTGTGTTTTGTGGCTGGTGTTAAATTAGTTGGTGTTGACGCGCGGGAAGCGTGGCGTGCGGCACGCGAGGCGGCACGCGAGGCGGCACGCGAGGCGGCACGCGAGGCGGCGGCGGCGCGTGCAAACAAAACAAAGCAAAGCGGAAGCCCGCCGAGTGTTGGAGGGAGGATTTGTCAAAGTTTGTCATCTGTGCGCCGCTCGAGTCAACATCTGGCGGAAGCCACGCAAACGCCACATGCTGAGCCCCTGAAAGTTGACACGGGGCTCGTCAACACGTCTGCGCTGGCGTGCGAAGAGACAAAGCAGGCGCGCTGCGCTTTTGTATGCTTTGCATTTTAAAGAGGAACATTGACTTTGTACACAGATGCAGTGCTACCCCTGCTTAGGACCCTCGGGCTCGTATTGCGAACGTCACGGCTCGCCTGTTGTCTGGGTTTGGTCGCGTGACGTTTGCAATGCGAGCCCGAGGGCACTTTTTTTTTTTTTTTGTCAATTTCAGGCGGTAGAATGTTTTAGACTTCATCAACATATTGCAAGGGTGGTGTCTGGTCGGTGCTGGATTTCACTTTCCTTTCTTTTCTTTGGTCCTTCCTCGGGTTTCCTGACGGCCTCACGACTCTGGCTGGAAGTGTTCGGTTTAGGGAATTTTTTTTTTTTTTATAGGTTTTAGGTGAACTAATGAATGCACGCACGCACGCACATACACATATTCACCCACATACAAAAAATATATATATATAAAAAAAAAAAGGAGAGCAATGATGGTGACATGTCAAATCGGTAAAATTACCGAATGAACAATACTGAGCTCTCCAGGAAAAAAATGTATATATTGCAAGGGACGTTTTTTGTCTCGAGATTCCCTTCACCAAAAAACACTCGCGCGTTTATTTGCTCCTCCCATGACTCAAAGGCTAGGGTGGGTGAAGGTCCGCCATTTTCATGTGACAGCCAAAAAATAGTATCACGTCAAAGCCAATTAAAATGATATTCGGCATCGATCCTGCAGTAGATAAAGTTTTATCTTATGAAAAAAAAAATCACAATATGTCTCCTTTAACGTAATAACGAGTCCTCATACATGATTAATGTAACATTGCTGATGGTGATGAAGTATAAAATCCAATCAACCACTGATGTCATGTTTAGCAGCAGCCTCCCAAGTCGTTTTGCATCGCAGACCAGTTCCACGCAAAGAAATTCAAACAAATGTTTCGAATTGAGATCTTGATTCTCTTCAGTTGAGCCGGGAGACAACGACACCGCGACCTTGCGATTCTCTTTTAGACGCTGTCATTGTAGAAAATCCCGCATCACAAAAGATTGGATGTTGGCAATGAAATGAATGTTTTAGTGCCATAAGTTGGAGCTGGTCCAAAGAGTTCACCGTTGCACGCAAGGTTCCCGCCGTCTGAATTGCAACGTATTGTTCAACGATGAAAAGCTCTCTGCATCAAAAGCCGGCATTATTATCTTTCAAACAAAACGGGCCGTCTGCACGGATAAGTGGCGAATCGTGAGACGGCATATCGTGAGACGGCGTATCGTGAGACGGCGTATCGTGAGACGGCGTATCGTGAGACGGCGTATCGTGAGACGGCGAATCGTGAGACGGCGACGCGCGACGAAAATGTAATGTCATGTTTATTTTCAGTCTTGTTTACTCCCTGTCATGTTTAGCTTCTGTTTTCCTTGTGTTTTCCCCTTGTCTTGTCATTTCCTGTTTTGTTGTGAAACGTCTGACTCCTCTCGTTTCAGGTCACTTGCCCTTCCTTGTTTGGTGTCTTTGTCAACCCTGATCCCTGATTGTGTCCACCTTTCCCCATTACCCTCATGTGTCATCCAATCAGTGCCCTCAGCCAGGTGTGTCTTGTTATGTCATTAGTGTTGGTGTATTTAGTCGGTTGTCTCCCCCCTGTCTGGTTCGGTTCATTGTTGCTATTGCCACTGTCGTAAGTCATTCGCCACGTCACGCTGACCTTTTTGCCTTATCAGGATCCATGTCATGCTGTTAGTTTTGCCATGTTTAGCTTCATGTTTTGTTAGTTCCGTTTATTTTGCACTTTGAAGTTAGCTTTTGGATTAGAAATTAAAACCTCTTTTTTGGACTGCACCTCTGCCTTCCCGCATCTGGGTCCTAAAGCCCCCACCGTACTGACATGTAACGCGGCCGAAAAATGGCCTTTGTGGCGTTAATTGAGAGTGCAGGTGACATCGCAGGTGATGCACGATGCATCGCGTTTTCATTTTCTTTCGGTCTGCTGGCGGGGGGCTGAGGACTGGGGGAAGGGTTTGGCGAAGGGGGGGGGCATGGAGGCGTCCTACATGGGCTGTTTATGGCAGACTTGCAGTTGCAGCAGTCAATTGTCAACATGATTTATGGAGATGTGGGCCATCTCCGCAATGCCTCCTCAATCTTCCCTGACGAATGGCTCCCATCAGCCCGTGTCGCGGCCGTTTGTTTCCCTCGCCGGCCAATTTGCAGCCAGACGCTACCAGTTTCATCTGCCGCGTCTCTCCTGCCGCAAATTTTTCAAATTTTTCCTCACACATGTGGAATGTTTTCCTTCTGGAAGTACGCCAAATGCATCGATGACCCTCTTCATCTTGGGAAAGAGGAAGCAACTCACAAGTGGTTAGGAAACGGAGCTCCTGCATGTCAATGTTGTTCTCTGCCAGAGATGCTCAGGGCATTGTCGCGGTGAAGCAGCCTTGAGTTGTCCTGCCGCAATTCTTGCCTCAACCCTTTGTAGGCGTGTGTGGTTGAAAATTCATATTTTGTCGTTTGTGGCTTCAGTCCTGGAACTTTTCTGACACACCTCGTATGACATACGACATGAGATTTGCATGTGTTTTATATGCACAAAAGCGCCGGGATTCAAAAAGGGTTTTGAGCTTTATGTCAGGGTTTCAAATAAGGTTGGACTTTCAAAAAACAGTTTCAAGATGTTGTTAGGATTTCAAGACGAACTAAAGTTAAGACTTTTATATTAGGCCAATACCGGACAATATTGAAGCCAAGATTAGGGTTTCAAGCCGGGATTCGGGTTTCAAATACTGGTAAGCATTTCAAGAAAAAGTCAGGGTTCTAAAACAGAGTTAGGATTTAAAACAAAGCCCAGGGTTTGAAATTAGGGTTTTAAGACAGAGTTCAGGTCCAGGATTTGGTCTCAAACAAGGTTTGGGTTTCAATTTTGACAAAGTTCAGTTAGGGATTTTTTATTAGGGTGTGAAGCCTTGGTTAGGGTTTCAAAGTAGGTTTTCCAGCTTGGGGTTTCAAGCAAGGGTTGTGGTTTCAAACAAAGACAAGGGTTTGAAGCAACATTTAGGATTTAGGGTTTCAAACAAAGCTTGGGGTTTCAAATTAGGGTTTTAAGACAGAGTTCAGGGTTCGAGCAAGGGTGAAGGTTTTAGATCAGAGTTTAGGACTTCTTAATAAGAGTTTTGATCCAAGGTTTAAAGCTTCATGCCATTTTTAAGGTTTCTATCAATGGTTACGCTTTCAAATTGGGCTTTGGAGTCCGGATTTGGTTTTCCAATTCAGGTTTCAAGTCGTTTTATGGTTTGAAAATCAGGTTTCAAGCCATTTTGGGGTTCAAAACAATGTTTAGAGAGTCAAATTGGGTTCTAGACGATGGGTTAGGGTTTTAAGCTGTTGTAAGCCATTGAGTTTCAAGCAAAGAGGTCGCTGGTGGTGGGAAATGAAGCTTCATGAAGCACTTGCAATATTTTTTTTTTTTTTACTCCTCTAGATGGTGCTCTTGGATTAACTCATTCACTGCCATTGACGGCTATAGACGTCAAAAATTCATTTGAACTATTTCTATTAGTTGAAAAAAAGATCCACTTTTGTTAACAAGCGTATGAAAGCCTAGAATTTTTTTTATTGTACATTTAGAACAGATATTAAATTTGTGATTAATCGTGAGTTAACTAGTGAATCTATGCGATTAATTACGATTTCAAATTTTAATCGACTGACACCCCTAATTTTTAGTAATCTTTTTTTTTTTAATCATTATTTATTAATTAGTATTTTTTTATTGTAATTATTCGCGTGACTTCAATAGTTAACTCACAATTAATCACAAATTTTATATGTTATAAATGTACAATAACATTTTTTTCCTAGGTTTTCATATTCTTGTTAACAAAAGTGGAAACAATGTTAAACTAATTGAAATAGTTCAAATGAATTTTTGACATCAATAGCCGTCAATGGCAGTGAATGAGTTAAGGATAAAGAATAGTGCAATGGAAATGCCTGCGTCTTTTAACAAGAGCACCATCTAGAGACGTCGAGCCGTATTGCAAGTGCTTCATGAAGCTTCGGTGATGGGAAAATGAAGCTTCGTGAAGCATTTTTTTTTTTTTACTCCAGATGGGTGTCCTTGGATTCAAGATAAAGGCTAGTTGAATGCAAATCTTCATGATGTTCTCATCGCCGCGTACGACCCGGCTGGACATTTCCCGCATGCACGCGACCAACGGGGAGGGAAGAGTTTGTGTCAAAGGGGGCGGCGGCCCGGCCCACCCGCTAATGAAGGTGTAGTGTCCAAACACTTAATGGCTGTTTGGATGCCACGCACCACTTATTGTCCCAATCATCCGCTGGCGCTCAGCAGCACCGCTTGATTAATGCGACTGTCGGGATAAAAGGCTGCGCATATTAGTGAGCTGATTACACCGCCCGGGAAACTCTTTGGAAAACAACAGAAAGCCTGTGCAATCAACACGATAACTTTCCCAACTTTGCCTATTTAAGTTTTCTAATTGACTCCCCCCCCGCCCACGGAAAAAGAAACGAGGGTCTCCGCTGGGCAATCGGCTTCATCTTTTGCCCGGACGCTCCCGCGGATTAAGCAGAATTAACGACGGGTAGCGGAGAGTTGTGACCTCCGCAATGGTCGGGATCGTGCGCGACCAACTCTTGAGCGGAAAAAAAAAAAAAAAAAAACAATGGAAGAGAAGCCAGACAAAGGTTCGTTGTCGAGAGACTTAATGAGTGTCCCCCGCTCAAAGGACAACCTGTCGTCTTTCGCTGCTGAGACGCTGCCGGAAAAGCGGAAAGGAGAAAAAAAACACGGGAATAGACGAATGCTAATGAGGACGCGAGACAATGCAACACCTCCGCTCGTATCCTGGTGTGGATTTCAAAAAGGTTGGAACCTTCTTTGGACTCACAATAACGCAGATTCAAATGAGCCCCAGGACAGCGCAGGCTGCTACCAAACTTTAAAAAACAAAAACTAAATATGAAAACATGAATAATGGAAATGTTTGTTTTGAAGTCAGCTGATTTTAAAGGTTCACGGTCTACGTCTTGGCAATCAATGATTTTAATATCTCTTTTTTCTCATAAATTAAATTTTTTTAATTTTACTGTTTTCTTGAAATTTACTGTTTACGTGAATTTAAAAGTATTTTTTTATATATATTTATGAAAGACCTGACTTATTGCACTTTATGACAATTCAGAATCTTGTAAATTTGTATTTAATGTCTGTGGAGTTTTTTTTTGTTTTTTTTTATCGTGTTCTTATTTAAGAAGAATTGATGTTCCCAAATTAACCAATATCGAACCGAATCAAGTTAATTGAATTGGGGAAAAATCCAAATCGAATCGAACTGAACTCTTGTGAATCCAAATCGAATCGATTGAAGAAATTTGAATCGATACCGAGCCCTAGTAATTACCTAGAGAGGCCACAAGAGGGTGGCAAAGCACAACAACGTTTGAACAAGTGAAGCTCCTCAACTCGATTCAACATAGTTCCTTAAAGACGGTGGCAGAAAAAAAACATTTGGCCTGAGCAAAAAAAACAGCGAGTAGCTAGATAGTTAGTCAAGGGAAATTGGGCCAACTTGAATTGAAATCTTTTCAACTAGTCTCTATAAAAACACACTGAGGATCATCACCTTGGAAAAAGTCCCAAGATGGCCTCCCCGTCGGCTGGCCGTTAATGGCGGATTCTTACGCTGCAATGAGCAACACAAAGAACAAGCAAAAGAAAACACTTGCGCTTTGTGATCTGCGCCGGGAGATTTCAGGTTGCGCGGGAGGAAAGCACGGAAATAAACTTGCACCCCCCCTCCCCCACCCCCTTCGCAGTAAGACTTTATCAGCCAGCCAAGTAGAATCCTAAACGCTCGCAATCCCAATTTCATGCACACAAACAAACAGAGACGCAGGCGGGCGCTCGGCAGGCGCTCGGCGGGCGCTCGCACCTTGACGACGTCGCATGGGGTCACGAGGGGAGGACGCCCGGCGGGAACGCTGCCAAGCAGACGCCAGCGAGGGAGGGATGAGGAAGTGGAGACGACCTGGAGCGCTCGCCGTCAAATGTCACGCCGAGCGCTCCTTCTTGACTGCCGCTGTGATGAACAAGCTGAGAGTGGCGGTGAAGTGATGCGGTCCCGTCTGACAAGTTGATCCCACCTCAGCAAATCACTTAATAGCTTTGCAGCTCTCGAACCTGCGCGCCCAGTCAATCGGTTCTAAGGCCTTCGGGATCAGGCGGCATGCATATGGCGGCATCGGGTGACCAGGAACCTTCCGTACACTCTAAAAACTGTTGGGTCAAAAATGGACCCATCCTCTACTTTGAGTCAAGAAATCGGACTTTCAATGTAAAACAACTCGTAAAAAATGGTTAGACCCTTGACTTGGGTCCAAAAATTGATATTATTATTGATATATGATCCATAAAGTGGTTCGGCCCTTTTTTTTCCTTTTTTTTTTAATCCATAATTGGGTTACCTTTGACCCAACTGTTTTTAGAGTGCAGTGTTTGTGTCATATTAGTCATAAAGCTCAACTTGGAGTCGATTAGGTTCAGTTCTGATTCAGCGCCACTAGTCTCATTTTCTGTCTTTGTGATCATGCTCAGACCATTCTTGCACTCTAAAAACAGTTGGGTCAAAAATAACCTAATTATGGGTCAAAAATGGACTGATCCTCTATTTGGGTCAATTTGACCCGACTTTGGCAAACAAAAATAAATAATGCTCATTTTGTATCAAACAACCCATTTAGGTGGTTCAGATCGTCTACTTGGGTCAGTTTGATCTGCCTTTGGGTCCCATATTGGGTCATTTTCTATAAAACAACAATTTTCCGGGGATGGGGAGGGAGTGCACCCAAGAAGGTCATTCTGTACAAAACAACACAGAAAATTGGGTCAAATTGACCCATAAAGTGGATCAATCCATTTTTGATCTGCAATTGGGTTACTTTTGACCCAACTGTTTTTTAGAGTGTGCGACTCTCACAGCACAACTTCAGAATTTGAGATTTTGAATTCAGGGATTGAGGCCTGCTGAGATGTTCCTGAATGGACTGCTTGTGCCAGATCAAAGAGAGCGAGGGTCCCGAACGCCGCCCAGGTCGTGAACCTCGGGCAGCGAGCAGATGGAACACCCCCCCGGAGTCTATTATCGCCCTTTGTAGAGGCGTTGCGTTCCTTCTGGGATGTCATTTCTGCCACTGGTGCCGACCTCCTGAGTAGTTTTTTTTTTTTCTGTGAGAACACAAAGCTTCTTTCACTGACTGCCAGGAGTCGGCACTCGGGGTCCGCCTCCTTCTGAGACCGCAACACTAGAAGATTGACTCAATGAACACGATGAGAACTTGACCCACTTGACAGGAAAGAAATTCTGCTCCAATCCAACTCAAAGATGAGGGATGAGTCACAGCAGTTGGCGCTAACCTGATTGGCTGTCCGGACTTCAACACGCAAACAGTACACCTTTTGGACAAATTGACCCATCAGAGGGCTAACAAAAGCTTCTTCAGTAGCGGATGTAGCGCCAAATCATACTGAAATGCCTTAGCAGGCTACAAGATGGCTGCCAAGACCTGTCTGATAGGAAAGTAGTACTTGTACAAAGGGGATGAGGAACTATGTTGAAGTGAGAGACAAGTTTTGCATGTTGGGGAATGGCCAAGTTGTTTTTTTGCCCTGGATTGTTAGCATCAGGATTATAGTATGTGGTATTTTAAAAATGGTGTCAATTACTTGCATATTTTTAGGGGTGTCAAAATTAGTGCATTAGTTGATTTCCTTGAATTCCATCCCCCCAAAAAATTACGCGCAATTAATGACCGGTGTCAAGTTGTATTTTACAATTGTAAAAAAAAGTGCACAATTTCACAAGTTACTTCATGTTAAAAATGAGATCGCTCTTAATATGTTAAGTCTTACAAATGCAATAATGCCATCTAGTGGCTGAAAAAGGACCTCACCACAAATCAATGTCACACTCGTTTTTTTTACAGTGCAGTACATCTTTTTCATTTTAACTCAGTTTTATGAATTGTTATGAAATTACTGTAGGAATGACTAAAAGATGCGGCCATATTTCTATTAGTTGAATTTTTTTTTTTCAACTTGTATGCTAACAAGAGTATGAAAACTTAGGGGAAATAATGTGTACGTTTTATTGTACGTTTAGACCAGATGTAAAATTGCTGATTAATCGTGCGTTAACTATTGAAGTCATGCGATTAATTACGATTAAAATTTTTAATCGCCTGACACGCCTACTATTTTTCATGACCAATTTACTCCGTAAAACTCCGCCTTGGATGTGAACGGAGAGCACATAACAGAGCCAGGAAAAGTCTTTGAAAAAGTTCCAGATCTCGGCCTGGGCAGCGTGCAAAATAACCCGCAATCCCCTTCCCAACACGTATGGCGCAACAACCCCCCCCCCCCTCCCCCGCCCCCGCCTCCGCCTCCTCCTGGACACGCTCTGATGTGATGCGTACAAGCAGCAAGACAAAGTAGAATGTCTGGCAGGCGTGCGTTTGTTGGCTTGCAGAGTGAAGGAGAAGATGAAGAGAAGACGTCAGGTTTGATCGCCGGCTCCACCGAACCTCATTGATTTCCACGTGTTCTTTGCAACCCGTGCAGAAAAGCCTCGGAACGCTCACCGGGAAGCTTGTCAGACTGGATGAGAATGACGAGGAGAGCGCGAGGGGGGAAAAGAATGAAGAAAATACGCACCAATCTGTCCGCCCACACCTTCCGGCGGGCAAACGCATTTCCGCTGTTCAAACACGAGGACGGCGGGCGCGTCCGCTGGCGGGCACACGGAGGTGTTTGTGCAGAGCAGAACGCGCGTAATTGGCCTCCGCGCCTGCAGGTCCGCTCGCCGAGGGTTTGACCCATCAGCCTATTTAAGGACCATGAACGCCTACTGAAGCACGGCGGCCCCAACGCCGGCAGTCTCCCAACGTTGGACCGGCACATCCGACTCACCTGGAGCGCCATCCCGGCTTTTCGATTATTCACTCGATCCGAGAGCCCATCGACATGCGATATCTTCGGCCTCAGCTCCTCTCTCGCCTCAAATTACAACACGGCACACTTGAGGAACCTGACGCGACTGTATATCATCGCACTTGCGCTTTATGGACGGCCATTATGACTAGAATGGCGACATTACAGGAATTTGCAAATTTGCTCAATTTCCCTGGGAGTAAATTCGCCTACTGCCCCGTTTCCATCTGTTCTTCTTTTGCGAATATTGAGACGGGACTCCGCCGCTGTAGGTGGCGCTATACACCATAGAGATGTGATCCGCCAGTCATTTAAAAGAAGAACAAGAGCAGGAAGCGACCTATCCATCTCAGATAGCATAAATATTGGCTTATTGAATTCATTCTAAAAAGATTTCCGTTTCGTCGTCACCCGAAAAATACCTTACTTTATCGTCCGGCATTGCTTTGTAGCTACAAACGACGTAATATCCGGGCAAAACGTGCGACGTGTATCCGGTGTTGTCAGCGTTTATTCGCAAAATCTGTTTTCATAGCCAAAAATTCTCATTTTCCTTTTTATGGATAAGCTTCAAAAATCCATCTCCTCTAAGCATTTTGTTATTGTTTTTTGCAAATTTTGGGCCCTTTTTTGAATTTCTAGCATTCCCATTCAGTTTTATTTTCGCACTTTTTAAAATTTGAATAAAAATGGGTGGATGGAAACCCACCGAATGTGAATGAATGTATTGATTGTTGGCCCTTAACTCACGTACATCATTTTCTGTGGTTGTTGGCAGGAGTCTGAACTGTTTTCCTGCGGGGTTCCTCAAGGGTCAATCTTAGGGCCCATGCTTCTTCTTCGGGACGCCCCCAACAAATTTGAAGCTATTTCATACCACTTGTATGCTTTTACTGTGATACGAAGATGGAATCAGTGCAGGCTGCACTTAATAGATACTTTAAAATATAGTTTAGAATTTAGCTCATGCAAGTAAAGTGGTGCTGTACCTTGATTTACTTTTATGATTTGGACACATAGTGGGACTTGGGCATGCGTAAAAAAAAAAAAAAAAAAATTAAAAGCTCAGGTATGTCACTGTATGCTTGTAAACTATCAAATCAAATCTATATATTATTCAAATAGTCATTTTAACTCTAACAGAGTTTCTGTTTTGACATTCGTCTTGTGAGACTGAATGGTGTCAGAAGTGGGACATTTGGTCACGAGGCCTCGCGTGGTCTACCCTTGGGACACTGTGAAGACTCAACCATGAACAGTTGCCTGATGCCTGATGCTTGTGCAATGCATGTCAGGTTTTTCTGAATATTATTCATGATCAAGTTAACCTTGAGGACCGAAGACGGGGGACGCTCGGCTTGCGTGACGTCGTAAAGACAAATTGACTTCCCGCCTCCCTTTCCGAGGGGCCGAATGACGGGAAAACATGACGTGAGTTGTCATGTTTCATGTTGGCAACAGCGCTTTGGGTTATTTTCCCGCAAGGAACAAAAGAGTCCACCTGCTGACAATAAAACACAGCTCATGTTGCGGCTGAGAACGTTGTGTAGAGGGTGACGCCATGATGAATGAATGTCACGCTAAGATGTGAACAGAAAGATGATGCTAGTGTCCTCCAGCTTCCCACACATCCTATTTTTTGTCGTTATTAGTTTTTGTGTGCTCCGTGCCAGTCTGAGCTTCTTTTTTATCTTATACTGCAGTGACAACCCGAACAGTCCGACTTCCGGTGTCTTTTCGGGCATTTCTTGAGACTTTTTTGTGGGTCTCCTCATGATAAAACAGGACGACCAAATTTCGTATTAATGCTAATGCTAAGTAGCTTCATTTTCTAAACGTTAAATTGGCTGCCACATTCCAAAATGAGGACTTATTGTGTCTTTTCAGATATAGTGTCTTGAGACTTTTTTGTGGGTCTCCTCATGATAAAACAGGACGACCAAATTTCGTATGAATGCTAATGCTAAGTAGCTTCATTTTCTAAACGTTAAATTGGCTGCCACATTCCAAAATGAGGACTTATTGTGTCTTTTCGGATATAGTGTCTTGAGACTTTTTTGTGGGTCTACGCAAGACAGACATCTTCCAAAATGTTATGCTGCTACATGAAATTGAGACGGAAACTCATGGAAGTTGCTAATTAGAATCTAAAATGTGCACTTTAAACCAGAAGGTCAAACTTCCTGTATCTTTTCGGGCTGTGGCTTGTTGAGACTTTTTTTGTGGGTCCACTCGTGACAGACATTTCTACCAACATGTTGGTAAAACTGGTTTTGGGGGCTGGATTTTCCAAACGTTTTTACCCTCTTGGAAACGACCAGTTTGACTCTTCAAAGGCTGCTTCGAACCTAATTGGCAGATTTTTGGGGGGCGAGGGGGTTGAGATTTAGCCCCATGAGATCTTTCTGCAGAACTCCTCATGATAGACATGTCTACCAAATGTCAATACCGGCCTCAGGGTCTGAATTTTCAAAAGGTTTTTGAATCCCTCCTGGAAATGTCCGGATGACCCTAAAAGGCTGCTTTGAACCAAAATGGCAGACTTCCTGTGTCTTTCCAGACACTTGTGTCCTCATCTAAACGTAATCCCTCCACGGGAATCCAAGGCACCACATTTAACATCTCCATTTATCTTCTTCCATCGTGGGCAACGTCCACGCTGCCCAAATCCACACCCCTGCCACCTGCTCCCTTCGTTTTAAAACCCTACTTTGTGACCCTAACCATAGTTTAAAACCCTACATAGAAACCCTAACCCTAGTTTAAAATACTATTTTGAAACCCTAACCCTAGTTTAAAACCCTATTTTTAAAACCCTAACCCTAGTTTCAAACCCTAGTTTCAAACCCTACTTTGAAACCCTAACCCTAGTTTCAAACCCTACTTTGAAACCCTAACCCTTGTTTCAAACCCTATTTTGAAACCCTAACCCTAGTTTCAAACCCTACTTTGAAACCCTAAATCTAGCTTCAAACCCTACTTTAAAACCCTAACCCTAGTTTCAAACCCTACTTTGAAACCCTAACCCTAGTTTAAAACCCTATTTTGAAACCCTATTTTGAAACCCTAACCCTAGTTTCAAACCCTATTTTTCAAACCCTAACCCTAGTTTCAAACCCTACTTTGAAACCCTAACCCTAGTTTCAAACCCTATTTTTCAAACCCTAACCCTAGTTTCAAACCCTACTTTGAAACCCTAACCCTAGTTTCAAACCCTATTTTTCAAACCCTAACCCTAGTTTCAAACCCTACTTTGTAACCCTAACCCTAGTTTAAAACCCTACTTTGAAACCCTACTTTGAAACCCTAACCTTAGTTTAAAACCCTACTTTGAAACCCTAACCTTAGTTTAAAACCCTACTTTGAAACCCTACTTTGAAACCCTAACCCTATTTTAAAACCCTACTTTGTAACCCTAACCCTAGTTTCAAACCCTATTTTGAAACCCTAACCCTAGTTTCAAACCCTACTTTGAAACCCTAACCCTACTCAGTTCTGTAATCTGATTTTCGGCAGCATTTCTCTGACGTTTTCGGTGGGGCTCGTATGCAGGCACAAGGCTGTGACACGGTGAAGTCCGCTGGGTTGGAAATGAGCTGGGCACAGCACACTGGGGAAGGGGGAGGAGGGGAAAGGGGAAGGAGGTGGGGGGGGCAGGGGAAGGGGAAGAGGAAGGGGGGCACTTTTATCCTTGGTTGACATGAAAGTCATCGTTAAATCATCTTTACTGCCATTGCCAACATCTCGGCACCTCCGCTGCCAAGTGTCATTGTCACGCTGATGATGATGATGATGATGATGATGATGATGGTGATCCATAGAAGGGATTTTATTTTTTTGATTGAAACAGTTTATTTATGGCTGCAAATGTCCTCAATCTGCTTATCATTTTAATAACTGCATGAATATTGTATGCAGTGACATTATTTCCATTTTGTTTTGAGTTGGTCTCACGTGGAATAAGATGACATTTTGTTTTTCTCGCTGCTGACGAGTAGCAGGGGTCACAAATTGGGTCGGCCTCGCATATTCAATGAATGCGCGGATGTGGCGCAGCTTCCCCGCCCTCCTTACTGACTTTTCAATTCTGTCAACACCACTTCTTTTCTATTTACATCAACAGACAGTCAATCCCCCACTTAGCTCTTCATAGATCAATCCTCAGCCTATTTAGCTAATTGTTGCCACTCGAGCCGTGTGTAATTCATCCCGGAGGTGTGTGGGGGGGGGGGTTCTGATGTGGGTTGAGGGGCGGGGGGTCCGCAATCTGTCAATGGGTCGATGCTATCGGCGCGGGGAAGTCGGCATGTCTCAACGTGTGTTTATCACAAGTTTGCAGCAAGCAGAGATGAGAATGAGGAGGCGGCTTATTAGTCCTGTTGATGGATGGGACGGACGGACGGACGGACGCTCTCAGCGCGCCGTTGGTATCATTAGGACTTAGCTGCCGTTATCATATTGCTTTTTCCACACCGGCAGATTAAAAAAACTAGAAATTGCCTGTAAATGTGAAGAAACGCCACAGAAAGGTAATGAAAGAGCGCGTTGCAAATGTTCCCATTGTGGGACCGATAGATCGTATCTTAGCTTTTCTTATCTCATAAAAGCGTCATTGTTAACGTCTCAACCGTGTTGTTTTCCAATTGTTGAGGACCACGGTTTGATCAAGCTCAATTTGGCTGCTTTGCGTTCAAAAAAAGAAAAACGCGGCATCCAAGCTTGTGTTTTGACGATGGCGTATAAATGTTGTTGTTTTTTCCAGAGGGGGTTCATATATTCCGAGAGAGAGAAAAAAAAATAAAAATTTACGAGAAAAAAACTTACGGCAAATACACGTAGCGTTCCTATAGTCTAATGTGAGGATTAGATGGTGGACACGCTTTATGAAAAAAAAAAAAAAAAAAAAGGCAGGATGGAGACGTATAAGTGGCAAATTTGTGAGGTTTGTTCTTGCAGATCTGCCACTTTATAAAGTTGCAAATTTGTGAGGTTTTTTTTCTCGCAAATTTGCCACTTTATAAAGTGGCACATTTGCTAAAAAAATATATATATTTATACGTGGCACTAATACGCCATTGTATATTTTCCTCAATTGATCCAGCATCACCCAAGCAAGGAGGGGTTTTCATTTGAATCAAAGTAGCCTTAAAAGTCGTTCATTTTGCCCTAAAAACTACCATGTAATCCTTTACAAGAAATCGCCTCTTTCTTTCCATTTTTATAATTCCGAGCACATCGAATTTGTGTGGCCGCTGACAGTCGAACTTGCGCAGGTAAATTGATAGCAAAGCTGACTTGGGTTTCAGTTGCAGATCAATTGTTGTGAAAAGCAAGCCAACAAAAGATGGCGCACCTGAGAGGTGTTACGCAGTGGCACGCATATTTTTTTTCAAAAACCAGCCAGGCGGCTTGGACCAATTGGAGTCGTTACGGTTTTCCAGCCCGCTCGCCATTAAACGTAATTACATGTTGGAGGTGCGCGCTTGTTCTATTCATGTGCGGCTTTTCACACTTCAACCGTTGTGACGCCCGCGACATGCTAGGTGCGAGCGTTAGCCTCGGATGACTGAGACTTTAATAATACGCTTCTGGAACAAGCAGTCGGCGTATGAAAATCATCCCAAGGAATGGAAGCGTGTGTGCGGGGGAGCGTCCGCGTCCGCGTCCGTGTCGCGTTGCCGATTGCTGAAAGGAAGTTCCGCTTCCCCGCGGCCGTGAAACCGGAGCAGGAAGCGACGACACTGAAGGCAGTCTCGTGTTGTACATGCTGACGCTATTCAAGTTGATGTACGGTCGCCGAAGGCGCAGGCACGGGCGCGACTCCGATTACAGCTTGCGTCTCGCATCGCAGCTGTCGGGCTTTTGCGCGTCGGCGTGTTGGAATGATTCATCGCGTCGGTCCGCGTTGGCAGGCTAACCAGTGCACGTCAAAGCAACAGGTGGCGCTACAAGCCCTCACCGGAAGCCTACTGGATCTCGGTTGAACACGGTGATGAAAACGCAATATTTTAGCAATCGCACATCCGACTCGTGTACGGGGGTTCAAATTTGTAAGCAATTGGAAAAAAATGTCTACGACTAGTTTTGAGTTTAGTTCCAAATGGCCAAATTTGACTTTTAAATCCTTGCCTAAAAACAACGGAAGACTTCATGTGTCTTTTTATGTAAGGCTTCTTGAGGCTTTTTTTTTGTGGTTCAACACATGATAAACACATCTACCAAATTTCCTGTTGCTAAGGGAAACTGGCTTTGAAGGGGGAAAAAAAATGATAGGACTCCCGGAAATGACTAAATTGACCCTAAAATGGTCAATTACAATGAAAATGACGTCAGATTTTTTTGTGGCTCTACTCGTGGTAAGCTTGCCTACCAAATACCATGCAGCTAATTGAAACTGACCACTGGGGCTGAATTTTTCAAAATGTTTAAATCGACCTTTGGAAATTGCCAAATGAACCCTAAACCGTTTCTGTTTCAGACCAAAATGGCCGACTTGCTGTGTCTTTTTTTCAAGCATGACTTCTTGAGACTTTTTGGTGGGTCGACTTATGATAAACACGCCCACCACATTCACAGGGGCTACATTTTTTGAGTCGCACTCAAAATGTTGATTTATTTTCAATATTCACCACCTGCACTGATCCTGAAAAGTTTTTTTTTTACTGCATCCTCATATGTTCAAGGCTGTTTTTCATTCGAGTTTGCAAAATTGTGACTCAGTGAGTTTTAATGTGCAATCATAAAATCATTTGGCTTTAAATTTGAAGAGCTACTTCCGAGGTCATGCTGCCTCAGCCGAGGTCACTGCAGTCCATGGTTTGAGCAAGAGGAGGGTGACGATGATGACGATGATGATGATGATGATGAAGATGATGAGTATTCCTCTTGTTGCGATGAAAGAACGCAAAGGGTAGCGTAACGTTTATCCCGCGCGACAAGAGGGGAAACGCAGCAATACGGATAATTACGTTTCTACCTTTCTCCGCCAGTCGCATTCATTGTCGTAATTAATTTCATTATTTCCGGCGCTGGCTGTTGAGAGCAGATTAGTTCTGTCAGAGTCGTGGGGATAAACACGGCGTAATTGCTTATTGCTCTCAGAGGCCGCCGCAGATTATAGCTAAGCTAATGAATGAGAAAATATCCAATCACCTCCAACGCCGCCGAGCCTCCGCCGGCCGCTTTGTTTGCTCGCCTTTTGTTCCGCTTCACGGCAAGTTCAACTTCCGACTGAAAAACTCTTTAAAGTGACGCCCCGTTGACCGACGGACAAAAGTTTTGGGGACACCCACGGGATAGCGGGGGGAAAAAATGTGGCGCTGTTGGCTCGTGCTTCCACTCTTTGGGGGATGTTGGACCTTCTCCGTTCTGGTGTTTGACGGGCTTGGTCCCGGGACACAACGCAGTTCATATATTCACGATGGCCACTGGGCAAAATGGACCCCCTGATGGGCCGTTTCTGGCCCACGGCAGGTACCTTTGCCACCCCCTTACTCCATATCCTAATAAAAACAAGCGCTCCATAAAATGGATGCGCCTTTCGGTCTCGTGCCCAAGCTTGCTCGCGAGTACGCAACGCGTTCTTGTTCCTACCGAGGGGAGTCTGGCACATGAGCTCCATCCGCTCTCAGATCCGATCCACGTTCTCACTTTCCCGCCGCCAAGCAGCGTCAACGTGGGCCGGCGTGCGGCCAAGCGGAAATTCCCTCTGATGGAGCAGAGGGAACGCTAACGCTAACGCTAACCGGGTCAGACAGCTGCGCATTAGCCGCGCTCGGCGCGCTCCGACGCTCCGTGTGGTGCGCGTACCTGCACCTGCAGGCATAAAAGCGTTCGGGAGCCGAGAGTTTCCCAAATAGGAGCCGCAGGCTCTCCCACATTTGATTTTTTTGCAAGCTGCAACAGCTTATATGGAGGTGCGAGCCTCACGACGGAATTCCCTTCCTATGACGTAAGGTGAATATGACGGGAATTTGTCAAAAAAACAACAACAACAAAACGTTTCAAGTCCAAGTCCTTGATTCAAAAAGGACGTCGACCTTCAACATTTCTTATACAACTCAGGGGGCGGCCATTTTGTCACTCGCTTACGCCACATGGTGTCTCTGCTCTTTCTTGAATATGCCTCAATTCATTCATACTTGGAAACACTTCTGCTGAAGACGAGATAGCTGCCCTGACTTTCTGCATCTCCCCCACCTAAAAAAAAAAAAGTGAGTGGATGTCAGTTCCATGAGTGTAAAGGTGTCACATGACGCCGCCGTGCCCTCGAGAGACGACTTATGAGGGTGCGTCTCCCCAAGGTAAGCGCCCAAGTCGAAGCCCCAGAAGTGTCACATCCTCACAGAGTCTGCGAGGAGATCGAAGGTCGAAGGGTCGATGGCCTGATTTTCTAACACTTTTTCAAACATTTCCACACTTGATTTTGATTTTGACGCTCGCACATGCGACCGAGACGTCACATTTGTGATGAGGTAGGAATGGAAGGATTTTTTTGTCTGATTTGAATCTGTTTTTTTTTTCTCCTTTGAGAAAGAAAACAAAAAATATTGGCATTATTAGAATTGAGGTTTTGTTTTTGTCCCCGAACCTTTTCTGAGACTTCCTGATGCCTTTAAACTGTTTTTTTTTTTCCAGTCACTATTTTTTTAACCTGCAGCAACTTCCGCTTGAATATTTTTTCTTGACAGATAATGTGAAAATAAGTGGGAAGTAAAATGTTAGTCACATTCTATATTAGGATTTTTTAAAAAGCTGATCACTATACCAAATTGCTTATTTGGCAACACTAGCTGTATGTTTTTTTTTTTTTTTTAAACACAACTGTTGAGGCCGCTTAAAAAAAAAACTGTTAAAAAAAAAAACTCAAATGTCACCCAAAAGTAATTTCCTGTTGCTGTGGATCAGTCATCATGCAGGATTGAGGTCAAAAGAGCTTCACGCTTCCTTCCTGCTAAACAACAGCACGTCAGGGTCAGGATCCAGTCAGAACCTCGCACCGTCCAGCTCCTGTTTTGGGATAAATAAAGACTTTGCTGAGGTGGCGCTCGTTGGAGTTGGATCGACGTTCTCCTTCGCACCTGCGGCGTTTAAATGCGTTGAAAGGAAGTCTGGGTCGAGCTGAATTTGAGACCACGGTGCCCCTCAAGATGGTGACCCCCTCTTATATACGCTTTTAGGTCAATATGCTAAATGTCGCCGAGATGTGATGACTTTCCCAAAAGTGAACTAAAATACAATGAATCCATATTTTGTTAGCTCATCATTTGGTCGGACTATTTCTGTACTACGAGGATATTCTTGGCCCAGGTTACGATATGAACAGTACGTAGACTAAAGGTTCAAAGGACTTGTAAAGGAAGCAGTCTGATAAGGTTTGTTTGAAGCTGGGGGGGGTTGGGGGGGGGGGGGGGGCGGTTGTTAGACAGTCAGACGGTGTCACTGTTCAAAACCCACGGAGCAATTTCCTCCTGTGATCACTGACTCAGGACGAGTCCAAACACACACAAAGCAACACAGGAGACATTAATCTGCCGTGTTGCAGGTTAGACAGACGCCACCGCTTGTGGATGGAAGAAGGCGGCGCCCCCCCCCCCCCCCCGCCCCCCTCCCACCATCTCAGCCCCACCGCCTGCATGCCAAACGTGTAATGAAGCATGCGCGCCGGCTTCTAATTGTTATTCTATTGACTGACCGACCTGCTGATGCGTGCGCCAGCGACCGCGACGTGAACCAAAGATAGGAAGTCCGTTCAAGGGTGGATGTTTCGTCCCGGTCCGGGTGGGGGCAGGAATGTAGATAGTACACACCCAAAAAAAAAACAACCCTGATTATTTATTTACTTAATGGACGGTTGCTGTGGCATGTTCCAGATTTTCCACATGCTAAAAAAAAAATAAGAGTGGCAGACGCAACCCCCAACTTTCATGGCACCCTGATGGCGGTGGAGGTGCGAGGACCCTCTTGAAATCTTTGTTTAGTAATCTTCCAACAAGTTAATTGAGTTTTACAAAGTAGCCTTGGTTCAGAATATTTAAAAAGAATTCAAGTAAGCCAAACTCCTTTACAGCTACCAGCCACAAACGCTCGTTGGCAATGCTAACAGCTAACTGCTAGCTAGCTAAAAAAAAAAAAAAACGTAATTAATAAGCTGTTTGTTAGCGTCCTAAATTAGCAATTGACTATGAGTTTGGGATAGCGTTGATGTTGCTCGCAACTTTCATGTCAACCAAAACTACGAACGTCTGAAAGGGAAGTCAAGCTAGCTATTTGTTTGGCTTCTTCATTCCTAAGTATAACCAAAACAAAGTCTTGATTTAACCTCTCTGGATTAATGTGCGCCACATGAGTGATCGTCCCAAAAAGACAATAATCTTTTGGAGTTTGAATGACATCTTCATGGTAGGGGGGCTGTAATCCTGCCCACCCGCCCCCCCCATCCCACACACACATCACAACCGCACTTGTGTTTGCTGTCAGAGTGAGTGAAGGCACTCAAGTGTTGAGTTGCAGGTTAATAAATATTGAAGCTGCATCCATAATGGAGCCGCTCGCTCGCTCGCTCGCTGTGTTTGCCTTGCGTCAGTCACAACACGTCGCCAGGCAGCCACTTCAAAAGTCACTTTGCTCGCTCAGATGTGGCGGCGCAAGCGGGGTCAGGAAGACCGAGAACTGGGGTGGGTGGCGAAGGCCGACATAAAAGAGGGGTCCGCGGTCCCGCCGCTCCGAGGCCCCACGTCTCCGAGGCCCCCGTCAGCTCATCAAGGCCGGCCGGGTCCCCGTCGGAATACCGCATCAAAGGGCCCGGGGAGCCTTTCATCCCCAACGCCCTCCCCGTCCGTCTTCGGCGAGCATGGAAGTTTAACATGGCGGAGTGAAAGTCAATACGCACACGATGAAAAGGTCAGATGGAGAAGGATCCTGAAAGAAACAGCTTGTCTGAGGCCAAGCCGCCCAGCAGGAAGTCACATGACGCCGCTTAATGTCACGGTTCACTTTCCCGACCTTGCGCCAACTGCGATGTCTCACAATTAAAGCTTGGAGCGCCACCAATTACAGAAAAGGTTGCCGCTTTGGCTCGCTGCTGTCTCTCGCCATAACAACAACAAAACAACAAGGACGCGTTTCAATTCCCGTTTGCCCGAATCAGCAGAGGTGGCAAAAGTACTCACGTTGAAGTACAGTTACTAAAAAAAAAAAAAACTCTAGTTAAATAAGCCCTGATTCAACTCTGAATTATCTACAACTTAACAGTGTATCAGAACGCGCGTGGCCAACAGCGCTCCCAATAAAGGCACACACAAACAAGGGCAAGACAGCATAAAATAATTTAGATCAAATCGATTTTGGGACATTTTCGATTCTGAATCGTACTAAATGAGAATCACAATTCTTATGAGAATCGATTTTTTTTTTTTTTTTTTTGCACACCCCTAGTGTAGATAAGAGCTGGCACACAGTTGTCCATGTTTACCCCCCCCCCCCCCCCCAAGATCTCAATCCGTAACCATTTCGGCCTGGAAGGGACCGGCCCTAAGATTGACCCTTGAGGAACACCACAAGAAATAGACCGAGCGTTTGGGAGCGCCCCCCAAATTTCTTGATGGCCCCCACACCTCCTGACTTCCCACCGTGGCAAATTAGACCTGAGAAGGTTTGTGAGCGCCCCCACCCCCCCCCCCCCCCCCAAAGACCCGTAGGAGCTCTTTGTACATCTCCGTGACTTTTTTTTTTAATGTGGAGCAGCAGGGCCCAGAGCTGAGCTTCTTATCTGCGATGACACGGAGGCTTTAGTTCCTCTCCGGCGTAACCTTCTTTCACGCCGGCTCCTCATGGCGCCGGCGATACAAGCCGAGCGCTACGTGGGCTCGCTGAGTGAGGGCAGCTTGTTGACTTCCGACGCAAAGTGTTTCTATTATTCGGCGCTGCCTGCCAAACGCACAAAATTAGGATTCAAATTTCCCCCTTGAGTGCTCGTCTTCCGGGGCCCGGGGACGAGTTTTGCGACCTGTGAGTCACGGCTAAAAGGATGTTTGCTCAGGCAGAGAGTCCAACAAAATCGCTGCCGTCTCTTTAAGGAGGCACTGCTTCATTATGTCAACACTTACTTTGACTTTTGCGCAAGAAAAAAGATGCCGCGATAACAGTCCGGTATAATACCTTGAATGCATTAGCACCTCGTACACACTTGCATATTTCCGCTAATATTTAAATTAAACATCAGCAGCACTTAAGGACAATGCGCACTTGTTTGCAGTCATGCTTCAGTGGCTCATCTTATTGCATATTCATGTTGGAGCACTTTCCATGTGCATTCATTTAACCAAGCGCCAACTGCCGCTTCCTTTCTTAGTCAGCAGGACCGCGACCCTTGCCCCGGAATCGAAAATTTGAGCGTACCTCCTGTCTAACGTCTGTCACGTGCTAACATATGGATGCACAAACCAAAGATAAGCAAGTCAGGATGTAAATGTTATTCCCGTAGCACTTCTCAAAGAGGAAAGGTGGCAAATCCAGGTCCAGGAAGTAAAAACCCTGCCACAGTTTGGCTTTAGCCTCAGGTGCTAGTTAGCTAGCTCCCTAGCTAGCTCCCATGGCGCTCGTTTACCTGCTAAGGAGCGAGCTAGCTAGCTAGCACCTGAGGCTAAAGCCAAACCGTGGCAAGGTTTGTATTTTCTGGACCTGGATTTGCCACCTGTGCCGAAAAAAGCAGTCACAATTAAAAAGCTGCATGGTTAGAATACAAAATCACAAACATCTTATAGTTACAAGGAAAAAAACAGCAACAGACTGCAAGGCTACGTCACCTTTGGTTTTGAATCTCTGGTGTGAGATTGGAAGTAAAAGGCAGTCAGTAGACCAAACGGGACAATGAGATGCAGCAAATATGACTTTTGAGGGCTCTGTAAATGACGGCTACAATTTTGGACCAGATCCTAAAATGAACAAAATGTGAGGAGACAAAAGCATGAATGAACATTTTGTCATCTTCTTATCTGGGTAAAAATGTCATCTGCATGTGACGAGTTCAAATTTGTTTTCTCAAATGGCCCTAAGACTGACACTTGTGGAACGCCAGAGCACAGGAAATGGGAACAGACGACAAAAAAACACAGAAAATCATGTATTTGCGTTGAGCATCAATCCCGAGAAGCTTCCTAAGTCAATGCGCCCGTCAGGCTAATGTAAACGCTCGCTTTAAGATGTAAACTAAGTACCCGGAGAAAAAAAAAAAAAGGGCTCAGTCGCTATTTTGCGCTAACATGCTGCAGCGTCCCGAAGCGTCGCTCTTGTCATCTCGCACCTTTTTGTTCATCAAATGCGCCAAGCAAAGCGCTCTGTGCTCGCTAAGCGTCCCCCGTGAGCTCATTAGCCTAGCATGGTAGCGAGGCCTTGCCTCACTTCACTCCTTGAAATAGACAAACTTGTCTGCTTTTGCGTTGTACTTTTAACTCTTTTGAACAAACGAGCGCTTCACACATTCCCTTTTTCCCCAAAGTTTGCAGAGTCCAGTTTTTGTGCAGACTTCAGGGTCTGATTAGTCACAAATTCGGAGTTCCCTGAATTGTTCACTATTCACCAAAGTGCTGCTGCCTTTCCACAATTTGTCCCCTTTAAGTGCACTGAGCGTCAAATGATCTTTCATGAGGGACCCGAGCAGGCGTGGGATTTCCGGCGGGGTGACCCGACATGCGGCGGCCGTTGAGGAAGCTTTCGGGGGAGGGCGGACGCGACGGCACGCGTGAAAGCAGCGTGTCGGTTCCACATCTCGCATATTAGCCGCAAACCAAAGTCCACAAGCTTGCGCCACGTCACTGTATCCAATCTATTTCTACGGCGGATCTGCGCCTTTGTGAGGCGGACCCTCAGGGACTTGTTTTCCAGATTCGCCCCCTCCCACCCCCGGCCAGCGGTTTCCCCTCCACCAAAAACAGACTTCCAAAGCTGCTCCATAAGCCTTTTAGCTTCAATTTGTTCTGCCAATTATTATCCCGGCTCTGCCACTGTGATGGAAGCTGGGGGGGGGGGGGGGGGGGGGGTTGCCTTTTCTTCCGTGGGAGGGGGGGCCTGCTCAGGCACCCGCTGACAGATTGACACGGGTGCTGAACATGGACAAAGATGGCGGGGGAGGGAGGAAGAGGTCGGGGGGTGACGGGGGGTGTTGAAGAATGACCCGCCACAGCAGAAAAGAAGAAAAAAAAAGACGGCCAAGCAGAAGAAACGTATTCAAGTGAACTTTTTCCACCATCTGCTTGTTTACAAAAAAAAAAAAAACTGTCAGGAGTTAATTCACTTGCGTGTGATTTCATTTGCTTTTTCAAAAGTTCTTTGAAATGGATCAAGGCGTCTTCAGTCAACAAAATGTGCGTCCTTTTTTTAATTTTCATCCAGTTCAGTTAAGTTTGAATTGGAAAGTAGCTCTAGAGCTAATTCAAATAAATAGGATTGGATTTGTATTATTATTATTATTTTAAAGAAACAGGTTGCCATTTTTTCATTAAAATAGATAAAAAGCTAATTCATGTCACTTTTCAGCTGAGAAAATAATGAAAAAAAATCAGTCAAAACCTTTTAATTTAACAAAATGTCATGTAAATGTTATGTCATTTGTCATTTCATTTTTAAATGAATCGTGCAAATTAACTGTGTGTAATAGTTTGATTTATTTTAAAAGTTTGTTGCCACTTTTCCAGTTTTAATCTAATTTTATTCGAATGGTTTAGAAGCTGATTAAAATCAATGTAATTTGATGTTTGTAAGCATGAAAATGTTGTCTTTGCAATGGAGGAAGGACGACGGGTGGGGGGTTAATAACCTCCACACCAGAAAAAAAGTGACATGTAGAAGAAACATATTGAAGTTAAGTTTCCCCATCACCGTCTTCAGTGTGTTTTAGGGGGATGGGGGGGGGGGGGGCACTCTGTAGGAAGTGGAATTTTCCATCACTTTAGTAAATCCAATATTTAAACACTTGCGAGTGTGTAATGAAAAGCAAGAAGGCGTGCACGCAGCCGCCTGTTCCTCTCTAATATATTCTCATTTCACTTCCAACATGCTCCGTCGCCTCCCCGATATGATCCTCTCGAGGACGAAGGCGGCGGCGCCCGCTCTCCGGCGGCGCCGTTCATCCCGTGATTGCCTCTGCGAGACCCCTCGCCTTCTCCCCAAACACGGATCACATCTCCGTGACCGTGGCCCAATCTTCCCCCCTCCCTGCCCGCCGCCGTCGCCGCCGTCGCCTCATTTTTCAGCATCTTTCTCGCAATTTGCCAAACTAATTGCTTCTCCTCTGACTGGCCACGGATGCAAGAACATGGGAAGCTTCATCTTTTATGCTCATCAATTCCTCAGCAGGCTTCATTAAAGGCTCGCCACCGCAAACCGACGACGCTGCACGAGCCAGTCGTGTCGCGTTTGCCAGCGGTTGAGCTACGATTCCGAATGTCCAATTGCAAGCGAACGGCATCAAAACAGCGTACACTCTAAAAAAAAAAAACAGTTGGGTCAAAAGTAACCCAATTATGGGTCCAAAATGGGCCCATCCACTTTACGGGTCAATTTGAGCCAACTTTTTGGGTTGTTTGACCCAAGTAAAATTGTTTTACACAAAAAGACCCATTTCTTGACTCACAGTAGAGGATGGGTCCATTTTTGACCCAACTCTTTTTAGAGTGTAGGCAGGACGCTTCAATTCCCAGAAATGAGCCTGGTGAACACACACTTGGTTGTTTTTGTTGCAGAAGTCCCAACAGCCACAGGGACAGGCAAACTAGCATCCCGCATTGGATGAGTCGCCAACGAAGCCTTTCGGCATGTGGGTGTGGCTGACTGTCAGAAATGGGCGTGGCTGACAGACAACATTTACGAGTTAAGAGCAGTAACAAAGTATTTGTACTTAGTCTTTCCCCCCACTGCTCACAGTGCCTGATTTCAACACCCCCCCCCCCTCCCAAATCTCTATCCTTCCATCAATTGCCACCCTCCGCCCCTCCCTCCTCCTCCCTGGCTGTGTTGGAAGGGGAGGGGAGAAGCCGTTTCGCTGATTGCGCGGAGCAGGACGATTTGTCGGCGGGCTCCGATTGGCTCCCCTGATAAGCGACGACATCTTGCATGTGGCACAAGCGAGCGCGCAGACGGGGGGGAGGCGGCCAGTCCAACAACACAAGCGAGCGCGCAGACGGGGGGGGAGGCGGCCAGTCCAACAAACTTGGCAAAAAAAAATGAGCGAGTGACGACGCAAGGTGACTTTGCTGGGATAAGAGACGAGGACGACGAGGACTCGTAGAGTAGGACGGTAAGACGAGAACGTTTTTGCACGTGAGAAAAAGACACTGGAGACCATTTTGTCCTTTTTGACTAACTCTCTACTTTCTAGCTCATTTGCATGCAAACTTTTGTGCAAGGTGGGAAGTGAAAAGTACAAATGCTTTGCTACTGAACTTAGATGCATTTCCAGAGTGACTGGAAGAGTCACAGAAAGGAATGGAAACTATTTGCGATGTTGTGAATGGTGTGACATCACCGCAGCGAGACATCTTGTAACTTGTTCACAAATACACAAAGACGAAACGTGATACGCTAACGGCTAACGGCTAACGTTATTCGGAAACCATTCCTTGTTTTCGTGAAGATCGCTCGCTTTTGGAGGGTTTGTTACGCAGAAGAATCAATTCTTTGGAGTCGACCAATCAACGGGCAGAAGTCTTGTTTCCATTCGAAAACTCAATTGCGACTTGTAGACCATCTTATGGTCAAAACGGGGACTGTGTGGACCAGGACTTGGAATTACTTTTTTGTTGTGTTTTCAAAACAAGTCAGCGCTTTCTTAAATGGTTAAAAATGTGACTTGATTTTTATCGCTCTCCATTTTTCCGTTTCCTTTTTTTTTGTCTTCCTTATTCGCACGTGGTGGCCGCTGTGTGAGGCGGGCTGGACCCCAAACCCGACTTGAGACTGGGGAGTCGTGACCTGATGCCGTTTTTGTAAGAAGTTGAAGTCTTGGCAGTTGTCAGATGTTCTGCTGAGTTGTCCGATTCCGAGCACGTCCAAACTCCCGTTGGCATTCACACCTCAAAGCTCAACCTGAGCCAAGGTTCGACTTCCTTCTGATGACTTGTGTTTTGAAGAATCGGACCTGAGGTTGAGCTCTGAAGCTTTTTTTTTTTTTTTTTTTTTTTTTGTAAATCAACCGACGGCACCCGCTGCTACTCGGCGATGCCGTCTGACTTCATTTGAGCGGACGCGTGTCTTAATTTGACTGACGCTGATTGCAAACTCTCCCGCTTGATGTTTATGCGCGATGACATCATCTTCTCGCCCGGGCCCGCCGCCAGTTTCGTGTGATTTGATTCCCTCGTCAATGACAAGACCCGTTTTATGGCGTTCTGCTGAGCGCTAAATGAACCCGCCGGGCTTTGAGCGAAAAGTCGCAGCCTTCGAATACAGCAAAAGTATTGGGACACGATGCACCTTGTCTGCTTGATGTCGCATGCACTTCCGGCTGATCATTTGAACGTTCTTCTCTAAATACCTGTGAGAAAATTTCTTCCACAGTGACATGTAAAAGGTGTGTGTGTGTGGGGGGGGGGGTTATATCACATATGTAAAAAGTTTGCTTAAATTTGCATCGGTTCCAAAGCCGCCAGGCTGGAATCCGGCGTGCAAAATTGATTGCGCTTAACAAATTGGCCGTGACCCTTCGACCAGCCAGAAAAGGGACGGGAGCCTTTTTTCACGGCCCCTCCCACTTTGAAAGGCCCTTTTTCCACGGTGTGGGGGGTTTCTTTTTGCATGGGAGGTGAGCATATAGCGCAAACATGACCAGTGTGAAATTAACACTTGATTGCGCTCGGCGTTCCCAAATTGTACGTTTGCGCCACACACTGAGATGACTTTAGTGATCTCATCCAATTTCATGGGCAATCACACTCAAGCGGGGGCAGACCTCCGCCAAGGCGCATCAGAATCAATACACTCCTTCTCGACCCTGTTGCTTTCCAAAGCAAAGCATGGCTATCCAAATCTTGGTTTTATTCTTAAATAAATAAATGCATTTTTATTCTATATTTTTAGATGCATGGTTTTTAATTGATATTTTTATGCCCAAGAGGAAAAAAAATGTTATCTCCCAAACTTTGCTGCGTTTGCAAATTAATTAATTAAAATTTAAAAAGAATAATACAATTTAAAAAATACCTAAAATTTAAATGAAGTAAAAATAAAATAATAATTTAAATCCCCAAATCTTGTGGGTAGGGGGGGGGGGGGGGCACGGATCCCCAAACCGTGCCATGTTTATCCAAATTTCCAATAAACAGATGCTTCTGCTTTTAGAGTTTGAAATTAAAGCAAATCCTTTTTTTTCTCATGTTTTCCTTTATCCCCGTCTAAGAAATTCAGGGCGCTAATTATTGGACCGTCAGGCTTTCCTATTTTGTCGCCCACTGTTGGCCATTGCTATTTTTCATGTTACTTGGACAGGTTGTGACTGTGAAGACAAATTCATTGCATGGTTTACATTTTACATATTTGGTCAATAGAAATTATTCTGATTCTGAAATAAATAAATAAATAAATAAATAGATACATATAGATGGATAGATTTTATTTTTTTAAATGCTTCTGTTTGTAAATGGGATAGAATTTATGGATCCCACTTTTAATCCAGATTTGTACCAAAACGAAACTCTCTTCCTGCTTTGTATTTGAAATGTTTCCACAATTCTGCAAAACAACAAAATGTATCCTGTCCTTGGATGCTGAATTTTTGATTTGGCGCCACGCCAAAAGAGCGACAAAGTGTGTAAAAATAAAGAATGAGAGAGATTTAGTTGGCATGACGGCTTTGTGGTGACACATATTGATGAAGTCGTAGCGAGCTTCTATCGACTGCTGGCATTATGTGCCGATGATGAAGTGTGTTGTTGCTGGTGCATTTAATGGAGCAGCAGGTGGAGCGGCGCTGAGGCTGCCACTGCATGCGCTCCATCATTCGCTCCCGGCAGATGCCGGCGCTCTCCCTGCATCGCATCCTGCTTTATTTGCCCTTTAACCACCACACAAAAAAAAAAAAAAAGTTATTTTTCCCTTTCGGCTTCCAGAGCTGACGTCGCGTGTGTGCGTCGGAATGTAGTGGGAAAAGTTAAGCTCCTTCATATGATTACCCCCCACCCCCAACCGGCCACCTCTTCTTCGTCTCCCACCAGCTGCTCGCTCTTAAACAAGCCGCCAGCACGTTTAAGGCAGCCGCAAAGCCTCACAGGGGCGGAGTGGGAGCAAATTTGGCTTCTTTGTGGCGAGCGGCGAGGTGAAATGTCAGCCGTCCCGCCCGCCGCACGCACACAAAGCGGTCACGCCCCCCCCCAGCGACGGTGCGGACAATGATGGAGCGAGCTGGCAGATTGAGAGAGTCTGCAGACAGTGGCACAAAAAGCACAAAAGCATGATGGAGTCCAGCAGTCTCTTGGCCTCACAAAAGTGTCGCAAAGGCCCAGCAGTCCACAAGAAAACTTTGAGGCTCCTCCCACCCTCGCCGCCTTTTTGCCGCTCGCCACCTTCCGAGCAGATGCGTGCGTCCCAAGCGTGTCAAGTCAGACTTAAAAGAAGGCTTCATTCATTGTACGTGTGTGACTTGATTGCTCGTAATTAACTCAGCCATTTTTACTGAAGCAACCCCCTTCACTCCTGTCTGTTTTACTGGATTTGGACTGATCTTGCAAGGCCCACATAATATTGTGTTCTCTTGCTATATAAACATGGACTCTACCAAAAGAAAGATTAGAGTCTCTTCTTTCATCAGGAAAAAAAGTATATTTCTATAAGTTTCATTATTAGTCACGTTCCTGCTGAAAACAATGGCAAAAAGAGCTTGTTGCAAAATGGCCCTGGCTGATCTCTTATACTCTGCTGCCACCTGCTGGCCGTTTTTTGTAATGTCTATCATTGCTTTAAGCCACCTCTTCAGTTCAGAAGCTGCATCAAAGCATTCTGTATGAAAAAAAAACATCAAAACGTGTAAATACGTTTTTCAGAGTGAAGGACAAAGTATTAAAAACGTGTTTACACGTTTTTGGGTTTGAATGAGTTAATTAGTTTGCCTTGCAAAAATGGAAAAAAAATGCACCTCTAGATTGATTAATTTCACTTTTACGGCAACATTTTCAACACACGTCCATGTTTTATCCAACCAGACGTATCAAATGTTGTCGGACGATAGTTTAGAGATTCCACAACGAGGAGGACACAAAGAAAAACAATGAAGTAAGAACACATTGCAAAAACTTGCAAGGGTTCGACCGGAATACGCACGCTGACATGTTATGGCGCAATTTGCCAACGCTCGCTACTGTAACCAAATCCAATCACTGCTTTCAGGCACATTCCCACCCGCATCCGTCCGTCAGGAGAAAAGAGGACTGGAAAGAGGACTCGGTCGGTGGACGAGACGATGGAAACCCGCTCGGGATCACGACTGCACTTGATGCTCTGCGTAATGAGCCTCCTGCCCCACGGCCTGCTGGGTAATCATCCCGCCGACTCCACGCCGCGGGTGCAGAGGGTCAAACGAGGTTGGGTGTGGAACCAGTTTTTCGTCCTGGAGGAGTACACCGGGCTGGACCCGCTTTACATCGGAAAGGTTGGTCGACACGCACGCACACACACTGCGTCAATTCTTAACTCATTCAGTGCCATTGACGGCTATTGAGGTCAAAAATCCATTTTAACTAGGCTGGCATTGAATGAGTTAAGGTTTGACTTTAGTTAGTTAGTGGTTAGAACGATCGTGTTTGAGGTTAGGAGTAAGAATGATCTCTAGGCCAGGGGTGCTCGAATCCGGTCCTCGAGAGCCCCTATCCAGCCTGTTTTTGATGTCTCCCTCCTCCAACGCACCTGAATCAAATCATCAGGATCAGGCTTGTGCTTGAGCTTGCTGATGAGCTGATCGTTTCATTCAGGTGTGTTGGAGGAAGGAAATGTGGAAAACAGGCCTGCACGGAGAGTTCACGTTGTCCCGCTGGACTGTGGCGGTGAAGCGGTATTAAGCGATCATCCCTCGAAAGCCCCTTTTAAGACTGATGCAAACGTACCTAATGAGCGTAGGGGTGGTGGGGGGGGGGGGATTTCCCCCTGAAAAGTCCTGATCGGTTGGCCGGCTAACGAGTCCTGAGGGAAAGACGTCTGAGAAAAGAAAAAGTTGCTCCATCTACATTTGTGGACTCGCTAGAACTGGTCATTGGGGAGCCGATCTTAATCTGCTTCAACTTTGACCCGGCGCATGTTTTTTTTTAAATATTTACTAAAGCTGAAGATCTTGGCCTTGACTTTTTTTTTTTTTGGTCACAAAAATCCAATTTTCAAAGTGTGTCCTCTTGGAAAAATACTTTTTTTCCCTGTGACCAAGATGAGCATCAAGGGTTGCGTTGAGAGACCCTTGACAAAAGCCCCGAGTGATTTGCCATCAATAGGCGGCCATTTGCACTCCCGGACCACAAAAGGTTTCTGATTGCGCCGCACGGTCGGTCGTCCCTGGCAACAAAAGGGCGCCGATTGGCTTGTGATTGGGCGGCGATTAGAAGTGGCCGTCGAATCACAGCGAGGTCAGCGTTTGCTTTTCAGCTTGTTGTTTTACCGAACAAATGTCAAAATTAACATTGATTGCAGCGCTGCGTTGTTTTTAATTAAGCGAATTTGGAAGGAGCCCCCTGGAGGTTCGATAAAGGATTATCTAATCTGAAATGCAATCAAGAGTTGAGCCAGTTGGGCCCCCGGCTTTGAAATATTCTGATGATCTTATTACACCTGAGGTTCACTTCCATTTCTACGTCTACAAGACGACGTCTTAAAATAGAAGGATTGAGCACATTTTTGTTGATCTTTTTTTTATTTTCTGGAGATTCTTTTGGTCATCTGGGAGGGGTTCAAAGTCGAGCAACTGCTCCTCTGCGTTGAGAGGGGACGGACTATTTTTTTTTCAAGTGGAAGTCAACCTTAAACATTTCTTGACAATGTGATATGTGATCTAAACATGACATTTGTTGAATATGAGTTATGAAGCAAAATCCAGCCGTTTTTACCCATCTCAGGGGGCGGCCATTTTGCCTGTCGACTGAAAAATGACATCACAGTTGCTCAAAGCTCGGGCACCGACCAATCACAGCTCAGCTGTTTTCTGAAGCTGAGCTGAGCTGTGATTGGTTGTTACCCGAGACCCGAGCAACATTGATGTCATCCTCAGTCGACAGCAAGTGGCAAAATGGGCCAGGAGTTAGGATTGGGATTTGAATTGAGCCTATTGTACATATTGTAAAACAAGAAATAATGTCAAGAACATAAAAAAGAAAACAACTTGGATGTGGAAAGAACCTGGGGGGAAATTGGCTCTTTCATGAGCCTCTTTCTGTTGTTCTGCTGTTACTGTGGCAACTCTTTCACACTGATTGCGTCGTAACAAAAATCATTTAAATGATTTCCTTTGTGTTTTTGTAAGCACTGAGATGAAGAGTTTGGCACTGTTGTTTTCATGTGGGTTAGGGATTGGGGGTCACGGTTGCTTTTGGGCTTCGGGTTGCGTTTGTGGGGGTTATAGGATTGGAGCCTATGAATTGGTGATGGTTCGATTTGGGATTTATGAGTTAGGAGAAGACGGTTGGGGGTTCAGGGTTAATGGGTTACGACGTTCCTAAAAATCTGCAGTCTAGATCCTGAACTGAAAAACCTTCACAGAGTTCACGTTGACCTTTGACTCGATTGACTCTGAACATCCATCAAGTCCTTATTTTTGCCGATAAGCGGAGACGGTGACGATTTAGCAGCTGTTTTTGCTTTTGCCGCAGCTCCACTCGGACATGGACAAAGGCGACGGCTCCATCAAGTACATCCTGACGGGCGAAGGCGCCGGCACCACCTTCACCATCGACGACGGCACGGGCGACATCCACGCCATCCAGAGGCTGGACCGCGAGGTCAAGGCTCAGTACGTGCTGCGAGCGCAGGCCCGCAACCGCCTCACCGACAGGCCGCTCGAACCCGAGTCCGAGTTCATCGTCAAGATCCAAGACATCAACGACAACGAGCCCAAGTTCCTAGACGGACCCTACCGGGCCACGGTGCCAGAAATGTCCAAAATAGGTACCCTAAACAAATGTTCCATTTTCAATGATAATCCTGCTAATTGTCAATGCTAACGCTAATAGAGCTAGCAATTCTCTCAGAGATGCTAAATACGGAATGATTACAACATATGTTGAATTGAGGGAGGAGCTTTGTCAAATAGAGAAAGTGCTTTGCCGCCAAATTTGAAATCGTGTCACGGTTTATCTGTAAACTACCAGGATTGTCATAATTATAAATGTTCCATTTTCAGACCCCAATTTCCTGCACATGATCGTCATGCTAAGTGCCAATGCTAACGCTAAAAGATTTAGCAATAAGACCTTGTCTCTCAAAGATGCTATTATCTGTAAACGACCAGGAACGTCAGTGATTCAGCTGACCGCCACGGACGCCGACGACCCGACGTACGGCAACAGCGCCCGCGTGGTCTACAGCATCCTGGAGGGTCAGCCTTACTTCTCGGTGGACCCCAAGACCGGTACGTGAGGCCCGGGGGGGGATTGGGGCTCGATGTAGCTCTCCGGGTTGCTCGTAACCGTCCGCGTGTCCCGTCAGGCGTGGTGCGGGTCTCGCTGGCCGACATGGACCGGGAGACCAGGCAGAACTACACCGTGGTCATCCAGGCCAAGGACATGGGAGGCCAGCTGGGCGGACTCGCCGGAACAGCCCGCGTGGACATCTCGCTCGGCGACATTAACGACAACCCGCCCGTCTTTGATCAAAGTGAGATAACGCACACACACATACACACTTCTTGACATTTTCAATACAATATAATCATAACAGAAAATATTGCAAAAGACAAGCCACTCCCATTGTTAGTCGCCAGCATATTAGCGCCATCTGTCTGAACGGAAAGGATTCAAATTAGGCTTTTAAACCACACTTAGTTAAGTTCAAGTTTGTTTTTTCAAAAAAGTTAAGGTTTTTAGACAATGGTGGAATTTCACTGTAAAGTTTCAAGGCAGGGTTAGGGGTTCAAAGGTTAGGGGTTCAAAGTAGGGTAAATTCCTTAAGAAGCAGCGTTCTTTTTCAATTCTGTTTGGTTTGTTTGTTTGTTTTTTATTTCATGCCCAGAGAAAGGATGTTTTGTCTTGTTGTTTGTGGAACTCAGTGGTCATCCTGTGTGGAGGTTTGTCTCCCTCTGGTGGTGGTTTGTAGAATGACGATCTGGTCCTGCGCGCAGGGTTGTACCAGATGAGCGTCCCCGAGTCGGCGTCTGTGGACTCGGAGGTGGGACGCATCTGGGCCAAAGACCGCGACGTGGGCCTCAACGCCGACATGACCTACAGCGTCATCGACGGCGACGGCAGGGACACCTTCGGCGTCGTCACCGACCCCGGCAACAGATTCGCCATCATCACCGTCAAGAAGGTAGGGACGCCCCTTTCCAGGTGGGATGTCAAGATGGCCGTTGAACTGTTGTCACGTGTTTGACTGCCAGCCTCTGGACTTCGAGGCCAAGCGCAGTTACACGCTGAAGGTGAAGGGTGCCAACACGCACGCGGAGGCCGCCGCCGCCGCCCCCTCCTCCGTTTCCTTCCACGACGTCACCATCGTGCACGTGAGCGTGGACGACGTGGACGAGCCGCCCGTCTTCGACGCGCCCGCCTACCTGGTGGACGTGGCCGAGGACGCGGACGTGGGCACGCTGGTCAGGACGGTGGCCGCCAGGGACCCAGACGGCGACAACAACACTGTGAGGTCAGAGGGCACGCCGCCGACGCGTCATTAGGGACTCGCGCGCTCAAGACTAAACTGGTCAGGCGTACCTAATAATGTGTCTAGTGAAGACGCAGTGTTGTTTAGTTGCCAGCAGAGGGCGCCATTACATCACATTTAGAGCAGTCTCCTTTTTTTCTCATTCATCTCTATCGCCTCCTGCCTACTTTTTTTCTCATCCTTCTTGTCTTCTTTCACCTTCCCTTTCTTCTCCTTCTACCCACCTACTCCTTTTCCTCTTCATTCTCCCTCTCCTCTGCCTCTTTTCACCTCCTTTTCTTCACTTTTTTCCTCCTGATCCCCTTCTCCCCTCTTCCTCCTTCCCTTTTCTTCTTTTCCCTCTTGTGCTTCTCCTCTTCCACCTTTCCGTCCCTCACCTCCTCTCATCAACTTATTCTGTTTGTCTTCCTTTTCCTCTTCACTCTCCATTTTCTCCACCTCCTTTTTCAAATTATGCTTCTACTCCTCCACCTTTTCCCCTCCCTCCTTTTTCACCACCTCCCTCAATTCTCCTCCCTTTTTTCTCTTACGCTTCTCCTCCACCTTTTCCTCTCTCTCCTTTCTTCATCCTCCTCTTCCTTCCCCTCCACCTATACCTTGCTCTCCTCCGTCCACCTGCTTTTCCCCTCTTCCTCATCAGCCACCTCTTTTTTCTTCATCCTCCCCTTGCACTTCGGTATCCTCCTGCTCGTCTTCTCTTTCTCCTCCTTTTCCACCTCATCCTGCTCTTTCCTCCACCTCCTCCTTCTCTTGCATCTCCTCCTCCTCATCTTCTTCATCCTCATTTTTCTCTTCAGGTACTCATTGGACCGTAGCAGTGACCCGGACAAGTTCTTCTACGTGGACATCACGTCCGGCGCTCTGATGACGTTGCGTCCGCTGGACCGCGAGCAGCTGGGCTGGCACAACATCAGCGTGTTGGCCATGGAGATGAGTATGTGCGGCGCCACTTTTGCCTTTTAGCCAAAATGCAGCATCATAATAAAGAGGAATTGTCAGAAACAAAGATTAGGGTTGAAGCCAAGGGTTAGGATTTCAAAGTAAGGTTTCAAGATGAAGCTCGTGTTCGGGTTTCAAGTCTGAGGTCGGGTTTGAAAAGTTTGCGATGATTGTGCTGATGTTGGTCCGTGTGTGTGTGTGTGTGTGTCAGATAATCCTTCTCAGCTGTCCAGCGTGGCCGTGTCCATCCGCGTGCAGGACGTCAACGACAACGCGCCCACGCTCAGCGACTCCCTGGAGGCCTTCGTGTGCGACGGGGCCAAGGCGGGACAGGTAACGCGTGTCACCTGGCGGCAAGCGTGCGCGGGCGGCACGTCACCTGCTGACGCGCTCTGCCGTTGTAGTTGATCCAGGCGGTGACGGCGGTGGACCCCGACGAGCCGCCCAGCGGACATCACTTCTCCTACGCGTTAGCGCCACACGCGGCCAACAACCCAAACTTCACCCTGCGAGACAACCAAGGTAAACACAGTCGCCCCCAAGAAATATATACTGCATACAGACAAATGCTGGTAAAGTAAGTAAGTCCATTTTATTTATATAAGACCTTTCACAGACAAAAAGGTCACAAAGTGCTTCACAAGTAAAATGAATCACAACAATCAAATACACAATACACAAGTAAAACAATAGAAGATTTTTCAAAACATTTATATTTTTTATTTGAGAAAAAATTGCTAAACATTAAAAAAAAATAGATAATGGGTGAAAATTATTACATGAAAACTATATTTAATGTTGGAAAAACATACAAAAACTAGGTAAACTAATGTAGAGAAACTGAAAAATATTACGGGGGAAAAAATATGCATACATGTGAAAAATATAGAAAAAGAATTATAAAAAGAATTAGAAAGAGTATTATGACAAAAATATATATTTTTAAAAATAATAATACTAATACAAAATATTACCCCCAAATATAAGATTAAATTTGATGAAAAATACACATCTTATTTTAAAAATGCTTTACAAAAATAGAAAAATATTACAATATCTTTAGGATAAAAATGTTGGCGGGAAATTTATAAAATGTGAAAAAATATAAGTGAAAATTTGACAAAAATATTGCAAAATGTGGTCATTGTAATTTATTAAAGTAATTAGTAATTAAAAAAAGAGAAAGAGTTAGAGAGAAAATTGTTCAAAAATACAAATATTAAGGAAAAGTACCGACAAATATCTTGATAATACTAATCCATAATATCATTCCTTTTTCATGTGTCATTAGACAACACGGCGTGGATCCTGACACGTCGCGGCGGCTGGTCCCAGCGTGAGCAGAGCGTCTTCTACCTTCCCATCACTGTGACGGACGGCGAGGCGCCGGTGCGGACCAGCACCTCCACGCTGAGCGTGCGCGTTTGCGCCTGCGACCGCGACGGAAACGTCATGACCTGCAACCCCGAAGCCTATAGCTTGCCCGCCAGCCTGAGCAGGGCCGCGCTCATCGCCATCCTGGCCGCCATCTTTGTGCTCCTGGGTCAGTGACACACCACCAGACTCTGACTAACTAGTTAGTCAACTAACTAGCTAGCTATTTAACTCACTCATTCGCTAGCTAAAAGACTAACTAGCTAAGAAACTCATAAACTATCTTACTAGCTGACACACACACTAACAAGCCAGCAAACTATTTAACAAATTAACTAGATAATAGACAAACGAAATTGATTGCTAAAAATGATCTGGCTAACTAGCCAAAAGATAACTACCTAACTAACTAGCCAATACACAAACACATCATCTTAAAATAACGAAACAAGAAACTAAATGAGAAATTAGCTAACATTGTTTGTATTTTTTGGTTTGTGTTGTGTCAGTGATGATCCTGCTGATGCTGTCGCTGCGAACCCACCGCAAGAAACCGTACCTTAGCGACCAGGAGGAGAACGTGCACGAGAACATCGTCCGTTACGACGACGAGGGCGGCGGCGAAGAGGACACGGAGGCCTTTGACATCGCCGCCATGTGGAACCCGCGCGAGGTGCACCCCCACGTGGGCGAGACGCGGCAGGACATGTTTCCGGAAATCCAGAGTTTGTCTCGCTACGTGCCGATGGCTCGCGCCAGCAGCGGCGGCGGCGTTCACGGCTACGTCCTGTCCAAACTTCTGGAGGCCGACGTGGACCCGTGCGCGCCGCCCTACGACTCCCTGCAGACGTACGCCTACGAGGGTGAGGGCTCTGTGGCGGACTCGCTCAGCTCGCTGCAGTCGGGGGCGTCAGGCGGCGACCACGAGTACGACTACCTCAACGACTGGGGGCCGCGCTTCAAGAAGCTGGCCGAGATGTACGGCGTGCTGGACGCTAACTGTCCTCCCATGTGATAGCAACACACACAGCCTTCAAGAACCATCTGGAAAGAACACAAAGCACTAGACTGATTGAATTCCGCCTAGACAGGCCTGGTTTTAACCCTGCAGTGGCTCATCGGCAAGTTAGCTACATCGTCGAGGGCCTCTAATATGGCGGCAACACACGCCTTCGCGAACCATCCAGAAAGAACATCAAGGCAGACAGAATACCGCCTTAATGGGCCTGGTTCAGTGGATTCTAATTCAGGGCCTCTAGAGAGTCAACATGCTGAGGACATTAACAAAAAACTGTCACAGAAGTAGAATAAATCGTTCTAGCAGAAGAATGCCAACACCGCTGCCTCATCGGGTCTGGATTTTAATTTCTTGGTGTCTATTTATGTTGGCGCTAAATTATTTGAATAGTCAAAGATGTACAGCAGACTGGACGCTAAGAATCCTCCAAGGTGGTAGCGACACATACAACCTTCAAGAGTCATCTGGAAAGAACATATGAAGCACCAGAAAGTGACTGAATGAAACCTCGACGGGCCTGGCTTAAGCATCCAGTAATGGGTTTGCTACATCGTCGATACTGCTGCAGAGTTTCAACAAATTCACTGCGGTGTAAAGCGTGCTGGATGCTAGCAATCCTCCGATGTGGCGGCACAGAGACAAATCCGCCTCGACGTGTTTAGTTCAGTGAGTTACAATTCGCAGGCTCCAGAGAATCGACATCCAAGCAAGCACAATAAAAAATAAAATAAAAAAATAAAAAGGGGGCGGCGCCGCAAAAGAAGGTTGATAAGTCAGACAAAATACCGACACTGCCACCACCTCTTCAGGTCTGGAGCTTAATTTAATGGTCTATTTATGTTGAAGCTAACAAATTTGAGGATGTTATGAAGCCGTGCTTAAAAGAACTAGCCAAGATGTTTGGCATTCTGGACAATTCATCATTCATAAAGACAAACCGAATTACGCCTTGTCGGGCCTGGTTGTAACCCTTCAGTGGAGAAAGACAACTTTAAAGCACACGTGATGCAAACCGCATCACAAACAAAGAATGAATGATTCCCAGCAGACGACCGCCGTGCCGCTTCATCGGGTCTGGAGCAAAATGTATTGTTTTCTATTTATATGTGGGCTAACTTATTTGAAGGCAAGAAGCAGCTCACTCAAACGAGAAGTCGTCATGAGCGCCTTTCATCCGGGAGACCATGGTGCCAGCAGAGCCCGACGGCCGCGCGCATCGACGGGTTGGCCAAGTCGCCACGTGAACGCTACTTGACCACAGAGACTGTGGAGCGCAAAGACGCTGTCATCTGCATTAAGTGCCAAATGTACAAAGAACATTTTGGATTTTAAAACAAACAAAAGAGCACCAAAAGACAAACTGTGAGGGTACTTTTTTGACCTTTTTACTTGAACACGTGGGGTTGCTCATGCTACGCTAACGTAGTATGCAAATGTCCGTACTTTTTTGTATTCTTGCTAATAAAACACTCAAAAGCTAATTTGGTGGCTTGATTATGTTCTATCTAGTGCTAGTATATATATTAAGACATTTAAAAAATAGCCATGTATAGTAAGGCTTTTTTTTTTTAGAGCGAGTAATTTAAAATGCTTAAACTCCTCTAATCTGGACCGTTCGACACACATAAATGACAAATTTGCCCTCTAGTTTGCTATTCCTACGGCGTTTATTATTATTATTATTATTATTATTATTATTATTTTAGCTAGTTCACTCCGGACTCGGCTGCGACCCGGAAGTTAAACACCGACCGGAAGAGGAAATGAGAAATTATTTGGCTTGGCGTTTTTGCTTTGAGCACGTTGTCGCCTCCAAGTTACGTTAGTCGGTAATTTTGGATTGTTTACATGCACAGAAGCGTCCGCAATTAAGGAATATTGTCTCCACGTCGGCTGCTGCCCGTCTACCTGCACGTCATCTGAAGAAAAGTAGAGACGTTTTGTGAAAAGGTAACTCGTGTTCAATTTTTCCACGTTTTCACTGCATGGTCCTCTAAAAGTATATTTTTGTTTAAAACGGACAATCGTCCTTTATTTAGCGTGTCCTCGGTTGACTCTATTAGATCAATATTGTCCAATGTAAGTTGTGTTTATTAGTTTACTTGTCAAAAACGAGAACGTTTGAGATAATAATAATGAATACAAAAAATAACAGCAGGATTCAAGAAAATCCAGTTTGAGCATTTGAAAATGTTCTAATGAGTCAGTATTGCTGATGCCTCGTGGGATTAATTAATGCTGCATTCGAGGATAATCGGAATTTATCCGAGTTGTTTTTTCCAGTTCCGACCTGAAAGTGTTCGAGGCGGAAGTAAACAACCAAAATGGTGGATAGTAATAAATTTGTATTTTTATTTTGGTCCTCAAAACTCATTTTGACCTCCAGCAAACTTGCCTTCTTGCAATTTAGCAATTTTCCCGACTTCTCAAGTACGACACCCCCCACCCCCCCAAAAAACCGTTCAAGAGGGCGTTCCCGACTTCCAGAGGGCGGGGCAACAGCGGTTGGCGAAGCGGGTGATGGGCCTGAGAAGGGTGGAGTCAGCAGAGCGGAGCGAGCGGGTGGGGGCGGGGCTTAGGTTGCAATGCACTGACCTGCTTGCTCACCTCATGTATCACTTGCATTCTATGAAAAAATCAACAGGCAGCCTATGGTCAAAACTTCAATAATATGACATTTATCAAGTAGTGACGCGAATATATAAGAGTATTTCAATTGTATGAAAGCCAAGTGTTTTATGCAAATTGGCACCTACGATATGCAAATGAGCAGTACTCACCGCTTCCGTTTGTGTTTTCTTGACAGGATCGAGTCCGTTTGGGACGTGGATGGGTCTGCGCTCCAAACATGCAATTGGAAAGCTGCTTTTCGACAGGTGAGTGTACTTTTTTTACACCGAGGGTGTCGTGCTGTGTGCTTGAGGAGGCGTGTCTGATGCCACAAAGCCGTTTGTCAGTTAGACACACACCAGAACAACATTCAATAGTTCTGAACATGTTCTTTTTTTTAAAAAATCACATTGGTGTGGCCTACATGATTAAAAAATTTATTACTTAAAAAATGTAAACAACTTATTTTTTCAAATGTATTAAAAAAACCTTAGGTTGATATTATGTTGCCTACTTATTAAAATACTATTTTTACAACAAAAAAAGTATTCATAGCACATGTCCAGAAGCATTGAATGATGTACATGATGATTTGTGTTTGACCTTTAGAGTGATGGGTCAGCTAGTTGGTTTTTGGTTGCGCTCATCTACCTAATGACTTTCTGAACTGGCCACATTTTTAGGTACACCCTAGTTGTTGTCTTGACTAATGTATACAGGTTCTGATAGTAGATGGACAAGTCATGAGGTGTACCTAATCAAGTGTCCAAATATTAGGCCTTATTTCTTGACTATGCGTCTATTGACAGATCGCTCACGTTCACAAATGTTATGAGTTTTCAGACTGTCTGCATGTTTTTCCATGTGGTCTGTGAACTTCAACATGCTATTAAGGGATGTGTGCTACTTCGACTGCACATAGAAATAGTTTTAATAGCTAAAAATGCTTCTGCTTTTACTAATGATTCCACATGCTAACCTTTGTTGACGCTTTTCAACGGAGGCATTTTAATGACAATTTAATTGCTCACTGAGTTCCCCCCCCCTTTTTTTTGGGGAGGGGGTTGAGCTAGGTAGCATCGGACTTAGCTGCAAGCCCGAAGTGTTGTGAAATGAGCATGACTGACTCCTTTTGTTTTTGTTTCCCGACAGGATGGAGGAGGTCTTGGACGAGCACGCAGCCAACAGACTCAAGACTTTTCGGACATGTCGGATGGGTCTGCGCTACATTGACAGCAAGCTGCTTATGGACAGGTGTGTGCGCTATTTGAGGGCAAATGTTGTGTGCTTGAGGTATGTGATGTCACCGAGCCACTTCTCAGCGCGCTTGAACCTCTGCTTGATGTACGACACACAGCAGAACACCATTCAATGCTTGTGAACATGTGCTTTAAGAAATCAATTAATGGATGTTATTTTTGCCCACTTCTGAAAATAATGGTATTCAAACAAATGTCCAGAAGCATTGAATGATGTTCTTGTCTGTTAGTGTGTTTGTTGGCTTTTGGAGATGATGGCTCGCTTGTGTTCATGTGACATCACGCACACACACACAACATGGTGCCGTGTGCTGCTGCTTCCATGTACAGCCTGCCAACCAGTCTTTGTAACTTAAGTCCAACATTAAATTATTGCTGTGTCCATAAAAGTGCTTGTCTCAAGTCAAATATATTGTTGAAGTGGAATGAGTGTCTCCGTGTTTGATTTCCGACTGCACTGTGCTTGTATTCTCAGGGCCTTGGATGGATTGTACGTGGATTGTTCTTGAAGACGTTTGGTCTCACGTCCGAACTGGCTTTCTCGCTTCATTCTCAAGGCCAGATGGCGGAATTTTCAACATGAATCGAGGAAGCCTGCTCGGACCAGAGGCCAAAACATCTTCAAGAACAATCTGAACAATCCACTTGCAATCCATTCAAGGGCCCAAAAATGCTTTCTTGCTACAATGAAGCTTCAACATGCAAATGAGTGGGCATAGCTCCACCCACTTTAGAAAAAATCTTGAATAATTTACATAACTGGCCACTCCCTCTCAGAATTGACCTATCAGCTGGCTGTATGCAAATTAATTTACATAGCCACGCCCACTTCCCCAGCTCAACGTGGGGAATATTGCCTAATTTGCATAGTTACACCCATTTATGCAAATTAACAGGGCTGGAAATTTACATAAACCATGCCCATTTATGGCACCAACCAGTCAGATTCTAGCAATTAGTACAGATCACACCAATCATATTGCTTCCTGCTCAGGAATTTGCATAACCCCGCCTACCATGCAATTCAGCCACACCCCTTTATTTTGCAAGATATATTTTATGAAACATTCCAGGAAAGGTTTTGTAATGTTACAAGAAGATTTCAGAAAAGTTTCAATTTGTCAACTTTTATTTATTTTTTGCAGATAACGTGTTTGAATGGCAAAAAGGGAAAAAACTCAAGAAATTTTTTTTCTAAAGTTTTTATTTAAAACTGACAAAAAAAAATATTTGTTGTATGACTTGATTGCTGTCTCTTTGTGGTCACCAGATGAAGTTGTGAGCCAGCGGGAGCAGATCGTGCAGCCCTGAAACAAAAACGACATCAGTGGGTCAAGTCAACTTGTTTTACAGCGTTTTTGAAATGTGATAAAAGTCACCAGCCCCGAAGGAGATCCGACAACTTTTGTGCGATTTGGGCCAATCGCGCACACGGCTGCATCGCCAGGAAGCCCGCCATGTTCCTCGGCACCTGCGGCAGAATAACATTGGAAGACAGGAGAAGCTCGCCGAATCGACAACATTCAAAACTTACCGTCAACTTCAAGCTGATGGCAGCAATGCAGCACCAAGAACAAAAGTGTTGGACAACAGTCACTGCCTGGTCAAGTGGACTCTAAAAACAAAAAAGGACATAAAGTGCTTTTTTTCTCTTTTTTTTTTATGCAGCAAATTTGACCGAAGATGAAACCCACCAGTACAGAAGAGGACCTGCGACAGTCAGTGATGACGCAGCAGCATTCACAGGAAGATGACATGAAGAAAACATTGACGTGGCATAGCGTACTGGAACCTTAAACTTTATTTGCAGTGGACGAACCGACACACAAACAGGAGATGAGCAATGAACCAGTTCAGCTTCTCCTTCAATTAGCATGTCAAAAAAAAAAAAAACAGCTCCAATGAAGACGGTGTACAAGTTTGTATTTTTCCTCCCCACAAGTGCAGGATTTTGGTGGCCAGGCAGTTGGCCAAGTCAAGACCGGAAGCCTCCCTGCACAAAAAAATACAATAAAAAAAAAAAAGTGGTTAAGCTTTCCCAGGGATGCTTTGGCACCATTTAATTGACAAAAGCAGAAGAAAAGCAACATGTCGGTACAAAAAGGTAAGTGTACCTTTTTGAGGGTCCCGGGTGAAGCGCACTTCAATGCAGCTTTGGGGGAAAACTACAAAAGGAGAGAGATGTTCAAATAAGTTTATCAAATGTTCATGTCAGCCATTTTGTTTTGCAGCATGCTCAAACCCAGCGATGGCCAGCCTCGTTCACATTTCTTGTTCCTCAGGCAGCTCTGCTTCAAGTCACGATGCCATTTTTTACCTGCACGCGCATACAAAAAAAAAGAAGGTTGTCAGGAATTGTCAGTGCAAGTCACTTGACATGTCCTTACCCTCCTTCCGTCATCTTTACAGTGAGCTAAAACAAATTAAAACATGACATCACATTTTAACGTGCATGAGTGTTTGTGTCTCACCAGTGATGAGAACAGGGTTGAGCTGGACACAGTGTCAATGGCCTGCAAGACACGGAAACATAAGATAGTTAGCTTTGAAACATGCAAGCACGTTTAGCCAGTTTAGAGCAAAACAAAAAAAGTCTCTCAAAGCCTTAATCAAAAAGAGGGGAAGTAAGCAACTTGATTTCAAGGAGAGTCCATTCGCTTCAAGATGCAAGCCTGTGGACAAATTAAAAGTAGATTCTCATGAAAGTTGTCCATGTACAAACGCTGGCAACCTACCTTCTGCCAAACGGTGCTCTTCTCCAGACGCTAGAAAGGGAAAAAGTACGTCGTGTTACTCAAGATCTTCCGTTTCCAAGTTTAATAAATAAACGTTTTAAGTACTTTACTTACCGCGAGCATTTATTGCCAAATATTTCAAACATATGTGTTGGTGCCATTTTAGCACGCGGTTGACGTTAATTAACCACGATCGAGCAAACATTTTAGCTAGCATGCCAGCAAGGCTAAAAGGCGGAAAATGTGAACATGTTAAAAGTAACAAGTACGAGTGTCAGAAGAAAGTTTAAATAAACCTCTTGTCAAAGTTTTTGGTCATCTTGTCGAGATGAGTGGCGAACAGCAGGCGGAAGATGTCGACGTGATGCTGGCGAAGAAAAGAAAGATCGCTCGTCCAATTAGTCACGCCTTAAATAGGTTTTCGGTAACTACGTCATCACGTGATGTTTTTTTTTCAAAAGCTTTATTTAACCAAGAGAACAAAAAAAGTATTTAGACAGAAAATCCTGGTAAAAATAGTGAAGTTTTCTGCGGGGATCGAACCTCGCTCGCTCGTTCGATAGCCCATGTCGCTAACCATTCGTCCAAACGTTCTTGGCACTTCTGGTCCTCTAAGCCCTTATTATCCCAGAGAATGAAAAGCGGCGGCCTAATAACACAAATTCCATGAATAGAACCAAAAATACTGAAGTTCTCAAAGCCGAGATGGTCGAGTGATTTACGACTTTACCTTCGGTTCACTTGTTCTCGTGTTCGAGTCTCATTTTCTACACACTGTAGAATTCTTCGCAAGGTATGTTCGTGCGAAGATTTTCGACGTCCAATCTTGGGTATTTGTATGATTCTCACACGAGTGTATACACAATAAATCAGAAAAGATTCGCCATTTGTGGAGAAGGTTCTGGCCGAGTGGGGTGTGACAAAGGTTACAGTTGACACGGACTTCGCTTCTTTACTACTTTTAAAGGGTTAACTCTCAAATTATTGAAAATGAGGGCGAGGGGTGGGATCGAACGCGTTACCACCGGTACGGGAGTCGGTATTTTATTACATCCACCACTTGTTTACGTTACGTTGAGCAAAAATTAATGAAGGTGATGTATACGCATCTTTTAATCCGAAATTTACTAAAGGGTACCCCCAACCTTCACCCCTCCCCACATCCTGGTCGTCAACTATGTAATCTACTCAAGTACGAATCCAACGATTGTTTTTTTGATATTAATTAACAGCTCACGAACAAGTCAATCCTATTCCCAGTCATCCACAGGGGGGCAGTATTGCATCGTGTCTCGATTGCTTCTCCGTTTTCCTCTGAACTTTCACCAGACTTTGATTGACTCCACCCACACGGATTCTCAACGATTCTATTTTTTTTTGTCGAACTATTATTTCCTTGGCGGCTTTAATGATGCGCGTCTTATAACGGCACGCTTATTGTTTTATCACGTTATTGAACAATTACAAACGAGATGAAACCCAGATATCCTTACCTGAAACGTCACCCTTCCGAGGAGTGCGCTACATGCTGGGGACATGTGGTACTGCACCCAACCCACTAATTTCTATGTGTGAGCCGGTTTTCCACGTCTCCATATTCCAAAGCAGGTGAGGATCGTTACCAGGCTTGTCCTGAGCTTGCTGATCTGGATAGATTAAATATATGTTTTATTTGCACAAAACCGAGATCAGAAAAAAGTACAGAAGAGCCCTTCTAATTTGTTTCCTAACAAGTTATTGTCTACAAAAGTGTGTCAAATTATGTACTTATTCAAGCCAATTTGAATGTCTGTTTTTACATTAAATAAGGTCATTTAATTGTATGTTTTTTTTCTTAATCACCATTTTTATAACTAAAACTACTTTGATATTTAGTTAGTTTCTGTCTAATCTAAATTACAGGGTATTTTGTAAATTCGATAATTGGGGCACCTTCTTTCTCATACTCAATCTAATTGAATAAAAAACATTTTTGTACAAATGTAGCACTGTAAAGTTTTTTTTCGCAACTATTAAAAAAAAAAAAAGAAAGAAAGAGAGAGACTATAGAATTCAGGCATCAAATATAATTGCCAAAGTGGACAAGAATGAAGTAACGCATCACGTTTTGTGTTCAAACACCACAACTTTATTGACAACAAGTCACACACAGACGATGTCCTTTCCCACGCAGTTGGGAGTTCCCGAGTCCCCCAAGTCTGCATCCGAGGACTCGCGCCAACAACTTGAACTAATCATAAACTAAACAACCAATCAGACGAGCCTGAGTCTAGAATAACAAAAGGGTCAAAGGAGGAACTGGATGAGGTCTTGAGAGTGTTTGTTTGGGAATGTTTAGTCTCCAAAGGTAGACCTCCGAAAGGTGGTTTGGCATCCGGATGGGGTCAAAGGTGACCCCGTCGACGTTTCATCCGCAAGAGATGACGGTGAAGCGCTTGGAGATGCACGACATGTTGTGCAGCACGATGCCGAGCAGGAAGAGCAGCACGCACGCCACCAGCACCACCGTGCACACGCCCGACCACGTGGACCCTTTGGCCGCCCCGCCAGTCGCCGGCCCGCTGGCCCGCCGCTCCCCCTCGCCGTCCTCCCCCTCCAGAGGCTGCTCCTCGGGCACGCTCACCACCGCCACGCCCTTCCGCCCGCCGCCCGGCAAGAAGCGGCACGCCAGCAGGCTGGGCGCGCGGTCGTCGTCGGCGGGCAGCGGCAGCACGTAGCAGCCGCTGCCGGCCAGGCGGATGAAGACGGGCGTGCGCTCGGAGGCGTGCGGGATGGCCACGGCGGCGAGCGCGTCGGGGTCGTCGGGCAGGTGGGCCACCGAGAGGCCGGGCGGCAGCTTGGTGACGCCGCGGCACCACGGGCAGCGGATCTCCTTGTGGCTGCTGCGCATTTGCGACAGGCACAGCGAGCAGCACGTGTGGCGGCAGTCCAGCAGTTTGGGCCGCCGCCGCGGACTGAAGTAGTTGAAGCAGATCTGACATTCCAGAAGGGAATCTTGGGAAAGAGTCTCCATGGTGAGAAAAAATATGTCCCGACGATCCCTCAAGTGCGTCTCGATTCACCGCAAAGACTGTTGAGAAAACATCCTCGTCCTCGATGCGCTGCCGACAACCTCGATGGCGCCGCGGCGACGTCACGGCCTGCTAGCGCCGACATGCTCGTCGTCCATCTGCAACAAAAGAGACATCAACAATTGAAGATTCAAATGAGACCTGTCATGAGATTTTTGCATATTAAAATACTTCCCAGGTGTTTTGGTAACATCCCTTCAGTCCAGTGATTCTTAACCATTCAACCTTGGGCTGCGAGCGCCATCTAGTGGGCCACAAAGTCATTTCAGTTTTGTAACAGGCTTTGTTCACACGCAGCAGGGTTTTTTTTTTTTACAGGAATATTTGGGCCCCAAGATTAAAAAATATTATTATATAATAAAGATTAAGAACCCCTGCTTTGGTCAACTTTACATGTAAGCAAACAATAAACTGGTCACCAATGTCAGGACAAGGGCCCAACCAGAATTTGATTTGATTCCGACATTTTGCAGAAAAAAATTATGATAACCGATTAATTGGGTAATTCATTAAAAAATGAAATAACTTATTTTTCTCAGTCACGTTTTTTTGGGGGGGTGAATTTTATTGTCTTTGCGTTGTGTTATAACGCGGAGGGGAAAAAATAGGCCCATTTTTACCGATGACAAAAGATGTCATTTCGTCCGATGCGAAAACGCGAATCCAGTCTGCTGATTGCGAACGGTGGAAGCAACTTGACGGCGAGCGAGGACGCGAAGGAAATGAAGCGGCTGAAGGTTGCCGGCGGGCGTGTGGGAATATCGAGCCACTCGACATTTGCCTCGAACCAAGAGATAATCCTCGTCTCTTTTCCCGCAAGGGAACGTCGCCTCTTTCTCCTCCTCGTCTTCCTCAGCAGCCCATCAGGATTTGCCTGCATTTGTCCTTCACCTTTGACCTGCATTTCTCCATCCTTATCAAATAAGCTTACAGAGCAAACCTTGCAGTACCATCATGAAGCCCCGGGGGCAGTGTTTCTAAACTAATTTGAAACCCAACCCTAGTTTCAAACCTTAATTTGAGACCATACCTCTATTGGTGATTGGTGGATACATTAATGTGATATCACGACTTGTTTTACGTGAGAGAGGAGGTCAGAGTGGGTTCGTGAGAGTTTTCCAAAAGTGCTGACTAATGAGTTGGTGGCGAGTGAGCGTGAAAAAGGCTGAGTCAGCACTCGGGCCGCTTCAGCGCCCGTGAAAATGATTTCAAGAGAAACAATCAAAGACGTTTTCATAAGAAAAGGGGAAGGGGAGAGTCATCTCTCCATCACACTCACTCCCTCGCTTTTCATCCTGTTTTCCCGTTTTATTCTTAATCTATCGCTCTTATTCCACCTCTTCTTTCATTTGCTCTCCCTCCCTCCCCTTCCATCTCTTTCTCTCTCAAGTATCTCACACTTCTCTTCCACTCATTCTGTCTCTCTCCTTGCCCTCTTTTTTTTATCCCTCGCTCTTTTTGCCACTCTCCATCTACCTCTCAGGCATTCCCTCTCTCTCCTCTCCCTCTCTATTTCTTCTTCTTTCATCCCCTTTCGCTCTCTCTCTATTATCCTCTTTTTTTGTATTTGTTCTCTCCCATCACTTTCTTTTTTTTTAGTTTTGTACTTTTTATAGCATTCATTACAAGCCGAAATACGTTTGTATGAAGTGCGAACCATTCGTTGCTAGATCCACGTTGGAAGGCAGGGGAATTGATGTGGGCGTGGCTGTGGCGTAACCATGACGACCGTGGGCGGAAACGGCAGCCTCTCGGGGTGCTGTTCAGAGGTCGCCTTAAAACAAGCAAACGGCGATGATGTCATTTGATTTACGACTTCAAGCTACTTTGTATGGCCCACTTAAAACACACGCACGCACGCGTGCACACACACGCTACTAGAAAATACAAAAAAAAGAACGAAAAAGCAGAATTGGCTTTGACGTTTTTGTGTCGTATTTATTTAATTGTGTTATAGTATGAGTGCACCAGAGGGCAGTGGTGACGTCACTAATGCAAAATTATCAGTTTTATTAAGTACTGACAACTTAATTCCCAAATTTTTATTCTTATTTACTTAATTTTACTTTTATTATTTTATATTATTATAATTATATTAATATTATAATTATTTTATAATTTTACTTTTTACTATCTTATTTTAAACAAATTTTTCTTATTACTTTATTTACATCAATACATAAAAGTAATTATTACAAGATGTAAACATAGAGTTAGTATAAAGTTTATATTTGTTTTGTAGAGCTATGAAATTATTGTTTTTTTTGTCCCCAGCGTGATTATGAATAATTTCACCAGAGGGTGATCATGACGTCATCATGGGCAGGTGGCTCACACACATAAACACACTAGAGGGTTAACACGCACGCACGCACACACACACACACGCATACTCCCTGAGGGCATCCACATACAACCAGCCAAAGGGAAAGCGTACGAGTTAAAAATAACCACCATGGCCGGCAGCAAACGCACGCACACGCGCGCGCGCGCGCACTCGCACACACACCAGCCACAGGGTTTGAGGACGCAGCAAAATACCTGCAAGAAAAAGCGCAGCTCGTTAAATGCGAGCCCCCATCAAGCTAAAAATGTCCGGCAAATGTCACGCTAAGCCCATCCGGCGCTTGGCGTGACGAAAGCGTGTTCCTCTTAGCACGCATGTTCACGCAACAGGAGCGCCAATAGGAGGCGCTGTAGGCCCTCACTAGAGCTGTGATTGAGATTTTGGTATCGATCGATAGGTTCATATCATATTATGGTATTTTAAATGTGTCCGATGGGATTGATACTAGCTCTTTGGTATTGATACAATACCAATACTCAATTTAGTATCGATTCTATCAATACTTGGATCGATCGGCACAGCCCTTAAGCGCTCACAGATAAAAAGAAGAAGAAGAAGAATGGCGCAACAGTATGAAGGTCGATCATTCATGACAATGACGCTAATAAACATTAATTGCTGCATTTTACGACACCGCGTTTTCTCCTGAACGGTTGCCAAGTGCATGCGGCTGGTCACCTCGGGTCTCACACACACACACACACAGACACACGCACACACACACACACGCACACACACACACACACACACACACACCCACACACACACACACACTTGTTCTTGGCTTGATGTGGCGGAACTGGCTGTGCAGACAGTACAATATGAGAACGAGGCTTTATGAAGGTCATACACTAGAAATCCAACAGTAGGTTTATGTGGCGTTTCACCCTCATCCCGTAAAGATGGACAACGATCTCGTTGTCGCGTGGACCATCACGCTGAGATGTACGCAGACGCAAGGGAAAAGACATTTCATACTGATGTGAGGACGTCAGCGCGAAAAGACGACAAAAAGGTCGATCGGTTTGATTGACTGCTCGCGTCAAAGCGATCCAGATGACGGACAGGCACAAATCCGTCACGCCGACTAAATGCACAACTTTGTCTAGCGAAAGTCGGATCCGGCTCATAAGCACTTACTTGATGTGTTTTGTTTTTGTTTTGTGTCAATTTTACGTCACAAGAGTTAAGTTGTCGTGCGAATAAGCCCGCAATGACGGCGATGTAATCAGTCAGGACACAAAAGTCCGAATGAATTGATTTCAGTCAACACTCACGTGCAAACACACACACCTGGATGCACTTTGGTCCACCTGAATCATGTGCTCAATCGCATTACAGCAGAGGGTGGATGCACTGTTACCTCTGCCAAGGAGATTAGGTTGGGATCAGCAATCGCTAGCGTTGTGTACTAAAAAAAATAAAAAATTAACAGTTGATTAGCTTCCTGGAAAAAAGTATAGAGCCGGCCTCCGGGACGATATGCTAAACCATGTGAGCAGGTGACTGTGAAATTAGCAGTGAAGCTAGCGGGATGAGTAAAGTCACTGTAATGCTAACATTAGATGCTGTTGACGAAATTAGCCTGCGGAAAAGTGCTGAACTTTTAAATGACATCCAAATCACATCACAGCTAACCTAATACCACCGAGCTAAAACGTGAGTAAGGATGAATGTAGTCACTGTGCCGCTAACATTAGCCGACACTTAACATACAGCAGGGGAATGTTTAGTTGGCGCTAAACAAATTAGCTCACGGAAAACTGCTGAGGAGTCAACTAGTTAATGATATCGTGTCCAAAGCACATCACAGGCGGCCTCTGCTATGCTAAGCTACACTAAACTAATACTGAACTTCATTAAGAAAGTGAATGTGACGTTAGTGATGGTGCTGGCAACCTTTGAAAGACATCACTCCAAATCACATTAGCGCTACAAAGTTAATTCGATGTAGTATCGCTAAACTAAGCTAACGCTAGCAGGCTAAATACTCATTTGTTACATGTTAATGCGCAACATGTAAATGAAGTTAGTAATGTCTATCATAGCGCAGATAACATTAGCAAGCGGCGCCAATTTTTTCATGATGCTAAGCTAACATAACACCAACAGGTTAAAACGTTGTTGCTGTTGATTTCTTTGTTGTTGTTTTTTTTAAGCCCACAAAGAGAACATGCTAACTCAACACCGGAAGATCGGAGCCTGGATTGTGGCCCCCAAAATTCAGAACTGGGAGGCGGTTGTCTTAACCACTCTTCCAACGTGCTGCCTCCTCACGCACGTCTTCATCTCAATTCAACACATCGTCTGCCTGATTGCTTTTCCTGCAGCAGCATCCCGCCAATTAAAAGACTGAATGATTCCGTGCTCGCGCCGTCGGGAGGCGGCTAGCTCGCGGGGGTTTCTATCTCATTAGCGGCATCATTGTGTCCCACGGCGGCCGCGCGGGAAGCCTTTTAATAACATTTTGTCTTGTGTGTGCGCGCCAGCGATGCGCCCGCACACCGGGTGTGAATTCAAAAGTGGGATTAACCCGAAATCCGATTCGTTCAAAAAGCAGCGAGCGACGCAGGTGTGGCCTCTGGTTTGCCATCCGTTAGCTCGCTTGACCTTTTCTTTCTTTTTTTTCTTTTTTTTAATCAGACACTGAAAAAGTAGCCTGAAGTGTTGTAGAGCCACAATTCAAAAAACAATTAATTTATTATTATTTATGATATATTTATTAATATTATTATTATAATGTATTTAATAGATTTACTGGTCATAACATAAAATTAAAAGAAAAAAATTAAAAGCCATGGGATAATTGAATTTTAAAAAGTATTTAATAGAAAGTAATGAAAATAATGAATACTGTCATTTTATTTATTTATTTATTAGAAAATTAAAAGAAAAAACATTAAGCAACATATCTAAGAGAAAATTATACCAAAAAACTAACAGGTAAAATACAGAAATAAATGTAGTGGAAATATATAAACATAATTTCTAATGTAAAGAAAATAAAAGGGAAAAATCATTTTGAATTTTTTTTTTTTTAATAATTTGAAAGAAATATAATTAGAAATAAACTGTAAAAATTAGAATGAAATAAAATTTAAAAAAGTTTAAAAAAATAAAAATATATATGTATCTTTAAAAGCCCCGGGATTGTCTGACAACCAACCCAGAGTTTCACCTGAATTCAGTTGCGCTAACCTCCAAAACACCTGAAACATTCATACAAAGAATCAAAGAAAGACGTCATTTGATTTTTGAAGGAATCCAAAAATAACCTTGCTGAATGCGCCTGGTGGAAGATTTGTGCTGTCACGCTGCTGCAGCCCGCCTGGCGGCCGCCATCGGCCCCTTTCTCCTCCTGTCATCAACATGTGTGGGAAGGCCGCACGTCACGTCAGTCAACAAACATCTCGGGGGACGCGTGCGTGTCACGCAGCCTCACACGCACAGCTCGCCACCACGCCGACACCCGTGACCGCCGCCGCGACGGACGCTAGGCCAGTAGAACCCCAACAGTTTGCTGTGCGCGTTCACCAAACAATTCTTTACCGAGGAGCCTTTTCATGCGATGGAACGTTTGCTGGCAAAGTGATCACAAAACAACCATTGACCGTTTCTGCTGTAAAAACAGCCTGCAGAAAATCACCGCGTAAATACAGCCACTGCCAAGCCAATAAATACGACCACAACAGGAAGTTTTCTCGTCCTCGACGGCAAAAGCCAGCCAAACGATTTTTCGAAGCGTTCGGGCCGGGCCATTCGTCAGCGCTTACAATCCGTCCGGCCAACTGAAACGACGACATCGATCACGGCCGCAGACACTCGCGGCATAACAGGAACACCCGCGAGACGGAGATTGATTCCCAGTGCCGTTAAAAGAGAGAAGGAAGGGGGGGGGCGAGGGGGCTGGTCGAGAGGGTTCGAGGTATTCACCTTCACAGAAACTAGTCGAGGACACACGTGGGTTTGTTTATATCTTTTCACGAGTGCAGACTAAAGTACCGCCGATGAATTCGGTCTGAAAGGGACTTGACTCATTGAGCCATTTTCAGCAGTAAAAAGTTAAATATTTACAAGTTGAATACAATGAATTCCTTTAAAAGTCATTTTTCCACTTGCTGTCGACTGAAGATGACATCACCTGTGTTGAGGAAGTAGCTAACGAGCCATCCCCACTTTTTTTCTGGGTTTGGTCAGCAAACTGAGCCATGATTGGTCCTCGGCACAGGTGATGTCATCTTCAGTCGACAACAAGTGGAAAAAGGACGTTTTAAAAGGTAATCATTGTACAAGTTATGATATTAATCATAGACAAAATATGAACTTTATACCGCTGATAATAGCTCCACGAGTCAAGTATCCCTTTAAAATAAAATTTCCAATCTTATGATTTTTCTGAGCATTCACTTGCACCAACTTCCGCTGAAATAATAGAATTTGTATGTATTCGCAGATCATGTGAAAAAAAAAGAAGAAGACTTATTTCAAACATAGATAAGAAGATACAACCATGCGGCTGCAAATCATGGAGTGACTTCTCGCGTCATGTTTTGTGCGGTGGCAGATCTCAAGTCTGTCTCAGTCCAGCCTGGAGAGGAAAATAATCTTTTTTTGCATCCCTTCCTTTTCCCCATCTGGCAGGTCGCGGCCCTTTTCCTCATTAGTCAAGGTCAACGACGCTCCCAAAGAGAACCGGAACTGGCTTCTTCATCATCATCATCATCATCATCATCATCATCATGACAGGTAGGAGGACCGAGAAGAGGAAGGACGGCAGCCAAGCCCGACAATGACCTCACTTCGCTTCGGTATCTTGATTCAATTTCTACTCTCGTCTTGTTCGGGGTGACACGGAAGCTTCCAGATCCGCCGGGGCGATCAAGAAAATCAATCCGAGTCTCGCCCTTACACGGCACGAAGCATTGAAAGCTTGAAGAACATCAAAATCAATTGGGCGAGAACCTGCAACGATGTGCCTTTAAGGGGCGTGGCCTCAGTGTCATCAGAACCAGCACTTAGTCGGGTTAGCCGTTTAGCAAGCGGTTAGTTTAGCGCTAGCGAGGTAAACAGGCAGGCGTCTCAGTTTGGTTGCTGCCTCCCTGCGCTTCCGGTTTTGGTTGACTAGGTCTGCCCACTTCCCCTCTCTTAACCCCCCCCCCCCAAAAAAAAGACCAAAAAAGACCACAAAGTGCCTCGTTAAAAGGCGGCGAAAAGTCAACCGAGGACAGAAAACGTTTGCAAAATGCGTCCCGACAGATGGAGAGCAATCTCGCAGCCGAGCACGCTCGGCCTTCCAGGGAACGTTTCGGGAATGCAAATGAAGCGCAGGTGCGAGCCGATTGGGAGGTGAGCAGTAAAATTCAAGAGGAGAGAAGGAAGCCTCATTAGCTCCGCATGCTAATCAGGCGAGGAGACCGATCAATAGCAAATGTTGCCTGCGCCAGGCGGAACGTTTGTTGAGATTCATGTATTCCGCTTCAAGAAAATGTTGAGAAATGTCAACATAAGTGGAAAATAAATCTTAAAAGTCTTTATGTATTGTATCAGTATGGATGAGGTGCTTAAGAAATACTGTTTTTTTTGTCACTTCTGTTTTGTATGCTATTTCACCTTCTTTGGTTACATAATCGGTGAAAATTGATGGGGAAAAAATTGAAAATCATCTTCCTCATGTGACATCCGGTCACAATGCTTTACATTCGTACATTTCTAACTGTCAAATATATAATAAACAGACATATCAAACATATTAGCATTTCCAGAATTCAGAAACAACATTTCTCACTATTAATTATAAGTATACTACGTGTCTCTCCTTACTCAATTGGGGCGATCTCGCAACGTCGCTGGAAAAGCCATCAGCTGGGCGATAGCGCCCTCTAATGGTTTATCCTTGCAATGCATGTGTCAGATCATATACGTCTGGTTTTTAATTGGAAGAAATATTATATTCATGAAATAGAGGGCTCAAAATGTCTTTGAATTTAATATGATACGGGTTAAAGGGACATTCAGTGATCCCTAGCGCCATCTAGTGGCGAACTAATAATTCATCCATTTTAAAAACCAACTTTGCGAATGTAGTTAGCCCGGTCGGTGTTGCATCGAGTTTCGGACCCAATGGGTCGAGCGCAGCTTACCTTCCCCATCTCGAGCCTGCAGGTGGCCTTCACTAACTCCCGTGATTCACTTTCTGCTTTGTTCTCGCTTTCACGTTCTGTTTATTAGCTTTTTTTTTTTTTCTTCTTGTTAGCTGCTCCGGCTAATTCTGGCTCGCTCGGCCTTTCGGCATCGCTCATCGGCCAAGATGCTCGTTTGCTCACACGAAATAAGAATTGGTGTGTTTGTAATGCTATTTTTTGACCACTAGATGGTGCTACGGCTCACTGAATGTCCCTTTAAATCATCCAAGTTTCACCAAAATTTGACTGCACTTTTCCACGATCCCTGACCCTTCGCCATGCTTGTTTTTCTGCATTCATCAAGCAAAAAACTCCTTGGGGGAGGTCATTACATTCCAGCATTGACAATTACAGGGGTTCCCTCAGGGCGCAATCGGCCCCCTTGGGGGCCCTGAAGCCACTTAGTTCATGAGGCCAAAGTGACGCCTTGCTTGAGATTTGAGGGAAAACAGCAAACTAGGGAATGGTTGGTATGTTCTGGCGGATTTGTAAACATCTCATTTCACACACACACACACACACGCGTGCGCACACACACGCGTGCGCACACACACACGTGCGCGCGCACACACACACACGCGGAGTCAGAGTTGTAGACAAGAAGCAAAAAGATGGCAGGCAGGAACGCTCGGTTAAAACTCGGTAATCCAGCAGGCAATTACACGCCAAGATTAAGTCGACACTTCCGAAAAGTGAGATCACATCCAGTTTGTTATTTCAAGAAAAAACACTTTTGGAAAGGGGGGTGCGAGGGGGGGGGTTCTGGTGTGACCTTCCATGATTCCAGCTCTCACACTAAAACCAGCTGCGAACATCGATGAATCGACAACAATGAAAATCAACCTTATTGTGAATCCTGATGACTTCAACTTTTTTCGGGGGGGGGGGGGTCTACTTATCTGAGTGTGACTGGGACAATGGCGACGTGCACGCGCAGCACGCGCCGGTCGCAAGCGCGCACACAAAGCAACAGCATCTTTGCGTGAAGGCGAACGCACTATTTGATCCAGACACAACACACAACAGCAGCCGTGCACGAAAACACACGCCCAGTGCGCACGTGCGCACACACACACACACACACGCACACGGCAGAAAGACACGAATCGTGACAGCACGGACGAACAAAAGGCGCAAAAGGAAGACACTCACCTCGTGCGCCAGCGTGCGTGTGTACGTGGTGTGTGTGCGCAGGTCGTCCTCGTCGGCGTGTGAACGCGACACAACAACACGAGCGGAACACAACAAGGAGCAGAGCAGGCGGCCGCCTCTCCTCAGGCGGACACGCCCTCCCTCCTCCGCCGCGCATGCGCACTCACGCACGCCAAGCTTGTACAAGGCACGTGGGGGGGGGGGGGGTATATGTATATGTACAGTACCACTACTTTTCTTTTCGTAATAATTTAAGTGTTTAGAAGGGTGGGAACTGTAGCTCAGTAGATGTGTAACTCCGCCCCCGATAATATTAATATATATTTTTCACAAGCTCTACATCTTGGCCACACTAACAAACTCCGAGACATGCGAGTACCTGTAAAATTGCTCTAAAAAGCGAAACCTGATTAGTCGTTTCTTTGCCACGAAGCGTTTCTGTTGCTTGTTGACTTTGTTGCTAATCAGCCGCCGTCAGGCGAACCCTCGCAGGTTATTGATCTCGAAAAGGAAAGAAAACAAGGACTCAAGGTTGCATCCCGCTCGTGTTTCTTTATCCGCCGGCGATGGCGATGAATGACAATTAAGATAATGGCGCTCGGGATCAATGTCACTCAGCGATGCGCGCGGCTACGCTAATTAGCTGCAACTTTTACCGAAACTTTAAAGTGGCGCTCACGCTACGCTAATTAGCTGCAAAGTGGGCGAGATTAAAGGTTTTGTCGCGTAATTATACACCAATTTTGTACTCCTGTTTATTCATTTTTCCCTGGACAAACATTGAACCCGTTTAGCGTGTTCTGTTCGGTCTTTTAGAGTCAGCGTTTCCCACGAGGGTTCCCAGAATTCCTTGCAGCCGTGCTATGTTTCATTCGAATGTCCTCCATCTTGAAACCCAAATAAGCCTGATGTGAACCCTGACCTTAAACCTTGAAACCCCTACCCAAGCTTCAAACCCTAACCCAGGCCCAACTCGAAACCCTAGCACTCATTTGAAGCCCTACTTGGAAACCCTGCCCCTTGTTTTTAAACCTCACTTGAAATCCGGACCCTGTTTTGGAACCCTGATGTGAAAACCCTACCTTGAAATTCCAATGCTGGCTCGAAACCCTATACTTCTGGTTTGCAGCCTTCTTTTGACCTTTGGCTTTAAAGCCACATTAGAAACAATATGATGCAATTTGATGTCCCGCACGTGTGAAGTGAGTCGCGTTTAGATTCCCGACCCTGAGCGTGGGCTCACTTTGCCTCTCGTAACCATGACAACAGCTTTGCAATTTCTACTGTTCCATATGGAGCACGTCGGAGCCTTTTTGTCCAAACGCAATCAAAATTTCCTTCTCCGTCTGGAAGGTGACCTCGGTGCAAAGTTGTATAATCGGATCCGCCGTGACGGGAGATTGAGTTTATTCCGGCTGCATGCGCAAGGTCCGCTCCGGCCGGGAGACGGACGCCCGGGGACGAGCGGAATCACTTTACTGGGCCGAGATGGAGATTCTGTAAGCGGGTTAACCTTCGTATCAGCGCCGCAGTTTTCCTCACACTGACAAGATCAACTTTGCGCTGGCAATACCACTCGGATAAACACCAAGAGTTGTCTTTCTAGCTTTGAGGAGAAATTGCATAAGCACACAATGCAGTATCTTCTGGACTAAATGACAGCTGCGGTCACACATAAACATAAATTGATCACAAACATACAAATATTTACTGGGAAGCCCCATAAGTTTTATCTCTAGCTTATTCCTTGCAAGGGAAAGGAGAAATTACATACTGTATGTAACAAAATAATCATAGTTGACAAAACCTAACATTGAAAAAAAACCTCATTTGTTAACGAAAAAAAATGCTTTTAATAAGATAAAAAAGGAGGGGTGTCAAAATGAGTGCATTCATTTTGAGTTCATTTAAAGTTCCTTTAACGCCATTAATTTTAATTGAATGTGCAATGCGATTAATGACCGTCCCTTACTTGGAAAACCTGTACTCGGGGAATTCCAGTCGCAATGCAGCAGACACGTCCGCGTCAAAATTTTGCAGTAATAAATGTCATAATAATGCACATGTTTTTGGAGACCGGGCTCAAGTTGTATTTTACAATTTTAAAAATGTGCAGAATTTCACGAGTTACTTCATGTTAAAGATTAGATCGCTCTTAATATGAAAAGAAAAACGTCTTACAAATGCGATTATGCCATCTAGTGGCAAAAAAATGACCTCAACACAAATCAATATTGCACTCGTTTTTTTACAGTACATTTTTCAAAATTTGAACTCAATTTTATGAATTATGAAATTACTGTATCAATGGCCAAAAGAAGCAGCCACATTTCTATTTGTTTTACTTTTTTCCAGTTTCATGTAAGTCGTGCGATTAATTACGATTAAAAATTGTAATCACCTGACACTCCCAAAAAAAAAAAAAAAAAGATCCTATGTTTATAAAACTAATTAGGAATCAAGCAAAAACGTCCTTTGTTTTGACCTTTGTCAACATCATTGACGGGAATTTGGTGTGAAGACTCGCATGTGGTCGGTTGGCTGCAAACAGTCAGCAGCAACTTTGCTCCTCCTGCCGCGCTAATTAATTCTCTCATCTTCTCTCTGTGGGTGATGAATGATCGCCGGCTAATTTGCTTTTCACTTTGGACACGTCGTTGAAGTCGGGGCGAGGGGAAGACGGGTTGAAGGTGGGGGCGCCGCCGACATGGCAGGGAAGGAGGAGGAGGACGCATTAACATCTCGGAAATGAAGAAGAAATGGAATTTTCAGGCCCGCCGTCTCGTTTTTTTTCTCTCATCCACAAACTGACCTTCACTTCTCTTCCCTCCTTCCATCTTTCCTACCTTCATTTTTTTCTCCTTTCCACCATTCTTCCCGCCTTCATTGCGTATCCTACCTTCCTTCCTTTGTTCCTCCCTTCCTTCCTTGCATCCTCCCCACCTTCTTTCTTTTTTCTTCTTTCCTTGGTTACATATTTCTTTTCATCCTTCTTCACTCCCTTCTTTCCTTCCTCAGCTACTTTCTCTCTCGAATAAGTTAAGTGACACACACACACCTTGACATTTCTGCAATGTGTGTGTGTTTGCCCCCCCCCCCCCACCCCCCCTCCCTTTAATCTAGTTTGTGCAGCATGCGCCGGTCTAATGACCTTTTTATGAGCTGCATGGTCTCCGCCGGGCGGGCCTTAGACCATTTCCAAGGCGTGACGGTAAACGTGCTCACCTGAACGCGGCACGGCACCGCTGGCCATCCGCCCGCGCTGATCCGTGATACGGCCAGCCGGCCGTGATGACGGATTAAAGGATGGGGGGAAAAGAAGAACGTGATATCTACTGTGAGCAGGCGGGAGATCAATTTTTTGGACTGGAACAGCAACAAACAAGTCGTCTTCAAGCTCGGGCGCGCGTCTCAATCTCAAAACCCTAACTTGAAGTCCTAACCCGGCCTTGAAACCCTAATCCTTTTTTTTATAACCCTGAATTGTAACCCAAACCAGTCCTGAAATCCTCAGTTGAAAACTTAATTGTGAAACGCATAACACATTTGTCTGTTTGTCTTGAAAGACGAGTGAAAATGCTCAAAATCAGATGGCACTCTAGAGCTTGTCTTTTTGCAGAACGTTTGGCAGTAAAACAAAAGGAAGAAAAGGTTTTGCTTACCTTTACTACATCCGCCGTCCACTGCCGCCTGAATTAGAAGACAAGACGAACTTTTTTAGCCATTTACTGATGGGTTCTAGAATTGCGATATTACATGATACCATGTCGCGTTGTTGCAAAGAGCAAAGTTGACTGTAGCCACAAAAGTGTGGAAACACAAAAGTCGAGGCACTCTCTGATGGTGGATCCATCTGCTATTGCTGCTAAACACCGCCGCGACCTTGATTGCGCCCTTCACACACACACACACACCTGAGCGTGGGAGGCCCCAGAGGAACGCCAACTGCTGCCAACCTGACCAAGCTTGCTTCCACTGAGCCGAACAAGAGTTGTGAAACGCAGTGGCGAGCTGCGCCTTTAGTATGGACTTGCCCGATTTAATTCACTTTTAATATCAGCACTATTACTGTATTTTCCGGACTATAAATCTCTTCGGAGTATAAATCGCACTCGGCCCAAAATGCATATTTAAGTAGGAAAAAAACATACATAGTCGCACTGGAGTCGCAAATCGCATTAAGTATATCTATTATTGGATAGTATAAGTCTAGAGTGCCCTCTTGTGGCTGTCGGTGAAATTATATTCCCCTGGTATACAATATTTTTTGCATGTACTGTATAATTCGCTCCAGAGTATAAATCGCAGGAACAGCCAACCTATGAAAAAAAGTGTGATTTATAGTCCAGAAAATACAGTATGTTGAGATTTTAGAAACCATCAATCTAACCATCGTCTAAATATTGATATTTGGAGATTTTGAATCTAATCCTAAAGTCAGAAAGTTCATAAAATTTGTATTGAGAATATTTCAGCTTCTCAGTATAAATCTGTCCAAATAATAGAAATTGCTTCCCATGCATATACTTTCTGGGATTACCCAAACTAAACTGAGGTTCATCTTTGAATGGATCCAAATGCAAAGGTCATAGGTGAACTTTATTATCCCAGAGGAGCAATTTCTTTTAATCAGTACATAAGTCCTCAAGTAACATACATGACATCTAACACAAGTCTCCGTGTGTGTGGAAATAATCCACATTTTCCAATTTACTTGCCCTGCAGCCAAGAAAGCTATTACTGTCCAGCTTCACGTGCTGCACCACATGATTCATTCAGAACGACTGCCGCAGCAAAATCGGCCTAATCACCGGATTCAATACCGCGTGAACTCTAATGGTTTTGATTCAACAGGATTCATTATTTATTCAACACGTTTGTGCGTTTGCGTGCCCCGCGGCCTGACATTACATATGATCAGCCAATAATGGAGTTCACAGTCGCCTCCGCAGCTTGATAAGAACACTGCGGTTTATAGTCTGACATTCCTTTGAAAATGGGGGGAATCAAATGAATACGGAAAGTCATCATTTCAGTTTCCATAAGTCACCTGACATCGATAAATTTATCAGGAGTTCAATGCTAATGTTAGCATTCAGTCTGGAAACAAGGCCTTAATGTACTTTTATGTCAACGCTAACATTAGCATTGTTACTAGTATTAGGCTAAATTCTGGAATCAAGGCTAGAATGAACCACAGCTCAATGTAGCATTAGCATTGATTTGGAGTTGTTTGGCCAAGATTTACAGCCCAGTGCTACTGCTAACGTTAGCCACACGACATCGATATCAGCAAGGTCATTTGCTTATGGGCACCAATTTGGAAAAAGCTAAATCTTATTTATTCTACATCTTTTCTGCTAGCATTAGCATGCAAGGTAGATTGTGGATGTTAATCTCCAACTTGGCAAATCATTTTTTTTGTTTTTACTGAACTTTAGTCACCATAAAAACGTCAGTAATTGCTATGCTCTCTGATATCTCAGCATTTCATCTTTACCTTCAATATATCTCTCAGAAATACACCGACTTGTCTTCCACTAGACTAGGCAGTTACTGTTGTGCTCTGCTGCCCCCCACCTGTGACCAAGTGTTACTACACAGTCTTCACATTTCATTTTCATGATCATTTTATTCAGTGCAAACGATGCGCACACAAAAAAGTAAATAATTTCAAATCTGTGTTTATTTGGTGATCAATAAATAGTGAACATTGTGATAGTCTATACAAAAAAGTGGAAATAATTTAAGTGTCCCAAACATTTAAAAGTGACGATTGGTGCTCGTGCAAATCAGCATCGTGCGTCTTGTCTATAAATTCCTGCAAATAAGGGAAAAGAATGTTAAACATTTCACAGTTTTTTTTTTTTTTTTTTTTTTTAAGCGAGACTTGAGATGAGTCACCTTGTGATTGTGACATCTTGTGTTTCTTCAAATGTGGTGATCTCGTGCTGTCAGGATTGGCCGTGGCCATTTTCCGTGATTTATCTGCTGGACGAAAAGTTGCACAAGAAAATCATTTTTAAAAAAAATCGGTTTCTAGTCAAATTCTAAACTCTTAACGTGATGCTTATACAATGTTTCACCTCCAAAAGGCTTATTCTGTTCTGAAGGGATATTTGACTCATTGAGCAATTTTGAGCAGTAAAAAGTGAATATTTTTCTGTCGACTGAAGATGACCTCACCTGTGCTGGAAGTAGGCAACAACCAATCATGGCTCACCTGTTTTCTGGGTTTGGTCCGTAAACTGAGCCATGATTGGTCCTCGGCACAGGTGGTGTCATCTTCAGTCAACAGTAAGTGGAAAATTTTGTTTTTAAAAGGTATTAATTGTACATGAAAAAATAAGTTATCAAATTTATTCTGGACAAAATATTCACTTTTTACTGCTGAAAACCTTCACTTTCATGGTCAACAAGCACACCTGTTTGCCACCTGCGCATCCAGTAGAGCTGTTCTGCGTTCCTCCATTTGTCCTGCGGCGATACCGGCAAGTTCTCGTCCAGCTCTCGAATGGCGTTGCCATGGGGACAGTGGCGCGACCCCTCCCGAGCCACAAGTTGGCCAGTCTGCGCTTCGTCACACGTCCAGTTCTGCTTGGAGCCCAGCGGCCTCTTCTGCCCGTCAGGTCGCCACGAGCCGTTCTCCGACGACTCGCCCTCCGTGTCCAGTTGGCGCCGCGGAGCCCGGATGTCGGGGACGGACGCTTTCCTGGGATGCCTCTTGTTGGTGTGGGACTTGCAGTCGTCGCAGGTGGACATCAGGGCTTGGTTGCGCTGCTGAAAGGGGACGGCCTTTCTTTTGAGGGCCGGGCCGGACTTGGCCAAACACCTGGCGCAAAGTCGTGGACTCTGAGTAAGGATGTTCTCGTTGAAGGTTCTGGTGAGGCAACACTCGTGGTCGGAGAGGCTTCGTTGATCAATCTTGCTTCTTGGCTTGTATCTCTCCTTGGGCTTGCGCACCGAAGGCTGCTCCAAGTCCAGTTTCCTCCTCCGACTGGGAACTTCTAAGGCGGTCCGGTTGACTGCTTGGTTCTGCTTTTTGGGAGTGGCCGGCATCCTGCTATAAATATTGACTCTGTCAAAGTCCGCCTGCCAGCTGCTGGAGGGAAGGTACGCGGGTAAGGACTCGAACGAGGTGTCCTGGTGTTCCTGGAAGTTCAAGTCTTGCTTTGGTTGGCTTTCATCTTCCAGGCGAGATCTTCCCAAAGCAGGAGAAAGAGGCGCTTCTGCTTTGCGCTTCAGCTCAGGACATTCCTCCATGGCATAACGCACCTCAGCCTCACAGATCAGCTGATCCTCCTCAGAAGGACCGCCGTCTCCTGCAGGGGGCTCATCCGTGGGCACTTCCTCGGCAATTCCCTCGGATTCTTCTGTGAGGGTCAGCGAGTCGGGGGAGGCAAGCAAAGTGTCCTCCACGGACCACACCGGTCGCTCCTGCGCTTGCGATTGGACACTCAGCTGTAGATCTTCCTCGGCAGTCATCTCCTGAACCACCATTTTGGACTCAATGATGGCATCTTGCTCCTCCAACTCCAGAATCTTCTCACCGGGAGTCCCGAGCACGAGGATGTCAGGACAAGCGTGGTGCGTCCTCTCTGCGGGGATGTCCAGCTCATCGTCCGTGGGGAACCCGAGGGAGACCTCCTCCGTCTGGCGAGACTGAAAACGTTTGAGTCCCACCGGTGCGTCGCAGCACTCGATGGTCACCTCCTCCGTCTGGATGACGAAGCTTCCGTTGGGAGGAGCTTCCACTTCCAGAGTACACTCGTCACTATCTGGTTGGGGGGGCCGACGAGCCGTCCCGCTTGGCGTGTCCTCACCTCTGCAGACTTCGAGGGCCTCAGGGTTGCCTGAAACTGGATTACTGGGCATATGGGCACCGCTGAGCGGTTCCGTTTGGACCTCGCTGCTGGTGACTTCTTTGGCCGGCACGTTGTGCTGGTAGCGGTACCTGCGGGCGTGGTAGGCCATGGTTCGATAGTAGTAAGGGTTCAGTATGCGCCTGTAGTCTGTCAGGTGATGGTGTGTTTGGGGCATGATGAAGGCGGGATGCTCCATGTAAGGATTGTGCTGGTAGTGTGGAATCATCGGCATTCCGTAACCTGAAACGATGCAGCGATTCATTAGGAGGAATGTAACTATATCCAAACGTCATGATAGCATATCACCATATGAAGTTCATGTTATAGGTGGCGCCACCTATTGGTGAAACGCGGGCATTGCAGGGACAAAATTAAATGAATGATTTTGAATTTTTTTCTAGCCTTATTGGATAAATTCGGCGGGCCGGATTGAAAAGCATAACGGGCCGTATTTGGCCCGCAGGCCGGGGTTTGCCCATTTCTGCACTATGGGGAGGTTGGCGATTTAAAAAAATATAAATAATCACAATAGTGCAAAAAAATTCCAATATTTGAAATTTATTCATTTTAGATTGATTTGCTCCACACACACACACACAAAAAAAATAGAAATTAGTTGTGGAAATACACATATTTAACATTAAGTCATTGTAATGAAATTGCCAATTGTGACTAATATTGAATCATTAAAATGAGGGATTAGAAGCACAAACCAACCTAAAGGCGGGCATCCGAAGTAGGGGTTGTAGCCGAGCGGCACGGCCATGGGCAGCGGCCAATGAAGACCTTGCATGGGCAGGAACGGCTGCGAGGGCTGAAGGTAGAAGAGAGGCTTGTGGCCATGCTGGCTCTGCCGTTGTTGCTCCTCAGCGCGCGGCTCTCCTGGAGGCTCGTGGGCCTGCGGAGCGCCACGTGGCAGGTTGGGACCGCGAGGGCCCGAAGCGTGACCATCGGAAGAGTCTGCCTCCATTCCTGAGAAAAGAACGACGCACTTGGAAGCGTGTTGAAAGAGCAAAGGAGGGGAGCTCAGTTTACTTACCAAAAGACTGTGCGGGACAAAGCAAGTCAGCTCTCATAGTAGCATTTGGACCCAAGTTGCAGGTGTGCACTCCTGATATTGCTTCACTGGGGGGGGGAGGTCTCGCACTGATTGGATGGCCCACAGCTGGTGAGCGCCCAATCACAAATGACCCACAGCTGAGCACAGTCAGTCGCAGAAGGAAAAGCTAATGAGGCAAGCCAGACTGCTGGGAAGTTTCTCATCAGGGTTGACCTCAATAAACAAGGCAGCAGATTTCAAAAGTGACCCTTGCGTTCTTTATTTAGATGCAGCTTGGGAGAAAAAGTTTAGACACCCCTATTTATAATCAATAAATTGGATGATAACGATGCACTTTTTGGCTGTTTTCTTTATCATTATGTACATTCGAGCAGAAATCACTGACATAGCACTTCTGCTATGGCTAAAAATAGTTGATGTCATCTTTGATTTGACAGTTGGTTTTCTCTCAAGGTAAATTTTCTGACTTCTATCATTTGTGGAAGGCGGCGAAAGCCTTTCATGCTCAATTTGGCCAACTTTGGAAAGGTTCCGGTTGCATGTCACGAGGGCTGGACGATTATGGGAAAAATAATAATCACGATTATTTTTTATTAAGATGGAAATCACGATTATTCATTGATTTTAAAACGTAATATTTTTTTCAACTACTAAAACTCAACTACTCAAAACTATTATGCCCAATCATCCCTTCATGTTGAACATTTTATTCTTGAACCCGATTCTTTTTGTCAAGTATAACCTTATACATATATGAAATTCAAGCCTCTTGCATTTTCATTTTCAAACTTTAGCATTACAGTACCGTCTTTATCATATTTATTTTATCTTATTTCCACAAGTCTGGGGGCTATAGTGGGCTAACCTGGGACCTCAGTGATTGTATTTTGTGCTATGTCATGTGGAAATATTTGTATCCTTGAATTTTGAGGGAAAGAAAATTCTGTTAATCTTTAAACTAAAAAAAAAAAGGACGATAAAAATACTGTATACTAAAACAGAACTTCTACTAATTGCAAAACAAATACTGGGTGTTCCTGCGCGTTCTGGCCTCTTAGGGGCAGTGTAGTGCCGTACATCATGGTGAACACGCTTACAATGAGGACAGAAGAAAGTTCCGATTGAATTATATTAAAATAACTCGTTTTTCACACATTGGGAAGAATTTGTGCCTTTGGGTAGTGATATTTTACCTGTGCGTATGTGTCTCCACAGCATTTGTGTGTGAATATTCGTTATTTGAAGGACCATTACTCCCGAAGTTGACGTTAACTTCCGGTTAGCATTTGAATGGGATCATTCAGCTCTTTACCAGCGCTAGACTCGCAATATTTTAAAAACGAAGCATGTTTTGTATTTATATACACAGAGTATGTAATTCTCCATACCGTGTGTTTAGTTTTACTGTTAACTCCAACTGGAGTGTCATTAACAGCTTACAGGACGCTTAGGGACGGCAGAATTATACTGATTCGCTCCGGGCTAGCTACATGGTGCATTCAGGGTCCTTTCACAACATAGGAAACTTTTTAGGGAATGTTTTAATGATGGAGAGAAGCCATAATCGAAATCGAGATAAAAATGTCGGTTAATGGTCCATCCTGTATGCCTCACAGAGGTTCTTGGTTTGATTCTCCGTACAGGACTTGCAGTGTGGAGATTTGCATGCTCTTCCCTTATTGTCAAACAACACATCTGCCCCACAGTTTTGAGTTTCCATCTGAATGTTTGTCAATATGTGCCCCTTGATCATATTTTACAAAACTACCTACAGTATCGGTGGCTAATTAGTGTAGTATTTACAGTAAATGCAACTTTTCATTACCGATAGAGTTACTCGGGTTGCCTTATATGCTTACGCTGTTCATTTTCAGTGTTTCTTTATTTTCCATCTGCTTAGACATCGACAAGTGAAAGAAAGCTGGTGTCATCAAATCTCTGATTGCATACAACACATTCACAACATTTCAGTGTTTGCAGTTGTAATAAATAGAAGACAAAGTGACTGGAACAACATTTAATTGGACTGCCCCAAACAGTGACAACATTTGAACCAACTTCAACACAACATTTGTGATTTTCAAACGCACGCAAGGCATAAACTACAGCGCGTTTTCAAAAAATTGGAATATCCCCAAAAAGTTTTTTTTATTTCCATAATTCCGTTTAAAAAGTCGAACTTTCAGAGATTAGAGATTCAGGGCCCACAATTTAAGTGCTTTCATGTATGTTTTTGTTTACTTTTACATAATTTGGGTTTCTAGCGCATAAAATCCACAAAGACAGGATTCAAATTTTTTTTAAAATCCTGTTTCTGTGGGTATTATGAGCTGGAAACCCAAATTATGTAAAAGTAAACAAATACTTGAAATCAATTAAATTGTAGGCCCTGAATCTATAAAAGTTTGACTTTTTGAATGGAATTTATTTGATTTTTTGAAGATATTCTTTTTTTCTTTTTTTTTTAAGGATCTGTAGGCCTACGCAATTTTTACTATTTTTTGTGCTAACAAAAAAGGCTTTATGCAATGAGTGCATTAACAATTGGTGCTCTACGGTGCTCTACATATTTTTTTTATTTTTCGAAAAATCCTCAATCTGCCATTAACACCATCACAGGGGGCCTGTGGGTGGAGAAATTGTGATTAAGAATATTCGTAATAATGATAAGTGACATTCCACACATGGTAACTTACAGTCCAACATAAGCCAGTCGTGTAAAATCTATCTTCTGAGTAATGGTCCTGGAAGAAAATGTGAGACATTGAAATTCACAGCACACAAATTTTATTTTATTTTAAAGAAAAAAACAAACCTCTGTCCCAATCCAAGGACGGCAGTCCCTTGGGGTGGTCGTCGTCATCGTCGTCATCATCATCATCATCATCTTCCTCCTCCTCTTGAGGCCTTTGTTTTGGCAGTTCTCTACATGGTGCACTCGACTCTGTCAATCAAAGGCCAATTAATGACATGGCTGTGTTGATTCGATGCAAGTGTGAAGCCAAACTAAATTCGGCACAACAAAGCAGCAAGTGCCCAAAGCCCCTCGGGCTTGAATCTCTCAACTAGCTCCCTAAAGAAAAAGAAAACTGAAGAAGAAGAAAACCGGGCGTTCCTGAATTTGGAAAGTTGTCCAGCCAGCAGGTACGTATTGAAATGTCAAATGCTCAAGTTGTACATGACAAATAAAGTAATCGTCTCTGGACCTTGTTGCTGTGGAGGAGATGCTCTCCATCGCTTCGGAAAACCTCCGCTGCCGTCGGCCCTCCTGAGTTGTTCCGACCCGCCGTGGTCTGTGAACGACCACGTGACTGCTCACAACCTCAATCGCCATCAATCAGTTCATCAATCCAGGTACTTTAATGCAGTGGTCCCCAACCTTTTTTCCACCACGGACCGGTTCATACTAATCATAGCCGTTTCTTCCTATAGGCCAAGTCGGCGGCTGCCTAGGGCCCCCATGCCACCAGGGGGCCCCCAAGCTCTATAATCTCTATAGCTCTGTAGTCTTACATGAGGACGTTTAAAATGTCCTGTCTTTATCTGCCTCTAATATGTGTTTATTACATCCCCTTTATGCTTAAAAAAATAAACATAGGATGTAAATAAAATAAAATGTGATGATAAGCAGTGGCTGTGTGAGAATGATTGACAGCTACCCATCCCGTTAGCGAGAGTACTAAACAAAACTGACACCGTGATGGCATCACAAAGATGGATGTTTGGCGACTGATCGACAAAAGGCCACAAGAAACGCAAATTCACTTTATGTACCTGTCCTAGCAGCACAAACACCATAACGAGGGCAACAACAACGCTTTAATATTGTGAGGTCACCATGGTAGTGCTTATGAAGGATACGAGCAACACGAAAACTGGGGTATTTTTTGTAGACATAATAAATGTGAAGCCACATTTTTATATAACTATATTAGCAGCGCCCTCCTTTTAAATGCGGCAACATAAGGCACCACAGAACAAATCTAAAGTCCATGAGTAACTCATTCACCATAGCGCTAAATTAAGAGGCACTCGCTGCAGAGCGGACCATCATGCGTAGAAATCACCTGTAGCTGTAAGTCCACGTACCTTTCTTTTTCTTCTTGGTCATAGGCTCCTGTGTTGTGTTGTCTCATCACTGGGCCTTTTCCCCGTTGCAAAGAAACTTTCCAAATGCGTCTGTTTTGTACTCATTTTGCTAACTTGTCCATTAGCATCAGCGCTACGCGACTGAGATAATTAGCATCTTGACATGTGTCAATCCGGTCACTTTTCAAAATAAAATATTTTTAAGCATCAATTAAGCGGAAGTACGGTAATTCTTCCAACTGTGCGGCCGGGCGGTTGGGGACCACTGCTATGATGCCCTCGCATGTGGGCAAGGAGAGCCATTTATTTTTGCGTGCTTATGTTAAAACAAAATTTATGCTTCCAAATAACCCCAGCTTTAACCTCCCATGCGACCCTGCCAAATAATACGTACCCTGACAGGTGATGCACCTGTCGCTGCTGCCGCTTGCCTCTCCAGGTTTACCGTCATAAGCCTGGTTGGGTTTAATCCATTTGTTCTTGGGCCTGGCAGACAGCCTCCGTGGAAGCGCGGGAGGCTTCCTGGAGGAGGGACGCTTCCTGAATGGCACTCGGATCGGCGGCTCCCTACTTCTTCCGTACCCGACGTCGTCCTCGGAGTCGGCGGCCTGGTCCCTATACTCCTTGACGCTGTGGAATTTGCTCCGACCGGCGTCTTTGTGCAGACTCTTCCCACAGCAGTCACACATGGGCTTCTTGGCTTGTGCCAGCTTTCTGCCCGGGTAGGCCCGCCTGGGGAAGAGGTCCGAATCCTCCAGGTCTGTGGAAAACATCTCATCATGAGAGGAAAGCTCATCCAGGGACGGGCTGAGGACGCTCGTGCTCTCTTGACTGGAATGCATGGAGAGGCGGCGGTAGTGGTTAGGGGGGGGCAGCGAGGGCGAGACACGTGATCCGGCCCCTGCGGTGGAAACATTTTCTGAAGGCATCTGGAGGATCTTGTAATCGGCGTCGCCGTCACTCAAAGCTTTCCAAACATTTTTGTCATCCTTGAGCTTCCCGGACGACGGAGTCAGGGAAGGCAAAGGAGGCCTGAAGTAATCCACTTGCTCCGCGATGGCGTCGGCATCACGTTTTGGAGTGCTGTGATCGGCCACAGGAATACCCGGCGGGATATTTGTGGCTTCTTCTGGATCATGGGGAGCGAGGAACGGTTCCAGCGACGGTGCATGCTCCGGATGAGGACCATACATGTGAACGGAAGAGCTATCAAGAGGCCACTCCCCTTGCAGCCTTCGAGACCGGCAGATGTCAGGGTTCAAGGCATCCAAACTCCTGTGGCTGGATTGAGCGTCATACACGGCCGTGGTGGAGTTGCCGAACGCCCCAGCCTGAGACTGTAAACGGGTCGCATCCAGCCCCCCTGGCACAAGGTTGGCATCGCCCTGCTCCTCATCTTTCTTCTCCTCGACCAGAGAGAACATCCCAGAGGAGTGCGAGGCCACCCCAGAGTCCAGCTCCCGCTCGCCGACTCGCATCTTGTTCAGGTACTCCAGCAGCTTGTTGATGGCATCGATGGGGTCCGTCTGGACCTCGGCGCTGGTCGTCTCACGACGCCTGCGAGGCCGCGGCTGATAAGGACGGTGGTGCGGCGAGTGCGGGCTGCTGTCGTTCCAGGTGGGCGCGTAGAAGCGAGGCTCAAACGTGCGCCGGGAATCCATGGGAAACATCGGGACGGGAGAGAAAGTAAAGCCGGGATACGGCATGTACTGAGGAGGAATCATGTAGGGACGGGCAAAATGAAAACCTGCATTTTAACACACACAAACAAAATCAGCTTCAATAGAGATATGCAGGAAGTCACTTTACAATAGTAGGGCCCAACACTAACTTTTGCTATGGTGCTACCAACTTTTTCAGTTTATTTGTCATGTTTCATGCAACATGAAAAAATAGATATCTTGGAAGTGGTAAAGTCACAAATTTGTTTGCATTATCGTTAGAATCTGCATTTAATTTCTTACTGATTTACAGTTTAATACGTGTGTGACAGAAGTATGACAAACAAGACTACATGCAGGGATGTGATTTGACCAAAGTGAAATTATCTGAAAATTTAGCCGGGGGTCTGGGGGCCGCTGGCACCCAGCTAGGTCCAGGGCAGTGCCCTGGTGGGGGGACAAGGGGGGCGAAACCCCCCGGAGCTCATGGGTTTTCCGTGTTTTTAAGTACTTTCAATGCACTCACATGACAAAGAAATAGACAAAACAGCATAAATTTTCAATGTATATTGAACTATCCCATATAAAATGGCAGTTTTAGTCAACTCAAAATCAGTCACATTCAAAAACATTGGACTGCCTTTGCTTTTAAAAACTATCACTGAGAATATCATCATATCTAACTCATGTGATTACTAAGTTAACACATAAATAATGTTGAAGAGTTCAAATTTCATGAACAAATAATTGTATCATGACCAAATGAAAAGTAACTCATATTAGAGCATACCACAAATGTCTTTGTTATAGCAGAAGATGTTATCTGTCGGAGTCATGTGCATACACAATGAACTACTTAAAAAAAAATATCTGATTTTTTTTTTTGGGGGGGTAAAAAAAGCGGAATTCCGCGAATTAGCGGAAAAATCACATCCCTGTTACATGTTAAATTTGTAAATTTAAAACTGTAATCTATAATAGATATTGTTTATTCTCATTGACTTTTTGCTGGGTAAAAAAATTCGCAACGCAAAAACGCAATTAGATAATTTTCCATAATCGTTCAGCCTTAGTAAATTTTATACATTCTATTTTTAACATAAACCCATTTTAAAAAAATACAACTCCTTGGACTTCTATCTGTACAACATGCAAACTCTGGAAAGTAGACCTGAAACCCGCTGTGCTGGCCGCTTGAGACATTTAATACTTATGTGAAGAAATTCAAATTTGATACCTGTGGGCACACCAAAGTGGTTGTAGGGGTTGTTCATCTGCCAGGGTTGATGATGGAATAAAGGTTGGGATGGAGGCTGCACAAAGAAAAAGGGTCTCTGGTCCTGGTGGTGACTTCCCTGCTGGTCGTTGCCACCGTGATGTGGTGCCTGAGCTCCGTCTGGGGGGAAATCTGATTGCATGACATTTTCAGTATAAGTAACTAAGTACACATTTTGTGTTACTGTACATAAGTATTTTCAGTAATGTGTATTTTTTTTTTTTACTTGTACTGTACATTAAGTATTTTCAGGCATTTGCACTCTAGCCCCCCCCCCCCTTTTTTTTGTTTTAATTTTAATTTTTTACTTGTACTGTACATAAGTATTTTCAGGCAGCTGTAATCTAGTTTCTTTATCTTTTTTTTCTTCCTTGAACTCTCTACATTTGGCACGGGTAAATAGGGCCTACATGCACCTGAAGTGTAGTCGTTCAAATATTAGCCAACTTGCATTTTTTTGTTCATCAGTTCTAAACTTTAGCAAAGTGAGAGTGCATCGTTTTGATAAGGTATTCACTCCAGTTTTTTTTTCTTAAGCAGCATGCAAGTTAAAAATGCTTCAAATCCACGGGAAAAAAACGTTTACTTTAATCGACGGCTAAAAAAAATACTTTTGCAAGGGCATTTCGGAGCCTGTAATTTATTTTCTTCTTACTTTAACGGGAGTTGAATCCGCTAATACTTTTTGGTGCGAGTACTTTTAAGTCACGGCAAATGCTGATGTGAGGTGCGGCCTGCTATAGCATCAAATGAACAATTCCTTACCTTCCATATCGTTTCTCTTTTCTTTTCTTAAACTCGGACCGTCCCAAATAAAACAACAAAGAAACAAGACGGACGACAAATAATTATTAGCAACAGGTTTTCACGTTTAGTGCCCAAAACGTTGAACAAGTCGCAAGGCCTTGAGCGAGAACACGACGTCGACTGACAAAAGACCTAGAACCAATTAACGGCCTCACTTGGCGGGCAGGTTTACACGCATGCGTAGGTATTGACAATTCCAAAAAGGGGTCACAAATCAAAAAGTCGGATTTATCAGACTCTGAGCCCTCAAAGCGTTTGAGGCGTTTTAAATTTTAGACGACTGATTCCGATTTCGTCATTCCAAATCACGTTGTGTTACGTGAACATATGTCTAGTATTTACATTTGCCTCGAACGCCTTAACCTTTGACACAATCCGAGTGGGATTAATCTGATTTCCCACTTTCCTGCATTTTTTTTCCTTCAGGGAAGTGATGCTTTCCAACTATATTATATCGTCTCTGTAGAGGTTTCCTCCGGCCACTGGGGGTCACTAGAGGATTAGATTTGTAGCACTGTCTCGCTTACTACGGTCAGCAGTTCTCCCATTTTGTTGTATTGCCTACAGGACATGTTGTTGCCATAGTGTTATTCTCAGTTTATATCAAGCTTCTGACGTTATTAATGTGAATCTACATGTTTCATACATTATTATTAGTTTGTTAGTTATTCTCGATGTTGTTTATCTGTTCTATGTGAGTTTATAGCCATCTTATGTTTGTACTCCTGGCTCCTTTATCAATGTCAATAAATGCTAATTGACATTGAGGAGTGTGTTTCTTAATGAAGGAGCGTTTAATGCTGTGTCCCTGGCTGTGCTTCCAACACTACCGATGTGTCTGAGGCCGTCGCTCAGCACGGAGGAGGCGGGACTTTCGGATTTTCACTCATTAGCTTTGTTTCAGTTTCCGGTTTGCAACTTGTGGATCGCCTTTGTGCCCCTCAGTTGCGCATTCCCGTCGACGGGTGAAAGGATGCGAGTGTGTCGTGTGTCAGTCTCAGTGTTTCAGATAACTGAGACGCCCTGCGCACTCCAGATCATCCCTAGTTGGGGGTACGAGTGTTGGAACGCGACCAGCAGTGGCCGGAAATGGCGCTGATGTGTAAAAGTCGGAAGTCCGTGGTATTTGCCCCGTAGGAAAAATCATGGCTTTGTGCATCAGATCCCACCTGTCCATGCATCAGCTCAGGTGCCACGCACACACGCACACACACACACACACACACACACACACACACACACACACACACACACACACACACACACACACACACACTCAGACTAACGAATAAATATATACATAAATTAATAAAAGTACACACACACACTCAGACTAACGAATAAATATATACATAAATTAATAAAAGTGATGGACTGGTCTGTGTGTGCCTGTTTGGCCAGTTAAAACGTTTAAGTGTTTTTTTCTTCTTTTTTTAACGAATGTCGTTGCTGCGGTTTCACGCATGCGCAGTTTTCTTTCGGCGAAACGAATGAATGGGTGAATGGAAAAAATAAATACCTACATATATAGACAGTTAGGGTGGTGGTGTGGCACCAAAATATGTTTAGTATAGCGGTTAGATTATTTTACAAGTTTAAGTGAGGTTGAAAAAAAACGAAGGTGTTTCGGCAAAAAAAATGTATACGCATGCGCAATGTGGTCCTTCGGCCTCCACCGCGCTTTGCTTCTAGGCGCTTAAAAATGCGCTGGAAGGTTGTGAGATCGGCTCAACAGAATTCAGTTATTTGCTGTCGGAATTCAACTTTTGGACTGAAGTCGGCACGTCCCGCTGGGAAGAAACTAATTTGGGACGCTTCGTCGCTTGGAGTCATCATCAAACTACCGTGAGAAAAGCATTTTGTGTAGTGTTTGAGGGGTCCGGGAGGGGGAAGAGTCAGACGAGCGTTTAGCTGCGGCTAGCCATTAGCCATAGCCGTGTCGTTGATTCTAGCAATGGCCGCCCCCTCTGTGTTGGCTTTCTTGTCTTTTTATGGGCACATTTGAAACATTTGACTCGATTCTGGTGATATTTGACTTTGGTTCGCGAGCAGGCGGCGTGATTGACGGTGCGAAGACGGGCAGCTAAAGCTGCTAACTGCCGCGGCGTTGCTAACGTTACTTGAGCCGCGTATGGAACATGACTTGGAGGCGGACTTATTTAGACGTGTACTCGATTAAAAGACGAGCGCGCACGTCTGCCAGCTGCCCGGAGATGATTTGTCGGACACTCAATGATTAGTACAGTGTTCAGTACAAATGTAATGAGTTAGAAGAAGAGACTGGTTTTGTTTTTGGATAGTGAAGTGATGATGGCGAGCTAACCCCGCTTAGCCACCGTAAGGTTGCATTGAAAACGTGATGGCAGGAAAAGTCACTTATAATGAATACGAAAAACACTTTTGCTGTTTGCCACCATTCAGGGCTTGAAGTAAAACTGTCCAAAATAAAACTTGGCGAGAAAGATGTCATGCCATTGCTAATTCAACATGCGTGAATCATCCAATCCCGATGAGCTTTTAGCGTGACAACACACATCACAGGGGATTCTCGTTTATTGAAAACATTCTCCCCCATGCCTAAGCAGCGTGGTGGGCGAGTGGTGAGCACGTCTGCCCCACAGTTCTAAAGTTCTGACTTTGAATCTCTATTTGCTGTGTTGCGTTTGCACCCCTTTCTGCGTGGGGTTTCCTCGTGGGCTCCCTCCCTCATCCCAAAACATAATTTTTCCCAAACTGTATTTCACATTTCAATTTAGTTGATTCCACTGATGATAAGCTGTATATGTGGTGAATAGACGTCATCTACCTAGAAGAAGCTAAGGTCAGCAAGCCTCCTTTGGACATCAAAGAGGTGGAACATCCGGCAATTTCTGATATTTCTGAAACTCAATGCAAATGCTTCCTTCCGGTGTAAACAAACAGCGTATTGTATTGCTTTTGCCTGTGACTAGCATGCAAAACAGGCATATTGTTATAGTAGTCAAACAACAATTCATAACATTTTGAAATTTAAAAAAATCCTCACAAATCAAATTACAACGTTCCAAAGTCCAATGCTTTTCAATGAGCGGAAAGATTTATTTCACCGCGTTGACCGCCTTTCTGACTTGTGACATAACCTCGGAGTTGTCAATTGACAGCTGCCACGGACGCGTAGAGATTCTCATAGGAAACTTTACATATGCAATGCAAGCTAGATAGTTGGCTTATTTGTAGAAAAATAATACAATGCTCACCGACATATGGTCTTTATCATCTATGAAGAGCAAGTAATAATGCTGCCATACTGAAAATCTGAGAGAGTATAGCCGCCGTATGCCCGTCGTATACTGCCCAAAGGTGGCCAAGGTTCACACACCATAAGGAGCAGCGCAATTAAAGAAGGAAGTGTGACAAAAGCTTCAATTCTTTTTATTTTTACATTTCTGTGGTGGGTTTCAAGTTGCTGGTGTCTTTCAATTTGTTCCTGGGTCAAACTCTGTATAGGAAATGTTTTCAAGTAACATTATCAGCAGTCATACAAGTAAAGCGGTGTTAAGATGAGAACAACAATAAACCTCAGGGGTGTTTGTCATCGGCTTTTCCGTGGAACGTGTGACTCATCCCAGCTGCGCTTGTTGTCTCCTGCAGGCTGCCGCTGATATAGTCGTGTTGTGACGCTGCCTCCCCCACTGCCCCTCAGTGCCTCTTTGCCGCTGTATGACCTCTAACCTCCAGCCTCTGGACGACATCAAAGCAGAGATTCCTTCCCTCGGAGCTCACGAGCGTGTCTGTTTGCCTTTTGCCTCGGAGCCAAGGAGCAGAAGAGCGACTCTGCTTGGACCAGAGGAGCTGTCAGACCCCCCTCCCTCTTCCCAGTCCCGGAACCCCCCAGAGAGCCGTGGTTTTGTTTTGTTTCTTCTTCCTCGTGGTATCGAGCCCGGCTCGGCCGGCCGTGCGCACTCTTCAAAACTGGGGCGCGATTCGTGTGATGCGACCATGTCGGGCCTGGGCGAGCGCCGGCCGGTCAACGCGGACTACGCCGTTTCCCTGCTGGAGCAGCTCAAGTTCTTCTACGAGCAGAAGCTGCTGACGGACGTGGTGCTGCTGGTGGACGACACCGAGTTCCCGTGCCATAAGATGGTGCTGGCCGCGTGCAGCTCCTACTTCAGGTCAGTTTGTTTGCCTTTTATGGATGCAGAGTCAATCCTCACTATTTGTCTGGGTAAGGCACCAAGATGGGGCATACTTGGGGAACATTTGCAAATAGTAGACAGTGCAGGTTTACTGTTGGGGGGGGGGCATAATTTTCCATCGTTAATAAATCACTCTTTTTAGTGACATAAATGTGCATGGTGACAATGCTTGGCCTGATTTATTGCCTGCTGACACAGGAAGACTTCATCTGTGATGTCACGTGTGATGTTCACGAAGTGTGATAACACACACTACGTTCCACCATCATGCGAACGTCGTAGCGGGGTGTGTGTCCCTTACCCTACCCGCCAATGCATTCCAAGAAATGCCCAATCAAAAAAGACACCACTCACCTACTGTTTCCCATGCACTTGTTCTCTGGTGTGAACATGAGAGGCATTTCCCCTTTAGGATTCAGAGGCGTCGCACCGCTTCCTCTTAAATGCCACTCGGTCCTCCTTGCTCCCTCACACACGCACGTCCATGCCTCGCTTGGCGTGAGCGAGGCCTGACGACGATGTTGCCGGCAAGTCTGGTCACGTAGGTCCCGCTACGAGAGAGGAGAGTGCAGGACTTTTGCTGCAGGGTTACATAATTCAGCATGGCAGATTTTAAGCCCGCCACCAGCTCAAATGCAAGCAAAATACAAAGGAAATAAGGAAACAGATTTCATGTTTTCCATTGCATCATGTTGGCGGGCTTAATTCAGCGAGGAGATGACTGCCTCGTTCCAATTGCACATGCAGGAAAAAAAACGATTGTTGTTGACTTGTATGTGGTGTCGGTGTGTGCGCAGGGCGATGTTCATGGGCAGCCTGAGCGAGAGCAAGCAGACGCACGTCCACCTGAGGAACGTGGACGCCGCCACGCTGCAGATCATCATCTCGTACGCCTACACGGGCCACCTGGCTATCAGCGACAGCACCGTGGAGCCGCTCTACGAGACTGCCTGCTTCCTGCAGGTCCACTTTGGGATCTTTGATTGATTGATTGATTGATTAAAGTCATGATGACATTTTCAAAGAAGATAACATTTAGCGCTGTCACTATCAAATATTTTTATAATCGATTAATCTATCCATTATTCAATTGTTTACAGTTTATTAACCTTTTTTTGTATAGTGATTAAAAAAAAGGGGGGGGGCTGGGGGTTGATGTTGTACTGTGACAATGGTTCAGTCATTGTTTTTCAAATTTAAAAACAGATGTCTGCAAATGTCGTATTTTTTGATTAAACACAGAAGATAATCAGTCTTCTTTCCTCAAGGACTACAGAAATTAGCGAACAAATAAATACTGTTGTAATATGCTGAAATCAGAGGATTTGGTCAATTTAAACTCAAATAAAAATGGCTCCAAACAATTACTTGATTATTAAACTAGTTGTCGATTAATCTTGACAGCGCTAATAACTGTCAGAATTTCAGTCCAGAGAATGATGTACAGCAAAACAAAAACAGTGCTTTTCTTCCCATATAAGGATGTTTTATCTATGCAGTTCACCAACCCGCCTTCTTCGCTAATATTTTTCTCTCCTCCCCGTCCAGGTGGAGGATGCGCTGCTGCAGTGCCGCGACTACCTGGTAAAGAAGATCAACCCCGGCAACTGCGTGCGCATGCTGAGCATCGGTGACCTGTTCAGCTGCAGCGAGCTGAAGCAGAGCGCCAAGCGCATGGTGGAGCACAAGTTCCCCATGGTGTACCGGCAGGACGCCTTCCTGCAGCTGTCGCACGAGCTGCTGGTGGACGTGCTGAGCAGCGACAACCTCAACGTGGAGAAGGAGGAGACGGTGCGCGAGGCGGCCATGCTGTGGCTGGAGTACAACATGGAGGCGCGCTCGCAGCACCTGTCGTCGGTGCTCAGCCAGATCCGCATCGACGCGCTTTCCGAGGTGACGCAGCGGGCCTGGTTTCAAGGCCTGCCGCCCAACGACAAGTCGGTGGTGGTGCAGGGCCTCTACAAGTCCATGCCAAAGTTCTTCAAGCCGCGACTGGGGATGACCAAGGAGGAGATGCTCATCTTCATTGAGGCGCTGTCGGAGACGCCGAGCATGAGCGTGATGATGCCGCCGGTGCCCGCCGCCATGGTGTGCTACAGCCCGCAGGCCGACAAGGTCTACAAGCTGTGCAACCCGCCACACAATCTGCAGAAGATGGGCACGCTGGTCACGCCCGACAACGACGTGTTCATCGCCGGCGGCGAGGTGCTGCTGGAGAACCCCTTCGGCCGCGGCGGTGGTGGCGGCCTGCAGGTCAGGGTTATTATAGTTTTGGAATTTTCATTTTAGTTACTTTTTATTTTGTTTTGAGTTTTGTTTTTAAATTTTGTTAGTTTTCAGGGTGGTTCTGTTAGTTTTAGTCCGTCCGTCCGTCCGTCCAGTTTTAGTTTAAAAAAAAAAAAGGTAGTTTTTAGTTAGTTTCAGTATTAGTTTCGGTTTAAAAAAAAGTGTATTACTTGTGCACAATATTTAATAAACACCACGGTAAAATGATAACACATGGTAACACATTTCTTAACTAGCGTTGCATTTCGGCTGAGTTAAATGGAAAAAGCAGGTGAGCCGAGCTATTGGGGCCAAAAGTAAAGCAGGCAAAATTGAGGCGCGACGTCATCTTAAGGTGCTTTACTATTGGCTGCTGCTAGATGATGTCACTTTTGTGTGACACACTTTCAAACGTCTTTATTCTGATTTAATATTGAAATAAAATTACTTAAAATACATTTTAAATCATCCCTTAAGGGGTTAAAAAGCATTTTCGTTTTTACTTTATTTCATTAATAAAAAAATAAATATATATTTTGTTTTTTCCCGTTAGTTTTCATTAACTCAAATAACCTTGCTGCAGGTTATGGACTCGGTGGACAGCTTCTTCTGGCTGGACGCCCAGCAGAACACCTGGGTGGCCAAGACGCCCATGCTGTGCCGCCGCCTCAAGCCCTCGCTGGTCTACTGCGACGGCTGCATCTACGCCGTGGGCGGCGACAACGTGGCCGGCGAGCTCAACCAGCGCACGGTGGAACGCTACGACCGCGAGAAGGACGAGTGGAGCATGGTGAGCCCGCTGCCGCTGGCCTGGAGCTGGAGCACGTGCGTGGTGGCGCACGACTGCATCTACGTGCTGACCCTTGACCTCATGTACTGCTACCTGCCGCGCGCCGACACCTGGGTAGAGATGGCCGTGCGCAAGACCAGCCGCTGCTACGCCTCGGCCGTCGCATTCGGGGACCTCATCTTCTACCTTGGCGGCCTACACATGGTTGGCGGGAGCTCGCGGCTGCCCCCCGGCGCCGCCGATGGCTCCTCGCTGGCCGTGGAGATCTACGACGTCAGCAAGAACGAGTGGCGCCAGGCCGCCAACATCCCGGCCAAGCGCTACGCGGTGCCGTGCGTGCACGCCGTGGTGCTGCTGGACGGGCTGTGCATCTTCATGCGCGAGACGCACATTCAGGAGCGGCCCAAGTACGCCATTTACCAGTACGACGTGGAGCTGGACCGCTGGTACCTGCGGCAGCCCGTGTCGGAGCGCGTGCTCTGGGAGCTGGGCGACCGCTTCCACTGCGCCGTGGGCAAGCTGTACCCGTCCTGCCTGGAGGAGTCCCCGTGGAAGCCGCCCACCTACCTCTTCTCGGTGGACGGTGGCGAGGAGTTTGAAATAGCCTCCGTGCCGGTGTCATTCCCCCTCGTATAGCTCTGAATCGGCCCCCCGACGAGCCGGCCGAGGCGGGGCACGTGAACCCTCAAAAGGAGGCGGCGACTCGGGGACATTGGCTGCAAACGTAAAGATTGTAGTCAACTTCTTTCCTTCTTGATCTCATAACGCAGCGCGGGGGGCGGGGTGGGTTGTGGGCGCATTTCCCTCACAGTTCCCACGTTCAGTGGTTCGAATCTGTTGCTTTACTGCGTGGAAGTTTGCATGTTCTCCCCGTGCTTGCGTGTTTTTTTTCTCCCTGCAGTTACTCCGCTTTTCTCCCACATTGCAAAAATATGGCGGCTCAATTGAAGACCTGCAAATTGGCAAAAAGTCTGAATGAGAGTTCACTTGCGTTTGACGTTTAGAGGATAGCCGCCTATTGCCTATAGGTCTGTCTCACAAGGTGGTGGCAGAGCATTACTTATGACTAAATGCTCCTTATTATTTCCTTTAATGCTAAGATACCACCAGATGGCGCCAAAGCAATACTTTTCAGTCTTTCAATGAGTAAACAGGTAACTTCCCCCTGCTGCCTTTCAGTTGAGTCAAGCTGCTGATGGGACTTTAAACTCAGCGGCCACTTCCTGTCTGAAGCCTCTCAACGGCCACTGAGGTGTTTTTTTTTTTTTTGGGTGTCACCTTGTAATAGAAGAGTCACTAAAAGGTTTACTAGTTCACAGATGGTCAAATTAAGGTCAAAACACATTTTAGGCTCATTCTGAAATTTCATTTGAAAGCCAAAAAATAAAACTTTTTAGGAGTAGTCTGAGTGCCCTGCCACCGCCTCTTGGCCAAAAGTCAGCCCGGATAGACTTCATCATTTCACCGTAATAATGACGCCAAGCGCTACCTAAAATAGAATGGCTCATCTGTAGGTGCTTCAACCTTTGCTCCACCCCGCCCCTTTGTCCTTCGACCGTGATTGGACAATCTCTGCAGCGGAGCCGAGAAGGAGCTCGGGATCAATCGATCAAGCGACTGGCTGGCATCTTTCTGGGCTAAAGAAAAGAGACTGGGGGAAAAGCCTGTCGCACCAACACGGGGTGAGGCGGGGAGGCCGTGTTTTTTGCTTTGGTTTTTTATTTTTATTTTCCCCCCTTAGGTTGGGGGCAGCAAGGGCAACTGCAGGTCCAGTCGCTCGCCCACTGCGCTCGGGGCCTTCCACACAACCGTCAGGTTATACGCCTCACGCTACGCTGATGATCGACATTGGTAACTCAAACACACACACCTCCACTATCAGCATTTCTCATTTCCAAGCTGCTCAATATGATAAATATATCTATTTTTCATATGTTTAAAACTCGTGTTACAGTGTGTGGGGGGGAAATAACCAGTTCTATTTTGTATTAGTGTTTTGTTTTTTATTTAATGTCAGACAATTACTGTAGTGCGACTGTGCTAGAAGTTGGTCCTCTCATTGGGTACTGTTGTTCTTGGAGGAGGTAGCGTGAAGCAGTCTTGCGGGCTTCATTGTTGCTATGGAAACCGGCCCCTGGCAACCACTAGCAGTCGTCTGGCGGGGTGGGACCTTAAACTCATGAGCACAGGTGCTTCATGGCAGACGTTTTGAGCATGTTTGGCTGCATCATATTCCGTTGGCACTGTTTTTTCAATGAACATTAATTTATTAAAAAGAATACCCCCAAAATATTTTCGTTTGTGTCCCATTTGAAGACTGACTTCAAGATTTACAAAAGGCCTTCATTTTTCAATACAGCAATATAGTTTATTTATTTTTACATTACAAGCATCTTCCAAGAAAATATTTTTGTCATCCTAAACATGTTTTTTTTTTTTTAATTTATAAAATGTAATATGTCATCAGATGAATAACAACAAAAGCAGCTTCACTTATAATTAAATTAGGAACACTCAAGGAGGCCAAAACGTTTCTGAAGGACATGCTCTTATATACTGTCATTAAATTTGTCACAGCATACAGAAAAAATGATTTTATTTTTTTTTTACAAGACAAGTTTGCGAACATCAATTTCTCCAGTGTCCTGACAAAACATGAACAGAGATTTGATCTGTGAACTTCGTACACAAGAAATAAATAAGACCAATAAGTAGGGCCACAAACATGACGAGCGGGTGAAAATCAGTTTTCATTCAGGAGGTTAAATTATGCAAAGATTCTTGTCATAACAACGTGGCTGTTCTAGTGACAACATTCCTACGTACAAATCTTATGTTTCAGAATATCTTTCTTACTTTCTGGTGTGTTTCAGCTAAAAGAGGCACCTTACTAGAATAAAGTTTTATGGTCTTGAAAAGCCACAAAAGTGAACGACGTGACCGTCAATGTAAGACGATTATCACACGTTTTCTATCTCAAGAAAAAGTACTTTATAAAAAAAAATAATAATAATTCCCTTCAATAAAATGTCATTTTAAAAATGTGGCTGCTAAGCTAACCTGGTGAGGTTCCACATTCGTTACTATAAATGATTTAAAAACGTTAACATTTTCTCATTTTGGTTTAAGTGGCACAATACCCGACAACTAGGCCGATACCAAGGTAGCCACCCTGTGATCAAGACAACTGGTGTTTACACGGTCAATTACGAAGGTGACCAAATGTGATGGTACCAACTTCACCTTACCTCTCAAGACAAATCACGCTGCCACCAAGGAATCTTAACCGTTGCCAAGGTAACCAGCGGGGACCAAGGGAACTGGACAACCACGCTGTTACCAAGGTAACCACACTAGCCAAAACCATTGTTGTGTTACTACCGTGTTGTTGCCAATAACCTTAGTTACTAAGGCTACCTTGCTGTTAACCGTGTTGCCAAGACTTGCACGCTAAGTTCTAACTTGCTACCATGGCAAGCAATTTGTTCCCAGAACAACTGTTGATTACAAGGCAACTAGGTTGTAATCCACTGAAGCTGTCAAGACGATTACAACCTGTAATGCTACAAAACACCTTCACCAAGGCCACCGCACTGTTGCCAAAGCAACCATGTTGACATCGGGTGCCTCCAAGCTAACCACACTGTTACCAAGGCAACCACAATGTTATGACAAGCTGGGCTGTTGTAGTGGTAAACACGGATGACGTCAAAGCTACAGCATCTGCTGCCAGTCACGGAAGGCACTCCAGCGATCCGGAACGGCAGTGATGTGAACGGCGGTCACGTCGGCGCCGCTTTCCTGTCAACAGGTCACGTCTCTGGTAGCGGTGGGAGGGGCGGGGGAGATCATCCCGACGCAGGCAGGTCAGGGTTGGTCCTGGTCGGTGGGAACATCTGGATGGGGCACAGCGGCGGGCTGGGCCAGGGTGGAGAACCAGGACGACATCGCCGACTTGGCGCTGGTTAAAGCTCCGCCCACTGACTGACCTGAGACAAGATGGGGGATGGCCAGTCAATAGGAGTGAGTAAAGTCACTTTTATTTGTACGGTAGTCTCACACTTCTTTTAATATGTATCAGTTTACCTTCAGTGAAGCATGGTGCTTCCCAGAGATCAAGTTAGAAGAAAAGCATTAACATTTAAGTTTTTTTTTTAATGGCACTCTATAATAACGAACATAATAAAAACAATTAAATGGAATTTCAATTATTCAGCGATTCAATTTAATGTGCTGCGTTTTCTGCTTTGCTCGCCTTGGCCACTGGGCGGCAGTATTGCATCATACAGTCTTGTAGACACAAACAGATTCCTTCCTTCTCAGAAAGTTGCTGTAATACACTATAGTCTTGTTGTAGAGGATAAAAAAAATATTTGCTTTTGTTTTATCTTTAATTTGACAGTAAACTACGTTTACTATGCTCTTACCGACGGCCTTCCCGGTCTGGACCACGCTCCTGCTGGTGGTCATCATGGCGTTCCCGATCTTCTTGCCGCGCTCGCTGTTGTGCACCGAGCTGCACACAAACAAAGTTACAAAGTCCTTGAAGAAGAAGAAGACAGACAGACAAGGTCGTGCGTAGAAAAGATATATATATATTTTTTTAAATAGGGTTCTAAATATGTGTAAGCTACCACTCAAAAGTTTGTGCTTTCACATTTAGTTAAGTGTACGTAAAACAGCTTGTTTAAAAAAAAAAATTAAAAATCAAATTTTTTAAATTATGGGCAAGCAATTGTTTTAATAAAATTAAGGAAGTACCCAGTCAATGCCAGGGGAAATATAGACAACAAAAACCCTAAGCCCGGATTCGCGCCCAGAACCTCTCGACTGTGGGGCAGAAGTGCAAACCACTAGGCAACTGCGCTACCTTGCTACGTCCACGTGACTTTTTGTTGCTGTTGAGTTGCAAGTGGGCGGGACTTACTGTGTCAGACGCAGTTTGACGTCGGTGACGCTGTACTGTCCCTGGAACGGATGTCTGCAACGCACAAGACGACGTTTGTTAAAGAAAACATAAATTGACACATTTTATCCTTCAATTTAACGCCCCAACCCGGCCTACATAGGTTCATGATTGCTTATAGATGCCACAAGATGGCAGTAAAGCTTTATTTTCCATTAGGTTAATGGCATTAATTAAATTCAAATGAAGCTCCTCCCCTTACGCCAACATAGTTCCTTGATACCAAAACAATATTTTTTATTAGATGGCATCAAAACGGCAAATCATGGAGCATAGGGCATAAAACCAAACACACATTTCTGATATTTGATTTTGGTAGAATGACAAAAGCGGCGTTACCCCGGCGTGATGGCGGCCATGGCGGCGTGCTTGTTGCTGTGCCACAGGCGAAAGTTGTGTGTAACCTTCCAGCCGGCAATGAACGGGGCGCCGTAATCCGCCAGAAGCCTCTCATTATCTGCCACAAAAGACCATACTTGGATTTCTCTTCCGTCAAATTGTATTCCCGGCAGGCCATTCTCTTCATTTCTCTCGGCGTGGAGGATATATTTTATTTTTTTAATCATATTATAGCCTCTGTGTTGCCATCTCAATCTAATCTATTCAGGACCTTCAGAATCAGTCGAGTTGATATGATTTCAAATGTTTGTGTGTTTTTTTTTGTAATGATATGAATATTGATAGTGCGTCCTCAGATTACATGTTGCTGTGACTCCTCCCACCTTGCTGCAAACAGGACGCCAGCAGGGCGTGAAGGTAGAGCGCGAACTGCGCCCGGATCCACTCGTCGCCGCCCTCCCAGCCCGTCCCATCCAGGAAGACGTCGTCGCGGTTCTCCGTCACGTGTTTCAGCAGGTAGTCGGCGAAGCGCAGGTCGGCCGTGGTCAGGCCCAGAACTTTGCGCAGCTCGCCGTCGTGAATCTGAACGCCGGCCTGCGGGTGAAGAAGCCGCTCGAGCTACTCCATTCGGATACGGCGTTCTGAGGGTTTTTCCGTGCTCACCTCCTCGACGTCCACCACGGCATCACTCAGGTGCCTCTGCTGGCGGAAGAGGATGTTGGTTGCCCCGGCGACGAAGCCGCGCACCGCCACGTCCGACAGAAGGTGGTGCTGCTGCAGGGCCATGTAAGGAAGACACAGGAAACCCTGCGCCAAGGCCGAACGCGTTATTAGGAACACCCATGACCAGTCCTGGGTTTGTCTATAGGTTCCCTGTGAACAACTAGCGACCTATCCATGGTGTACCTGGCTTCCCTCCCCAAAGTCAACACTTTCACCACCCGTTTAAATGAGCAAGTTAGCGTGAGTGCCCAAATGTGGATGTGCGTTTACTTTTGTGAAGATGGCGAGCGGCATGCCGTACTGATCCTCCTCCAGACCCGACAGCAGCCCCTGCGCAACGCCGCCCTGCCCCCCGAGCGGCTGCACCGTGATGGGCGCACCCTCCGCCCCCTCGTCCAGCACGCCGGGGTCCAACGTCTCCCAGTCGCTCTCCGACGACTCGGGGGACGAGCGGGGCGGCGGCTTGAGGCGGGGCTCGCCGCCGTTGCTGGAGGGCGACGAGCGGGCGTCCCCGTCGCCCCGCAGCTCCGAGGCCGACACGGACACGAACTCCTCGGCCCCCGAGACGCTCGCCGCCAGGTTGGAGTCCTCCGACACGCTGCTCTTGGGTCGGTAATGCGACGAGTCCACCAAGCCGTGCTCCAGCATGCCTGCGGGCACACGCACGATTATGGTGAGTCCTGTCCCTAATGAAGTGGCTGCTGTTTGAGCGCAACGCACCTGGGAACAAAGACAGGACGGTCATCAGCGTTCCCACGAGTCTGCTGACAGGCGACACGTAGAAGAGGACCTATGGAGGAAACCAGTCGTCAGTCACAAACGAGTGATGCAAACAGGAAGTAGAGTGTGTGTGTGTGCGCGCGCTTGATTTGACACCTTCTTCTCCAGCAAGATGAGCTTGAAGAGGATGAGAACCTGTCAAGATGGAAGACGATCACTTTGAATTTGGACATTTTCTTCGGTTTGTGTTGCATTTTCTACACAATGTACCTGCTGCCCCAATACTTTTGTCCACATTTCCCTTCATCTTTTACCTTGTGTCTGAAGTGCAGGATGAGATCTCGCGGTGACAAGCCTGCAGAGGGACGAAAGAGCTCAACGCTAAAGGCGCAAACAAGGACATTTGGGCAGAGGTGGCAAATCCAGGTCCAGAAAGTAAAAACCCTGCCACAGTTTGGCTTTAGCCCAAGGTGCTAGCTAGCTAGCTCCATAGCAGATAAACGAGCACCATGGGAGCTAACTAGAGAGCTAGCTAACTAGCACCTGGGGCTAAACCAAACTGTGGCAGGGTTTTTACTTTCTGGACCTGGATTTGCCACCTCTGCATCTGGGTCAATTTTGACGACCACGTACCGAGGAAGACCTGCGAGCCGTCCACAGCGGAGCCCCGCAAGGAGCCGTTCATGTGCTCGTAAAGCTCCTGCGGGGAAAAAAAAACAACAAAGGTGAGTGGTCGGCGTCCACGCGCCAGGAGCGGAAGACGCTTTCTCACCTTCAGGATGGAAATTTGAGAGAAGTCTTTCTCCTCAAAGTAAGCGTGCGTGATGAGCTGCAGTTTGGCTTGGAGAAGACCGAACACAGGCTGCCAAAACAACAACGTTCATGTGGACAAATGTTTTGGGACACGGCTCTTCATCAATCAATTAATTAGACAGTAGATGAGTCGTCATATTTTTTACATATTCTGAAGGTGTTTCTATAGCTTTGACCAAACTCCCCATTTTTGTGATTTTTCACTTCCTGTTTAAGTGCTCCATTACTTTTGCTTTATATTTTGCACTTGTTGTATTTTAGACATCCTGATCCAATTGTCCAAATTTAGCATTTTTTATTTTATGCAGTAAAGGTGTCCCAACATTTTTTTTTTGCCCTGCTATCGGTACTCGCTCATCCTTGATTAGCAACATAACATAATGTTAGCGGCCCGCCTCACCACCCGGCTCAGCACGCAGACGCTCTTCTGCACAGTCTCCCGGGTAATGTCGGCCTGTCGGACCTTCAGCGCCTGAAAGCCCCACACACACACACACACAAAATGTAATTGGCTCGCGGTCAGTCAAATGTGGGAAGTCACCTCATCACCATGGCAACCAGGCCTGGCGGGACAAAGTGACCGACCTTGGCCTCGATCTGCCGGTAGCAGGACACGCCGTAGACGCACTTGGTGTCACCGCCGAGGGGAGGCAGGTGGAAGTAGACTGTGTCTGCGGGATGACAAAGTTTCATGTGTGAGGGGCGGCCATGTTTGTTTGACATAGGCGGCTATATTAGCATTCAATTAGTTAGCATCGGGAGGCTGTCAGTAACTTTGGACTGAGTCGTGTGACCTGTGACTCACTTTCTCTTTGCGGGAAGTCACATGACCACAGCGTGACCAATCAAACTGGAGCCGTTTTATTTAAATTGTATTTATATTCTTATTATGATTCTTTTTGTTTGTGAATACAAATAAAACCAGGTGAGAACTGCTGATGGGAACAATTGGTGCCAACGCGTCGTGCCAAGCACATGCACTCGTACCTTCTTGGTAGTTGTGCGCTCCGTCGGGCAACGCTAGGAATGGGAGGTACTTCCACTCCTCGGGCAGCATGTTGCTGTCATGACCTTCGTGCGGCATGAGCGGCGGGTAGGAAAACTCCACCTGATGTTCAACACAATAACAAAAAGGAGATACGTGAAAGTAAAACTCAGGGATCCAACAGATTGTTTGCTAAAAAAAAGAAAAAGTTTTATTTATTTATAAAATTGTAAACAACTGTGAGTGTTCAGAACTGTCAGAGTAGTTAAACTAGTCGCGTAAAAGTCATGCATTTAGGATGTGTAACTGTATACTAGTTGCAAGCTATGGAAGAAGAATAGCCTGTTGGTGGAGTCGCACGCGTCCAGCGCAAGCGTGCTTCTTTTGTCATGCTAAAGACAAAATGGCCACTTGGCCGCCTCACAGGTGTTGGTTTGCAGAACAGGTTTTGTGCACAACCTCAATTAAAGCCCGACCGGCAGGTTTGGCTTCCCACCAACAAAGAAGACAACAACACAGGACCATAAAGATTGTCCGCCAGGTAACCAAAATCCTAACTCTGTTTTAAAAACATGACCTAGGCTCCATAGTGTCCATACCCTACTTTTAACCCTGGGTCGGAGACTCTGAAACCTAACCAAGTTTTGGAACCCTTTTAATTTAGGCCCTAAACTTGACTTCAAACCATAATTTGAAAGCCACCCTAATTTAAATGCCCAACAGTGGTTTGAAATTCTAAATGAAAAAAACTCAAAACCAGACTTGGAACCCTACTTTAAATTCTTAAATACCAGCTAGACACCCTAGTTTGAAACCCTAACCATGAATAAACCACAAACCTAGGTGAAACCCTAACCCAGTTTTGAAAGCTCTAATTTGAAACCGTAATCCAAGCTAGAAACCCTACTGTGAACATTTAAACTCTTCTTTACTTACTTGAAAAATTAAGATCCCACACTGCAATCGTTACGCATGCTTGAAACCCTAATCATATTGAAACACAGTCCCTGTTTTAAAATCCTAATTTGAAACCCCAACCATGACTTGAAGCCCTACTTTGAAACCGCAACCCAGTATTAAAAACCCTACTTTGAGACCCAAATGTTGCTGTGCGTCTTTTGTGCGGCGACACCTGGAAGGATGTGCAGGACGTTACGTAACCGCCAGAAAACAGCTGATGCATCATCATCATCATCATCATCATCACCACCACCCCTGCTGCTTTCGCGTAGTCGTAATGTAACAGTTAGCATGTTGCTATCGATGTAAGCAGCATCAGCAGCAGAAGGTTGACGGACCTGGCAGCCCTTCTTGTGGTGAAAGCCGACCACCACGATGTGGAGCACCGCCCCCCGTGGCTCGTCTATGTCCTGTGGCTCCATCCGCTCTTTTCGGGGTTCCCACGAGTGGGATGTAAACACAACAGCGAAGGAGCCGCGGTTTAATCCAGTCAGCCCACAGCTGAGTGAAACACTACAACAACAAGCACAGCACCGTTCGACTGGTTTTCACTTCCGCTTGGTCAGAGCGAACAAGAGAACGTCACACAGTCAGAGAATGTATTGCCAGCCACTTCCGACTTCACCCACTCGACCTCATGGTACACGTAAACGATCATAGGACATAATTATGAGTGTTCTATGTGCATGTCGTTATTGTTTGTCGGATATGTTATAAAGACTCATTTTATCTAGCTATTGTTAATGGTTTTGTTCGTGTATGAGTACCCAGATATCCGACGCAAACGACGGACTTGTGTCCAACAAAATTTTCTTGACTTGGACTCTGTACTCTTTGAAATTGAACGTTTACGTCAACCACGGTGTCACGTGGTTCTTCATTGATTGGAGTCTGTCCTTCAGGTTGCACGTCTTTGTCAATCATAAATTCAACCGAACACCCACATCGATTTAAATTCTCATTTATATTCGACAAGAAAGCACATACTCGACGTCGGCGGCAGATCGTTGGTCGATCCGGGCTCGACTGCTGTGGTCTGGTTTGCGGCCTTCAATTGCTTCTGTCTGATTGCTTTCATCAAACATGGCGGCAACTCAAGCTACGAATCCTTCTCAGTTGCTCCCGTTGGGTTTGTACAATTTCATCATTATTTGGGAAACATACGCCAACATTGTTACTTTGGACAAATGACCTTGAACACACTAAAATTCACCATGCTGCCAATATAAGATAGTAAACTTTTACTGATGTTGTAAGCGTCATTCCTTCTCCACGTGCCAGTGACATTTATTTTTTCATATGAAAAAAACAAAACATTTTATTGCTTAATGTAGAAAAGTCGAAAGTTATGCTAACTGTTGTAGCACGTCCTGAATCTTATAATTATAAATGACGACCACAATTCTTTACATTCATAAGGCACAATAATGTTTGTATGACAGTACAGGGCAACGCGTTTTAATAATGCTCAGGAAATTAAATCAATGTTATTGTTATAAGTAAAATCTATTCTGTCCTAGGGCTATCTTTAAATATATGTTGTTGTTTTTTTTTAATAATTTCTATTATTTGTCTGGTAGTTAATGCTGGGTGGAGGACTTGCGAAGATAGTATCATGAGAAATAATCTATCTTGCCCTGTTGATGTATTTTTATGTATGTGAAAGTATGTTTTTGCCGTTTCAGAGCTTGTGGACAAGTGCATCGGTTCTCGCATCCACATCGTCATGAAGACCGACAAAGAAATCGTCGGCACTCTGCTGGGCTTCGACGACTTTGTCAGTATCCTAAAAAGCAAATTAGTGTATGTTTATCATGTTTTGTTTTCTGGTCGCGGAGAAGATTCCTTAACTTGTTTTGTTTAAGACATGGTCCTCGAGGATGTGACGGAGTTGTAAGTTGTATTTTGTTTTATTCTTTAGGTCGTCCGACTTTATTTTTGTTTCAATAATGAGACCTTCTGTTGTTGTGATTTAGTGAAATAACACCAGAGGGCCGCAGAATTACCAAGCTGGACCAGATCCTGCTCAATGGCAACAACATCACCATGGTAACTAACCCAGAGTGACAACTTGGTGTATCATCAGTATAAAGGATGGAAATAAATCATTTATTTTACATTTCCTGTGCAGCTCATCCCAGGCGGAGAAGGCCCGGAAGTTTAAGACCAGGATTTGTTAGAAGAGTTTTGTGTTTCAATTTGTTTTTGTTTCTTGTTCTTTAGCCAAGTGTGCACTTTTTGTAGGAAAAAAAAAAAAACTTCTCGTTTTGGCAATAAAAAAAAAAATGACATGAAGCGCACACAAACAAATGAGACGAAGTGTTTTATTAATTGAGTGTTTAAGCCAGTTTATCTGATTAATCAGGATTTTTTTTTAAATGGTCATGGGTTGCCCGTTTCAATACATGGACGGCTTCTCCTCGCCTTTGGGATTGGTCACCTTCTCCATATTCTTGCCGATCATGTCGTAAAGTTCCACCTGGAGAGAAAGGAAAGTAGTGAACGAAAGCGTTTGTGGAGTCACTCGTTTGTTGGACTCACGTAGAAGCTGCGCAAGTCCAGGATGATCATTCGGATGTCGGAGTAGACGGCCACGTCCTTGTCATGGACCAGCGAGCGGTAGTCCATCTGGAAAGAAAACAAGTCCTGATCCATGCTCCTAAAAAAAAAAAAAAATGCTTGTCGTGAAGTTTTACCAACAACTCACCACGTGAGTGTCTTTGGAAGCTTTGCCCACAGCATCTCCTCTCTCAAGGAAGTACCTAAACCAGATGACGACGCTCGCCCATCAGAACAGACAATTTGGCAGATTTTTATTTTTCACGCCTCTGCACGTACTTGTTGATGGCGGTCTGGAAGCCTTCCACTTTTGTCTTTACCGCTGCGATTCTCTCCAAGATTTTCTCCTGCAAGCCAACACGACGAGACAGATTGAAACCTTTTCGCGTGCCTTATGGCGTGGGAACGATATTGAAATCAATCCTACTATGACATCACAGTAGGGCTCAAATCTGAACAGTTGACTGAATCCCCTTTAAAACGTTCTTACTTCTGCCGTTGCTTTTTGAACGCACCTGAATGGCGACGCCAAAGTCGTTGCCGTCTTCAATTCTGGGGATGAGGTGTTGAATCCAGCACGTGATCTGCACACAGTCGCGTTTTTTTTTACTCCGAGCGTCTGTGGAATACTGACCCAGCAGACGCGTGGCCGGTTGGTCTCTCACGGTGACGATGGTCTCTCGCAGGCTGATGATCTCGGGTTTCAACTTGCCCACCAGCGCCAAGATCATCTCGTGGGACTTGATGAAGCCGCATTTGGGCTCTGCGGGAGCAAGCGGAAGGTTCATGACACGATTACAACCAACATCCTCACACCACAGGAAGCATAAAGAATACTTGACTTTTCTGCTTCTTCTCTTTGTCTTCATTGGTCTCCATTTCCTGTCACAACATTACATGAAGCATTAAGAGACTTACAATCAGTTTTGTTGTCTTTTTGCGTAATGATTTCTTGTCAGAACTACTGCAACGGTGCCTTTAAGGATTTAAAGAAGCTCCACTACAAGGCTGTGAATGTTTGTTCAAGAGGTTAAAAGGGTCAGTAAGATAAGTGGTTCTAAAAGTATGGTAAGTGGTGTGTCAAACTCGAGGCCTGGGGGCCAGCTCTGGCCCACCACGTCATTTTAGGTGGCCCGTGAAAGCAAATCATGTGCGTCATGTTTAATAAAAAACGTTACGTTTTTGCAAGATTTTTTTGTTTTAAATCCTGTCACCTCATCATCAGGCACGGGCGGGTCAGGGATGGGGATGTCCAGTGGAGCTTTAAGCGACGACATGTCCGTCACGGAGACATCCTGACAAGAGACACATAATCAGTTGACTGCTTTGATAGAATACATGCTAGTGACTTTTCAAATAAAGTGTAGCTTTGATGATGGTGTGTGTGTGTTGTTGACGTCCCATTGTGTTTTCTTGAGGACTCTGACCTGGAGCAGAACATCCATCTGGAGGATTTTGGACGGAATGAAAGTGGAGAAGAGATTGCTTGCCTTGAGGGGAAAATTAAAATCATCATGCATCTCATCATGAACATTGAGAACATACTGACGATATTTGTATTTTTGTTGTATTTATATTTGAGCACATTCCGAGCACAAACCTCATTAAACAAGGATTGGTGGAAGGTTTCCACCTGCAAGACACGACAAACATCGAGAAACTTGAAAACAGATAAGAATACTGTAACTTCTCCTAAACTGCTGACTCATTTTTTTTTTTCATTTTACTTTCGTTTTGCGTCAAGTGAATGGCTTCCATTGCCAGTAACATTTAATCTCGTCTATTAGGACACGTTGGTGATGCTTAACATTTTAGAAACTTTCAGCAGGCGATTTTCATGTCACTTGCTTAAGTTTGAAAAGGAAAAAAAACTTACCCTAGCTGCATTTTCGCTGCTTATCTTCAACCCAGTACTTTTGGGCATGATGGCCAAGAAACTTTTTATTTTTCAAACAAGAAAAACCAAAAGGCGAAAGTCAGAAAAGGTACAGCAATAGGACAACGTAAAGTCCGATTTTATTTTATTTCCTCATACTCTTGAGTTTACTTTCGATTTGATGCCCCGCCTACCGTCTGGCGTCTTACTGATAAAAAAAACACTTCCGCGTTCACCTTCAATACAAAAGTTACAATATTGTTCATTAAAATAACTGACATCACTTAATTGCATTACGTAAATGCGTTTCTTCATCTGGTTTATAATTCCTTTGTCCGCTTTGCTGGTAAATGTCGCTTTGAAAACCACAAACCACGCCGGAAGTACACTCAGTAGCGTTTCCATATTGCTTTTATTGTGAAAAACAAACCTCACCAGACCAGAAGTACAGTCAGCAGCCAAACTTCCGCCTTTGTGCTGACATCATGTTCACTCGATCAAATTCAGGTGAGGCAAAACGATACAATCGTTAATGTTTTCTTAATTTGTTCTTAAATGTTGTCTTTTGGCCACTCAGGGGTTAAATTAAAAGTAGAGTCAAGTTAAACGGTACATTTATGTACGCGGTGACGCTTCTCGTCTCACTAAAGTTTGAGTATGGAACGTTGACGTTTTGCTTTTTTGAAGTTGTCAACTCCATCAAAGACCAAATATTTATTGACACTACAGCCTAATGTGTATTTTGGCATTTGTTATTTTCCTCTTATATATATATACTTATTGTTGACAACACTGGAAGATGCAAGTTGTTTTTCTCTGGACTTCCCCTTGGCGTCATGAAACCGGCCAATACATTTTTAGCTCATCGACACTGCCAAGGGAAACATTTATAGAACATCTAACTCCCAATGTTTTTATGCGTTTCAGTTCAAGTTCTGATGTTCTTATACATTGTGGATGATACATGGGAAATATTTCCTTAACTGCAACAACAAAGTGTTGCTGACAGATTGTAACACGCAAACACACGATTGTAACACTTTGCTGCACTTTAAGTGTTCTAAAGTCAAATAGTCTCCCCCCAGTTTGTTTGCAGTGAGCAGCAGCAGCAGCAGCATTATCAAGATGGAGGCAGCGAGGAGGAGAGGCCTGGCCCTCCTTACCTCAGGCATGGCCCAGAGCTTGAAGGCCGAGGTTCAGTTGATGGCCAACTTCCTGATGCCGCTGTCCCAGAAGTACCGTCACCTCAATGTGGAGACCATGCTGAGGGAAAACGTGTCTGGCAGCGACAGAGCTCAGGTCAACACTTAACTCGTAATTTCGCATGATGGAGACGAAGGTGTTTTGTACATTTTTGTAACATTTGGCTGGTTAGGGTACATTCAAGTTGAACTTCCTTGTGACGGGTTCATCATCCATTTTGTACTGCTTAGCGTGTTTGGGGGTCATGGGTGAGCTGAAGTCGATCCCAGCTGACTTTTGGCGAACACTGGACTTGTTACTAATGTTTATTTATTTATTTATAAATAATAAATTAAGACAGTTTGAAACATTTAACACATTAATCATTGGAAATGGTATGAACACTTCCATCCTAAGCTCTATCACAATTAAAGTTATTCTGAACCAGGGTTTGAGAGCTACTGTCATTTCCAAAAGCATTGGAACGGCAAGGTCCTTCATCTTTGATGTATACTGAAGTTTTAGTGGAACCCTCTGGAATGACTTTGCACAAACGCATAATCAAGAAATTTGGAGTTTTTATCAGTGGCAGTCGTGGCAAGAACAGATCCTGTTTTGTCTAAATTGGCAAATTACAAATTGTGAATATGTTGATTCCACTTAATTTGACTTTTTTTCTGTAGTCATCAAAACTGTTCTTGAGAACGGAGTCCTCTTCCTACCAGGTGCTGGAGTCGTTGAATAATTTGATGAAGGCCTTGAACATCCTGGAGAAATACGGTTGCAACCTGACCAGCCTGACCAGGCCCAAGTTCTGGCGCAGCGTCAAGCACAACAACCCGGTCTTCAGATCCACTGTGGACGCCATGCAGGTGAGCGCCGCCACTCGCGTCCCGGTGACTCCGGAACCAGCGACCAAACGGAGATGTCGTCGCTCAGGGCGGCCGCAGGGTGCTCTTCCTTTACGGCTACACCAAACAGCAGCCGGACGGCCTCAGCTTCCCCGATGACGTCGCCGAGCCTGACCGGGAAACTGTCGCCATGGTGACGCTGGAAGTTATGACATTGCGTTCTGAGTTGGACATGCTTATTAAGGTATGACTTCTCCAAAACAAGATTTCCGTTGCCTCTGTGGATTCACAGCGTCTGATTTCTTTATGTTTAGGGAACGCATCCTCATCAGGAAGTCTTCAAAGACTTTGTCCCAGATTTGGCCATCCAGCAGGTCTGCTTAATATTTTGCACCCTTCCAAAGCCAAGGTACTGATTTTATTTCATTTTTTGTCTTCCAGGATGCGATGGTGGCTGATGCCGCCGTGATCCCACCGCAAGAAGATAAGTCAGCACGCAAGCCACCACCTCCGCCCGTGCTGCCCAAGCCCACGCTCCCCAAAATCGCCGGACAAGCTCCCAAACCGCCTTCATCATGTCAGTTGCCCACACATTTTTACTTAGTTGAGAATCATTACTTTGGGGAAGGGACTGTCCTAAAAAAAAAGCAAAGGAGGGCCAAAATTGGAGTGGAATTCATTGTACATCCATTTATGTTGATGCGCAGTTTTTTCATCAGGTGCTCTGAAAGGCACTTTGAACGTGTAACAAATAGAATATGAAATTCAAGGGCTGTTTGTATTCTAATCTATTTCCTTTATTCTCAACTTCTATAAAAGCGGGTCGTGGCCAGGGTTGTAAGAATTTTGGATTCTTCTTTATAGTTATGTTTTATTTCATTTTGACTTTTTTTTTGTTTTGTTCAATTAGTTTTAATGAGTTTTTTTAGAGCAAGTTTGTTAGTTTTTTTATTTTTTTCAATAATGTGTCGTCAAGTTTTTATTAGTTGAAGTATATATTTTTTTGTTTTTTTAAATATATGTTTATATGTAGTATTAGTCAAAAAAGATGGGGGGGAAAAAGTCACTGTGTAATAAAGTAAACTACAATTCTCAAATAACTATTTAGCTACCAAAATAAATACTGTACATTTCAAATTAGTGCTTAAAGCTCAAGTATGAAATGAACTGACAAAGATGAAAATGAAGGACATTTTTGCGATAATTATAGTTCATTTTACTTAGTTTTATAAACCTAATATGTAGTTTCTAATCGTTTTTTTTTTTTTTTTTAAATGTTCTTAATTTGTCAACGGAAATTCTTTATCAGCCTTACTTTTAGTTATTTCATAAGTTTTTATTAACTATAATAAACTTTGTTGCGACTCGGTGAAAATGGGATAATGTAGCTTTGCTGGCTCCCTCTAGTGGTCCACCAAAGAATCACCTCCCAAGTACGGTTGAGTGGTGTTCCACTATACTGACTTTGAAATTGTGCGTGCAGCGGGCCAGTGCAATCTGTGCGGCGGCTCGGCAGCGGTCGTTTGCCCCTCGTGTGACAACCAAGCCTTTTGTGACGCCTGTGACGACCTCTTCCATCGCCATCCCGCCAGGACCAATCACAAGCGAGACAGAGGACTGAAAATCATGCAGGGTATGCGGGTTCAGACGTCACATTCACAATGACAATCATGTGTCTTTGCTTGAACATTTGTAACATTTCCCACGTGTGAAGGGATGTGTTCCATTTGCGGCGTCTCTCCCGTGCACGCTCAGTGCGCCACGTGTGTGCAAACCTTGTGCCTCAAGTGCGATGGGCTCTTCCATTCGCACCCCGAGCGCAAAGGTCACAACAGGACGGTGCTCGTGCCCGCCAACACCAACAGGTATGGGCAGCAGACTGGAAACGCCAAATATCAATGACGATATACAAAATAATTCATGCGTTTTTTTTCTTCTCACCTTGTGTGATTTTATTTCTTCCTCCTGATACCAAACAAGCTTTAAAACTGTTTTTACCCCCCAAAAATTGCTATACAGTGCAATTCTTCTTGTTTGAGGGTCATTAAAAAGCAATAAAAGTCAGTAAATGTTTTGAGCTCAAATTAAGGCCATAAATAACATTAAAAAGCATTAAATATGAAGTCCGGAAGTATAAAATTTTTAAATACAATGGATGTAAAAACATTGTTGTTCACGCTTTATTTTACATACATTGTGCAAAAGAGTCACTTTTATGCAACTTAGCAATAATAAAAGTGATCAAAATATCTGCATTTTATGGTGTCTACTTGTAATTTGCAATGAACCAAATGGCCACAAGTTGCTTCTTGTTCCCAATTCCAATTGCTTGAATTTGAAAATAAATGTATTATTCCTGTCACCAATGTCCAACATGAAACACTAATCCCACCTAGTGGCAGAAAAGTACCTCAACACAACTCAATGTTTTACCCTCCTTTTAACAGTTTAGTGTATCTTTTTATCTTCAAATCACTTTATGAATTACTTAAAATAAAACGACTGTATCAATGATCGAAAATATACAACCACCATTTGTATTTGGTAACCACATTTGTCCACTTTTATGTTAATTGCCAAGTGTGTGTGACAAAATTTGCCCCAAAAAATGTTGTAGAAAATGTGTTTCAAACAGATATAACGTGCGATTAGTTGCAAGTTAATTATGGAAATCATGTGATAAATCAGCTGACAGCCCTAATATATAAACATGCACATATATGTGTGTGTGTGTCTATATATGGCATGGCATGGGCATTCAATTTGTTTTAAGTTGCAACAAAAAGGATTCAATTAGACAATATGAATATCTGCTGGGTTTTATTTTGAGTGCAATCGTTGTTTAAGCGTCATTTCCTGCTTCCAGCGCGCCGCCGTCGACGTGGACGTGCGTTCACTGCACCGCCGTCAACAATTCGCCCAACTCGCTCTGTGCCACCTGCCAACGCGGCAGCTCCGCATCCCTCAACGCAGGTGAGATGGTCTCCTCGCTGGTGAGGCGAGGCGAGGCGACCGGGTGACTAAACCTCGTCTCAACTCTGATTGCGAATGGCGGGACATTTTTTGGGGAAAGTCTCTGAAAATTTTCCATCCGGAAGTAATAAACCTAAATTCTATGAAGATTTTTTTTTTTTTTGACATCCGTGCAAACAAAAGTGATGAAATGTCAATTGTGTGTTGATAGAGTGGCAATGTAAGAGCTGCACGGTCATCAATCAAGGTAGCAGCGTCCTGTGTGAGGTGTGTCAGCGCCCCCGCCTGGCCCCGCCCCTCTCTAGCGCCCCCGTGCTTTCCAGCCCTGCTCCTGCTCCTGCTCCCGCTCCTGCTCCCTCTCCTGCTCCTGCTTCTGGTTTGGACATGAAAGAGCAGGTTGGTTGGTTGGTGCAGTTACACTTTGAAAAAAAAATCAATCCGGTGTCTGTATTGCTTGTTTTTTGTTATTGACCTATTTCTGATCTCAATAACTCCACGTTTCTCAGCCGGTGACACGAAATGTTCCTCCGGAAGGCGTGACCACCCGATGGATGTTTTTTTTGTCTTCCTTAGTCTCATTGGACGTGTCAGTTCTGCACCTTCGTCAACGTCAAGTCCGCAGACGCGTGCGCGTTGTGCGACTTTGCGGGCAAACCGGGGCAGGGACCCCCGCAGCCTCAGAAGACCCCGGCCGACGCGACGCAACAACGCGCGTTGCCCAAGGCCAAGCCGAGAGCCAGTTTGAATCTGAAGAGGCAGGACCGCATGAGGGAAGACGGCCTCAAGCTCGTACGCCAGATCAAAGTAGGAATCTCGTGGTCGCGGCAATTCTTATTTCACGAGACATGACTTTGACCAGCTGACAAGTCTCTCCGTCAATGTCGGCCCGCAGGAAGCCGAGAAGCGCGGCATCAGCCCCGAGGAAGTGTACGCGGCGCTGTGCGCGTGCAACGGCGCCAACGTGGACCCGTGCGAGTGGCAGGCGGCGGAACTGCCCCACCTGCTGGACGAGATTTGCGCCGTGGCCACCTCGGTGCACCTGAGCGCGTCGGCGGCCGGCGGCGACGCCCTCAAGCTGTCCAGGGCCGAGGCCAAGCTGGCCTGGCTGGCGTCGGAGGGCGACACCCAGCGAGCCGTCACGCAGCTGCTCAGGGACCGACAGATGAAGGTTTGCGACCCGATGCCGCGCACGCATCGGAATGTAGCTTTTTCATGTCTGCGTCTGAAATGCAACGTATACAAACACGATTGTTCTGTTTTGGATGCAGTTAAAATTTACAGCAGGTGGTTTTTCATGTCTTTATTTTCGAGTGTCCAATCCAATTTGCAGGACATCAAGCTTAGATTGGCCTTTTACGTTGGCACATGATTGGCGTCCGATCCGGAAGAGAACTGATGAATTGCACGCTTGTGATATGAGAGTTGAAAATGTGAATTGTGTGACTTAAAGCATTCACAGTAAAATCCGTTTTGGATGGTCAGCTTTGCTCTAAATCTTTTTGAATTACGTCCAACGAGATGGCCTGGCACAAAGAGAAGCCATAAATCGAAACACTTTCTCAAGCGCATCTTAGCTGGAGTTCACGACGAGATAAGGTCAAATAAATCAAAACCTTTTAATGAGCCGCCGAGACGATTCTCTGGTTTAAATCTGTCAAACTGCACAGCATAAAGCGAGTTGCCAAATGAAATATTTGAAACAAGGTCACACAGATGACTCGCATACTTTGGTCAAGGCTACAAAACAAAAACAGTGAACCTCTGCTTAACACATTCCAGATGCACCTGCAATAGGTGAAAATCTTTCTTATAGTATAAAAACACTTTAATACTGTATAGTGCTCTTTTTCTGATTAAAAAAAAAAAAACGTTTTTAAGGGTCCATTTAATTTCATTGACGTGATTTGAGTTAACGTACAAAAATATTGTGTGTGTGTGTGGACAGATGAGTGAGCTCCACTCTCTGGGCTTTCGGGACCCGCGTCAGTGCGAGGAGGCCCTGCGGCAAAGCGGCGGCGAGGTGAAGGGAGCCCTGGCCCTGCTGCAGCGCCCCCTACTGGATGACTTCCACAAGCGCATTTGGAGCGAGCAGCCCGAGCCGCCCGTGGACCCCAACGACCCCAACAAAGAGGTGCCCTCTTAATATGCTGCCATTTGAGCGTTCATTTGGTATCCTTGATGCTTGTAGCGAGGTACTAGCGTGCCCTTTGACCTCATTAGTGGGACAATTCAGCACACTCGTAGAATGACCGTTTCTTATAAAAATAAAAAAAATCCCCACTTTTGCCTTTTAACTCTTTGACTGCCAGACGTTTTCAGAAAAGGGATTGCCGTGGGTGCCAGCCGATTTAAGCATTTTTGACTGATCTTTCAAGGTCCACAGAAAATTATGTGTTTGGACTATGGAAACACACATACTACCAAATGAAAGATTGGACTCTCGTCTTTCATCAGAAAAAAAAGTTTGTTTCTACCTTATTCCGTTTTTCAGTAATCAACAATAGAAAATGGTTAGTTTCACCTCTGTTTTGAAAAAACGTATTTTAACGTCTTTGGCACTCCTCCATAGGATTTTACTAAACGTTATTTAACGTTTTTGGCAGTCAAAGAGTTATTATGACATTTCTTCCAACTAGTATGACTAGTAGAGTACAGTTGTCAGCTAGTGAAGCATTTTGTCTCACTAGTAGCATGTTGTTATACTAGTAAGATGGATATATACACAGGTGGAGCAACTGAGTTTTACTAGTATATATATATATATATTTTTTTTTTTACTAGTACTTTTTTTTTGTACTAGTACATTTTTACACACTAGTAGGAAAACCTTTGGACCTTAAGCTGGATATCACATAATTGCACAAGAGGCGTCTTAGTAGCATGTGGCAGCAAACTACTAGTGCAATAGGGCAACTAGAAGATACTAGTATGGCAAAACTGTACACTACTAGTATTTGGTGGCTATAAAAAAATCTAATGGTTAACATCTCAAGCTTCACGAGTAGTACTAGTAGCACACAGATGTCAAATTCCCCCCCCACTAGTCACATGTTGCTGTCCTACTAGTATGCCAAAGTTGTTCTACCAGGGAAGCTCCTCAACTCACAATTGTCCAACTCGTGAGTGCAAAGAGCGTACTAGTACTTGAAAGTGGAGACGACGCATACGGAAAAAAATATTGGAAAGGTTTTCCTTGCGCCGCCCCCGGATTCTTGGACTCACAACCCTCGTCGCACCCCGCAGCGGATGTGCCGGCGCCTGCTGGCACTTTACGGCCTGCCCAGCTGGGGGCGCTGCGAGCTGACGCTGTCGCTGCTGCAGGAGCCGGGCGTGGCCTACTCGCTGGAGGACGTGTTGCAGGCCGTCCGCGAGTCGCATGACCGCGACTTCATCAGGCGCGTCCTCAACAACGAGTGTCCGTGCTGCCTCAGCATCTTCCCGCGGAGCAAGGTCCGAAAATAAAACACCAAATCGGATCGATGATTTATGTGTCTATTCATTTCTAATGTGTATGTACTCTGTATTTATTCAATATGGATGGAATGAAATGCATTTATTTTATTTCAACTGACAAAATCGGTGTTTGCGGCTTGCGTGCGCAGATGCAGTCTCTGACATCGTGTCAGTGCTCGGTTTGCCTGGAGTGCTTCACGCAACACTTCACCATCATGGTGCGCGACAGAAACATCTGGGACATGGTTTGTCCCATCTGCCGCCAGCCCGACATCACCGACCCCGAGCAGCTGGACAGCTACTTCTCCACGCTGGACATCCAGGTGCGGGGGGGCGGGGTTACAGAATGGGTCAGACGGGCCACGATGACCTGGCTGGATTTGTGCTTTGCAGCTGCGGGAATGTTTGGAGCACGACATCTACGAACTCTTCCACAAGAAACTCACGGAGCACGCGCTCAAGAAGGACCCCAAGTTCCTGTGGTGCTGTCATGTGAGCCAAAGTTGTCCTCATTTTGAAACGCAACGAACATCTCAAATTGGGACTGAATGCAAACCTGCAGCACAATCAAAAAAACAACCATTTGGTACAATAATGAGAATGCAATCAATTCAATTTCGATTATTACACTCCACAATTACAAAATTGGCATAACCGTAAACAAAAATAAAAGATTATTAATACTAGGCGTGTCAAAATTAGTGCGTTAATTTAAAGTTCCTTTAACGTTTTTTTAACGCGCGATTAACTCTTTGGCTGCCAAAAACGTTAAATAACGTTTAGTAAAATCCTATGGAGGAGTGCCAAAGACGTTAAAAGACGTTTTTTTTTTTTTCAAAACAGAGGTGAAACTAACCATTTTCTATTGTTGATTACTGAAAAACGGAATAAGGTAGAAACAAACTTTTTTTTTCTGATGAAAGATGAGAGTCCAATCTTCCATTTGGTAGTATGTGTGTTTCCATAGTCCAAACACATAATTTTCTGTGGACCTTGAAAGATCAGTCAAAAATGCTTAAAATCGGCTGGCACCCACGGCATCCCTTTTCTGAAAACGTCTGGCAGTCAAAGAGTTAATGACCTCACTTGGTCTGTAGTGGGGGAATTCCAGTCGCAACGCAGCAGACACGTCCACGTGAAAATTTTGCAGCAATAATAATGCATATATTTGTGGAGACTGAGGTCAAATTTCACAAGTTACTTCATGTTAAAGATTAAAGAAAAATGCACTAAGCTGTCACCAGTGTCTTACAAATGCAATTATGCCATCTAGTGGCAGAAAATGACCTCAACCCAAATGAATATCACACTCGTTTTTTTAGTACATCTTTTTAATTTTAACTCAATTTAATGGTTTAATACGTGCACTTTTTTTTTTAATAGCTAATTTAATAAATCTTGTTAGGTCCCAAAGAAACTTGCATAATTCTAGTGTTTCAAAGAAATGTATTTGTCTTAATATTTTTTCACGTTTAAACACGTTCTCGCTTTTGCACCAACAAACAAATGATCGTCCTAATCGTGATGACATATTTCCAGATGAATCGTGATTCATATTTTCTTGATAATTGTATTCCGTTCAAATCTGACACGTTGAAGTAAATTCTATATTGTGACATGACATTGGCCGGCGACCTGTCCAAGGGATTTATTTAAATAATATATTGACACTTGGTCCCGATGCGGACACTTTCGCTTCGAGGTGTACTCGCTTTTGTTGCCAGTTGTCGACCTTAGAGCAGCCAATTGTCACTTCTTCCCTGTTTGTTTTGTTGACCGTCTCGTGTTTGTCGGTGTGATGTGACGCAGTGCGTGTCGGGCTTCATCAACGACGGCGACCAGCTGAAGGTGACGTGTCTCAACTGCTGCAAGAGCTTCTGCGCCAAGTGCAAGAAAGCGGTGAGTGGCGACCGGCGTCGGTCACGGCTGACGGGCCGCTTGGATGTGCTGACCGCTTGATTGCTTGCGTCTCGTAAGTGGGAGCCTCAGCACCAGGATGTGACCTGCGAGCAGTTCCAGCAGTGGAAGCGGGACAACGACCCCGAGTACCAGCGGCAGGGCCTGGCCGGCTACCTGAGGGACAACGGCATCAGTGAGTGGCGCCGTTGGTTGGCTTGAGTGGCGAGACACGGACGACCGATCGTTGCCACCTGTCGTTGCAGCCTGTCCTCACTGCCGCTTCCAGTACGCGCTGACAAAAGGCGGCTGCATGCACTTCAGCTGCTCCCAGTGCAGGTACCAGTTCTGCAGCGGCTGCAACAACCCGTACTACACGGTGGGTACGCAACGGAGGACGCGCTCAAGTTCCAAGTGAAATTCTTGTAGGCTGAAATGGCCACGATTTTTAGGCAGACGCGCATGGCCAAGCTACGCTAGCTTTGTGGTCGACTGTCGTCATGTGACTGCTCAGTTTGATTGGTCAAATGGAGTCGAAAGTAGAGTCAGGTTGGATTGCTGAAGGAGTCATGTGACCAAGTCCCAGCAACCAAAATAAATTGCATAAGCGATCATAAGCGGCTGGATAGAAAATTAAAAGGAGCGCGCTGGATGAATGTATCGAAATGTAGGCGAGTAAAAGTATCTACTCAAAAATCAAGAAATGACTTTAGTCATTGTAACTTATTAACACTGACAAGCAGTATGAACTTTATGGCAATAAAATAATGACTAATTAAAAAGTGAATATCAGAATTCATTTGATCACTAAAGAAGGAGGTAACGACCAATCATGGCTGAGTTTGCAGACCAAACCCAGAATACAGGTGAGCCATGATTGGTCGTTACTCGTTAGCTACTTCCTCAGCACAACTGATGTCATCTTCAGTCGACAGCAAGTGGGGAAAAAAAAACTTTTTAAAGGTATTAATTGTACATGAAAAATAATGAAGTTATCAAATTAAATCTGGACCAAATATTCGCTTTTTTGCTGTTGAAAATGGCTCAATGAGTCAAGTGTCCCTTTAAGACAATTTGGTTGTAATATTATAAAACTCCTAATATTGCTAGAAATCCATGAGAATATTGTGTTGTATTAGTTGCAATATTATGAGAAAATTGTTGCAACAGTACTTTTTTTTCTTCTACACATGTATACTTATACTTGAGTGCAGCATGTGAAATAAAGGTGAGATTTGTTTTGTCCCCCCCCAACACACACACACCCACTTGTTCGCGGCATTGCAGACGGGCTGCAGGACCGAACAGTGCTCCATCACGGGCCTCCACGCGCATCACCCTCGCGACTGCCTCTTCTACCTGCGAGACTGGGAAGCCGCGCGGCTGCAAGCGCTGCTGAAAGTGCGACCACGCGATTGTTTTCTCCACTTTGCGTCCGATCGTTTGCTCACATGCAACATCTGCTTCCACTCGACAGAAGAGCGGCCTGGACTTCAACACTGAACCTTCAGATCAACTGCAAACGGGTGAGAGGTTTTTGTTGTCTGTTTTTTTTGGTACCTGCTTAGCGAGTGGATTAAAGAACGCAGGGGTCCGTTTTAGGCCCACTTTCGCTCTCCCTTTGCTCCTTCGCCCGGGAAATGTTGACCTCGTGTGTGACGCAGACACGTGCGGCGTGATGGAGCAGAAAGACGAAGGAGGTCGGCCCCTGGACTCGCCGTGTGGCGTCCAGACGCAGCCGGGCCAGGCCGGACTCTGCGAGTGAGTATGACAGCCACACGCATGGGGGTTCGACATCTTAAATATTGCACAGGTTTAACATTTGCAATCGTCAGACGACGACGACGATGATGACAAAAAATCCTCGAAAACTCATTCAAGTATCAGACCGGACGAGTTGTTGTTACGTGCAGGAAACACTACCGAGAGTACCTGGTCAGTCTGATCAACGCCCACTCGCTGGACCCCGCCCCTCTCTACGACGCCCACGACCTGATCCGAGCCTGCGAACGCTACCATGTGGACACGCGGCGGACCGGGAACGAGGACGACAACGCTTACCACGCTCGACTGCGCAAGGTGAAGTTCTTTCTTCGGTGGTACCTTGACATAAGAGTGCTCTTATTTGAACACTCAGCGTATCAAGGTAAAAATCACAAAATAACAGTAAAAGGATGACATTCGGCAATGAAAAATGAATGAATGTTTCTAGTCCAAAAGAAATTGACAAATGTACACAATTGAGTAGATGAGAAGTGTAGAAACACTTTTTTCTTTTCTGGTTCTGGAAACACTCTTGATTATCTTTCGGTCTTAAGAGCATTCAGATCTTTGTGGACCAACAGTGAAATTACAAAATCTTCCCTTTGACTCTCGGGTGGCCAGTGTAGAGATTTGAGAAGATTGTGGAAAACTCAAGTAAAAAAAAAAATAATAATTCAAAAAATACGTCATGATTTAATTAAAATTGATTGCACAGTCAAGTTCAATTGAAAATAAACAAAATGTTTTTGAAAGATAAAATTCAAATGTTTTCAACATAAAACTACAACAGAAGTGTACAACATTTTTGCGCTTGATTTGTGGTCGTCGGTGGTGTGATCATTAATCACAGATAAGTGAGTTCACTCCACTGCAGTGCATGAACCGTCGATACGGGGAAGCATTCTTCCAAGCGGGCTTCGTACAGCGTCTGCTAGCTTGCCGGCTCATGTTGTTTGACCTTGATGCTTTTCCTGCAGAAACTGATGGAGGTTCCGCTGGGCGAAAAGGTTCCCAGGAACGCGACGCAACAGCCTCACACGAGCTGAGCCGGCTTCCTGTCTTCAAGTCCGGCGAACAGAGTTCAGGGTACACGCATGTTGATTCATAACGAGTTCACCGTGAGTCACTGTTTAATGTTCAACGTTTGTCAGGTGACAACAAAACTGTTTAGTTTCAAATGTATGAAGGTGATCACTTTTCTGCTCAACTGATGAATATCAATACTCTCCTAATAATTCCGTGTGTGACATTTTATGAGTCTAATTGTCGCAGTTATTTTGATTTTGATTTTTTTGGGGGGGGAGACACAACTTCAAGAAGTGCATTGATTGAGGATTACCAGCACAGCTGACAGAAGTGGTTTTTTTTCATGTTTTTTTTTTTTAGCAAGCACATCGTTTTGTTTTGTTTTTTGTTGATCTTGTGACAGCAAGTCACTTTTTCTGTCTGTTTGGAGGGGTGCCGTTAAGGAGCCACAACACTGACAATAAGATTTGGTGTTGGTGGGGGAAAAAATGACATTGCATTGACATTGACACAAGTATTGGCATTCTAAAAGGTTGTATTGAAAAATAAAATACAGACATTACAAAAACACTTTTTTTGCATTATGATGTCTTATTCAATGCCAATCTGACTCCATATGCTGTAATACACAATTGGATGTAAAATATGTGCCTTGCCTCAATAAAGTTTGACAAAAGAAGATACCTGAGCAGGTAAATGTGTAAATTTGTCCTCAATATTGTTGTCAACATTGTAAAACAGATTGAATGTAAGCACAAATGTAACAGGAAGCTTTTGAGCGGGTACAAAGCTGAGTGCCTAATTAATTCGATGCAAGCAATTTCTTTTTTTAATTTATGGTATTATGTCAGAAACATGTCAATCAGACAAATGAGAACTCATTGATATTAGCATTTTGCGCGGCTGTATGCGTTTGTGTATTTTGTCTCCCCCTGGTGGTCAGCAGGTAGCTCGTTTCCTTGGAGTCACGTGATTTCTGATAAACGCCGCTTGAGCTGCTGAAGCGCGTTCTCGCGTTTCCAGTGTCTGCCATACACAAACAAGCAGGCGCGCACGCTCGCACGCTCGCACACGTCTCGAAACAGCAGAAGCAGCGTCGGCTGCCGGCGAGGTAAACGAAACTTAAACCCACTTCCGAATTGTCACCGCGACCATTTTCGATGCGCTATCGCTTTGCTAAATGTTTTTCGACAAAAATAGCCGTTTGTCGAGTTGGGAATATTTTTGATGCTTTGCTTACAACGAAGTAACGTTAGTGTTTGGCTCAATGAGGAAGTTCCGTCTTGCGGCCCGGCTGTATTTTATATCAATGTATTATTTTTTTTATTGATGAACTAATGAAAGACGTAAAGGCTTTGTCTTTTCTTTCTCTCGTTTTCTCCCACAGCGTGCCTGGGAGTTGCTTGCTTGGGAATTGCTTGCTTGGGAGTTGCTTGCTTGGGAGCCATGGCCCCTGCGACGCGGCGATGCAGACGCAAACTGCGCGCGTGGATGGTGGAACAGGTGCGCGTGCGCGTCGCAACCGTACACGATCGGCATCGCGTGATATCAAATCGCTTCCAAAAAATACTTAGAGAACATTTTGTTATTTTTACCTTAACCTTTTTTTTTTCTTCAGGAAAATGTTTACTGTTTTTATACTCGGGCCAAACCATCACTTGGCATTTTAGTGTTAAGTAACTAAGTGTAAGTGGAGCTACATTTAGACAAAAGCAGTCATTTGATGCCATTTTGTGGCATCTTTGTGCCAAGGAATTGTGTTGAAGCGAGTTGAGGGGCTTCAATTAGACAAAAGAAGGGCTTTGCCACCATCTTTTTGTTGATGAACTATTTTTAAATTATTTGTAGTAAGTAATGCTTTTCTACCATTTTTTGTGGTATTTTAGCAACTGTTAACACTTAAAATGAGGTTAATGAGTTTCTCTGAGAAGCTGTCCGTGTTTCACACAAATTGTGATGTTTACTGTATTTCAAGTGCCGCTTATGTTTTGTTTACCTTCCCACGGCCCAAGAAAAACAAACGGTGTCATTTCATATTTCCAAAAATGTGAACCTGCCAATCAAAAGGTGACGCGTGTCGACAGGTGAGCAGCGGCAAATTTCCTGGCCTGAAGTGGGAGGACGAGGCAAAAACCATGTTCCGCATCCCGTGGAAACATGCCGGGAAGCAGGACTTCCGCAAGGACGAGGACGCCGCCATCTTTAAGGTGAGCCGTGTGTGTGTGTGTGTGTGTGTGTGTGTGTGTGTGTGTGTGTGTGTGTGGTTGTTAGAGGTTTGTCTTTCCTAACAAAAATAATTGGGGGCTTGCTACTGCTTACACAATGTTGGCCTTTTGCTCAAGTTAAGCGTAGCTGCGTATTCTCATTTCTTGCGTGACTCATCTCTGCTTCAGACACACACCAAATGTTGTCAAGTTTGGGCGGCTCCCATCTTGAAATCCTCCACAACCTCTCATGTCGTCATTATTGATCATTAATAAAGTCACTTTTTAGTTTATTTAGTTAGTTGCTAGCAACAAAAAGTTGTGAGCTTTGCGTTTGTAGCCATTGTTGTAAGCCTTGCATGTCAGCAGCGCCACACAAGTTGGCAACAAAGAAAACTGTGTTGTGTTGTTGAGGCGTGGGCGGAGTTCAAGGGCAAGATGAGCGACTTCAACCCGGCCAGCTGGAAAACGCGCCTGCGCTGCGCCCTCAACAAGAGCCCGGAGTTCAGCGAGGTGGTGGAGCGAGCACAGCTGGACATCTCGGAGCCCTACAAAGTCTACCAACTGGTACCCGACGCCGAGCAGGGTCAGACGTTTGCATTTTTATTTTATTTGGTTTGATTCAATGAAACGGGCATATTAAATGTGATGCTGGTTCGTGTGTGCGTCAAGGGACGCCGGAGCGGAAGCGTGAGAAAAGCGTCAAGAAGTCCAAACGCAGGAGCAGCAGCAGCAGCAGCAGCAGCAGCAGCAACGTAGCGGCCGGCGAAGACGTCGCTCACGCCAAGCGCGTGAAGATGGCGGACGACATCAAAATTGAGCTGGTGTGTGTCACATCGATCCGAGCGTACAAATTCAAAGCGACTCGTTTACATGTGCTAAAGACGAGCAAGAAGAAAAGCCGGGCTTGTTGTCTTCGCATTCTTTGTGCTATGTTGTTGTTAGCATGCTAGCTTGCGTAACGTTTGTTTTGTGGCTGCGGCTCAGCGCGCTCAAGACGTCGGACTGCAGACGGAACATTTGCCAGAACCGCATCCGGTCCAGATGGACGGCGCCGCGCAGGAAACTCGTGAGTTCGACCAGTCGTTACAAATAACGCCAATATGGACAACTACACTTTTTTTTTCTTTTTAATTAACAAGTATTTGTTCATCTTAACTTTACAACGAAGTGGAAAATGATCAAAAACCGAGTTAAGCGACGTTTCGAGCACTTTTCGGAACTTTGACTGACAACGTTGCGCTTTTTGCATCTTCTCTCGTGCAGCGCTCCGCGAGATCCGACTGGACGTCCGCATTGAGGAGAGCCTCGCGCCTCCTCAGGAAGGTAAACGCTCCACTCTGCTCCACTCGGTCCGTCGTCAAATGCAATTGAACAAACGATACATCCGAAATAAACTAAATGTATATAGATTTAAAAGTTTGGGAGAAGTGAAATAAAAATACATACGATTGTATTAATAACTTGTGATGGTCAAGTAAACAATCCCAGGCTTTCAAGGGGTTATTGCTACTTGAGACGTGGCTGCCCCCTTGTGGACATTTTACAATTAAGAACTAGAAATTTGACAAATAAAAAATTGACATTAATTTCATGCAATTTTTTTAGGAAAAATGCTACATCGGGTTATACTTTAAAGGTCTTTCTTTAAAATTATCTGTCATTGTCCTTTGGGGGAAACTTAAAATATCAAAGGTACTAGCGGTATTGAGAGTTGAGCACTAAATTGCACGTTTTAATTTAAAAAAAAATGTATTTTTTTTTTAAGTACTGAAAGTTGGAAATACATTGTTAAATTAAGTATCAAAACTATAACTAAAAATACATAGTTATTCAAATGAGTAGCAAAATAAAGGATAACAATTGCATATTTAAAACTAAATTTTTTATGTGTTTTAAATTTGATAGTAAAATTTCTAAACAAAGTATAATAAATCAAGTCAAATCTATTTTGCTATTTGCTATTCTTTTTTTTAAATTAAATTAAACTTTTTAAGTGAAAGATCAGAAAACAAAATGTAATAATTCAACAAATAACAAAATTGACATAAATTGCAAATTAAGATGTAATTATATTTTTTTAATTCTAAGCATGAAAGAACATAAAGTAGGATTTAATACATAAGTTAATAGTTTAAGTCTCCATATTTGCAAATTATAAATTTATAAAAGTGAATCAATTGTAATAAATCAAAATAAACACAAAATTCACACTTTTTTAAGTATAAAAGTAAGACTTTTGAATGAAATGAAATACAATCAATTATTAAAATGAAAATCACTGATCACATTTGGAAATGTAAAAAAATGCTACTAACAATAACAAATCTTATTTGTTTGACGTTGCGCAGACAAGGACTCGCTGCACGTGACGGTGCACTATTTGGGCCAGCAGGTGCTGAAGCGTCACATCCACGGGCCCGACGTCCGCGTCCTGTACGCGCCGTCGTCCTCGCCCGTGCCGCCCACGCCGGCGCCCGACGTCTGCTTCCCGCGCATCCACCTGCCCGAGCCGCCGCCCTCGCTTGCCGCCGACAGGGCGGCGGCGCTGCTCTCCCTGCTGCCCTTCATGGAGAAGGGCGTGGCGCTCACGTCCACCCGGCAGGGCGTCTACGGCCGCCGCTTCTGCCGGGGCCGCGTCTTCTGGACGGGGCCGCACGGCCTGCACAAGTTGGAGAGGAAGTCGGAGCCCGTCCTGCTCTTTAGCAAAGACGTCTTCAAGCAACGTGAGTGGAAACTTGTTTGGATTCTTCTATGTGAGCAAAATCATGTTAAAAGCGCCATCTGCTGGTAGTGAACAGTTTTTCAGAAAAGATACTTCCAGTTACTTTTTTCCCAGTTGAAAAAAAAAAACAAATTATCATTCAGAGCTGGACAACTTCCGCGTGAACGGCGGCCAACCGCCGCCGTGCAGTCTCACGCTCTGCTTCGGAGAAGAACTCGACTGCACCGAAGATCCGGCCCAAAAGCTCATCATCGTTCAGGTACTCGAGTACACGGGATGCCACTCCCAGCTGTTCCGACAATGTCATTCCAGTTGTGTTTTTTTTGCTGGCGGATGTCAGGTGACGCTGCCGTGGGCCGAGCAGCAGGTGCAAAGCGCTAGCGCCATCCTGGATCCCTTCGGGTTCCTGCCGTCTCCGCTGGACGAGATCACGCTCAACTTGGTGACCGTGCAGACGGACGAGCGGACGCCCTGAGGGAAGCTCGAGTTCGTCCCCAACAACACTGACGTCACTTTTCTCATCATTTTTGAATTCCGCCCGCCTCAAGGACGATCTTGAATGAAAAGACACACTAGCAACGTGAACAAAACACTTTGGCTGGAAAATGACAATTGCAGCCCCTAGTGGCCAATTCCAATTGAATGCCAACATTTTATTGTATTTTTTGGGTGTATTTTTGGGGACAGAAAATGTCTACACACCCCTGTTAAATGCCAGGTTGTTGTTGTTTTTTTGTTAGATTAAAAATAGAAAAAGATACATTTCAAACGTTTTTTTTTTCACCATTAACCTGTACACCTTGCAAAAGTGTGCACACCCTTTTATAACTGGGCGTGTGACAGCTCTCCGAATTCACAGTGACTGAAAACTCATGTTAAATGTGAGTCAGGACACACGAGAACATTGTTGGGGTTAATCTGACTGCCTTTTAACACCAGTTTGAATGTGATTGGCTCATTCTGAGTAATGAGGGGTGCACACTTGTGCAACCACATTATCAGCAGTTTTTGTTTTTTTACTTACCTTTACCAAAATATATATATATTTTTTCAAAATAAGATTGGAAATAGTTTTATTGATCTTGGTCTCAATTTTTTTTTTTATATCACAAAAACCTGGCAATTGCAAGGGTGTGAAGACTTTTTATATCCACTGTACATTTGAAGGGACACATTTCCAATATGAATGTTTACATTCTGAGAAGCACATAAACAACCCATCAGTTGTCCAAATTGTAAATAACTCCACAACATGGATGAACGTAATCATCCAGTAAATTGCACACAATATGAAATGTTAGGTAACGTTTACTTATCCTGGACTGACCCGCCCACCATTCATTTAAAGTGGAACCGTCCCATTTATTTACTTATTTAATGTTCTATGCACCTCTGTCATATTTTAGAACATATTTAATATTTTTGCTCTGACTAATTTAGATTTTAGTTACGGCTTTATGACGGGATCGGGCAGCCGCCCAAGCGTTTACGTCACACTCGCATCGGCAATGATACGTGTTACATTTGTATTTATTTTGACGTCCCAATTGTCACACTTGAAACAAAATGTAAATTATGTCATTTGACTGAAGCATTTTTTTTAAGCAAACGTTAACTGAGGGATCATAATCATGTCACAAATATATTTGGCTTTTTTTTTTTCAATCTTATGCTCTTGTTCGTCACCGAGTTGAGGAGCTACATTTAGAAGTAGTGCTTTGTCGCCCTCTTGTGGCATCTCCAGGTTATACACTTTTAAAAAACTAACAACAAAGACAGTGCACGCGTTAACCCGTTTTTATTAATTAAACACACACCCTGATACGTTAGGGTCTTTCATGTTATCATTGACGGAGGGAGGGGCCGAGGGGCACATGTTTCTCTTGTCCGTCGTTAGGTTGTGTTAGTGTAACTAAAGAAGACTAACAATAAAAGTTTCAACTGGAGACTCGTCATCCTTCCGCATTACAACAAGAAAAGTTCATGAATGACTTTCAGCACGTGTCCCGTGCGTTTAGATGTTCCCATTGGCCGGTGAGGCCAGCTCGGCGATCTTGGCGTTCAACTTCTGATTGGTCCAGTCTCTGGTGATGTCATCCAGGTGGCTGTCGAAATCCACCAGGAGCGAGTGGTCGCCCGACTCCAGCATCTGGCCGGCGATGGCGTGGGTCTCTTCCCACTGCCTCAGCATGATCCTGGATGGAAATTTATTTTAGTTTTTTTAAATCAGGTGAATCACGATTTCAGAATGATGCGATTGGATGGATAGATCTATGCTAATTATTATTAACTCGTCAATAGAGTTTGGCTAAAGCTAGTGGACTTGGACAAAATATTTAAATATGTTTCATTCTCTTTTTTAAGTAGCAACAGTTTGAAAGTGTATAATTAGAGTCCCAGCTATGCTAATTTCTATTAGCTTGTCTTTGCCATTTCTCATTGTAGGTTAGCATTGAGCTAGCTAAGATAACTTTCGTTTAGTGAAATTAGATATTTGAGTTGCTTAAATTGAAACCGTTTAATTATCTTTTGTTTTATTATTATTATTATTTTCACTTTCCCTCACTCACGTGTGCTTGTCTTTCAGCATCCATCTGGAGTCTTTGCGTTCGTACATGACGATGGGAGGGACCCGGTGGTCTGGAGACATTTTGCTCCCGTCCAGCTGTAAAGATGACAAACATCACAATAGATGAGGACGCGTCATCTGGTTCGCTACCAAAACGTTCACGTGCAACTAACCATGAGCAGAACGGCGCCATCAAACTGCTCGGCGATCTTGTCGGCGATTTTCAGGGCTCCTTGTGTTGGGCTGTCAAAGGTTAGTTGGTTCCATCACCGATCTTGTAACTTAATTTAATTGTCGAGGCAACGTGGAGACTCACCTGCTGTCGGACACGCAAGCGTTGGCTTGATAGTATCCCACAATCCTTTGCTGCGTCTGCGAGCACCACACGTCCACCTGCAACATCACCATATTTAGCACAGGTGACATCAGAGTACGTTAAAAAGCCTCATGTTTAACAAGTGCATCCATCTTGACGGGTTCTTACCTGCGTGAGGGCCAGCTGGGTGACGGGCGCCAGGGACAGGTGCGAATGTAGCAACGGCACGCAGTCGGTCACGCAAACGGCGCCCCCCACCGAGCTGGAGGACAACAGCAGCCCGTTGACGCTGCAGCGGGGGAACAAGCAGGCGTGCAAGTACATCTTGACGTAGGCCCGGCATGACAGCTCCACCTCGCCCATGACGACGGATGCGGCGGAGGACGCGAGCGCTGACGGGCCGGCTTTCGAGGATACAATTGCTCCGAACCGGGAGACGGAGCGGTCGACCAAGAGGCTAAAAGTAGCTGGCTAAAAGTGATGGAGAATGTATTAGAATTAGCATCTACACTAAATGCAGCCTTACGTCGAGTGCAATATAGATATAAACGCAAAAACGTCGGCTGTCGCCTGCTAAATTCAACTTGTTACCAAAAGCTAGCGATCCATTTAAATATATCACCAGTAAGAACGAACACGCTAACGAGCCTTGTTGACAGCTACTATCCAGACGAGAGGCTACTGCTGCTAATGCTAACGGTTCGTTCTGTAGCCAAGAACAATCATTGGCCGACGTAGTAACATCGTCTTTATCTGATTGGACGAAACGCTTACCAATCGTTTGCGGTTCCTTTGCAATATTACGTTCTATTGTCTCGCAGATCATTGGTTAACGTTGTGACCTGCTATCACCTGATTGGAGGAAACGCTTGTCAATAATTTGTGTTCTTCGGTTTCGCTCAACTTGCTCTTATGTTATTGGAGGAAATGCTTGTCGATCTTTTCTCTTTCTTCGGTACCCTTTACCAAAAAGAGAGAACAAATAAGAAAACATTTTTTTTAAGTTTAAATTTAATATTGTATTGTAACAACTGTAAACGGTGTATTCCTTTTTTTAAACTCAATGATTGGCCAACATATTGACGTTCTCTTGCATGATTGGAGGATATAATTTTAACAATTTTGCTTTATTCTTCTACGTATTCTTCTTTTCCTCCTAGCCTTCCACCGAGAAACCGCGACATAAAAACCTACAACGTATTTCTAAGGGACAGTAATAGTTCTTAGCACAAACCTCAAACGTTTACACGTCATGACATCATGTTTTGTTTTTAAAGACAATCTAATCGTACTTCTTAACAGGATCAGCAGGTGGCAGTGTTGGACCAGCTATGACAAATGAACGTTTCTTCAACGTTCTTGGTGTTTATGTTCCGAAAACAAAATGTTAACATCGCGTGTACGTCATACGCGTTGTTATATTTGATCTTATTCGATGTTTATTTCATTTATTTATTTTACAATATGTTCCCTTATATTCATTAATCTATTCCAACTGAGAGAACTCCGTTTCCCGGTTACAACGTCGTTACACAAAGCCTACGCAACTTCCGCAAACACACCTTCAAAATAAGAACCGACTCTCAACATTTCATTGCTCTCGTGCCCAGGCGATTATCGCGAACAGCAAATATTGCTTTATTTTGAAATCGGGCTTATTGCCCGGCGTTCAGCATCGGCCTGGTCCAACCTGAGCGAGCCGGGCGGGGAGGCCCCGACCCGGTACACTGTCTGACGGCCGAGCGATGAGGTTCATTTTCACCGGAGCCGTGCTGCTGGCGGCGGCCGCCTACTACGTGTACCTGCCGCTGCCCGGCGGAGTGTGCGAGCCGTGGAAGTTGATGCTGCTGGACGCCCTTTTCCGGGGCTTCATGCGTGCGGTGAGCCCTGACAGGACAGCTGGACGGGGGGAGGGTTCGAATGGGGGGATGTTCGTTTATTATTTCACCTGTGGATGAAGAACAACACAAATTATCGTCCAACTCTTTTTAAAAGCAGTATGAGTCATTGTCGTTGTTATGCTTATTATTATTTATTTTTTTAAACTGACAGATAATTAAATAATAATAACACTAAAATGTCTATATAAATATATAAAATTGGGTTTAAGTAATACAATAATTCTGAGTTTTTTAAAGATTCTATTTGTAGATAAGAATTATAATTAATTTAGCAAGCATTATTCAGGTCAACATGAAATGTATAAAATGATTTATAGTGCACAATAAATAAATAAAAAATATATCTATCTTTACTCATAAAGTTTATGGGGAAAATGTCATAATGTTGGTAACATATTTCTATTTTTTTAATTGACAATAGCTCAGATTTATTTATATGGAAAATAACTTCTATTTAATAAAAATATGCCACCTGGCAAGTGTGGTATAGCAGTTTAATAACTGAAGCCCAATTGTTAAAATGTCATTGAAAACTGTCAACTCCTGTAGTATTGTGCACATGATACAGTATCCTTGTACAATGATACGGATTTGTTGAAATTATTATTAATAGAGAAGTGACCACATGTCACATGCACCCAACAGGATTGTTTCAAAGGAACTAAACTATATGAAACCATAAATAATAAAAAAATATATATAGTAGCAACAACTGCAGTTTGCTTCAAAGTAACCTTTTCAAGCGACCTTTGACCCGCATTTGCGTAACTGAAAAAAAAAAAACTGTGCAACGTGCTGTGCTTGTTCTTGAATGCAGCTCGACGGGCTCCCACGCCCGACTGCTTTCACTGACTGACCCCGGGGCATGCTTGTGTGCTGTGTGCCCGCAGGGCGACTTGGCCCAGGCGCTGGGCTTGTGCCACCAGGCGCACCTGCTCAACCGGGTGGTGTCGTTGGCTGAGGTGATCGAAGCAAGCTCCGATCCCGACGTGCTCGTCAGCGACGGGATGCTGGGGGGCGTGCCCGCTCGCATCTTCGTGGCCACGGGGGGAGAGAAGAGCAAAAGGGGGGTCGTCTACTTCCACGGCGGAGGGTGGGCGTTGGGTTCTGCGCGTGAGTACAACCTCTCTGGTTTTTCCCGGGGCCTTGCAGCAGAGGTCGCTGTTGACCCTGGGAAACAAAAGTGTGCAAACTGAAATGAAAGTTATAACTCGTCAGTGGTGACCTACGGAAGCATTGCATTCGCTTGGGGTGGGGGGGGGAACTCCTGTTTTTCTGACTCATTTTTTCGGCGAGCTTAGTTTTTTGTGTATTTTTGTTTCTTTTCTGTTTTCCTGAATATTTTATTCGGCCATTAAAAAATATTCTGAAAAATAGGAGGGAAAAAACATCGGAATATTTTCGTTTTTTTCAAATATTTTTTGGGGGGAATGTTTTTTTTAGGACAGAAAAAAATTGCAGTAAAACATAAAAAAAATATTCACAAAAAAAAAAAAAAAAAAAAAAAGCTTCCTAAAAAAATATTTTTGTTTTCAAGTCAATGCAATGCGCCTCTGTTATGGTCTGCAAGTATTTCAATCAAGTGGCCTCAAATATCAGATTAAAAAAATGTGTCCGCATTTTTTGTTGTCTGCTTGGTTGGTCAGACTAGCAAACGCTTTTGTAACAATCTGCATACATGAAATAATCAGCATTATGGTGTGAGTAATATGATGAATTTTGTTTTGTCGTACCACATGCACGTCTTTCAAAATCCCGCCTTAGATTTGATTGACATCACGTGACAACTCCTCTTCCTCCTCCACAGGGATGCGATCATACGACTTCCTGTGCCGCAAGATGGCGGAGGAACTGGACGCTGTCATCATATCTGTCGAGTGAGTAGCAAATATTCCAATACATTTTGGGGGGCAGAAAGCGGATGGAACCCGATTTACAGTACCGTACCACCATAATAACCAAAATTGAAATATATAATTCAGTAGGAAGAAAAAAGTATAAAAAGTATATTTATTGTATACGGAAGCATTCACTTGAAAAAAAACCCAACTATTTTTCTGGCCGATTTTTTCGGGGAGCTTTGAGTGTATTTTTTCTTCTTCTGTTTTGCTGAATATTTTCTTCTGTTTTTCTGAATATTTTGTTTGTCATTAAAGAAAATCCAGAAAAACGAGAGTGGGGGAATATTCAGACAGAAAAAAAACTTCAGAAAAACAGATTTAAAAAATATATTTTAAAAAACTGAAAAAAATATCCTGGTGCTCTGTTTAAAAAAAAAAAAAAAATCCGTTTTTATTTTTTTAAATGTTTTTTCCCCATTTTTCGGAATATTTTTTCTGACAAAAAAAATACAGAAAAAAAACAAAGCTCTTACCAAAATGTTAAAATTAGTCAGAAAAACTTTTTTTTCCAAGTGAATGCAATATGCTTTTTTAATTGTAAGCTAGTCTAACATTATGCACAGCTTGAACATGAAAAAAAAAGAACTTCAATAATAAATGAATTGAAATGTCTTGTAGAGGAAAAAATTAAATTGTACCTAATTAAAATGTCTAAAAACAAACAGTTGTAAATAATTCAGTAAAAGTATGAAGCTTATGATCCAATTGTAAAAAGTTGAAGCCACTACAGTGATTATTTCACTTACCACCAGAGGGAGCCCACGTACCACACAGAGAATCTTTGAAAAGCTATTGCTAAGTCATCACAACATTCATCCAATTTTCAGTGCTTCTTCCTGTTCCTGTTCTTATTTTACGCCGATGTTGCCGTAGCTACCGTCTGGCCCCGGAGGCGGTCTTCCCGGACCAGTACCACGACGCGCTGGCGGCGTCGCGGGCCTTCCTGTCCGAAGAGGTCGCGGAGCTTTACGGCTTGGACCGGAAGCGACTGTGCGTGTCGGGGGACAGCTCGGGCGGGAACCTGGCGGCAGCCGTCGCGCAGGAGGTGAACCAAACTTTATTGGCATTGTATTCAAAACAAAAACAGCGCTGAGCGTTTAGCACGGCTGCCTCGCAGTTCTGAGGTTCCTGGTTTGAATCTTGCCGAGTTCTCATTTTGCTTCCTCAAAAACGTGGTGGTTTCATTGTATAAATGAAAAGTTTGAATGGTTGCCGCGGAAACCAAGTCAGTTGAAATGGAATGCGTGTGCGTGTGCGCAGCTGGGCTCCGACGTGACCCTGACGGCCGGCTTCAAGGCCCAGGCGCTGATTTACCCGGTCCTGCAGGCGCTGGACTTCCACACGCCGTCCTACCAGCAGAACCGGGCCGTGCCCATCCTCTTCCGGCCCGTCATGGTCCGCTTTTGGCTGCTCTACCTCGGCGCCGACCCGTCCCTGGAGCCGGCGCTGCTGGCGAACAAGCACAGCGCCCTGGACCAGACCGCCATCAGCCCGGCCGCGCGCTCACGACTGAACTGGACCGCTCTGCTGCCGGCGGAGCGCAAGAAGGACTTCCGGCCGCTGGTGGCGAAAACGGGCTCGGCGGGGCTGCTGGGCCGGCTGCCGGCGCTGTTGGATGTGAGGGCGGCGCCTCTGCTGGCGGATCAAGACGTTTTGTCTGGAACGCCCGCCGCTTACGTGCTGACGTGCGAGTTCGACGTGCTGCGGGACGACGGGATGATTTACGCGCAGCGGCTGCGGCGGGCCGGCGTGCGCGTCACGGCCGACCACTACGAGGACGGCTTCCACGGGTGCTTGTCCTTCGCGCATCTGCCCGTCATGTCCGACGTGGGCCGCCGCGCCGTCGACAACTTCATACGCTGGCTGGACCAGAACCTCTGAGCGACGGGCCGGATGGCTTCACTCTCGACTTTTTTTATCACGACGTCACGTGTGCTGCTGGTAGGAAAGCAAACCGTCCTTTCGGTGTCATGAGATAACGAGCGAATGAGAAAACAGCTTGAATGCTGATTTTCGTTTTGCCGGCTGCTATTGGGAGACTTTTTCAATCTCCAGAACCAAGTCGGCTTCTTGTGGACGGACGATCCCAACCCAAACCTTTGGAGGACCGAAACTGCCAAAATTAAAAATCAATCAATGAATAAATGAAAAAAAATTATATAAAAAAATAATTAAAAACTTAAATACAAAAATAGAAATAAAAACAACAACAATATATATATACATAAATAAAAAATAAAAAACGAGATTCAAAAAATACAAATATAAAAATAAATGTGGAAATAAGTACAAAAATAAATACCTAAATATAATTAAATATCAGTCAATAAATAAGCCCAAGACACATTTAGGACCGCCCCCTCATTTGAATAACATTTCATCCTGTCTGCAACATGAAATAAATATATGTTTTTATTAATCAATTGATATTTAATTCTATTTATAGATTTATTTTTGTATTTATTTCCACCTTTATTTTTACATTTTTATTTTTTTAATCTCATTTTGTATTTTTTATTTAAACAATTTATATATGGATATATACATATTTTGTTGTTTTTATTTACATTTTTTTGTATTAAATGTTTAAATTATATATTCTATATCCGTTTTTATTTTCTCTTTTATTCATTTATTTATTTTTAATTTTGGCAGTTTTGGTCCTCCATACCAAGCGTGGAACTTTTTTTGCCAGCACCGGAAGGCTGAAGGCAGACATTAAGACCAAGAAAATAAAAACGCGAGCCAAAGACGAGATTGACATTTTTAATGGCTCGATTTGATCACTGGAAGCTTCCTGCTTTTCATTCCCGCTTTTGGCCAACTTGGCCTTTTACTCGGAAAAGTTCAGACCAAACAATGAGCATGGGAGTGGGCTTGCACACACACACACACACACACACACACACACACACACACACACGCACAAACGTTTACACATGAACACACTTAAAAAGACTGACGCATGCAAACACATACCTGATACAAGCACACCAAAAGGCCCAAACACACAACATATGCATGCACACAAAACAAGTACATAGCATTAAAATTGCACACACACACACACACAAATCAAGTACAATAAGCAGACATGAAAAGACCAAAACACACACTCGCATGCTGAAACATGTTTGATAACGTATTAAAGGAAGGGCGTGTCCTAGCTGTGTGCGCTCTCTGGACGGTGCAATATGAATATACTGTGCGTGCATGTGAATGACATCATGAAAATGTGAAATTTACAGTAGTGAATCTGTTTCTGCTTTTTTGGGGGGGGGGGGATGTTGCTGAACACATTGCGGCCACAATATTAGGGACACATGCCCGCGTGGCCCGCGTTGCTGTTTTTGTGCTCACAATCGATACGGATGAATTGCTTTGGTGCCATCTTGTGGCAAGGAACTATGTTGTAGTGTGATGAGTAGCTATGGCGAGTGCTTGGCTGCCATTTTGTGGTATTTATAGACAACGAGGGACCTTTTGGGGGCTGTGGGGCATCCATGGGTGGTGAGCTGACACCAATGTCGGGACTAAGGTTATTTTACTTCATGTGATGGGGAACGAATGAAATGGCAAAAGCTACAATTGGAAAAACATTTAACAAAATAAAATGCCCAACTTGAAACTGCATTTTACAAAACGGAGAAAATCTTTGTTAATGAATTGGATGACATCATCGCGACTCTGCGAGCTTGTTGGCACTGGCGTGTTTGCGTGAACGAACTGCAACTGCATCTGCGAGTCATCCGGCGGCCTCGCATGCCACTTGGAAAGCGCCCAGTGCGGCTTGGACCGGAAAGCCGGCCCTGACGTGCTCGCGCTCGCGCCCGCGCTCGCGCTTGATGACGCGAGCCGAAGCACATGCAGAGACAACGACGACGGGAACGACACGAACCAGAAGAGGACGACGAGCGGCCTTTGAAGTGCCAATCTTCTTTACGCTCAAATTTGTTGAAGGGAAGGTCGCGCTGACTTCCACTTTGTTCCTCACAGACGCTCCCAATGTGTCTCTTTGTGTCCTCGCCATGAAATAAATTCATGTGAACGCTGTTACGCGTTGTTGCTTTTTACTGAAAAGCTAAATTTACGGGCTGGGAGTTGTTTTAACAAAGCAACGACTATCGACTGAAACTCTTTCCATGAGGTCACGTTTCGTCTTGAACCTCGCTTTACAGGGTTCTTAACAATTTTTTTTTTTTTTTTAAAAATGCTATCCTTGAAAGAAAAGACTTGGCAAAATCGAATTGATTAAAAGCACGTTTTCGTTACTGTTATGAGAAAAAAAATATTGAAAAATTCACTTTTTTCGTGATTTTATAATTTTTTCATATAGTCCAAAAAACACAGTGGCGTAGCAACATTCCCCAGCAGCCATTCATAGCATACATAGTGCATCATTTTAAAATTGCGCATCTATATTTTCAATAAACGATCACCATTAAGTGAGCAGAATAACAGGAAAATAAAATTACTAATCATATGGCTGTTTAAAAAAGCTTTTTTTCTTAAATAAAAAATGTAAATAAAAGCTTTACTCTAAATGGTTGTTTTAACTTACTATACATCGTTTAAAAAAAAACACCTTACTATACATGGTCGTTTAAAAAAAAGCCTTACTACACAATATACATGGTCATCTTTATTTAAAAAAAAAAAAAAGAAGCATATGACCTTTTGCACGACGTCACGTGATCACGTGACTGCCCTATGACGGACGGAAGGAAGTGACTGTTAAATGGATTGGGTGCAGTACCACATCACCCCAGCAAGTTGCGCACTCCTCGGAAGGGCGACGTTACAGGTTAGGATATCTGGGTTTCATCTCGTTTGTAATTGTTCAATAACGCGATAAAACAATAAGCGTGCCGTTATAAGACGCGCATCATTAAAGCCGCCAAGGAAATAATAGTTCGGCAAAAAAAAAAAGAAAAAGAATCGTTGAAAAATCCGTGCGGGTGGAGTCAATCAAAGTCTGGTGAAAATTTAGAAAAAAACGAGAAGCAACCGAGACACGATGCAATACTGCCCCCCTGTGGATGACTGGGAATAGGATTGACTTGTTCGTGAACTGTTAATATCTAAAACAATCGCTGGATTCTTACTTGTGCAGATTACATAGTTGACGACCTGGATGTGGGGAGGGGTGAAGGTTGGGGGTACCCTTTAATAAATTTCGGATTAAAAGATGCGTGCTCATCACCTTCATTAATTTTTGCTCATCGCAACGTGAACAAATGGCGGGTGCAATAAAATACCGACTCCCGCACCTGTAGTAACGCGTTCGATCCCACCCCTCCCCCTCATTTTCAATAATTTGAGAGTAAATCCTTTAAAAGTAGTAAAGATCCGAAGTCGAACCGGAGTCCGTGTCAACTGTGACCTTTATCACAGACCACTCGGCCAGAAACGTCTCCACAATTCGCGAATCTTTTCGCATTTATCGTGTATACACTCATGTGAGAATCCTACAAATACCCAAGACTGGACGTCGAAAATCTTCAACTATGATGGCCGAATGGTATAAAACTTTGCCTCCGATTCACGTGATCCTGGTTCGATCCTCACTTCGCACTAACATATCTTGCGATAAATTCTACAACGTGTAGAAAATTTGTCTCGAACACGAGAACAAGTGAACCAAAGGTAAAGTAGTAAACCACTCGACCATCTCGGCTTTGAGAACTCTGGGATTTTTGGTTCTATTCATAGTTTGTTTGTCTATGCCTATGCGTAGAAGTTTTTCACTCTATGGGATAATAAGGGTCTAAAGGACCGAGAGTGACAACAGAGTTTGGACTAACGGTTAGCGACATGGGCTCTGGTACGAGCGAGCAAGGTTCGATCCCCGCCGAAGACTTCACTGTTTTTACCAGGATTTTCTGTCTAAATGCAGTCGACCTTTTTTTGTGTTCTCTTGGTTAAATAAAGCTTTTGAAAAAAAACAGCACGTGATGACGTAGTTACCGAAAACCTATTTAAGCTGTGACTAATTGGACGAGCGATCTTTCTTTTCTTCGCCAGCATCACATCGACATCCTCCGCCTGCTGTTCGCCACTCATCTCGACAAGATGACCAAAAGCTTTGACAAGAGGTTTATTTAAAGATTCTTCTGACACTCGTACTTGTAACTTTTAACATGTTCACATTTTCCGCCTTTTAGCCTTGCTGGCATGCTAGCTAAAATGTTTGCTCGATCGTGGTTAATTAACGTCAACCGCGTGCTAAAATGGCACCAACACAAACGTTTGAAATATTTGGCAATAAATGCTCGCGGTAAGTAAAGTACTTAAAACGTTTATTTATTAAACTTGGAAACGGAAGATTTTGAGTAACACGACGTACTTTTTCCCTTTCCAGCGTCTGGAGAAGAGCACCGTTTGGCAGAAGGTAGGTTGCCAGCGTTTGTACATGAACAACTTTCATGAGAATCTACTTTTAATTTGTCCACAGGCTTGCATCTTGAAGCGAATGGACTCGCCTTGAAATCAAGTTGCTTACTTCCCCTCTTTTTGACTAAGGCTTTGAGAGCCTTTTTTTGTTTTGCTCTAAACTGGCTAAACGTGCTTGCATGTTTCAAAGCTAACTATCTTACGTTTCCGTGTCTTGCAGGCCATTGACACTGTGTCCAGCTCAACCCTGTTCTCATCATTGGTGAGACACAAACACTCATACACGTTAAAATGTGATGTCATGTTTTAATTTGTTTTAGCTCACTGTAAAGATGACGGAAGGAGGGTAAGGACATGTCAAGTGACTTGCACTGACCATTCCTGACGACCTGCTTTTTTTGTATGTGTGTGCAGGTAAAAAACGGCATCGTGACTTGAAGCAGCGCTGCCTGAGGAACAAGAAATGTGAACGAGGCTGGCCATCGCTGGGTTTGAGCATGCTGCAAAACAAAATGGCTGCCGTGAACATTTGATAAACTTATTTGAACATCTCTCTTTTTGTAGTTTCCCCCAAAGCTGCATTGAAGTGCGCTTCACCCGGGACCCTCAAAAAGGTACACTTACCTTTTTGTACCGACATGTTGCTTTTCTTCTGCTTTTGTCAACTAAATGGTGCCAAAGCATCCCTGGGAAAGCTTAACCACTTTTTTTTTATTGTATTTTTTTGTGCAGGGAGGCTTCCGGTCTTGACTTGGCCATCATGAAGAAACTGCCTGGCCACCAAAATCCTGCACTTGTGGGGAGGAAAAATACAAACTTGTACACCGTCTTCATTGGAGCTGTTTTTTTTTTTTTTGACATGCCAATTGAAGGAGAAGCTGAACTGGTTCATTGCTCATCTCCTGTTTGTGTGTCGGTTCGTCCACTGCAAATAAAGTTTAAGGTTCCAGTACGCTATGCCACGTCAATGTTTTCTTCATGTCATCTTCCTGTGAATGCTGCTGCGTCATCACTGACTGTCGCAGGTCCTCTTCTGTACTGGTGGGTTTCATCTTCGGTCAAATTTGCTGCATAAAAAAAGAGAGAAAAAAAGCACTTTATGTCCTTTTTTGTTTTTAGAGTCCACTTGACCAGGCAGTGACTGTTGTCCAACACTTGTGTTCTTGGTGCTGCATTGATGCCATCAGCTTGAAGTTGACGGTAAGTTTTGAATGTTGTTGATTCAGCGAGCTTCTCCTCCTGTCTTCCAATGTTATTCTGCCGCAGGTGCCGAGGAACATGGCGGGCTTCCTGGCGATGCAGCCGTGTGCGCGATTGGCCCAAATCGCACAAAAGTTGTCGGATCTCCTTCGGCGCTGGTGACTTTTATCACATTTCAAAAACGTTTGCTGTAAAACAAGTTGACTTGACCCACTGATGTCGTTTTTGTTTCAGGGCTGCACGATCTGCTCCCGCTGGCTCACAACTTCACCTGGTGACCACAAAGAGACAGCAATCAAGTCATACAACAAATATTTTTTTTTGTCAGTTTTAAATAAAAACTTAAGAAAAAAAAATTCTTGAGTGTTTCCCTTTTTGCCATTCAAACACGTTATCTGCAAAAAATAAAAGTTGACAAATTGAAACTTTTCTGAAATCTTCTTGTAACATTACAAAACCTTTCCTGGAATGTTTCATAAAATATATCTTGCAAAATAAAGGGGTGTGGCTGAGTTGCATGGTAGGCAGGGTTATGCAAATTCCTGAGCAGGAAGCAATATGATTGGTTGGTGCCATAAATGGGCGTGGTTTATGCAAATTCCTGAGCAGGGAGCAATATGATTGGTGTGATCTGTACTAATTGCTAGAATCTGATTGGTTGGTGCCATAAGTGGGCGTGGTCTATGCAAATTACCCACCCTGTTAATTTGCATAAATGGGTGTAACTATGCAAATTAGACAAAATACCCATGTTGTGGTTGAAAAGTGGGCGTGGCTATGCAAATTAATTTGCATGCGGCCAGCTGATAGGTCAATTCTGAGAGGGAGTGGCCAGTTATGTAAATTATTCAAGATTTTTTCTAAAGTGGGTGGAGCTATGCCCACTCATTTGCATGTTGAAGCTTCATTGTAGCAAGAAAGCATTTTTGGGCCCTTGAATGGATTGCAAGTGGATTGTTCAGATTGTTCTTGAAGATGTTTTGGCCTCTGGTCCGAGCAGGCTTCCTCGATTCATGTTGAAAATTCCGCCATCTGGCCTTGAGAATGAAGCGAGAAAGCCAGCTCGGACGTGAGACCAAACGTCTTCAAGAACAATCCACGTACAATCCATCCAAGGCCCTGAGAATACAAGCACAGTGCAGTCGGAAATCAAACACGGAGACACTCATTCCACTTCAACAATATATTTGACTTGAGACAAGCACTTTTATGGACACAGCAATAATTTAATGTTGGACTTAAGTTACAAAGACTGGTTGGCAGGCTGTACATGGAAGCAGCAGCACACGGCACCATGTTGTGTGTGTGTGCGTGATGTCACATGAGCACAAGCGAGTCATCATCTCCAAAAGCCAACAAACACACTAACAGACAAGAACATCATTCAATGCTTCTGGACATTTGTTTGAATACCATTATTTTCAGAAGTGGGCAAAAATAACATCCATTAATTGATTTCTTAAAGCACATGTTCACAAGCATTGAATGGTGTTCTGCTGTGTGTGTGTCGTACATCAAGCAGAGGTTCAAGCGCGCTGAGAAGTGGCTCGGTGACATCACATACCTCAAGCACACAACATTTGCCTTCAAATAGCGCACACACCTGTCCATAAGCAGCTTGCTGTCAGTGTAGCGCAGACCCATCCGACATGTCCGAAAAGTCTTGAGTCTGTTGGCTGCGTGCTCGTCCAAGACCTCCTCCATCCTGTCGGGAAACAAAAACAAAAGGAGTCAGTCATGCTCATTTCACAACACTTCGGGCTTGCAGCTAAGTCCGATGCTACCTAGCTCAACCCCCCCAAAAAAAGGGGGGGGGGAACTCAGTGAGCAATCATGCCAAATTGTCATTAAAATGCCTCCGTTAAAAAGCGTCAACAAAGGTTAGCATGTGGAATCATTAGTAAAAGCAGAAGCATTTTTAGCTATTAAAACTATTTCTATGTGCAGTCGAAGTAGCACACATCCCTTAATAGCATGTTGAAGTTCACAGACCACATGGAAAAACATGCAGACAGTCTGAAAACTCATAACATTTGTGAACGTGAGCGATCTGTCAATAGACGCATAGTCAAGAAATAAGACCTAATATTTGGACACTTGATTAGGTACACCTCATGACTTGTCTATCAGAACCTGTATACATTAGTCAAGACAACAACTAGGGTGTACCTAAAAATGTGGCCAGTTCACAAAGTCATTAGGTAGATGAGCGCAACCAAAAACCAACTAGCTGACCCATCACTCTAAAGGTCAAACACAAATCATCATGTACATCATTCAATGCTTCCGGACATGTGCTATGAATACTTTTTTTGTTGTAAAAATAGTATTTTAATAAGTAGGCAACATAATACCAACCTAAGATTTTTTTTAAATACATTTGAAAAAATAAGTTGTTTAAATTTTTTAAGTAATTAATTTTTTAATCATGTAGGCCACACCAATGTGATTTTTTTTTTTTTTTTTTAAAAAAGCACATGTTCAGAACTGTTGAATGTTGTTCTGGTGTGTGTCTAACTGACAAACGGCTACGTGGCATCAGACACGCCTCCTCAAGCACCCAGCACGACACCCTTGGTGTAAAAAAAGTACACTCACCTGTCGAAAAGCAGCTTTCCAATTGCATGTTTGTAGCGCAGACCCATCCACGTCCCAAACGGACTCGATCCTGTCAAGAAAACACAAACGGAAGCGGTGAGTACTGCTCATTTGCATATCGTAGGTGCCAATTTGCATAAAACACTTTGCTTTCATACAATTGAAATACTCTTGAATATTCGCGTCACTACTTGATAAATGTCATATTATTGAAGTTTTGACCACAGGCTGCCTGTTGATGATTTTTTCATAGAATGCAAGTGATACATGAGGTGAGCAAGCAGGTCAGTGCATTCCAACCTAAGCCACGCCCCCACCCTCTCGCTCCGCTCTGCTGACTCCACCCTTCTCAGGCCCATCACCCGCTTCACCAACCGCTGCTGCCCCGCCCCCTGGAAGTCGGGAACGTTCTGAATTTTTGCTGAAAAATTTTTTTTTTTGGGGGGGTCCCACTTGCGAAGTCGGGGGGAAAAATGTACCCCGACTTCAACAACGGACTACAATGTGACGCCACTTTATAATTGCGACCCCTTTGGAAACACAGACCGTGAATGGTAAAAGTTAAAATTAAAGTACCACTGATTGTCACACACACCCACAATTTACTCGAGTATTAAACTAGATAGCTTTCTTCATTCATAAATATTCGCCATAACTCCACGTAACACAACGGACGTGACCTCCCTCCATGAAACTATACGGTGAACTACTGAACTGCATGAAATGCTTGTGAAATAGGATTAAAAACCATAAATGAAGCTAAATTGCAAAAAGGCAAGTTTGCTGGAGGTCAAAATAAAAAGACACATTTATCACTATCCACCATTTTGGTTGTTTACTTTCGTCTCGAACACTTTCAGGTCGAAACTGGAAAAACAAACTGGGATAAATTCAGACCATCCTCGAATGCAGCATCAATTAATCCGACAAGGTATTCCAGTATTCCTGATTACTGACTCATTGGAACATTTTCAAATGCTAAAACTGGATTTTCTTGAATACTGCTGTTATTTTTTTGTATTCATTATTATTATCTCACACTTTCTCGTTTTTGACAAGTAAACTAATAAACACATTTTACATTGGACAATATTGATCTAATCGAGTCAACCGAGGACACGTTAAATAAGGGACGATGGTCCTTTTCAAACAAAAATATACGTTTAGAGGACCATGCAGTAAAAACGTGGAAAAGTTGAGCACGAGTTACCTTTTCACAACACGTCGCTACTTTTCTTCAGCTGACGTGCAGGTAGACGGGCAGCAGCCGACGTGGAGAAAATATTCCTTAATTGCAGAGACCTCTGTGCATGTAAACAATCCAAAATGACCTACTAACGTAACTTGGAGGCGACAATGTGCTCAAAATAAAACAAAAACGCCACGCCAAACAATTTCTCATTTCCTTTTCCGGTCAGTGTTTAACTTCCGGGTCGCAGCTGAGACCAGAGCGAATTAGCTATTATAATAATAATAATAATAATAATAATAATAATAATAATAATAATAATAGTAATAGTAATAATAATAATAATAATAATAATAATAATAATAATAATAATAATAATAATAATAATAATTAATAATAACACCGCACGCAAGGCATATTGGTCCAGGTCAAAGGTTATGCTTCCCCAGTTCAGTAAACATGGCGGCGTGTGACCCCGATATAGAGTACTTTGAGCGTTGTAAAGTGGATTTTGTAAGAAACGGGGGTGCAGTGTTACAGGGAAAAGAAAAAAAGAACTCGTGGCCCTTGCTTGGGCATTGTCCTTCCAGAAAGCCTCAACTGCATTGTCAACTAAAAAGCGCAACTGCACTCGACAAATCAACTTTCGATTAACAAATACTACTGGACGGGAAGATGAACTGGTGGAAACGTGTGCCGACACACACATTTTATTGGGACTTGAACGACAATGTGCCGCAGTGTATTGTATTTTATAACAATGTACGAATCAACATCTTAATAATTATGCGTCTTAAATGTATTCTGGGTTAATGAGCTTCGGCTTCATCCCGTCAGCCCTTTTTCTTTTCGGATGTAACGAATATATGTTGTGTTGAAACTGTCACAATGATATGTCCGAAAGGAAAAATGAATGAATCAAAAACAAAAGAGTAGGAACAGGAGGCTGTCAACCATAATTCTGAATCTCTGCTCAAGATTGATGTTGACGGTTGTCAGATGACTATTTCTATTTTACTTAAATCTGTTGGCCCTCTGGGGGCCCCTGCTGGCTAAGGGGCCCCAAGCAATTGCCTGCCTTGCCTGATGGCAAGCTATCTGTCTGGGGGCAGGCAGCCCACAGCGCCCCCTGGGTTGGGGGTGTTGCCCAATACATGCCAAAGGACGTTCCAAACGTTTCTGAAGACATTTTTAACTTTTCATCTTTTGCTTTACTTTTTAAAACACCCCCCGATCCCAAGAATATTTAACGTTTTTATTCATTCCAGTGGGCGGCCATTTTGTTGACTGAAAACGACATCACAGTGCCTCGCCAGTGCTCAGTTTGCAAACATCACATGACAAACCTAGAAAACAGGTGAGCTCTAATTGGTTGTTACCGAAGCCCCGCCCCAAACTGTGATGTCATTTTCCATCGACAAGTAGCAAAAAAGGGGTGAATTTTCCCACAAACTCAGTATTAAGCAGAATGCCACTTACCTGTCAAATCGCCCGCACTCAAGGAACTTCCACTGCTCGTGCTGTCGTCGTCGTCTGGCGGTCTGAGCGGAAGGACGTTTTCCCGCCATGTGTGCGACACATGAGCGCTAACGAGCGACACATGCGCTCCTTGTGTGAAGTCGACGATCCAGTGTTGTGGAGGAGTATTGATTTGTTTTCAGCTTGAGGCTCGTTTCCTGCGCTGCGGTTTGGCCGCTAACCAGCGCGGAGGGCGGAGGCATGCGTGTCACCGCCGCTTGTTAAGGACTTTTCATGCTGTCACCGAGCACATGCACGCACTCAGTCAAGGCCCTTTCACGCTGCACTTGGCATATCCTTGGTCGGTGTTCACCACGGAACGGCGCAAGAACAATTGCGCTCCGGCGAAAGCCTGCCCATATTTGGAAGTGGTTGTTTAGCAGCTGACCAGGAAGTAGTAGCCTATAGTAAGAATTTTAAAAATAAATACATAAAATAAATAACCTGATGAACAGTAAGACAAGAAAAAACCTACACACAACTGTGTGTGTGTGTGTGTGTCCCAACTGTCCCGGGGCCCCTTGACAGCTCCGTGCCCAGGGGCCCTGTTTGAGCTTGTTACAGACATGCAGGCAAGCAAAAGGGCAACAAGACATCCCGTGGCGATTCGACTGTTCTCGCTGATTGAAAACAAACATGTCTGCCACACATGTAGGGGGGGGGGGGTCTGTGTGTAAACCCCCCCCCACCCCCCACCCTCATTAATCCGAGGCCAGATGATGAGGTTGAAGAAAAACACAAGCGGTGGCGGCGGCCATGAAAACAAGCAGGCAGAATGTGAAAGGAAAGCTGCGGCTGGGAGGAATTCTCCGGGGGGGGAATGTTATCGCCGCCGCTGAGGGTCACATTGTTCACTCTTCCTGACAGGCCCGATGTGTGGGGGGGACGTGGGCGGCATTGGGCACTGGGGGAGGCAATCATGACTGGGCCTGGGCTTGGCTATATCCAAGCTTTTGTTGCCTGCTGGACAGAAAACTAAGACTCGTACAAAGAAAAACAATTTCGCGAAAGCTGTTAATGAATAAATAAATAATAAAGTGGGGGTGGGCGTGGGGGTCGGAGGAATAAAAAAAAATCGTAAAAAATATTTTCTTTAAATTCTAAAAAAATATATATTTTTTTTTAATTGGTCATTTAGTTACTTTTTAAGTTTTGTTTAGTTTTTAAACAAAAACGACAACTTTTTCTGTTAAAATTAAACTAGAGTCTAAACTAAAATAGTACTATTGGAATATACTGTATGTAAAAAAAATCTGTAAAAAAAAACAAAAAAAAAACTTGTAATTTAACTTATGTTTCAGCAAAAATGTTTTCCCCAAAATACATTTTTTTTGTTTAAAAAGCACATAAAAAAGGACTACCAAAGTTTCTTTCTTTTAAAATTAAGATATTCCGCTTGAAAATGTATTTTTTTTATTATTATTCTTTTCTAAAAATATTTCATCCCCAAAAAACGGATTCATCGTTTGTTAAAAAAAAACATCCTAATATTTGGACTATTAGTTTGCTTAAATAATTACACAAATTGTAAAATAGTTCATATGGTTTTCTTTGTAATATTTGTCTAAAACAATTTTCTCCAAAAATTTAACTATAAATTATTCTAAAAGTCTGTCTTTTTCTTTAAAATAAACTTTTCCTTTCTCAGCTTGATCTCTTCAGCATATTTGACCTTTCATTTTTCTTTTTTGGAATTATGATGTGTGACGATGACGTCGACTCTCTAAAGGGACAACGTGTCAACATTTCCAGGTGTGACGTGATCCTACTTCCACGTGAACATGTGACCTCTCAAGACACACAGAGCAATTCAATTCACACACACACACACACACACACACACACACACACACACACAAAAGCACACTTTCAATTAAGTAATTTCATCGCATCACAGACTTTAATTGTTCACTCATGTTTGCCTGTGAACTTTACGCCACATTCCTCGATTGGAATTAGACAACACGCACACACACACAGAAGTTGTCAATTCAAGAACACAAAACCTAAGTTGAGAAAAGCAAGTACAGGCAAGAAAAAAAATGTTTGGAAAGTCCCCAAAAGTTTGTAAGGCTGTGATTGGTCAGCTGTCAGCTTGCTGGCGTGCCCACATGGCCAAGCCCATTGTGTGTTTGTGTGTTTGTGTGCGTGTGTGTGAGACGTTGTCGGGAGGGTGTTGACTTTTTGGCACGTCGACGAGGAAAGAAAATTTATCAGATGATGTTCGCGTTTGGATTCTTTCTTTGTTTTTGTAGTGAATTTCATCCTGTCAACGCGTCTGCTCGTTATATCAAAGCCCCAATGAAGTGTTGTTGGTTTTTTTTAAACTCATTTGTGTCAAGTCTTTGAAAATGTGGCCTCCTCTTTGTTCTCATCACCTACTTGTAATAACCCATCTTGGCCAGCAGTCGTTTTATCTTCGTTGGATGATATCTTAATCTGTGTGTCTGCGTGTGTGTCTCTTGCCAAGGATTTTAACAAAACAACAACAGATGCTACAAGAGTAATATTCATCCATGTTCAAGATAAAGTTGGATTTTCAAGGAAGGAAAGTTGTATTTTTCGCAAAAACAGACCAAAAAACTCCTGATGTGTACTTTCGATCTTGCATCTCAAATCATCTTTCCCTATTGTAATGAATGCAAACGCCATCAATCCGTTCCAGCCTCTCAAAAAAATTGTTCTTATGTGTTCCTCATTGAGAAAAAAAAAAAACTTTCCCTAACATTGCACTTTATGAAACATGCAGTAATGACATATTTCAATGAATTTTTGTCACACGTTGCATAAATTGAAAGGCCATTATCTTGCTGTTCAAAGGCCACCTGAGACAGACAGACAGACAGACAGTACACGGATATCTGTACAATCTTGACGGCTCAGCTCCTCACAGATGAAAAAGAAAGCATGACTGTGTGTACGGTTATTGTGTCTAAATGTGTTAAAATATCACTTGTTTAAAGGATTATATACCTGATTAGCATTAGCATGACACTAGCAGACGAAAGGCTGTGTGGTTGTTCTAAACAAGGCTTTTAGTTTTATATATATATATATATATGAGCACACAATTGTTAACATATGATTTTTTTAACCACTTTAAAAAGGACATTAAAGTCTGTCCAGCCGTTTTTTTGGTGAGTCAGCAGTGAGAGAGGATGCTGTCATGAACTACCATGACCTCTGTGCGCGCACGCCCACACACACACACACACACATGCACGCACACACACTTGCCCCCCGCAGGCCTCTAAGGCGTAGCACTGAAGTGTAACTTCAGCGTCGAGTGTCTCCTACGGGCCGGCGGGGCGTACGATGCAGATTGAGGCCAGATGTTGGTGTTCCTCATGTGGCCGCCAGCCAACCAGCGCCAGCCATTTATAGGCCGCGACGTTCCCAACATGCAACAGGGCGCCGCCCGGGAGGCGGGGTGGTGACCGCGGGGGTCAGCGGGCCGGCGGGCGTCTTCCCGTTCTTACGCCGACTCTATAAAGTCGTCAAGTGGACACACACGCGGGTGCAATGGGAGTTGAAACGAGTTACATCAGGAGGGGGGGTGGGGGGGGGACGGTCCACTTGTAAATGTTTGACTTTGATTGTCTTCCTGCGTCTCTAAGTGAGACTTTGTCCCTGAACGCCACACAGGAAGCCCATCAACTGCACGCACAGCAAAGAAAAGGAGACTTAGCCTCAAAGCTAGCACATTAGCCTCATGTTTCTTCTGTGTGTGCGTGCGTGTGTTTATAGCCTATTTCGAGTGTGTCGGCACAGCAGGCCAATAATAAAAGCAACGTGCTAACAGCAGGCAGTGAAAGCAACACATGTACTTTGGACTTTACTGCTTTGTTGTTCTTTTGTTTGACGTTCTTTGTACATGTGCCCCTAACCATCAAATCTTGTTTCATGCAGCCGTTGAACATTCGAAAGACATTTTTTTTTCTTTCATGTTTCTCATGAAATGCTCCTTACGTTTGTTAGCGTGCTAGCACGGGCAAGCCAAAGTGCCGCACGTCGGCGTGTTTGCTTTTCCCTCCTCACAAATTATCAGCCGGACACTTGATATTCACAGCACACGAACAATTTGGCCCTCACAGTTTTTCACATGTCAAAGTATTCAAACTTTCCACAATTTTTGGCCAATTCTCTCCCAAATGACTGGATCCAGGGACGCTATCTAGCTAGCCAGCTACTCAGCTGTTAATTTTTTTTAAAATGGTGGTTGATTTTGAACGTAAATAGATCACCAGGTGAAAAATGTCATCAATCAAGATGTCATCATATGATGACAAAAATCACCAAGAAACATGTTTTTACTCTCATAGTGTCACATTGCGGGGCGACATCACCGATTTTTTGCCTTGTGTATGTCAATCGCACAGTTGTCATAGCGATTCATACGATGAACCCATTAAAAGGGAATTAAATAAATGTGTTAAATTCCTCCCCTTTATTTCCAAATTCACGTTTGCGTTCTCATTGGCGTCCTCATCTAATTGGTAGCAGGCGTTGACCCGGAACTAGATCTACTTCCTGCTTTCGCATCTAAGAATCATGGGAAATGTCATTTGTGACCCGCGTGAGCTAACAGCGCAGCCAGCTTCCACTTGCGAGATAATGAGTTAGATGCCATGGCTTTGCAATAACATGGCGACCTTTTCGTTTGATCCCGTTGCACCATAATTGTGTATGTTGTTGGTTTTCACTGTTTAGTTTTTTAGTACCGTCCAATTTCAATTTTATTTAGGCCTGTAAGCTTCATTTGTTGTTAATAATAATAATAAATAAGAAGCCACAGACTTCCGACTTCCGTAAGTAACACGCCTACGCTTTTTCCAAAAATAAGAAAACTGAGCGTACAATGTTGTATTTGAGCGAAGCTTTTTGTTTGAATGTTGGGTTGACTGCATGCTTTTGGTTTTTGTTTGTTTATTGATTGTTGCTGTTTGTAATTGTTGTTGACCTTGTAATTCGAAATTTTGATTACTTGTACTAAATTGTGTCAATTAAAAAAAAAAAAAATAATAAAACGCTGTTTAAGGTTACTCTCCGAAGCAACTGAGAACTGAGACACCCTACACACTCGCAACCATTAACAGCAACGCGCAATTGATGGGCACAAAGGGCGGCAGTGTTAGTATTGGGACGCGGCCCATTATATCGCAACAGTAACCGGAATTAGCATAGTGTGTGATTTACGGAAGTCCCGCCTCCTCCGTGGCATACACCCCCATTAGCGGTGTAAGTAGATGAAGGATGAGTGAGTACATTTGGTGAAATTAATTGTATATTTAATTTTCAGCGAAATTCGTTTTTTAATTTTGAAAATCTGGTCATTTTAGGCTTACGTAGCATCACATTGTAATTTCCCATGCGACCTCTTAATTAAGAGACCAAATTCCACTTCGAGAGGAACTTGAGCTTCAATTTTATTGCGAGGAAATGAAATTAAAATGAAGCTTTCCCAAGAAGGGCCACAAAAAAAAAGTTTTTGTAGCACACAAAGGCAACAATGTAAAGGGTCCTCCCCCTGCCGCCGCTTGGCGGGGAGAGTTGAGGAGGTTCGGCTGCAGCTGCGGAGCCTCCCCCGTCTCGGCCCGTCCCGGCCCGGCCCGTCCCCCGGCAGCCTCCTCCCAGCCTCCCTCCCTCCCTCCTAGTCTTCTTTCCTCCTCCTCCTCCCCTTCGTCACTCCTCGGCTATTGTTCGTGCTCGCGTGCTGGAAGTCTATCGGGCCGATCGTGGCCGCGTACCGGGCGGCGCTCTGTCGCCATGACGGGCTCCGCTCCAAAGTTCGGAGTCGTGCTGCTGCTGGCCGTCCTGCTGCAGACCGTCCTCGTCACCGTCACCGTGCTGCACTTTAACACGTCGCTCAACCAAGTAAGTCGCCGCAACTCGCTCGCTGTGCAGCGCAACAATTATTAAGTAGATGAGCGAGCGAGCGAGTCATTCAGGAGGTCAGTTAGGAGGTGTGTGTGTGTGTGTGTGTGTGCGTGTGTGTGAGAGAGAGGAAATAAATCAAATAAAGTAAATAAGTATGAGAAAAGTAAGTCAATAAGAGGAAGTAAACGAGTGAGCGAGTAAGTAGCTGAGTCAGTGTATAACTATGTATACAAGTAAAAGAGAAAGTAAATAACTAAGTAAATAAAAGAAAGTAGGCGAAATAAGTCAATGAGCGAGTAAGGACAATAGTTGTGTGTTGTAAGCAAATCAGTAAGTATGCAAATAAGAAAATAATATGTGTGAGGGAGCAAGTGAGTACATGAATACATTATTTTAAGTACATGGGTAAGTAAGCAGGTCAGCAAGTACGTAGGCGCATGGTTTGTAAGTAAATGTGAAAGTAAATAACTAAGTAAATGAAGTGAGTAAGTAGGAAAGTGGGTAAGTAAAGGTCAGTAGGCAATCAGGTAGAAGAGTAAGTAAAGAAGTAAAATAAAAACTAATTGAGCGAGTGACTAAGTTTGTGAGTGAGTAAATTGGTAAGTAGCGATATAAATGTAATTGGGTTAGTAATGAATTGAATGAGTTACTGTTAGTTAATAAGCAAGTTCGCAAGTAAGCAAGTAAGTCGATGAGTAAGAGAGAGACCGGTAACTAAGAAAGTGAGTGAGTGAGTTAATAAGTAAGCATGTGAGTAGGCGAGTAAGTCAGTGAGTGACTGCACGAATAAATGAGTGAGTTAGTAAGTGACTAAGGCATTCCAGGGACTGAGCAAGTGAATAAGTAACTAACCAAGTAAGTGAGAAAAACAAAAACTAAGTGAGTGAGTTAATAAGCAAACGTGTGAAAATGTAAGTAACCAAGTAGTCAGTCAGTCAGTGACTACTTGAACATGCTGACACTTGTTTTGTTTTCATTCTTTTTGGAAGTCACCAAGTACTCGCTTCTGTACTTAAGTAGAATTTTCCGGTACCTCTACTTTATTTTCTGGTGACTTTTTTTTTTTTTTAACTTTCACTTCCTACATTTGAAAACAAAAATCGGTATTTTCGACTTCTTACATGACTTTTTTCAACCTCCGCAGTTGATGACACAACGTAAGAAAGATGACTTTTTGTTGTTTAGAAAGACGACGATCAAATTGGAACATAAAATGCGCCGGAAGAAGTTAAAGATTTTTTTGAGCTCCCGTGAACAATCAGGAAGTTGTTTTTTTTTATATAACTGCGTGTGTGTGCGCGCGCGCGCGCGACTCTTGGATCAAGTCCAACAAAGTCAAGTTGAATCAGTGAGTCATGTGAAATGCAGAGAAATGGATACTCATCCTCATCTGAATGATATTTCCCAACCTTAGTTAAAAGTTAGCCAACATATTTTTATATTCAAACAATCTCACAGCACACTGAAATGATGAAAGTGATGATCTCAATATACACCCAAATCATTTTTGGAAAAATAATCTAAGTGCCATATTTTTCCTCTCAATAAATTAACTCATTCACTGCCATTGACGGCTATAGACGTCAAAAAATTCATTTGATCTATTTCTATTAGTTTAACATTTTTCCCACTTTTGTTAACAAGAGTTATGAAAACCTAGATTTTTTTTATTGTATTAGAACAGATATAAAATGTGTGATCAATCGTGAGTTAACTAGTGAAGCCGAGCAATCAATTACGATTACAAATTGTAATTGCCTGTTGCCCCAAATTTTTTATAATCTTTTATTAAAAAAAAAAAAAAAAGATTAGAAAAAATAAATTATTATATAAAAATTATTTTATTATTTAAAAAAGAAAAGATTAAAAATTAGGGGCGTCAGGATTTTAATCGTAATTAATTGCATGACTTCACTAGCTAACTCACGATGAATCACAAATGTTATATCTGTTCTAAATGTACAAATGTCATCCTCACCTCCATGCCGTCTTCCTCCGGCAGCTGAAGGAGACGTTCTCCAGGAGCAGCGTGTCGTGCCTGAACGGTTGGGATCAGCAGAGCGTGTCGGCGGCGCGAGACGATCCGTGCTGGCAGGTCACGCAGCTGCTCCGCCAACTCATCGACAAGGTAAGACCAACGCAAACTTCAGCCTCACGAGATGTTTCCCCATTTGATTTGCTCAACTCTTGTTGAAAATTCACAATTTTCTTCATCCTGTAACATTTCTCTTGGCGGGTTTTCTTTTATATCTTAACACCAAAATGTTCCACATTAGCGCAATCAATGTCCGCTAGCTTAATGCTAACATCTGATGTGAAAGGCTACGGGGGCCAGCTAACGGAAGTTAGCATAAATGTTTATCGAGTATGAATCTGTTCTTCTGACAGCAACACGTCAAAAAATGCGGGCAGAAATACTCGCAGGCCTTCCAATCTCTCTGTTCTGTGGGAACAAAGACTGGAGATTAGTTGGGAATTCAAACAATTGTCCCAAGAACCCATAAAAGAAGATTGCTTCCAAATCTGCAATATAGCGCGGCAGTTTGAGCAAACAATGAAGCGATATAGCCTGTGAAAGGCGTGATCATTTATAGTCATCATAATGCTAATAATAAATAATATCACGTTATATCATTTCAAGTGCGCCGACATAAAACATTGTGCCCTTTTGAAAATCACCGCTCTTCTATGAACTTTTGCTTGACACGGCGACATGACAGTAACGAATGTAGTTGTAATATGTTTATGATTGCGCTGGTCCATCTGCACCGCATCATCCCGAGAGCTGTTTCCAATATTTCCGCGACCTCGTTTGGTCACGAAGATTCTCGCAAATACATTTTCAACAATTTAAAGTACAATAACAAAACGATTGAGAAACCGTTAGCGCCGCGATTGGCAATCGAAAGTGAGCTGGATGTTCTTTGTCGAGGCGCAATTAGTCATCATTGAAGATCATCATATTGTGTAATTAGTAGCCATAATCGTTCATAATAACATGACCACAGGGAAGGATGTCAAATCCTGATCAGTCTCTGCTTCGATTTTAGCATTTGAAAAAAAATCTCTATAATCCTGCTGTATGTTAGCATCTGAGCTATCCTTTTTCAAAATGGTTCCCGACCGCAGAAAAAAAAAACTCACAAATCATAAAGGGACCCAAATTGTCAAAACGTGACGTTCTATTTTAAAACGTGCACATCTTCACTCTTATCTGCTGCTTGTGTACTTCGATCTATAAAGTATTTATACACTCAAAACACCGCCTCTAATCTCTCTGGCTAGCATGTTTCCATTTTTTCTTCGGATTCATGAAAATGTTTTATTTACCAACAAAACCCAAACAGAGTCACTACAAATCCCGAAGTATACACAACTTATCTATCATCCCAATGGCTGCTCTCGAATCATTGGCGGTTGCTATCCCACCTGAGATTGACGTCAACACAACGCCGCATCCAAATCGTGCGCAATTGCTAATTTAATATGATTTCAAAAGAGATAATATGATGCCGTCTCTCATTAAAAATGTATAATACACCAACAGCCAGTCGGCAGTGTTAGCGAATTGTGGCTAGCAGCTAACCGCACGTGCTAGCGACGAGTGGCTAGCTGCTAGCCACGCGCTGGCTAGCCACTCAGTAGGCTGGCGAAGTTACAACGTCACTTCCAACGTGTACGTTGATGAATTATTACTGTCATCTATCATTTTTCTTCTATGATCGCGGTATCAATCCGAGTAGCGACTTTTGACCCAAACAATGTATTATTGCAAAACCATCCTCTTGATCAGGTTGCTGTCTTGCTAAATGTTAGCATACCAATTCCTTGCATATTAGCATTTATTTGCGCTAATCTCCCGATGAAAAGTACCTGACCACACAAAGTTGAATTTTTATCCGTCTGCCTTTTGTTTTTTTCTGCACTCAGGCTGCTTTCTTGCTATATGTTAACATACCGTCAAGATTTTTGCAACAATAGTTACAAATTGGAACCAAGACTTACCACTTGTAAGACTTCTGATTTTGTGGAGGCCAACTTTTGAGAAGAGTTCTCACAGCTGGCCATAAATCCTCCACAAATGCGCTTGACTGACTTGCAAAGGGTAGCAGGCCCATAAAAATAAATGTAAAAAAATGTAAATGAATGTTTCTAGTTTATAAAAACATTTCTTTCATGTGCCGTCCAAATCACTGCGACGTTCGCATGGAAGTGAAAAAGAAAGAAAGAAAAAAAGTGGAAGATGTTAATCGGACCGGCCCGGCACAATGAAGTCATTGACGTCTGCTTTGTGATGCGATCCCCTCAACTTGAAGCGGCGCTGGAATGCGTGCACCTGCACACGCGCACACAGAGCAGGCTTGTGCCGCCATCCCGGCAGGAAGTTCTTGTCCCGTAAATGAAGACATAAAAACGCCACGAGGACGCGTCTCAGTGGAGCAATTAAGATAACAACATTGGTTTATTGTTTTGGGGAAAATCCATCAAAACTTCCCCAACATTCTTTACGTTTCAACTTTGGATCAAATCCATATTTGGGATTAATGAATATACTTTTTTTTTTAATATATATATATATCATTATTGTTTTTTTCTTCATTGTTTTTATTTTTTAAATAAAGCTGCCATAACAAAAATAAATGAAGTGAAATGGAATCCAGACTAGATGTGGACTTAATTAGGCTCTTTATTGCAAGTCCACATGTGTTGTGGACTCAATCATATCTATTAATATTCATGATAATATTCAAACTAGCGATCTCCAACTGAAGTCAATATCGCGCTCTACGAGTCCTGTTGGACTGGCAGGCCAACTTCGCTTGAAGTCGTCGATGCCTCCAAGGGCAATAATAACTTTTCATTTGTTAAAACAAGTCCACTTCCATTCAACAATTTCCTTTTCCTTCCGCCGTCCGTCACGGGGCAGCCACGTGATCACGTGACGTGGGTGCAAATGGGTCAATAAAAGGTTGAGCATGACCTCGACGTCGATGCTAATTTGTGTTAGCATTTTTGCTCCTTAACACAAAGTAGCAGCCAAGAGAAGTGAAGAAAAGCGCTTCCTTTTTTTGGTTTGTTTTCAGCCAAACAAATTTCAACTTAATCCTCACAGGGTTTCGAGCGCCGGCCCGTTACTGCCATTTGATTGGTCCGAGTGAAAGTGTGTGCGGCCAACTGGCGCCCGTCGTCCGTCTGTCGCAATCCGTCCGCGTTCGCACATTCAACGTCAAGCGTTCTCTTTGATATGTTTTCATCCCGTTATTATATTAATATTGCTGGTGAGAGCTTCCAGATGATTTATCAGGCAACCGTTGCGTGCCGTTGGATGGATTTGATGTTTTTTGCGGAATAGCAACGGGATAGCGGCGCTATTAGAGCTTGGATTACATTCCGCAGATCGCACCCAAGGCCGACTGGCTATGATGTCGTCTTTATTGTCAAGTCGAGGACGTTTGGCGGCGCTTCAGGGAAGCTTCTGGAACGTCGCCGTTTATTGTGCTTGTATCAATTTGAGAGACATCAAAAGTCTGATGTGTGTTTTCCTTTTGTTGCGGCGCAGTCGATGTCGCAGCACTACCAGAAGCAGATCTCGTCTGCGGTGAGAGGTGAGGCCCGCAAATACCACAAGCGGCAAGATTTAAGCTTGACATCACATTTCAATGGCTTGTCAAACTTTTCGAAAGTAATTATTAGGTGTCACGAGTAGTGAGTTAATTTTGAGTTAATTTAAAGTTCCTTTAACGCCACTCATTTTTTTTAAATGCGCAATTCATGACCGTCCCTTACTTAACAGTAATAAATGTGATAATAATGCAAATATTTGTGGAGACTGGGGTCAAGTTTTACTTCGCAATTTTCAAAATGTGCAGAATTTCAAGTTACTTCATGTTAAAGGTTAGATCGCTCTTCGTATGAAAAGAAAAATGCACCGAGCGGTCGGCAATGTCTTACAAATGCAATAATGCCATCTAGTGGCAGAAAAAATTGGCCTCAACACAAATCAATATCACACTCGTTTTTTACAGTACAATTTTAACTCATTTTAAGAATTATTATGAAATCAAAGTATTAATGATTAAAAGATGCATCCATATTTATATTAGTTTAATTTTATTCCTACTTTTTTAGACTTAGAAAAAATATTTATTATTATCATTGTACATTTAGAACAGATATAAAATGCGCAATTCATGACCGTCCCTTACTTAACAGTAATAAATGTGATAATAATGCAAATATTTGTGGAGACTGGGGTCAAGTTTTACTTCGCAATTTTCAAAATGTGCATAATTTCAAGTTACTTCATGTTAAAGGTTAGATCGCTCTTCGTATGAAAAGAAAAATGCACCGAGCGGTCGGCAATGTCTTGCAAATGCAATAATGCCATCTAGTGGCAGAAAAAATTGGCCTCAACACAAATCAATATCACACTCGTTTTTTACAGTACAATTTTAACTCATTTTAAGAATTATTATGAAATCAAAGTATTAATGATTAAAAGATGCATCCATATTTATAGTAGTTTAATTTTATTCCTACTTTTTTAGACTTAGAAAAAATATTTATTATTATCATTGTACATTTAGAACAGATATAAAATTTGTGATTAATTGTGAGTTAATTATTGAACTCATGCGATTAATGACGGTTTAAAAAAATATATTGCCTGACACCCCTAGTTTTTATAGTTACTTATTACTAGTTGTTCCAAAAATAATTGAATTAGTCATTAAATTCTTGCATTACTTTTTTGAAAACCTTGGTGGTTTTACTTCCTCTACAATTTTTATTGGATTTTTTAAGAATTGTGACAATAAAGCGAAATGGAAATGCTACAAATAAGTTTGACAATTGTTGGGAGTGGACTTGTTTTTATGAAAAATGCTAATTTTGGCTATGGAAGCAGATTTTGCAAATACGTTTTGGGGGGGGGGGCGAATAAATTGAAATATTTCTGGAATGAATAAAATAAGCAAAAATGAATCTTTAGTTGACACTCGCTGCCATATGACGTCATCACACGGTGCCGTCTCCTTTCAACATTCGCAAAATAATAACAAATGGCGTAAGATGTCGTCGCATGTTCGTTTTGCGCATTTTCACCAAATTTGCTCGACAATTTCTCAATATTTTGGATGGAAACCCCGTTTATGTATGTTAAGACCAATTCTGTAGAGTGGATTAGCATAAATGGATATTTTATGCATTGCAATATTTATTGGACTTCAAACTCAAAGTTTTCTTTACTATGGGAAGTTTGAGTTGTAAACAATTTGAAAAGTACGCGCATAAGAAAGTATTCAGTAGAAATGCCATATAGGAGCATAATAGTGCAATAATATATTGTCCATTGTTGCTGTTGGACTGACTTCCTGCTCAGATGAAGTGTCTCGGGTTCTGCCCTCGCTGGTGGCAGCGGACGACGGCGCGTCGCCGCGGCCCAAAGTCGCCGCTCACGTCACCGGAAGCTTCGCACCCAAACTGGAGGGAGGAGCCGGTGAGACGTCAACAATAGAACACAACAGAATGCGATTTTGCTCGACCGCCGGCGGGAAAATTCCACTTTTACAGCAGCAGACAACATCGGCAAAACATCTGCGGCGTATCAGCGACAGATGTTTTGCCATTTTGAAAGTGCGCAGACTTGCGCAGCCGCTAGCTTTGACTGCTGATTGGTAACGTCAACAATCATCAATGGCATGAATGATTGGCAGTCGGCGGGTATTGGGTTATTTACAGGAAGGCGGTCTTACAAGCTCTTTAAATTGTTAGCAAGCGAGCCACTAATTGCCGACAGATGCCACGAGATCTAAATATAAAAGTATTGCTTTGGTGCCTTCCTGCAGCCAAGAACGATGTCGTCAGGCAACAGACTTATGGAATAGAATAAAAGTGATTTACCGCCATCTTCTGGCATCTGTTGGCAATTACAAAACTTTTTGGGTGGTCGTTTCAGATTTTTGCTAATTGAGTCCAGTGAATAACCAGGATACTTTTTGTGATGTTTGATGCGAGATTTAGTTGTAAACAAAACAACAACAATAAAGGAAAACATGTCGTCAACAATGTACCAAATACGGCAAACGTGTTGCTTGCTTACCTGTCGGCGTGTTCAGTCTCCGCAGGAGCAAAAGCGGGCGCACGGCCTGTTTACGGCCAGAAGATTTTGTGGTGGGAGGGCGAGAAGGGTCTCGCCTTCCTGCAGGACATGCAGCTGGTGGACGGCGAGCTGGTGGTCCCGCGGCCCGGCATCTATTACGTCTACGCGCAGACCTACTTCAGACACGCCCGCCCCCTGGACCAGGACGCCCTGGAGGGCGGCGGCGGCGGCGGCGACGACGACGACGACAGAGGAAGGCCTCTGCTGCAGTACATCTACAAGAAGGTGAGGGCGCTCTCGTGCATTTTCCACACGCTATACCTGAAAAAGCGAAAAAAAAAAAGTTGGCCTTCTTTATTATTTTTTGCATAAAAATCTGACTCTTGATTTAAAAAAATAATAATTATTACAAATTTCTATCTATTAATTTAGATAGAGGTGCAACAATTAATCGACAACTAATCTAGTATAAAATTAATCCACAACTATCATGATCATTTTCCAGATCTTGAAATAAATAACAATAATAATAATAAAATTGCAAATGTCCTCAAATGTTCTTTTTTCATCCTCATGAAAGCAGATCAGATCTTTGTGTTAAGTCGAAATAAGACATTTGTCAACATCTGCTTTGACTTTGGAAAACAATCATCAACATTTTATTTTTAATGAAACCACTAACTGAATCATAACACATTTTGTATATTTTCTGCACTGGCAATCTGAAAAAAAGTCTTCTTTTTTTTAAATAAAGCAATGAAAATTATTATTTCTTTTTTTTTAAAAAAAAGGAAGGTTGACTTTCCCTTAAAAAACGGTTTTACTTTCCTTCCTTTTAGCATAGAACAAATTATTGTATTTTTTGTGTGTGTCAATAATATGTTCTACGCAGCTGGTCTAAATATGGTTTCCTGGTTAATAATGCGTTAGTGGGGGGGCGGCCATTTTGACACTTGAAAATGCACATCAGAAAGAAAAAAAACAGCTACGGAATGCATTAAAACCCCAAAATGTCTACAAGCCTTTTCTCCCTCTTGTTGCAGATGAGCACTTACCCGGATCCCATCCTGCTGATGAAGACCAGCCGGACCTCCTGCTGGTCCCGGGACTCTGAATTCTCGCTGTACTCGGCCCACCAGGGTGGGCTCTTCTTTCTCAACAGGGGGGACCGCCTCTTTGTCACCGTGACCAACGCCTCCGTTGTGGACATGGACGAGAAGAGCAGCTTCTTCGGGGTCTTCCTGATCAGCTAGGCCACACGGGGGCGCCGTTGCACTTTGAAGCGGAACCTGCCGGACATTAAACGTTCCGAGTGAAGGATAAACGCGGGGGGGGGGGGGGGGGGGGAGTAAAGTGACGGCGCGAAGTGAGGTGGTGATCGACACCGCGATTCACAAGCTTTTCTTTCAATTGGGGGGGGAGAAGATACCCAACTCAGCCACTAGGAGGCTCCCAACACAACAAAAGATGCAAAGTTGCTGCACATTTATTCCATGTCCTTTATACCCACGTTCAAGTAATGTTCTTTGTCCTCATTACTATGACAATTAACCACAAACTAACTGTATAACTAGTAAATAAAAAAAATGTTAATGAGGGTGTATTGGGAAAAAAAAACGGTACTAGTAAGACAGTCGTTCCACAAATGCGCTTAAGTGTCTTACTAGTAAGGACAAAGTATACTAGTACAGTACGTGGACATATTCAGGATATGTAAAAGCTCAAATTAATTTCCATAGTATGAAAAGTCCAATTGAAATTCTAAAAGTGACTACTTGCTGCTAGCTAACATAAAAATTCCTTCTTGTAGCCAAAACAAGCCAGCATGTGAGCTTTGAAACATTATTATTTTTTTTTTAATCTTGTTCCGAGCATTTCTCGCCAATGTTCCACATTAAATCAGATGATCCGACGAGTCATTTTGTGCTTTTTAAAAGGCACTTGAAATTGTTTGTGAAAAGTCTGTTGTCAAAGCGTTCGTCTGACAATGTCAGGAAAAAATATTCTCTTTGGTGTAGTTTTGTCATCGGCTAAATGCGTGTTGAGTCTTAATTCCTCTGAACAGTCAACGTACGTGTGCTTGGCTTTAAGAATAAATTTTACATCGACCAAAGATGACACGGCTGTGGTGCAAAACTAGTGACTCGCCGCATTTTTGCTGATTTGCCGAACAAGTCACCTATTGCAGTTTTGGCGCCCTTTGATGGCATGTTGGCAAAAAATAAAGTTTGATGAGAGTTTAAGTGCTTTCTGAAGAAAAGCATCCCTTTGCTGCCATCTCGTGTCATCTATAGGCAAACGCAATCCCCTTTGTTGGAGCGTTAATTACTCAGATTTAAAAGGGACCATTAACAACAATCAATATATTGCTTCTCAGTTGTAAATAAAACATGAATGTAAATATGTTGGATCTGTAAATATGTTCAATAAAGAGTTTGCGAGTTTATAACAAAATATCACTACTTTGTCAAAGTTTGTTTCCCTCATTTTGGAAATTGATTTTAAAGTGCCATGCTTGTTTATGTTTAGTGCTGCCATCTGTGGTCAAGCGGCAGAAGTGCATCAAAGACCCAGTCACACTTCAGTCAACGGTTTGATTTTCTTTCTTTTTGTGGAAATATGATACAGTTATATTACAGGTATTCAAATGCCCCAGGAGGGTGGAGATGGTGATGGGAGGGTGTGAACCAAAAGCCTTGGGGGCGGGGGACGGGGGACGACACGAGACACTAAATGCTAAGACAGCAACCCTCAAAAAACTCCCAATAAATAACTCGTAACGAACATTTGAAAACAGATCAACTTCCTCGTCCTTTTAGCAGCAAGTTGGTGAGGGAAAAACAAAACAAACAAACGACACCAACGACATGAGGAGCGCCTAAACACGAACCAGCACGCTAACGCCTCCACCAGGAAGATGAACAGTAAACTCACATGGAAGGTTGTTTTCACTTCCTGTCACATTATTTTTTTTCACTTCCTGCCTCGCTCGCCAAAAATATACGCGCCTGTGACACGCACTTCAATCTTGTGATTTTTCTATTGTCCTCGTTGGGGGTCGTGCCAACACACAAGCATTCACACTCAACACTCGCACCTGTGGACAATTACTTTTCTTCAATTCAACTTGGATTTGAACCCACAAACTCAAAAATGTGTGGCAGACGTGCTAATTGGGTCGGGTTGGGGCCACGTTAGAGTCATGAGATTTTTCAGATGAAAAGGGTCCAATTTTAAATGTATTTTAATTGATTTATTTATTGTATTATTTTCAATTTAAAGTCTAGAATGAAATAATAGTTGTTTTTTACGCGATGTATCGGATCAGGACTTGGCAAGGGCAAATACTCAAAATCAAGTGACTTGGACTCGGGTTCAAACAAGCATTCTGACTCCCATTCACACCAACGGACAGCTTTGTCTTCAATTCATTTAACATGTTGGAGGAGAACACGTAAAACTCCACACAGGAACCCAGATTTGAACCCAGAACCTCAGAACTGAAAGGCAGAAGTGCTAAACCACTACTCCACCGTGTCCACGCCGCTTCATTAATAAAATAGATCCTGGCTAAGATGTCCCCCACGTGGCTGCTTCACATACAAAAAAATCCTCGTTATAAATTACAACTGTCAGTGATGACGACGACGAAGCGAACGGCGCGACCAACAAATGTGTGACGACGCTAAAGCAACGGAGGCGCCGCGTCCCGGGTGCGAGGCGGAGAGTCAACAGTCAAAGTGCATCTCCAACGAGTCGTCAAAGGCCCGGCCGTCGTGGCCCGCCGCCGACAGGAAGGCGGTGGCGACCGGCGAGCCCGTGGCGGCGGCTACGTTGAGCAGGGCGGCGCCGGGGGGGCCGCCGGGCGGGCCCCGGAGGGCGGCGGCGGCGATGCTGGTGAGGTTGATGCCCAGCGTCAGGCGCGTCTGCTCCAGGGCCTTCTCGGGCACGGCGAAGGCCTCCAGCTTCTTCTCGCCGTTCGCCATGTACGAGTTCTGGCAGCCGCGGCAGATGCACTCCTGGCACGCCTGCGACACACACAAAAAAATAACAAATGACATTTTAGATATATTTTGTATGAATTTGATGTATGATTTTGAAGCACTCATTTTCATGCAAGAACGACAAATGAAAAGTTGTGCGCCTCAGGTGTAGTACCACATTGTGCCACAACATGGTTGGCAGCACCGTGCTAAGGAATACTTTCGAAAGTGTTTTAAAACATTGAAATGTGACCAAGCATGTTGATGTAAAATGTAAAAGTACTATCGTCTGACTGAAATCTTGATTTCAAACATGCACGCAGTGAAATCAAAACACATCAAACAAAATGAAATAAAAATGAAAATACTCCTACCCTGCTCTATTTCCTTTTGATCATTATATAACAATGGCTTCATACGAATAAAGTCTGATAAAGCTCCTCACCTTGCGATTGGAGTAGCACGGACAACGCTGCCCCCTGCAGGTGAGCACCGACGGGTTCTGTGTGGCGCGGCCGCACTTGCAGCCTTTCTTCTCCACGGGCTTTTTGTACAGCGGCTTGGAGGGGCTGGGGGGGTGACTGAGCGGGCGAGCGTGAGAGTGGGGGGGCCCGCGGGCCTGCGAGCGGGGTTTGGGGGCCCGGGCCTTGGCCTTCTTGGGGCCCCCGTGGTGCTCCCCCGTCTTTTTGGGCGGCTTGCCGGACCCCAGGGGGCCCTTGCCCACCTTGGGGGGCCCGCCGTTGGGCACGGGCGCCATGTGGAAGTGGGGCGTGGCGGAGGGGAAGTCGTACACGGGGGTGGCGCCCAGGCGAGGGCAGTGGGGGCCGCCGTCAGGCGGGGGTCCCCGCAGGAGGCTGTCGATGGGGAGGGGCCGCACCTTCTCACTGTCGCTTTCCGAGCGGGAGCGTTTGCGGTGGCAGCGAGGGGGTCCTCGGGGGACGGCGGTGGGGGATTGAGGAGGGGGCTGCGGGTGAGGGCGGAAGGGGTGACAGCTGCTCTCCAGGGGGAGGGCGGGGCAGAGAGGCCCGTTGACGGACAGCGGCGTGGGGGGGTCGTCGGGCTCGGTGTCCGTGTCCAGAGTCCGTAGAACTTCCTCCACGCTCAACAGCAGCGGCCCCCCGCCATGCTTGAACTCGTCGCCGAAGCAGGACACGTCGCAAAGGCCCGCCCCGCCCACCGCCGGCATCTCCTCGCAAAAGTCCTCCTGCTTGACGAGCGCTCGGCCCGAGTCCAGCGAGGCGGCTAGTCCGTTACAATCGTGCAGCCCGTTGACGCCGACCGCCTCGTCGTCCTCCTCGTCGACCTCGTCGGGATGCGGCGCGTCCTCCGCCGGCGCTTCCGCTTCGACGGCGTCGGGCTCGGGTTCAAGCTCATTCTCGGCCAGCCGGAGGCCCTCGTTGAGGACGGCCTGGAGGTCGGGCGAGTCGGCGGCGGCGGCGGCGATGTGCGCGGCGAGCGGCGAGTGCGTGATGTACAGGCACAGCTTGCGATAGCAGCGCACCAGCAGGGACAGCTGCCGGTTCTCCTGGAAACGCGAGTAGTCCTTGCACCAGCTGCACGACGGCTTCAGCTGCATCCGTTGACCTTTGCACCCGCGGCACACGTAATGCTGACACGACGAGTCGGTGGGCGCCATGGGGTCCTGCAGCAGGTTGCCTGCGCCGCAAGATGCAGGACAGAAAATGACAGAAAACACAATTACTAGAGATAAAAAATATTGGTGTCAAAAATGTCCTAAAGCATATGTTGAATGAATTATTTATTTGATTTGTGCAAAAAAATAAATAAAAAAATCTTAAGACAGGACATTTTTGTGTTAAAATTCCAACAAAAAATTTAGGGATACCTTAAAAAGTAAAAACAACAACAACTATTGTTTTTGAAAGTAAATCAATGTATCTTTATTTGACTTCCAAATAACAACAAAAGATGCTGAGACTTTCCAGGGTCAGGTTCAATAAACATTTAAATAGTTCCTACATCTTTAAGACATTTAACAGTTTTAAATCGTATATCTTTCATCGGCTGTCAGATTCTGAAAGAAGGCCAATGGTCATAAAAACGCCGAGTTGTGGCGCCGATAATCGGTCTATCTCCGGAACACACATTTGTTTGTTTCCTGACCAAGCTTGCTTATTTATTTACTCAGTGTTCCCTTTTGAAATTCATTTAAATGTCGTTAATCCCTTCCAGCCACAAGAAAAAAAAAGTTTATTTGGAAACTATCCGCCATTATTATGCTCAGATGAAAGCCCAGTCTAACATAAAAGTAGTGCCTTGGCACCAACTAGTGGCCTCTTGTCATCTCGTGGCATTATGGGGTGTTACTTAGTAACTATGTTGAAGTGAATTATTGACCGTTGTGTCGAGCTTTGCCGTCATCCATAGGCAACCTTTTGAAGTATAAGTAGACAATTTGATGTCTATTAGCAAAGAGGAAAACAAATTCAAACGATTAATCCGATTTTTTTCCCAACGCAAATTGCAATAAATCCACTGCATGTGTGACAACTCAGCATAACCCAAAACCGTCTTCTCCTCACTAACCAAAATCTTTCCAAATTGCGTCTCGTCTTATCAATGCCTCCTTCTCGCCCGCCTCCTTTTCTTTTTGGTGTCGCTTTCCTGGGTTGGCATTATGTCGGGAATTGATGAACTTTTCCTCCTTCCTGCCCCCTCACAGCTGCCCTCAAGTGTGTTTATTTATATTCGGCGGCCACAAGCGCTCTTTGAGCGCCGCTTCCTTAGCAACGCTGGCCGCTGAGGTCTGCAGCTGCAGACAGGAAAAAGGATGAAGGCCCATTGATGAGGGCGACCGCTCCTTGTATGGGTCATATTGATCATTCATTCACAATGAGGAGGCTAAATATGAACGACAGCGGGGAAGGGGTCTAATGATAACATCCATATATTCATTTTTTATGCAATGTGCACCCATTATAGCACAGATTTTAAATACTTGTTTGTTTTTAAGATTTTTTTTACAGTGTGAAGGATGTTATCCTAATTCTTGACAGTGAGAACAGGTGCAAAGATGTTTTTTTTATTTTTATAAGTGTAGATTAAAAACTTTTTTTTTTTTGAAAATTATATGTTTTTAAGAATTTTTTACAGTGTGAAGGATGTTATCCTAATTCTTGACAGTGAGAACAGGTGCAAAGATGTTTATTTTTATTTTTATAAGTGTAGATTAAAAACTCTTTTTTAGAAAATTATATGGTCTCCATCTATATCATGTTCCTGGAACATATGCCCAAAATAAACAACAAGTGATTACAGTTCAACTAGTCTTCAATGGCCATTTTAAAGTCTTCAATGTATAGAAAGTTTTTTTTCTCTCTCAAGGCAGACATGACAACATGCAAGAAAAAATAAAACACAACCAGTACTATGATGTATGGCTTTACATTTACCTGAGCAGCTATTTTTGTATGTTTTTTTAACCATTAAAAATGAATTGTGCTTAAGTCCCACAGAATTCCAAAGGAGAGTGCACAAGAGCACAAAGGGGGTGTGTCGTGATGCTGTAAGATGCGTTCACTACCCCTGGAAAAAAAACGGAATCACGTGCCACCAAGAGGAATATGTCATCATTTTTTCCTCACGATTGAATTGCTGACGTGCAAAACATGTTGAAAACAATAATTTTTTTGACGACGGTAATAAATATTAAACTCATGACGTTATCTGCAAGATGGCAAAATTTCAATGAATATCAAATAGCGGAAGTTATACGTCAGAGCCTGGACACACTACGTGATTCAAAGTAATATAATGAGCGACGACGTTACATTGCGACTCAATTGTGAATGATGACATTTGGTTCTTCCGACAGCACTTGAACGCGGCATCATCCAAAACGCTCGCATGGCTGCTGACAACAAGCACGCAAAGCACACCAGTCAGTCCGTCAGTGATGAAAACAAAACACATTTGAAAACCTTCGTGCATGCGTTTGGACGCGATTGTAGCGCTCGGTCGGTCACTGACTCACCGCAGACCAAGCAGGACACGGACTGCCGGAAGAAGGGCAGCAGCTTGCACAGTTCGGCCAGGGCGCGGGGGTCTCGGGGGTCGCACTGCAGCACCGAGCGGCTCGCCGACACGTAGAGCGACGTCGCGTTCACCGGGTTCATCGCAGCGGCCTGACCCGGCGAGCCGGTCCGCTCGGTTCCGAAACTCCGATGCGTTCAAAGCAGCAACAAAGTGTCCGGGAAACACAAACACGACACGCGCTGAATGGACTCTGGGGGCTCTGACGACAACATAGAGGGTCCGGGTCTTAATCGCGTTTTCCTCAGTCCCATCCCGTATCCATCCTCGGTGCAGAATTGTTCACAAGTGGGTCCTGGTTCGGTGGAGCATAGTGTGCGGACGGGAGTCCGAACGTCGCTTCAGAGCCGCTCGGCCGGGGCTCTCACACGGGGGCTTTGGTGAAAAAAATGACCCGGTTTGCTGCGGGTGCCCCGCGATACTTCCATAGTCGGAGTGCGTGCCGGTCTCGGTTTGAAAAGCGGCCGTCGTGCCGGTGTCATGTAAGGCGGTCTGGGTACCGGACCGGTCGGCTTCCGCGTCTTGTTATTGTTCGCCGAGATTCATGGCGGCGCACAACAAACCAGAAGGCCGCGGCGTCGCCAACAAGCTTTCCTTCGGCAGTAGGAGCACCGCCTGGCCGCCGACGAGCTAGCAGTTGCCCCCGGTTAGAGTTAGGGTCCGTCAAGGAAGAATTTCGCGGCTCCTCCGGTTCGGTTGGGGCCGAAAAAAGTGCGAGCAGCGGAAGCCTCGGGCTCTCGTGACCGCGCTAGCCGCCTGCGCTACACCAGAAAGCGGGCTGGAGGAGCAGGCCGCCGGGGCTCCGCACGGTTGTCAGCGGGGCTCAATTCTTCCCGTCGTTCCCCTCGGTGGGCTTGAGGCGTCCTGAAGGAAGTTTGGAGCCCAGATAAAATCCTCTCAGAGCCTCGGTGGAGCCAGCGGCGAAGAAAACGGGATTTTTAGTCCGTGTTTGTGTTGGATGCTACAGCTAGCAGCGGCGTATTCCTCATACCGCCCGTCTCCTTTCCCACACACGTCCACATGGGGGTGCTGTGGTGCAAATCTCGCGAGGACGGTTGTGACGTACGATGACGTCACGAAGTTGTATGAATGAAAATTCTCTGATAGATAAAACAAAAAAAAATCTCTGATAAAGATTTATTTTTTAATCTCTGATAAAGATATGAAGTTTCTTAAAAAATATATTTAAAATGTTTTTTTTACCACGGAAATTAATTGAGTCTATCAGCCCTTTTCTTTTTATTCTTCTTTGTATCTTTTTGATATTGCAAGTTAACTCCCGTTACTACCTCATAGAACGGGAATAGCTACCTTTATTATTTTTACCATGTAACATTTTAAAGAAGTTTGAAATGAAAAATAAATCTCATATAAAGACAAAGTTGTGATATTTGCAGAAGTCATAAGTATATTTTGAGCCAGTGATGACTTGAATAGGGTAACCACATTTGGTCATTTTGCAATTTTATGGCTTCAATAAAACCTTGATTTATATGGCATATACTTTATTTATTTGACAGATATGTGGTTTACCTCAAATTTAGCTATTCTAGCCAGTATTAATATTTTGGCACAAACCGAGTTAGCACATAGTCAGATATTATCAATACACTCATCAGAAGACAGTGAAAAGCAATTAGCATGTTTGCCTCACAGTGCGGGTTGTTGGTTCGAATCCTGGCTCCCCTACAACCTTATTGAGGATAATAGAAAATGGACAGATGATTGTAATACTCCTGTTAATATTTAGGACACAGCTTCCTTCCTTGGCCGTGACTAATTCCTATTTTTGGGGTGTTTTCAGCAATGTTTTTATGATCATTATGACCCGTGATTCCCCCTGAGTCACACACGGTACTAAAATAAACATTTCAGCATATATGGGCACGATGATGCCAAACTCCGGCAGCTTCCGAGCCTCTTTCTGACTGCCAATTGATATTTTCCATTTTCACACACATGTGCACGCTGCACATGCTTCCTATTTTGCCGCGTGCCATCGCAGTACATAAGGATGACACGCGTCAGGCTTCCATCACATCCAGTAGTCCATCTTGGTGGCGTTCGACGATGTGGACCACTCTCGAGACCAGATGTTGGATTTTCCTCCTTACCCTGGGACTTGTGCTGATACAAGGTACATCTGTCACACAAACCGGCAATGGCAGGTTGGACCTTTCTGTTGATCTAAAAATATCAGATGCACAGGCTAAATTCTAATATTTGCTCAATTAAACTAATTTCGTTTTTTTTCCCCCAACAGCAGGCTATTCTCTTTATTTGTTCTTGTCCAATCAGATTCCAGCCTGTGTTGCCATGTCAAGCTAATCTGCCCCCGGATCTTTCGGAATTAAAAGTAGCGCTAACCCATGTAACTTAAAACTATTATTAGCAATGTGCTAGCAACTGTTTCTTTAACCAATCCGAGTTCAAATTCATCCTCACAGGCCTTTGATGACATCAGAATTTTTCTGTTACCTGATTGGTTGTTCGGCGCAAAACGTTGCAGCCAAGTTTGACAAGGAAAATCAATTTTTAGGGAGCTACACACATTAACACGCGTAATAGTTAGCATCTCTGTTGAGATGCTGAATGGTCGGTCGGAGCCTCTGATTGGTTCGTCAAGTTTGACAAGCAAAACACATCTGTAACCGTCTGTACATTTAATAATCAGCCTCTTTGGTAATTTGATGCATTTTTTTTCAGTCATGTTATTGAATAAATTGATGGCGCATTGCTCCAGATGATGAATGAGGCCGTTATGTGCCGCGATACCGCATTTTTGTAAGCCAAGGAACCAAATGCAAGGCCCACACTCTCAAAGGAGAACTGTTGAACCAACTTATGACTAAAAAGAGAATTTTAGACCATCCTTTTTTAGAGTGCAACACTGCAGATGTATAAATTTTTTTTTGCAGTGGAATCCAACGTTCCGGACGTGCGACTGTCATGCTGCGGCAGCGTCGGCTACAGGAGGCTTCCCAGAATCAAGCGGTGCTTTGAGCAAAAACCACGGGAGGACTGCAAGCAGCACGCCTTCCTGTAAGCTACACACACAAACAAAAACACAAACGCAACATCGCAGGAGGCGTCTTTTGATCAGGATCGTCCCTGGAACTCAGCGTGGGTGTTCCCAAATTCACCCCTGAAGCAATAATTGAACTCTTTTGTAGCATCGTAACCAAGAGTGGCAAACAGTGGTGCGTCAGTCCTGCGGCCAAGTGGCTCAAAGACAAGATGGACAAGGTGAGCGCGTTTCAACACTACTCGCATACTCTGCTGCCACCTTCTGGCCGTTTTTGTAATAACTACCATTGCTTTAGAAGCTTCTGTTAACTCTTGCATAAAAAAAATGTATACATACGTTTTGAGGAATGAAGGACAAAGTATTAAAAAACTTATTTACATGTTTTTGGGTTTGAATGAGTTTTAATATCAATTGGAACAGCTGGGGCCCCAATATCGACTCCTGTGGGACACCAGAAGTATCTTTGTATTGGTAAAGAATGTTGTTGTTTTTTTTTTAAATCATGGGTTGCAAAACATGCCGTCGTAGGCTTGAGGTAGAAAAGGGCTTGAGAAACAAAATCAAACAAAAGTCGTCCAGATGGAATCGGAACTTGTTGAGTCTCTCAATCTGTTGATTAGTCACTTTTTGCACTCGCCCAGCGGTTTCCGCCCTCCACTCGTCTCAACTATTTCAGGCTCTCCTGACGACTGACTCATTGCCAGATTGCCAAGATTCGCTAACGACCGTCCGTTTTCCAACCCTCCTCGCCCGTGACCTTTCTGCCTCATCACCAACCACGACTTTGGCCTTTTTGCTTGTCAGCCGTGACTGGCGATTTGTTGCAGCGGAAGCCAAGTGTGAGTTTCCAGCTCGCTTTTATAAAATGGCATCCAAAAATCAACATCATGTAGGCTTGAAAATTGATGTTGATTTTGAAAATACTCTTAGTTGAAAAAATGGCTCCCTGTTTTTTTTCTCTCCATAAGACACCACAGAGCCACCCACAATGAGACCAAAAAAACCTCCATCTTGTTTTCACTCAAGTGCCATCTTAACTTGAATAGCGAAAGGAAAATCATGTTGCATCCAAATCGATGTTTACGATTGACCACAATGAAGCTGAAGTATGTTTGACTGCTAAAAGTCACTTTTTCACGCAGCAATGAAATGTCTTCCAAGGGCACAATCTGGATTGAATGTGAACTGAATTAAAAGGATCCTCCCGCCATAAAAAGTGCAGTCAGGAACAGTCTGCTAACGTAACGTCTTATCTTCTAAAAACGGTCACAGTGTTTTATGGAATAAAGTGAGTGCCAGTAAAACTGCGCCGCATGTGCTCCTTTTCCCACATGTAAAGAGTTCAAAGGCAGTTTTTGTATGTTCGGAGGAGGATGAAGACGGGCTGCCCAAAGTGGTTGTGACATCTCAAGTGACAGTCGGAATGTTACGAGCACAAAAAGAAGAAGGACGTTCCCACCGCGCGTTAAAAGGAAACCGAGAATCTTGCGTCAACGCTTCCTCACACGCAAACAAAATCAGCTCTCGTTACCATCAAAGCAAATCATTTCACAAAAGTCTCATTGCCTAACATCTCATATGGAACGTCATAGTCAATTAATTAATTAAATGTAAATGACTACTACTAGTACTATTCTACGTATAGTGACCCTAACCTCATTGTGCAATTGTAAACCTTTAAATAACTTCAATGTCTCTTCCATGGAAGAACGCTGAAGGCGTGTCATTCTACATTTGGGCTCTCCTGTAAAACAACCCAAAATAAATCTGCGCTACAGAAAAGTTTATAAAAAATAGTTCACTAAATGTGCAATTGTGCTAATTTGCCACACCTTCTGTTTATCTTCCATTTAGAACAAGTTGAAGTGTCCTCCGGATATGTCCATGTGGAACACCAACTGATCACGTCCCACCAGAGTTCTCGTGACAATTTCTATTTATTGCTTTTCTACAAGAATATTACTTTTGTCAAAAAGAGTTTGTTTTGTATATTGGTTCGTATTTAAAGTAACAAAAATAAATGATGACTGGATATTTGACTGCATGAGCTCATTGCTGCTGTTCCTAAGTATAGTGCTGCTATTGTCCACCGGGTGTCGCCAAAAACGAGCGAGGATGTGAAACTGCAGACAATCCAGGGCACTAGTGTTTACGACACTGAATTACTTTTTTTTTTTTTCTCTCTCTCGGCGCTACCACCGCCTTTTGTTGACATCAAGGATATCGAACACACACTCAATCAAATTTATGCCAAGAATATAAACAAATACAGAATGAGGATGTGAAAAATCCTGGAAATTATTTTGGACTTTATAGTGTGGTCCCATGAGCAAGCTGTTATTGTTTCTTGATCCAAAAAAAAAAAAGAAATAATGACAATCCATGAGAAATAGAATAGGTGACATGAACAATAGGATTGTAAACACTTTAAACATGATCAGTGATGAGGGTTGCTGTTACCTCATCCTAGTACTTACTGTAGGCCTATAATACGATCCAGCTCACACGCGCACACGCACGCACGCGCGCACACACTTGGTGATGACACCGACTCGCACGCATCCTTCCTGTTTGTGCGAAAGAGGGAGAACACACGCATGCGGAAATCACGGACACGTTTAGAAATCACGAATGATGTCAACATTTTCCCTTCAATCAGCACTTGCTTGACACTTGGCACATTTTTGGTCTGGGCGTGTACTCTACTGTGCTTGATGGCTTGTTTACGTTGTGCTGCCACGTTTATGTTAATTACATAAAAAGAACAACTATTTGTTCTAGCAACAACTATCTTACAAAAAAAATACATGTTAAGTCATACTTGATCATTAGCTTCAAAGGAGGATATGACCGCAGTCAAATGAAATTAGAACTTAATACAAGTCGGAATCCAGAAACGTATATAAAAAAAAGTTGTACAAGAAAAAAGTTTATTTTCAAGAAAGAAGTTTTTTTTTTTTTTTTTTTAGATTTAAGTTGTAATGTTACATAGGCATTAGCCTAATAGCAGAAAACAAGAAAATAAGTTTTTCACATGTAAATTGGTATTTTTTTTAGTTATTTGGAAAAAGAGATGTTATTTTACCGATTGTTTCTATCATGAAGTACCCCCGACTTTGTATCTTGAAGTATACAACTCTTTTTATTCCATTGTACTGTAATTAGCTAAGTGAATGTGTTCCACTTTCTTTTTTGCACAAAACTAAAACACAACATCCTAACGACACGACATTATAAATATGGATTTAGTGTTTGAGAGAGCAGAAACTTGTGGGGCTTGACATCGTCTCCATGCGAGTCATGTGACGACATGTCTTGAGGAAAACGATGACAAAGTTAAAAAAATAAATAAACAACAAGTCACCCTTAGCTGTGACGCACACACACATGATGTGTTATCAGCTCCTTTCACAATACACGTTTTTGACTTGATGTGTCAAATGGCATTTATAACTTCTTGGACATTATTGACATCAATTCCTGCGAAACCCCTGGGCGTTATTTGACCATTTTTGGGCTTTTTGTTGGTTCTGACCAAGCCATTTCAAAATAAAATGTGGCTCCAATTGTCACATACGTCTAACAAAAAACAACAAATATCTTTAGTTAAACGTTTTTTTTTTTTTTTTTTTAAATAAATGCTGCACTTTCATTTGAGTGTTTAGTGGAGACGAAATTTCAAATCTACATTATGATCTAGAAGTATAAAGCAGAAAGGTCACACATCAGCGATGACCTCATATGGACTCATAAGAGCCGGAAACTGAGAAAAATGTGGAATCCCCCCCAAACTGCTCAGCAACTTAACAGATGCACGGCGGACAAGGAACACGTCTCAAACTTCTCCCATTTCACAGATGCTACACAAGCGTCAAGACTTACAAAAAAAAATCCCACAAACTTCTAACCACAAAGAAGTATTTTTCTTTTGCGCTCACTTTCAACGTTCACGCAACGTTGCAATACCTCTGCAACCAAAATGAAACAACCGATCTTTCACCGCACATTTGATACATATTTTGTTATTGGTACTGTTGAACTCAAATACACTATCCTTTTTTTTTTAATTGTCATTTTTTTGCCCCGCCCGTTTTTTAATCTTTGAAATTTCCTTTCATCATTTAAAATTGCAATTAAAAAATATATATATTTTAGATTTCCTTTCATTATTTAGAATTCCATTTAAAAAATCTTTGAAATTTCCTCTCATTTAAAATCACATTTTTTTAAAAATCTTTAAAATCTCCTTTTGTAATGTAAAATGGTATTTTTTTCATTTAAAATTAAATTTAAAAAACAAATCTTTGAAATTTATTTTCATCATTTAAAATTAATTTTAAAAAAATCCGAAACTTCCTTTCATTCAAAATTACCTTTTAAAAAATCTTTTAAATTTCCTTTCATCTTTTAAAATTGCATTTTTTTTAATCTTTGAAATTTCCTTTCATCATTTAAAATTGCAATTAAAAAATATATATTTTACATTTCCTTTCATTATTTAGAATCCCATTAAAAAAATCTTTGAAATTTCCTCTCATTTAAAATCTCAAATTTTTTTTTAAAAATCTTTGAAATCTCCTTTTGTAATTTAAAATGTTTTTTTTTCATTTAAAATTAAATCTAAAAAACAAATCTTTGAAATTTATTTTCATCATTTAAAATAAATTTTAAAAAAATCCGAAACTTCCTTTCATTTAAAATTACCTTTTAAAAAATCTTTTAAATTTCCTTTCATCTTTTAAAGTTGCAATTTTTCAAAAATCTTTGAAATTTTCCTTCATAATTTAAAACTACATGAAAAAATCAGAGATTTCCTTTCATCATTTAAAATTGCATTTTTTTTAATCTTTGAAATTTCCTTTCATCATTTAAAATTGCAATTAAAAAAAAAAAAAATTACATTTCCTTTCATTATTTAGAATCCCATTAAAAAATGTTGGGAAATTTCCTCTCATTTAAAATCGCAATTTTTTAAAAATCTTTGAAATCTCCTTTTGTAATTTAAAATGGTATTTTTTTTCATTTAAAATTAAATTTAAAAAACAAATTTTTGAAATTTATTTTCATCATTTAAAATTAATTTTAAAAAAATCCGAAACTTCCTTTCATTTAAAATTACCTTTTAAAAAAATCTTTTAAATTTCCTTTCATCTTTTAAAATTGCAATTTTTCAAAAATCTTTGAAATTTTCCTTCATAATTTAAAACTAAATGAACAAAATCCGAGATTTCCTTTCATCATTTAAAATTGCATTTTTTTTTAATCTTTGAAATTTCCTTTCATCATCATTTAAAATTACATTTAAAAAAAATCATTGAATTTTCCTTTCATCATTTAAAATTGCCACACACAAAGAAGAAGAAGAAAAAAAAAGAGTATGGATCGTTTGTTGTCCATGTAACACCACAACGTTCAACAATCTCCTGAAAACGAAGGGCCGAGTCAACTATCGTTATTTATTCATGGCACACTGCAGAAAGATTTGATTGAAAGCATATTTCCTTTTCAACAAGTTCACTTTTTGGGCTCACACGCCTTGCCAATGTTCTCTGAGAACAACCCTTATTTGTTTTTCCATTCGTGTTCATCCAAGCTAAAAAGCTAAAAGGAAAGAATACGAAAAGAGAAGAAGCGCAAGTGCAACGTGGAGCGCTTCCGGCTTCGTGACATCGGTCACTTTAGTGATTCCCGGCAAACGAGCATGTCACTCATTCAGAAGAAGAGAGCCTGGAAAGAGAAAATCGAGGGAGGGCGGATGACTAAACCCTGACACGATTTCACTTCTGCTTTTTGACGCCTTAAATTTGGCCGTCCGAGAGTTTCTGCTTCACTCGCTTCTCCAACGCTCAAACAGCAGACCAACGAGAAAGCTTCCGACTCGTTTCGATTCTTCCCTCTTATCAAAAACGATGACCTCTGCAAGCATGCAAACGATTTTTTTGCTGGCCGCCGTTGTGGTGGCCTCGGTCCAGTGCCAACCGGGGAAGCCCACCGAATGCTGCAAGAAGGTGAGCTACAAGGAGATCACGGAGGACGTGTACGCGTACCGAGTGGAGATTCCTCAAGCTCCGTGCCTGCCAGCCGTCATGTGAGTATCACTTTAGAAAACAAAAACTGCATTCCCAGACGATTTTAGTCACAAATGGCAAATCTGTGCAACAGCGCCCCCCTATGGCCACAAACCAAACTTGACTCCAAGCTAACCATGCTAACCGTTGTCGTCCTGCAGTTTCTACACCAAAGACAGCTTCTACTGTGCGGCAATCCGTGCCCCGTGGGTGCGCCAGAAGGCCGCCGCCATCGAGTGAGTTTCCCCTTCATCTTCATCCCCATCATCATCATCATCATCATCCTCCTCCTCATCACGCTCACGATCTTCCTCTCGTTTTGTGTCGTCGCAGGAAAGCCGCCGCCGCCACTCGGGCTATGTCCACCGGGTTGCCGTCCAAAAGCTCGCTGCTCTCCATCATCACCTCCACCGCCTCCGCCCCTTCATCGTCACCACCATCGTCATCATCATCCCCTTGATCTTCCTCCTCCCGCCCACGATCGTCTTCGTCCCACACTTCGCTAAGATGACAAGCATTTTGTTTGTGGATGAAGTTTGAACCACTTTAGCGCCTTACAATTATTTATTAATTTAATTGAGCAAGTGTTTATTATTTATCAGTTAAATCCTATTTTGTAACTTATTTTGTGCCATTAAAATGACAATTTATTTATTGATAAAGTTGTGATAGACGAAATAAAAAACACATTGAAATTGCAGTTAACTTGTCTGGTGTTTTCATTAACATTTCAATATGCGACTCGCACAGTGAACGAGTGGCTAAAATATCTGCCTTACAGTTGGGAGGTTGGGGGTTCGAACTCTGGCATGTGTGCAACAAGAGCCACCGTTGCCAAATACACAAAATGAGAACACTCGCGAGGCCTGGCTGTCGACCACAGCTCACGCCCAGACTCTCACACGAAAACAAACCTGCTCCAAACTCTTAACATCACTAAACTAGTCAACACGCCTTCAAGGCACACATCCACGTCACGAATACTACAGTCCATATGTAGCGTAATTCCACTTTATAAAACTAGTTCATTTCGCTACATTCTCAACATTACCTTTTATTCTTGCTGACATTCTCATTCTTTACGGACAAACTGAATAAAATAAAATTAAAATATATTTTAGACATTATTATCTTGGCCTCCTAAGTATCAGTCTAAATAAAATGAATTAGGAATTGAGTCGTGGATGCAAGCAAGTGCAGTTTGCCCGCTCAGTTGACTGGTATCGATATCCTGGGCCCAGTATTTCAAACATAATCCACCAGGATTAGATCAAATCCACATCTGATACAAAATTGGAATTTCAAATCCAAATTTGGAAATCCACTCCTGCCTTTAATCCAAATTTGAGACAATGTTGGATCTTTCAACATTTCAAGTCCCAAATCTAGATCAGTTTTGATTCTGAAAAATAGCATTAAATTAATTTCACCTCAGGGTAGGATTAGAGTGTGAGCTCATGTATTAGTTTCACATAAACACACCAATAAGTAAGTATAAACTTGTATTTCCTGGGATTAATAGTGTAAGAGATATTCTAGAAAGAACGAGTAACGAAAAAAAAAGAAAAAACTCGAAATTTAACAGCAACAACATTTTTTAAAGGGCAATTCAACCCCAAAATGTTCTGAACGACATGTTGTATGTCCCTCCACAAATCCAAACATGACATTCAGATTAATATCACATTTTCATTAGACAGCAAGTGGCAAAATGGCCGCCCTTTTTGCATTTAGTATATTGACTTATCAAAGCCTCGAGGCCTACAGAACAGATTTTCTAGCCCCAGTCTATGATCCCGGGGACGAGATGGATTTGGAAATCTCAATCCAAGAAGATCAGGATTATTCTGATCCCATCCAGCAACATTTTGATCTAGAAAGTAGAAAACTGGATTTGGAAATCCGGATCAGAAAAAAAAAAAAAGAAAGAAAAATGAGAAAAAAACATTTTTTTAATAATAATTTTTATTATTATTATTTATTTATTTTTTTTAAAAAGGAGAGCAATGATGATGTCAAATCGAATGAACAATACTGAGCTCTCCTGAAAAAAAAAAAAAAAAAAAAAAAAAGGGAAATCCGTATCAATTTAATCTGGTTTGAAATGGTTGCGATACTGTGCCCTGATGACAGACTTGCAGGTGCTCCCAATGCCTCGCGGAACGCCCTCCGTATAGCTAGGAGATGAACCGTGGTCATCAGAAGCGTTACCGTGGATACGGAAAATGTGTTCATAAGAAGGTTAGTCGTCTCCGAGTGTAAAGACGACTTAGGAAATGAAAGGAGACATTTTGGAGAAACCAGAACTGAGTCTACGGGCGGACCTGATTTTTATGGTCCTTGAAGTTGAACGACAGCAAGTGGAAGCGGAAGTGTAAGTGGAAAGACAGGATGATGACAAGCGCACCTGTGTGACAGAACAGTGACTTGCAGGACTTGACATTGTTTCCATGTGAGTCATGTGGCGACATGTCATGAAGAAATTGATGAAAAGGTTAAAAAAAAAAAAAAAAGTCACACAAATATCCGGTGGTGACGCATAAAGTGTTATCAGCTGGTTTCACAAGGCAACTTTTGGACTGCATGTGGCAACTTTTAACTTTTCAAGAATTTTCCTACATGCTTCCAATTGTCACATCATTCAAACGAAAAACAAATGTTTTCATTCAGAGTTTGAATATACGCGTTTCAAAAAACAAAACTGTAGTTTTATGTCAAATGGAAAATGTCTATTAGAAATCTATAGCATGTTAAAATATACATCTTTTTTCTTTCCTTATTTTTCTTTCTTTCCTTTTTTTCTCAGAAATAAAAATAGTTTAAATTAACATAATCTGATTTTTAAAACAAATAAATGGAATAATTCAGTCATTGGTAAAAAAAAAAAAGAAGTTCGATTATTATGTAAAATAAAACATTAATTTTTTTTCTTATGTATCTTTTTTACTTTTCCCCCTTTTTCTTTTTTTCAGAAAATAATTATTAAAAAAGTAGCACACTATAAATTAGCATAATCTGATTTTTAAAACAAATGAATGGGATACGTCAGTCATAGGTAAAAAAAAAAAAAAAAGTTCAATTATTATGTAAAATAAAACATTCATTTTTTTGCTTATGTATCTTTTTTACTTTTCCCTTTTTCTTTCGTCTTCTTTTTTTCAGAAAATAATTATTAAAAAAGTAACATACTATAAATTAGCATAATCTGACTTTTAAAACAAATGAATGGACGTCAGTCATAGGTAAAATAACAAAATAAAATGTTCTTTTTTTTTTGCTTATTATGTATATAAAATGAAATTGTATAATGAAAAAAGAAGACATTATTCAATGTGCCAGTGTTCATTTGTATATTTTAGTGCTCATTTGTGACATTTGAGCATCAATTGGCGTTCCTTCATCAGCATGTTGATAAGAAGCTAAAAAAAAGAAACAGAACATAAAGCTTGGAAAAGTCGCTTCCGGCATCTCAGACGTTGGTCACTCTCAAGTCATTCTCAGGAAACGTAACTCATTCACAAAAAAAAAGAGAGAATTGAGAAAAGAGAAAATTGAGGGAGGATGACTAAACCACCAGACGACTTCTGCTTTTTTTACGCCTTAAATTTGGCCGTCCGAGAGTTTCTGCTTCACTCGCTTCTCCAACGCTCAAACAGCAGACCAACAAGAAAGCTTCCGATTCTTTTCGATTCTTCAAAAACGATGGCCTCTGCAAGCATGCAAAAGATTTTTTTGTTGGCCGCCGTTGTGGTGGCCTCGGTCCAGTGCCAACCGGGTAAGTTGATCTTTTGGATTTGTGTGTGAGGATGAAACTGAAGTCTTGCTGTGTTTGGGTGCAGGGAAGCCCACCGAATGCTGCACGAAGGTGAGCTACAAAGAGATCACGGACGACGTGCACGCGTACCGAGTGCAGACCGCGCAAGCTCCGTGCCTGCCCGCTGTCATGTGAGTATCACGTCGGCACTTAGGAATGAGAAAAGCAGGCAAGGGAAAGGGAAAATGGCGGCATCTCGTGGCATCTTGAGTTCTCCGAAGTATGTTGAAGTGAGTTGAGGACGTTCATGTAAAGAGAAGTCGTGCTTTCACACCATCTTGTGGCAATTGTTTGGCTTTACTATTGTCATATTTTCGAATCTAAAAAAAAAAAATTGGTGTAAAACATTTGGCATCAAAAAGTCAACATTCTAATACAAGAGCCAGGTAAAAAAAAGTTATAGATCACGGCTCAGATATATTTTGTGGAATAAAAGTGTTGAAATTTAAATTTAAACTCACTACCATCAAAATCCACTTGACGAGTTCAGTTTTCATGAAAAGATGTGCAACAGCGCCCCCTATGGCCAATCACTGCAACGAGTCTTTCTTTTTCTTTTTAAAGACAAAAAGGTTTTCGTTTACCTTGGCCTTTTTATCTTTAAAAAGAAAAACAAAGACTGTATAGATTAGAAGACAAGATTTTATTTTTTTTTGTTAACCAATCACTGACGCTAAGCTAACGATGCTAACTGTCGTCGCCCTGCAGCTTCTACACCAAAGATAACTTCTACTGCGTTGCATTGGACGCACCGTGGGCTCGCCAGAAGGCCGCAGCCATCAGGTGAGTGTCACCTTCATCCTCATCATCATCCTCATCTTCATCATGCTCATCTTCCTCTCGTTTTTTTGTCCTCACAGGGCGGCCGCCGCTCGGGCTTTGACCACCAGCCCGCCGTCCAAAAGCTCGCTGCTCACCATGCTCACTTCCGCCGCCACCGCCGCCGCCCCTTCATCATCTCCACCATCATCATCACCCTCCCCTTCCTCCTCCCCATCATCCTCCTCCTCCTCCTCCCCTCGTCTCCGTCCCACACTTCACTAAGATGTCGAGCACTTTGTTTGGAGGATGACGATTGAATCACTTTAGCGCCTTACCATTATTTATTGGTTATTTATTATTTATTGGTAAAATTTTATTTATTTTGTGTGATAGGCTTGCTATTAGTTGTCACTAATAATAATAATAATAATAATAATAATAATAAAAAATGTACCTCGAAATCATGTCTGGTGTTTTAATTCACATTTTCATATAGTTGCTTTAGCAGCGGCAGCACAGTGGTAGAGTGGTTTACATATCCGCCTCACAGTTGGGATGTTGGGGTTCAAATCTGCTCCTGTGTGTTGGCCGATAATTCATAGCAGCAGATGCTATTTGCATTTAGTCACATTATAATATTTGACATAACACTGTAAAAAATATTTAAAATTTAAAATATGAATTATTGACATTTAAGGCACAACAAAGGAAATTGTTTTTACTTAAAAGTGAGAATTTGTTCTGTAAAATGTATTTGTTGTTAAATGCAGGTTGGAAATATTTAGTTGAATTGCCCAATTTAAAATCTGATACAAGGTTGTTGCCTTGAAATGTTGAGTTCACCCAGTATGGCAGGAATAAGTGATTCGGGTATAAAAAAAAAAAAAGCATAGTAACTACCTAAATATTTGCGTTATGCATGCGTTGATACCATTCTTATATTGGAAGAAATGAAAAAAAGTTCATTTTAGAGGAACCTTTAAGGGCCTGGCGGTCACAAGAGAAAGGTCTCCGTCTGCAAGATGGACGCCGCTCGGGCGTTCCTGGGGAACGGGGCCAAGTGTTCGGCGCCGTTGGGGGCCAGCGAGGCGGCGCGCAGACTGCACTCGCGGCCGCCCACGTAACGCTTGAGGGACAAGCTCCTGCGCATCCTCCGCAACTCGCACTGGACCTGAAACAAAAAAAAACAAACAAAAAAAACACACATGGTAAATATTTAGAAGGATGACGATGAGGAAGATGAGGACGATGAGGAAGATCTCACCTCACAGTTGAGGAAGCAGTACAGCACTGCCACAATAAGACCCTGAAACACAAACGGCAAAGATGGAGCAAGAGGTCTCACTTTTTTTTTTTTTATTGCACACACATGTGTCCTCAAAAGTATTGTGTTATTTTGTTGAAGTCGCGAAGTGAGACCTGGAAGGATCCGAGTCCCAACTCAAAGAAGATCTTGACGCGTCGCATGGTTTTATCGGTGGGCTCCATCAGGTGGACGAAGACCACGTAGTTGATCCCAAACAACGGGATGAGCAGGAGGGTGGACTTGGCCAGACGCCTAAAAATCAATGACGAGGGACTTTTTCACAATATTTCCAAACGAGGAGTGCTGGGCTACTTCAAAGTGGCGAAAAAGGGAACTGAAGATCATGCCACCACCAGATATTCCCCAAGATATTCTTTTTTTTTTTAATTCATAAAAAAAAAATCAAAATTAAATTCTAAATGAACCCAGAGGAACCTGTGAGTGAAGAGGCCTGTCACGATCAAATCTTTTTTGAATTGACCACTGCCAGAAAAAAAGCTCATTTCATTGCTTGACTGCAGTCTCAACTTTCCACCACTAGATGGTGCTAAAAACTGCAAAACGCTGATGAGGCAGAGAAGGTTTGGGGCAAAACATTTGTTGACCTATTTTTGTTGTTGACATTTTGCCCCCAAGCCTTAAAATTAAATAGATATCTTAAATAGCTACAAACAAAATGAAATGATCAATATGAGCAAAGAGAAAACGAACGTCCGCCAGCCTACTTGTACTGCGACTGCTCGTTGCCGCCCACGTCGGTGCATCGCAGCTTCTGCACCAGGATGCGGATGATGCTGATGAACAGGATGAAGTTGACCTGACACACACACACACACACACACATTTCAACAGGTGAGCCGGAGCCGAACCCGGCTGCAGGGAACATGCAGACAAACAAGTCCTATCAGCCACGGTACGTACGACGACACACGCCATGATGGGCCAGTCCAACACTCTGCCGGGGACCGGGTTGTCGTTCCTTTCCCAGCACCTGAAATAAAAACACGCAGGAAGGAAGCAGCGTGTCAATGATGTGCAATTCTTTTACATGGGAAAAATGCTGAACATGAGATTAGAAAAAGATTTTTAGGGTAAATTTAAAAATGTGTCCGCTAAAATCCCCTTGAGAAATATGGAAAGATGAAGTATTTCTCCATTCATATATCATTTTGTGGATATTTTTTTTAAATAGTTTGGATCAATTAATTGAGAAATATGAAAGGTGTAGATGCCGGAAATAATAATTATTATTATTATTATTATGATGATAATAAAAAATGATGATGACGATAATGGTAATAATAACAATAATAATAATAATAATAATAGTTATTATTATTATTATAATGATGATAATAAAAATTATGACGATAATGATAGTAATAATAACTATAATAATAATTGTTATTATTATTATAATGATAATAATAATAATAATAATAATAATAATAATAATAATAATAATAATAATAATAAACTTAAGTAACTTTGTTGACAAATGACGCTGTTTGGCATTGTGACTCACCAGGTGTCATCCAAGTGTAGCCGGCAAAGGATCCATGCCACGGTGAACACGCACGGGATTCCTGAGGGGCACAAAGACGCAAAGTGTTTACAGTGAGGCTCGGCCAGACGCGGCACACACGCACATGATGGACGGTGGAAGGGAAACAATGTTTGGAACCCGTGTGGCTGAGTGCAAACACTTTGGCACCGGGACTGATGACTCGTTTTGTTCACAGTGGCGCGTTTTGGCAAAATGCCAGCAGTGCCTCGCTGTACGGTTTCAAGACAGAATCTTTCAAGTCTGGGTTAGGACCTTGGGTAAGGATTAAGGTTCTAAATTAGGGGGGGGGGGGGTTGATCACAGGTTTAGGATGTGGATGTAGGGTTTAAACTGGTTACATTTCAAATGAAGGTTTTAAGCAAGTGTCAAGGTTTCAAATTTATTTGGGTTAGGGTGTCAAACAAGGGTTATGGTTTCAAATCAGGATGAGGAGTTTAAGGGTTTCCAAGGTTAAGGTTTCACGCCTCGCTACAGGTTTCAAAATATGCTTCTAAAACAGGATTAGGGTTTCAAACACGTGTTAGGAAGTCGAGTTTCAAGAAATGTTTAGCGTTTCAAGTTAAAGGTAAGAGTTTGAAAGTACGCTTTCAAATCAGGGTTAGGGTTCAACGTTAATGCTGCAGTTTCAAAGTATGGTTGCAAGACATGGATATGGTTTCAAATAAAGTTTTTACGTGACTTCATCTCACACAAGCTCACAACGTTTGATTGCTAGTCCAATGTTTGACGTCGCATTCAAGCGAGAGGATTGCGTGGTAATTTGCGGCGCAAGCCGTCTGATTGGTTGTCGCTAGCGCCCGCGTCCTACCCCAGCCAATCAGCATGAAGACGGAGAGTCGGGCGCAGCGGGCGTGGACCAGCAGCAGCAGCGTGTGAAGGTAAATCGCCTCCACCAGCAGCCAGAAGAAGTTGGCCATGATGGAGTAGTTGAGGAACACCAGGCTGCTCTTACAGCCCACCTGCAGACGCACACGCACGCACGCACACGCGGACGGATGTGACGCTTATTTTGCTTGCCGATGGATTGCTTGTCGCATGTTGATGATGTCACCAGCGAGGGCTGAACGCTGCAGTCCAGCGTGTCCTCCTCCTCGCTGGAGAAGAGCAGAAGATCTTTGGTCAGCACGGCCACGCCCCTCAGCATGAAGGACGCAAACAGGTTGATGTGGATGTAATTTCGCATACAGTGCAGCCTCCTGCGCGCACACGCAAACACACGCAAGAATGTGTTTACGTGTGTGTCAGGCAGTGCAAGAGGATGAATGTAAACATGAATTAACATTTGTCAATGAACATCTGGCCAGGACGGATGGCCGGATTTACACACGTGTGTAAACACATACATGACCTACTACGACACACTGTATGCGCCCAAGTTCACGCGTGCGCGAGTGTGTGTGTGCACACCTAAAGAGAGCGATGATGATGGTGCTGCTGAGCAGACTGATGAGCGACAAGCTGTGACCCAACGTGGACAGAACCATCACCACTTTGTAGAACACTAGCTGAACAAACACACACAAACAACATCATCATCATCGTCGTCGTCGTTGTCATCGTCATCATCATCATTGTCATCATCATCGTCATCATCATCGTCGTAGTTGTCATCATCTTCATCGTCGTCATCATCGTCATCCTCATCATCATCATCGTCATCTACATCATAGTCGTCATCGGACTCCTTTTTACACGTTGTATAACAGAAATGTTGAGGTATTGCCTGCAAGGTTTGAGCTGGGAAGGATTGTGTCGGACTTAAGAGCTTCTCCTGTAAGTAGACGCACAATTGGTGGAATTCTGACCCAGCTTGTGCAACGCGCACACACAAAAAGCACACAAACGCAAACACGCCTCTTGAAGAACTCCCTCACAAAAAGTGAGTCTTCTTGTGCAGCTGCTGTTTTCTTTATGAGCCTCTTAGCTTTAAGATGTCCATTTTTGGAGACATTTTGTCTTTTTGACGTGTTTGGGTCTGGCCTAAACCACCCCCCCCCCCCCCCACACACACACACACACACACACACACACACACACATACACAGGCCTACACTTGTGTGTGTCTGCGTGTTCATGCATGTGTGTGTATGTTACTGAGCATGTATGCCCAATCCGTGCATGTGTGTCTATCTATGTCCATGTGTGTGTGTGTGTGTCTGTTCTCCACTAAACGTTCTCCAGACGGAAAAGCCTGGAACATCCAACAGGAAACAAACAGAAGCTTCCCTGAGATGAAGTCTCACACACACACACACACACACTTGACAGCTCTGGACAAGATCTCATGCCAGGCGCGTGAGCGTGTGTGTATGCGTGTGTGTTCATCTTTCTTTCCTTTTGGGTGCTTAAGTGTCTTTTTTTTTTTTAATCCTAAATGTTTATCAGCGATGGCAAAACAAAGTCGTCTTTTATGTCTTCCTCCTCACGTAAACAAGCGCGATGACTAGCCCTGACAGGAAGTCGGCACTTTCCAAGCGGAAAAAATGTGTTGGGCTCACCTCGTTGGGTTGGTCAGTGTCGTTGGACGAGCAGGCGGTGGCGATGACGGGGTAAACGTCCGACCATCCTTGCTGGGTGCACTTCCTGCTCAGGTTACCTACAAAACGTCACACTAGCAATTGATGATCAAAAATAAATAAATAACGCAATACTTACTCCCACAACGTTATCAGTCAGCAAGTATTTGCCAAAATTTCACGTCCATGAAAGGACAGTTGGCAACAGTTACACAAGCTAACAGTTAGCACACAGAAGCTAACACCAAATCGCTGCCAATGGGGTATAGAAGCTATATGTTTGCCAAAAGTTAGCATAAATAAGCTAATAATTAGCAAAGAACTGACAACAGTTAAGAGAACAGAAGCTAGCAGTAGGATGGTGGATTGAGTCTAATAGTTAGCAAAGTTTTAGATTACAGAATTTATGTTAGCAAAATATCTACCAACAGTTAGCATACGGTGGCTAACAATTAGCAAAAAGCGGCCCAAGTTAGCAAATATCGAATAAGGGTTATCATTGGACCTTCATGTTGCTTTAAGACGAAGTTGGCTAAATTAGCAACGCGTGCTAACAGCTCACCCTTCTTCCCAAAAAGGTGAAGGAGGGGCGTGGGGCAGGGTTGGGTGACCACCTCGCCCACCGCGGCACTGCGCCAGCACGAAGCGTTGTCCCACTCGCCCGCACATCCTGAAACACAAAATTAATTAAATAAGCATTTATTTGAGTAAGCTGTAAATAAAAAAAAAATCGAATAAACGGTGTAGGTGTGCGGTGCACCTGCGGGGGGCGCTGTGTACTGCTGCAGGCCAGCGTGACACTCTTGGCTCGCTCGCTTCATCTCCCAGGTGAAGTGGCAGAGAGGAAATCTGCCCGCCGCCTGCCGGCACACCAAGCAGACGGCAACAATATTTGGGAATAGGTCAAAAGTTCATGTTGATAAAACGCCACTGGCGCAGCTTTGTGGAGTAAAGTTCACCTCTGTGATTAAAAAGAAAAACGTTCACAATAGGTCTATAATTTGTCATCCTTGGGAGATTTGGACAAGCATGCAAAAAGTTCGTCTTCTTGAATGTTTCCCTCTAAAATAAAATTGCGTCGCTGGTAAACACAGCTGGCATCATTATAAACGTGCTCTTCTTTTCCCACCATTTAGCAACGTATACTCACATCCACACATGCACAATGTGCAAAATAATAACACTTGAATTGATTGAGTCCGTATGTCAAACGAACTTTGGAGATAGTAACTGTGTGTGTGTTCAGGGAGTTGCTGTTTACATGAACACTCTAAAGCATTTATGAGATGTCAGGGTGTTTCAGTACTTTACCACACATACACGCACACACGTTCGTTAACAAAAACAACTTGGGGTGAAATAACGAACATCGCCGTTATCAATGACGCCTTTTCATATTTTGCGCTGCATGTGAACAGTTTGTTGACTCGTGTGTGGGCTTTTGGTACAAAAAGATAACACGGAGAAGATAAAGAAGATGAAATATTAACCAGACGTACGAGTAAGTACGCGACTGTGTCACATAGTTGAACACTTCATGGAGACGCATGAGAAGGTGATGCCATGAGTGACATGAGAAAATAAAATGAAGTCGGGGGAGAGGATACGAAACGCTTAAGTGCATGAGGAGTCCGAAGATGATGTCAGATATGAGAACATGATGTCAGAACATGAGATGAATGTAAATTAGGTCATGTGACATGAGAGAATGTTAAACTGATAATATGATGTCAGCGAGAGATTGTGGGCCGGTTACAAGTGCATGAGAATTGATCGATCAAGTCACATGACATGAGAATATGATGTCAAAGGGCATTAGAAGAATCACAGGAGAGATGAGAACACATGTCAAACCAAACGTAAGGTCAGAAGATGTTGACGTTCATAAGATGGCAAATAAATGAGAATCTGATGTTCAGACATGACATCCATGAGTTGATGAACTAACCTCATGCGTGAGGAAGACGAGCATCAGGATGAACGTCATGATCTTCTCATCCAGCTGCTTCCGGACTTCCAGACTTGTTCACATACGAGCCTGCGCTTCTTCATCAACTCACAAGTCCTTTAGAAGTTGACTTGATGAACAAATACCAGAACGTGTTGTCCATGGGTGTTCGGAGCACTGAAACTCGCGCGCGTGCTCGCCACACGAATGAGTCGCGCGCAATCCCGCCTCCTCTGCCACAGCGACCTCTGGTGGACAAAATGCAACTTTAAAATGGCCAAATTGTCATCATGCAAATGAACGTAATGAAGGCAAGAATGGAACAGGAAGAATCATTTAAATAGCTATACAAAAATTACAAAGTGAGATTTGAACATTATACATACCAAATTCCATGCTTGTGTCATGTTTTGGTGTCTTGTACTTTTCTTCCACTTGTGTGCACCATGAAATACAAGCATGCTACTCACGAACGTTTAAAATTGTGAAAATGTGTTCTAGCGGTCACATGATCAAAAGTATGACTTAAAGGCGGGGTCTCTTTAGCCAATCAAAGCACTTTATTGCACTTGTATAGTGTGACGTGAGCCAATAGAAGACTCTTATAAAAGTGTCATTTCATCTTTTGAAGTCATGTGTACAAAACAAGTCACACACATTTGTACCGTACAAAATCAACACTATTTACATACAATACACACGCAAGCACACACACACACACACGCACACACACCTGATGGGACGTCCTTTGTCGCGCTTGAACACACACGGCCGCTAAACTGCTAGCATCGCTAAACTAGCTGATATGCATAAAGACTTTTTTTCCCGCCTCCCTGTCGGTGGTGAACTAAAAAGACTTAATGACATATATTTATTGAAAATATTCTACATAATCTGCGTCACAGTCCGCGGCATACTGCTAACTACGCTAACAGCGCAAAGCTAGCCAACACCAACACTTCCACCATTTTGGGATGGACTGACAATATTCAAGTTTTTATTTGTAATAAATATTCATCTTTAATCTTCTGCATCCGTTCTAGACTTTGAATAAAACATCTGAGTTAGTGCACATAAGACAGCAAAGTGTTTTGTCGCAAAACACGCAAGCACACGACTAAAAATTCTCGCCTCGGTCAAAATGATTTCAAGGTGGTGAGGAGAATTTAACTAATAAAAGTTAGTCTAAATGTGTTCCATTGCATCGTACAAAGGTTATCATCCAAAGAAATGTGGTCACATTCTGAGGAATAAAAACACATCTTTTGCTGTGATGCAGCCTGGACATTTTAAATGTCACATTTTAAAATATAAAATCCATCCGCCCGTTTATTCCTCTTGAGCTGCTGCCTATTCCAGCTGACTTTGGGCGAGAGGAAATCGCAGGGCACGCACAGACAAAATATTTGGACAGTGTTCTGATTACAAGTCCAGTCCAGTACGTGGTGGTGACAAATCTGGAACTGGTAAAAAAAAAACAAAAACAAACATCAAAATGTGTTCAATTTCACAGTAAAAAGGTTAAAATTTCATTTCAATGATTCATTCAATGAAATGTGGCCACGGAAAAATAAGGAATAAAAGTGCATCTTTTGCTGTGATGCAGTCGGACATTTGAAATGTCCCTTTTGGAAGAAAAAAAAAAAATCATCAAACTGTTTTATGGGGTGGAGGGTGGGGGGAACAAAGTCTTTTTTTCTCCTGGCAAAGGAAGTGAGGACCATTTTTAGTTGTTGTCTCAGAGAAAATAAACAAAGTGAAGACTTGAATTGACAGACTTCACTTTGTTAAAAGTGTCACACATGCAACTTTGGGTGTCCTAATGCTACAGTATTAGCTTAGCACTAACAGCTTCTCCATGTACTAAAAGCAGGGGCTCTCAAACTTTTTGGGCCTAAAGCAAGGACCCCTGAACAGGGAAGGGATTTTCCCAATTAAACAAACTAACTACTAAATGCAGGAAAAGAAAACTACAAATATGCAGAAGATAATTTTTTCCCCCGCAGTCCCCCCAAGCCATAATGCTTGTGTTGGTCCAAGCGCCGAAGTTTGAGAACCCCCGACGTAAGCGACACATCTAAAAAAAAAAAAAAAAAAACGGGCGGAAACGTCATCCACAAATTTTTCTGTCACATCGGCCGTCCTCACGACTTCCTCCGCTTTCTCTCCACACGATGAGTAATGTTGCAAAGGGCTGCAAATGTTTCTGCAAATTGCAATTGTGGAAATATTCCAAAGTGGAAGCTTTTCATGGGAATGAAACGGAAAGAGATCAATGCCAACATTTTGTTTTGCCACAGGCGGACTGCCATGCAAAATAAATAGCTCTCCTTGCCCACATGCGAAGGCATTACAGTCACACGCTCCACGGTTGCTCTGCTCAAATCCGCAACTATCGATGCTAACCATTAGCATGTCAATGGCGTCTCACATTGTTTGCTAGCCTTAGGCTAAGTGGACTTTTGCCCAAAGCGAAGCTACTATTTTGTTGTTGTTCTGTTTAGTTTTTGAGTAAACTTCAGCTGGGAGTGGCTTTAAACAGCTTGAAGCCTCTTTTTGATCAATTGTGAAGTGAGTTGAGTTCACTGTCACCATACAGCGCTCACATCTCAAGGCACCACTAAAAATATCAAAATCAAAGACACTTATTGTCTGTAAATTAAAAAAAAAAAAAAAATCCTCAACTTGGTCAATTTTTGATTTCTTCCCATATAAAGTTTCCAACTTTGAAAATGAGCGCAACCCTCAAATCCCCACTGAAGCGACACTAAATGTCCCTGTCACACACACACACACACGCACACACGCACGCACACACACGGGTGGGGAGGGGCTGCATATAGGGGCTACTCGACACCTCCTGGTCTTTTTGCTTCCTCTCCATATAGATTGTTATGTCAATGTACAATATTTATATTTTTACAACAAGCTCCTCACTGGTTTTCCCTCCGATCCTACGAAGCTTCCCTGGCGGAGGCCACGCGCAACTAACAAAAACAAAAAAAAGGAAAAAGAGACAAGTGGAGAGCACAGGACACACACACACACACACGCACACACACACACATGCACGCACGCGCGCTACATGTTGTAGGCCACGTAGATGGGGTCCAGCTGGTCCTGCAGGAAGCCGTCGCGCAGGTGCATGCGCTGCTTCTCGCCGCGCGAGTTGATGGGGATGACGCCGATGTCGGTCACCACCACCACGCCCACGATCAGGTAGTGCTCCTCCAGGACCGCCTTGGTCACCATGGGAACCAGGTCCAGCGCCTCCTGCTCCGAGCCCTCCAGCTCCACCACCACCACCAGCAGGTTGGTCCACGGGAACACGGCGCTGGGGAGCAAGTGCGCGTTTGTTAGGTAAGCGGAGGTGCAATGTTGCACAACACAGTGAACAACATCTTGTACTATATCGAAGTTGGACGATTTTTTTTTTGGGGGGTCGACAAGGAACTAGGCTGAAGAGAGTAGAGGAGTTTCATTAGACAAAAGTAGCCCTTTACCGCCAATTTGTTAACAAGGAACTGTGGGGAAGTGAATTGAGGAGGATCACTTAAACAAAAGTAGCGCTATGCCGCCATACTGCTGCCAAGGAACTAAGTTGAAGTGAGTAGAGGAGCTTCATTTAGATATAGTAGCACTTTGCTGCCATTTTGTGGCATCCTATTGCCAATAAATTATGATTAAGTGATTTGAGTGCCAAGAAATTATATTTAAGTCAGTTGAGGAGCTTCATTTAGACAAAAGTAGTACTCTACCGCCAATTTGTGGCATCTAGTCGTCAAGAAACCGTGTTTAAGCGAGCTGAGGAGGGTCATTTATATAAAATTAGTGCTATGACGCCATATTGCAAGGAACTATGTTGAAGTGAGTTAAGGAGATTTATTTAGATAAAAGTAGCGCTTTGTCACCATTTTGTGTCCGTCCAAGGAAGTATGCTGAAGTGAGTGGCCCTTCATTTAGACAAAAGTAGCAATTCTCTGCCATTTTGTGGCGTCCTAGAAGTGCCAAAAACGATATTGAAGTCAGTTGAGGAGCTTCATTTAGACAAAAGTAGCACTTCGCCGCCAATTTTTGTTGCCAAGAATCCGTGGTGAAGTGAGTTGAGGAGGATCACAAAAGTAGTGCTATGCCGCCATATTGCTGCCAAGGAACTAAGTTGAGGTGAGTAGCGGAGCTTCATTTAGACAAAAGTAGCAATTTGCCGCCATTTTGTGGCGTCCTAGAAGTGCCCAAAAACTATATTGAAGTCAGTTGAGGAGCTTCATTTAGACAAAAGCAGCACTTTGCCGCCATTTTGTGGCCTCTTGGTGACAAAGAACTGTGTTGAATAAGTTGAAGAGCTTCAGTTATACAAAAATAGTGCTATCGACATATGTCCATTGTGCTCAACGTACCACTCCATGATGCTCTTGTGCGCGCGTATGACGGACGTCTCGATGTCGATGGGGTGGTATCGCATTCCTCGCAGCTCCATGGCCTCCTCCAAGGCGCCCACCACGAACAGAGCGTCGTGCCTCTCTGCCACAAACACACACACCACACGTTGGCGCGCCACACCAAAGCGCCAGCGCTCACGGCAAGGCAAGCGCGCCGGCCCACCTCCGTTGGCGTCGGTGAGCTCGGTGCGGCGGAGGAAGCCCAGGTAGCCCGTGCGGGCCCAAGCGGTCTGCGTGTCGCCGAAGCTCAGCCTGGAGTTGAAGTGGTCCGACTGCAGGACCTCCTCGCCGTAGCCGCTGTAGTAGCCGCTGCCGTTGTGAGCGCTGTGCACCCAAATCTGACGCGGGACGACAAGAAGAGAACGTCAGCTCCGCCCGGCAGATGGCGGCAGCCCATTGGGGAGCGGTCTGATGAGCGCACCTCGCCCAGGTGCGAGTCGCCCAGAGGGCCTTTGGTCTCGGGGTTGGCGATGATGATGCGAACTCCAGGCAGGATCTGAAAAACAGAGGTGGCGTTGCCACGGTTACGTCAAGTATTTGAATGAAAAATGCCAACTTAAGTTAAACATTTTCATTTTGTTTGATGTTACAAACGGCTTCTTTTTTCCCCTAAGAATCCTTCCTGCTTGTTGTGAAGCCACATTCGGCGTTTGAGTTAGCGACACGTCTCCAGCACGCACGCGCAGACGAGCGTGTGGGCGACGAGATTGTTGACCGCAAACCGACTTGAGTCACTCGACTGTGGGAGGACGTGCAGACGCTGTCCACGCCACAAATAGTCTTGACATTTAACTTCAAAATGGATGCCATTGATAAAAAAACTCTCAGATTTCTTTCCCAATTCATCCAATCGAGTGAGTGTTAATGCGATTAATGGCTATATAAATAAACTTGACTTTTGTTTGTGTGTGCGCGCTCACCTTCCCGGACTCCATCAGAGGGAGACTGTGAGGCGAACCTCTTTCCACCAGACGCACCCTGAAACATACACGCGCACACGTTGATGCTAACGCGCCTCTTCGGACCCCGAAGGAGACACAAACGACATGTGACCTGTCATGGCGGAGCGCCCTCATGTCCACGTAGACTGTGGTGGGATCGGGTCCCGACGTGCCCTGCAGACAAACATTTATGTTGCAGTCAACTTTCAACATATTTACGAGCAATTATAAACCTCACTTCATCAGAACACAAGATGCCACTAGATGGCGCCATAGCACTATGTTTTTCCCATTGACCTGCAAGCAGATGGCCAGGTTGACCCTGCAGCCGAAGGCCGTGCTGACCGAACGCGGGTGCAGGCCCAGATCTTTGAAGAGTTTGGAGAAAGAGAGCGTGAGGGACATCCGGGGCCTCTCCTCGGCCACCACCACGCACGCTCGCACCCGGGACAGGTCCAGACCGCGGGCCTGAAAAAGCGCCAGCGTCACGTGGAAGCGGACGCGAGGTGACGAGACGAGACGGGACGAGGACCCACCTTGAGGGTTTCGGTCTGCAGGCCGAGACCTTTGGTGCAGAGCTCCATCACGCTGTATGAGCAGAAGGTGTCTCGCACCCTCAGCTGGCTGACGGCCAGCAGCCACAGCGCCGGGTTGGATTCCAGCTCGATGGGCGGGATCAGGATGGACTGGTGGCCAGAGTAGACACTGCGCACGCACACACATTCAAATGGAATGGAACATGAATCATTTCTATATGCGGAGACGAGATGAGCTTGTCTCACGCTCATATTTTATAATAATGAACGCGTCGTCCTCATTAGCGCAAGCCATTTGCAGGCTGATTCATGTCTGCCGGCAGGACGAGTTTAGATTTCCTTCACAGACAGTTTCAAAGAAAAGCACACCTGCGAAATTCAACATGGAGGTCACGACTCTCGAGTACCAACTTTGGTCCTCAAGGGACACTTTTGGTTTTCAAAAATCACACACGGCTCACCTCATTTATGTGAGTTGATCAGTTGAAACAAACAAAGAAGTTCTAAATTATGCTCATGTTTTCATTTGATTAATTGTAATAAATTAGACAATTATTCAATATAATTTTTGTTTAAATGTATGATATCTGTAAACATATTTATTTTACTGTATTTTTATTTATTACAAATATCAACAGCATTTTTTTGAATAAATAAATAATAAATAACTAATTAACTATTTGTTTTTTATGATATTAATTGTATTATTGTAAATGCAAAAAAACCCTAACCAATTACTTAACTTTTTTAAAATGTATGATGTGTAAACATATTTAGTTTACTATTTATTTATTTTATTTTATTAATATGTTAATTGTATTATTTGCAAAAAACAAACAAACAAAAAATTACTTAACGTGAAAAATTATTTATTTATTATTTTAATTATGGTTGTAGATGATAGTTTATTTGCTGTATTGTGCTCATGGCGCTAAGGAACTATGTTATATTAATTGTATATTATTTATTTGAACCACCATCTTGTGACAATTTCAAGAGCCCTATTTCGATAAAACGCATTGTCAATTGCATGCCAGAGCAACAGGTGGCGCCAAATCGCTCAACTGCAAGACCATTTGAGCAAATGAGAAGCCAGACAACACGGACAAAATAAAGAAGCCAAGCACGAACCTGCAGAGACACCAGAGGACGAAGCCGAGGCCGCAGTACGGGTCGAGGCAGATGGCCACCTCCCTCGACGGGTACAACTCGCACTGCAGCTTCACCGAGCGGCAGAACGCTCCCACGGCATTATGGGACATCTGTGAGGGGGGGGAGGTGATGATGAAGTCCGCATGAAGATGAGGGGTGCGAGGTTTTGGGACGGGTGGGATGGGGGGGGGGGGGGTTTCCTGAGCTGACCTGAACGCCCGCCAGCATGCCGGTGGTGGACACGCTGAAGTCCAAGTAGGCCAAACCGTCCGGGTTGCTGGGTTTGTACAATGCCGGGGGCTTCTTCTTTGGCAGGTCGTCTGAAGGACAAACACAAAAGTTGACAAAGTATGAAAGTAAAGATAATCTGATTTCAATTGCAACAGGTCAAAGTATAATGTCACCAGAAAAGTAATGCTCAAGTGCAGATATCTGAAAAATCGACTTATGTCAGGGGTCGGCAACCTTTCCGGTCAGGTTACAGACCCCTGACTTAAGTACAGCAACAAAGTTTTGTCTTTTGTCTACATTGTGTGCGTGTGTTTGCTACAAGTTACCGGTGTCGAGGACGGGCGGCCAGTTCCTGATGTCCACGGTGGCCGTGGCCTCTTTGGAGCGGAGCAGCTTGCAGATGACGGCCGTGGTCATCACGCAGGCCGAGTGGCTGACCTGCACCATGAGACAAGACGGGTCAGAACCGCTGCACGCCGCAAAATAATCTTTTGCTTTCTCAAACGCATGTAAACAATCGCCGCCTGCGTACTACCGGGGGGGCAGAATGCGAGTGACTTAAACTCAAAATGCCGTAAAAATGAGTTGCAGATTGTAAAGTCGCGCCACCCGGAAGTACATGCGACTCCAGTCGAACCTCCACGATCATCTTGACGGTGGGCAGCGTGGTGGAGATGTTCTGCGGGTGGGGCGGCCGCACCGTGATGGGGACGCAGCCGGCGTACAGCGAGCCGTAGAAGGCGGCGATCAGGTCGATACCTGCAAGACGGTCGTGAGGGTTCAGAGTTGGCTTCAGAGACAAAAGCAGGACAGTGGTCCGAATCCTACCTGGCGGGTAGACCAGAGCCACGTGGTCTCCTTCCTGCAGGCCGCCTCGCTCCATCAGCAAGGCCGCCACTCGCTCCGCACGCTTGTGGAGCTGCAGGCAGGTGAGGGAGCTGGATACTGCCCCCTGGAGGAGGCAGAGGGAAGTACAGCACAGTCAAGTCAACCCACTCCAGACATTCGCAATCAGAAGTCGGTCCCGGAGCGTCGTCCTTACCCGAGAGCTGAGCAGAGTGTAGAGAACGTGGTCAGGCGTGGTTTGAGCTCGCCACTGCAAAACCTCCGACAGGAACAGGAACTACGTACGAGGAAGTGAGTCATCAGTGGAATGGGTGTTCAGGAAAAAAAAATTTCAGTCAAGTTTTTGACTGGCATGATTAGTCTCACCTGGTCGTTGTCATCCGTCTGTCCCAGGTCTCTCCCGCTGGCCTGAGCGATCCGCTTGCCCGACACCAGATTGCCCACCATCACGGAGGCGGGGCCGATCTCTGCAAGAGAAACAGCACACAACGCCAAGGTTGATAAAGTTAACGAGGCTAGCATAAAAGCAAAAATTGAAGAAACATTTTCATTTACAAATCAAAATGTCAAACATAGTGAAAATGTCCTTTGCTTTCATTTTTGTCAATTCATCTCATACATGAGCTTTGGGCTTCCTTTTCAATGCATTATTTCTGTCTTGCTGTAAGTCCATGCAGAAGAAAATTGTAGTTAACACTATACTTAGTGAGCTTTTTTTTTTTTTTTCATAGTTTGTACTAAAAAAAATAGTCTATAGGCTATATTAAAAAAAACTAAAAAACTAAAACTAATACTAAAACTAATAATAAATTGAATTAAATAAAATGAAGCATAATTTTTTAACTAAGAAAAACTGATAATAAAATGAAGCATAAATTTTTTTTAACTAATGAAAAAAAAACAATAATCAAAATGAAGCATAAGAAATGTAAACTAATAAAGACTAAAAAAAAATCACATTGAAACAAATTGAATTTGAAGGGATACATTTTCAGCAATAAAAAGTTTATATTTTGTCCAGAATTAATTCAATAACTTCAATATTTTTCATTTACAATAAATACCTTAAAAAAAAAAAAATTCCACTTGCTGTCGACTGAAGATGACATCACCTGTGCTGAGGACCAATCATGGCTCAGTTTGCTGACCAAACCCAGAAGACAGGTGAGCCATGATTGGTCGTTACCTACTTCTTCAGCACAGGTGATGTCATCTTTAGTCGACAGCAAGTGGCAAAATTATTTTTTAAAGGTATTAATTGTACATGAAAAATAATGAACTTATCGCATTAATTATAGACAAAATATTATCTTTTTACTGCTGAAAATGGCTCAATGAGTCAAGTATCCCTTTCAAAAAACAAAAGTCCAAAATAAAATCAAAACTACCTATAATAATAATAATAATAAGAATAAAAATCCCAAACTATTATAACCCTGCTCAACAGGCAAACGCACGACATCATGGTTGTTCCCACCTGGCTGCTTCTGTCGAGGTTTGGGCAGGTTGGTGACGCAGGTGTGGGGGCACATGAGGACGTTGCAGGGGTGCAGCCCCCCCTCCAGGTACAGCTGCTTGATCTCAGACAGGTGGATGCCGCCCAGCGGAGTCTTGGGCAGCGTGTTGGCCGGAACCAGAGCCAAGCAGAACACGCCCACGCCGTGGATGCTGTCGATGGCCTGGCGGGGGTTCGAGGGGGGGTGAATTGACCTAAAATAATGGATGAGAATTGCGAGGCCTTCTACCTGCAGGACGCGACTCATCCACTGGAAGCTGTCCTCCTCGGTGGAATCGGGCCGCTGCTCGGCCACCACCACGATCCTCTCGTCCCTCAGGACGGTGACGGAGAACACGGCTATCCTGCAACGGCGGCGCCACAAACACGTCAAGATTTTGCCCGTCAGGTCGGCAAGCGATGAATTCATCTCCACTTCCTCCAAGTGACTTCGGCCGCTCACCTTCCCCGGTAGACGAACTTCATGGGCTCCACCGCCAGCGCGGTGGCCACGACGTCGTCGGCGTTGTGCCGGCGCCCGCTCACCATGATGAGGCCGTCCATTTTACCCGTGATGAAGGCCAGCCCGCCGGGCCCGATGAAGCCCAGCAGGCCGGTCCGCACGAAGGCGTACTCGCTCACCAGACCGCCGCCGCCGCTCACCGGGTACACCTGCAGGCAACCGGCAGACGGTCACGACGCCGCTCTTCCGAATTGCTTTACTTTCATTTGAAGGTGCGTCACAACTTTGGGTAAAAAAAAAAGACGCCATGAGAAGCGATGGGCCGACCTCGAAGGTGTTCTTGGTCATGCCGGTGAGGCCGTAGTAGGACGTGCCGGTGGCGATGGCGCACACGCACAGTTCGCCGATTTCGTCCGTCTGACAGAGTTGAGGGACGCCTTCCGGCTTCACCACGCACACCAGGCCTGCGCCAGCAACAAAAGCCACAATTCATTTTCATTGATGAATAAAATTTCCCCCAAAAAAACAATTTTAAAGAAATAACTATATATCCCAAATATCATTTTATTTAAAATTGCATGAAATTAATATCAATTTTCTATTCTTGCAATTTCAAATTTCTGTATATCAGTACATGCCCATCTGTAAAAAATAAAAAATAAAAAGTATGTGAGCTATTTAAGGCAGTTAATTTTAATAATGAAAACATTTGGTCACTTTTCTATTTTAATAGTATATAATTAATACAATTACAGTTAACCTTCCATTTCCATTTTACTAATATTTCTTTTTTAACAACAATTAGCCAATTATTTAATTAGAAAAAATAAAAATGAAAAAATTACATTTTTAAATGCTCATGTAAAATGGTTTCATTTACTAAAACATTAATTGCATTGTATAAACTATAAACAAACTATTTCATGAAATATATGAATTTAAAAAGTGTTGAACATATGCATTTTAGCGAGACAGACAGAAAGTTGGCGACTACAATATATATAAGATTTAACTTCATGTAGCACTTCACTGCAGTTTAGCGCCAACTACTGCCCAGGAGGACTTGCTCAATATCAGATTTCTTTGCCTTCAGTACTGGTGACAGTACTCAACTCACCCATCCCACAGTTTTGCCTAACAAGCTGAAAACATCCTAAACACGTGAACACAAACAAAGTAAGTCACCTCCTGGCGTCACCGTGCCAACGTCCTGCACGGTGAGGACGGACAGACGCTCTTCCGTGTCCACGCGGACCACCCCGTAGCTCAGACCCTGCATGGACAGCACGCCGCGGCCTGGCGGCTGACTGCTGTCTTCCACCGGCCTGGAAACAGCGACACTAAGTAAGAATGTCACACATGATCAAAATTGGATCTTGCTCATAAAAATAAAAAAAACAAGTTTGAGTGTACTCGTGTCCTCGTGCACGCACCTCCTGATGGCGACCGTCAGTGCCTCGGGCGAGCTGGCGCAGGGACAGATGACCTCGGCTCGCAGGCCTTTGGTCTGAAAGACGTTGAGGAAGGCGTCGCACGACGAGATGGACCCTGACGGTAACAAGAGGATCGTGCTCGGGTTCAACAGGTGCAAAACATCACGGCTCAATTCATTCACGACATTTCAAGAAGATCAAATGCTCCATAAACATTAGGAGTGGGACTCTTTGGCTGTCTCACGATTCGATTTGATTCAGATTTTTGGATTCGATTCAAAAAGATTTGATTGACAAGGATTTCTGCTTCAATTTATAGACGTGCAAAGAATCGTCATGATTGACTCCAGTCTGACTCGCTAATGCTAATTAGCTAACTTTTATCACTCAAAAGAGCGGCTATTCATACAAAATGCTTCAGAAATGTTTACAGAGAAACATCTTAACTTTACTCACCAACATATGCTCTTCCTACGCTGCAAAAAACAACTTTTATTGGCATAACTTGATCGTGACTTTTTCCTTCTACTCTCTAGTGTGGCTACAACTTAACAGTGTATCAGAACGCGCGGAACCACACTGCCCCTATGTGGCCAAATTGTGTACAACATGAACAGCGCTCCCAGTAGACACACACAAACAAGGGCAAGACGGTATAAAATAATTTAGATAAAATCGATTTTGGGACATTTTTGTTCCCGTCTCGAAACTTTTCACAAGTCACATGAGCAAGATTCCGTTTTGAACGACGTCTTACAAGGGTTGGACCCGTCGGCCACGAGCAGCATTCGCAAGGAGCTCAGGTTGATGTCCTTCTGGTCCTTGTGGGCCACCAGAGCCCAGTGCATGTCCCTGGACTTCACACACGACACCTTGGCTGCGGCCACACACACACACACACACACACATTTCGTCAATTTGACGGACAGGTGAAGATGTCGCTGCGAGTGACGTTCCCAAGCTCACCTTTGTACTGGCAGACTTTCTGGATCCACGATAGCGGGTTGACCTTCATCAGCGAGTACGGCACGCTGATCACGTGCATCATGTTCATCACGCTCTGCACGCACCAACGCATGCCACACGTTAGCACCGTGTTTTGTTTTGTTGTTAGTTACAACAAAAAGAAAACATGTTGTGAAAAGCCACATATCAAGCGCATTTGAGACTTTGAATTTTAACCATACAAGAACTTACCGTCAGGATGCCGTGCCACAAACCCACATCCTTCTTAAAATCCAGAACGTTGACGATGGTCTCGGCTACGGGAGGAGAGACGAGTTCAGAAGGTTGCCATTAGGTGGCGCTCTGTGCGCATGTACACCGCTCACAAAAACTTTGGGATATTTTGCTTTCTGTGAACCTAAAATCTGCGAATTGAACCGTCAATGCCGCTGACTCGCCATCGGGATAAATGAAGCCACCGGAAGTGCCTTGGCGGCCATCTTACGTTGCCACTTTCTCTGCGCTCATAACTTGAATACATTGAATTCTCTGCAGCTTTTTCCACAGTTTTTCGTCTGCATCATGTTGTCAGAACCATTAATTCTTTTTGCACAACAATAATAGAAAACTCACAGTGTGATGTCAATAATATTGTGAGCTTGTAAACAAATAACAGAAAATATTGTAATAGAACACGCTAAAAACAGTTGGGTCAAAAGTAACCCAATTATGGATCCGATCCACTTTATGGGTCAAATTGACCCAAATAAAAGGATCCGACCAATATTTCTGAGTTGCTTTATGCTGAAAGACCCTTTTCTTGACTCAAAGTAGAGGATCGGTCCATTTTTGACCCATAGTTTTTAGAGTGAAAAGAAGCCAAAGTATATAAACGGTCATCACTACGTACGTGCCTTTACTTCTTAGAGAGATTTTTTAGCATAAATCGTGCCGATCTAACAGTTTTCAATGAAAACCGTATTGAAGTTGTCGGTAAGAGTGGCAACGTAAGATGGCTGCCCTCTGGCTTCACCCACCGTTGACGGTCCTTTCCTATGTAAATCCGTGACTAGAACCTTCATTTGTTCATCCTTAAATGTCCAAATTTCTCCCGAAAGTCAATTTTTTTTTTTTTTTTTTTTTTTTTGTGAGTTTGTGCATGAGTATACGTGCGAGTGCGTCTCACCCTCGGTGTAGCAGCAGGACTGAGTGAGGGCCTGGCAGTGTGTGAGCAGAGCGATCCTGGTCACCGTCACGCCCAGCACGCTGCCGTCTTTGCACGTTTTATACTGGAAAAGACACCACAACATTAGGGAGCGCACACACGCACAACGTGTAGATAAATGTTCCTTATTCATTTAATCGGACTCCTCTCACACGCTTGAAACACTTTTCAATGGAGCAAAACCCACTTTTTAGCGAGCATAATGTTGACGTTCACTTCTCGCGACTCACCTCGATGTAAGCCGTGTCGTTATTTGCGTCTTTGATATGAGGGAACCAGTCTCTGGGCGGCTTGGACAAGTGCTTGGACTCGGTGACGAACCACAGCAGTTTGGGCCAACCTGCACACGCGCGCACACACGAGAAAATCAGGCAGCCTTTTTTGCACGGTGGCGACAGGACTCACAGTCAGTACTGAAGTCCAGACTCTCAGCTGACCTTTGAACTGCGGGATCTCCCCCGTGGCGCTCTTGGGGAGCCCCTTGTGGCAGGCGTCACTGGTCAGCGCCACGGTGACGCCGCAGCTTCCCAAAAGGAATCCGATCTGCTGACTTCCCGCATCCTGCAGAAGAAAGGTCAAAAGGTCATGAAAGAATTTAGTAGTCGCTGATGTCACACAATGTGCCGATGATCTCATTTCGCGATTTCTTGGCTGGGTACGATGACTTCACTGGAATGAATCAATCCAATCAATTAACGGCGACGTTGTGCTAATCGTGTTGTCATTTGCTGCCAGGTGTGTCGCCAGAGCTGGGAAAGCGCAAGTTCCCGCTCCCGACCGGAGGTCAGAGTGCATCTCGTTGATCAAATGCCGCGCCAACGCCAGCTTTTTGCCCATCTGTGGCACACGTGCGACTTTGCGTAGGCGGGAAGAGGCTGTCATCGCTCCGTAACCGCGGCGACGCCAGCCTGCTGTGGGAGGGGCTTTGGAAGAGCATTTTCAGCCTGTGCTGTTTTATTGCTAACGTTCCTTTGCTTGGGAATCCTAAAGGTGGAACACTGACAATAGCGACGCGTACAAAATTTAGGGCTGTGAAATTGAAAGCGTTAATTCTGAAGATTGATTTTAAATTATTTAAAGCCTCGCAAAAATGCAACTCAGTTTGATTTATTTTATTTACTTCGTTTATTAATGATTTCATTAGGATCATTTTGTTCAGTTGTTGTATTTTACAGGACTATTCAAGGATCAAAGAACGCTATTAGAACACTCTTTGATTCTAAGCATACTTTCGATTTGATGATTTTTGATTAATTCCAAGATTTTACTCAAGCAAATATATCTGGTGTAAGCGTATAAACATGCGATTAAATGAGATTAATTGCAAAAAGTTGTGCGATTAATTAGTTTTAAAAAATGTATCGCTTGAGCGTGCAAAAAAAAAAATTTTTTTTAGTGCTGTCAAAGTTAAAACATTAACTAATTAACTCATTCACTGCCATTGATAGCTATAGACGTCAAAAATTCATTTTAACTATTTTTATGAGTTTTTTTTCTTCCATTTTTTGTTAACAAGAGTATGAAAACCTAGATTTTTTTTTTTTTGGTACATTTAAAACAGATCTAATTTGTGATTAATCGTGAGTTAACTAGTGAAGTCATGCGATTAATTACGATTACAAATTTTAATCGCCTGATGCTGCTAATTTTTAATAATCTTTCCTTTTTTTAAAAACAAACAAAAAAAACTTTTATTTATTTTATTTTTTTAATGTTCTTTTTGTGTGTGTGTGTTTTTTTAAAGAAAAGATTATTAAAAATTAGGGGCGTCGGGTTATTAAATTTTTTAAACAAAATTAATTGCGTGACTTTACTAGTTAACTCACGATTAGTCACAAATTTTATATCTGTTCTAATACAAAAAAAAATTCTAGGTTTTCATACTTTTGTCAACAAAAGTGGGAAAAAAATGTTAAACTAATAGAAATAGTTCAAATTAATTTTTGACGTCTATAGCCGTCAATGGCAGTGAATGAGTTAATTAATCACAAAAAAATGCATTGAAGTAAATGTTTGCATATGACATTCAGAATATTTGTTCATGTCAAAATATTGGGGTCATTTTTTTTCCATTTTAAATTATGCAAGTAATTAATTGATTCGAAAAAGAGGAGGATGAGCGTGTGCAGTGGATCCAAAAATGTTACATGTCGAAAGAACGAACACATGACACGCGATCTTCTAATTTGGCTTCAACGCTGGCTTAGCGTCGTTATAATCGCGAAGGCACACCTTGCGACTGAGGGGCACCTCGATGGGAACCGGGACCACCTCTGCCAGCAGGCAGCCGTAGAAGGCCACCACGAAGGCCACGGGGTCGTTGTTGGGGAACACCAGCGCCACCTGCGGGCGAGAAAAATAAAAGTGACATCACGATTCCTCGAAATGCGCAGAAAGTGAGAGCTGATTCGTTTTAAAATTTCAAACACACAGCTGCATTTATTTATTTATTTTTTTAAATGAAAAAGAATCAAAAATGCAATTTGCAGCGTCACCACGTCACGGCGCTCACCCTGTCTCCGGGTCGCACCATGGGCTCCTGCTTGCTGCCCAGCTTGTGGAGGATGTTGTAGGCTAGCTTGATGCTGCGCGACCACAATTTCCCTGCGCGCACACACTTGGTGAGGCTTTGAAGGTTGGCGCGGGGTCAGGGGGTCACGCAAACCTACCGTAGGTGAGGACGTAGAGGGGCTTGCCCGCCGTGTCCAGGCTGGTGAGGCAGGGGGCTTTCGGGGAGATGGTGCCCCAGCGTTGGAGGGCGGCCTCCAGCGAAGGCGGCCAATTGGTGACCACCCCCAGGGCGTCGCCTCGCACCGGCATCATCTCCGCACCTTCGGGACGGGGCTGATTGGGGTCCGGCTGTTGGACTGCACAGCGGGACACAGATCGTCACGATTTGTTTCCCTCAACTTGCACCAGGATGCCACAAGAGGGCGACTCTTGAATGGCTTGGAAGGTGCCGTACGAATCGAAACTATAATCAGCATCATTGCGGCTGTTTGAAATTTGTGACTTCAAACCTTCCAGAAGTTCGTCAAAGTCATCGACGAAGAACTCTCGTAGCGGCGGCCGGCGAGGTTGCTTGAGCGTGTTGACAAGCTGCTGGATCTTGGCCGACACGCGACTGCTGACGGGAACGCCTGCCAAGCAGAAAAAACTCAATGTGAGGCGAGTCGCCACGTCACCATGCTGGCCTGAGAGAGGATATTGTTGTGGTGCCCTTCGGCAAGGCACCAAACAAGTCATCAAGTCAACATGTCATCAAGTGTCATCGTTTTTTTTTTTTGGTTTAAAAAATACAAGCAAATATCTGACATACGAGTGCACTTCAGACCCCCGCCACTAGATGGCGGCAGCACAAGTGACAACATCTGGCCACTATGAATTTGCTATACGTTGTGAATGGACAATATGGGTTGGTTGTGTTCTATTAATAAACCCCACAGAAGAAGAAGAAAGGACAAAACATTAGGTACAGCAAACGTACTGCTCGAGTGAAGACAGTGATTTTTTTTTTAAGCTAACAAGTGTGATGCCCTCATGTGGGCAAGGAGAGCTATCTGACAAATCTAAATAAATATCAAATCAATATTTTTGTCACCTTCTTACACTTGTCGGGTTAAAAAAAATTCATCAAACATTAAATCGATCCTTTTAAGATGTCTTTAAAAATATATATATATATTAATGGCCGCAATGGTTTTTTTTTTTGTATCTTGTTTTCTTGAAATTTACAGTTCACAGGAATTTAAAAGTATTGAATGACATTCTAAGACAATTCCAATTTTTTTTTTTAAATCTATACTTACATTTACTTAAAAACATATAAATTAAATGCGTACAAATATATGACTATAATACAAATATAAAACACAAAGAATAAAATCTTTGACTGAATGGAAAATCAATCAAAGTGAATTGTGATGTAATGGGACCCTTGCGAATCTTACCGTCTCCGGTCTCCATGCGCTCTGCGTTGCCGTACTTCTGCGTGTTGCGGGCGATGGTGCCCATGTTGGACATGGGATGGCGCTCCGTGTGCGAGTGAGGCGAGTCTGACGAGTAGCCCATCACATCTGCCGGGCCCGAGTGGTTTTCTGGAGAGAGTTTTGAGTATTTATTGGCAGTTTGCGGCAGGCCGTGTGAAGCTGGACGTGAAGGTCACGTTGCCGAGCCGAGGGAAGTAAGTGAGGACGTACCGTCGGACTCCAGCGGCGGCGGCCACAACATGTCGGAGCCGAACTCACAGGAGCGCCGCAAAGATCCTCCGTTCTCAGCGACGCTCAGCACTCCTTTCCTCTTGAGAGACAGGTGGCCGATGCCTGACACGCAAACACGTGACTCACATGTGTGTGTGTGTGCGCTTTTAATGATCACATTTGACTTCATGAGTCTGGAAATGATTTTAATGACTGCAAAGAGTCATCGTTGTTGCTCCCAAGACATGATTTGAATCTCCTTTAGCCCGTGTATGGTGTTTCACATTCTATGTTAGCATGAAGCTAACTGACTTTTGTTAACCTGAATTATGTTTTGTTTGAAAATTTTGGTGTTAAAATAAACCCATTTGAATTCTCTTCTGTTTTCTGGGTCAGTTTTACAGTAAAGCGAGAGTGACAATTAAATGGAAGACTTTAAAAGTGGAACGCATCCCCAGAGATAAACAGGCGGTCGCTGTACAATGCTACCTCGACTTATTAGCTTTCTGTTGTGAACCAAAATCCGGATCCTAAATGAGCTTTAGATACGGCGAGTCGAGTGAAGTGAAAAAAAAAAAAAAAGGACTTTCACTACTTATTGAATGGGACAAACACCCAAATATAAAATGATAACACGCACAAGGAGCATGAAGCGGATGCTAACATTAAACTAGCAACATGCTAAATGACCAACCAAAATGGTGTGAGTGACATTCAGGTTAATTAGATGGTTTAGGTGGCAAATCCAGGTCCAGAAAGTAAAAACCCTGTCACAGTTTGGCTTTAGCCCCTAATGCTAGCTGGCTAGCTAGCTAGCTCCCTAGCAGGTAAACAAGCACCAATGGAGCTAGCTAGCTAGCCCTTGTGGCTAAAGCCAAACTGTGGCAGGGTTTTCATACTTTCTGTACCTGGATTTGCCACCTCTGCTGATTTCTGTAGTCCTTCATGGAAGAAGCCTGATGATCTTCTGTGTTTTATCAAAATAAGAAATTTGCAAACATCTATTTTTACTACATGGTACAACATCAATCAACCTTTTTTTAAATCACCATATGAATACGAAGTATTGAATAAACACCAATCACTAGTTAATGAATAGTAATCAGGGAAAAAAATCATTTCGTAATACACTTAAATGATTTTTTTTTTTTTATGAATCTGATTAGTCGATTAATCGATTCTAAAAAAAATTTTTTTTTATAGTGACAGCACTAGTCACAAAAAATATGTTTTTTTCAATTTTGGCATTTCAATTCATTTCACTGGACAAAATGGGTAACACTGAATTGAGTCAAAGTTCCCATGTTATGAACTTTTTGTGTCATTTTTGTTTGTAAAGCGTGCGTTGGTCTTACCGTGGTGCGAGGACGCCAGGTGGCCCTGCTGCAGGTGCGCCGGGCCCCCGTGCGTGTGCGCCAGGTGTGCCAGGTGCGAGATGTGCACGTGCGCCAGCGAGTCGGCCAGCCGCCCGGCGTTGCCGCTGCCGCCGCTTTGCGTGGACGAGGACGAGGAGGAGGTGGAGCCCAGGTGGGCGGGGCCCAGCTGGGAGGGCCGGCCCATCCAGTGCTCCATGCCCGACATGTCGTCGCAGGGGCCCGCCTCCTCCTCCGAGCCCGACGAGGAGTCTGAGCACAGGGGCGACAGGCCTAGTGAGGGTTAGCCACGTGTCGCTGCGCGCGCGCACGCACGCACGCGCCGCCAACCCGTGCGGCGTGCGCTCACCTGGCGGCGTGTACGCGTCCATGGAGGTCTGCACCACCAGGGAGCGCCGTTTAGACGGCATGGGCACCGCCACCTTCCTTTCCACGTGGCGCGCCAGAACGGCCTGGACCGCCTCCGTGTGGACGTCTGAGACAGAAAGATCACTTGTGAGGACGTCTTCTTCGACGTCTTTCTGCGGAAACGAGAGCTGTAGAAATTTAAATCTAAGACTAAGACTAAATAGTCTCTCGCTGGGCTTTACTCCTCAACATCTGGATTTTGGCCTGTTTAACTGCCGCTTCCCCACTCACCATTTAAGGCCTTCATCTTTTTTGCAAAATCCATTTTGTGAAACATTTGGACAGACGTGAGCATCCTGAAATTTCACCTGAAAGCTGAACATCCCTAACTTTTATGTGTTCTGAATATATACATCCATTGTATGTCAATGTTGCCGCCATATTGGATGTGGAAAAGTGGAGTTGCGTTGCTATTATTAAAAGTTCAATTGATATGAATTCCTGAATATCAATAATGCTCTTTATTGAGAATGGTCACATTTTTAGGATGCTTTTAATTTAGATTTAGATTTAGAAGTAGCTTCAGTAAATATTTCTATGGGTGGGCGAGCTTCTTTACCTGAGCGGTAGCGTTCGTCTCTGGTGCCCGATGTTCGCCGGCGGTGGAAGCGGGCGGCAGAGGGCGGGCCCAACGGGACCCGGTGAGACATTGGACCTTCCATTCCTGCAGAGAAAAGCATGCAAACACACACACACACACACACACACACACAAACAAATTAACACGCACGTACACACAAACCACAAACATACACAGTCATTTTCGCACACACAAACAAGAGGTTCGATAAAAAGCAGAGTCCCCCCAAAAAAAGGAAAACATGAAGATGATTTATCAGAAAAATTTCATTTTTCTGGATTGATCGAATGAAAAAAAGTGAGCAATAAAATATCTGAAAAGAAAAAAAGTGATCAATCAAAAGAAAAGGTGATTGGCTGTTTGCATCCAGAGCGGAACCTGCACGTGCACGTGCGGGAGAGCAGGCCCAAGCTGAGCTCCAGGGAGCGTTAGCCTACGTCAGCTAACGGCGGCTAAACGGCTAATAAAGCGCCGTCCTAAATTTGTCGGGATCGCGAATCCATCCACGCAAATCGACAATTAATTTTTCCTGAACTTTGGCTGTGTGAGGGTCCCGAACCAGGTGACTAAATTACCTCCAGCATGTGGAACAAACGCTCTGATCAGCTTGGACCTCTTCTTCTCATAACCCTTCTGAGTGATGTCGCCTGCAAACACACACACACACACACACACACAGCGTCTGGGCCAATCGGTTCAAAGGTGACAAATTAAAATGAGATGATGAAGAATGGATGTGGAAGGAGAAGTGAAATCAAACAAAACGCTGCTTTTCAAACTTTCTGCCGTCACCTCTAAGGTCCAAACTGGGGGACAGGAAGTTGCCGTGGCAACGTTTTCCCGTCACTCGGCGAGTGCAACCAGCAGCACTAATACAGATAATTCCTCCGCTTGTACTCCATTAAACGCATCGCTTGACTAATTATTGATCGGTAGACTCCACAACAACACAAAACCTCAGAGGTGCTGCTAATCACTACGTGAGAGCAAGAGGAGGAAGAAGAGGAGGATGTGTGTGTGTGTGTGTGTGGGGAGGGGGGGGGCATTTATAAGAAAGAGGAGTGGTAGAACAGGAAGTGGAGGAGGAGGAGAAATGGAGAAAGAAGAGGAGGATGAGGAAAAGGAGCAAGAGCTTGAGGAGGGCAGAAGAGGAAGTGGAGGAAAAGAAGAGAAGTGGAGGAGGAGGTGAAGAAGAGAAAGAGGACGAGATTAAAGCGTAAAAGGAGAAGGAACGTGAGGAGGAGGAGGCTCAGGACATAATGAAGAAGAGGAGGAAGAGGAAGACTGCTGAGAACCAATCAGAAGCTGCCAAACATCCTGCATGAGTCCACACAAGATTGGACTTCAAAAACCGGCCAATGACGACGCGTCAACGTCCGCGCACACGTCTCACGTGCGCGCGTGTGCGTTCCTCTGATCAGCGTCAATAACAACCTTCTTTTTTTGCGCACGCACGCACGCACGCACGCACGCACGCTGGCGAACACAGCGAGCGGGTCCACAGGGAGCAGCCATCTTCCACCGACAGCGCAGTGGAACAGGGAGGGAGTTGCCTAGCAACGCTTCTCCTGGAAAAGGCCGCAGCTCGGGCGGCCATCTTGGATGTGGAGCGCCCGATGTGAGAAGGTGGGCTCATCAGACCTGTTAGGCAGTTAGTGTGTGTGTGTGTGTGTGTGTGTGTGTGTGTGTGCGTGTGTGTGTGTGTGTGTGTGTGTGTGTGTGTTCTCAGGCCTGTCGCTCCCTCATTGCGGTCTGGCAGGTAGCTGAGAGGCAAATCAATGGTACAAGAGTTTTTCTTTTGGATGAGATGAACCACCCAAGCAATGTGGATATTGTTTGTCCTTGTTAGGGTCAGAGGTCAGCTGACAGGTGGTGTAGAGCCCTGACTGGTCGCCAGTCAACATCAGAGCGCGTCTCGACAAACCATCTGAATCAAACTGGGACTCTGCCAGGACGCCGGGCAAAACAACATCATGTCGTTTTTCCTTCAAGGAAAACAAAAAGAAGCCACGACAGAATCGGAATCTTCCTCATCTTCATCCTCCATCTTGTTTCTCTTTGTTTCCTGCTAACGTCTGCATCCACATCCTGTTTTATTTGATCTCCTTTTTCTCATCACATCACACACACACACACGCAGGCTCCATGGAAACAAGATACACACACACACACACACACAAAGATGCGTCATGCACTGGGACCTTGGGCTGTCACGCTCACATGTAGGGACCCGTGTGGTCTGCAGCGCGTCCGATAGCCGATTAGCCGGCGCGCACACAATGCCGCGCACACACGCGCCCAGCTAGACCAGCGTCAGCAGAAAACAAAGTCGGCCTCGCTGGTGATTCAGTGGGTCAAGACGTCAAGAAGTGTAAAAATAGCAACATGTGACTTGAGGGGGTGGAAATCAAATGTGGCCCGTGTGCACCATGCATGTAGCATGTAGCACGTAGCATGATGCTACATTTGAGATGTCATCTCAACTTAAGATGATATCTTTTTCACGAGGCTCATTTGAAAAAGAAAAAATGAAAAGGCATCTCCAGCATGGTTGGCGCATCTGCCTCGCACTTTGGAGGTTCTGAGTTTGAATCTCAGCCCTTTTGCGACGTTTGCGTCTTCTTCTCCAAAAGCGTCCGCGTTAGGTTCGTCAAAAGACGTTAAAATGTCCACAGGTGTCAATTAACACAAAAGGAAAATGGATGACAATATTTCCAGCACAGACAACCAGTAGGTGGCGCTAACTTGTCTCCACAGCACCAAATGACTTCATTTCAGTTTCACTCAGTGGACATTTGGAGACAAAACCAAAGAATCATTTTATATTGGACGGCGACGTGGAAAAGAAAACTCTCGTTCATCAATCTACGTCGAGCGTTTCACCAACACCCTGACAAAGATGGTAACTTGAGCAGCGGCAAAAGCCCCGCAGCCTTTCTAAAAAAAAACACACACACACACGAGCAGCTGCATCGAGTCGCTTGTGAAGTGCCGTCACTTGAGTTCCACAAACAGGCTTCAGGTGAGCAAATCAAACGCACCACGGCCGCGGTGAAGTCTGAACGACGCTGAAGTTATCGTTTTTTTTGGTGTTCAAGTCAACAGAGACGAGATCATCAACATTTCAGTTTGCAGCTGCAAATAATTGACACCCACCCCAAAAAAGCCCCTTGCTTGATATATGCCGAGGGATGGTGGCAAAGCACTACTTTTGTCTAAATAAAGCTGCTTAACTAACTTTGAAATACTTTCTTGCCACCAGGATGCCCCAAGATTCGATTATGAAGAAAACTTAAATCATGATTGATTTGGTAATAATTGCAATCGCGATGAGGACAAGAATTTGTTTTTTTTGGGTACAAAACAAGAAAATTAAGACAAATACATTTCTTTGAAACTATTATGCAAGTTCCTTTTGGACCAAACAAGATTGATTAAATTAGTTAGTCATTTTAATTTTTTTTTAAAAAAAAAGGTGTAACTATATCTCAAAATTAATATTAATAATCTTTTATTTTTGTTTATGATTATGCCGATTTTGTAATTGTGGAGTTGAAATTTAAATGGATTTCCCAGCCCTACAGTAACGCACTACTTTTGACTACATGAAACTCCTCAAGTCACTACGACGGCGTTCCGTAGCAACAAGATAGCATCTAAGCACTATTTTTGTCTAAATGAAGCTCCTTAACTGTGCGGGCGCATTCTCCTGTTCCCGACTTTACGGCACAGATGTCAAGACTCCGGAACGCGACTACTGCGGCTAATTTTAAGGGAACGGAAGGAGCCTCTTGACTGGCTATTATTGAAGCCAGCTAGGCCACTCCCACAGCAGTGCAGCCCTCCCATTGGCTGACCATCCGCTCTGCGAAATGAGCAACATCAGGTCTAACCTGCCCCTGCGTAGAATTGACAAAAACTGAGCCTTCAAACTACAAAGCCGCACAGATCGGGAAGGAACATTACGACCAAACTGCTCACTGAGCAACAGGTGAGCACATGTGACGGATTGACGGCTTCAAATAAAAGTCAATTATTTGTGAGAAGCAAACTCGGAATCAACTAACTTGTCCGCAAAGACGTGATCGGGACGTGCCTGGCTGGAACTGACCTTAACTTGGATGTAAACGTGTGATTTTTTACTGCAACACACACACACACTTGAGACGTGCACGCTGGAAGTGTGTGGAAGATCATCCCCGTGTGTTTGTAGGCCGTGCAAGCCCGTATGAATAAAAGATGTCGCTTGCATTATATAAGGCACAAATGTTCCAATGTGAGATGCTTGCGATGCATTCCAACAGCTGTGACTGAGTTCCACATGCATGCAGGCCCACTGTGTGCGTATGTGGCGGGAAAAGGGGGAGTAAGGGGATGGATTGGGGTGGCGGGGTGGGCGAGTGAAAAATATTCCCGAGCATCCTCCTCCTCAGAGCAGGCAGGCCTTCGCCGGCCACAAATGTCGGACGTCAGAAGGCCCAAAAAGCAGCGCCGAGCTGCTGCATCGCAATGCCATCGACAGGCGCGCGCTCCCGCGCGGACGCACGCGCGCGCGCGCGGGCACAGGTAGCCTCGCAAGGCGGTGTCAACATCTCAAGGTCAAAGCGGGAGGGGGCGTTGCGGGTGGGGGGTATGTAGTCTTCACTCCCGGAGACCAGACAAAGAGCCAAAGCGGGCCGAGGATCGCTCTCGGCCGCCCCCGGCTCAGGCTCGCCGTCGGGCGGCCGCACAGAGCTGGCCGGGCCGGTGGCTGGCTGACAAACATCTGGATGGGAGGAGCGGGCGGGTGGAGGAGGGGCAGGAGGAAGAGGAGTAGGGAGGAGGAGGAGGAGGAGGAGGGGGTGCTAACAATTAAATTCCGTTAGTGTCGGTGCGGATGGCGATGAGATAAGAGAGCACCGGGGCTTTGGATGAGGGTGGGGTTGATGGGTGGGTGGTCTTACCCTCTGACAGCTCCAGCTCCAGCTCCGCCAGGCGGGCTCGGATCTCCAACGGTATCGGCGACGCCTCTCGGTCCGCCATTCCGCCTCGTATCGCGGCGAAAACACCTTCAGCCCTCTCCTCCGCCTTCCTCCTCTTCGTCGCTTCTTCCTCGGCGAAAGGCGCGCGACAATGACCGCGAGTAGAACAAAGAAAGGGGGCTCCAAAGTCTCGCCTCTTAACGGGGGTCCGCCATGGCGTCCGCCGACCTGGAATGGCTCGAGTGCCTCGCGGCGGAGTGGCTGGGCTGGGGTGGTCGTGCTCCTGGCGGTGGGGATGGGGAGGATGAGGATGAGGACGAGGAGGCTCGCCGAGCTTTGCTGCCGCTTTGCTTTGCTTGCCAATCGGGTCACGTGACGACGACGACGCGGAACAGGAGGAGGGGCTGCGGCTCCCCCAAGTCATCGGCAGGGGGCGCTGCAGGCAACCACACCTAAACAACAGTGACGTGGATTTCGGCTACTCTCCGAACATCCGGGCATTTCACATATTTACGCAACGAAAAGGCTCCTTACACGGAGAAAACATACGGCGTATTGTATAAGCGTTTGCCTGTGACTAGCATGCAAACCATGCAAATTGTAATAGCAATTAAATGACATCTACTTACATTTTGAAATCAAATAAAACTTACAAATCTAATTAAGCGATCCCTTTAATGAGCGGAGAGCTTCCTTTCACCGAGTTGATTGCCATTTTGACTTGTGGCGGAAGCTCGGAAATGCCACCTACATAAATTCTTTGCTAGTTTACCACAAACATGACATTCAATATAAAGGTTTGATTCCTAAAAAGTGTATTTGATTTAATCTCTGCAACATTATGCAGTTTGAACATGCGCCACACTGCTACATTGATTGACAAGTGTAATTCAATGCCTTGCTGATGAATTAAATGCTCGATGAAATCTCAATGGATGCTCGCTTCTTATGAACGACACTTACTTGATTGCTTCATGGAGATTTTAGCGGGGCAGGAAGTTGTTTGCTTGATGCCGTCATAGTGTTGGGCGCTTGCATGTTTTCCACACTTTGCTTTCTATGGCGAGAAATGGAAGCAAGCAGCTGGCTTGGATTTCAAACTAACGAAAGTCAGTTTCGCGGCTGGTCAAGCAGTATGCAGGGCGTAATGAGGGCTGGCACACGGCCTGAGACAGCTGCCCGTAAAATGAGCCAATTTCACCTTGACAAGAAATAGTCTGTAAACATTTTTATTCTTGATCTTCAGGGTATTTTGTTAGAATTACACAGAAACACATGGGAACTATTTTCATACTGTGTAAAAAAAGAAGAAGAGGCATGTAGCAAGGCCTTAACGTGTAAAATTCCTGATGTTTTTCCATGACAGATGGTTGTTGTTTACACCAATCTCGTCGTCCTCGTTCGTGATCACTCTTGTGATGGAACTCACCTGCCACCTGCTGGACATCAAGCCACACTGCAACAGTCCTCTTTTGACCCACATAGTCTTTGCAGGATATTACCAACACAGACACACGTTTCACAGTCGAAAAGGCACTTGTTTAATATTTCTCTGTATTATATACAACTTTACAAACAGACAACGTACATGATTCACATGTCAAATCTTGAACAAAACGGAAGTCAGCGGTGCTTTCCTCCTTTGATGAGGACTCGAATGTTTACAACCTCGACACAACATTCAAATATCAAATAAAAACAAACAATTCTCCCTCCAGCCTTTTCAATTTTGTCTTTTGTATTTTTTTTTTATTTTTTAAGAATTGCTCGTGTTTTGTACTTCTTTTGCCGCCTAATCTCAATTGACATGTTTTTATCGTTAGTAGAGACGTGCCGTGTTGTGTTTGCGCCAAATAAACCTTTTGGAATTGGTCAACCTTAGAACAGAGGTCAAATTAACAAACGATGCAATCTGAAAGAAAACCACATTTTAAGTGCTGCGTCTAGAATGAATCCCATTTGACCCACATTGTACGGTTCAATCCAATTTAAAAAATGACAATAAAAAAAAAAAAAAAAGTGAACGTGTGTTTCAACTGGCCAAAGGTGACCACAATTTGCTGTTAACACTATTGAAATGTTTAAAGAACTGAAGTCCGGACAAAAAAAGGAAGAAGTTTCATTTCATTTTCATGAACACAAAATGGTTCATAAAAAGGAAGCAAGATGGACAACAGAGAACCCAGAGGGTTAATTAACTCATTCACTGCCATTGACAGCTATAGACTTTAAAAAATTCATTTGAACTATTTCTGTTAGTTCAACATTTTTTTTTCCATTTTTGTTAACAAGAATATGAAAATCTAGATTATTTTTGTACATTTAGAACAGATAAAATTTGTGATTAATCATGAGTTAACTAGTGAAGTCATGCGATTAATTACGATTACAATTTTTAATCGCCTGATGCCCCTAATTTTTTATAATTATTTCTTCTTCTTTTTTTTTAAACAAAAAAAAACACTTTTTTTTTTTTAAAAAATAATCTTAGTTTTTGTTTTTAAAGAAAATATTATTAAAAATTAGGGGCGCCAAGCAATTACAATTTTTAATCGCATGACTTCACCCGTTAACTCACGATTAATAAAATTTTTAAAAATCTAGTTTTTCATACTCTTGTTAACAAAAGTGGGAAAAATGTTAAACTAATAGAAATAGTACAAATTAATTTTTGACGTCTATAGCCGCCAATGGCAGTGAATGAGTTAAATGCAAGTGAAAGTGATGGAACAAAATAAACATCACAATCTCATTTTGGGGAAATCTCACTGAAATGGGCAACAGGATGCGAGTGAGTGAAGCTCATACAAAGAATCCATAAGAGCAAGAAACACAAACTAGACGGGAAAAATGAACAAGCGTGAAAACGTTTGAAACATGACAACAGCGCATTCGTAAATCCAGCGGGCGTTACGTCAACATTTTGCTCCTCTACTTCTCTTCAACGGGAGGCGCCGGCCTACCGGAAGAAGATTTCTGGCAAATGGCGGCGTAGCTCAACTTCTGGGAGGCCTGCTCAATCACAAAGTCAGACGCCTGGCAAATACGCCCCCCCCGCCCTCCCTTTTTTTAATCGATGTGCTTTACCTGACTGGGGACGTCATCGGCGGAGGTGGATGAAGGTTGTGTCGGTTCAGGCGTCTTCTTCACTTCGAGGGGAGGAAAGTTGGAGACCCCGAGCTCGATGGGCGACGGCTGGCGAGGAGGCGAAGGTTGTTTCTGCGCACACACAATGACAAAGCTAACATTAGCTGGGTTTAAAAAAAAAAATCAAGTGATCGATATCCAATACGTTTTTCTTTTCAAGCCCGATATCCATTCATAAAACCATGAATCGATTATTTTATATATCTCTTTTTTAATATCTTGAAATGTAATGTTCACTTGAATTTAAAAATATTTTCTTACCTTTATAAAAAAAACGGACTTATTGCATTTTCAGACAATTCAAAAAAAATTTAATTTGCATTTACAATTATTGAATTCGATTATAAAATATTTTTCACCTATCACACGTATTTTTTTTTTACTAATAAACTAAATCATTTGAGCAGTTACTGCCTACACAAAATGCACTTTGGAATTGAATACTTGTGGAGTTTTTATCATGTCCTTGACATTTACGAAGAATTGATGTGCTATAATAAATCAATCAAATCGGGGGGGAAAAAAAAATCGAATCGATTGAGGAAATTAGAATCGATAGCCAGCCCGAGCGATCGTGCAAACAAAGCCAGGGAAGAGTCAATCCAACTTACACGATGGAGTCCATCTTTTTTAAGATCAGACCAAATTTTCTCTCTCCTTCTCTGGCCGCCATTTTCAGACCTGCAGATCGGGGGCAGTGACATCACACTCGCTCAAAAGAGAGAGAAAAAAGAAAAGAAAAAAAAGAAAAGTGGAGGCAGCTGTTTTATTTTTGACCTTGCTCCCGCTAGAGGTGGCGTCCCAGTCAGCCTATCGGAGTGTCTGCTGTGATGAGACCAGTTGCCTCTTGAGCGGGAACACCGCAGAACCCGCCTCGGGGGTGTGGCCATCTCACGTGAGGGTTTCTCCGCCGGGTCGGCGAAAACCCTCGGATTCCTGATTTGACCCGAACCTGACGTCTTGGCGCCCCTTCGAGCATGACAGGAAGCGTAACGAACATCGTTGAGTGCATGAAAAGGACAACCATGGGAATTTCCTTGCGACGTACCTGTTCCTGCGCGGGACGTGAGGTTGGACGTAACAGGCTGCCGGGACGCCATTCAAGTCGCCGCTGAGCTCCGGCGGCTGCAGAAAAAAAAGAAAAAAAAAGAAAAAAAAGAAGAAGCATTAAAGTTCTCCGTGGCGTGAGGAGGAAAGCGTCGCAAGGCGACCCACCTCAGCGCAGTTGGCGTATCCCGAGTCGGACCAGGCGGGGTAGGCGAGATCGTAAAGCGGCTGGCAGAGGTCCGGCGGCAAGTAGGACGCCAGCTGATCGGCCTGGGCGGGGACGAAGCCGTTGACCGGCACGCGGGACGCGTAGCTGGTGGATTTGGCTTTCATCCGCACCTTGATGGTTTTGCCCTGGAACACGACGACCTCCTCTCGCAGGTACTTGTAGGCCTGCGCACACACAACGGACTCACTCACTTTTGTTTGGCTGGCCTGTTTCTCATTTCTCATTTTCGGGACGCGTTTTGTGCTGAAAGAAAACCTTTTTTTTCTGTTACAGTAATGACTGTAAATACAGAAGTCTGCAATTTAAAACGCAAAAATGTGCACTAGTTTTAATTTTATCCACCATTTTTATATGTAGTCTCAGTTTAATCACGCTTGTTAGTTTTGATCATACACTCTAAAAACAGTTGGGTCAAAAATAACCCAACTATGGGTCAAAAATGGACCGATCGTCTACTTGGGTCAACTTTGAGTCAAGAAATTGGTCTTTTAGTGTAAAACAACTCAAATATTAGTCAAGATGCTTCACTTGGGTCAAAAAAATGGGTCATTTTGTATAAAACAACCCAGAAAGTGGATGGGCCCATTTTTTACTCCATAATTGGGTTACTTTTGACCCAACTGTTTTTAGAGTGTAGTTAGTCAACCTCATCTCGTTTCTATTTAGTCCATTTTTAGTCGACTATCAATTTAGAATTTTAGTCCAAGAAAACATAATTTTATTCGTCTAGTTTTAGTCAACAAAAACTGTCAACAATTTTGTCTACACTCTCTATAGTCCGGGTTTTAATCTAGTCTGGTTTTAATCCAGTGAAAAATGTGCATTGACAAAACTATTTTCGTTTTCATTGAGAAATGAGCACTAATGTGCACATTCCATCCTCAGAAGATCCCCACCAAAATGGCCGCCAAGATGGCTGTCAATCACCTGGTAGGCGTCGGCCTCTGATCCGAAGGTGACGAAGCAGTAGTCGCCGTTCACAAACTCGTAGCTCAGGAACTTGGGCAGCTTCTCGTCGCTGAAGAGCGCTTCCACCTCCTGCAGGGCAAATGGTTACTTTTGGGCAGCGGGTGACGACGGCGGCGGCGGCGGCGAGGACGAAGGTCTTTCCTGGCGAGGGGTCTCGCTGGGGATCTCTCGCAGGATCAGGACGTATTGGCTGCGGTTGACTCGCGCTTTCCGCCCGCAAGGCGACATCTGGACGTGCGGCACAGCTGAGGAGCAAAGAGACGGGACGCTCGTCAGCGGCTCATTTTTCCGACCGCGAGATGACGTCATGGACGCGGACTTTCGATGACGTCGGTGACGAGCTGCAAGTCGGCGCCCAGGCGCTTGACGGCGTCCAGCTCGGCCAGCGTTGCTATGGAAACGTACTGGTCCTCGTCCATCTGAGACTGGAGGTATAAATCGCTGGCCAGGTGCTCCCTGCCGAAGAAACATGGCCGTGTTTTTTTTTTTTTTTCTTTTTCCTGAGCATCGTCAATTTGAGACCATTCGGACCCAAAAGTTTCCCGCTCACACTTCGAATGCTTTGTGTCTCATTGAGGAGAAATGTTCTTCTTACCTGCTCAGACAGAACTCCAGCACGCACCTCAGACGTTCCATCAGCTCACCTGAAAGGAAACAAAGCTGCAACAAACTGGACCTGCAAAGACGAGGTGGGGGGGGGGGGGGCAATACCTGTGTCTGGTTCTGGTAGGATGTGATTCTCTGCTGCCTCGCATTGGCCATCAACTTGATTGAAGGGCATGTGGGCCAGCCAAATGCGCATTTTGCCTGCAAAGAACCCACACCACATGTCAGCGCCGACAGAATCCATTCGATCCAAAGTGCAAAATTAGTACGGATGGAAAATAGTATGTAATGCATTCTTCATTTTTTTTTATAATCATAGCTACTGTTGTTGAGGTTGGGGGGGGGGGTTATAATTGGAACCTTTTCGTTCTGTGTACACTTCAGAAAAAGGCCGTTTGCGCTCTAAGAAAAACGTTGATAAAATTCAAAACAGGGGAAAAAAAATCACCTACAACACAAAAAAAGTGTTTTATTATCAGTTATCATCCAAAATGTCTTTAATGAGAGGGAGGGATGTTTAAAAAAAGAAAGAAAAAAAAGACAATAGATAAAATATAAATAAATAGCAAAAAAAAATAATATTGAAAATAAAGTTTAAATAAATTCTGTAAAAAAAATCTATAACATTTAAAATAGAAAGTCAGCAAATAAGCATTGGAACGTTCTATTATTCAGGGATGTGATTTGATCAAAGTGGAAATTATCTGAAAATTTAGCCGGGGGTCTGGGGGCCCTGGTGGGGGGACAAGGGGGGCGGAGCTCATGGGTTTTCCGTGTTTTGAAGTACTTTCAATGCACTCACATGACAAAGAAATAGACAAAACAACAGCATAAATTTTCAATGTATATTGAACTATCCCATATAAAATGGCAGTTTTAGTCAACTCAAAATCAGTCACATTCAAAAACATTGGACTGCCTTTGCTTTTAAAAACTATCACTGAGAATATCATCATATCTAACTAATGTGATTACTAAGTTAACACATCAATAATGTTGAAGAGTTCAAATTTCATGAACAAATAATTGTATCATGACCAAATGAAAAGTAACTCATATTAGAGCATACCACAAATGTCTTTGTTATAGCAGAAGATGTTATCTGTCGGAGTCATGTGCATACACAATGAACTACTAAAAAAAAAAAAAAAATAAAAAAAAATAAATCGGATTTTTTTTTTTTTGGGGGGGAGATAAAAAAAGTGGAATTCCGCGAATTAGCGGAAAAATCACATCCCTGAAAATAGAAAGTCAGCAAAGAAGCATTGGAACGTTCTATTATTATTATTATTATTATTTCCTGTTTGTCTGTTTGGTTTGAAATAAATTCTCACATTTGTTAAAAGTAAAAGAAGGTGAATGACGCCACAAACTGGCTGCAAGCAATGGTGCCGTTTTTTTTTTTGGTTTTGCCTCGACGACCACGAGGATCAATCAAATTTCTTGACCCCAACACAGTGTGGGGCCTTCCCGACTTCTGAAGGTTTGTGTTACTTTGGATTTAGTCATTCAACTTTAAGCAGTTATGTTACAATTAGACCTAGCAGAGAAAACACTACCTGTCCATTTTTTCCCTTGTTTTTCATTTTTCTGTTTCAAGCTGTGTCACTAAAATTTGCACTAATATTGCGTGCAATAAAAAGCATCCATCACAAATCTATTGTTCAGTAATCAGAAATGTCGTCACCGCCAAGTTCTTCGCCACCCGTCCACGCTTCCGCTTCGGGGTTGAGGGTCTGCACGGCGTCGGGCTGCTGAAAAGAGCGCAAACCAGCGGCGTCACGCGACGTCTCACGTCTTCATCGTGACAAAAAGTGCAAATGAGGAGCTCCAGCACTTACGTCCTGATGGCAGCCCAAGAGCCAGGCCCACTGAGACGGTTCCGGCGGCATGAGGATCGCGTTGGGGTACGCTCCCAGCAGAACCTCGCTGTGCTGCAGTCGCGCCGCCAGCTCATCCTGGACCTGCGGCAACTCCTGGACGCACTCCAGGCAGCTGCCGTCCACGGCAATCCCCATCCAGGTGTGCTCCACGTGCTCTCCCAGCAGCTCCGGCACCAAGCCTTCCTCGTCGGGCGCCTCCAGACCCGGGAAGTACATCTGGTACGATGGCATTAGCGCATGAAGGTCCAGCTGGTCCGGGTCCGGCGAGGCACTGCAGCCCTGCGGCTGACGTGAAAACTCATCCGGGCGACGCGCGTTGACAATTTCGGCATCGGAAGAAGAAGCACACGTGGGAGTTTTTGGAGGCGAGTGCGCCGGTTCCTCTTCATCACATTGAGGTCCATCTGTTGGTTCTGGACGATCACGCAGACCTTCTGTTGTCTTTGTGGCTTCCTGAGTGTCACCTCTTATCTTCTGGACTGATGAGGAACTTGCGTCCTGCTCCGAGACGGCACACGAAGCAACTTTCATGCTCGTGTCTTCATCATCGAGTGATGCATCATCCGCTTGGCCGCACGGGTGCGACGCAGGACGTGAGGACGCTTGCGCCCGAGTCAGCTTGCTGCGAGTGAGCTCGGCTTCCTGGTGTTTGGTCGCAGGAACGTCTTCGTCTTCTCTCGGCAGCGAACGCGCGTCTTCTTCCTCGTGGGTGACGTCAGATTCTGGACTGCAGCTCAGACGGGAACGAGGGACGTCTTTGAGAGTCTCAACTGCCGGTTGTGAATGTCGGACCTGGTCCGGATGGTTATCCTGTAAGGCGGCAGATGTTTTCTTTGATGTTTGAAGCTGGGAAGATGTCATCTGGACTTCGTGAATTAATTCTGGAGAGTTTAAAGTTGCACACTGGCGGGGCGTGGTTGAGGAGGTAAGACGAGAGGTCGGTTGTGTGAGAGTCGTTTTTCTTTCCTCACTTTTATTCAAAGGGACGTCATCTTCATCTTCATCTTCATCTTCATCTTGTAAACGTTTATCTTCTTGCTGGTTTTGTTGTTGGGTGATGTCAGCTCCTTGAACGGAATAGACTTCTTTTGGACTTTCCCTGGCAGGTTGTGAATGTTGCTTGTGGTCAAGTTGAAGCTCCTGGACGGCGGCGGGTGCGTCCTGAGAAGTTTGAAGCTGGGACGAAGCCATCTGGTCACATGACTCTTCTTCATCAACGAGTCCAGGAGAGTCTAAACTCCCGCCACGGCATTTATCTTCTTGCTCGTTTTGCTGCTCGGTGATGTTTGCTTCTGGGACTTCTTTGGGACTTTCACCAGCCGGTTGTAAATGTTGGACGTGGTCAAGTTGAAGCTGCTGGACGGCGGCGGGTGCGTCCTGAGAAGTTTGGACCTCCGAACACACAATGTGCTGCGTAAGCGGCATCCGATCGCACGTCTGCACAAACGAGTCGCCATCACCTCGTTGAGGAGCTTCTACACTTTCACACTGCGGGGCCGTGGAAGAGGACAGCGAACGTTGATCTTCTTGCTGGAAGTGCTGTTCTGTGAGCTCAGGTTCGAGATGGGAACAAGCGACTTCTTTGGGACTTTCACCGGCCGGTTGCAAATGTTGGATGAGGTCGATTTGGTTCTCCTGGAAGGTAACGGGTGTTCCCTTTGAGGACGCACTCGGCTCCGTATGGTCACACGAGTCATCTGCTTTTGTCGCAATTGGACCGTTGGCCTCAGGCGTTCCGCTCACCATCTGCAGGTTGACTTGAAGGTCTTGGATTCTTCCTGAAGCATCGGTCAGCGGTATTGGAAGCAAGTGCCGGTCGAGCCGCTGTGGAGATAGAAGAGGACGAGGAGATGCGGTCTGTGACGGGCCGGGACCAGCACTTGTTCCGGATTCTTGTGCCTGGTTGCGGTCGTCCTGCTCAAGGTCGTTGGTGTCGATGGAGCAGATGCTGTAGAACCTCCGAGTCCTGGTTTGGAAGTCCTGACCCAACGTCGTCGTGACAAGACAGTCCTCACTTGCAAGGAAATTCTGATCCTGACCCGAGATGGATGACGACTTCCGGTCATGTGCCACCTTGCCACAATCGGACCACCAACCTTCTGGCTGGACGAGCTTTTGACACTTCAGGTTTTGAGTGAACCACTGGGCTCGGCGTGTGGCGTTTTCCACGATGTTCTGTCTGGCGGGACTCGGGCAGATCACCTCCATATAGGGGGCCGGCTCAAGGCCGTGCGAGAGGGAGCGGTCCGCGCCTGCCGCCGAGTCCGCCACGACGCCTGTGCCGGCTGGGACAAGAATAGCCGGCGCCTCCTCGTGAGAATTCCGCACTTGGAGATTCTTCTCGCTGACGTCCATCCGTGTTACGCTGTCAAGTTCTGTACGAGGTTCCCCGCGGGCCGGTCCGGCCTCCTCGTCTTCCTCGTCCAGACAAACATGTTGCGCTACGGCCACGGCCTGGTGCCTGACTTTCTCCTGGCGCGGGGCGCGCAGGAGGCTGCTTCTCTCGCCGGCCTGCTCGGGCTCGGCCTCCTTGCTGAAGCAGCAGCCCATCCTGCCAGACGGGACAATTCAATTGAAGAACACGCGCAAACCAGACCAGTGTGTCCTCGCGTGGGCCAACTCACATGCGGCAAGACAAGAGCTGCTACTCCCCACCGGCCGCACCCCCCCCCCCCTAAACCCCCTCCCTTACCCAGAATAGCACATGTGAAGGGGTTCATATGTCCCTGCCACTCAACACAACCCCGTGTGTGACTCATTGCGTGTGTGTGTGCCCCTGAGAGGCTACAGTGAGCCGGGTCAGCACATGGTCCAGTGACCTCCAATCACAGCGCGGGACTCCCCCTCCCACTCATCCCACTATTCAACTCTCGTCCTCTCCCGCTGTCTCTTTCTCTTTCACTTAGAACAACTCGGCCCGCGCCGCTTTTGCCCCTCCCTGAATCAACATGAACATGGTTCCTTCCATACAACTGAAAGTTACCCCCCTATAAGGTCAAACTAAGTTCGCCCGGAAAGGTTACAGTGAATTTCATGCTCATCCTGAATCAGAAACTTTTTTCTGATCAGTGCTCATTCCCTGCTACCGAGAACATGTACGGTAAATGCAATAAACATCAGAAAACACTCCTGCCCCGTTTCCCCTCGTTCCCTTTAGGAGGCGCTGCAGGAGTTTTTTGGACCATCGGGTTCAAGAAAACCCCTTTTCCGTCCAGCTGTCTCCCTGCACATACTTACCAACCCCCCTTGGACTGAATCAGCAGCATTTACATACCTCCATGTGCTTCATTGTGGGCTTCAGTATAGTTGTACAACTCATTCCCATTGCACTAATGTATGTACATGTTGTGTATAATCATTTTGTTTAGTTTGGCCTCGTAGTGCCAGTTAAATTAGACCCATACAGCAAAAATACATAGTTGTGCAAAATTAACAATGCAACATGAAACAAAATGTTTTTAACACTTACATTGACTTTTAGATGGAATCATTGGAAGAGTTGGAAAAGTACTCACACGCTGTTGTTCTGTGTTAGTTCAAATGCTGGTGTAAAAAAGAAAAGAAAGGTTAAAGGTAAGTAGAAAGTACAGATATCAGTTTAATTTAAGGAGTAAGAGTAAAACGTAGTTTGAAAAATACAGTAAATACTCAAGTAAAGTTTTGTACATGACATATTAAGGCAATGATAAGTATCTTTAACTTACTTGCCACCAAACCGTAATTTAAACTAAGTCAATTACTCCATTTTAACACGACAGTAAAGTTATGTATGCAGTTTAGCAGGCATGACTATCGTTTAAAAACGGCACTTTCAAACAAAAAATGCAAAAAATGTGTAGTGGCTACAGCTAGCATGCTATTTATGTCCAACTATTCTAAAATCAAGTAAAGCAAAATAAAGCAGACTAACTTGCAGGTTATGTAACCTGTACAACCTCTTAGCCTAGCTTGTTAGCCTAGCTAGTTAGCGTGCTAACAAGAGCAGCTAGCTCGCTCAGGAATTCCATCTAACTTAAGTGGACGCGTTAGCTAAACACGAACCACGTTCGATCAAAGTGAAACTTTAATGAAATACAAGATTATCATTTGTGGGTGGCCAAAGAGGAAAAGTACAAAAGTAGATAAATTGTAGTAGCGGAACTCACTTGCGCACAATGAACTGTAAAATGACTGAGGAGCGCGCGCTTTCCTCGATTTGTTTGGGGCCTTTTAGAAGCGCATGCGCAGTAGCGGTCTTGAGTTGCTAGGCAACAGGTTCGAAATAGCTCACAAAGTCAAATGTGTTTTTGTTGTTTTGTTTTTCTCCTGTGTAATATTTCTTATAGTGGTTTACAATTAAATAATTGTTATAAAAAATAAAGTACACCATCCAACCCCCCCCCCCCCTTAATATTCCGCAAATAATTACTTGGTACTTTTTAGCTTTTTAGTTGTTAGAAAATGTTTAATAATTCAAACATACGCCTACAAATAATGAATAGTTTTGTTTTGCTTTTTAAAGTTCTGGTAAGAAGAGACCACTGGAAAAAAACAAACATCTCTTTTCAAAGCAAATGACTTTTGTAATAATTTTAACTTCCTTGTGAGGATGAAAATGTAAAAGAAAAAGAAAAAGATCACTTGTGACAGGGTCTTTTTTTCTTCGTTTATTCAGTAATGGCCCTTAATAGTTTGTAGAAACACATATACAATTTCAAGAAAAAGTACAGTATGGGAGACCTTTAGGATGACCTGGATTTCTACACAAATTCGCCATGAATTGGGATTTAAAATTAAAAAAAAAATGTTTACCAGACTTAGTTCTCTGTCTTTGTGACTTAGATGAAGTTCAGATGACATTTTCGACCAATTTATGCAGAAATACAAGTCATCCAAAAGGGTTCCCATACATTTTCTTCTAATGGAAGATGACACGAAGCTCAGAAAATTCAAGTATGAAAAAGACTGTACATTACCCAGTTAAAAAAAAAAGTAGTAGAAAGAAGAAGCTGTCATCAGAGAGAAGTTGCAAACATTGCTCAAGTCTTTGTGCTGCAGTTCTCAAAGAAGTGGTACGCAGTCTCCCTCCAGTGGTCCAAGAAACAAACAACCTTTTACACTCTTTCTTTTCAAACGTTCATATAATTCAAAGCAATATTCAACATTTGTGTGCAATACATCTTAACTGAATCATTTATTTATTTTATGTTCACTGTCAACGTGTACATACTAATGGATCCGAGGCCAATGATGTTTCTGAGAGTTGGTAGAAAAAAAAAATCTGATTAACGAAAAAAAGTAACCTATTTTTTTCTCTCTAAAGATGTGAATTACAGGCAAAACTTTCTCACAAGACTTTGCCCTTCAGTATTAAGTAACAGAGACGACTCTTCAAGTACAAAAACACTAAACAGCATTTACGGTTTCATTTGAAGTAAGAATATGTCAGCATTGACTCGGCAAAACTCAGTCCAATTTTTTTGTAAAAGGGCAAACAACAGCCGATAAAACGCTTCTCAAGAGTAGAGGCTCCAGTAGATGGTGTTGAAGAGGAGGTAGGACAGCGGGAAGGCCAGGCGGGAGTACGAGTCGATCATGTAGCTGTTGCTGACCAGGAGGTCCACGTTCTCGCGCACCGAGCGCTGCTGGCGCAGGCGCGTCCCCTCCGAGGGCCGCTGCGGCTCGGGGGCCGCCGGGTGCTCGGGGGACAGGCCCTGGGCCGTGCGGGAGAACGGCGTCAGCTCTATGTCGTTGTCGTGGAAACAGCCGTCGAAGGCCATGGCCTGGCTGGCGTTGAAGGTGGACGGGAGCTGGAAAGTGAGGGAACATGTGTATTTTCTCCGCTCGTCCACTAGAGGGAGCTGTTCCCTGCCCGCTTACCTTCCCCCTCCTCATCTTCCTCATCTCCTCCAGGGTGGTGCAGTAGTTGACGGCGGCGTACTCGATTACAGAAAGGAAGACAAACAGGAAGCTGGTCCACAGGTAGATGTCCACCGCCTTCACGTACGACACCTGCAAGTCAATCGGTGCTTGCGCTTTTACCAATCTTCTTTCGCACAAGTATGAGTACTTGTACTCGAGTAGCGAGTGTGAGTTCAGGTGCTACCTGAGGCATGGACGAGGACACGCCCGTGATGATGGTGGACATGGTGAGCACGGTGGTCATACCTGCAAAGGACATGGGAAGGTCAGAAGTTCATGCGCGTGCTTCAAAATATATACAGGATGGACAAAAGTATTGGGTCGCATTGCAGCACGATTCAATCAAGTATCATCCAGAGTTCTGCAATATTACTTGCTATTAATTCAGCTATTGTTTTTTTTCTAGGGGTGTTGAATGCAATTTTCTTTCTAAGACCGATACCAGTACGAGCACTCAACTTTTGAGTAGTCACCACTGACTGATACTGATACCAAGTATCAATAGCACCAGCTTTTGTTATATGAAATTTAAAAAAAAACAATGGCAGATGATTTTGAAGAAAAAAAAACATATATTCCAATATTGCCTTTTTCGTTAAAATGGCATAAAAATTTGTGGCCCTTTTCTCTTCTTCTAAATTCTCATTTCTAGTTCCTAGTCGTAAAATGGCCACAAGAGGGCGACCGTCACAAGTTATGATACTTTGAAATAAGGCCTGTTATCGGCCCAATAACAAAATAACTCACCCATGCCTATTTTTTCAGAAAATTGGTTTGAACACCTTACTTCATTAATTTCTAAATATTCATTTTTATAACTGTAAATAAATACATACATTTAAAAAGTAAAAATGTAACATATACAATACATTCACATTTATTTGACTAATATAATTAACTTCATTATAAATGATGCAATAAAAAATTACAATAAGCTATTTTGTTTTTAAAATGGATGATTTAACAATTTACAGACAAATGTCAACTCTTTTTTCCTATAATATTTGTTGCATTAAATTATCCCCTTTCTCATTAAAATTGGTTAAATAAATATTTCAAATTATTTGACTTATTCAATAATTGGTTAATTTATTTGTCATAAATAATACAATTGTAAATAAATAAAATGAATAATGCAACATTTTTACTTATTTTATTCAATACTGGTTTAGTTGTTCCATGATTTTTTTTAATAATTCTAAATAATAAAACGAAAATATGAGAATATGTTATGATCTTGTTACAAATTTTGATCATTGTGAATGTGTATATTGCATGAACACATTTTTTTTTTTTACACTACGACATGCATTTGTTTGTTTTCAAACGCAAATGTTGCCTGCGTGTGTGCGTGTGTGCGCGCGTACCCAGAGAGACACGGGCCGGCACGGCCCTGCGGTCGATCCAGAAGGAGACCCAGGACAGGACCACCATCAGCATGGTGGGGAAGTACGTCTGCAGCATGAAGAAGAAGATGTGCCGCCGCAGGATGAAGTTGATGAACAGTCGGTTGTACCAACCTGACACATGCACATGCACACTGTATCACACACTAGTAGCCTCCTCCACACTACTAGTAGCAGCAAAATGCCCACTAGTAGTAATCTTGTCTAACATCCCTGTTCAAACGGCAAGTTTTTGTTATTTCAAAACTTTTTCCACAATTCATGTTACCCATAGCTGGTAGAACGCAACTGAACTGGGTGGTATTTGTCCCATTTTGGGCTTTTTGGTGTATTTGATGCGTTAGATCAAAGAAAAAGTACTTAAAAAAAAACACTAGGAAGCTAAAAATGTCAGCAAATTGTCATAACATGTAGAGGTTCAAAATGACACCGTGCGGTAATTTGTAAATTATAGTAAATGGGAAAGGGAGATTTATACCCGTTTCTTTATAAAATGCCCATTTTTTGTCACTTTGATTCCCATTATAAAAGGTACTTTTTGATATACTTTAAACCAAACAGCATTCATAAAAAATCTGCTGTTATGATATATTTACTTTTTTCAAGGCTCTAATTATGTCATAGAAAATATTCCAATTAGAATTTAATTTTTTTTTTTTATAGCACAATACTGCTTTTATTCCAGAGATTGCATAAAAAAAATTAAATAAAAACTGTGTATATATGGATAGGTCTGATGCCACTTAACATTTTGAGGAGTTGAAAGTAAAAATCTATTTATAATTGACTTTATTGAGTTATTATCACACTTCATGAGCAGACCCCATTTTGGGCTCAAACACCAAGTCTAGAAAAAAACAACCTGAAAAACAAAAACAGTCCACGGGTTAAGAATATGGAACAGGGCAATGTATGCGGCCATTTTATTAGGCCCATCTCCAGACCTGTGCTGCTGTAGAAGGCCAAGCCACTGGAGGGGTGAAAGTGCTCGATGAAGAACTGAGACAAAACAATCTCGTCCGTCCTCAGGGAGTCGTTGCCGTTTTTCCAGTAGAGCATCAAGTCGTTCTCGTTGTACGCGTCTGAACACAAAACACATTTGAAGGAAGGCTCTGCTTCACCTTCACAAAACTCATTTGTGTGTGTGTGTGTGTGTGTGTGTGTGTGTGTGTGTGTGTGTGCGTGCGCGCGCGTGCGTCTCACAGCTCTCCAGCTCCAGCGAGCAGTTCTGCGTGTCCAGAGGGAAGCTGCTGAAGTCCATGGAGCACAACGATGTGACGGTGACCCTGAAAGCAACACAAAAACTTCTCAGCAGCCAGACAGCATCCATCTTGTCCCCGACTGACCTTTTCGGGCGACGTTGCCGTGGCAACCCGGCGGCAGCAAGTCAGCCAGGAAGCTCCGTCTTTTTTTCATTTCAAACGACATCGTGTGGCCCGGCCCCCTGGCTTTGAGGACCGAAATGCGACGTTGGCGGCGCACCTGACACTGTAGAGGATGTTCCCGTCGGGGTAGACGCGCAACATGATGTTCTCCATGGTGGTGTCGTGGATGAAGGAGCGCTTGGAGTGCGCAAAGAAGACGTCCGGCACCCAAATCTTCTTAACCAACCGCGAGTCGAACGTCCTGCTCTGGTTGTTGCGCGACGGGAAGGCCAGACGCTCGTCCTTCCAGTAGTGACGCAGGTACAAGGTCATGGTGAAGTCCTGCAGGCAAATGCGTGTGAGTTAGAATTTTTTTTTTTTGCCGCCGTTGTGGGAGTGAACATGATGACTTGATTCCCGGTCAATTGAAGTGGAGTTGCTGGAGCCAAGGCCTTCCTGCATGGACTTTCCATGTTCTCCCTGTATGTGTGTGAGCGTTCGCTCCCACATTCCAAAAACATGTTAGCACGTTAGCTTGATTGAATTAAATGGGCCTAAAGTGTGATCGTCAGTGCACATTATAAGAGAACGGAAAAAGGCAGAAGCTATTCTTTTTCCATGTGAAAGGAGAGTCCATTCATTTGGTAGATTCTAGGACCGTCACTATTGAATATTTTTACAATCGATAATCCTATCGATTATTGCATTGAATAAACAAATAATCGCCCCTCCCCACCCCCCATCATTTGCTTTTGTTTTTTTGTTCGTCTAATTTGAACGCGGGTTGAATTGAGAGGATATATAACGACTCATTACCTTCTGTGCATATGTATTGTTGAACACCAACAAAATTTGCCTAAGCTAAACAATTAGCAATCACAATTAGCACGCTAGCATTTAAGGTCAACAAGCACTAACTACCATTTAGTTCGCACGTACATCATTATAACAACATGACACGTGTAATTCTGCCTTAAAAGTTGCTTACAGGTTCATTGAACACAATAGATTGATTAAAATCAGATTTTGTGGGGGGGGTGGGAATCAGCAATTTTATTGTGCGTAAACTCACCATGTTGACTTCAGAGATGCTATCGATGCTCTCCACTTGCACGTCGATGCCAACAGGGATGGCCGCTCCTGCCAGTCAAAAAAAGATCAACCACTTCATTACCGATACCATCAACGAGACACGCTTAGAACAGTAGTTCTTAATCCGGGTTCGAACCAACCCCCGGGGGTTTGGCGAGCGAGATTCAGTGGCTTCAAAGGATATTTGACTTGCAGTGGCAAATCCTCATTCAAGACTTTTGTCCTCTTTTTTTGCAATCACCTTGTCAGAAGACTTGCAAAGGTTTGTTTACTAATGGAAAGCTGCCACCAAGAAGTCATTGTGTTGTAAAAGTGAAAATGTCCAAAACATGTTTGTTTTGACTTTGTGTTGTCGGTGGCGTTTGCCAGCGCAGGTGCGCTTAACGTGCAATTTTCTATCATGACACAGCAACAACACAGCGATGAGAAGGCTTTTTTTTTTTTCTCCTTTTCTTTTGACCACGTCTGCGGGCAGTCTAGTATCCTCTGGGGTTTGGGCTGCTCCCTGACCTCGGTCTACTTTCCGGGTATGTGTGTGTGTGTGTGTGTGTGTTAATTCCACCTGAGCGTCAGCATGACAGCAGCTCAATAAACACTTTATCTAATGAAGCTTGGCAAAGCTCCTGCAGAGGCCGTCGCCACGACAACCGCTGCCGGTGCTGGGAAAAAGGTGAGCGGAGCGGTTGACTCATGCGCTCGTTTCCCACGTCACGCTAAAATCCCGGTGTGTGCGCGAGGTGCTACTTTGAAGTTCAACTCGCAATTTTTTAGGGGGTGAGAAATATGCAAGTTAGCAGAAAAAAATTGCAATTTTTGCTCGGCGAGTATTGGGGGAGCGCTGAAGATTGATCTGAAGGTGAATTGAATTGAGTTGAACAGTTTGAAATTCAAATTTGAAATGAATTGGGATTTTTTTTTTTTGGGGGGGGGGGGATTTTCAATTAAAGAAAAACTCTAAAGATTAGGAATGACAAAAATCATAGCCTGCGAACCATGAATTTTTGGAATATATTGGATTTGGAAAGGTTTGAATCGGTCGAGAATTGTAGAAGTAGTTGGAGGACAAAAAACGGCAGAATAAACACATATATGTACTACTACTACTACTACTAATAATAATAATAATAGAGGATAGAATAACATATATGTGAATTATCCATCGTGTCCAAATACATCAAATCAAACTAAATAAACAAATGGGAAAATTTGTTTTACACCAAAGATGATAAATGTTGAGTTTCACATGACCACGTGCACATACATGACTGCGAGGGGGAGCTCACGCGCACAAACATGTCCATCTGTCAAATGGGCGACGTTCAGGTGAGGGTCACGAATGTGCGCGGCTAAATGAGGCATGAACGCCAACATACGACTTGACAAGAATGACCGGAATGATGATGACGATGATGATGATGATGATGATGGATAGGCGATGGGATGTGATCAATCACGATAACGTGACAGATGCTGGCTGCGACCTCTCCGTCAACTCGGTCACACGACTCAACTGACACACAGAAACCCCCCCCAAAAAAAATGCCGGCAAGACTCCAGAAGAAGAAACGGCAAACGTGACGGTTTCATTAGGACAAAATGGCGGCAAGGTTGTTGCAACGGTGCTGTTGCAGTGCCGTAAAAAAAAAAACGTGAGCGCAAATGAGAGGACAGAAGAGAAAAAAAAGTGAAGATAATCATAAGGGCGGCGTATGGCAGGGCAATTACAGTGGAGAGGAACGAAATCCTTCCAAGACACGCATGTAAAGCAGTAACGTCATGCAGGCACGCATGCTTGTAATCATGCCATGGAATCGCCGCGCAGGCAAAATGACGGCGGGCGTTCTGCCCGTCTCACCACGTTTTTCTTTTTTAACCTTTTGATCGTGACAAAAAAGTCATTTTTTTTTGCATCAGGGCAGGCAGGGAGAAGGAAATATGAGGCGGTCTCCTACACAATCCATACGGACTCAACGCACAATGCAATCAAGCTAGCGCACACACACACAAACATTCTTTACTCATCAGCATCAACATTTCACCTGCGTGTGCTCTTCAAGACTTGAAGTGTTGACATGACATCACCTCAAGTGATAGATTTGTTTTGTGTGTGTGTGTGCGCATGCATGTGTGTGTGTGTGTGTGTGTGTGTGTGTGCGTGTGAGAGACGTGAGTGTCCCCGGGTCAGAGCGGAGGTGGAGGCCTCATTTGTTTTCTGTGGCATGCATGCACACGCGCACGCATACAAATACGCTACAATTAGCTTGCGACGCAAAAAACTTTGAAAACACAAAACAAACACACAACAGTGTATAATTGTCATGAATTAGATCACAACTATACACTGAACGCAAACAAATCTACTTACACAAACACAGTATACGCACGCATAACAACATACATAATATCCCAATACTGACATTCACACATAAAACACACACTCGGACACACTACGGTTATACACCACCATGAATGCACACAAAAACTACACACAAACACCATCCATGAATGTATACACACATACATCACATTCTAAATAATACAAATTCATAATAACAAAAATACACAATATCCAAATATATGCACCATTTCACAAATATGGATACACTTTTTCAAATCATACTTGCATTTTGTGTAAAAATAAAAATAAATACAATTATAACAAAATAATCTAAAAAATAAAAATAAAATCATTATTTTATTAAGTCATGCTTGCATTTTGTGTAAATATGAACATAAGTGAAATAATAATAAAAAATAGCAATTAAAAATAATTCTTATTTGAATCATACACGCATTTTGTGTGTAAAAAAAGAAAAGAAAATTTGAAAAAATTTGAAAAATAAAATATTTTTTTATCATACCTGCATTTTCTGTACAAAGAAAAGATAATAATAATAATAAAAATAAAAAGTGACAATAAAATAATTATTTTTGAAAATATTTTGAAAAAAAAAAAAACTTTAAATAATAATTATTTTAATAATAATCGCATTCTGTGTAAAAGATAAAAAACAATATATTTTTCAAAAATATATATATTTTTAAAAACCTACTACAGGTCAAAGATCAATATTGTTGCACATGCTTTTATGTAGAAAAGGGTGCGCAACTACATTACGATTTAGCTGCTAATAATTTCAGCAAATTTGTTACTTCAGAAGTACGTAACAAACTGGTCGCCCTTGGCACTATATCGACAGCACACACACACACAAACATCAATACACTCTCAAACAAACATACACAATACAAACACGCACGCTAACAAATAACACAATAAAAGCTGAGATGTGTTTTTAGGTAGTGGCTGCTTTTGTGACACGATGGAGCCAAAAGTGTGTGTGTGTGTGTGTGTGTGTGTGTGTGTGAGTGTGTGTGTGTGTGTGGGTGTGAGCTGGGTGACCAAATGACAGGTCTTGCAGTCCAATATTGACCGTGGAGGCGGTGAGCAGGAACACAAGTTTCAATTCTGAGAACATCCAGAGTGTTTGTTTGTTTGTTTGTTTTCAAACTGCAACTTACACAGGTGACGTTCGAGCTCGCAAGTCTTTGAACGAAAGAGTCCGTATATTGTCGTGCGTGGCACATTTCAGACTTATTACTTTGTTTCCATCTGCTTCAGACCTGGAATATAATCCAGATTATTGCGCGCGACCCCCGCCCAGCATAAACCGGCCCCCACGCCCGACTCACGTCATAGCAGCACACGCTCGTTGTATTACAATAACACGCAGGGACTCACAATCACACGCACACACACAATTGTTATCTGGGTCATTTGTTGAGTGATTTGGGATTGGCCGCGGCGCCCCAGTGACCTTGATGACATCATCGGCTCGAGTGTCATTCTCATCGTTGAATCCTTGTCATCATAAATGTCGTCATCGTCAACATTTGCATCATCGGTCAAGACGAAGTGCAACTTTCCTCGAAGTAGATAAAGTGAAAACGACGGCGATTGCAGGTTTGAATACAGGTGCGCTCGTTTTGCTTGCCGAGAAGTCCAGATTGTTCGTCGTTCCACGTCATGAAATTGATTACATCACGCTCTCTCTCAACGTCAAACCAAACCAATGTCTTTTTGTCCACAAATGTCTGCTAGCTTAATGCTAACATATCATGCAAAAAAAAATCGCTTTAAGGTGAGTACATACGACACGTGTGCGTGCGTGCGTGCGTGCGTGCGTGCGTGACCTCCAAATCCCGGTCTCATGGCGAAGTCGTGCTCCTCAATCCTCAGCAGCTGTTCAGTTTTGATCAGCAGAGTTTTGGTGCTGTCCTGCTTCTTTAATTTGTAGTCAATGCGTCTATTCAAAACACACACACACACACCTGATGAACACAACAATTCCTCGAACATGCCCGAAATCCTGAACAGATCAGATTAGAAGGTCATTAATTATCATTGCAGACAGTCACTGCTGCCAATTTAGCGACTACAACAAATGATAAAAGCCTCAATTTGGTCAACAGATGGCGACCAATCTCTACGAATGAAATGAAAATGTATTGCTTAGCATGTGGGGTTGAGTTTCAGTTCTCAAAATGATCCTCGTAGAAGATTCCAATCACCCTCCAAACTTGAACTTGCTGTTTTCCCCGAGGAAGACCTCCTTGTGCCTCCTGCGTCCGGAGCTGCGTCCGCCGGTCACCATGGCGACCAGGCTGGCGACGGCCACGGTCAGACAGGTCAGCACGTCCACCTTCATATTTCACAGCATGGCGCCCCCCCGCCCACCCACACCCCGCCGGCCCCCTCCCAGACCTTCAGCCGCCGCCCCCCCCCCCACCCCAGACACCTCCACGTCTTCCCGCGGTCCAGTCGGGCCCACTAATTGCGGACGTCACACATCTGGCGGGTCGGCAACGCTTTCAGACGCATCCCGGCGAGTCGTCCCTCGTCTTCTTCTTCTTCTTGTTATTCCGCCGGCATCCTTCATGACCGGGCGCTTTGCCTTCCTGCCTCACATCAGTCGTGCCCGTCGTCCGTCTGCCTGCCTGCCACTTGCTTCATCTGCGGATTGTTCTCTCTCTCTCTCGTTCTGATTAAAATCGATATGAATCCATTTCTCCTGGCGATAGACGAATGACACTAATTCCACACTAATCCTCTTATCTACGGCCACAGCAATCTTTCTCTAACCTACAACACACACACACACACACACACACACACACACACACACACACACACACACACACAGCACTCAGCACTAATCAGGATTTTCTCGCAGCTCCACGAAAAATGAGGCACCTGCTGCGATTGCGTGGGGCTGGCGAACACCTTTAACTTTTGTGTGTGTGTGTGTCTATGTGCGTACAGTGTGTGTGTGTGCAACCAAACAAAACAATCAAAAAAGGTGGAAGCTGCAATCCAACAATAAAGTCATCCCGCTAATCCCAACAAACTGCACCTAATCCGCACTCATCTCACACCTCAAATTACACCTCTGGAAAGTGATAATCACCCCCCCCCCCCTTCCACACACACACACACACACACACACACACACACACACACACACACACACACTCACACACACACACACACACACACAGTAGTGTATCAGTAGGTGTGTGATGTGATGTTTGGGCTGCAAATAATCCAGACTTTCAATTTGTAAATGTCGAACGTGGCACACGTTTCGCCTTAATGTCCAAATCATAAAGAGTACATTTGCAAATTTGCAGTTGCATTTTTGTCCACTTGGGGCAGCAAAAACAAGTCACATTTAATGATCACTGTCACGTATCGATTATGAAATATGCCATTTGAGAGGCTCCTGCATCCTGGCAAATCTTCCGAACGGCAATTGAGTTTATCTACCTGTCAAAATGGCCGATTTCCTGTTCAGTTACAGGCCATGGGTCTGTGAGACTTGTTCTTGTGTGTGAGTTAATTTTTTTCTACATTTCCAGGGGGCGCCACTGAGTAAGTGGGCTAATGCTAGCTTAAAATGTCGATGGCGCCAAAGTGTTTCACTTCTCAATCCGTCTAAATAAACTTTTTTCCCCATAGTATATTTGATAGAATTTTCTACTTTAAAGTTTCACTTTGTAACATTTGGCCAAAAATATCTTCTTTTTATATCTTTATACATTATTTTTTTTTGTTAGTAGTTTAATACAAATTGGCAAATGGCAAATCCAAGTCCAGAAAGTAAAAACCCTGCCACAGTTTATCTTTAGCCCCAGGTGCTAGCTAGCTAGCTAGCTCCCTAACTAGCACCCATGGTGCTCGTTTAGCTAGCTAGCTAGCTAGCATCAATTGCTAAAGCCAAACTGTGGCAGTTTTTTTTTTCTTTTCTGGACCTGGATTTGCCACCTCGCTCTTTGTGATCAGTGTATTCAATCAGCTAAACTCATTGATTATTTGATCAATATTTTTACTTTTCTGCACAAAGAATGAGCTAAATGAATATCTTTAGGAAGAAAATTTAATTTGGGCCCGTTGAAAACAAACCCCTCTGACATTTCAGCAAACAGTTGCCGTGTGTGCGCGCGTGTGCGCCCTAGCAAGCTCCACCCACGGTGAGAGAGACAGAGTGTGTGAGAGGGAGTGCGCGAGTCTATTCTCTAAATAACCTGTTGATCCAGTCAAGCTCGGGCGCTCGCGGGGCTCTCTCAATCGCTCTTCCTCTTTTGGCCTCAAGTCAGCGTAAGTGTACCCCGACTTCCTTACGTCTCCCTCCTCTCTCGTTATGGGCTTATTCTCACACAATCTGCTCGTCTTCTCTCATTGGATTTTGTAGGTGTCTGACTTCCTATGGATTTATTGATGTTTCACTCCTCTCACCTCACTTCAATACTTATTGACTCCTCATGCGCGCTTATTGACATCTCACTTCTCTCATCATTTTGTTAATGTCTTGCTCCTCTCACGCTATTACAAAGGTCTGACTTTTCTCACAGTCTTCAGATGTCTCACCTCTCCTATGACATGACATTTCTCAAATCTATTCAGTATATCTTGCTCTTACACACGCATGGCTAATTGGGACAGAATCTCATATTGTCTCTTCCTCTCACACAGAATTTCTCCCCTCTTACAGAATTTCTACCCTCTCACATTTTTGATCTCACTTTCCCCCATTGTTGCCGTGATGTCTCTCTCCTCTCACGGGTGACGTCTCTAAAGTGATTACAGTAGTCTGACTCCTCTCTCAGGCTTCCTGACATCTCACACCTCTAAGATGTCACTTGTCTCAGGAGTATTTTGATGCCTCAATCATCTCACAGGAGGTCAAGATATCGGGCCTTTCTCAAAAATCTCACTCCTGAAACGACCGATCACTCCTCACAGGCTGATGTCTCATCACGATGAGCTGACTGCTTCCTCGCACTGACTTTCTGACGTCTTGCTCCTCTCACAGTATCTTACAAATAATGGGCTTAAACTGGGATAACGAATTTTCACAGTCTCCCATTAAGACCTGAAAGTCAGAAGGAAAGTTTGAGAGCGTCATTTCGATCGTTTGTCTTCCTCTAGTTTTGCCCCCCTTCAGCAAGTCTTTCAGTCTTTGCGGTGATGTGACATCCGACAACCAATAGATGAGCTCGAACAAAACAGGAAACTTGGCAAGCATAAACGAAAGGAAAACAGCAGCAAAAACGCAAAGAGCTCAGAAGAACACGGACTGTCAAGGCAGCTGGAGGCGAAATCGTCAGCGTCTCCGCTTTGTAGCTTTCTACCAAAAGCATGATGATGATGACAAATAGCGAAAGAATCGGATTGTGGTCTTGTAAATAACGAGCCATCAAAATTGAAATCAAAATCTCAGACTGAGATGTGGCTGTGACTTAAGACTCTCGAAATTGTCTTTAAATGTGAGTTAGATGTGAGATGACATTTTTTCCAAGTGTCTTTCCTAAAATCATCTGACGTCCACGTAGCATTGCTTTTCACTCCTCCGCCTTTTTGTCCAAGAAGAATGCATTGCATGTTTTCCCCCACACTCTAAAAAGAGAATTGTTGAACCAATTTAAGATTACAGATTCAATTGTTGACCAATTTAATAAAATTGCTTCAATTGGTTACACACAATGAATTAAAGTTAATGCAAAGAGAACATAAGTTTAACTAAATTTGGAGTTTATTCATCTTAATATATTCACTTGAAGTACGTGTAAGCAGCAACAGACTAGTTGACGTGTGATGGAATCCGGGCTCCGGCCTTCCTGGGCGGAGTTTGCATGTTCCTCCCCGTGCTCGCGTGGCTTTTCTCCGGGTTCGCCGCTTTCCTCCCACATTTGCAAAGACATGCGTGGCAGGTTCATTGAACGCCCCAAATTGTCTCTCTAGGTGTGACTGTGAGTGTGGATGGTTGTTGGTCTCTGTGTGCCCCGTGATTGGCTGGAAACCAGTTGAGGGTGGGATAGGGCTCCAGCGACCCCCGCGACCCTTGTGAGTACAAGCGGTTAAGAAAATGGATGGATGGATATTCCCTTTGGATTCATTTAATTCAATTGCGTGTTACCGATTTGATTGATTTGGGATTAATTTAATTCAAGTGAATATATTAAGTTGCATAAACTCAAAATTAATTCAACTGATATTCACTTTGGATTGACTTAATTCAATTTTGTGTTACCAATTTTATTAGATTGGTCAACAATTCAATTTGTAATCTTAAATTTGGTTCAACAATTCTCATTTTAGAGTGTATGATGCGAATCTGTTTTGTCTATCTGAGGTCACGGGCAGCGGTCAGAGTCTCACAAACGCCGCTGATAAAGCGGTTAATAATAAAGTGGTTATTAATATCATCATGTGCTGCTGGATCGAGCTGGTCACATTTCGAATCTGCGGCTTGTCATTAATTCCACTGTTGTCTTTTCTCTGTCAAGAGACGACAAGCCTGACACATTTTTTTGCCGCAGCAAAAGGTTACATTTGCACTTTTTTCCCCTTCCTATTATGGATGCGCGTCTATCACTCGGGTGCGGATCAGCACACTTGATCTGGCTTTTGTGTCGGAGCGTGACAAGCTCTTGCGTCCTATCGTCTCACTCATCAGATCAAGTCGAGCCAAGAAATGCCAAACAAAAGCGCGGCGGATGGCAAAGAAAAAACACATTCCCAGGAAGAACTTTTCAATCTGGATTTGAAGGTGATGAAAAGAGGGCAAAAATCCTCCTGGATGAAAACCTGGATTCTCCCTCAAGAGCCGCACATGCTCTGTCACGTTCTCCGTCTTCCTGTGTCCACATCAGCCACAACCGCTCGCTAATTATGCCCTTTCTGCTCCTTTTTTTCCTCTCGTGTGTGCGTGTGGGCTGCCAAAGATCCCGAGAAAAACCTGCAGGAAGCAGCGCGGCCACGCAGCGGAGGAGCATGGACTGAAGGCTGCGTCCATTTTCAGAAAGAAAGAAAAAAAAACATGTCAGCATTCATTTGCATCTGGGCCTGCTTCCTGCTCCGGATCAGCACCGCCGCCCAGGACAAGACGCCAGGTGAGACACAAGCACGTCTTTGTCCCACGGATAAGCGGCAACACCCAAGGGGGTCGCTTTGAGGGGGAAAAGTGACCCAATTGGATCACATGTCGGGTTAGAAGCTCACACGGGTACAAAAGCTTTGAGAAATCCTGTGTCTTGTAAGAACGCATCTGAGGATTTTGCCAGAAATGAAAATGATGGCGATCTATGTTTAAGTGCCTTTTTGAAATCACAAATCGAGTATTGTTGGTGGCAAAAAGAAAATGCTTGCAATATTTAATTTTCATTCAATGTAAAAGCAATTTGCAATTTTGTTCTGGATTTGAGCAAAAAACATGAAATGGATGATGATTCAGCACCAATCACAAGAAGGAGTCATGCGATAAAACTCCTTCGCTTCCGTCTGGGTCGTTCCGGGGCACAATTGGTGCCGGCCTCTAGGAGAGCAGTTTTACAGGTTTGCCGTGCAAACTTTTTAACGCAATGCTTACGAGGGATGGGCAGACACATCCAATCCTTGCGTAAAACAAAACATGCACTTCTGCGCTTGCTCAAGCATTAAGATTTCTTTTGTGTAGCTCAGTGATAATGTTTCCACTCACACTTCCAATTCCACCACTTCAAACTACAATAATGTTTTGCATTCCAGTCACTGTCAAAGTTCTTTCAATGTGGTTTCATTCACCTTTAGTTCCACTTCACCTGCCTCGGTTTGTCTTTAATCTACCGAGCGCTTAAGATTTGATTTCCTTTCCTTCATTCAAGTTGAGACTGTCTGCTGAAAGAAAAACAAGTCTCAAAGCCACAAGTGCGCTCAGATTTGGAATATTTAATTCTGTTGAGACGTCACGTATTGCTTGCTTCATTCATAAGAGCACAACAAGCTTAGCCGGCAATTCGCAAGAAATGTCACCATCAGGCAACTTTAGCCTGTCGAGACAAGTAAGCAGTTAAGCAAAAAATGCGCTGCGGGGGTCTTTGCTGACCGTTTAACTCGACTTCAGACTAATTGCAGGTCACATTTTGACATCTGACGTACACGACTGGATTTGTTTCAACGACAGCAAATTAGGATGCCTGAAGTGGTCCACGAGTCTTTTTTTCCCCAACAATATATTATAAAGTATTTTTCATTATACAGTACATTATCGATTAATTTAAAAAAAAGAAAGAGAAAAGAAAGGAGAACACTCACATGTTAGCTGCTGTTTGCAACAGCTCACACCCGGCACTCACACGCAGACTCGCTGACGTCGCACGCCCCCTCACCAGGATCCGCCTCTTAACACTCTTTGACTGCCAAAAACGTTAAATAACGTTTAGTAAAATCCTATGGAGGAGTGCCAAAGACGTTAAAAGACGTTTTTTTCAAAACAGAGATGAAACTAACCATTTTCTATTGTTGATTACTGAAAAACGGAATAAGGTAGAAACAAACTTTTTTTTTCTGATGAAAGATGAGAGTCCAATCTTTCATTTGGTAGTATGTGTGTTTCCATAGTCCAAACACATCATTTTCTGTGGACCTTGAAAGATCAGTCAAAAATGCTTAAATCTGCTGGCACCCACGGCATCCCTTTTCTGAAAACGTCTGGCAGTCAAAGAGTTAAAAACCCAAATCTAAAACACAGATATGACAATATTTGCAATGTTTTCAAATACATTTACAATGTGTTTAAAACGTGGATTTTGAATGAGGAAAAATATTACTGAGATGACAAAATGTCACTTTTTGAAAATGGTCTCCTCTGAACCTTCAAATATTCTCTCCCACTTTGTCTTTGAAGAGCAGGGGAGTTTTTTTTTTTTTGGGCTTTGCTAATCCGCGCAGTGAGTCGGCCAAGTGACTCATTGCTTTGCTACCGTCCGTCTATGCCGCAATTCAGCCAAGGAATGACGGGAACGTCCGTCCCGTCTGCTCGCTCGGGAGCGAGGGCAGATGCCCCAGGAAAGTCGTGCCAGGCCGGGAGAGTCAGGGCCTCATTATAGAGCCTCGGGGCAACAAGAACCCACATCACATGCTCCTGCAGGAGTCGTTGGTATGCCTGCGACACCTCCACTTGGCTAACTGAATACAAAGTAGAAAGCATGAGGATGTGTTTCACTTCCTCTTTCGACTCGATGAACAACCCTCGTCATGGCCTGCCCCGTGACGTCATGAAGATCCGAAGGGGGAAGTTGCACCCACTAAAATACGTCAGGACGAGCATGTCGTCACATCAGTGCTAACACATGTAACACAGGCACCTCGACTTAAGCGGGCCCAAATTTATTTTTGTGTTTTTCAAGTTACAAACTGCTGCTTGGCTGATGCCATCATGCCCTCGAAGGTGGGCAAGGACAAGGATAATTTATTACACCTTATAAAACAATATATTTATTTAAATTATTTTTCAGTTTAGCTGTCGTTTTACATTGAAACTATTTATTTTCCTGCCGCCTGAATTCTCTTCAAGGGCTTTGGAAGCAGTACGCAGCACTTACTGTCTCCCTCTAGCGGCCAGAGGGGTACACTGCAACTGTAATATGCTCTCAGGCTTTACCATGCTGCAGTCATATACGTTGCTGCAAAAGTTTTTTTTGTACTCAAGTAGAAGGACAGTTAAGATACTTGTGTAAAAAATAAATACTTTGGTAAAATTAGAAATACTGCTTCAACTTAAGTAAAAAATTAAAAAAAAAGATAGAAAATGTCAATTACCGTATTGTAATTGGATATATATATATATATGTGTGTGTGTGTGTGTGTTAAGGATCTGACCAATATTTATGAATGACCCATTTCTTGATTCAAAGTTGAGTCAAATTGACCCAACTAGAGGATCGTCCATTTTTGACGCATAGTTGGGTTATTTTTTAACCCAACTGTTTTCAGAGTGTACATGTACTCAGTATAATTATATAAAGTAAATAGAAATTGTATTTCATAATTTAATGTTTTTTGTAGGTGTAAATATATGGCACTCTTATAGACTTTAGTGGGGACTTGACCTGACCTGCTTGATTTTTGCAATAGTAACTTGGGAGTTGCTTAAAATTTACACTAAGAAAAAAAAAAAGGGGGGGGGGAGACTTATGGTTGATTTATCTTGGCCTCATTTACGTCCCGAAAACCAGGTATGTGAACAAGGGTGTGTAGACTTTTGATATCCACTCTGGTTAAAGATCCCCACAGCCTCCTCTTCCTGTTCCAGATGAAACCGTCACATGTGTGGTGTCGGAGGAGTGCCACCTTCCATGCATGTTCCTCCCCGCCCCCAACCAGAGCGTTCGCTGGTTCCGGCAGGACGTGCTGATGTTGAGCTTCGGCGAGACGCGCGGCGAGACGCACGTGGAGCCGCTGGCCGGGCGGGCCGGCATGTCCCCGCCCATGGTCGCGGGGGGCAACGCCACTCTGGTCCTCAGGGAGGCGGGTCTGAAGGACCGCGGCATGTATCGGTGTCACGTTCGCACGTCCCAGGGGGAACACAGCGCCAAGGTGGTCTTGAAGGTGGAGGGTACGTTTCACGTTTCAATTGTTGGGAGACCGATTCGAGTCCAAATCGTATGCCAAAAAGTGATGATTTTTGACTCTTCAAAGATTTATGACATCTTCACACCCGGTGAAACATCCATCCATCAATTTTCATGGCAAAGTAATAAAATATGAAAGCGAAATTCAAATTCATCAACATAAACTTTACAGGTTTTTATTACGTCCCGTTTTTTACGATGTTGCATGTGGGCGTGTAAAACATTATTGAAAGGTCATAAATCGGATGTGTATTTTTGTTGTTCTTGCATATATTCTTTTACGGTTGACAGGTGCACCATTTTATTGTTCTTGAGCGGTTCTGAATCATTCCAGTGCTTTTTTTTTTAATTATTAGTGTGGAGGTGTCAAAAAATTGAAGGGCCAAAAAATGGGATCATAAGTTATCAAAGGGTCACAAATCACCGAGTGTTTATTTTATTGTTTTCTAGTGTGCTGTTTTGTTTTTGGGGTGGTTATTCATCGGCCGTGTTATAAATTATTGATGGGTCACAAATCAAACACTTTGGGGTCATAAATTATTGGAGAGTCAAAAATCAAGCTGCTTTTGACACACAGTATGTGGTCCTTTTGACTACTTTCGATTACTAGAAATGATATTTTATATTTGTAGACTTTTTTTTTTGCTTTTGTGCACGTGCAGCGCCCATCCACGACCTTTCGCTGGAGCTGTCGCGGCTGAGCGGTTACGAGGAGATGAAATGCATCGTGCGTGACGTCTTCCCGCCGCCGCGGGTCACCTGGGCCACGGAGCCGCCAACCTTCGAGGACCTGCGACCAATCACGCGCATGCTGGCCGACAAGCGGGGTCTGTACACGGCCGACAGCAGGCTGAAGGTTCTGAAAGGCCAGCCGGACCTCATCTACATTTGCAAAGTCAGCACATCCTACGGAGGGCCCACGTGGACGACCTCATTGCGGGAGAGAGGTGACACCGGAGAACCTTCTCTAGACTCGTACCGACTTTCGGGACTATTTTCTTCTCTCTGGACAACTTTCTCTTGTACGGAAGAGGATAAGGGCCAGTAGAGAGAGAAAAAAAGTTTGGCAGGATTCTCACTTTAATCTCAGAATTCTGACGTTAGTGAGTGAGAATAATAGCAGCACTAATAAAGTCAAAATTCTCACTTGAAAGTCAGAATTCTGAATTTCCAACTTGACTTTCAAGTGAGAATTCTGACTTTATTCTCAGAATCCTCACTTTAAAGTCAGCATTCTCACTTAAAATTCAGAATTCTGACTTTAAAGAATAAAATCACCTCTATCCTCCTGTGTCCAATCATGTCCCCCCAACAGCAATAACAGGAAGTGAAGGTCGTGATTTGACCATCCCGTGCTTCGCCCCGCCGTACCTGAACAGCCCCACCCTCCACTGGAGCTTCTCCAACGGCGAGGACCCGGCGCACATCCTGACCTACGACAGCCGCTCGGGGCACAGCGTCTCGGCGCCCGCCTGGGACCACCACGTGGAGCTGGACGGCTTCAGGGTCCCGTTCGGGGACGGCTCGCTGCGCCTGATGGACCCCGAGCACGCCCGCCACGAGGGCACCTACAGCTGCGAGTTCTCCATGCCGTACAACACGCACACGGAGCGCTCCGACGTCGCTATCAACTCCCCCAATGGTGAGCAGAAGGTGGCGCTAACGTCAACATTTGCCTGAATTCATAGCACACAAAAGCGCTCAAAAGACCGACAAGTGCGTTTGTGCGTGCGTTTGTGCGTATGCGTGCGTCTACAGCCAATCGTAGCAGCTCGCCGCAGACGTCATACTGGTGGATCGTCGGCCTGGTGGTGGCTGTGACGGTCCTGGCACTGGCGGCCATGTTGGTCTACTTGAAGCTGCGAGGTGAGACCACGACAAGCTTTGTGTGTGTTTGTGTGTGAGATGTTCACAATCTGTGTGTGTGTGCGTGTGTCAAGGTTATTATAGTTTTGAAATTTTCGGTTCACTTTTTTTGTTAGTTGTAATTTTATTTTGACTTTTGTTTTTTCAATGTAGTTAGTTTTATTAAGTTCAGGGTGGTTTTGTTAGTTGTTAGTAGTTTTAATTAGTTAAAAAATGCTTAGTTTCGGTATTTGTTTTCTTTTCTTTTTTAAAATGTGTATTACTTTTGCGCAATATTTAATGAACACAATGGTAAAATGAAAAAAGTAAAAAAAATTCTTACCTAGGGTTGTATTTCGGCTAGGGGCGACGTCATCTGAAGGTGCTTTTCCATTTGCTGTTAAAAAATAAAAAAAAAATAAAAAAAATCTGGTTAAATAAATATACTTAAAAATAACATCTAAAATCATCCCCAAATGCTCATGCATTAAATTAATTGCCAAATACTAAAACAAAGGACATTTTCGCTATAATTATAGTTTCAGTTAGTTTTTGTTTTTTAAAAAGCATTTTCATTTTTATTTTGTTAACAAGATTTTTTGAATTTTTGTTTTTTCCATTAAGTAAAATAACCTTGGTATGTTTCAGGAAACGCAGCAAAATCTTCATCAAGTGACCCCGAGGAGGAGACCGAGCTGAACTCGGCCAAAGGTACACTAAAGTACAGGATGGAAATACTCACACATGAGCACTAGGTGGCGCCATTGTGTTGTTTCCTGGCAGAGAACCACTGTAAGGACAAGCCTAAAAAGACACACAGAAGACAAAAAAATACTGTTATGTCTTTAAACACAGCAACATTTGCCTTTTTTGTTTTAAAAATAATTTTAATTTGACATTTGACATGAAATTTGTCCCTGAGGGATTCAGATGAGCACAATAAATTCCAATTAGTTTAGTACAATAAAATAGTTACATGTACTGGACTATAGGTACAAACTTATTTTGATCCATTTCATATTAATATTCATTGAAATTAGTCCTTGAAGGATCAAATTTACGACAAAAAATAAAATTAGTACATTGTAAATATATGTTTACATTTTGACTTAAATATTTCCCCCCTACAGGGATTAAAATTAGCACAATAAATTAGGCTAAAACTTTATTTTAAAAATATATATAAATACACTCAATTAAAAAAATAAATAAATAGTACATAATAAATATTACATTGCATATTGCTTCTGTTGAATTGACTATATGTGTGATTGATCTCTTCATAATTGTTTACGGTATTCTGTGGCCTTTTTAGACTTGGAAGGCGGAAATGAAAACAGCAATCAGTTTGCCGCTGGAGGCAACAACGGGAATTCGGGCCACTTCTGACCCCACGGAACACCACCACGCACACACACACACACACACACACACACACACACACACACTCTGAACTATGTATTTATTGTAAAACACATTTTGTATGAAGTGAAAAAAGTTGGGGATGTTGGGCCTTCAGTTGAAACTTAAGGATCAACCGAAAATGCACTATAACCTTTACAGTTGACCTTTATTTGACCTTTGAATCCACATGTTCAATTATTTGGGACTTTTTGCACAACTGGCTGCTGAAGGACAAAATTCACAACAGCCGTTTGGGTGAATGAAAATTTCCCATCGATGCCTTTCTGTGACTCTTCCGGTCTCTCTGTAACCCGCTGATGACCCTTCAGCGAGGAGGGAGGTGGCCATTGACCTTCGAGTCTCATCAGCAGGTTGCCACATTGAGACCGGAAGTGCGACAGAAAGGCATTAAAGTGGACGTCTTTGGAAAGTTGCTTGAATCAAAAACAAACCTTATGAATTTGGGCGTTTTCATCTCCCTGGAGAGAGCGAATGCAAGCCAGATGTTCTTTTGAGAAGGGAGGGGGGGGGGGGGGGGCAACGTGGAATGTAGGCAGGCTGGATGCCTAAGAAGGCTTGGTGGAATGTTTTGCTGACGTCCCGCCTGGTTTGACTCCCAGAGCGTAGTCATCTTCAGACATTCAACAACAACAACAACAGTCTCTTCGATCCCCCTGTGAGAGAAGCACAAATGTCATCATCTCCTTGTGTAAACTGGACCACAGGGCAGAATTCCGACACAAACGCATCTCCAAGACGACCACTGCCTTGCGAAACAAACTGGGGGTAAAGGTCGCTCTCTCTGCTGAACTACATATAAGATGGCGGACACACAAAATATTGACATGTTGTTGGAGTCGGACATTTTTACTCACTTTTGTTGCAACCTGTTTATACATTAATACAGTGTTCTCTCACTATGACGGAGTTCAACTTTCGCAGTCTTGTTGAAATGTTTCTGACTTTTCTTTCTTCTTTTTTCAAACAGTAGTGTACCTATTTTTTGTTTGAATTCTATGAAGGTTTGAACATTTGGAGCTTATATAATAAATGTTTAAAAAAAAATAGATGACTACTTTGCGGATTTCACCTATTGCGCATATTTTTGGGAATGTAAACCACCCCATATTATTAGGGGCGAATCTTTGACTGTCTCACGATTTGATTCGATTCAAAAAGATTTGATTGACAACGATTTCTGCTTCAATTTATAGACGTGCAAAGAATCGTCATGATCTACTCCAGTCTGACTCGCTAATGCTAATTAGCGCGCTACTCGCGGCACTTTTATCACTCAAAAGAACGGCTATTCATACAAAACACTTTAGGAATGTTTACAGAGAAGCATCTTAACATTACTCACCAGCATATGCTCTTCCTACGCTGCAAAAAAACAACTTTTATTGGCATAATTTGATCGTGACTTTTTCCTTCTACTCTCCAATATGGCTACAACTTAACAGTGTATCAGAACGCGTGGAACCACACTGCCCCTAAGTGGCCAAATTGGGTACAACATGAACAGCACTCCGAGTAAAGGTACACACAAGCAAGACAGTATAAAATAATTTAAATAACATCGATTTTGGGACATTTAAAATCGATTCTGAATCGTAATAAATGAGAAAATATACATCGAATCTACCAAATGACAGAATAGGCTCCATCTTTCTGCCTTTTTCCGGTCTTTTATGATCAGCAGTAGAAAAAAGGTAGGTTCACAAAATTCAGACGTTTCTGCCAGTAGACCCTCATATTGAAAACAAAGCATTGCTGTCTACTGGTGCAACTATGTGAAGTATCCTTGGGCGGTGATAACACATCATGTGATAGTGTGTTTAAGTGAGTGTGCAACGGAGGCGAGGTTTGACATGCGCGCACACACACACACTTTTTGACTCGGAACCTAACTGAGTTTTTCACTGTCCTCATTTTGGAGATTTGCTCCACCCATGGCGCCAGTGGAATGCCGGCGGACCAGTTGGTAGCTCTGCTATTTCCACATCTTAAATGAAGATGACAAGCTACCTGGTGGTCTTGTCCACCTTCCTTTGTCGTTTGGCCGCTGGAGGTAAGCAAGACCTTGACAAATGTCCACTTTTTTTTTTTGTGCTCCTTTAAAAGTGTTGTGAAGTAACGAAGTACAAATATTTGATTACTGTTCTGAAGTCAATTTTTTTTTTGGAGATGTCTGCGGAACACTATTGCTGCCACACCAGTAAAAAAGTTAATATCATGTTATACCGTACTTTGCTAAATCTCATGAAATATCACATAATGATGGTTTAATTCCATTTTAAGGTTACTGTAAGTTTATCTTTTTCAGTAATTCAGTGTATCATTTTTTAAAGTTTCGTTTTGCACCACCAGCACACCCTGACACTTTAGTTGCTTTTTTTTCCTGCCGGCAGTTTTTACTACCGTTTAAAGTTCACATTTAAAAGTCATTACCTCAATAAACAATTTTAATGATTGATGAGCTTGACCTCGTGTACAATACTAGGAATTGTAAAACGGTGGACCGTGACATTTAATTCATCCTGTGACACCATTTTGTTGTTTTTGAATCATGTACAAATAGCACTGCATTCTATAAAACATGACAAAATAGTAAAGGAGAAGTAAAGAAATACACGGTGTGTTTTTTAGGTTTATCTGTACATAGCATAGCATTGGGTTGTTGGACGTGTGCCCTTAAGGGGTGTGCCCAAGTGTGACTTGTTCTGAGTGACCCTAATTGTAAAATAAATAAATAAATCTTTTGCCCTTCAGCTGCCATAAAATTCAACCAAGTGGCTGCTCATAGCTTGAAAACTTTGGTTTTATTTTGGCCAACTACGTTAATTAAAGTATTTCAATGTTGGAGATGATGAAGGTACTCGGGAGTATTTTTCTGGGACTTGGTGTAAGAAGACTGGTGTGACGGATACAGCTGTTGTTGGGCGGCTTCCTTATGGAGCATCTGTGCGAATATTAGGTTCGCACCCGTGTTGTCTCAATGTATCAGTTTACAAATACAAATCCCAGGGTTGAGCTCAAGCTTTTCCAGCACGCGGCCTCGTCATGCCGGGAATTCTATCTCAGGGAGTTTTGAGCGATTCGATGAGTTGGCAGCTGGGAAGGTTGAATGCTGCCGTTTGTTGGGGGTTGTATTTATTTTTATTTTTTTCCTGGTAATGTTTTCCACTTAAGTGTGGTAGCGTAACAACCTTTTGTCCGGGTCGATTTTGAAAAGGATATCAGGTCAGATGTATCCGTACGTTGCTGCTTGAATAAAAGAGAAGAACAAACAGTTGAAGTGTTCGGCATTCCAGCGCATTGAGCCGTTATCGCTCGATAAGGTCGGCACATTCTCGTGTTCATTTGCCCGTCACCGTTGACCCAATTTGACCTCCCTCACTGTGCAATGTAATTTCTCTATCGCTTTCAATCTGAGTCCGTGGATTCAATTGGATTTTACTGCCAATCTGGTTTCACTGGGGATTAAATCAGACAAATTTGGTTTCAATATGATCTCATCCTGCCTTTCAATCAAATATAATGTAATACTGGATTCAATCAGATTGAACTTTGGATTCAATTTGATTTAACTCTGCATTCATTCTAATACAATGTCATTCTGGATTCAATCTGATTTCACAGGGGATTACATCAAATTTAACTGTATATCATCTTGTGGATTGAATCTGGTTCATTTTGAAATCAATCTGATGTACGTATATGATTTGATTCAATCTGTTTTCATTGTCAATTCAAATGAAGCTGATCTGATTTTGTTCTGGATTCAACCCGATTTCAATCTGACTTGTTTTTGCGTTGGTGTCTTGCAGCCAGTGACGTTTGGTGCCGCTGGAACACGGGCTGTCTTTTAGAAGCCAGCTTCCCCATTGGAGATGACGTGGTCATCCACTGGTTCCAACAGTCAAAGGGGGACCTCAAGGTTCATACCTACTACCACGAGAAAGACCAGCTAGATAACCAGGAAAAGCGCTTCAAGGACAGAACCTCGCTGTTCAAGGAGAACATCGCCAAAGGGAACGCTTCTCTGCTGCTGAAGGATGTTGTGGTTGGAGATCAAGGGAGGTACAAGTGCTACGTGGGAACCCTGATGAGCAACGCGGAATCCTTCATCAACCTCCACGTGGAAGGTCAATATGCAAACTGTCTGGTGTAGATAGTCACTGAGTCATCCAGGCCATGATAATCCGCAAAGGTTGAATGCAGAGGTGGCAAATCAAGGTCCAGAAAGTAAAACCCCTAAATTAGCCCTTGCTAGTGAAGAGGAATGTTTTATTTTGTCCTCTTTGCGTGTTCCAAAAATGAAGATAGATTTAATGTAAGAAAAATACACCTTTTGCAAAAATGATTTAATAAAAACAGAGAATCTCTGGACAAATAACAGCCTCTATCATCACTTAAACATCGTGGGATTCAGAGCGTCAAATGTACTCTTCTACGTGTGCAATAGCTTCTTATAGTTAAAAAGACCTCCTCCTTTTCATTTATAGACTAAACATACTTTCTGGTACTTTTCCGTGAGCAGTGGCGTAAACAAGGTCAGATTTGGGTGTGTGTTCGGGACTGAATATGTTATATAGTTGAAGGTTCTATTTTTCCCCATAACAAAATCTCACAAACAAGTTGAACCAAATTTACGGTGGCCGTGACTGATGAAGAAAGTAAAGAGAGTGTGTGTGTGTGTGTGTGTTATTTCAAAGCAAATTTTGTTTTCAAGACCGAAATGTGCGTGTACAAAGCGCTGAGAAGGAACTTTTTTAGACTAAATAGTATGACCCAGTTTAAGGTCAGATTATACCGAAATCAACACCATCTGCTCTGCACAGGACACAAAATATTTCGACAAGGTTAATATGAAGAATTAAAATGTTCATAATGTGTAACAATAGTTGATATATGAAATTAGGTATTAAAAATGTTATAACATCTTTCACTAACTAGCTCCCTAGCAGGTAAACGAGCACCATGGGAGCTAGCATCAGGGGTGTGGAAGTTTTTTTTTTTTTTTTTTTTTTTTTTTTACTTTCTGGACCTGGATTGCCACCTCTGATTACAGTACTTTGTTTTCTCACGGTCTGTTTGCAGCTCCAGTCACTACTATCCGCTTCCATCAAGAGAACCAGCAGCAGCTGGTCTGCAGCTCAGACGGAATCTTCCCTCGACCTCAATTGCGCTGGTCCACAGAGCCAGCGTTGCCTCATGCCCTCATCAACACCAGCCAGGTCCACCAAGAAGCGCAGACGGAGCTTTACAACATCAGCGGCTCGCTGGACCTGGCGGGTGAGGCCCATCCTGACGTGGACTACGTCTGTGACGTCGCAGGCTTCAACAGCAGCAGCAGATTAACGTGGAGGAAAACAAGTGAGATGATCACTAGGGTTGGGCGAGTCATCCATTTTATTGATGAATTTGATTTGTCAGGGGGATTGTTTAGATTTTAGTTTGTTAAATCGAATTTTTGTGCAGAAAAATTAAATTTCATGTCCATCCACTCACATCTCCTTCCAGGTGTGAACACTTCCGACCTAGAAACAAGTATCGAATGCGTGCCCGTGTCTCACCAACGCAGCCTCGTGTGGACGTTCAACCACAGTCGCGTCATCGCCAACAGAAGCGGGCGCAAACTCTACATCGCAGACGATTGGAGGAAGCACGTGAACGGCGTGTCCGGGGTGGGCGGCCTCAACCTGCAGGAGCTGAACGGTGGCCAGAGCGGAACGTACACGTGCACACTGAGCAACGCCACGCACACGCGTGTTCACGACATCTTCCTGAGGGTGGTCGGGACGGAGGACGGTGAGATCCTAGAGGGGACACGGAGAGATTACGTCACCAAAATACACGCTTAAACTTATAGTAAACCCTTGTCAAGTTGTCAATCAATTTGTCAATCAACTCACCTAACCGAACCGTCATTGAAACGAGCAACCAAAGGACAAACCGTGAAGCTGGTTCGGGATCAGTTTTTCAAAATCCAAAGCAACCACGTCAACGCGCTCAGTTACAACTGTTGTTGACAACGTTTAAATTAGGGGTGTCAAAATTAGTGTGTTAATTTAAAAGCTCCTTTAACGCCATTAATTTTTTTTTAACGCACGATTAATGACCGCCCCTCACTTGGAAAGCCTGTACTGGGAATTTTCAAAATAAAACAGGAAACGACAAGACAACTTCACCGCGGTGTGACACCTTTAACGCCATTAATTTTTTTTAAACGCACGATTAACGCAGCAGACACGCCCATGTCAAAATTTTGCAGTAATAAATGTAATAATAATGCATATATTTGTGGAAAATGGGATCAAGTTGTATTTTGAAATTTAAAAAAATTTGCAAAATTTCACAAGTTCCTTCATGTTAAAAACTAGGTAGCTCTTAAGGAAAAGAAAAATGAATCCCATTGAAGTGTTTTGGGGTCATAGTTTAGTTGAACCAATTACGTAAAAAACAACTTAAGTCTGCGTCTATTATTCTAAATTTTTTGGGAAAGTGTTGACGTGGTTGCTTTGGACTTTAAAAAAACCTGTTCCTGTTTGTCCGTTTGGTCAACTTGATTGTTGTTGCGAAATGACGACATGGTGACTAACAAGTCATCTCGCATCTTCTGTTGCAGTCCATCCCAGCAAGGTCGGCATCACGTTGGGCGTGCTCGGATTGGTCGGATTCCCGGCTGTGGTGGGGCTCATCTATTGCTTGAGTGAGTGTAAACGTAAAACTTGCATGCACACATGATCGTGTTTCTGAGTCATCACCGGGGAATGGAGTTTTACAGCACCGAAACGACTTATTCATTTTCAGTGATACTGAAAACGTTGTTAGCATGATAAAAGCACTCACAAAACTTTTTCCACTTTGAAATGGATAAGATCAAATTGATCAACTTTAGAATTTCGGATTGACTCGTCACCAACAGTAGGAGTAACAACTGCGGTGGTAAAGCATTTATGGTTTCACCACTTGTGTCGTCTTAAGGAAGAAGAAATGAAGGAAACACACAAAACCGAGAGCATACGAATGAAGAAAGACAACAAGAAATGCCTCTCACATGAGCACCGAGTCATCCTGCGTGAATGTTACCTGAAGAGCAAAAAGAAGAACAGATGAGCCGGATGTGACTTTGGACGGCATCCAGATCTTGGACTGGTCGCCAGTTCATCGCAGGGCACAGAAAGACAAACAAGCACTCGCACCCGTGTATGTGAGCTGGAACGGAACCCGAATGATATTTTGGGAGACAAGTGGGCTCAGCCCTGGACTGGTCGCAAGTCGGTCAGATAAACAAAGAAGCATTCACACGATGGACTTGGCTTCAGGGTGCGCTGAAGTCGAACCCGGTTGACGTATGGAGAGAGAAGTGGGGCTCTAAATGGTAGAAGAGAAAGCGTCTCATGCTGCCTCCTGACCAAAAGGTGAAATTGGAGCTGTGCGTCCTGGTGCTTCTTTTGTTCCTTTAGAAAAAAAAACATTTCGTTTTTATGTTTCATGTGTGCACACGTGTGATGACCTGCTTGAGGATCGTTGTTACTTCCCACATTTAATGTACAATTGCCTCTTGATCCATTCTGTTTGCCCATTTAATGTTTTCATACTTTTCAAATAAACACTGAACGTGATCTTGTAAGCGCGTTGAATTGTAAATTTGATTTTTGATCAAATGCAACATGAATATAATCGACTTTACATTAATAACTGTCAAATTGTGCATCTTCAAAAAATGTGAACTGCAGTTTGAGCTTTGAAACTTCAGGGTTGAAAATGAGTCACAGTCCAGCGCTGCTGATATCATTTATTGAAATCCAATAAAATGCTTGCACAGGTTAAGATTTCTGTTGGTTGATTTGAAAGAGAAGACTAAAGATAGCCTTAATTGGCAGCCTGCTGGAAGGAGAGAAAACATGTAATCATATTACAGTTAGTTACATTTAGTAAAAAAAAAATAAAAAAATAAGATTACGCACAGGGAGAAAACTCGAATGGGGCCTCCTACTGGCAGGTTGGTTGAACTACATTTGCAGTGTAATAAAATGCAGTCAACTTAAATCAGATCGTGCAAAAAGGAAGGGAAAAAAAAAGTGCGTCTTAAGTGTGTATTTGTTATGAGGAAAGTAATGAGTGCCAGTGCCAGTGCCACCAAGTATCACAAAAGTTGACTGCACATTAATAGCTAACATAAATTATCCCCCCCCCCCCAAAATAATTATCAGGAGACATCAGACAAATCTAATGAAAAGACAAACATGTTTGTTTGTTGAATCGCTTTTTTATTGAATGGTAATGTTTTCATCCAGTCATAAGTGTCATGAATATTTACATTTACACGCCCATCAAAACGATATGGATAGGGGGGACCTCAGCCATTTTGGCATCTGGAAAGGTGAAGAAGCACAACAACATCACGGCATGACTCAAATGTTGCAACGGGGAGTGCGTCTGGCTGTCAGATTCCCCTTCAGGCAACGTTGTTGCGCTTGCACTTGAGCGGCTTCTCGCTTTCAAAGCCTCAAATTTGTCACGACACCAAAAGGATCACGCGCACATCATCTTACTTTATATACAGCTAAAGGTCTCTGTACTAGTACACTTTTTGTCCTCACTAGTAAGACTGTGTCGACATGATTCACATTTCTGTACACTAGTAGGACAACTTTGGCATACTAGCGGGATAACTACTAAATGCTACAAGGGAGGAGCTAAATGTTAACTAGAAGCACTAGTGAACTAGTAGAATTCTACAATGTCATTAGTAGAACTAGTAGCAGGCAGGTGCCATCAAGTATACCGTTTTTACAGCCTCACTAGTAGCCTGTTGTTGTCCTAATGGTATGTCCAATTTGTCCCAAGAGTGAATGTACAATTTTACGCTTGATCATCACTAGTATGCCAATGCGGGGCACTTGTAAAATGACGAGGGTGCCCTAGTAGAATGGATGTTTTACTAGTGACATTATTGCAACTTTGGTACACAAGACAACACATTACTAGTGGAGGCACTAGTGAGCAGGGCCCAACGGATTAAAATTTTTGAGAACAATGGCGATATTTGGTAGAAAAAAAATACAGATTAATTTTAAAAATATATCTAATGCATGAAATAGAATTTCTTTCCTTCCAATGAATTTCCCTGGCTGTCAATTATGTGCCTGACGTACTCCTCGTAAATAGACGGGTGAGAATGCTGAACTGTAGATGATATTGAATAAATGACCTTAAATTCTGAGATTTTTTTTTGAACATGTATATAGGTTATATTTTCGTTTTATATGATTTTTAATATCTTTGAGTAGATTTTTTTCTTCTTTTTTTTTTTAATATATAAATGTGTGTGTTTGAGAAAAAAAAAATCATTCATTCATTCAAAAAAGGTTATAGTATAGATTTCATTGTAATACAGTAAATAATCAGACCCGTGTTGCTTGTTGCTCGATTATTTGGGCCGATGTTTGAAGGGCCATAACGGGCCGATTTCATCAGCCAGTGATTAATCGGTCGGGTCCTACTAGTGAGCATTTTGATCCAAAAGGCCACTAGATCGTGACACTCGATGGCCTTGTAGTGTTACTAGTGCGGCACTAGTAACATTTAACTGTGTACAAGTAGGCCAAAATTGGTACTAGTAGTGTAAAGAAGTGAAAGAGCACGTTAGTACATGGACCCTCAATTGACTATCAAGGATATGGAATAAAGGCTAAAAGGGGCGTTTCCATACGACACTAACAAAAGCTGCTCCTTATTCATCCAAACGTTCACCGTCACTGCGGCGGCGGCGCGTTGGCTTCCATGTTGTCCACCGTGCGGATGATGACGATCTGCTCCAGGCTCTGCGCCGGCGAGGGCGGCCTCAGCTGCTCCACCAGCGCGTGCAGCGTTTCCGAGTTGATGGTGGACACGGGTTCCCCTTCGAAGGCTCCCGGCACCGGCTCGACTTGGGAGATGGGCGTGTTGCTGGGCTCCACCTTCAGCTCACGCAGCGTGTCGCTCAGGGCGCCGCTGTCCGACGGGCCGCCGCCGACGTCGCTAATGCCGCCGGCCTGAGGTGTCGCCGGTTCGGGGTTGGTCGGCTCGGTTTCGGGGATGGAGCTCAGACTTTTGCCGTCTTTGTTGAGTTTGCTCTGCACGAAGGCGATGGGGTGGCTGGACGCCAGCATGACAACTGAGGAGATGAAAGGAAAGGACAACATCATTAACTCTTTGACTGCCAAAAACGTTAAATAACGTTTAGTAAAATCATATGGAGGAGTGCCAAAGACGTTAAAAGACGTTTGTTTCAAAACAGAGGTAAAACTAACTATTTTCTATTGTTGATTACTGAAAAACGGAATAAGGTAGAAACAAACTTTTTTTTTTCTGATGAAAGATGAGAGTCCAATCTTTCATTTGGTAGTATGTGTGTTTCCATAGTCCAAACACATAATTTTCTATGGACCTTGAAAGATCCGTCAAAATGCTTAAAATCGGGCTGGCACCCTTTTCTGAAAACGTCTGGCAGTCAAAGAGTTAAAAAAAAGCGCTGGAGAAAAAAAGCGGGAAAACATTCTCACGCTTCCAAAAAACTTGGGTAAAAGTACATGTACGGATTAAAAAATATATATAAAAGTAAGCTTGAGTATCACAAAAAAGTGCCTTTGAGAGTTTCTTAGTTCACATTATCTTCTCAAACTCTTTTTTTAAAGGTCTGAAGAGGCACGAATGATGCAATAAATAAAACGATGAACTGACTAAGAAGTGTAAAAATGCAAAAAAAAAAAAAAAAAAGAATCTGTACACAACCTACCTTTTCAGCTGTCTGCTTCTTCTGCACGGGAAGCATGACAACGATCCACTTTTAACAAAACAGGCTTGCTCAAAAATCTTGATGTGACATAATGCGGCACGGCTCCCGCAGGGCGAGAGCGAGTAGGGGGGTGGGGGGTGGGGGGGTCTTACAAAACTTCTCGGACACAGAAGCGGTTAAGAGCGCCGACGGATTTGTTACCAAGCTATTTGCAACACTTTCAATTGGTTAACGATGTGTAAAAATAACAGCCGATGTGGGGACAGAACAATTCTATCATCAATTTTGTAAAGTTACCAAATTTTTTGTGCGAAATAAAATCCATGCAAAACAAATTGATTCTGTATCATTTGCCCACACGACCACCAAAGGATCTTCATCGTGATATTGACCCCAAACATTTTTCTAACGATGCCAACCTGATAACTGCCTACAAAATACATTTCTTTTATAAACGTATTCTCTGTTCGTACAAAAAAAAAAAAAAACTCCAAACGCTCTCAATTAACTCTTTGACTGCCAAAAACAAATAACGTTTAGTAAAATCCTATGGAGGACTGCCAAAGACGTTAAAAGACGTTTTTTTTAAAACAGAGGTGAAACTAACCATTTTCTATTGTTGATTACTGAAAAACGGAATAAGGTAGAAACAAACTTTTTTTTTCTGATGAAAGATGAGAGTTCAATCTTTCATTTGGTAGTATGTGTGTTTCCATAGTCCAAACACAACATTTTCTGTGGACCTTGAAAGATCAGTCAAAATGCTTAAATCGGCTGGCACCCACGGCATCCCTTTTCTGAAAACGTCTGGCAGTCAAAGAGTTAAAAACATGTTGACAGACTTTACACACTGCTGCCATCTCGGGTTATGTTCTAATTAGTGGAAGTGGAGTTGCTGCAGGAGTTTCTTTTTAAAGCAGACACTTTTGTTACGCTGAGGTTGTGTCAAAAACAAAAACAAAAAAAAAAGTATTCTGTTAATCAATTGGAGCTGTATTTGTGTGCTTGAGCATTGAAACTGTTCAATCAACAGCTGAAAGTGACTGTGAGTCTCGACCAAGCGACGGCTCGCAACTTGAAAAAGTCGCGGTCATTTTTTATTTTTTTAACAAAATGGATCGTCAACTTGTAGCTAAAGAAGCGCGTGACTTCTTGTGAAACGCGACACTACGGAGTCGCCGCGTCGGCTCACCTGCCCGCGCTCTCTCTTTGTGTTGTCGCACTTCGTCGGCGTGCGCCTTCTCCTGGTGTTTGATCATGTTCTTGACACTGGCGAAACGGTTGCCGCACAGCAGACACTGCACGCCGTTGGTGCCGTCTGCAGCATCGATGAGTGAGGTTCGAGTCAACATTTCCCAATGTTGAAAAAAAAAAAAAAGATTTTAATGACGGCGAGCTCACCCGGGTGAAGTCGCCGCATGTGTTTCTTCAGTTCGGACGACGTGACGAAGCTGCTGTCGCACTGCGGCTGGGAGCACTTGTACGGCGTCTCGCCTGGACGCAAACGGGAAGCGGTTAAAGGGGGATGCGGTCGAGCGGCGTCGCCCGCCTCCTTACCTGTGTGCTTGCGCGCGTGTGCGATCAGCGAGGACGAGACGGAGAAGGACATGCCGCACAAGTCGCACTGGTACGGCTTCTCGCCCGTGTGCCGCCGCTTGTGGTAGGTCAGCGTGCTGGACTGAGCAAAGGCCTGGCCGCACACGTCGCACACGTACGGCTTTTCGCCGCTGTGCAGCCTGGACGGGGGGGCAGACACACGTCAACATTTTCAAGCCATTTTTTTAACGGTATACACAGAGGTAAGGCTGGATTTTAAGTTGCGCATCTTTTGTGGTGTATCATATTCATCATATAGAGTTGAGTTTTTACTAGACGAAATTAGATAGTTTTGATGTTTAAAAACACTGCATAGTTTTATTTTGTTTAATGTGCCAAGTTTATTAAGCTACAAATAAACATAAATATTGCTAATATTATCATCTTGAAATCTTACTCTTAAAATTAGGGTTGGGTAAGACTATCGATTAATCCATGCATTGCAATAGTTCCCCCCAAATTCAGTATCAATTTAGTGAGTCCTCTAAATTGATTCACCATCTTGCCACTGGAGGGCGCCAAATCTAGATGGGCACACTTGGCAAGAGGCAGACCTGAAGGTGGATATAATAGAAAGGAAAAATAAAAAGTCATCTCCGTTTTATGACAATCTTCAAGAGGTAAGAAATGTTAAGTTAACATACAATTTACTTAAACAAGTGTCATCTATTTTTATTTTGTACTCCATATGTACGAATAAGTTACCATTGTGCACAATTTCATTTTCAGATGTTTTATAGTTCAGAAACGTGCGGTCACATGGACATGACGATAAAATATTTTTTTACTCCAATTAATTTTTCTATTTCTTACTGAAACCGACAAAGCATTCAAATCAACATGGGACTAAAATGCAGCCTAAAGAATCCAAATCGGATTGGGTCTTCAGGTTTCTAACAAGCTTTTGTATGTATTAGCATGATGGAAAAGAAACTTTTGAGTTGTAAAACATTGTTTGGGTCAACTATTTGTACACACTTTATCAAAATGAGAATAAATAACATAGTCTCCAATTAATTTGATTCCTGTTTTAATATAGTCCTACAACTAATTATTTTACGTATCACTATTGGCATAATAAAGGCTTCTTTCTTTTTTTTTTTACAAAAATGAAACATTCCGCAATGTCTTCAGTGAGTATATTTGTGATTTTGTTGGTTCATATTTCCTTCAGCGATATCATAATACAGCCTTATTGACAGCGATAATGATGATGTGCAATGTTCCTCATTTGTTTCCACCTCTAGACGCACGTCTGCGCCGCGCGGGCCCGGGTCTCTTCTGCGTGGCCCCCTACCTGACGTGGATCTTGTAGTTGGACGAGGTGGCGAACTTGAAGCCGCAGCGCTCGCACGTGTACGGCTTCTCCTCGCCGTGGTGCATGCGGCGGTGGGCCACCAGCTGACATTTCTGAGCAAAACACTTTTCGCAGTCGTTGCAGCTGAAGGGCTTCTCGCCTGCGGCAAACGCGGAGGACCACATTTATTAACAGGAGCTTTTCCTCACATTTGAAACGCCAATGCAGTATTTCTTAAAAGTGAATTTGCCAGTTAGTACTTTGAGCTAAGTTATAGCACCGTACTTGCTGAGTACTCACCGTTAAAGATGACCAATACTTTGTTTTTAAATTTAAAGATGACAGTAAATGATTGGTGATCGTGGAATGATTAATGATTCCACACAAAGTTATTGTTCACAATTTATTTACACAATGACGTGAGCACTCAGCGCCCTACTAAGTGCAGTGTGAAAATGGCTATCATCAATATATAGGGATTTTGAGTGGACTTTTTATTACTTTGCTGCTTACCTGTGTGTGTGCGCAGGTGAGTTTTGAGCTGCGTAGCCTGTCGGAAGGTTTTAGAGCAGAAGATGCAGATGAAGGGCTTGAGGCCCGCATGGATCTGCTCGTGCCTCCGCAGGCTGCACAAGTCTTTGAACACCCTGTTGCACTCGATGCAGGTCCGAGACGTGTCTTCCGAGGGGTTGGCGGGGTTCTGCTCTGCATCCTCGGCCGCTTCCTCGCCACTATCGTCGTCATCGTCCTCCATTTTGCTCCTGCCGCGGGCCCGCCCTCTGCCCCTTCCTCGGCCCCGGCTGCGTCCGCGCCGCGGCTCCCCGATGCGGGGTTTCTTGAGAGGCGGTTCGTCCAGTGAGGGGCTCCAGTCGGCCGACGTATCGCCAAAATCCTTGATGCTGGTGTCCGAATCCTCAAGGAAGTCATCTTCGGTTTTGACCAGGCTTAATCCTCCTCTTCCTCTTGCTCTTCCTCTTCCTCTCCCTCTTCCCCTGCCCCTGCCTCGGCCACGACCTCTCCCCCTGTAGGCAGCAAGTTTGGGGGTGTTGTCAGCCGAGGTGCTGGGCACCGCCAGACCGCCGCTTCTTCCTTCCTCATCCAAGCCAGCAGCTTCGCTGTCCTGACCTTCCTGGGCTTCTTGGCCTTCCTGGGCTTCTTGGCCTTCTTGGGCTTCCTGGGCTTCTTGGCCTTCCTGGGCTTCTTGGGTTTCTTGGGCTTCTTGGGCTTCTTGGGTTTCATGGGTTTCTTGGGTTTCATTTAACAACGCACCCGTCACTGAGACGATAGACAGAGAGATCGGGGAGCGAGGACTGCCCGGAGAGCCAGGACTGAGCGAAGATGGACCCGTTTCTTTGTCCAACTCGGACTGGGACGCCTCGGTGGCCTCGGACAAGTGAGAAATTCCTTCCAGATACTTTGTGGCATCGGACATTCCCAGGAAGATGGCGGCCCGGCGGACAGCAGATTGTCTGGTGCTGAAAGTAACAAATATTATCAATGGTGGCAAGTAACCAAGTACAAATACTTAGCAACTGTACTAAAGTACAGTCAGGTCTATAAACATTGGGACATGGATGCTACTATTATCTAATGTATTCGGCTCGTTTGGTCCATAACATGTCAGAAAATAATCAAAAATATTGATTGCTATTTTACAAAATAAAAGCAGATATTTGCAAATGCTTTTGATTCAACAAAAATATAATACAGGTAAGTCTGACAAAGGACTCTAAAGAGTAATCAATTATCAAAGTAATTATTGGTTAAATCAATAATCAATTAGTTGTCGATTAATCGTTGTACCCCTTCATTTTTGTATAAGGATTGTGTTTAAAGGGCCGTTTTCTCTAAGAAGAAGCACTTTTAATTCACATTGTTATAAAACAAAAGATTCAATCTTTCTTTAAAAAACGAATGCAGTTGAGGCTGGAAAAGAAATTCTGTAAAAAAGTGACAGATGGATGACATGGAGGCAGCCTACCTGCTTAGGTTCATCTGCCCCGTGTAGACAAACTCCAGCAGCTTCTCGAGGGCGTAGCGGCTGACTTTGTCAGGGTCCAAAGTGGTGACATGCTGGTCCTTCTCAGCCTGGGAGGAGAAGTACTTGCTGAACGCCGCTAAAACGTTGCGGTGAGCCCGGAACTCCACGTCTCTCACCATGATGGTGACGTCGCACAGAAAGTCCATTTCCCGCTGCTGATGCAGTCGTTGCAAGAGAAGCTTTCCATGATTGGCACTGTGAGCCATCGCTACAGGAAGAGAGTGGACATTAATCACAACTACTGAGTCGTTCTATGCTAATTTATGTTAGCCAGTCTATGGCGTTTCACATTGTATGTTAGCACAGAGCGAGTGAACTTTCATTAAGATTAAATGATATGGTTTGGTTGAACATTGTGATGCTTAAATAAGCAATGTATAATGGTATTTAATTTAATCTGTCAGTTACAGAGACAACATCAACTAGAAGGAGCAAATTAACAGCATGAACCAAGCATGCTTGGCCTCTTATTTGGAGAACGTGGATGGATGTGGGTAAAGGAGTGAGAACAGGCTCTAAGGAATACATCAAAAAGTGTTGTTTAAGTAAATGTTTATGTTTTTCAAGTGTGTGGGAGGGGTAAAACTACATTTGAAAAAAGGGTATTTCGCAAGTGTCTAGAGCGTCACTGTAAAAACGTTCTTACTGTCAGTTAGGCTGAGAAATTGAGTCCTCTATTAGTGTCACTTGTAATCTGCAAGAAAAAAATTGGATTATTAGATTAAGTGTTTGTGTTGCAAGGTAAGGTTTTTAGACAAAGGCAGGGTTCACATTTAGGATTTTAAAAATTGGTTTTCAAAGTCAGGCTTAGGGTTTCAACCCAATGTTGGAATTTTAAATAAGTGTTTGGGTTTCTTAGTGGGGCTTCAAACCAGAGTTATGATTTTTAAATAGTGTTTAAAGTCGGGTCTAAGTAGGACAAAATAAGGGTTTCAAAGCCAGGTTTCCCGTTAGGGTTCAGGTTAGTAAGGTTTCAAACCAGAGTCGGCGTGTATAAAGTTCGTTTTAATCGACATTTATTTAACATTCCTATTAACTGTCAGAGAAGGAGCAAGATAAGGTAAGAAAACTGTTGAGGAGAGGAGCCGTGTGGAGAACAGTAGCTGTTGACTAATAAGAACGAGATTTGGAAAATAAAAGCTCCTTCCCGCTTCCTGAGTAGGCCTTCGTCCGATGCTAATGCTAATAGCCGCGTCGTTGCTTGCCTTCAAAAGGCGCCGTTTGCTATGTGGAGCGCGTTGCCCACATTCCAGCTGATAAGATTGACAACACGGCGGTTCCGAAGAGGTTCTGCCACCCGCTTGTCTGTTCGGGCAACTCAAATGGAGAAGCTGAAGCTCAGCGAGCTCATACGAGACCAAAAAGGCGCGGATAACATTGTGCTCTTATTTCGAAGGATTCGCCGATTGCGCCGGCGGTGCCGACAATAAGTTAGCTCAAATTGTAGCAAACGTACAATTTGGAAACAAATTGTGCAAGCGTATCGTCCATGATCCGAATTGCTCAACTGCAAAGCTCTATTTTAAAACTGATTCCGAGTAAATAAAAGCAGTAAAGTACTGTACCTTGTTATATCCGTGGTCAGCCTCCGTTATCTCGGGACTGTAGAGATCTCGCGAGACTTAGGTGGCCGCCGAGCAAGAATGAGCTGCTGGGTTGAATATTTAGTAATATTTTTTGTATTTTTAATAAGAGATACATCGATTTATTTATTTATACAAAAACCGACTGCAAAGGACATTTAGGACTGTTGAAAAAAAATCATTGGTTCCCCCATACCCACTCTTGGGGACTAACCTAGAACCAGAAAAGTGCAGGCAAAACTCTCACGTGACTCTCAATTTCATAGTGCCTTGGGAAGGTTAACCATTTTTACACATTCCTGCGTGACAGTATTGCAAGTATAAATTATTGGCGCTTCAGCTCTATACATATTTGCATAACTTTTGTTGATTCATATTTTGCACCACATTATTTGTCTGCGTATTATAATTACTGCGCTACCAGTCACGTTAAATTGTGTGACAATTCTCTACATCAACTGCTGCACGTCCACCGTTGCAACTATTGTACTACTGGTCACTGCATCACTTCATTATTTTTCGACGCTACAGCACCAACTGTACATTTAGATAACATATAAAGACTATGTATAATAATGTCAGGGCTTGTTTTTTTTTCTTCTTGTTTCGTTGTTTTGTTGTTTCTTGTTCTGTAATTGTTGAGTGGCTCATACTACCGGAGACGATATGTTTCATATGACCCCTAAAAAAACATTTTGATTTACACCAATTACTTTCACGGCCACCAAACACGTTACAAAAAGTGGGCGGGGTCTAAGCAGGCTTGAAAAGTTCACGCAGAACCAATTCAGTTCCACACCGTTTCTCAATCGGCCTCCTTTCTGGGACGGACGGCAACACAGCACCGCCGTCTCGCGGACACCACAAATCGTCTTTAATCCGCTTAGAGAGACTGCTCGCCGTCTGGCGTCTACTAAACATGCAGAACATGTTAACCCTCCTCTCCAACGTGCTGTGTCGGATCACCGGCAGGACTGCGGTGAGTTTTCCTGCTGCGGTGCTCGTCTTCTAGGGAGGCTCTTTTCTCCTCTGGACAAGCTAAAGATGCTAACCGCGCTAGCTCGGTGCTGCTGGACAGGCTGACTGCTGGCTGACCTTGTCAGAGCCTCATCCAAACACTTCTATTTACATTTCCTATCTATAAATCAATGTAATAATGCAAATAAGTTTTATTATGGCGTGAAGTCATGGATCAGTAATAGTCTGCAGAAGCAGATTAGATGCGTGTTATGAGCAAAGTTGTCGTCAGCACATTCTCTATTGAAACAATGGTGCTTCCTTGTTCTAATTGAATCACTTTCACAATCCTCTCTCTCTCAACACCTGAATTATATCTTTGCCAGAAATACGAAATGCTAAAAAAAAAAAAAAAAAAAAAAAGGTATCATCCTGCTTAATGTCTTTCTTTCTCCAACCTACAAAATGCATCACATTATTTTTTCTTTTTCCTCCATCGCTCACAAATCCAAATTGATGTTTCGCTTCTTGTCCCTCTTCCACCGGAACCCCAGGGAGCCCAAACCGTATCCGAGGTAAGTTGCTCACCTGCACTCACCTGCTCACCTGTTTGTTTTTAATCTTTTACCCCTGCTGCACCTTTTAGTAATCCTATTTTTTACACCGTAGGGACACTTACTGCTTTAAAAAAAAAAGATCAATTCTAAAATGTATACCTTTCCTGTCCTGAAGAATTTGCCATTCGGTGCTGATGGTGGTGGGTGAAAAAACAAACGAACAAAAAATTCAAATGAAATTATTGACAGCAGAGATTATTGAAGATAATGGTTTAGGTTTTGTTACTTTCTGTTAATCTTGGATGGAATTTTGTGACTTCCCACAGGAATTTAGAAGGAATCCCAGGAAGTGGTTTTGTGTAAATAACGTCATATCGGTGTAAACACACTGATTTGTGCAGTGAAAAATTATACACACAGTCGGCCTGCTTCAGTCTCAATTTTTGGCTACTAGAAGCTCCGTGCTGAGCGCTAACGGACCGGTAGCCTTTCTCTCGCTGGCTCTGATTGGTTGGCTCCTGTGCTCCCCAGTTGCTGATTGCCCTGTCAGAGTACGTCACTCTAACCTCACCGGCGGCGTCCGACTTGGCACAGACGCAGCGGCTGCCCCCCAAACCTCCGCCGCTAGTTGGCGCTAGAGCCAGCGCGCCGCCGTTAGCTAGCACGCTGTTAGCCGCACCAGTAAGAAGCGGAGACGCTGGCCTCCATGTCTATTTGCCTGCCTGTCACTAACGTTTTCTTCCTAAACACTCTTAAATCAGGCTTGTGCCACATTGCAATCTGTATATTTACCCTCTACTTGGGAACCTGATCAATATTCCTTCTTCTGTACTGAAGTCAGGGTGACAAAAATGAATCTATGCAAAAGCTTTAAAGAGATGAATTCCATTGATTTTTATTATTATTTTTTCTCTCAATGGTGCTGTGGTATGCAAACTTTTTTTTTTTTTTTTTTTTTGCAAGGATTGAAGACGGGAAAATGGAAACGTGCTTGGGATAAATGACAGTCTTTCAACGCATGCATTCAAATAATTGGATCCGTGTAAAAGGGGCTCTTGTTTGTGTGCGAGGAGTGTCAACAGTGCCCCCATGCGCCTTCTGATGTGACTGATAACCTTCATCATAGTTTGTTTTCTAATTATATTCACTCCTGTTAGGTTTGTGTGTGCTAATGGTGTGTGTCTGTGTCTCCAGGCTGCCCGCGTTACCGCTTCCCGCTCCTTCACCGACTTTACACCTCAGGTGACGTTGGACATCAAGGTGAGCTGAGAAAGTGCACGTTGGTGGTGACATGCTTTGAGTCGCCATGCCCTATTCCAAACATTGTTTTTTTTTTTTTGAGTGGTTCTTTTTTTTTTTTTTTTTTTTCATCATCAAAAGAAATGCGATCTGCACCGCTTGGAGGAGGGGCCTTCCGTGAAGGCGGAGCTAACGCGCGAGCAGGGCCTGCAGTATTACCGCACCATGCAGACGGTGAGGCGGATGGAGCTGAAGGCCGACCAGCTGTACAAGCAGAAGATCATCCGAGGCTTCTGCCACCTGTATGACGGACAGGTGGGCAACATGTACGGTTTCAAGCAAAACAGGTTGGAATTATTTAGGATTTCTGCCCAAATTGGTCAGAAAATGTGTAGTTCTCATCAGGCTGTTTTTTTTTTTTTTTTTTTAATTAACTCTTTGACTGCCAAAAACGTTAAACAACGTTTAGTAAAATCCTATGGAGGAGTGCCAAAGACGTTAAAAGACGTTTTTTTCAAAAAAGAGGTGAAACTAACCATTTTCTATTGTTGATTACTGAAAAATGGAATAAGGTAGAAACAAACTTTTTTTTCTGATGAAAGATGAGAGTCCAATCTTTCATTTGGTAGTATGTGTGTTTCCATAGTCCAAACACATAATTTTCTGTGGACCTTGAAAGATCAGTCAAAAATGCTTAAATCGGCTGGCACCCACGGCATCCCTTTTCTGAAAGCGTCTGGCAGTCAAAGAGTTAATTAATTTAGGTCAGCTTTAACCATACCTCTTATTTAACTTATGTCGGACTATTGTTAGGAGTATTTGTATTTTAAAACAGCTTTTTATGTTTTTGAAATGTAAGCATCATTATTATTCCTGCATTCATCAAAATGGGCGTTGGTGCTAGTAATTAAAAAAAAAAAAACACAACTTGTTTTGGCGTTGACAGGAAGCTTGTGCCGCAGGTGTGGAGGCTGCCATCAACCCCACCGACCACCTGATCACGGCGTACCGCGCGCACGCCTACACGTACACTCGCGGCGTGTCCGTCAAGGAGATCCTGTGTGAGCTCACGGGTAAGACCGAGAGTTGAAAAGAAGTCGAGCGGTTCGACGCCAAGCCTCAGCTGTGTCGCTGCGCAGGTCGCAGAGGCGGCGTCTCCAAAGGCAAGGGAGGGTCCATGCATATGTACGCGCCGCGCTTCTACGGTGGGAACGGCATTGTGGGAGCACAGGTGAGCGAGGAATCGTGGACCAACAACGTATTGTAGTGTTTCGCCAACACACACACATTTTATTTCATCTGGAAAATCAACAACTTAACTTACTCGGTGTGAAAGTGAAATTGGTTTATTTACTGTGCTAACACCTGAAGATATTTTTAGCTCATTCTTCTGTTATGTGGATTCCTGGCAAGGGGTCCTACTGTCCTTGCAGAGTCATTGACTATTTTGTTTTGTGTTCAGGTTCCACTGGGTGCCGGTATCGCGCTAGCGTGTCAGTACCAAGGCAACAATCAGTTGTGTGTGGCGCTGTATGGCGACGGCGCCGCCAATCAGGTAACAAAACCACCCATTCGCACTTTGATGTTTGTCCACAAATTTTCTGGTTGTGTGAATTACGGATGGAGAATTTTGGAAATGCCCTGAACCGCCGTTAGTCACGGTGGATAGGTACCTGGCCCTGCAGCCAGTGGTGAAAATCTGCAAATAGACGCTCTATCCTAAAAGGAGTTTGTAATTGTGTACAGATGCCACAAGGTGGCAGCAAAGCACTTAAAATTGAGATGATCATAAAACATCAACACCATGCATTTAACATGTACACAACCATGAACACTCGTTGCGTCAATAACTTTACTCGGTAGTTACATTATTCAACATACAAACCACATTAACATGAGGCTTATCAATAATCTTAGCTAGCATGACTAACATGCTAGTGCATACGGACGTGATTGCATTAAGTCATTAACTCATTTGCTCCGAAAACATATAAATGCTTTCTATTTTAAATGTTTTAAGTTTCCCAGAGACTTATTTATACGTTAAAAAAAAAAAAATGTTTTTTATGCTAGAGAAGGCTTTGATGCAGTCTCTCAACTGCAAAGAACAATTGAAGAAATTGTAATTATTACAAAAAAACGCCAGCAGGTGGCAGCTGAGCAAAAGAGATCAACCAGGGCCATGTTGAAAAAAAAAGCCAATTTACTCACAATTCTAAATAGATTTGTGAATAAGAAGAGCCTCTAATCTTTGTTTTGGTAGGTTCCATATTTTGACAGCAATAGAACACAATATTCTGTGGGCCTTGGAAAATCAGTCAAAATCCAGTGAAACAGCCGGGAGTGAAGGGGATTGCTTCAGTGAAAATGGCTAGGGGTGAATGAGTTAAACTCAGCTTTTTTTTTGCATTTACATATAAGCAACAACATTTGTAAATCAGGATTCTGCTACAATGTTTTCTGTAGATAGCCCCCCTTTTAATGTAATAAATTCTTATTTTTCATGTTTAATTCTCAAGCTGTAAAAACTCCTGTAATTTTGCTACCCTAACGCCAAACAGGGGCAGCTCTTTGAGGCCTTCAACATGGCCGCCCTCTGGAAGCTTCCGTGCATTTTCATCTGCGAGAACAACCAGTACGGCATGGGCACGTCGGCGGAGAGGGCGTCGGCCAGCATCGACTACTACAAGAGAGGAGACTACATACCGGGAATCCGAGTGAGATTCGTGATCATGTGACACTTTCTTGACGTCGTAGACCTTTTCGTAATATTTCTAAATGCGGCACTTCCGGGTGGCAGAAAGGCTACTGCTGACAAAAACTGAAAAGTGGTGGAGGGGAAGGCTGCAAATCATCAATCGTGCCATTTAGTCTTGTTTCTTGCTTGCTCTGCTTTGGTCAAATGACAGAAAGTTTTGTTTACGAGTGGGTCCCATTGGAAATTGCTAAAGGTCCTGCCACCCGGCCGTTAGGCATGTGAGATGATACGGCGAAAATGTTTGGGGGTCCGGGGTCGCGGCTGCAGCAAGACCGTGTGCTGGAGCCGCCCCGGCACGGACCGAGACTATAACAAGACGCCCTCCATGCGTCCTGGCAGTTGCAGGTGTGAGCATGTACTCAGATTACTGATGCTCATGTATGATACTGCACACAAAACAACACTCATGCCAGGATAGAGAGAAGACGACCAGTCAACTGTCTTTCTTTGTGACGTTTAAAAAAAGTCCCTCTGGCACAGGTGGACGGAATGGATGTCCTGTGTGTGAGAGAGGCGGTCAAGTTTGCAGCGGACCTCTGTCGAGACGGAAAGGTGAGCAAACGCTTTTAGAAGCGCTGATCTACATTCACAACCAAAATTCTAATCTGATATTTGTAAGTTGAAATTGTATTTATTTATTCCCCACAATTTTTGTTGTTGTTGTCCAACAAGCTTTCAACCTAGCCAGCTGTTGCCATGTCAGTCTAATCTAACCAGGGCCTTCAGAATCAGTTGTGCAGGCCATTGTCGCTAAAACTGTTAGAAACGGGATTGCTGTTTTTAACCAATCAGATTTCAAATTTCTCTTCACGGGGTTTCTGCTGATTGGTTGATTAGGGCAACTCTTGTGACAGCTAACTTTGTATAGCAAATCAGGATCATTTAACTCATTCACTCACAGACATTTTCAGTGAAGCGACCCCCCCTCGCTCCCGGCTGTTTTACTGGATTTTGACTGATTTTGCAAGGCCCACAGAATATTGTGTACTATTGTTCTAAAAACATTGAAGGAGTAGAGTATCTTCTTTTATCAGGAAAAAAAGTATATTTCTATCTGTTTCCGTTTTGCAGTAATTAGAATATAGTTTCATCATTATTCACAAATCTGTTTAAAACAGTGGGGGGGAAAGAGCTTGTTGCAACATGGCCCTGGTTGATCTCTTATACTCTGCTGCCACCTGCTGGCCGTTTTTAAAGTAACTACCATTGTTTCAAGCATTCTCTTCCGTTCATCAAAACCTTCTGTATGCTCTAGCATGGAAAAAAAACAAAAAAAAACAACATCAACGTATAAATACGTCTTTGGGAATATGGCAAGCATTTAAATTAGACTGTATTTATATGTTTTGGGGAGCAAATGAGTTGATTTTTTTGTGTGGTCATTATTAGATATGTATTGATTCTAAACTGCTCCATATGGATGTCCCAATATGTGGCACAGTTGATCAACAAGCAAATTCACTCTTTCTTTCAGGGTCCAATTGTGATGGAGCTCCAGACCTATCGTTACCATGGACACAGCATGAGTGATCCTGGCGTCAGGTGTGACTCTTATTCAAAGTTGGCTATCTTTGTTGTCAGTCAACATGGTGCCCTTGTGGAAATGTATCATGAAGGCAAGGGCGTCACTGGTGTTTTTTTTGTTAAGTGTCATTTTATACAAATCGTTGATCAATCATTCACGTATGAACCCTAATAGTCTGTGATGTAACTCCCTGCAGTTATCGCTCTCGGGAGGAAATCAAGGAAGTGCGCAGCAAAAACGACCCCATAGCCCTATTGAAAGAGCAAATGCTCAGCAACAACATGGCATCTGTAGAGGAACTGAAGGTAAGGACATGAATTTAGAGTTTTGCGCTTCACTTTGAAGTAGCGTATGTCACGGTATGTTTCTGATACTCATTTTGGAGAATTAATCATGACATACACACATGAGACCAGCAAAGTAGACGACACCAGCTTTTTTTTTATTTTTTTTTTTTAAAGAAGGTTCATCTGGAGAGAAGTTGAAGCTAACATGAGAAAAATATATCATTGCACAACGCAGAGGGTTTCCACCAGATGGCACCAATGTAATTTTATTTTTTGGGGGTTTGGGCACAAAAATTGTGATTAGACGGATTTTGAGAAAATAATGGATGATAGGTTCCCCAGAGAAAATCAGCATAGTTGAATTTGCAAATACTGAACTGCGACTACACGGGGCTCTCTGTAGCTACTTTTGATACTCCACCACCAAGCAGTTTTGCCATCTTCTCCGTAACTCACTCATGTTTTGCCACCCAGAAAGGACTCTGGTGCCTACTGTTTACAAACATTATGACTTGGTGTACTGTATTTGTGATGCTCATATTGTTCTCGTTAGGAAATGGATGTAGCCATTCGGAAGGAGGTGGAGGCTGCGGCGCAGTTTGCGACGGCTGACCCAGAGCCAGCATTGGATGATCTGTGCAACCACATCTTTAAAAACGACCCCCCACTGGAGGTACGTGGGACCAACCCCTGGTCTGTGCTCAGGTCCACAAGCTAGGCCAGCAGCTGGACCTGCAAATTGACTCTGACCAGAACTGTTTATCGTCTGGGACTTGGACTTGTTTTAAAAAAAAAAAAAAAAAAAAAATTATTTTTTTTTTTTACAGATTTATTTATTATTAATATATTAACATATGAACTTGTATTCTACTTGATCTGCTGTTTTACCTGCAAGGAGTTCCTTTACTATTGTCCTCCTCATCAGGACTCCAGAATTTAAGTTTTTACAGTCAGATGGTATTATTTATTTAACGTTTGATGTGACTGCTGAATATGTCGAAGACTGAACAATATTAGGCAATACAGTATTTTTTTACTCTGATTTTAAGCAATATTTTGAGTTGTATCCATGCATCACACTTACCAATGTTTACCAGCTTCCAAACATTATTTCAAAAGGAGCACTTTAATTTTCCATGTTGTCAATGTACATGTCTGTTTTACAGCAAAGGTTATTTACGAAGAAAAATAAATGGAAACGTAAAAGAGTGGACTTGCTGCTTGCCTGCTATTCTCTCATCTCCTTCTCAATCTGTGAAGCTGTTATTAGATAGTCAGCACTCATCGAATTTTGTTTAAACCTTTTATTTTGAACATGCAAAATAAAAAGAATGACAAGTCATAATAAGGATCCAATAAATTGTTAATAGTCTGACTGTTTGAAAAGGAGTAGGAATACTTTAAAACATAAGCCCCTTCACCACTATCCAAAATATACTATCAAGACACACAGACTTAAAACTGTTTTTAATAAACAGTGAGTATGACTCGAGTAAAAGTCTTACATGTAGTACTTAAAATTACAAGTACTTTGCAAATCGTGACCCCCCCCCCCCCCCCATTAGCCATTAAACGTCAAATGGACAATATAAAAATACTAGGGATGTGAAAATCAGATATTGTCCATTATTATTAATTAATTAAAACACAAAAAAGCACCACTTCGAAAACGTCGCTTCCGTGTCATGTGACTCAATGGCTCCATTTGATTGGTCAAATTGAGTCAAACTTCGACAGTGGTTACTTGACAAATCGTCACGTGACACAAATAGCTGGCAAACCAAAACAAAAACATATCAGACAGTTTTAAAATGTAACTCGGTAAAAGTACGTTAATTTGTAACAAAAGTACTCAAATATTCAAGACCAGTACAATTTATCCCAAAAAGTTGCTTAAACGAGTTTAATATTAGTATATATTATTTAATATTATATAGCGCATTAGTACCCACTTTTTCCCGTGATTACTTTTACAATGAGAACAATACAAGACTATGTAAAATTAATGTCGTTTATTGGCGATTAGGAGTCAGACGTACTGATTTCCGCCATGGTGACGAAGCAGGACAGGTAAGCCGACACCGGCCGCCATATTGGGAAGTACAGGAAGTGAACGCGAGAGGGTGAGCGAAGGGGGAAGAGAGAACAGACAGACAGAGAGGGGGTGGCAGATACACCACAGTAGTTCTAGTCGACTGTTACATGTGGCTGCGGGCTCTCGGAAGGGGAAAAAAGGACGTCCTCTTTGCCGTTTCTCATGTTCGTCCGTCCGGAGGAAGGGGCGGACTCGGCGCCACCACACACCCGCGGATAGGTCGCGTTCCCTCGGCTCGAGAGCTCCGTGGCGGGTCGGCGCCAACCGGCGAAGTGACGCGGAACTAGCGAAACATTTTTGCCAAGAGGTCAAAAGAAAGGCGAGAGAAAAGAAGCAAGGGCGGCTGGACTGGGGGTCCCGGGCCACGGAAGAGGAAGCGAAAGCGGGAAGGAGAGGACAAGTCGAGGCAGAGGACGGGCAAGATGCCGCTGGCTCAGCTGGCGGATCCCTGGCAGAAGATGCCGCTGGGGGGCACGACGGGGGAGGTGAGTGAGAGTCCGCGCTCGCCTTTAAAACACAGTTGAGCAACACACGGAAATGGGCACTGGACAAAGGTGGCAAAAGTACTCACACTTTGAACATATAGAGTTGCACAAAGTGACAGTAAAGTACTTGTTCAAATAAGACTAATAAGGTAATAGAACTCATTTAACTGCTCTACTTACAGACTGAAATGTATTCTTGTGCATTAAGGTAAAAAAATGTTTACTGTTAACTATGCGTGGCAAAAGTGCAGACAGTGTACAAATATAGATTCGATTTGAAGTAAAAACAAAAACTCTGTCACTGTAATGTACTTAAGTAAAAAAAAAAAAAAAAAAAAACCGTAAATTTTATACTGTCAACGATCAGACGTGGCAAAAGTACTCACCCTATACTTAGTAGAAGTACAGGTGCTTGTGTAACGAAGTCTGATTAAGTAGGTTGACCCATTCAACTCATAGTAGAAAAAAGTAAAGTAGAAACACATTTTTACTAGTGCCAGTTATCACAGATGGCTAAAATACTCACCCTAAGTATGGATACTTGTGCAATGAATGACTGGTAAAAATACAAGTACTGATTTAACTGTGGCATGTAGTGTTCCTTCGTTTTCCCCTGGGGTTCGGTTCCAAAGAGTACCCGCAATAAATGAAATCCGCAAAGTAGTTAGCTTTATGTTTTACATTTATTATAAATGTTTTAAGGCTCTAAAACCCCTCACCACACAATTTAGACACTTTTCACATCAAGGCATTTACATTTTTTTTTATCACATTTCTCTATTGCTTTAACATTCTCAGTGTTCAAACCTTCATAAATTTGATAAAATAGGTAGATTACTATAATAAAGAAAATGTATGCAAAATTGCACAGAAAAAAATCCACGAAACAGCGAGACCGCGTTATAGCGATGGAACACTGTACTTAAAAGTAAAAAATACAAACTATTAAATGTACTTAAATGAACAGTATATTTTTACTGTCAGTTACATGCAATAATCAAATACCCATTTTTTTAATATATATATAACTTGGCACAACAAAAAACACAATCAAATGAGTAATAAGCCTTCTTGACAAAAGAAAGTACAGATATCCATTTCCAAATGTAGGATCTAAGAAGTGAAAGTAATTAAGTTTTAGCACTCTGTTACGTCTCACCACTGACACTGACGACTCACTTGTCATTATTAGTGAACGTGTTGTGTTGAAATGAGAGCCAATTACTTTCTCAAATGTCCTGCAAGAACGCAAGGTCCAGTAATCATATGAATCTGCTATATTTATGACATGACATGTTCAAGATTTATTTGCCTCACTTGAGCGTGATTTTTATAACCCTCATGTTAAGTCTTTTTTTCGCCTAATGACATAGTTGCCTAAGGGATATTTAAATGTTTTGTTTGAAAGTGAACACTGCCACATCCCCCGTTAAAAGAGGGCGTGGATACTTGTGCAACCACATATCAGTTATTTTTCCTTCCCCTCACAAAAGGTTTTCTTTTTTTTTTTTTACTTAAATTGTAGAGTTTGTTGGTCACATTAATCGTTATAAAAATGTTAAAATATTTTAGTTGGCCTTATTTTTTTGTATCGCAAAAAAAGGCTTGACAACAGGGGTGTGTAGACTTTTTATAACCACTGTACCCATTTTTTGCATGGAAAACGAAAGGTATACATTTGAAGTGGCATTCAGACACACCCAAAAACACATTTTCAGTGAAAAATCTTATTGTAGTAAATGTTATTGTGCTGATTGAATTGGCATATTTGCATCTGCACTACTGGAGAGCAGTTGAGATGATGCAGACTGACTAATGACATCAATTGGCCCTAATGGATTTCAATAGAAGCTGAAAGTCCGAGCCTGTCTTGCGCTTTGGATTCTATTCTTAGCATTTGTGGCGTTATGCAAAAGAATGATTGTACGCAGGAAACATTTGGAGAAAAGTGTGGGATTGCTCCACCAACTGAGTCAGTGGCGTGTGTGTGTGTGTGTGTGTGTGTGTGTGCGTGCGCGCGTGTTCCAGTTCTTCAAGTTTTCAAAAATCTCAACAACGAGCAGGAGGCGTCTTTGCCGCCGCATGATTCAGGAAGGAGCTTGCGTAAGCGCGGTCACTTCCTGCGCGCGGTGCGACAGCAGCGGCATGTCCACTTCCTGTGCGGCGTTGTCATCGGAGCTATAATGGAGCACCCCCACCTCCTGGTGCGCGTCCACTTCCTTAGTTGACCGATATGCATTTTTTTTTAGGCCGATAACGATGTATGGCAGGAAAAATTCCGATTACCGATTAATCGGCCAATTATTTAAATATATAAATAATACATAAAATTCCCCCTCCCCAATTATTTTTGAATTGGTGTCGCTTACGCACAAACTTTTGCTATTAAGATTCTCTGCTTTAAATGACAAGTCTATATTATGACCTCAATGATAAAACAATTCTTACTTCTTTACAACTGCTGTAAAGCATTAACCTTTTCTTTTATGTATTTTTATCTTGTGTAATTTTGTCTTAGGTTTTACTGGGCTAACCGGGGAGCTCGGGGATTGTATTTCGTGCCATGTCATGTGCAAATGTGTGCTAAGACAACAAAAATACATGGATGTTTGCACCCTTGAGTTTGGAGAAAAGAAAGTCTTTGAATCCTTGAAATAGCAACTTTAAATACAACTTGAAAGGCCAAAGACAAAATAAAACAATACGAAAGTGAAATAAGAATAGAATAAACTAAAATAATAGCACTGAAAAAACAGAACAAATGCTGACTGTTGCTTTGTGTTTTGGCCTCTTGGGGGCAGTGTGGTGCCGTGCATCCATGCCTTACACACTTAAAGTGAGCACAGAAGAAAGTTGCAATTGAATTCTATGAAAATAACTGCGTAGTGTTATCTCACCTGTGGCTATGTGTTCCCACAAGATTTGTGTGTGAATATTTTTTATTTTTTTTTTAAAGGAAAACATTCCCGAAATCTATGCTAACTTCCTGTTAGAATTTGATAGGATCCTCCTTTCGCTTTTAGCATTAGCGCTAGGATATTGATGTTTTAAAAACAAAGCATTTTTGAATTTAGATATACAGTGGATGTAATTCTTAACGTCGTGCGTTTAGTTTTACACTTAACTCCAACTGGGGTGTCATTTAGCAGCTTAAAGGACGCTTGGGGACAACAAAATTAACAAGAATAACATACGCTACACACTTGCTAGTTGCTAATGCTACGCAAGCAAAACGGTGCATTCAGGGAAAGTAACCGCTCAATTGGCCGATTGTTTTGTTGATGGCCGATTATAATTGGTTTACCAAAAGTGGCACCACTAGTGTTGTTCTACTAGTGCACTGTTGATGTTTTATGAGTGCACTGAATTTTTACTACTGTCTGTATGTGGCCTGCGATCGGCCGGTTATTTGAAAACTTCTTTTATGATCATCAAGTGCATGTTTCCATACGTCGGGGACGCTCAGGATGAAACGCGGCCTCGCTCGAGTCAAATTGCCATCATTCCTGGCATTTCGCGACTTGTTGCAGCACGTCGCGGGCGTTTCCTTCCTCGCCACGGCCGCCATCGAGCGCCTGCGCGTCCTCCAGTATCTCCCCTCCGCCGTGACCTGCTCGCTTTTCAGTGCCGTGCCATCACTGTTTCAATAACAGCCCGCCCGCGTGCTTTTTACACGTAGTAGTCGTCGACAGTCAGTGTCGGAATCACAGCTGTCGCTGCTGAGCCGCCGTATGTCACGCTACTTCCTGTCTGCATTTGTGCTTCTTCGCCTTACCACGCGTCTTCAGGTCCACGCCGCTTTAGTGGCACTGTGGTTGGGCTGCTGAGCAATTAAAAAATGTTTTAAAAAATTCCCATTTTAATTGATTTTATTGCCCTCACCTTAGCTTAGCTTAGCATTGTCAGACACAGGAAGCAGCTGCCATGTTAACCTTTAACCTCTGTGCGCTTCCAGGATGCTCATAACGACCTTGAGGACTCCGTGGGCGAGGATGACGGCATGACGCACTGCAATGTGAGTTTCTCGTGCGTCCACCTCACGCCGCGCGCATCCAGCGCAGCGCACACACCAATTGTGTGCGTCTGCGTGTGATTGACAAACGAGTGGTGGGTTGACGCCCACTCCTTCAGGATAATTGCTGCCTCGCTCGGGAGTGATGCTCGCTGCGGCTGCCGATCCACGCGTGACTCATCCCGGAACATACACAAGCTCGGCTCGTTAGCACCACAGCCGGCTCCCCGTACGCCCCCCCCCCCCTTTGATGATCCTCCTCATTTTAGTCCATTTCATCATCTGCGCAGATCGCTACAAATGTTTTTTTGCTAGTCCAACTTGGCTTGCTATGACCAACCAATCAGAGGACAGGAAAATGCTGACATCAGCAAAAAGGTCAGCGCTGGGGCCCAGTGAGAAGTTGAAGTTGCATGGGCCAGCATTCGTGAATCTGGTGGCCCCGGGCTAATTGACAATTGACATTGGCAACACATAGCGGCTGAAATCTGATTGGACAAAAAATAATGATAATTAACATGCAGACAAGACAATAGACGGTTGGGAATAAACAAAACATAATACCACCACAGTACATTTGCATCATTGTGTAGACGTTGGAGGTCGACTTCACGGTACCTCATGTCTCCGCTTAGGTCTCGAGTTCGGTGTGTGTGTTTTTGTGTTGCCGGCAGCTGCAGGCATTGATTTTTAAATGCACGGGAGATGGCTTATGGATCGTCTGTCTGAGAAAAGCTGAGTAGTCATTACTTGTCTCTCCAGAGTGCTTAGCTTACACACACACACACACACACACACACACTTTTGTACTTAGGTTGTGCGTTCATAGTACTGTCTAAGTGTGTGTGTGTGGTGTGTAAACGGGTTAAATTGGGATAATGAGGTTACTCTGTGACACCATAGCCAATAAAACACACACACACACACACGACGGACATCACACACACTTTGTGTTCGACGCCCGTGTGATGTGAGTGTATTTGTATTTTGAATACACAAAGTCACCTTGCGGAGGTAACAAACATTTAGTCTTTAGTGTGAATGTTTCAAAATGGCCCCTGGGCACGCACGCACGCTGATGCCCTGCAGTGTAGGACAGAAAATGGCTTCCAGACCACATTAGGAGGGTCGCTGCTCTCTTGAGGGACACACTCACATCTGCTGCCATCTGCTGCATCTCAGGTGTGTGTGTGTGTGTGTATGAGGTCACTTGTTCAAGTATTCAGTCGACAAAAGGCCATAAATGTTCTTGAGAGGATTGTTTGTTCGCAGTAGCAGGCTGGCATCACGTTAAGTATCGCACACACACACACACACACACTGTCTGACACCACATGTGGACCCTCATCACCCGCCGCCTCCAACCAGGTCTTCAAGACGGATGATCAAAGGAAGCATTAATTATTCAAGCGCGGGAGCGAGGCCTCGTTCGCCAAAGCTAAAAATACGAACTTCTTTCCTTATTAGTCCATTCGTTTTTCAAGGTTCCATACATCATGTTGCAACTTCCTGTGTGTGTGCGTGTGTGTGTGTGTGTGTGTGTGTGTGTGGGGCGCTCACTGGCAGATGGTGTTTAATCTTGTGTGACCATCTGGACTGACTTTCTGCGGCCTTTGTCTTTTTAAACACACACACACAAGTTGCTCAGTCAGGTGTGTGCGCGTCCCCGATCAGTATTGCTTGTGACGGCGAACGTACATGTCAGGTCAAAAGAAACGATTTGTAAACGAAAGTGGATGTTTTGTGCGTGCGTGCGTGCGTGCGCAGCCTGTACCAGGCGTGGTGGTGTGCTGAGAGCAGTGCATTGTGGGGGTTGCCATTGTGAGAGGTCACAGGGTGATGATGTAATGTGTCCAGCTCGTCTTCCTGAACTTGGCGCTCTCTCGCTCTCTTGCTCGCTCGCTCACTTACTGTGGCTCTTTCCAGGAAGCGACCAATCACAGCACCGCCACACAATATCTTTGTGAGGACATCGTGCGTGTCTCTAATCCCAATGTTACACACACACACAGCGAACTTGAACCTCTGTATGGAAGCCATTTGAGCTTTTATTGGACATCCTTATATCCATCTTAAAGGCATACTTGACTCATTTATCCATTTTCAGCAATAAAAAGTCAATATTTTGTCTTTTTACTGTATTTTAAATGATTTTGCAAGGCCCACAAAATATTGTGGTCTGTTTTATTGCATCAAAGCTTTCTGTATGCTCTAGCATAAAACAAACCCATTAAAAAAAACATGCATGGTAATATTTAAAATAGAACGTATTTATACGTTTTTGGGAGCAACTGAGTTTGGATCGAATAATCGATAGATTACTCAATTCTAAAAAATATTTGATAGTGACAGCACTGATTCCAATCCTTTTAGGCGCAGTGTCTTTAAAGTTAGCATGTGGCGATTCCAAGCTACGGCCATCCATTTTTTTAGCGGCTTGCATCAAACGAACCTTTGGCACAGCCTGCGTCGTTTTCCCGCGTTGTACCGCAGCACAAAAGGAAAATGTCGTCCAGATGATTATGAATATGACCTGTAACGTTCTTTCTGGTAAATGGAGATGAAAGTAGAGAAGGCGTGGTCGTGCCGGGCTTGCGCTGACCTGAGCAGGAATTTGACACGCAGCCTCCAAACTTTGTTTCATTTCCTCCCTTCATCCTTCCACCTCCTCCTCCTCCTCCTCCTCGCTGGCACATGTGGAATTTCAAGCACCGTCATGCTTCCCAATCTTCTCCCTTCCGAGACGCGTGTTGTTGTGCAAGGTTGACGGTGCGTTCAAAGGCCTGCGGGAAATCACAGTGTTTTCACTTAAATGCTGATAATCACGAAAACAAACATTGGAGGAGGGATGGAGGGGAGGGCGCACGTGTGTGAGTTGCGTGACGACTGGCTCAGCGCACAGATGTTTGCCTTCCTGTGCAGATGTTGTTGCCAGGGAAACAATGACAGGACGTGATGAGCAGCTGGCGGGTCTTCCTGTGCGTGCGTGCGGCGGCTTTGCTCGGGCTCTTTCTCGCTCCAACTTTCATTCGAGGGGTCGGTGGTGCGCCATGACGGGCTGAGCGCCATGAAGACGCTTCTGCTGCACGCCAGGAGACGACGACTTCAGGTAGAGCAGAGTGCGCCGCGCCGTCCCGGATCGCAGACAGATGTTGTCGCCTGCGTGTTGGGATTTGCGTGCTTGTTTGACAGTCGAGCGCGCCGGCAGAAGGGACTTCCTTGTTAGTGATGTTGTTTTGCACGACTGTGTGACATTTCGGAGCACTAGTAGGACAGCTTTGGCGGACTTGTTCTACACGTTATAAAAAAAGGAAAACATCTGCATGCTCTTACTACTGAAGTGTTCGATGTTAACGAGTAGAATTTTAGTTCATGCCTAGTTTTGCTCACTAGTGCTAGTTGGACTACTAGTGAAGCAAAATATGTTAGGTAGTAGAATTTTGTGTCACTAAATAATCAAGAGTCAAGAAAGTAATCAAAAAGTGTTTTATGGGAATTTGTTTCAACATTGATTAGCAAGACAATTCAGCTCTAATAAAACAATTGGTATAGGGCAGTCGCTATCAAATCTTTTTAAAAAGGATTATCCTATCGATTATCCATCAAATAGTCAAATAATCGCCCAAGCACCCCCCCGAAATTTTTTTTATTTATTTTGTCTATAGATAAGAATGAACGTGAGTTTGAGTATGCTAAAATGTTAGCAATGGTGATTAGTATTAGCTCACGATCGATTAACATTTAGGGTAAACAAACATTTAGTTCACACATACATCATTATATCTACATGAGTTGAATTGGCTGGATGGTATAGTTAGTAAAATTAAATTTAAATAAAATAGGGCTGGTTTAAAAAAATAAAAAAATAAAACGATATCAAATCGATTTTCCTTTTCAAGCGTGATATTGATTCATAAAGCCATGATTCGATTATTTTAATATCTCTCTTTTCCTATCATTTTTAATTTTTTTGTATCTTACTGCGTTATTGAAATTTACTGTTATTTACTTATATTTATGAAAGACCTGACTTATTGCACTTGAGGACAAATCTGAATCTTTTTAATTTATATTAAATGTTTGTGGAGTTTTTTTTTTATTATCATGTCCTTGTTTTTAATGAAGAATTGATGTTCCATAATTAATCAATATCGGATTGAACCAAGTGAATCGAATCAGAAAAAATTGTGAATCGATTGAGGACATTTGAATCGATACCCAGCCCTAATAGTGAGTATACTAACGGGTTAAAAGTGGCACTAGAAATGGAAAAGTCTTTCTAGTAAAACACTGTGCCCTTGTCGGTCTACTAGTGGCACCAGGACAAAGAATGCCTCAGTGCGTAAGTTAGATTTCACTTGCATTACTTTGATTAAAGTCGTGTGTGTGTGTGTGTGAGCTGTGTAGTAGTACACGTCTAACGGGTTCCAAAGTGTTTCTACGCTGTCCTGTTTGGCAGCGTGTAGTATGACAGCAATGCGCGTGTTTTCCTGCCAGCATAGATTTGCCGTATAACACGCCAGAGCCCTTTTGCCGTTTGTCATGCGATACTTCAACCAGACGAGACGAGAGCCAATCAAGAAAAACGCAACAGTGACAGTTGACAGCCGCGGTTCCTTGAGAGCGCTCGCTCGTCTGGCTGCCTGCCAGTGGCTAATTGTCTTTTCCCTCATTTCAAAAGCTTGTCTGTGTGAATTATGTGTGGATTTCTTCCTCCCACGTTCAAAAACAGGTCGGTTGAAAACTCAAAATTGTCCACAGGAGTGAACGCGATTTTGAATGCTTTTTTTGTAGGGCTGTGCAATTAATCGAAATTCAATTACAATTTTGGAAAATCGTTAAAAAAAATGTAGTTGTTTAAACGTATACACTTGCATCTTTTTTTTTTTTACATTTTAAAATAACTAACTTAGTCAAATGTTTTCATCCTAAAGAAACTTTTAATTATAGCGTTTCAAAGAATTATATTTGTTTTTTTTACGTTTAAACATTTTCTTGTTTTGTACCAAAAAACTATAGTGTTTCTATTTTTTTTAAAATTGGTCTTAATATTTTTTAATTCTTAAACATTTTCTTGTTTTGTAGCAAAAAATAAATAATCGTTTTGATAATCTATTTAGGCCCTGTAATTGAGCGGTGACCAGTCGAGGGTGTACGTGCCGGGGTAAGCTTCAGCTCGCCACCGACCGTAATGAGGACAAAAAGATGGATGATGGATTTCCCCTCTGTTGTGTCGCATTTGTGAACATAATTAAGAGGCTTGTAGAGGCCCTGTTGGCATTCGATCAAGTGCTTTGATTCCACTAATGAGAGAGGGGCGTGCGAGTGCGTGCGTGCGTGCGTGCGAGGGGCTTCTTGTGGGGAGAACAGTGAGCGTGGGCACTAAAAAGTCTCAACTGTCCATCAATACATCATCGCACTTTGGTGTGTGTGTGTGTGTTATGGGCAGGTTGCCGTGGTAACGTGGGCGCAACGAGGACGCGTGGAGGCGCACCTCTGACCTCCGTCCCGCTCGCATTGAGAAGCCTTTGTTGTTTCCCAGCATTCCTTGCTGCTGTGAGGAAAATGTGCCGTGACTGGATTGGCTGAGTCATTTTGTGTTTGCGCTGCCCTGACACTCAACACAATTAGTCACAATCCAAATGGACTTTGTTGTTGTTGCAGTAATGGAAAGCTGTTAAATGTGACCCGCAATCTGTAAGTGGGCTGGCGGACTTATTATCATTATCTACAGTGTAACCCATTATATAGCGGTTCATCGTCAGGCTAGGAAAAAAAAAAAGCGACTTTAAAAATAGGTCATCTTCCTCGAAGCTCCGCCGAAACCATGTTTGAGCCGACGTCCATGTTTCTACACGGACCTTTTTTTTTTTGCAGACGCGTGCAGTGAACAGGATCTCATTGATCTCACTGTAGCTAACACAGGCATTTGTAATCGCTAGCGTGCTAATGCTAATCACGATTGCTAACTGTTTAGTATAGGCTAATTTTTGTGGTTAACAATATTGACTGATTAACAACAAAAAAAGAGAAAAAAAAATACATTTTATGGAGAGGATGATTTGATTACTAAATAATAAAATCTCAAAAAAATATTTTATTGAGGGGATGATTTGATTACTTATTGAAGAATTCAATCATCCTCTCCTTAAAATGTTTTTTTAAAAATCATTTTTTGGGTTAATCTATCAATCCGTCAATATTGTTATTTAACCACGAAAATTATCCTATACAGTACTAACAGTTAGCAATTGTGATTAGTTAGCATTAGCACACTAGCGAAGGGAATAATAAAATGTTTTTTAAATTTTTGATTTTGGGTCAATGTTGTTAATTAACCACAAAAAAAATAGCCTATGCTAAACAGTTAGCAATCGTGATTAGCATTATTAGCATGCTAACGAATGAAATAATAAAATCATCCCCTCTATAAAATGTTTTTTTATTTTTTGATTAATCAATCAATCAATCAGTCAATATTGTTAATTAACCACGAAAATTATCCTATACAGTACTAACAGTTAGCAATCGTGATTAGTTAGCATTAGCACACTAGCGAAGGGAATAATAAAATGTTTTTTAAATTTTTGATTTTGGGTCAATGTTGTTAATTAACCACAAAAAAAATAGCCTATGCTAAACAGTTAGCAATCGTGATTAGCATTATTAGCATGCTAACGAATGAAATAATAAAATCATCCCCTCTATAAAATGTTTTTTTATTTTTGATTAATCAATCAATCAATCAGTCAATATTGTTAATTAACCACGAAAATTAACCTATACTAAATGATTAGCAATCGTGATTAGCAATCGTGATTAGCATTAGCACCCTAGCGATGACCTCTGCCTGTGTTAGCATAATAAATTATAAAAACATTCGATAGTGACAGCCCTGATAATTCCGTTTTTTAGAGATCCAGTGTGTGGCCTCTTCATGTTGCGCATTTTCACCTAAGAGCGATTGAGCGTAAATGATATTTATAGAATGATCCTGCCGCCCACCACATTGATGCCAGCTGCTGAATAAATGATGACATCCTGACTCGGCTCCTCCTCATCGATCATCCTTTCATCCTCTCTCGCGCTCCCATCTCGTCGTCTCGTCTTCACGCGGTTGGCTTTGCGCGTCGAGGATGCCGTGGCGTGAAAGCTTCCATAGGTGGCGCTGCCGGCACAAAGAGAGCCGCCGAGTCACTTTCAATTCTCACGTCGGAGCATTTATGGGGAAAAGAAAGGTCCAATCAAGGCTTGTTCTTGCCGAGATGTTTCTTTTTTTACCTGGCGTTTTTTATAGAACAGCTAATAAAGATCAATCATTATGATAACTTGTCATTGGGATTTTATTTCGGATTTTAAAAGAAAGTGTTGAACTTGACAGTCAATAGTAAGGAAACGTATTGCATCCACCTAAAAAAATATATTTTAAAAAACTGGCAAATTTTTGAGGGGGAGCTTTGTTTTTTTGTGTAATTTTTATTTCCTGTTTTACTGAATTAATTTATGTCATAGAACATATTCAGAAAAACAAGGGGGGGAATTATTTGAAAAAAAACCTGAAAAAATATATAATTTTTTCTTGTTTTTTTTTTTTTTAAATAATTTCCCCCCTGTTTTTCTGAATATTTTTTTCCTGTTTTTTAGAGTAATTTTTTACTGTTTTTGAAAAAACGGGGAAATCTTTTTTTTTGTGTTTCTGAATATTTTTCCATATTTTTTTCTTGTGTGTGTGTGTGTGTGGGGGGGGGGGGGGGTCATGAAAATGCAGTAAAACAGGAAAAAATATATTTAAAAAAAAAGGACACATAAAACAACCCCCCAAAAAAAAATTGTCAGGAAAACATTTAGTTTTTTTCTCAAGTGAATCCAATACGCTTATGACTTTTTTACTGTGTTTATGTGCGTGTGTCTGTTATTGGATCCATGATGCCCAAGCGAGCGGAAATGCACTTACAACCTCTAACCTGACAAATCCCAAGCGTGTGTGTGTGTGTGTGTGTGTGTTTGTGTATGTGCGCACGCACGGTGGCCATCCAGCCTGTTAATTTGGTTGCGTAACAGGATTAGAGGTTGCAGATTGTGTGGAATGGAATCCCACCGCCGCTCGATCTGTGATGTTATGCCACGCACACACACACGCACACACACACTTGATTTCAATTGATGGATGATGGAAACACATTATCACTGCGTGTTGGTGCGTGTGCGCGCGTGCACACTCTGCACATTGTTCCTCACCTCTGTGACGTTGCTGCTTGCTCTTGATTGTGCGCGAGTGTAAGCGTGTCCTTCCGCGCAGGAGGGCGACAACAGGTGCAGGTAACCTAAGAAATGTCACCCGGCCGTCACCGCCGCTTGGCTGGCATTGCGCACATTGCGTGCGACAGGTGGAATTTAGGAAGGTGGTCGGGAGTTGGAAGCGCGCTGGCGAGCTCGCCTTTCATTCACTCGCCAAAAACAAGTCATCGTGACTCATTTTGGGATTGGCTGGCAACCAGTCCAAGCTGTACGTCGCTTCTTCGCCAAAGTCAGCCGGGTGTAGGCGGGCCGCCGCTCCAGCTCACCTAACAGGAGCATTTTCACTCCCCCACATGACGACCATCAGCAAATGCGGAAAAGTAGGGATAGATTGATTATCGGCCAGGCTGATTATTGGCACCGATATTCAGCATTTTGACAAATATCGGCGTTGGCCTTTGTTAACTCATTCACTGGCAGCCATTTTCACTGAAGCAACCCCCTTCGCTATTGCTATAAAACATGGAACCTACCAAAAGAAAGATTAGAGTCTCTTCTTTCATCAGGAAAAAAAAGTATGTCTCTATCCGTTTCCGTTTTGCAGCAATTAGAATTAGAATATAGCTAAGTTTCATCATTATTCACAAATCTGTTTAAAAAAGTGGGGAAAAGAGCTTTTTTGCAACATGGCGCTGGTTGATCTCTTTATTCTGCTGCCACCTGCTGGCCGTTTTTACCATTGCTTCCACCGTTCTTTGCAGTTGAGAGGCTGCATCAAAGCCTTCTCTAAGCTTTAGCATAAAAAAAACGTATAAATATGTTTTTGGGAGCAAATGAGTTAAAAATCGGACGACCGATAATAGATCCATTTAAAACTACGTTAACTTCAGACAACTATTTATTGACATCCAGTGAACTTTATAAGAGATGCTGCTGACCTTGGGAACTCTCTGCACTTTCCGTTTTTGTTTGAAATTAAAACTACGATGAGTGAGAAATTAACATTTCAGATATGGCATTTCGAAACGTTGGAAATTTACTGTAGAAACAGCAGGGAGCTATATGTTTGTTTAACTTTTCATTGAACCTTTTAAGACATGCTGATGAAAGTTGGACCTCTGAATTTTTTTTTTTGAATTTTCAAACAATGTCTGTTTAAGATTTAAAAGAAAAAATTTAATTTAAAAAGTTGTTTCATTCCTCTCCCAAATGATAACACATAAACTTTTCCTTTTTCGAACATTTAATTTTATCTCTTTTTATTCTGTTGTTTTCTCTTTACTGTAAACTGCAGCTGGACGGAGTCCAGGAAAAAGTTCCCCACGGGGAAAATAAAAGTATATTGTATCGTATCGTATCGTATCTGCTAAATGCTAACACAAACCGCTATAGGTGGGCTAGCATAGATTTTGCAAAATGTTTTTTTTTTTTTTCTCTCTCTTCCAAACCTTCAACTGTCTTGGGAAATAACTTTTCCTGATCCAGTGTGGTCAATGTGTCGCATTCAGTCCTACTTGCTGCTGTTCGGACTAAAAGGGGGAGGGGCTGTGAGGCCCTTGTACTCGTGGTTCTCACTCATTGGTTACTTTCTATGTGTGTGTGTGTGTGTGTTGGGGGAAATCACCAGGACACCTGATGGAAACTCTGGATGGAAGGTTACGGTTGTGAGTCAGAAGGGGAGGACATTGTGGGGAATCCCGCGCCCCTCTCTCCGTATTTGGACCCCCCCCCCTCCACACACACACACACACACATCTCCTCTTACTGTGGCTATCCCCTCACACGGCGTGCACTCATCCGCTGTCACAGGGCGGCCACCCACCCAAGTGGCACTCCGCCGTCGACTCTTTGCGATGACACACCGCGTACCCCACGCCAAGCCGGCGTACGTGTGCACTGTGCCCGGGCTCCTCCGTGCGTTGAGGGGCCGGCTGAAGGCGCTCCGTCACTTCCTGCTGCCCTCCAGGACGGACGATGGCTGCCGCGAGCCGGCCGTGAGCAGGGAGGGGATGTTGGGCTGTTTGGGATCGCCGCCCCGCAGCTGGACTGTGAGTCGGTTAGCACGCGTGTCTACGGCTGCAACTAATGAGTATTTTAATAATCGATGAATCTGCCGATGAATCGGTGTTTTAATGTCCATGTCTTCCAAAACAGGATATGATTTCAACTTGACGGGGCAGAAACATACATTAATCATGGGTCATGTTCTTTCTGTAACATGTCAGAAAGGACCACTTTGACACAGTGGCCATGCCAAAGCCATAAAGGTTAAATGTCAAAATGCCAAATATCGGCATCGGTCTTTTTACGAACCTGAAGGCCGTTAAAGCTGGCATCTCACTGAGCGATGAATGCTTGCGAACGTAGCGAAATGTAGGATTTTCATCAGGATTTGTAAGATGTTCCCAAACTGTTTTTACTTTTCACAAAACCATTTCAAACATATTGTGACAATTGTTACAGTCTGCGAAGATCTTTTGAAAACTTTTATGAACTCTGACAAAAAAAAAAAAAGTGAGCTGCATTTGCATGCATTTGTCGCTCAGTGAGATACAGGAAACTTTTCATTTGTTGATTTATTTAAATTAACACTTTATAAAAAAAAAATATATATATATGTAAAATGATTACTGAAGATTTGAGACAGCGATTTTGCGTCAACTTTTTGGGGAATGGAATTGTTAATAGAAACAATAAACAATAATGGAGGTAGTTGTGTGGACGAGGAAGGTGACTTCCTTTGCGCTGTCCCACGGTTGAATTTGAGTGTGTGTGTGTGTGTGTGTGTGTGTGTGTGTGTGTGTGTGTGTGTGTGTGTGTGTGTGTGTGTGTGTGTGTGTGTGTGTGTGTGTGTGTGTGTGTGTGTGTGTGTGTGTGTGTGTGTGTGTGTGTGTGTGTGTGTGTGTGTGTGTGTGTGTGTGTGCGGAGGCGCTGGCATTGCACTTTTAATCCCGTGATTAAGAGGTGCGACATGAGCATCCTGTCGCTCCGGCTCTGATCCGCCATCTGTGGTCTGACTCACGCATACGTGCGCATTTGAAATGTCAACATTCCTCCGAGTTTCAAACGGCGGTCAATCTATTTCTGCGGCGTCGGTGGCGTTTCTGCGCGTTCGTTTCGACAGTTTGGATTCAAACTGCAGTTAACTTGACACAAAACCAAAACAAACATCATCACCGTGACTTGCTAGCATAAACGTAAACAACTTTTTTGCTAACACAAAATACGCTCTCTTTTTTTCTTTTCTTTTCTTTTTTGCTTTGAAAGACTTGAAAGGATGTTAAAATCCAACCAGGCCTGAGTGTTGATTTGTTGGGCTGATTCCACTTCCCCAAAGAATCAAACTGCACGTGTTGTAATGAGAATAGCGAGAGGTGACAAGTATTCAGACAAAGTGTGGAGAAATGAGGCGTGAGAAGAAGCAGAAAGGAGGGAGGAGAAGATACGATACGTCTGTGTGAGAAAGAGAGAGAGAGAGAGAGAAAGAGAAAGCGAGCAAGGGAACGAAGACGTCAAGAATGATCAGAAGCCGGTGCCGCTCGGTACCGCTCAGTCCCGTCGCCGCGCAGGAGCATGTTGTCGCCGCGCACCCTGGGCCACACCCTGGACTACAGGACCCATCATGCACTGGGAGCCGGCAGGTCGTCCACCTGGGAAGTCCAGGTATGCGTCAGGGAGGGAGGGGCGGGGGAGGAGGATGTTTGCGTGATTCCCTTTGCAAAGTGTTTGAAGGCTGAACGCCATTATGAGTCACTTGGCTACACAAAACAGGTACCGGGGGCGGCTCCATGACAACCGCGTGTGTATGTGTGTGTGTGTGTGTGTGCGTGCGTGTCCTCACCTTGTTATGTGCTGATGACGGGCACTCGGGAAGCCTGCTCAACCTGTCGTCAGATGCCGGCGCTTGGTGCTTTCGCTTCATTTTCCCACAATTCTTGCCCCATGGATCCCTCAATTAGTCAGAAAATTATTCATTGTTTTCTACAAATTATTTATGTTTATGCTAACATTGTATAATGATAAACAGAACGATTAACGATCTCGTCAACTTTCTCCATTGAAATGAAGGCAAATGCCATTAATTCGTTCCATTCCCACTCAAAATAATCATTTTGTGTCATATGCCGAAAGTGTTCTCACCAGCAAGGACCTCATGAGTTGCCCGCAGGCCGATTCTAAAAATAGCTCAAATGTTTTTTTGTTTTTTGTTACATATTATTTAGCTTTTTCCTATTGTGTTCAATTATTGTTGATCATTTTTGTGAGAAATCATGAACATGATCGGTGCCTTCAGATTTATGAATATTAATAATTGCACCTTATAATTCAAAACCATTTGGAAGTAGCTATCTATCAAAAAGGTTGGTGAACCCTGACCCTAGAGAGTGCCATGGTGCTCGCTCTCTCTCTCTATCTCTCTCTCTCTCTCTCTCTCTCTCTCTCTCTCTCTCTCTCTCTCTCGCTCTCGCTCTCGCTCTCTCTCTCTCTCTCTCTGTGTGTCTTGCATTGAAACAGCTGCAGCGTCATGCACATGCAATTCACTGGGCAAAACACAACACACAAACATTAACAACGATCGTCTCGTCCCATTAAGGCCACATTCATTTTGTGCGATTTTTGGAAAGCTACTCAAGTATCCTTAAAGGAACACATACGACCTTACAGTTGTTAGTGTGACTTTCGACTTGTCCCAACATAAAATAATGACAATAACATGAAATCCCTTTTAGCTAAGCCCGGTGTGTGTGTGTGTGTGTTTCAGGATGAAGTGGCCTTCAAGGAGATCAGCATCACTCACCATGTGAAGGAGGGATGCGAGAAGGCCGACCCTCGCCAGTTCGAGCTGCGCAAAGTCCTGGGACAAGGCTCCTTTGGCAAGGTGTGTGCGTGCGTGCGTGCGTGCGTGCAAGCGCGTGTGTGGTTTACGTTCCGGTGTGGCTCCGTGTGGCACCGCTGGCCATGTTTGAGAGGCCGTTGCCATGGACGCGGCAGGCCAAGGGCCCTTCAGGCTCCCGCGGAGTGTCATCATGTTTATGAATGAGCAATTAGACTCCCGCCCGCGTTGTCTTTCCGTTTCAATAAAACACACACGCAACTGCGCTTGCAAAACAATACTGACGTGTGATTTTAAAAAAAAAAATAATAATAATTTTTTAGGTGTTCCTGGTGAGGAAGGTTACTGGTCCTGACGCTGGCCAACTCTATGCTATGAAAGTCCTCAAGAAAGCAACACTGAAAGGTACGCACGTACACACTGCTGCCAGTTAACACCAGCTCGCCATATCTGACTCACTTAAAGGAATTTGAAAACTTTATGCGGGAATTAAAAGGAATTTAGCCAAAGCTGCAAAATTGAAGGTTGGCCGTTAACTAATTGATTTTCAGCCATTTTCAAAGCAGAGTTCCCCATACTGTATACTATCCATCCGATTTTCTTAACCGCTTGTCCTCACAAGGGTCGCGGGGGGTGCTGGAGCCTATCCCAGCTGGCTACAGGCAGTAGGCGGGGTACACCCTGAACTGGTTGCCAGCCAATCGCAGGGCACGCAGAGACCAACAAGCATCCACACTCACAATCTCACCTATGGACAATTTGGAGTGTTCAATCAACCTGACAATTGGAATGTGGGAGGAAACCGGAGAAAACCCACACAAGCACGGGGAATCTGGGGAAAAATGGTCTTGCGATTCACTTTAATGTGAAATAGTTGTATTCAATTAATCGATGTAATAATCGAAAGAGCAATCGATTCTAGAAATATTTGATGGTGACAGCCCTGCACCTGTTTTAGAGATGCTTTTCCATTTAGTTTCCTGCAAATTCCCATCCATTCCCACAGAAAGTTTCCAATTTAGAAACTGACCGGCAATTTCCCCCCCGTTGCAACCCAAGTCGCCATCTTGGTGTTTTATAAACTATGAGCTGTTTGTGGAATGTCAGCTTTGGGTGCGTGTGCGTTTTCAGTGCGTGACCGAGTGAGGACAAAGATGGAGCGAGACATCCTGGTGGAAGTCAACCATCCTTTCATCGTCAAACTGCACTACGGTGAGTCAGCCAATCTCGCACCGGCGCGATTGGCTGTCCCCACGCCGCCGTCCGGCCAATCGCAGCCCCCCCATTCCACTTTTATCCTCCCCAACGGGAAGGGGACTCGTGTCGTCTTATCTGTATTGTTTCCTTTCCTCCCTCAGCCTTCCAGACGGAGGGGAAGCTCTACCTGATCCTGGACTTCCTGAGAGGCGGGGACCTCTTCACGAGGCTTTCCAAAGAGGTCGCACAGCAACAGGAACACACTTTTGAACCAAATCCACGTTACTGCTGCCCACACTGATGTTTCAGTTGTGTGTGTGTGTTTTAGGTGATGTTCACAGAGGAGGACGTCAAATTCTACCTCGCAGAACTGGCTCTGGCTCTCGATCACCTCCACGGCCTCGGCATCATTTACAGGGACCTGAAGCCCGAGAAGTACACGCACACACGCGCACGCAATCATGTTGGAAAGGGTTTAAGTCTTCATAACGCTAACTGTTTGTTGCTTCAGCATCTTGCTGGATGAGGACGGACACATCAAGCTGACAGGTGCGTCACTTGGCCCCGTTTGGATGGATGTTAATGGCAAAAGCCTCGCAGTTCCTCACTCTCTCAAATATCTGCGTGCGCGCGCAGACTTTGGCCTGAGCAAGGAGTCCATCGACCACGTGAACAAGGCGTACTCGTTCTGCGGGACGGTGGAGTACATGGCCCCGGAGGTGGTCAATCGGCGAGGACACACGCACAGTGCCGACTGGTGGTCGTACGGCGTGCTGATGGTGAGCGGCACAGCGGGTTTTCAAGATCGCATGACGCTAGTCTTGGGCGAGTCATCGTTTTTTGTTTTTTTTTTCTCACGATTAATGACAAGTTTTTGTCAGGTTCTATCACAGCCACTTTCAGCCCATTGACACTTTTTGACTTTTTTTTTTTTTACTGCTGTGCAATCAAACAATTTTAATAGTTTGATTCCAGACTCCACTTGAAAATTGTGAATTTTCATGTTTTCCACTAGTGCAGGTTATAAATCAATTTCATTTCATATTCTTACTTCCCGTAAGAGGCATTTTGCGGCTTACTCTGCACTCAGTGAGGCAAATGAATGAGAAATTTGATTCTAAGAAGTGGCCATGTTGAGCATAGGGAAGAATTACATTTAAATTTAAAAAGTGGATTAAGTAGAAGACTCGGTTCACAAACGTTCCCCCTTCATCTGACCAATGGCACGGATTTTAAACATAGAAGAGCCAAAACATGCTGTATGAAAATTAAACTGCACTAAAAAACTAGCCATTTTTGTTTAATACCAATCTGATATGAGTAAAATTGTATACAGTAAAAGAAGCAAAAGGTTTTTGTAGAAATAATGGCCAAATATTAGCCTGCCAAACCACACCCACTTTCTTAAAAGACAGCCCGCCATTGGCCGCTTTTCGGCCCGCTGCAAAGCAAACTATGCAATCGAATTCATTTTCTCACGCTTCTTTAATGTGCTTTCTGATTCCTTCTTCTTCCTCTAGTTTGAGATGCTGACGGGAACGCTTCCGTTTCAAGGCAAGGACCGCAAAGAGACCATGACCATGATCCTCAAGTGAGTCCACGGAGCCATCAGAAGGACGATCCACTTGACGTTCAGCGTTCAAATGCTGAGCAGGTCACGCTTGCAGGCTTTGAATCGTCAACTTGTGTCTGCAGGGCCAAGCTTGGAATGCCGCAGTTTTTAAGTTCAGAAGCTCAGAGTCTCCTCAGGAACCTTTTTAAGCGAAACCCCTCCAACAGATTAGGTGAGCAACATTTGAGCTCACTTCATCTTGTCAGTGATGTTTGTGTTGTTCATGGCCAACTCTTCCCTTTCATGTTTGAAGGAGCCGGTCCAGACGGCGTCGAGGAGATCAAGAGGCATCAGTTCTTCAGCACCATCGACTGGAATGTCCGTCTGCGCCTTGACGTTTTCCTTCCGACGCAGCCATTGTGACTCATTCACTCACTGGACACTTCGCTCTCTCTCTCTCTCTCTCTCTCTCTCTCTCTCTCTCTCCTCCTGCAGAAACTCTTTCGCCGAGAGATCCCGCCTCCCTTCAAGCCGGCGGCAGGGCGACCCGACGACACCTTCTACTTTGACCCGGAGTTCACCGCTAAAACGCCCCGCGGTCAGTTTGCCCCCCTCACGATGACGCATCGAGTCAGGCCAGGCGAACTAATGCGCTGCGTTTGTGTGTCAGACTCTCCGGGAGTCCCGCCCAGCGCCAACGCCCATCAGCTCTTCCGAGGATTCAGTTTTGTGGCAATAACAGAAGAGGAAACGCAACCGATGCCAAACGCCATTGTTCAGGTACACGCACGCACGCTAACAATGACGCTGATTAGTCGTCGTGGAAAACCGAGAGCCACGCTCACTTTCAGCAGTTTATTGAAGGAGGCGAGCTGCCAAATACAAAATGACAACACTCACGAGTGGCACTCCTAAAAACAAATTGTTGGAAACAAACCAGACTGACTTTTGACTTCTGATGCCGCTTGCGAGGCCACGCCCCTTTTCAAGCGCGCGTCAGCACGCATTGTACGTCTGTTTGTGGGTGGGTGTGACTTTTGGCCTAATTGCACTTCAAAAATGTATTTCTTTAAATTTTCTTTTATTATATTTTTACACTTAGATTTTAAAATACAGTGCTATTTTTCTTTATTTAAAAAAATGGTAGTTTTGGGTTGGATGCTGGAACAAATGAATGGCATTTCAATTCAAACCAGATTCGTAGCACTGTGGTTAACTCTTTGACTGCCAAAAACGTTAAATAACGTTTAGTAAAATCCTATGGAGGAGTGCCAAAGACGTTAAAAGACGTTTGTTTCAAAACAGAGGTGAAACTAACCATTTTCTATTGTTGATTACTGAAAAACGGATTAAGGTAGAAACAACCTTTTTTTTTCTGATGAAAGATGAGAGTCCAATCTTTTCATTTGGTAGTATGTGTGTTTCCATATTACACATAATTTTCTGTGGCCCTTGAAAGATCAGTCAAAATGCTTAAATCGACTGGCACCCACGGCATCCCTTTTCTGAAAACGTCTGTCAGTCAAAGAGTTAAAACAACAACAGCAATATTGTGCTTTTGTACATAACAGAAATGCATCCAAACAACCTACAATCTCTAATAACACTTGATATTTGAAGCACTTACTTGCTAATGTGCGCACATATTGACTCATTCACAAGCATATTACAATCCCCTTCATCTGACAATTAGTGTAAATTTTAAACATAGAAGGGCCAATACATCCCATATAAAAATCAAACTGCACCAAAAAAAACTAGCCACCGGAGGGTGCTACAACTGCACAAATGGAAATCAACAACAAACAAATGTGCTGCTTTTAATATCGTGACATGACGACGATATTGTGGCAGTTTTAATATTGCAATATCACGATATTGTTACATCCCTGATAACGTTGTGACCTGACATTTGACCTCATGCCCAGCAGCAGCTCCACAGAAGCACGTCTCAGTTTTGCGACACCTACGACGTGGAAGAGGACATCGGCGTGGGCTCCTACTCCATCTGCAAGCGCTGCGTGCACAAGGGCAGCGGCATGGAATATGCCGTCAAGGTAAGAGCGCCTCGTACCCGCCGGCCACGCCCGGGCGCCCGCCTCATTGTGTCCTCCTGTTGTAGATCATCAGCAAAGCCAAGCGGGACCCCACGGAGGAGGTGGAAATCCTGCTGAGATACGGCCAGCACCCCAACATCATCACGCTCAAAGACGTGAGTCGCGTCGTCTTCTCGTTGGCGCCACCTGCTGGCGCATCATGCAACCAACACTCGACGGGTCACTCTGGCCTTCAGGTGTATGACGACGGCCGCTCGGTCTTCGTGGTGACGGAGCTGATGAAGGGCGGAGAGCTCCTGGACAAAATCCTCCGCCAGAAGTTTTTCTCGGAGCGAGAGGCCAGCGCTGTTCTTTTCACCATCACCAAGACGCTGGAGTACCTTCACGTGCAGGGGGTGCGTCCACACACCCGCCGTCACGAGGCCGTTTATCATGGGGGATACCTTCCACACCCACGCTAGCTTAATGCTAGCATATTGTGGGGAACGCCATAGGCAGCTAATGGAGCTTAGCATTGATGTTTGCCTTGCTTGCGTGGCATGAAGGTGGTGCACCGAGACCTGAAGCCCAGCAACATCCTCTACGTGGACGAGAGCGGCAACGCCGAATCCATCAGGATATGCGACTTCGGCTTTGCCAAGCAGCTGAGGGCGGAGAACGGGCTGCTCATGACGCCGTGCTACACCGCCAACTTTGTCGCTCCTGAGGTGAGTCACCTGATCTTTAAAAAAAATTAAAAAAATAAAAAATAGTTTTTTTAAATAAGAGGAATCAGCGGATATGGGTGGCGCTTTCAGGTCCTAAAAAAGCAGGGCTACGACGCAGCCTGTGACATCTGGAGTCTTGGAGTGCTTCTGTACACCATGCTAACAGGGTAGGTTAAGGAAAAAGCTTCTGCGTGTGTTGAAAACTTGAAATAGATTTTTTCCTTGTCCAGTGCAACTTTTTATGACTTGTCACTTCTTCTTTTTTTTTTTGCAGCTTCACCCCATTTGCCAACGGCCCCGAGGACACGCCGGAGGAGATTTTGGCCCGAATCGGCAGCGGGAAGTTCTCGCTCACTGGAGGGTACTGGAACTCTGTGTCTGCTGAGGCCAAGGTATGTCACAACACTAGCTTAGGCAATTTTATGATCATGTTTTGTTGATTTCACTTCCCCCCCCCCCCTTTTTTTTTCTTTTTTTTAATAAAAGATTTGATTTTGAAGTCTTATCACCTGGCCCCAACTCATGATTGTGTTTGTGGCCCCTCAGGACCTGGTGTCAAAGATGCTGCATGTGGACCCCCACCAGCGGCTGACGGCAGGTCAGGTGCTGCGCCACCCGTGGGTGACGCACCGAGACCGGCTGCCCCAATACACGCTCAACAGGCAGGACGCGCCGCACCTCGTCAAGGTGACTCGGTCATTTTCGGGTTTACATCGCGTTCCTGGAAAGAAATATCAAAGATTACAAAATACACAATCACAAATACAAAGAATGGTCTGCCGCGCAAACGAGAAGACGTTCCTACTACAGTGGACCCCCGAATACTCACGGCTTGACAGCATTTGTAGATTTTTTTCCCTTAATTTTTTTCTTTGTTTGGGCTTTTTGGGGCATCAAACCCCCATTTTTCACGGACAAGGTCCCATTGGAGGTTCATCTTTGGGTTTTTTGTAAAATATTTTCAGTTTATGATGAAAAATTGTGGCCCCTCTATCATTTTAGTTGCCCGTCACCCGCGCGCCGTGCGACGAACATGACTAATTGAGCGTTTGCGTTCCAGGGAGCGATGGCGGCCACGTACTCGGCCCTGAACAGGAACGTCCCGTCGGTTCTGGAGCCGGTGGGCTGCTCCACTTTGGCGCAGCGGAGGGGTGTGAAGAAGCTGACTTCCACTGCTCTGTGACGTCCAAAAGCCTCTCTCAACTCCCGTCAACTCTGACCTCTAGGTGACCTTGGACAGACTACTGATGGAATCCAGGAAACCCCCCCCAAAAAAAAGGAGCACACAGAAGCCGCCGCCCTCCCGCACACTCGACAGACTCTTCCGATTGGACGGCTGGCGGCGTTCTTTCCGGGATCAATTTGTGGATTTTTGCTTTGGACAATCTGAACAGGAAGAGAGTGCGCTGTACATAAAACACGATAATCACACAGAAGCATTTCAAGACATAGAATGCTTTGTTTTTTAATTTCCCTGTCGTCACGGTGACGGCAAACGGGACCTTTTGTGATTGGTTGGACCCCAAAGCAGAATATAAACAACCACCTTCTGTCAGTCTTGACCACTTGATGACAAACCCTGCCAGCAAATCATGCTGGCTCTCCGGGTACTAGTACACTGTTTGTCCTCGCAAGACAATTCATTGCACTAGTAGAAGGACTGTTCTTGGTTGTTGCTTTTTTCTATTCCTAGTGCCACTCTTGGTCTGCTAGTATGACCTCTTCACTGCCAGCCCATTAAAATTGAATCTTTGGCAGTGAATGAGGTCAAAGCTAGGAGAACTAAATGTTACCAGTGAGGCAAAACTGTGACTGGTGATTCTACAAGTTAACATCTAGTACCTCACTGATAATACTAGTAGCACACATACAGTATGTCATATGACTAGTGCAGTTTTGCCAATATAGTAACATTTAGTTGTCCTATTAGTATGCAGAGATGTGATACAGTATTCAGCTTAAGATCACTCTAGTAGGACAAATGTGGTACTAGTAGTAGGGACAGCCATTTTACTAGTGTGCTGAGTTGTCTTATTGGTGAGAGCAAAGAACATAATAGTGCACAGACCTTAAGATAGATTTAGCATTATCCTTGTCGTCGTTGCTAGCTGCCATGCTACGCTTTGATTGCTATGCAGTGTTCCCAGCATAGTCGCCATTGGCTACTTTTACATTTGACTACTTTTATGTTATTCACTGTTTTTGTGCTCAGGCCAAAGCCAACGATTGCTTGGTGGCAAGGAACGTCCTTTAGCCAAGTCATCTTGTGGCAACTGTCGGCAAATAAAGGAGGGATTACAGTACTTCCAGTTTTTCTTTGTAAAAAAATAAAATATTGTCCTGGCGCCCTCTTGTGGCAGCTTGGTGCTAAGGAACTATATTGAAGTCAGTTAAGGAGCTTTAACTAGACAAAAGTAGTGCTTTGGTGCCATCTTGTGGCACCTACAGACAGTTATAACCCATCAATTACTCACGTATGTTTGCTGGGAACACCGTATAGCTAAATTAGGTTCATCCCACTTTGAGGACCACCGACGTAGTGGCCCGATGATTTATGCAAGCAACAACACGGTCACCTGCGATTAAGCTTCCGTTTCAAACAAAAACAAGCGTACTTCCTCACCGACGCAAACGTATCGTCTGTGGACGGGAACTGTAAATAAAAACAGCTCAGGTTTTTTCACCGACAGTCTGGAAAGCTGAGCTATTATTTCATAGCCTCCATATCCAGCATATGGACTTCATCTGGATATCACGGATTTGGAATAAATGCTCGGATGGCTTTACATACATTCTGAAATATTCAAACTGATCTTTTATTTTTTCTTTCCGTCCTGCACCGGAAGCGGCTGCTTCACTGGCAAGACTCAAGGAAAGTTAGCTACGTTAGCGTGTAGCATGTAAAAAAAAAAAAAAGGCCCATGTGGTTTGCGATTGATTTTTAGCGACCACTTTAATTATGAATGTGCTTGAAGGGGATTCAATACTTATAAAGCTTTGGGAACAAGGAATGTCAAATAAACTTTTTTTTCCTGTATTCTCATATTGTCCTGCTCTTCCTCAAACTGTCAGATTTGTTCAGCTTGGGTGCTGCAACACCACCTCTTGATTTGTTTTGTTTTATACCTGCAGGGAGACTTTCTATAAAAAAATAAAATAAGAATAATAAGCTAATGACCTTGTTGACTTGTCATTTATCATATTTTGGAGGATGGAGAATACAATGCTTGAAATCTTTCCCATGAACAAACAGTATCTCTTGTACGTTAAGCTTTTTAAGCATTGAAATAGTGACTAGTTCTCGGCACTAGAAGGCAGCAGAACAAAGATGTTCAATGTGTATTCGTTGAACTGTATAACAATTTTACAAACTGTGCTTTTCACAATATTGTTTTTATTGTGTTACGGTAAATCCATCCATTCATTTTCCTAAACTTTTCCTAAACATTTTATTGATGAATTAATTAATTAATTGCAAATTTAAGAATAATTTTGAATATTCAGGTAACGTTTCAATTAAGTGGTTACTTATAGTTATTAATCATTTTATAACAAATTAATGAAATACATATATAGTCTTTTTTAATATATAATATACAGTACAGTAGCTCACACATCTATTTGTGTGTGTGTGTTAGTGTATGTGGTAGCTCATCTGTTCATTTTAAAAATCAAATGTGGTCCTTGAGCACATACGTTTGCCCAGCAAAATTATTTGTTTTTAGTAATGTATTTTATTTAATAATTACTCGATTGACACCGTTGTTAATTTTGCTACACAACCCTTTTTTTTTAATCAAATGAAAAATAAAATACTAATTGTACTAATAAAATAAACGGTTTTACATATTTTACAAACAAATTTCAGTTTTCATATGTGTCAAAGAACGTTTTATTTATTTATTTTATATGCATATTTTACATTTGCCTCTTAAGTGGACATTTTAAAACTGCAGTTTTAACAAACTTTAGCCCTCTGTGAAAAGGTCACTTTCCAATTTTGTAAGCGAAACTCGAGCAATAAAGTTTTTTTTTCTTCAAAAATGTCAATACGCATGCGCACTCCAGCGGTGAGACTCATCAGCAATCTGCTAGCAAATAGCTTGTCGCTTTTGCTTTCTATCGGTCCACTTGAGGTCTAAACGTCTTTGGTGACACTTGTCAACAAGTCAACCGTTCCTTTTCCACCCAGTGGGATTATCGTGACAGAGGCGTGAGGGAATATGCCCAAAAATAAAGGTGAGTGTTGGATTTGTCTCGGAGAGCGCCGCGGCGACACACAGAAGACAAGCACGGAAAGCGTGACAAGTAGCCGCTAATGCTAGTTAGCTCCACGAAAGACTGTAAAATGTGTTGGTTTTTTGACGTTTTGTCTCTTGTTTGTTTATGACGAGTTAATGAAAAGTCTGAGGGTTGCTTAGCCGGCGAGCTACAATGCTAACCGGGTTGAAAATTGTGCCCCTTGCTGCGGGCTAACGAGCTACCACACCCGCTTTGGCCTCCACGTTTCATTTAAATTTTTTGTTTGTTCACTCGAGTTATAACTTGGTGAGGTTTTACATCTTGTTGTGGTTTTAGGCCGTGTTATCTTATGCTGGGGATGTACTGCATAATCGTTGTTGTTTTAGTCAATAGTCTCGTGAAGGCTGTAATTTTTTTGGGGGGGGGTGTGGGGGTATTAATTCGATAATACATTTATAATCATTAATGATAGATCAATTGTGTCACAGCCTCTTTTTAATCGAGGTAGTCATGACACGACAATGTTTTTTGAACACTTCCTCGTCAAACTTGACATTGTGACACAGCTAACTAACACCTGTTCTTCTCTTCAGGTAAGGGAGGAAAGAATCGGCGGCGTGGAAAGAATGAAAACGAGTCTGAGAAGAGAGAGTTGGTGTTCAAAGAGGACGGACAGGGTAAATTCTTTGTAATAACATCGATACGCATGTATATCCAGTAATAAACAATGTACCGGACGAGCTGGTTTTGAAATATTGCCACTCTCTTGTCTAGATCACAGTTGATCCCTTATTAGGTTTGTGTGTGGGATGGAGGTATTGCGGGACACGTATAGACAAACGCATATTCACATTGGAATGTGGCAGGAAGCCCGAGATCAGTGAACTCATAACATCGCTTTTAGTGGTAAAATGATGATTATTTTCCCCCAAAAAAGCAGTCTGTCAACATGAAGAGTCTGGTTGGAATGGCCATTAAGTTCAAATTTAGTACTCTAAATGAATAATTTTGAAAATCAGATGATGGCTAACTGAGATTGAATTTTTTGGTGTGGGGGAAAAATGATCTTTTTGTGGAAGGTTTTTGTGTGATACCACCTTTTTAGAAAATCCGGTCCAAATACACCTTCAAATTGGAGCAAAAAATAATCAAACTTGATTCCTTTTCATCAAATCGCCATGACTCTTTTGTTTGGTCTGCTAGTCGGGGAAGCCCTTCTCCCATTGGCTGGCAAGTTTCTGTCAAAAATATCCATCAGTAAGTCCAAAATTCTGAAATTCGATGCATCAAAATTATTGTGGTATTTGAAACTTAAATAGCACAAATGAAATTACAAAAAAAGGTACAATAAGCCATGAATTTAAGTCTTTTCTTTTTTCTTTTTTTAATCTGCTTCTTATGGAAGATTTAATGTTCAGAAAATTCCACAAAGATGGCAGCCACTTCTCCCATTGCTACTGATTATGTTTTCTTTTCTTTCTTTTTTTTCACGTCTTCTGCATCTCCCCTGCACTCCGTGTCTCTTCCAGAATACGCTCAGGTGATAAAAATGTTGGGGAACGGCCGCCTGGAGGCCATGTGCTTCGACGGCACCAAGCGGCTCTGCCACATCAGAGGAAAGCTCCGGAAAAAGGTACACGCACACACATACATGCACACGATGTAAATGCTGAGTCTGCGTCCTTGCGTGACCCCCCCCCCCCCCCCCCCGATGCACGGGGCATTGAGTTTGAGCTGTGGTCACCCGACGTGCACTGTATTCTGCCAGGTGTGGATCAACACGTCGGACATCATCCTGGTGGGCCTGAGAGAGTACCAGGTGACGGCCGGCGCAAGCCCGCCATTTTGTTTTTGTTCGGTCGTTAGAGCCCCGTCGATTGACGGGCCCGCTTGTGTGCTTGCAGGACAACAAGGCCGACGTCATCCTCAAGTACAACGCAGACGAGGCTCGCAGTCTGAAAGCGTACGGCGAGCTGCCAGAGCACGGTGAGATGCATGTTAATAACATAATTAAATATAATTTAAAAAAATGTTTTAAAGAAAGCAAAAATGCTTTTAAAAAAGTGCAAATTAACTGAAACTAATTCATGTGTTTACCAATATTCAAGGTAATGGCACTGCCTGATTTTCTTTTCTGTTTTTTCATTTATTTATTTTTTCCCGTCTGTGTGTCTTTACAGCCAAAATCAACGAAACGGACACGTTCGGTCCCGGAGACGACGACGAGATCCAGTTTGACGACATTGGCGATGACGATGAAGATATTGATGACGTAAGTGTTCTTTTGGGGGGGGGGGGGGGGCTCAAGAATGTCACCTCGACTTTCCTCTTTTTCTTCTCTTGCAGATCTAAAGACTTCCACACACACTCTGTTTATCCAACAGGGATATTTTGAGCCGCCTATGAAAAATTGTTTTATAGAATCTCCTATAGAAATTGTCAGTCTGTTTCAATTTTTCATCAGTTAGATGTGTTTGTTGAATGTTGACCTGATGAGAAAGAAAAAAAAAAAACTTTTTTTTTTTTTTGGGCCAATGAAAACCAGTTTACCATTTTTCTTCTTGGTTTCCTCCTGCGTTTCTTCGGAGGAGCATGTGACTGCGAAAACATTTAAATCCTTTTAAAAAAGTGTATTTATATTAATTTCACGTCTGTTGGAATTTAAGAAGAATTTCAGAATCTATGGATTCACCAATAAACACATAAACCATTTACCCCTCCATTTTCTTTTGTCTTCCTCCCACGTGACGTCTTCACTCACTTCATGTTTGCTGTGACTTCGATGCGAGGCTCATCCGGCAACAATCCAAAATAGATTTCACTCTTTCACTTGTCTTTGTATACTACAGCGCAGGAAGGTTTGAATTTTCCTTACGTCAATACCACCTCGCAAAATACTCTTGAGTGGATATAAAGAGAACGCACCTGGGACAGCTGAACTTTATTCAGGCTACTAGTCAGAGACTGCGCCCCCTTCTGGTTCAAAGGGATCCTGGTTTTCCGTTTTGGAGGCAGTAGCCAGCAGGGACTTTGTGCTGTAACTGAACACTAAAATGTTCCATGTGTGACGGCCGGGTATCTAATAAAAGATCTGAACTCCAATCACATCACAGCATTTTAATTTTTTAATCACAAAAAATACATTTTTCAGGGAGTGTCGTCACAGGCTGCCAAGTGATCTTTGACAAAGTCGCCGGAAATTAAATTGTATTAAAATTGTACAAGGAAACATATAATGTAATATAAATGAACATGTTTGAAATATTTAGATGAATATCCTGGTAAGAAAGACAAAAAAACATATTCAAAGAACTAATTTAAATTGGCACTGACTATATGAGTGCTATAACAAAATAAACGGATAACAAAAATATTGAGATCAATATATAATTCATTGGCGCTGTTGTGAATAAATAATTCATTACATTTAAACAATATAAACGAATAATGACGTTTAAATGTTCTATTTTATTTTCAAGACAGACAATTTGCCGAGTCACCTATGAAGTGGTCAAATTTGTTTTGCTGCAGTAATTTATTCCCAACTGGAGACGTTTGTTATTTTCACGGTAAAATAGGACATCTCAAAGTATGACATCATGGGAATAAGGAGGTCAGGTCACGCAAGTCCGTACGTAAGCGTGACGTCATCGCGTACCCGCCTCAGCTGGCTCCAGTCGTCACGTCACGGTGCCGCCAGGGGTTTGCCTACTGACGCCCGCACGTGCGCCAAATGAGAACACGTGAGGAAAAACGTGTGCTGAATTCAAAGCGTACCACTTGGACATTTGATTACGGCTGTTATCGTTGCGATAATTATCAAACGTCCAAGTCTATATTTGGTTGCTAGGTGTGTCGCCAGGTGACTGGACGAGTGACATTCGTCAAATGAATATGCAAATGAGCCAGTGGTGACGCGCCGACTAACGTAAGCTAGTAATAATAGCCCACATTGAGGTAGAGTGAAACTGTGCCACTCCTTGTTTTTGTTTACGTTTGAGTATCAATTGCGTCGTTAGCACTGAATGCTAAGCTACATTACAGCCAGCTGATGAGTGATGGGAAACAGACCGGAAGTTCCCCCCTCCCTCCCCCCCCTCCCTCCTCTTCATCCATCCATCCCTCTCTCCTCTTACCAGCATCCGTCTCTCCTCCTCCCTCTCCTATCCTGAGTCATCCCACTGCTTCCGAAGTGTTGTTGGACTCGGATCCGGCCCGGCTCGTCCTCATCATGACCCAAGTGGCTCCGACTCATCCGGCTGCTTTGACAGGTCACTTCTTCTATTTCTTCATTTCAGAGAGATTTGCAAATGCACAAAAAGAAATGATGGAAAGCTGTTTGAGCATCTCTTCCCTATCCAGCTCGAGGTCCACGTAGCCACGTAGCTACTATGACTTTCCAAGCATTCATTCGATATCCCTGACATGCATCTACTAGTACTCCCATTTTAAGACTTACTAATACTTTTTGACAACTGTGTGCTGCTCGTGAAATTATGAAATTCTACTAGTAAACATCTAAAGCCTAACCGGTAGTCTACTAGTAGTGTGCAGATGTCAGCTACTAATGCACAGGTTTGCCTCACTAGTAACTTGTAGTCCCACTAGTATGCCACTAGTATGCTACTTGTGTGCCCAAGTGCTATAGTGGGGAAAAAATGTCGGTATTAAGACACTCTTAGTGAGGACAAAGATTCATACATATTGTTGAATATGTTGAAAAAAAGGATTTGGGTCTTTTATTCATAACGTTTTGTGAATTGGCTTGAGCTGGATAGTTTGAGGTTGGAATACTTTGTTTGAATCACTCACGAAATGTGGAACTTGGATGTGTGAATATGTCATTCCGGGCTTTTATTTTGAGAATGTTGTAATGAGCGAAGCAGATTGAAGTTTGAATGGGTCGAAAAAAATGCACATTGGGGATCAATATTTTTTTAAATGTGGAAGCTGGGGGTGAATATGTAAAAAAAAAAAAAAAAAAAAATTTGGGGGCTTTTATTTTGAAAATTTGATCATGATGTGGCTTGAATGAGCTGAACATGTCGACGTTGTTTGAAATGGGTCAAGAAATATTAAACCATGCGGCGCGTGTCTTAACATGGAAATGCCGATTGCTGATGTTTTTGCTCAGCCTGACCGGCCAATCCTCAAATTGTTTGACTGGTGATTGGCTGTTCTTACATTAGTTAGTACAAGTATTCCTTTTTTGAGTACTCAGTCAGCGATAGCACGTACCAATACCTGTAAAACCTTTCTTTCTGCCGCAGATGATAAAGAGGACTTATTCGTTGTCAGATTTAAAAAATAAATAAAAATAATGCCTTAAGTATCAGTTGCTGTACGTAAGTACCCAATACCAAAAAATATATACCGATACCTGGTACTGAATCATCACTAGTCTATACTCTATGTGCTCTATGACCATGTCAAGTGTTTGTCTATATCTGCCCTGTGATTGGCTGGCGACCGGTCCAGGTGCACACTTTTTGTGTATCTGCTTATCAAATGATAATATTTGAAGATTTTTTGGGGATGTCAGTCAGTCGTCAATCACATTTTTTCTGCCCAAATGTCGAGAGGTCCATCATCCATGCTTTCATGGAACGTCTCAGGCTCTACGTTGATTGGCAGGCGATCGCGAACTCTGGCGGTGTGGGTCCGCAGTGACGACGGCTCGGTCACGTTTTCCTCTCCATCTTATCCGTTCTATATTTACATCTGTGCCTCCCCTTCCAGCACAGTGAATCATGTTGTCCACAAATAAAAAATATTACAGATCTGGCCCCGCCTCCTGTGACCCCGCTGACCAATAGGAAGGCATCTCCTTGTCGCTCACCATCCAGCAACAGGAGCCCCGCAGGTCAGCTTTGACCGTTTTGATGTCCGGTCTGTTGTTTGTCTACATTGCCCCGCGACCAATCCACTGCTTGCCCATATGTGCTGACTGGCGACCAGTCGGCGTTATTGAAAATGCACGGATGGAAGTGATGCCATGTAATTGATGATGAGCACCAGTAGTGTGTTCACTCATGATAGCAAATATTACATAACAACACGTTGCAATATGTTAAAGAGTGCGGCCTGTGCGTGTGCGCGTGCTGGCGGGTAACCGCGCGCGCGTGTGTGCGCGCGTGTGCGCAGAGCTGTCGGAGGCACTGCGGGACAAAGATCGCCGCGCTCAGCAGCAGCTGGAGCGCAGCGGCCAGCAGCGGGAGCGCAAGATGGCGACGCAGAAGCGCAAGGAACAACAGCGCCGCCTGGCGGCCGAGGACAGGAGACGTCGGCAGCAGGAGGCCGAGAAGGTCAGAGGTCACTTTTGATCTTTTGTACTTGAAAACCTTGACTAAATATGATTATAAACAAAATACATGATTGCAAACGTATTGTATTGTCAACATTTGAGGACATATGACATCCTCACGTGTAACATTCCCGCCCATGGAGACGTCTCACGTCCCCACGACGACGCACTAGTTGAGAGGACGAAATGAAATGAGGGCATTAGGATGGTTTATCAATGAGTTCCTAAACACAGCCTGGGGCGCTCGTTAACCCGCCGCACGCCACCCGCCGCACGCCACCCGGCTGCCTGGTCCTCAGGGAGCGTCTTTGTTGATTTAGCGCATCGGTTGGTGAGCTTGCATCCTGTCCCCGCCCCTCCCCCGCATCTTAATGACATCATGATTGGTGGCCACTGCCAGTGATGACATCAGCGTCGATGTATCGCGTTTACGGGAATGTGACGCCTATATGAATTTTTTTTTTTTGATAAAGGAAAGTAACATTTTCTTTATTTGTTTTTGTGTTTTTGAGTGTGTGTGTGTGTGTGGGGGGGGGGGGGGGTGTAAAACAGCAATTTCCCTCAACGTCTATCTTATTTTTAAACAAAATATAGACTATTTGGTACTAGAAGCATGTGAGGGAGGGAAAGATGAAGGAAGGATGAAAGGAAGAAAGAAAGAAAAGAATGATGGAAGGAAGGAAGGGAGAAAAATAAGGAAGGAAGAAAGAAATGAAGGAAGGAAAGAAGGATGTAAGGAAGGAAGAAAGGGAGGAAAATAAGAATGGAAGGAAAGATGGAAGGATGAAAGAAGGGAAAGGAAGGAATAAAAATTAAAGAAAGGAAGGAATATATGCTACTTATGTTGTCGTTGGGGCTAACTAGTACCTGCTGGCAATGTTTTGTTTTTTAGGACTATGCCAATGTATCAACACGGCAAACAGGCATTTGTGTATATATGTCGGCGTTAGCGCTGTGCTCTGCTCGCCCCTCCCCTCTCTGCTCAGGCAAGCTGGAGAAAACCAAAAAAAGCATCTAGCCTCTAGTAACTAGCTTCAAAGGAGCGGCTCATTTCGTGATCTTTGTGAGCAGCCAATCATTTTGCGGCATGACGTTGCCGGCTTTTGAGTTACCTCCAAAAAAAAAAGAAGAAGAAAAAAGAAGCTCATTAGGGGTGACAAACAGTTTTACAGGTTATTGAAATCTTGACTTTAAAAACCGGTAGTGGGCCCATCGGGACGTAAAGTATGTCCTCATATGAGGACATTCCAGTGTCGGAGGACATGACATGTTTTCCCGTGAGAATGTTGCCTACGTGAATGTTACATGACCGAAGATGCTTCCACTAAAGGGAGGAAGGTGAGGCAGGGGGGAGGGGGAGAGCGAGGCAGGGAGGGGGGAGGGGAAGAAAGAGAGAGAGGAAGTGAGCGAGGTGTGCCGCGGTGCTCGCTCACTCGCTCGCCAAAAGCAGAGCAGCGGCGAAAGGGGCGAGGCGGCTGCTCGGATGCGGTTACCATGGCGCAGCTGTCACCCTGCGCATCGCCGGGTCTGCGTCGCCGTAGCGACGGCTCAGTAAGGGAGTCTCTCTTCTTCCCCGTGTCGGAACGCAACGAGCAGGAGAGGCTGGAGGCCCTGGTGCGGCGGAGAGCCGGGTGCGGCGCCGAGCGCAGGGGAGGAGGAGGAGGAGGCGGCGGCGGCGGCGGGGAGGCCCGGGACCAGCTGGACAACAGGCCCAAGCGATGGACGTGGGGGGGGCCGCCGGATGGAGCGGAGGGTGAGTGACACCGCCGCCGGCTGGAGGTCAGCAGGGAGACAAAAGAGGAGGAGGAGGAAAGGGTGTGGAGCCTGCCAACGCAGGAGCTGCTTTGTCTCCTCCTCCTCGGCTCCTCTTATCTCTTAGCCTTGGAAATGTGCCACAGGTGTGTGCGTGCGTGCGTGCGTGCGTGTTGCGTCACATGCATGTAACCTTGAACGCAACCTGGCCACGGAAACCTTTTCGCCGTTCGTGTTACTCTCCCCAAAACAAATGGCGCAGGCCGTTTCCAAGCGTCCGCGGCTGCCGTTGGTCACGTGACGTTTTTGTCAATAATCGATTGGCGGGGCCGTCCTGGCGCTGACCTGCCATCGGACCCGCCCAGCGGCCCGGCTCACTGCAGCACAGGCTCGCTCGGCCGCCATTACGCTTTTGCTGGCGTGTTGCAACCTGTGTTGTGTTGACGCGCTCGACGCGCCTCCTCACGCCACATCCGAGCCGCCTCCTCCTCACTTTTTTTGGCTCTCCTCCCGCGTTCCCAAAACATCCATGTGACGTTCAATAAAGACTCCAAATTGGCTTTAGGTTCTGATTTCAAATTCACGAGAAATGGAAATGACGTAGATAGGTAAAGATGATGTCATCATTCCTTGGATGCGCCATCTAATGCTGCATTCGAGGAAGGTGGGAAGTCAGACTTTTCCATCTTCATACCAGGAAGTATACAAAATCCGAATTGCGACCCCAACTTCGCCGACCGGTTTAAATCTGATGACAACGACGAATCCCAAAGAGGCAAAGACCGTGAACAACAAAACATAATTTACATAAACATATGTACAGTACTATAATGTTAATTTAGTTATTCTAAAAAGTAACTTCACGTAACGCAACGTGATTTGGTCTCACAAAAACAAATAATTTATGAGAATCAGCCATCTTTGTTGTTTACGTTTGCAGCAAACGCTTTGGGGTCGGAATTGGGAGAACCCAAGCGGGATGCGTCCAACTTCCCACCTTCCTCGAATGCAGCATTAGCACACTGTGAGTGTTTGGCCGCCATTTTGAAAGTGGCGGTGAGGAATTGGACAGGGGACTCGGACATGTCATCGTACACCTTTACGACGTTTCAACTTTTTATGCCCGATCAACAAATGAATCTGGCCCATGTGGCCTTTGAGCACAAAAGTCTGCACACCCCTGCTTCAGGATGTCAAGTATGAAGTCATCAAGATCTTTTTAGTTCAGGCAACACGGTGGGCTAGTGTTTAGCTTGTCTGCCTTAATCTCAGCATGGACTTTCCTGTGTGCACTTCACCTTTGACCCCCGTGACGAGCGCTTCAAAATGGATTTATGTTGTTTTTCTTTTAACTCGCCTGCATTGTTTTTACCTCCACGTTGGATTTTTCATTCTTCCCAGTTCTCCCGAACGCATCATCAGGTTTATTTTTTTTCCCGTGTGTGCAAGCGTAACGCTTTTGCTTTCTCCGCTCTGCTTCCAACCTGTCGGCCAGGCAACATTAAGACCCCGCCCTGCCACGCCATTGGCTCCGCTCAGGCCAATCAGCTCCCCGCTGCTCCCAGCACCCACCAATCCCGTAACGGTACAGATCATGTGACTCCATGTGCCCCGCCCCATCGCAGCCGGCTCGCCACTCGCCCGCTTTGCATGTCGTCGCGTGTGTGCGGCGTGTGTCAACTGTTTCTGGGTTGTTTGTGTTGAGATGTGATGTTTACGTGCGTTTTCAACATCACCTACCTGCCCCACATACGTCCGTTTGTGATGACGTCCCCTCCCCTCCCCCCTCCCCCTCCCGCCCTTAGACCAACAAAGGGCTGCGTCGCTTCCTGTCCTGCTGGTGTTTACTGACGCATGCACATTCAATATTGACATTTATCAGTTACGGGATATCGCAACCAAGACCGCATCGAGCAGGAGGGTATCGACCCAAGAGCAAATAGAGATTCTATGCAGTTAAGATGGCGAATCAAATGGTTTGTGGTTTCAGTTGATTGCCAGGCTGTGACACGTGTCAGGAAATACAAGACTGAAGATAAGCGCTGATCAAACTCAAGTTACGTTTTTATTCCTAAAGGCTTGATTTCATATTAGTGTAAGCCCTGTGCTTAACTCATTCACTGGCAGTCATTTTCACTGAAGCAACCCCCTTCGCTCCCGGCTGTTTTCCTGGATTTTGACAGATTTTACAAGGCCCACAGAATATTGTGTGCTATTGCTATAAAAACATGGAACCTACCAAAAGAAAGATTAGAGTCTCTTCTTTCATCAGGAAAAAAACTTATAGTTGCATCTGTTTCCGTTTGCAGCAATTAGCATTAAAATATAGCTAAGTTTAATCATTTTTCATCTTTTTTCAACATGGCCCTGGTTGATCTATTCTATCCTGCTGGCCATTTTTGTAACAGCTACCATTTTGTCAACTGTTCTCTGCAGTCGAGAGGCTGCATCAAAGCCTTCTGTATACTCTCGCGTTAAAAAACACTTAAACATTTAAAATAGAACATATTTATACGTTTTTGGGAGAAAATGAGTTAAATATAGGAACAGTGAAACAGTACTCGGTAACATTATTATTTAGTCTGCTGTAACATCTAATTTGACGATTCTTTTGCTTACCTCTAGAGGGCGCCCTTTGCGATACTGATGATTGTTTCATATTTGCGCACATTGATTAGCCTCGTTCAAGTCAGATTAGCCTGCAATGATGTCTCCTGGTTGCCTCGCATCGTCGTCGTCCATTTCATGATTGAAAACAGATTCTTCATCACCGTGGTAACGTGGCGACGTCGTTCTGTGGCTCGTCCGTGATTTTGGGGTTCTGAGCTCACAGTGGCGCACGACGACTGACTTCCGGCCGACATCTTCTCTTACCCTTTTGTCAGTTTGTGAATTCCTGGCTCCGCCCACCCCAGCAGATCAACCAATGAGCAAGCAGCTGTCCAACTCGTCCGCTGCCCTCCACACCGCGGAGACAGGTAACACACAAACTTCCATCTTTTTACTGACTCATCTAACTTCTTCTCGTTAGCATTTGGAACATTGTGTGTGTGTGTGTGTGTGTGTGTGTGTGTGTGTGTGTGTTTGTGATATTGTGTTCTTGTGTGTCACCGAGCAGCTTCTTCCAACAAGCACAGACCTCACAGAAGTTCCTCCAACCGCAGAAGCATCGCCGCATTCCCCGAGGAGTCGTCTCGAGCTAAAACGCCCACGGTCAGCGCGCGCACACACGCACACGCGCACGCGCACGCACACGCACACGCACAGTGACAGTTTGCTCATTACTCGCATCATTTGCAAATGTGCAGGGAGAAGTACCTGCTGCACCCGTTCGCAGTTCGTCCTTCAGAGGCAACGGTAAAGGTCCCGCTACACCAAAAAGGTACACGCACGTACACGGCTACAAATAATATTAAAATTAGTTTGTAAAGTCATTAATTAATTGTACAGGAAAAATTAATTCTGGACAAAATACACATTTTTTTACTGCTGGAAATGTCTAAATGAGTAAAGCATCCCTGTAGTATGAAAATAAAAATGCACTGGAGCTTTCACCAACATATTACAAATGCAATTATGCCATCTAGTGGCAGAAAAATGACCTCAACACAAATCAATATCACACTCGTTTTTACAGTACAGTGCATCTTTTTAATTTTAACTCAATTTTATGAATGATTATAAAATTACCAATGACTAAAAGATGCCATATTTCTATTTAATATGTGTTTCCACTTTTATGTTAACAAGAGTATGAGAACATTTACATTTAGAACAGATATAAAATTTGCGACTGGTCCGAATGGAAAGCATCTTCATGTGAGTTCTGGTGTCAATTGGCGCGAGAGAACTCAAATGGAATTCAGCCACTGATGCCGAATGTTTTGTTGCCAGGATGCGAGCGAGCAGAAGTCGGGCTCAGTCGCCCTGCTCGCCGGGTCAGTACCCGACTTCCCCTCTCCGGCAGAGGGCCACCACTCCCGGCGGCGACGACAGAGGTCATCACGGCGCCCTGGACAAGAAGTCTGCCAAATGTGAAAGCTCCGACAAGAAGATGCCCAAATCTGCCAGCAGAGAATTGTGCGCAGGTGAGCAAACGTCGGCTCAAATCATTTGGCCAAAAAAGGAAGTGGAAGTTTTTTGTTTACGGGAGCTTGTTTGAGCTTTTAAGCGCGTGACGAGGCGGTGAAGTGTCGTATTCTCCCGACACATGTTCAGAGTCCCCGGGAACGCCCACGGGCCGCGGCGCGGGCGGCACCATGGACGCGGAGGAGGCATCGCGACTGCTGGCCGAGCGGCGCCGCCTGGCCCGGATCCAGAAGGAGCAGGAGGAGCGGCAGCGGCAGGAGGGCGAGCTGTGAGTAAACGTCCAGTCACGTCCGACCTGGAACTTTTTGGCGTTCCGTTTCAGCTGCGGAGATTGACGCGCTGACCTTTGAACTCATTGAATGTCATCATCAAGTCGGCGCTTCTCAAACTTTTCACACCTTAACACCTCAAAATATACAATTATGTACCAATAAAGTACCAACATTAAAATACACTTGTGCAGTAGGCCCAAATGCTCATGTACGATGTGACCTAAACACTCCCAGATGTACTCGATTACTTCTTTACCTAAATATCGTTAAATTACTGAAATACTCACCTAAAAGTTACCCCAAAATTTATGAAAAGTTAGCTAAATGCTTAAATCTACTGCAATACTCACCAAAATATCCTTGATTTACGTACTCAAATACTTCTTAGTCACCTAAATACTCATAAATGTGTATATAGGAGGATTAAAAAGTGTACTTAAAAAATTATTCGATAATAATAATAATAATACATCAGATTTCAAATGCATTTCACATTTTAATTAAAACTTTAAAATTAAAAAAAAGAATTACAATTTTAAATTAAATTAATACAAATTGTACCTGCATAAATGTTTGAAGACAAACAATTAAAAAATGACTAAATGTAAACGTATTGTACTTAGACGTTCTTCTTTAGGCTCTTAGTGCAGTTTGTCACTTCTTTTTTTTTTACTCGCGACTGCCACCTCTGGCCCAAAGCGTACCTGCAGCGTGTGTGTCAGGCTCGTTCATGGTGCGCGTGCGTGTACGTGCACGATCTTAAAGCGACAGCCACAGTTGAGAAAACGAAGGTATGGCTTCAAATGAGGTCAGGAAAAACTCCATCCCTCCTCTGCCCAAAGCTGTGGAGTGTGAGGGTTCACACACCTTCAAATTATTGTAAAAAAAAAAATTAAATAAAGTCAAAATCCAGTAAAACAGGCGGGAGTGAAGGGGATTGTTTCGGCGAAACAAAAAAAAGAAAAACGTTTTACTTATTTTCCTCATCTATGAATGACGTGCCGGTTTTAAAGAAGCTGACTGCAGCATTGGCTCATCGCCGCCTCGTTCCCGCAGGCTGCGAGCCGAGGAGGAGCGCAGGAGGCAGCAGGAGGCCCTCGAGCTGCAGGAGAGAGCGGCGCAGCAGGCGGAGGAGGAGCGAGCCCAGCGCGAGGAGGAGAGGAAGAGCAGAGAGGAGGAGGAACGTCGGCAGAAGGAGCAGCGATGGAAGAACATGCAGGAGCAGCTGGATAAAGAGGTCCGCCCAGATCTAGGTTCGATTTGATGTGAGCATCCGTGACGTGCTTGAGCGTGTTTTTTTTTTTTGTTTGTTTTGCTGCTCCTCAGAGGGAGGAAGCCTTCCAGCGAGCCCAGAGAGAAGCCGAGAGGAAGAGGAGGGAGCGGGAGCGGCTTCACATCCAAGAGGAGCAGGAGAGGCAGCAGAGGAAGAAGGTGCGGAGAAGAAGACCCGTCCGTCTCTCTCATCAATCTTCTTCTTGTCCTTCTTCCTCCATCGTCATCTGTCTGCTCCTTTTGTAGAGAATTGAAGAAATCATGAAAAGAACACGCAAGAGTGACGTGGAGGCTCCGCCTGGTGCTGCAGGTACCTCCTCCATTCTTCAAGATCTTTCGCTGACTGCATTGATTCTCGGCCACGATTTTTCCTCTCCCAGACATAAACGGGGGCTGAGAAAATAATTTATATATTTGAGAATTTCAAATCAAATTCTGAAGGCGCTTAAGTGGGGCTACAAGGATTCATGGCGGGGCGCCATCCCTGATTATTATTTTTTGGGCCCTGGAAGCTTTATTTTATTTATTTATTTTTTAAACGATAATTGTAAACCACATACAGAAACAACACAAAGGAAAGAAACAATAAAATATGAAAACATTTGAAATCAATAAAACATGCCAGGGGTCTTAAATAACTAAATAAAAAACAAACATTAAGATATCCCGTGATTCGCTCATCTGCCTCGCAGTTGTGACGTAACATTACTGAAGTGTGACTTAGCAGCCTCAGACAGGCGAGCAAACAGCGCCCTCCATTGGAATACAGCAGCACTACTGCAAAAAATATAATATAAAGTTCAATTTCTAAAATTTTTTTTTAAAAAAATCTACATTTAAATTCAAACTAGGATGGCACAAAAATACCATAATAGGTCAACTTTTTCTTTGTATTCATCCAATGCACAACCAGTCAAGTTTCATCATCCAAAGGTCATGTGACGCTAACACTGGCTGGTAAAAAAAAAAAAAAAAAAATCAGTGTTAGGGATTTAAATTTAAGCTCATAAAAACTCTAATTCCAAAATGCCCGTTCAAAGTCATATTGCACTTCCAGAAGAACCATATGCATGATGTTAGAAGTGGAAAATGAAATCAAGCTTCCGTGTTGTCAGCGTGCGACGGGAGGTCCGAGATGGCGCCGCTGGTCCTGGAGCAGGACGCCGCCACTCCCGTCGAGGCGCCCGCCATCCTGCTGGGGCCGCTTGAGAACAAGAGCTGCGTGGACGAGCTGTCGGACGGCGTCCAGTCCATGGATGTCAGGTGAGTGGCGCCTCACACAGTTCTTCATGCAAATGTCTTGTACTGCACTTAAGAGTAAAATGCAACAAAAGTGTGACATAAAATTTAAAAATGTACCGTCCATGGAAAGTCAAATATGTTCTGTAGATGGTTTAAAAAACGTTGAATCACGAACATAAATGACCAAAGAATGATAACGTCAACATTTCTTTGGGTCAGCCATTGTTCCTTATAAGTTGTCCGTCCGCGTCCATCAGTCCAGTGTCCAGGGACGAGCCGGCCAGCGCTCAGGAGTTCTCACCCGTGACGGACGGGCCGGACGGCTGCCCGCTGGAGCACATGATGGACGCGGAACCGCAGGCGCCCCCCTACCCCAAGCTGCGGGCCGGCAGCGGCGTGGGCGACCTTAACGAGAACCTCCTGATTCAAGCCTACAGCAGCACCGCCGCCGAGTCCTCGCCGCTCATCCACCGCGTCAGCCCCGGCGAGGTGGACGTGTGACCGGCTGGACGTGGCCGCGCAGGTATTAACTCAATGACTCCCAGCCAGTTCCCCTGACGCAATCTCCTTCGCTCCCGGCTGTTTTACTGGATTTTGCAAGGCCCACGGAATATTCTATAAAAACATGGAGCCTACCAAAAGAAAGATTAAAGTCTCTTCTTTCATCAGGAAAAAAATTATATTTCTGTTTCCGTTTTGCAGCAATTAGCGTTATAATATAACTAAGTTTCATCATTATTCACAAATCTGTTTGAAAACACTGGGGGGGGAGCCTTTTTGCAACATGGCCCTGGTTGATCTCTTATACTCTGCTTCCACCTGCTGGCCGTTTTTGTAATAACTACCATTGCTTTAAGCTTTCTCTTCAGTTCAGAGGCTGCATCAAAGCCTTATGTTTGTTCCAGCTTTAAAAAAAAACAAAAAAAAAACATAAGAAAACGTATAAATATGTTTTTGGGGAGCATGGTAATATTTAAAATAGAAAGTTTTTTATACGTTTTGGGGAGCAAATGAGTTAAAAATTGAAATATAATTGTTGTTCATGCTTTATTTTACATACAATGTTGTGTAAAGGTGTCACAAAAACACAATTTAGCAATAATAAATGCTGTAATTTGCAATGAAACAAAATAGCCTGGAGTCCACGAGTTGCTTCATGTTCCAAGAAAAAATGTACGGTTCCTGTCAACCATGTCCAACATGAAATACAAATGCCACCTAGTGGCAGAAAATGACCTCAAATGACTCAATGTAAAATTGTATATGTCAAAAGTACAGGCAGGGTCGGGGAAAACTCAAAAAGTGATTATCGGTCTGAAAAAAAAAGTAGTATGCAACATCCCTAACAGACGCAGTGCATCATTTCTTGTCTTTCTTCGTAGGAGATTTGCATCCTCAGCTTCTGGACTGACTGCATCAGCAGCGATCATCGTTTTTCCTCCAGGAGCAGCTACTGCTCCATCATCGTCCAAGCCTGATGGACAGACACCCCACAACATCCAAAAATGGCCACGCATGGTCTCCGCATCGCTTCTTCCGTAACTCCTAATTTAGGATTGAATGATGACGCATCGCAATTTGTCCGTTTCTAATGTTTTTCGAAACAACGGATACGTCCGGGTGGCAGAACGCGAGGACGGCAAGACGGGTCTGAATTTCCAGTGTCATGTAGGCGGGCTACTGTGCAAATTTCAATGCAGGAAAGCAAAACATGGAGTAGCTGACGGACGACCCGTATTGGTTTCGTCGTCACGATGATTTCAGTTTGTGTGCATGCCTGAGCAGACGACCGTCCATTTCAAATCTAATCCGAGCATTAGAAAAGTCCAGCTCAAGCCATCGTGGCCTTCTCGGCTCATTTACAAATTATGCTGTTATGATATCTAGCGAGGCTAAGTCAAGTTAGCCTGTTTTCGCCTTTTGCCACCTGGATGTTAATTCTGAGACGTCCTGATGATGATGTAAGAGGAACAGTTGATCGTCCAGGCACACCTTAAACCAACAAAAATGTTGATGAATCTGATTGACTGCAAACGTTTTCTGGTGACATTACAAGATCTGAGAATCTGAAAAGAGAGGAACGATTGTTTCCTGCTGAAGTCCACGCGGGCAACCATCACTGACGCCCGCTTGGACCAGAGATGGCAAATCCAGGTCCAGAAAGTAAAAACCCTGCCACAGTTTGGCTTTAGCCCCTGATGCTAGCTAGCTAGCTAGCAGGTAAACAAGCACCCAGGGAGCTAGCTAGCTAACTAACACCTGGGGCTAAAGCCAAACTGTGGCAGGGTTTTTTACTTTCTGGACCTGGTTTTGCCACCTCTGTTTAGGACACGTGTAAATAGCATAGACGGACAGTAAACGTGGTCACTGGAGATGCTAGCGGACACACTCGTAGCTTGTTTTCTGTAGCTTGTAGTTTCGGCACCTCCGGACCAGATTCCACCGCGAGGGGCTAAAATAAATCTCACTCGGTTTTGATAACGTACACCAGCCACAAAAAGTTTGGAGTAACTTTTTGCGAGTAGTGTATGTGTGTAGTAGCTAGGCACCGACTAGCCACGCTAGCTGCAGCGTGTAGTATGCCACTTGTGGTGACCCACAGCTTAGGGATGGACCAGGATTTACCAGGGATCTATACCTTCACGTCGAGGTTACCAATTAAGACGAGGAGACGAAGGCAAGTCCGAGTCACTCTCCACACAAAAACTGACTGATCACATAGCAAGCAACATAAAGTTATAGATCCCAGGTGAATGTGTATCCCTCTCACCACACTATTATTACTCAACTCCATGATCACTACCCCCCCCCAAAGCCCCAATCATACCTCACCCGTGGACACTCGTCACCTCTGAGGCCTTCAACCTCAAGCGCACCTCAAAGTAGACACGCGGAAGGTGAGTGAGGAGCAGGCAAACATGTTTATACACTTTTTTCGCTTTCCGCTGGTTGTGGCTGGGAGGCCGACACGAAGGTCGCCCGTGTCTCCTCTACTCCTCGTACGCCGAAAGCCTGCTTCGATATAACATTGTAGATGTGATGCATGGATTACTGCTAAATAGCATCAATAAACTTCATCGAGCTATCACGTCTGTCTTTCTGTCTGGTGAACTATCTACACTGGTGATGTTAAATGCTCATCCACTAGGTGGCAGAAGAGACAATTAACCTGTGGAGCCAGCAGTTGCCAATCATACAACAGAAGAAGTCAACACAACAAACGGAATTTTCACATGATTTGGGAGGAAACTGAGACATGATCATTATTTATATATATATATATATATATATATATATATGTGTAGATTTATCTAATGTAATATAATTTTGAAGTTTTATTTCTATCCCATATCCTTGATATCCAGTTTTAAACATTTAAAACCATTTCCAATACAAACGACTGAAGACAGTTGAGAACAAAGTAAAGAAATAAAAAAAAAAAGTAGCTTAACCGTACTAAAGTACATAGAGTGCAAGGAGTAGTTTTTAACCTGGATTTAAAAGTGTTTACTGACATCACTTTGTTGTTAGCTAAATGCTGCTTCACCATGTTTGCTTTAAGAACTGTGCTCCACTGACCTCCAGTGATTTACAGATCAATTGCATAACTTTAAAATCTATTCTAGACTACAGACGACTGGGACCACCAGTGCATAAAGTCTTTCTGGTCTGATTTAAAATATATATATATATATATATATATATTTAAATGTATTTATTTATTGGTTGAGGTCAGAATCTGAGTCGCAGTGATCTGATTGAACTGCAGCTCTTTTGAGAGGGAGTCCAGTCAAGAGACAGACCGCAGTCCATACCAGTTGGTGGCGGTAATACGCTACAAGCCATTTGCCAACCGCCTAAAAACAAGAGAAGAAGATAAAGCAGCAGCAGAAGAAGAGCGCGCATTCGGCCATTTTCCGTCACATTTAGGCGAAATAGCAGCGAAAAAGCGATTTTGGCGTCTATTTGTGTCAATAAATAGGGCCTCAAAGCATCGAGTGTCATAATTGTGATTTGTGTGTGTGTGTGTTTGTGTATATAAGTAGTTGCTTTAAATCGCTGCAGCACTAGGGAGGACGTCTCGGCAGAGGCAGGTAGGTGCGTCAAATGCTAGTTAGCATTAGCTAGCGCACCTCTTCATAAATGTGATGCCAGAGCTTTGAATTTTATTTTAGGGCTTTGCTGAAAATGTAAGTATCTTTAATCCCATTTAGAGTGCTCACTGAAGGTAATGTGTGAAAAAAAAAAGTTTTAAGAGGGTTTACTTTTATTAGCTTCGATGCTAACTGCTGGTAATTGCGCTACAAGCAGCCCCTGTCAACACCACGTGACTGCCAGCAACATTCATGCCTTTCGCTTTAGGACGAATAACTCCAAATTTTAGATGCTACAATTTGCATATTTTAAACTTTAAACAATTGAGAATTTCCCCTCAAACCTCCAGCCAAGGCAGTATGTCAAATAAAAGAAGCGTGTTCGTGTTGACCTTGTTCTGACTGGAGCTTTTCTTGTTCTTCAAAGGCAGCCGGAATGTCCAGACAGATGTCTCCTCCGTCGCCACAAAGCAGGTAGTTGCAATGACAACCCACAAGTCCCATTTGTTAGCTCCCCCAGTATTTGCCTTTGCTATCACAACAATGTCGGATTTTTGCGGTATTTATAAGAGATTTTTTTTGTTGTTGAATGAATTATTTCACAATTCCTTACTCTTTCCTCTGCTCCACTTGGTGGCATCTTTCACATACCGCGTCTGAGATTAATTACACGTTCAGTTTGGTTAGAACAGCAGCAAACCATCAATTACTCTTCCAATTAATTTTTTTAAGTTACTTGATTAATTCTATACTGTACATATAAAGTTTCCATCCCTTTATTCAAATGCAGAAATTTATTTAAATCGACACTGTAGAAATGTTACAATCATGTTCATTATTGTTTTTTGGCCGTTTTAAATTGAACAAGATCATTAACTGATTGTTGGATTATAAAAATAGTTGACTAATTTAATGATTCATTAGTTGAGTAATTGATTAATTGTTGCACCTCTGAACTTGACTAATTTTATTTGACAATATTGACACACTCAAATTAATGCTAGCTAAATTCTGGTAAACATATGACGATGGCAAATACAGCTCAGACACAAAATGACGGTCCGTGGTCATTAAAAGTCATCCCTGTTCAAATGCTAGTTTTTAAGTCTCAAGTCAATTTCTCATCATAAGCCCTCATATACAAGTAACAGGTCAACATGCCTCTATAACTTTTAGAAAAGTATTTGTCAGTAGTTGTTTTTCATTTGTGCTTTACTCCAGCATTGTATGAGTACAGAAAGGTATAACTACACTCTTGCAGAACATCAGAATTTTTCTTTGCAATATGAGAATTGGGTGGAAAATTGGAGTGATTTCAATTGCAAGATGGTGCATCATTCTCAGAGATTGCTTGACTTTGAATGAGTTGTTGCTATCGTGACGGCCCAATTTTTTGGAGGCACTCACTGGTATATGTTCCAAATCCATCACTTATTGTGACTGTTCTGCTATCTAGGAGATTCACATGGGACGAACACGGACCTTACAGAGCTTCAGCAGGACATTATGGAAGTGACTGGAGGCCCACTGCCAGAGATGAAGATCGCAGGTTTGGTGAGGACATGTTCCCAGAAGGTCAGAGGAGATCCCCTCCTTCTCCTTCCCAGGGTCATTTTTGGCATCAGCGAGATCAGGAGGGAAGCTTTCGGCGGCGGCCGTCACCTCGGCACGATTTGAAGGACCGCCAGGTCCCGAGAAGCTCCCCCCAGCGAGATGGCGGATCCAATGCAGACAGACAACAACGAGGCTTCAGAGAAGACCTCCACCAGAGTTTTAACAGCAGTGGAAGGTCGCCATGTTCACCTCCGAGGTTCCAGAGGGAAAAATTGCCGCTGTCCACTAACAGTCTCTCAGAGCATTCACAGGGAGCGTCGGGCTGGAGGCGGGACGCCGAATGGCGGGGCCAAGGGCGGTTCCGAGACGTCAGCCCCAGTGTTAGATCCGAGGAGCAAAGAGGAAGCAGAAGGGATAAGAACACCGAAGATCTGAACAGAAGCAGGCAAAGAGAAGATATTCAGCCCATCTTAAAGCGGCTGAGAAGAGAATCGGACAACCACCATCACAGCGGGTACATTTACAGCTAAATCACACTTGAGAGGCACAGAAACTTCCGATATTCTCTTCTTTCCTTCTGCTTACTTTCTCTTGCTGATGTTGACGTGTCCTCTCGCTGTCGCAGGTTTAAGCGGGACAACAAGGATTTTGGGGATCAGCGCCACTCATCTGCCAAGGATGACGGAGACTTCCGCAGGGATCCCCCTGGCACAAATGCTCTCGGCCCGGGAACGCTTCGCTTCAATGAACATGGTCAGCGATTCCAAGACAACCGGAAGGGACCGCGGCTGAAACACTCGGATAATGGTGGACAGCGTGAGATTGACGTGAGACACAGACGCGCTGGTCAAACGAGCTCCTCACAGGAACAATTACGGACTTCAAATAGAATGTCGGATGTCCGAGAAGATTCCAGAAAACGCCACAACCCGGACAATTGGAGGGACGGCTCGGAACACAAGAGGAGCCCCCCGCCGCAAGAACGGACCAACTTGACCAGATTTGACAGACAAGGTGCTGCCACAAACCAGAGAGGGAGCGGCGGTTCCCATCCGGCCAGAGGTAGGTTCAGCCACGACCCGGTTGGAAAGAACGGGAACCGGACAAACTTTCAGCAGTCCTCTCGGAGCCACCAGAACGTTCCTCGTGAGGAGCCCAGAGCGGGATACAGATCCCAAAGGGACACTTGTTACTCCAATGCCGAGGAAGAAGAGGCGGAGCCCGGCTGGACGAGAGAAGAAGACGACGAGAGGCGCCTGGAGCATGTCCAGCCTGCCAGTCTGGACCGACGCTGGCACCGGGATGAACCCGACGTGGAGCGGCCCAGGACGCGCGTTTGGGAGGAACCCGACTCCAAAAGCATGACCGTGGTAACGGAGGAAACGCTCACCATCAAAGTGGACATGAGCCGGTCCGCCCCGCGCACAAGGTAAAGTATTCCTATTGGTCCTCGGAGCTCAGGGTCAAAGTGGACAAAACGAGCGGGAAGAGGAAAAAATGGCAGTTAGGGAAAGTTTGTACTGGCAAGTGTATAAGTTAGGGTGAGTGACTTTGACATCCGGAAGGTTCTTCAGGAGGATACAAGGTTGAGCAGAATTGGAACGAAAACATCTCAGCACATTTTTGATTTTTGAAATGTCCTCAGGAGAGAAAAAATGGAAGTAAACATGACAAGGCCCGTTCTGATGTTTGATATACGGTAAGTTCGCCAGACAAAAAACAATTGGAATGTCAACGCCTCATCACATGTGACCTCATCTCAAGCTTCTTCCAGTGACATCACTGGAAGATTTGGAATTCCATGGAAGTCTTTTGCTTCCTGTTGCCACCACAGAGAAGATGCAGCGGGATGGATCTCTTTTGTCTCCTGCAACTTTGATTTCGGATGCGCTCACCTCGGAAACCACCACCAGGACGACGTGGATGCACATTCAAGAAAGGATCATTGACAAGACACAAGGAATCAAGCGGAAGGCCAATATTAAGAAGAAGAGGCGACGAAGGCGATGACCAACTTCCGGGAGGAAGTTAAATTCACACATCGGAGGTGAAGATTGGCGGAATCCTCGTCGAAGCTCTCACCGAGCAAAACGTCTCAACGCATCTTTTATTCATCCGTTGGCTATCTCATTTCCAGAACGTTCTTTCTCGGAGCGAAGGAATTGATTGAGCAGAAAATATCTAAAAAGCTTTCTGTGAATGTGGCAAAAAGCAGGAAGCGTTCGCTTGGATTGCTTCAAAGAGGAAGCTGAAAAAGTGCGGTCATGCGATGGCACAAGACCGATGATGGCGTTAAGCGGCGTGGAGAAACATTTCGTGATCATTAACAACATGAACACGTTGTGTTGGATGTTAAGTCCATCCAACACAACGTGTGCAAAGGAACATTCCAAGTTACGCAGTCATGGACTTCCTTCTGTCCAAACATGGAAAGGATTGAAGATTCGGAGCTACACTATTCTTCATTTATAGGAACAATTACCACAATGGACGTCCTTCCGTTCACATGATGCTAACGTCCATCAAGTGTATTCTTCATATCACGCAATTGTAGCAAAATCATGGACGTCCTTCTAAACTGAAAACAAAAGTAAAACAGCTGGACTCAAGATGGATGCCGATGAACATGATGCCCATTTAAAGGAACAGTAACACAAGCAAACCTGTTGCCGCCAAGGAACATCTCGTCTTCATTTAAAGGAACAGACTTCCATCCAAACGCTGGCCAACGTGTTGGACTTGACATGGATGCTAATGAACGAATGAATCCACAGCTTGTCTTCATTTTAAGGAACAAAAGCTCAGCAATGGACGTTCTTCCATCCAAACCCGGATGTAAACACATTGGACCGCGTGCTAATGGAAGATCAGAGTCGTCTCGATTGATCACGAGCATTCGTTCTTCAACTCGACTTCAGCAAAGAAAATATGAAACGTCGTCTTTCAGCCGCAAACGTCAACCTCAGGAGGCAGCACGGCGTTTTTGGTCCGCACGTTACTCTCACTAAGAGTGTACAAGATGGTGACATGCCAGGTGACAAAAGGAGGAAGTGACATCATCGCCGTCAAACACCAAAAGTGTCACTCAGTACTGAAGATAAGAGGCAAGCTCAGACTGCCATCAAGCATGAACCTCGAGGTGGACAAAAGTGACATCATTGCTGTAAAACTCCAGATTCTTACCGAACGAGTGAAGATGTGACGTGAGCTCAAACTGTCAATCACATGCAATTGTCAGGAAGTGCCGACATCGCCACAAAACTTTCAGAGGGATGAAGATGGGACATGAGGTTACGTCGTCAATCAGATGGGACCATCAGGAGGCAAGAAAAAAAAAAAACAGGAAGTGACATCATTACTTGAAGTCAGTCAGATGTAGCCATCAAGAGGCGGGACAAAAGAGAAAGTGACATCGTCGCTTTAAATACAGAAGTTATTTTTAGAGTGAGTTTGGATTGTCAGTTCAGATGTAACCATCAGGAGGCGGGACAAGAGGAAGAAGTGACATCAACGCCGTTTTCAAGTCTGTTGAAGATGCGAGACAATAGCAGGAAGTGACATCATTGCCATGAAATAGTCCCGTCATTTGTTGGCCAAGGGATGTTTCTCACGCGTCAAAAGGAGAAAAGTGGTCAAGGCAAATCGTAATCACGGTGGAAAACTGGAGGCCGGCCTGTCTCGTCACTTCCTGTGGACACGCGTGGCATCACGTGGGGCATCCATTTTGCGTGGCGTAGCATCAGTCTTGCCAACTTGGTTTATTTGAGCGATATTCCGATTTTAGTGTGCACGTAAGTACGTAGTTCATGTAAGAGGTCCAACTTTTAAGCGGGTAAGTCATTTTGATTCTTTTGTTCTGTGATTTACATCAGAATTCTTTATTTATCGTTGGAAGTTGAACCTTATCAGTGATCCTCTGCCCCAGTCCAACACAATCTCAGTCATTCATTTTCTTTAGTGCCAGTTCTTACTTGGCCGGAGCCAATCCCTGCTGACTTGAGGGCTGATGGGCGGGGCTACACCTTGGACTGCTTGGACGGCATGAATAGTCAGACCAGTCCCAGCCACGTCTAAGAACAAGTTGGTCGCCACAAGATCTCTCTGCCCCAGTTCGGAATGTTGGGAGGGAGCTGGCGAAAAGCAAGAAAGCGAAGAAAGCAAAACGCCACACGGGCAGGCAGCTCACAAACTGGATCCAAACCCTCAACCTCAAAACTGTGCTCGGCCTCGTTGCAGTATAACCCTAACAAATAAACAACCTACGGACGATTACGTTTGTGAAAGTACACTAAAAGCGTGACGACGCCGCGGTCCGTGTATTGTATGTTGCCACTTGGCAACCTTAAGTGGAGCGTTTCTGTCACGTCTTAGTTTTAGGATCCATGAAAAAAAAAAAAAAAAAAAACGAAGTTAACGGCTCATCTTCCTCTTCTTCCTGGCAGCTCGCTGTGCTACTCTGCAGAACGCCAGCTTTCGATGGACCTGGTCAACGTGAGTCGCCAGCGTCTGGGCTTCGTGCCGGACGCAAGAGTGCCCGACGGCGACGGCGGGGGAACATTTGCACAGGAGATCATCACCCTGGTGCACAGTGTCAAAGGTCAGAATGCCGTCTGGCCTCTGCGAGTCACAGGCCACTTCTTACTGTGTTTGTGTGTGTTTTTTTTTTTTTTTGCAGAGCTGTACTTTCAAGGCAACGGCATCATGTTGAACAAACGTTTTTCTGTGCCGCAACAAGAGGAGGGGGTGGGGCTGACCCTGGACCAGAGGTTCTCATCTAACCAGTACGTCAAACCGATATGATGATGTCATCTTTTATACAATCGAGTCAAAGCAAATACGCCCCCAAGGCAGTACAACAGGATGAAATCCAAAGTTGGGCAGAATAATTTTCTGAAATCAATCCAAAATTGTGCGTGTCATCGATGTACGAATGTTGTCATGACAAACTTGTGACCTTCTTCAGCATGAACATGACGCCGTCGCCCGACAACATCCAGCCGCTCTTCCCGGGTTTAACCGGCACGCAGGTGAAGTCGACTTCCTGCTATCTCGCGGTGACGCCGGCGCACGTCGGGTTGACCCTCTGCCGCCATTTTCTTTTCTTTCCAGCTGTCGCACGGGCCCGGTGACCTGAGACACGACCTCGAGAGGCGGCGGCAGAAGCGTCTGGAGGGCGTGACCATCACTATCCCGGGAACTGGACAGCCGGCCCCCGCCAAGATCTGGTACGGCGGCGGCGGTGGCGATGCGATGTTTCCAGACGACCGGGACTACAGGCGGGACGGCAACGCGGTGAGTGCGAAAGCGCACGTGACCTGCCTGGCGAGGTACGAGATCGGGCGACATTGACCCTGGTCTGTCTGTGTGCTAAGGGTCCCAGGCAAGGTGGTCAGTACAGGATGAATGCCGGCCCCACGTCGAGGTTCAAGAGCCGGCAGCCCGTCAGGATGCAGAACCGCCACAACAATGACGAGGGTAATCTCCAAATAACATCCGTCCATATGTCCTCTGTAGTGCTTGCTAAAGGTCAGAGGTGAGCGGTAGACTACCCCCGCAAGAGGCGAGGTACACCCGAGATGGGTCGCCAGCAATTGGCAGGGAAGATATAGATCAACACATTTTGGAAGGTGATTTAACTAATTCAAACCCAAAAACACGTAAATACGTTTTTTACTACTTTGTCCTTCCCGCCCAAAAACGTGTTTACATGTTTTTTTATGCAAGAGCATTCAGAAGGCTTTGATGCAGCTTCTGACCTGAAGCAATGGTAGTTATTACAAAAAATGGCCAACAGGTGGAAGCAGAGACTAAGAGATCAACCAGGGCCATGTTGCAACTTACCGCCTTGTTGCTCTGCACTGTGTTTTTTTGAATGCACGTATGCATAATACAGTGACGTTAAAAAGGCTGCGTAGCGATCTGCCAATTTGCGTAAAGGACTTTTCGACTGGGAAACGGACTACGCATGCGCGAACACACGTCGCTACGCGGACATGACAAAAGTGGCGGTGTGCCTTCAGGAGGATCATTTTTGCCTGCAGGCCAGACGAAGTAATGAGTCATTTTTAATTGAAGTATGAAAATCACCAAATGTTGTCACTATATACCTGAAATAAAAGCAATAATTCAAAAAAAAAACAAAAACATTCATTTCATCCTGGGACAGGCAGTGCTTACCTTGCCTAGCCTGACCGGACTGCCGGGAACTCCTTTTTTTTTTTTGTCAAAAAAAATTGCATAATCGCGTTGATCCCCTTTTGGGATGTTCCCGCCTGCAGCTCAACACGTCTTTTTTAGATGTCTTTTTCTGCCCGGCTTGTGTAACGACCGCGCCGGCCGCTTTGACCTAAGACCCAGTGACTGCATCCTTAGCGCTCATCCAATCTCGTTTGCTCTTCTGGCTCAGCCACGCCCACGCGGCTAAAAAATCCTCCGCCGTTGTCGTGATCCGCATTAGAGCCGCCGTCTCTTGACTTAACCTCAATTTCTTCTTCTTTCCTTTTGTGTGTGTGTGTGTGTGTGTGTGTGTGTGTGTGTGTGCGCGTGCGTGCGCGTCCCGTCCCCGCAGGTCCCAGCTGGTGACGCCGCCCGCCGAAAGACGAGCAGTCCCGAAGTTTCATTCATCCTTCCCCTGCAGCTCTTTCCAATCGTCTGCCCTTAAAAGTGAGTCCATGTGTCAAGCAATGTTCTCCATGTGGTCTTGTTTTGGTTTGTAGCGGTTCTTAAGGCAGCCATTTTGAGCCGTTATTCCATATTCCACTAGTGCAAGGATGTCTTAATAGTGAAGACCAGAATGAAATGCTCACATGGTTCTTTTTGTTTTCTGTATGCGACTCATGGAGCAATGAGAAATTAGCAGATTGACTTTATTTACTTATGTTATGACAATAAAATAAAATAAAAATCATCATTGTGTGTTTGTAAACATCAATATGAAACACAAGAAGTATCAAAGGCACAAAGTAAAACCTGCAGTTGGCCACGTGAGAGTAGATGTGTACACACACAATAATAATAATCAGGCCTAATTTGACCTCAATCCCGATGGAAATCCAGATTATCCGATGTCTCCAAAAATGATCCCGAGTGACTATCTTGTCATTGGGTGTGATTTTTTTTTTACCTCCGTCTTAAAGCCGTTTCACATTTCTTCGAGCAAATCCTTCGGGCTCACCACGATTGCATCGTGACAGGTAGCCAATCAGGAAGCTCGATGCAGTTGTTGCCGGGCACAAATAGACTAAATGACCTTTCACTCGTGTAGCACTTTTCTACCTTGCAGGTACTCGAAAGCACTTCAACGCTGTCGGTTCACATTCACCTTCCGATGGCGCAGCAGCAAACAGCTTGTCGATTGTTTGTGTGACGCGTTTTGTGTAGCTCCGCCCACAGTGCCGCCAAGCACGTCCAATCAGAGGCGAGAGTCGCACGACAGCGGCCGGAACGCCACCTCCGTGTTCTCCTCCATGATGATGTCAAAGCGGCACATCAGCGGCCTGGGCGGGATCAGGAAAAGCATGTTAACGACGGGAACACGCGTATGATCATTTCAGCCCGTCTGCGGCGCGTTATATTAGCATCAGGACCGTCGGAAAAATAACAAGTTGAAATAAAAATTTAAATAAGTCTGGTCCGACCTTTGCGGGTGCTCCAGCGGCGTCAGTCGTATTCGCAGCAGTCGGATCTTGTAGCGAGGCCCGATCACGTTGCCCGTGTTGATGCGCAGGGAGATCTTGTGCACGTGCGGCAGGTCCTCGTCGAACTGGGCCAGGAGGCGCGTGGACGTGAACTGCTCGAAGCGAAGAGGCTTGCTGGAGCACAAGAGACCAACAAGACACAATGAGCAGTTGCAACACGTTTTGTGGAGTCGTTTGTTGTCTGACTTGCAGGTAGGAGTTCGAAGGCTTCACATTTTCAGGCAATTCTAAATTGTCTGGGGGCGCGTTCAAGCACATCCTGGGTGGACAAGTGGTTTTCGTGGAGTAAAAAATGTGGCCAAAATCCAATAGCAAGTCTATGGGAAACTGGCCAGATACTTTTTTGCCCCGCATGTTCACCAATTAGACGTTGCGTTCATTTAGTTTATTAAATCATTGCTTTATTCATTTATTGTATATATATAAATTGTTTAAGTTTTCAAGTGTCTGTTTTTAAATAACTGGCTTGATTATAATTAACACAATGAATTTACCTTCGCAATTTACTTGAAAACCAATTTTAAAAACTGCAATAAATTAACTGAATGATTTTTTTCTTATTAAATTTGTTAATTAAAATTAAGACACCAATAAAAATGTTTATAAAAAAATTAATATATTTTGTTAAATACTACAATGTAAATCATTCTGTTATTTTATTTTATAATTAAGCCAATTAGTTTTCAAGTGTCTTATTAAATAATTTAAAAATACAATTCAATAAATAATAACTGTTAACTCAATTATAATTAAGCTGGTTATTTAATGACAGACATTCTAAAACCTTTTTTTTTTCTTTTCCAATGACGCAATGATTTAATGAGCTAAATAAATGCAATTAGACTTGATAAAAATTGTTGACACACTTGGCCACCCAAGATGAAATTGACGCTCCCCCCATAAGGTTTACAATTGCCTGTAGATGCCATAAGATGGTGACAAAGTACTACTTTTATATTTGATAAGGTTTTGGCCTGAACAACAACAACAACGGTGGGAAAATTGCAGAATCTTACAGCAAATAATGGACGAAAGCATTTGGTGAGGAGACAAAACTCACTGGTCAATGCGGGCCTCGGTGACGTTCCTGCCACTGTGCAGGCGGATGAAGACCACCCCCCAGCGGAGGTACTGGTTCCACGTCACCATGTCCACCCTGTAATTCAGCTCTGGGACGCACAACATCAACAAAGTGCAGGGTGGAAGGTTAGGATACACTTAAATCAATTACAGTGAACGCCCCAGACAAAATGCGCTCCATCATTTTCAAGTTCAACTCGTCACAGATGTTTTTGTGGTGAGGCAATAGCATTTCTTTGGCGCCCTCTTGTGGCAAATTAAGGAACTACGTTTCCGTGAGCTGAGGAGCCTCATCTGGCAATGTTAGTTGATCTTTTAATATTACAATTTATCTGAAAATAAGACATATCCTGCCCTCTGAATAAAAGAAAGGCAGCCATACTTACTCCTGTAGGGGTGCGAGGCCGTAGTGCTGAAGAATGCTTTAGTCTGTCCAAGTCGCAGAAGACTTTCCCGCCACTGGATGACATCATAGCCTACAAATGAGAGCACGAAACATCAACCAGTCAAATCAAAAAGTCAAACTTTGCCAAGGCAAAATTTGTCACAAACATGGAAGTTGAACAAAGATGCGTTGTTTGTTTTCAATCAATCCTAATCAATCACTGAAGGTGTGTTGGTGGCGTTCTCACCGAGCTGCGGACAGGAAGCGGGTTTGAAGGCCTCGCACCGCAGGCAGCGTCCGTCCAGGAAGTCGGCGTAGGACGCGCACGGGTACGCCGGCAGGCTGCACGTGCCGTTGAGGGCGCAAAGGTACAGGAGCATCGAACGCTGGTGGTCGCACACGAAGTAAGACTTTCCTGTTGTGGGGGGGAGGCGGGGCTTGCTGAACATCAGCGACACACAAGCGTTTGTGAGCGTGTGCGCACTTACCGGCAAAGATGGTTTTGGGGCAGCCGGGCTGGTCGGCCCCCCCATTGGCGTAGAAGTCAATGTGACCGTGGGCCCCCCGCAGGCCAAATGCTGTAACGCACACAAATGAGCCGACATGAGATTTTTGCGCTAACTGAATAATTTTTCCCCTAAAATTTGCTAAATCGCAAATTAACTTTTAACATTGTTGTATTCTTCTTCATGGTTTTAAATATGTCGCTGTAACGCTGAATTGATAACACGGTAAAAAGTAGAATAAACTCTTTTTTTGATGTACAATTGTTGCTGTAGCGTTAGCATGTTAGCACGTTGAGGCTCACAGTCCATGTCGGTGTGCAGCACGTCCACAAACATGGCGTCCGACGGGTCCAGCCTCTCGTCCGGCGTGGCGCTGGTGAAGAGAGGCCCGGCCGGGTCCAAACCTGAACGCACAAAAGGAAGCGCCGTAGGTTTCACGTACAAGATGTGGCAGATGTTGAGGAACTTCTCTCGTAATCGCAGATAGCGGAGGTGGGCCTCGGGTTTCGGTCATGTTACCTGTGATGCGTCCGATCTTTCCCTTCAGGTTGGCACCCACAAAGCCGGCGAGATGCGCACCCAGACTGACGCCGATGAGGTGCATGGAGTCCAGCGAGGCTCCTCCTTCCTGAGGAGAAAATCAGAAATGAATCTGTGTCCTTTGAGGCTTACTTCTGAGACCAACAATTTTATGCAGGACTCAGAAGACGACACTTTCAACATTATGCTTGACTCAAGGCAAGGCATGCATGTATTTTTACTCGTCACAATCTGAACAAAGTAAGTTGTTTTTTTTTGTCTCGTCAGACCACAAGACATGGTTCCAGTATTCCGTCTAATGAAATATCTGAGAGGGTGTAACTCACTTTTGTGAGATTCCGTTTGCCAAGAAATCTCACCTGCAAGCTCCTGATGAACCCCGTCAGGTTGTGTGCCGCCTCCCTGGTGTAAGCCACGGCGGTCAGGTAGTTGAGGTTGGCGGCCCCCCGGTTCCAGTCCACCACGATGACGTTGAGGTCCCGCTGCTCGGCCAGCAGGCGCACCAGGTGGTCGATCCACACGGGCGGCGCTCCGGTGGGCCGGTAGCCGTGGATGACGAAGGCGGTGGGCCGCGAGAGGTTGAAGAGCGGCTCGGATGCGAAGTGATGGTGGTGCAGCTCGCGCCCGCACGCCGGGTTGGTGCGAGTGTACAGCAGCAGCCGCACGTACAGGCTGGTGCCCAGGAAGCAGTGAGACAGGTTCAGGTCCGTGAAGTTGTCGCACGAGTCGCCGTCTTCCTCCAAGCCTGAAACGGAAACCTCGTTCTCATGCTGGATGCAATGAAAAGAGCAGGGGCCCCACAATTGACCCCTGTGGAACACCACAAGTTCCGTTATATATGAATTCATATTGCGCATATTTGTCTGACCTTTTTTTCGTGGCAGAGTCAGTATGACGGAATTACAATAATAAAGAAATCACATGGCGTACCATTACAAAAAAAAAAATTATATATATATTATTTAAATTTTTTTTGTTTGTTTTAAAGAAAGTGTGTCTTGACCTCTGCAGACCTCCTAAGACTGACTCACCAAACCCTTGCCATTTAATTGAACCCAGGTTAAGAACAAGCAACCTGACCAAGTCCAGGGGGTTGTGAATCCTGACTGTGGCGATCTGGTCTAGAAAGTTCCGCAGGGCTTTGATCCAGTTTTGTGGAGCAGGTCGTTTAACGGCGTTTCATGGGACACAGCGGAAGAAGTGGAGTGCGACAGTGGCCTCAATTGGATCAGGCTGCTATAAACAAAACGCAGCCGCAACTCGAACTCGCAAGAGGTAATTATAGCTGTCAATCACGAGAAGAGGGCGGGACAGCAACTGAAAACCACTACAGTGTGTGTTTTCTTCAAGCAACAAGCCTTTGGGTTAGAGAGCTAAACCTAACCTCATATCTATATATATACCTTATATCTGTTTTTAAAGTCAAAAGTACCTGAAAATGCTACTTTAGTCCAGTTCCAAACTTTGTTGACTTCATTTCCCTTCACTGGTTACGACATCGCAAATCAGATTGAGTTAGTTGTATAGTAGTTAACTGGCATCTTGTAGAAGGTTTGGACGGATGATGATGTTTATGTCAGCATTTTCGTTGATCATGATTTCATCATCATCATCATCATCATCATCGTTTTCAAAAGCCGATCTTACCTTGGCAGAGCAGCACAAGTCCCAGCACAAGACTCAGTCGTCTGCAGGCCAGCATCGTTCCACGCGCGGCGGCGTCTCCGAGTCCCGACCAATGACGGAATCCAAAGGAGGCTCCGAGGATTTGATCCCAAGGGGGAAGAGCCCAAGGTGAGAGTGGCAGCAAGGCCGACCAATCACGCGCTTTGTTTGCGTGGCAGCCGCTCGAGTGACTTTTGCACAGTAGAGTAGATACGAGCGGTGGAAACGAGGCTTACATTTAAAACCCTACCCTGATACCCAACCCTAGTTGGAAAACTTGCATTTATTTTGAACCCTTGTTTGAAGCCTTTGAAACCCTAAACCTAATTTTACACCCTAATTTGAAACCCTACTTTGTATGGCAGCCTCAAAGTGTCATAATTAAATAAAAACGAGTTTCATTAAAATTAGGTATTAGTAGTATTATAAAACGTGTTCATGCTATTCTTTAATATATGACATATTTTATTATGATTGAATATTTCATAATGATTATTTTAACAATGTCATACTTAAATTTTTTTTTTTTTTAAAAAATACTTATTTTCCATGATTTTATAAGATAAGAAAACGTTTTTTTTATTTTTATTTTTTTATTTTTTACAATGTGAGTTTTTGTCTCACAATGTCCTTTTCCACAACGGCTTTTTTTTTATTTCATAATGGCGTTTTTGATCAGAATAACTTGGTCTTGTCAATCAAATCACATGGGGCGGAGCCAGTTACGCGATTGGCTGAGTCCGTTTATACAGACATGAGCAACAGCACTTGCAGTATCGATTCCCGCGTGGAGATGTTTATGGCCTGATTTCAGAAAGAATGGCTGCACTCCAAGAAGCAGCAAATCGTTTGGAATCGGATAATAACTTAAAAGGCCTTCACCTGAGAGAGGATTGCAGCAGCATGAGGTCGTGTCACTGTCTGGAAGATTAATTAAATATCTAAATAGAGAACTAAGAGGAGTTCGAACCAAAAACAATCAAACAAACACGACGTAAGGTGTCTTACAACAACAAAATCAGCCTTTTCATGGTCGTTTTCAAAAATAAAAATCGTCATGGTCATTTAAAAAAACAAACAAACAAACGCCTTGCTATATACATGGTCGTTTAAAAAAACTTTTTTTTTTTTATATATAAAAGCTTTACTACTATTCGTGATCATTAACATAAACAAAAAAATAATCAGCCTTACTATATAAATTATTTTAAAAAAAGAATATGCGGTTTGTGTCAAATCTGTTGACCCCTCTTGGGGCCCCTGCTGGCTGAGGGGCCCCAAGCAATTGCCCTGCCTTGCCTAATGGCAAACTATGCCACTAAACAAAAATGTACTATCCATCCATCCATCCATCCCTTGTGCGTGTTTGAACAACGTTGTTCATTGCGATGACCCACACTTGAACCTTGGACGCGGCTCAGCCTGCACGCAGATGGCGGCGGGCCTTGCAGACACAAACACAAAGCAGACGCACAGATTGGGTCCACGATGTCCCGATGTCAAGCGACTTCCCTCGGGACATCCTGCTGGAAAATGTCCAGTGGCGACTTCCTGCTGCAACAAGGTTCATAATAATTTTTATAATAATGGCGGCCACACAAAATGTTCCCACTTATTTTGTGTACATTTTCATTTTGGGGTGTACACACTTTTGTTGCCTGCTATTTAAAAATTGACGGCAATGTTTGAGACGATACAAGTTCGCGAGATGCTCTAATATTTAACTAAAAGAGCACTGGTATGCAAAAGTAATGATGTAACCAAGCAAGTGAATGCTGAGGAGCCGGTGACCTCTGAACCTCGATGAACACATTTCAAGCCAACATCGTTTACTATCACTGATCAGTCCAAAACATACTCAGTCATGATGAATATTATGGCACTGCTTGTTTATTTCAGGACAGAAATGAGCAAAAAACGATGATTTGTTCATGATTAAAATGCTGATTTGAAAAAGAATCACTTTACAGTCGGACCACGTGATTCAAATATAAGACGTGAACGTGATCATTTGCTCACGTTTGCAGATTGACCACACATTCAATGCAAATCATTTGGAGGAAATCAAAGGACAACAAATACGATCCAAAAAATAGTTCACTGGTTCCATTCAAAAAAACAAAAAACAAAAACTCAAATTCATAGATTTGCTACACAACAAATGAAACATTTCCTGATTTCATTTATTGCGATTTTGGGTTGACCATTTGAAATGAAGCCGACAAATAAATGAAACTTTTCTCATGTTTGGGATGCACCTATCAATGTATATTATGCATACGTACGCTTATATTCAAGTTGTCATCTTGACGATTGAAAACAAAAGCTTTTATAGTTTGCTTCAGTCATGAAAGCAAACCACACGTTTTGTATTTTAGAAAGACGTTAAAAATGATCACAATGAATGCGCTTTTTGTTTGTGTGTGCGTGTGTAAAAACTGTACATCAGAAAAATAGGCGCGCGGCTCCTCCTCCTCCTCCTGCTAATCAGCGCTGAATGTGCTGCAGCGGGAAAAGTCTGGAGGGGAGGGCTTATTTGGGGCGGCGGGGTCGGAGGTCGCTAGATGTCCGAGGCTTTGTCTCTGTTGATGAAGAGCGTCTCCTGGCAGAAGGGGTTGACCAGGACCACGCTGCCCACGCCGTAGTCGCCGTTTGGGGGCAGGCAGCTGTCGTGCTCCTAAAACCAGCAAAGCAAATTCATTCATCCGGATTTTCAAAATAAAACCATGGAGCTCAAAACAATGCTTTACCTTATATCATGTTTTATTATATAATATAAGTTACTATCTCACGTCATTTAAATCAAATATTTTTTCTTAAATGCCTTAGTATACACTTTCATGATGTTTATTTTAAAATAAGCCACATAAATAAAAGCGATCCCTTCAGTCACGTTCCAACCCCCAAATGGGGCGTGCAGATGCTGCCATGCGAGGCTACAACCACTAGATGGCGATGTAACACACACATGCGAAATACACACGCCAAAGCACGACGAGAAGGTAAATGTGGACCAACTGAGCATGTTAGCATGATTCAATTCATTCATATTTGAAAAATTATACTTTAGTCACTACAACATGTAGAGACAAAAGTATTCAGACACATACATACAGTATATGTATAATAATAATAATTTGAATATTATTAATATAGTATATACAGTATATATTTTTTTAAATATGACTGCTTCACTCACAGGTAGTGAGCAGTGAAGAAAATAATGGCGAGTCCATGGGTCACTTTAAAAATTTTTTTTTTTTTAGTATTTTCTTCTCGACTTTTCACTGCCTGTCGTCATCCAAATGGTGACGGGTGAGAACATGAAAGCAAATGTGCTCATTCATCAGCAATTAGCAGCCAAAAGAATTCCAAAAATGGCTGATTGACAGCATCGGGACCAAATTCTGACATTAACAATGACAAATAACTTATCTTTGTCCATCCATCTTTGCCAGAAATGTTGTCATTCATCCTTTGGAATCAAGTCTTCCCTCATTATGCGGGTTGAGTTGAACTTTTTGGCGTGGCTGAATTCTCTTTTGCTATCGGCCACGTCAATATATTCCAAATGGAAAAAGCGCGCTAGCAAGCGACGACATTGACGACATTGACGCGATGACGCGCTGGCATCCCCGAGGCACGTTGATTGTCGGTTTGGCGAGCGTGCGTGCGTGCGTACCTCGCTCTCCAGCGTGTGGATCTCTCGGGGCAGCTCGACGGCGTGCCGGCTGAAGTAGTCCATGGTGATGGCGTTGTTCCAGTAGCTCAGGTTGTTCTCCTGGCTGGACGACTTCTTCCTGCGTCTCATGCAGCACACCGTCAGCAGCACGGCTGGCAAAAAAACGCAGTCATGAGGAGTTCATGTCAATGTGAGCAAAGGAGGCTCGCGGGGGATGGGTTCTGGGTTCGAATCCCGTTTCGGGTAATCGGCTTCCTCCCTTAAAATCACGCGCGTTAGCTTCATAGAAGACGAAATGGATCAAATTAAAAGTCTAAATAAAAACGGATTGAAAGAATATAATTCAAAAAATAAATTGAAATTGAAATTGAAAAAAATAAATATATATTTATATCCCTAAATAAATAAATAAGAGTAAAAATAAAAAAACGAGATACAAAAAATGCAAATAAATGTCAAAATAAATACAAAAATAAATATTTAATTTTAAAAATTAAATATCAATCAATAAATATTATCTATATATATATCTCACATTTATTTATTTCATGCTGCAGGTCGAAATGTTATTGAAATGAGGGGGCGGTCCTAAGCGTGTCTTGGGTTGGGCTCCGCTGTTATTCGACATTTATTTTTATATTTATTTTTGGAATCTCGTTTTTAATTTATTTATTTAAGGATATACTGTGCATATGTTTTTATTTCAATTTATCTTTTTTTTTTTAGATTTCATTTTTGAGTTATGTTTATATACTTTTTTTTATTATTATTTTTTTAACTTTCATTCATTTATTTATTTTTAATTTTGGCAGTTTGGGTCCTCCATATAGCCCAGTGCAAAATTTCACCAAGATGGCGTCAAAGCACTTTTTATGTCCCGGTATGGCACTACACGTGCACTAGGCTGTGCTATAGTCCCATCAGAAATCTGTGGAACCCCAGTTAAGACCCTGCAGCATTTTGATTGATATTTACAAATATTTTTCTCAATTATTTTCTCAACCTTGAAAGAAAAAAAATCCTCGAGCGATGTCTGCTTATGTCGAAATGAAACTCCTCAACTCACTTCCTTGCCACCAGATGGCGCCAAAGCAATACTTAAAAAAAAAAAAACGTGGTGACTTACAGCACGTGGAAACGGGCACGCTGATGGCCAGCACGATCCACACGATGTCCACGCGACTCAGGCAGACGGCCACGCGCGACGACGGCGACGACGAGTCCAGGCCGGGCCCCGAGCTGTTGTCGGCCCCCCAGGGGTCCCGCGTGGTAGCCGGTTCTTGCCTGTTCAGGAAGCTGCCACCGCCGTCCGTCCAGGCCGTCTCCGGGGCGGCGGACGTGCGCGCCGGCCGCGCCGGCCGCGCCCCGAAGGAGTCGCTGTCCGTGGCGTTGGGCCGGCGTGGCGGGAGCGTTACGGCCCCGGTGCCGTTGTTGCCGACGGTGTGATTGGTTGCGCCGCCGGTAGGACGGAGGCTGGGTTGTTGGGAAGCGGGTACGTCGGATGTTTGGTTGGGCGCCGCGGGGGTGACGGACTCCGCCGGCGCCAGCTGCTCTGTGGGGGGCTCGCTCATGTCGGTGGGCGCCTCCCTCAAGGTGATGGCGCGGCGGGCCGGGACTTCCCTGAGGGGCCCGCGCAGGTTGTAAGCTCGGGTGGAGTGAAGGATGACGTCGCCTTTGGGCGACCATTCGCCGCTGCTGGAGCCTTCCCGGTGCCAGTCCGGGCGGGGAGTGCCGAGGGTGGCGGTTGCCATGGTGACAGGGTCCTGTTGAGCGGCGGCGCGGCCGAGGCGAAGCCCGTGTGCGGATGACGCCAGTCCGACTGGCAGCGCGAGGAAGGCGACTACACCTGCAACAAACACATTACGTTCACATAACAGTTGTTTTCAGGAAACAATTTTTTTTTTTAACCATTTGCATTATGAGGAGATGATTTATGCATAAAAACATGTTTGCACAAAATGACAATGTGCTTGCTATTTATTTATTTTAGTAGAACTAGAGATTTGTCTCAAAGTTATTCACACAAATATATTTGGAATTTTCAGGTGTTTTTAAGATACATAAATATATCCGCGATTTCCACATGGTTGTTGATGAATTTATCATGAATTAAGGTCCGGTCCCCCCCAAAAAACAATTCAAGGCCAATTCCTTCTCCGTCCACGAGGGGGCAGTGTTACTGTGTCCATTGAACGGAACGAGCAGTCTCCCGTTTCTTGTTTAAAATTGGAATAATGAAAAACGGAAAATGAGCCATTATCTGACCTTCAATTGTGTGTTTATTTAATACAAGTCTGAAAACAAAATACCACCTTAATTAGTTTCCCTTGAGCTTGTTTTGCTTTCACCCGCAAGACACTGCTTTGGCTACCGTGGCTTAGCAGCGTAGAAGAAGAAAATTTAATAGTAGAAGAAGAACGTTTTCCTGTCAAGGCAGCGCAAGCTCCTTTTTTTTTTTTTAAATTTATTTACAAGAACAAATTGTCTGTACCAACACTTGTCTGAAACAGTATTCAGATTAATATTAATACTGTATTTGTGAATTATGAATTTAAAACGATTAACTCGTCTACCACATTGGGCAATGTTGCCCTCTGCTGGCGAGCAAAATGATCGTCACACGAGCAAACCTGGGAAATGTTTATGACGGGCAACATTTTAGAATGAGAAATGTGATTTGAGATACAAGTGTTTTGCGATACGATGAAACTTGTATGCCAAGCCACCATTTTACATTCCATGCACGTGCCCACGCGTGACCTTTTTTTTTGGGGGGGGGGGGGGTGTAGGGACTCTGGATTATTTTGTCACATTTTGTTGTGCGAGCTCTGCCGGCAGCGCTTCAATTCTTCCAAATGTCAAAGTGTTCTTGAGCACGTCACGATTTTTAGCTCACGCGAGTCCGCCCTTCAGGTTGAAGATGGACAGACGAGACATCTGCTTAATGCGCGTTCTTCCCTTTCATTTTCCTCCCCTTGTCGGACGCCACACGTCATTTTGTTGCTTTGCATTCACGACGCGGGTCCGCTTTTAATCGAGTGCGTTTAACGAGATTGCTTCATGAAGCGCACCCGCGAGGCCGTCACGAGACACCATTTCCACTTCCGGTTTGCATGTGGCACTGTGTTATACGCTATGATAACATTTTCCATCCATCTTGAGGCCCAGCGTGACATTTTTAAACTCGAACCGGAATCTCGCATCGGCTTCCACGTGACATGACAACTTTAAGACGGCCATTAGCATCCGTTGATCAACTATTGGATTTCCTTCGCTCTGACGAGACCTCCGCCAAGGTCACGTTAATACCGCTAAAGATTACAACATGGGGAAAAGTTGTCATCCTGTTACTGTAAAAAAAAAATAAAAATGAATGGAGACTTTTTTAAATAAATGTTTTATTTTTTTTACAAAAACTAGCAAAAGCCAGGAAATGGCTCATTTTCAGTCCGCATCTTATTTTTGGCTCTATTCTTTTAGAAATAAGAATAAAAAATAATTAAAATTGGTTGAAAAGTGCTGAATTCAGATCTTCATTTTGTATATATGGTAAATCATGCTGATTAAATTAAAAAAAAAGAATGTTAAATGACTAGAAAAGGTGCCTGAAATTGTATAAAGTTATCATTTTTCAACATCTTTGCTAAAAACTCACCTATTTGCTCTTTCTGTAAAGCTCTAAATGGCACAAGATGGGCAAAAAAAGAGATGGGATGAAAATAAAAAGAATGTGCTCACTCCATACAGTGAATGACAAAAAAATATTTTTGCATGTCCACATTGTATCAAAATGAACGCTAATGAACATGATATGGGTTGATGATGTAAAAAAATAAATAAAAATTCTGCAAGGCTCCTTGAAGCGTTAACAAAAATGTCTTGTTACGAAAGCAGCCCCGGTGTGAGGGTGCCGTGACTCATCACATCCAACATGTGCTCCTGGCTCACTATCTCCACTTTTCTTTGATCCTGAAGTAAAAGTATTTTATTATTCATTTCGACTATTCTACCAAGTGAGAGAATGCTGCCCCCTAGAGGTGTGGAGGTAAATCACGTGTTAAAAATACACGTCATGTTTGGCGCGTTGAGGCCCGCAGACAACAAAAACATTTTGCGTCCAGATAGCCTCCATCCTGTGGATGCTCTCGCTTGGGCGGCGACCGTTCAACAGATGTGAGCGCGCCGATAAAGAGAAGCACTTCCTGTTTGAATGCCCCGCTAATTGCTGCTTAGCAGCTTTGAAGAGCGCACCAAAAACAAACTTACACACAAAAAAAAAAAAAGTTGTGTGCTGTTGATTTAGCGATGGCAAGCAAACAGGAAGCAGTGACATTAAACAGGAAGTGCTCCGAATTCCGGAACAAACGCTAAAATGGGTCCATTAAAAGCCAGGCCCAAAATGTCTAAAAATAATAATAAAAAAATATTTTCTGTCTGTGATATATTTTGCTTAATATGGTTTTGACTCTCATCCGGTCGTCTTTTGTGCTTTTCCTCTGGCCCCACGCGCCCCCTCCGCACGCGCCCCCCCAGGTGGTGCACTCACTCAGCAGCTGGCAGCGCAGGACCTGCAGGCTGGTCTTCATGGTATCATGTGATCCGGGTCGTCCTCCACAGTGCTCATGGTTCTCTGCCAAAGACGAAAGACGACACGGTCGGTCAAATGAAACTCGCCGCTCACGTATCAACATCGCACTCAAGTTGAGGCCACCTTGCCCCCCCCCCCCACCCCCCCCCCCCAAAAAAAAAAGATTACACATGACAATGAATGTCAATAAGCCGTTTTGTGAAGTGGACAGTGAGCGCCTCACTTGTGCTCAACCGAGAAACAAAAGTGATCGTGCACAGCGGGGACGTGGCTGCTAATTATAAATCAGCTCATTCGTTAAGGGAGTTCTGCATTTCATGCTGATGGATGGTCTTTGGAATTTATGATTTTCATTATTATTATTATGAATAAGGCCAAACCAGTACGTAATTTTTGCGATTCTGATATTTGGCAGAATAAAATTCCGATCATTTACAAAATTTAGATAACGAACAAGAGTGTTGTGCTTGCAACAATAAAATATGAAATACAGTCAAAACATTTCACTTTTCTTTTTTACAATACTTTGTTCTTTACTATTAACTCATTCACTGGCAGTCATTTTCTCAGAAGCAACCCCCTTCGCTCCTGTTGCTTCACAGCCTTGTGTATGCTCTTGCATAAATTATTATTATTTTTTTAAACGTATAAATAAATTTTGGGGGGTGAAGGACAAAGTATTAAAGAACGTGTTTACACGTTTTTGGGTTTGAATGAGTTAAGTACAAAACTTTATTTTTCTATTTCTTAATAGAGGATATTATATTGGCTAATTAAATCGGCCAACTGATTAAAATGGTCAGGCCCTAATTAATGGCTTCATTTAAATAATCACTGAAAACGTTTGTCTAATATTGGTGTATAACTTTGTATTTTCTTCCATGGCGTCCTCCGAGGATGCTTTGGCAGCCTCGCAGACACACGCACACAAATTGTGGGATCGGACACCTGGAGTGATTATTTGTAGCTGGAGAGAACGTGTTTGGATGCAACACACACACTGACACCTCCCACTAGCGCCACAACTTTGCCTAGCGACAGAATTGTGTATGTGTGTGGCCTTTTTTTTAGGAAGGGGGGGGGGGGTGCAGTCAGATAACGAAGGTTTCGAGTGACAGCGCTCGTTAAATGTGGCGTCCTGTCATCGTAGGAAGTCTTTATGGTTTAAGGCGAGATTTGAAGAAGGGGGGGGGGGGAAGAGAGCGGCATGCGTCCAGGCGTCTGCTGTCACCATGGCAACCGAGCATCATGAAAATCACTTGAAAAGGGAACATGCCGGCGAGCATTTGAGTCAGGGTGATTTGGCCACACAGATATTTTTCAATGCAAATGTATTTTTTGCCAATATTATTTCTGTATTTTTCGGTTTTGTATTCTTAATATTTTTTTGTTAAATACATTTTTTTCAATAGTTATTTTAAATTAGATATTTTTGTATTATTCTATTAATTTCCACAATATTAATGTCTCATTTAAAATGAAATAATATTTTTGGGTGATTTTTTTCTTTTCTATTTTGTCTAATTTTTTTTAAATGTTTTGGTAACTACTATTGATTTTTTTTTAAATCAGATATCTTTTTTGTAAATTTTTCCATTATTATTGTCATTATTGGTACTTTTTGCACAAATATCTGCTGTTTTTCTAATATTTTTTGTATTTTCATCTTCCATGTATAAAATCAGCTACTTTTGTTGTTTTTGCTTCTTTCTAATTGTGTATTTTCTAGTCTAACGTGCTTGTGTTTTCAATTCAAAGTGCCTGAAAAACAAAATAAAAATGTCAAAGGCATGGCCAGACTTTTGCGTATGTTGTAAGCGCTCGCTTGCTTGCGGTGTGTCTCGTACCCGCATGGGAATGTTCAATCCTTTGCTAGTCAACATCGGCTTATTGTTACAAAAGCGGCCGATTAACCATCACCACTCGACGACCCTGTTATGAAACCAGATTTTATTTTTTTTTGCTTTTGTGTGAGTGGGAGAACACACACACACACACACACACACACACCGTGGCTTTCAAGACTATTTGGTGCAGTCGAACCACTTACATGACACAATATGACTTATGCTGAGTCACCGCATGTGTGCGTGTCGGCCATTAAAAGAACATTAGGCTCAGTCCCCAGTAGGGGAGCATCAGCATCACACCTCCACTCTTACATAACCGCTGACCGGACACTTCATTAGGCACACCCGCACCAGCCGGTCCGATCTGCGTTAGTGTTGGCGGCCATGATTGACGCAGATCGGATTGCCTTGACGTGACAATTGTCAACCCTAAAACATGAAAGTGTAAAAATAAAAAATAAAAAGTACAAATAAAAATTGAGAAAAAAAATCCGATTGGCATGACAACACATTGGGGCAGAATTATTTATTTTTTAAATCCACTATGTAAAGAAAATACAATGTTGCATTCAAACCAAACATGGCTCACGCCTCCCAAAACATACACAGTTTAATAACCTTGACTGCTAATACCGCTTAGCCACCGGCGGCCATCTTGCAACAAGAAGTTGTCAGTCATAGCGGCAACGTAAGATGGCTGCCCTCTGGCTCCCGCCGCGAAAGGCTATTATGTACGTCCTATTATATGTAATGGAGCAATTCCGCTTGTCCACGGTAAATTCAGACCTTGAGATGAGATTTCATGAGTTCATACGCGCGACACCTAATGTCGTGACTCCCTGTTTGAAGGGTGACCTCGTTACGGTCCCAATTTCCCGAGAGGGAGAAGATTTGGCGTGAAACGTTGCCGCCTGCTCCCTCATTGGAGCAGGCGGGCTGTAAAGGGCAAACATCAGGATGCAGCTCACTAGCCGCTAGCGTCTGAGTCGTAAATAACGTCCTCATCCTTGTCACGCTGTCTTCGTGTCAACACCCCCCCCCCAACCCCGTCCGCCCCCACCCCCGCAGACGACGGTATGATTTGGCGTGGCGCTACATGCGCGGGGGTGACACTGGCAACGACACTGGCAACGACAATAGCTCACAAGGTTAGCATAGTAGCATGCTTTTAGCAAGCACATGACTATTTTGTTGTTAGCCTACTAGCATAGTTGCCTATGTCCTCGTGAGTGAAAAAAGAAAAATAATCTATAATTTTTATATTTTTTAATGTCTCAAGAAAAAAGTGGAGTGTTTACATGATGTCATAATCTGATGCGATTTTTTTTTTCCCCGAGCCATAACTGACAGATTATCCTTAATTGTTAAAAATAAAGTCATCTTTTTTTGGTGACAAAAAAAAAGTCCAAATCGGTTCCGCCGCCCACTTTCAACTCGGCGTCGGCGCCATACTGACGGCCACATGACACCGCCGGTCAAAACGGAAAACGCCGACGTTGACGACGCAGCTGCGCAAGGCGGGCGCCATTGTTACCTTAACTTCCTGTTTTGGTTCCACTTTGAATCGCTCACTTCCAAATCGGTCTATTCTTGTCCCTACAAGTACAAACTACACCGTGTTCCCCATTGTGACCATTATTGATCTCCATGGCAACCGTTTCCAGGTATGTTCAACAAGGGTACAAAATCAGCACTTTTTTTTTTTTGTTGATCATAAAAAACAAATTCAGAGCGAGACAAGACCGCTTTTCATGCTCAGGTTGTGACATGCTGTGTGTTACCATGGCGACAAAGCCACACAATTTGCCTAACCTCAGCTATGCTAATTCCGTATTGACTCAAAGCAGGATGCCAATTCAACCAGTAAACGACTTACTATTGTTATTCCCGCTGGAGATTCAAACCCAGAACCTGTTGACTGCAAGGCAGATATGCAAGCCACTAGGGCACCGTGCTGCTTTTCACTTATTAATTCGATACAAATATGAAATTGGAACACGAGCGTAAGGAAGACATCCTGGTGAAAAATACAGTCAGGAAGCTCGGAGAAATTCTTGTTGGAGAACAATAGTGTGCGCGTGGAATTTACAGTTTCCTGTCAAAAGAAAAAATTCTCCAGCACAACAGTTGAGGACAGGAAGTTGAACATCAGCAACTGGCAGCTACTGGGAAGTCCAGGAAGTTCCTTCGTGAAGTGTTTTGCAACTGTTGTCAGCCTGGCCGGGACCCGCGTTTTCCTTTTGTTGCGAGTCGCAAAACACTTTTAACTCTTTGACTGCCAGACGTTTTCAGAAAAGGGATGCCGTGGGTGCCAGCCGATTTAAGCATTTTTGACTGATCTTTCAAGGTCCACAGAAAATTATGTGTTTGGACGATGGAAACACACATACTGCCAAATGAAAGATTAGACTCTCATCTTTCATCAGAAAAAAAAAGTTTGTTTCTACCTTATTCCGTTTTTCAGTAATCAACAATAGAAAATGGTTAGTTTCACCTCTGTTTTGAAACAAACGTCTTTTAACGTCTTTGGCACTCCTCCCTAGGATTTTACTAAACGTTATTTAACGTTTTTGGCAGTCAAAGAGTTAAAGATCACGGTGAAAAAAATAATAATAATTCAATGTGTTTTCCATTGAACATTTTTGTATTCCTTCACAACACTTGTTATTTTAGTTTTTTTCCTGATATTTTTGCAATTATTATTATTATTTTTGAAAAAAAATTTAGCCAACAATTTCGTTTTTTTTCCTGATATTTTTTGCAATTGTTAATGTAATATCTTAGTAGTCTTATTGTCTTATTTTGATATTTCCGCATTTTTTTTCTAAAACATTAGCAGGACGATGACTCAATAACATCAAAGCATATCTGTTTAGCGTCACCGCTTTTAGTGATAAAAGCACATAATTGACAGATCTAAAAAAAAACAAAAACAAAGCGACCGACGGGTGCTGCAGCCAAACAAGCCACTGAGTGGTTTTGCAGGTCCGATCCCCCCCCAGCCCCCACCGCGACGAGGACGCGTGGCTCGGCTTGGCGTAACCGTGGACTTAACGGCGGCTAATTGAGTGGCGCGAGTGTGATGCAAGAGGATCAGCGCGGATCACTCGGCCCTAAGCCCTCCTGCCGGCCGCCACGTCTTCTGGCGTCATTAGCAAACATTGCTAACTTTGGAATGATTCATATTTGCTGAGGAAACGCCCCCCCCCATCCCCCCCCTCATCATTCCCAAGCAATTTAGGGCGACCTCTAAACAGACTAATTAGCAAATGGCTTAGAAGATGAGATCACTCGCAATTCCAATGTTTTGATGTTATCAGACCCCTCCCGCCAGTTATGAAACTTGGCTGACATGCTCCGCCCACACGCATTAACAAGATCTCCAATGTTTTGCAATTTAGCATCGCACTTGCGTCTGTTAAGCTAGCTACGCATTCTTCAAATGTGGCAGCAGAAATTCAAAAATCCTATAAGCTGCGTCCAAAACAAAATGGCCGACTTCCCGTGTCTTTTCGGACATGGCTTCTTGAGACTTATTTGTGATAGACTTGCACACCAAAATTTAAGTTGTTACACAAAACCAGTTTCAGGGGCTGAATTTCCCTTAGAAGTTCTGAAAATGTCCAAAATCAGCCAAAAAACGTCTAATTCGAATCACCCTCAAAATGGCAGACGTCCTGCAATCTTTCACAGGGGGCTTCTTGAGACTTTTTTTTGGGGGGGGGGGGGATCTTCTCATGACAGACATGCCAACCAAATTTAATGTCACCAAGTGAATTTGTGACACATTTATGTGTCCAAACGAGCCAAGCAATTGGATACTCCAGAACAAAATGGCCGACTTCCCGTGTCTTTTCAGACATGGCTTCTCGAGGCTTATTCGTGGGTCCGCTCATGATAGACGCGCCTACCAAAATTCCTTGCCACTCAGTGAAACTGGCTCAAAGAGCTGAATTTTCAGAGCGTCACGGTAACTCATTTCTGAGCTGTCGCGTCATCTGCATATTTCGCGGCGTCAAAATGACGTCCACCTCCAGAGAGCGAGCATCCACTTAGCGCCGCCGTGCGCCGTTCAGGGATAAAAAGCGAGACAAAACCAAGGTCGATAGAAAAGCGGCGGCCTGTTTGTGAGCGTCACGGTTAAATGTCAAGCGCGGGGAGGCCCCCCGCGAGGGACGCAGAGATGGCGGCGGGCGTGCGCGCGCGATGTCGAGACAAAAAAGATGAGTGGCGAGATCTATTATTAGTGAAAGATGCCCTGGAGGGGGTGGGAAAGAAGTGCAGCAGCAGTTTTCTCTCTCTCTCATTCGTTTTGTTTTGAAAACATTCAGCCATGATCATACACGCCACATACTGTACGTTTCAAAATACATGGCAGGCCACTTCATTAGGCACACCTGCACAAGGCGATTCAGAGAAATGCTCGCTAATAGTCTGATGACTCCAACGTACCCCGCCGGGTATTCTTCACTCATTTTTGATACTGTATATAAACACGTCATCGGGTACATGTGTACCATCTTCCTATACATGCCTGGTCTCCAAAATGTGACTTAAACACCCAACGTAAACTTTAAACACCGGACTCACAAAAGTCAACATGATGACTTCAACTCCCAGCTCTTCACTTGTTTATGATGCTGTATATACGGCATGCACCCTAAAAGTACTAACATTCATTGAACAATATATTTGTTGCCGTTTGTAATATTCTGGTTATATGACAAAGATGACGCCACGACGGAAAAATCTCCACACGTCTGTTCCCAATCAAAAGCCAGACATCTCTGGGTCTTTCGTGTTCAGCATCCTCGTAACCCCGCCCCCTCCTCCTCCTCCGCGCAGCCCGGATGACGCTGCTGTCGCCGTGGCGACGCAGCAGCATCCGCAATGGAGAGCGTGCCGTAGCAAGATTACCCCCCGACGTCGCTCCCGGCCAGCTCGATGTGCCCCCGAACGGCTTTTTAATCTACATTAATGAAGATTGTTTCACACCTTCCACAGTCTGTAATAAAGCGTGAGTGCGCTCTAATTGGGAGCCCAAATAGAGAATGCCAAATTCCCAGCAGTCCCAAATGCAGCATGAGTCTACAAAAAAAAGCTATTGATTATTTGCCACGATTTTTTTTTTTAAGTGGGTGTACAGTGATTATTTGTGAAAAGAAGCCTTCATTTACATATTTTACTTTCAATAAGCTAACATTATAGTGTGCTAGCTGAGGTTCCTAAATGTGTTACTGTTACTACAAACCTGCCACTGAGAAACTTGAATTACGGAATTGTTAAACATATAATATAATATATAAACACAAGTTAATGAAGGGGGGGGGGGGGACTAATGTTGGAAATGTGGCCATAATTTACATCTTTTCTGTCCATAAGATAACTTCAGCAAGCTAGGTTGATTATGCTAGCTAGTAGCTAGCATAACATTTACCCCTGAAAACTTCAATGATAGAACAAAACAAAAAAAAAGGAGAAATAGATGAAGATATATACAAATATATGCTGTTAATGAAGGGTGGGAATCTTTTCTGTTGAAACGATAACGTTAACAGTAGCACGGTAGCTGAGGTTGCTACGTGTGTAATCATACAGCTAAAGTGAAACGATAGAACAAAAAAAGCTGAAAATATTATTGTATTTCTTTTTTTAATTTTATATTTATTATTATTGTAGTTGTTAACGAAGGTTGGTTGATGTGTAAATTTACGCAATGTCGCTAGCATTAGCATGCTAGCTGAGGTCATTAAATATGTTAGCGTCAAACTTGTCCCTGAACACCTTGAAATAAATTTAAAAAAAAAAATCTGTACAGTAAAGGGTTCCTAATGAAGAGTAGGTGTTCATGTTTTCAAAAAAAATGAAGCATTGATTGACATCTTTTCAATTGACAAGCTAATATTAGCTTAGTTGATTCACCGAATAAAACATTGTGGTGTAAAGAGTGTTATTAAAGAGTGGGTAAAAAAAAGACATCATTTATGACTAAGCCATGTGGATCGCTTCCAGCCAGCTCAACAATGACACTGACAGTTCGTTCGCTCCTCGCAGATCCCCAGTGTGGAGGTGGTCCTCAATCACAAAGCATATGGCAGCACTTTCATCTGCGGCTTCGATCACATCAGGCTGGCACCGAGACAGCGTTTGATTTCAACGCTTTGGGAATCCATCAAAGCTCTAACGAGAATTATCCGCACGGAACAAGTTGCCAAGGAAACAAGAGAGTTGGAGGTTGATGTTAATCCCCATGCGAGGTGAAACCGCAGTTATTATGTGGACGCCCGCACTCTCACCTCATCACTTCACAGTCGGGGTAAAATGCGCCCCCCCAACCAAGGAGGACTCCTTCACCTCTCGCCAGCAGGTCCTCTCATAATCCCATTAGAGGCGCTCATGTGTGCCGCTTTAAGAAGAGGCCAGCCGTATCCTGGGAATGCCCACATGGACGATGACACCTCACACAGACCATTAACTAAAACGTGCTTCAGGTACTTGCACTTCCTGGAAGTGCAAAGTGAGGAGCTGAAGACTCTCAAAAGTACAAACACCCCAAAGCAGTGTCGTCTTTTTGCTGCCATGAATTAGTCCAGAATTTAACTACCGGTAACTGCTTCATTTTCCAGTTATAAATCCCCACTCTTCAATCAATAAGAACCTTCATTACACATTTTTTTGGGGGGGGGGGGGGGGGGTTCTATATTTCATCTTTTCAGGGGCACGTTTTTTAAGACACACGCTAATGTTAGCTTAAGACAAATAAGACGCGAATCAAGGCTTATGTTATAAACACCCATTTTTCATTAATATCATTCAACCTACAATTTTTGTTTGACAATTGAAGCTACCCTAGAGCCGATTTGACTTAAGTCGCTAACAAAACCTCAGCTAGCATGCTAGCGTTAGCTTATCAACAGAAAAACGTGTCAATTAAAGCTTTAACATTAGACAACCACTCTTGAAACGCACTTAAAACAGTTTATTTGATATTCTTTTCTTCTATAATTCACATTTCTCAGGGGTTAGGTTTTACGCTACGACACTGAGCAACCTCAGCTAGTACGCTAATGTTAGCATGTGAACAAAAAAGCTGTTCATTTTCTGAGTTCCAAAATAAAGATGGAGATGCTGCTCTGTTTGAGAACATGCCCGTATTTGGACTTCCTGTTGGTGAAATGCTAAACGTCATGTGGGGCAAGGGGGCTAATCCCGACATGGACAAGGAATCGGTGAACATTTTCGAGAGTTAACTGTACTCAAATGCTCTCTGGAGCAAAAAAAAAGAAAAAGAAAGAGAGACCTTACACAACACCGTCGCGGTGGATTAGATCAACCAAATGGGTCCTTTTGCCCCCGGTGGCACCTGGGGGTGCGTGTCAGCGGGTGGGGGCGCACATCGCAGTGGCACGGCTGCAGCAAAAGAATGCCAGGAATTCCCCACTGGTAATCACGTCGCCCTCATGCTCAGACGGTCACCCTCGCTCTTATCTCCCGCCTGACACCCCCCATGAGTAATCATTAGAACGCCGAGTTATTCATTACCGTCGACTCTTCCTGTGGCCTCCGTTTCGAGACTAAACGTACGACACAAGACAATAAGGCATACTCGACAAACTAAAGAATAGCCATTGTACTCACGTAGTCCTTGGGTTCCACATTTGTTTGCTACGTAGCGGAATTACCAACAAGCTACAGCTGTTCACTTTTAAAGTCCAAATATGGCAATTAGTAAATATTTGTGATGAATGCACCCGTGCCCAAATGATTATAGTTGCCTAAATTAACTTATTTGCTCCCAAAATGTATAAATACATTCTATTTTAAATATTGCCGTACTCCCAAAGACGTATTTATACGTTTTTTTTTAAATGTGTTAGAGCATACAGAAGGCTTTGATGCAGCCTCTCAACTGAAGAGAGTGCTTGAAGCAATGGTAGTTATTACAGAACCAGCCAGCAGGTGGCAGCAGAGTATAAGAGCTCAACAAGGGCCAAGGCTTTTTCCACCAGCGTTTAAAACAGATTTGTGAATAATGATGAAACTTAGCTATATTCTAATGCTAATTGCTGCAAAACGGAAACAGATAGAAATATACTTTTTTTTCCCTGATGGAAGAAGAGACTCTGATCTTTCTTTTGGTAGGTTTCATGTTTTCATAGCAATAGAACACAATATTCTGTGGGCCTTGCAAAATCAGTCCAAATCCAGTATAACAGCCGGGAGCGAACGGGGGTTGCTTCAGTGAAAACGGCTGCGAGTGAAAGAGTTAATAGTTTAAAACTCTAAATATACCCCAAACTACAATTTGATGTGCTTTACTGTACATCTAGTAACTTGGTCTACTACAGTAGCGGATTTATGTATAAACATGGTTCGAGTCCATGTGCACTGGGGCCCAATGGTGCAGCAACCAACCACATCCAGCAGACAAGGAAAATGTTCATCCATAGTTTGCCTTTTTTTTTTTTTTTTTTTAGATTGGTGCGAGCTAGTTATTCCTTTGTAAAATGACGAAGCGGAGTTAATTTGGTCTTTTTTTTTTTTTTTTTTAAGAAAAGGAACATAAGTGACAAACCATTCCACGTACAATTGAGGTGAAAGTGATCCCAAAAGCGTTTGGAGTGTTTGTGCTCAAAGAGCGTTAAAGAAATGCCACGGGTGGGCTTTGCTGGCCGCGAGATCCTGTTTGGATCCTGCTCAGGCTTTGCTGTGTTGTCAGCCGGGAGAGAACGGCGGCGCAAAGTCCACGGCGGGGGCTGCATTCCACCTCACCGTGTACCACCCTCTACCAGCCAAGTTGCCTAGTAAAACCTTTCGCAGGCACTTTCCCTAATACTTTCCCATCAGAGCCCCCCCCCACACCACAACACCCCCCACCCCCAACTCTTGCCCCATCCACCGTTTCCTGTCATAGGTTTGTCCAGGCGGGATGGGACAGCTGATAGTTTCCGGGCGTTTTTCAGACTTTTCCGGACTGCCGATAAGAGTCTAACGATGCCGTTAGTTCTTCCTAACATGGACGTCGGGTCGGCCAATGGGGAGAAACTCGAGGAGATACTTTGGAACATTTAATGGGAAGCAAAACGTCTCGATAAAGACCAGACAATCGTTTGCCGGCGACGATAACGGTAATAACGTGTAATCTCTGAGACGTCAGAGGAGAAACGCATCAAAGCGTACTGCCGCTGGCCAGAGAAAAGCGAAACGAGAAAACGTGTTTTTGTTGCGCTTTGGATAATAATAAACAAGCAAAAAATATTATTATTTAAAGATCTATGTTTTTTATTACAGGTTAATTGTCATATAACAAAATGAAGAAAAAGAAAAAAAAATACATTTGGAAATGCATGCTTTCCCCCCCGTTGAGTTTTAGTTTAGCAATTATAATTTAATAATTTAATACATTTTAATGATTAAAATGTTATTAACATTTTTGTGGGGGGATCTAACTCCCTTTTTTTTTATGGAAAACAATAATTTGCTTGATTTATTCCAGAATTTAGGTTTGAAAATTAAAAAAAAAAAATATATATATATATATATATATATATATATATATATATATATTATTTTTTTTTTTTTAAATAATTTTCAACTCTACATAGATTTTTGTGTGTGGTTATTTTCAGGCCAGCCCAGTCCTTAAAGCAGGGGTTCACTGTACTAAATTATTTTAATTAAAAAAAATTATAATTTAAAGGAAGGATTTTCTTGTGAAGTGTTATTCCGCTATTTTTACTGACACTATTGTTTCAGGTATTTTTTGCAAGTATAGCATTGAAGTAGCAGTTTTGCAATGGTGACAACATACTGTAGTCCATTATGAATGCAAGGGTGGCAAAAAGCGTCATGTTGGCTGCTTCACTTTGATAATGAAAACAAACAACTGCAAAAAAAAAGGAAACACGCATCCTCATTAGCGATGTCCATTTTGTTGCAAAGCTCGCTAATACCCACCCCAGCATGGCAAATCGCCCTGAGGACGATGTCCGCTCCAGATGTCATTGCCCCCGCCGACCCCCCACCCCCCTGCACACACGGCACTACTGGAGGTGGGGGTGGAGGGATTGTCCGACAGAACAAAGGAGGCTGGAGGTGAGGGAGCGCGGCGGGCAAGCGGGGGGAGGCGAGCAAACATTCCGGCCACGACGGCGAGGTCTGGCCAACAGGTTGAATCGGGACTTGAACACAAGTTTGGCGTGCCGCGTTTGCCTTTCACAGAGTTCCTGCGATTATCTGCATTGACGCCCGACTCCTTGCCAAGATTGACATCTTTCCCGCTCTTGGCAAACTTTTGCTTTGTGTCCGCGAGGGAGCCCAAAGCAGGGACTAAAATGAACACCTGATGCCACGTTGAATGCAAACATCATCAAAGCACAACTCTAGTTCAACTTCAACGATTTGGAACCCTTCAGTGGCTCTCCTTGCCCACATGCCAGGGCATCATAGTACCCTACTTCCTTCACTTCACCCGAGCAGCCACATGTCCGAAACTTGCTCATAACTCCAATTTTGGCTATGTGTGGCATGCGTTTTTGTTTATATTTGCCCTGCCATTGACTGACGACCAGTCATGTATGTATGTAAAATATATGCCATGTCTCAATAAAGAATGGGAATATCGCCCTCGGAGGAATAAAAACGTAAAAGGCCACCTGATAGGAAACAAGTAGGCTTGCTTATAATATACCACACATATTCCTACAGTTTAATAGTATTTGCACTAGTAGCACTACACCGCTCCTACTGCACTAATCAGGCTGTATATTTTCAAGTCATCCTTCCCCCACAATCTGCTGTCTTTATTACCGTCTGCATGTCTGGCGGAGGCAAAAAAAAAGCCGCCCCACGCGTCCATAATAAAAGTGCGTCCAGTTAATGAACTCCGATTTAATTGAACGTCACGTCATAAGAGGCATGAATGAGAGTCTGGCTAATGTGTTGAAAATGATGCAGTCGCGTGATATCGAGCTGGCAAATCGATACACCTGATCGATACGCGCGGCAGTAAATAAACAGCACTCCACTCACCTATGACGGCGTTGGTAGCGTCGGCGTATGCGAGCCCGATCGCGAGGCGAGCTAGCGGGCGGCGAGTCGCACTTCACCGCGTCGAGGCGCACATGGTCCGGTCCGGCCCGGCTAGGCTTGGAAGTGTCGCGCGCGTGCACCCGCTCCGGCCGGGTGAGGTGAAGAAGAGGAGGTGAAGAAGAGGAGGCGCTCGCTCGCTGTTCCAACACTCCGGCCGCGGGGCTGCGATGCGCAAGGCGGTGCCAGCTGACTGAGACTGAAGGACCCCCCCCCGGTCGGACCTCTCCGTCAGTGGCCGGTGACGGAACTCTGTTCCCCGCCTGTGACGCAGCTCTCTCTCCGCCTCCAACCGGGCCGTCCGTCGGGGTTTGGTCGCCCCGGTGCCACCCACCGAGAGTGAGTGAGTGAGGGAGGACCTAGAAGCGTGAAGACGGGGAGGGAATGTTAATGAGGGACGCTGGGGGGGGGGGGGGGGGATGCTGCAGTCGTTGGAGTTGCGGTGGCGACACGGCGGAAGGAACGCTGTTACAGCGGGGCCGTCAACTAAGCACCTGCTTAGGGTGAAAGCAAGCGCACCCCCAAGATCAATTCACGGACGACCCCGGTATTCGCGGGGGATAGGTGTCGAATCGGCCACGAATAACAAAAATCAGCATATAATTAACGTCCTTATAAATGCCCCCCCAACAATTTCATTTCCATGATGAAAAGACAATTTGTCATACAAATTAAACTATTCATGTGCAGTGTGCAGGTATACATTTACACTGTAGTATCTGTGGTGTTGAGCGTGTGTGTGTGTATGAGAGTCCTGGTAGTGGAAGTCAGCGAATGACCAACATTAGCCATGTTGGTGTTGAGTGACGGCGTCAGCTGTGGAAAAGCAACAGGTTGTTTGTGTTCATTTTGCTGCCTTTGTTCATTAAAGCCACTGAAATGTGAACCAGCGGTGTCGATCCTTGACCACAAGTGGCGGATTCATTCAATTATTCAAACTAGCAGTAGGAGGCTATGAAATAGACTAACAATTGATTTTATGCAACTTCAGCCACTTTTTATCAAGTTTGATCTTTTGGACATTTTCTGTCCTTGACAAACTCTTTCATCCTGGTCCTGTTTGTCCTATTCAATAAATGGGTGAAAGTGACTTAACTTTGTTATGTTAAACTTTATTGTTGTTCCTGCATTAGATGTTGTTTTTCCACATTGCTGTTGCAAAAACAGGATTAAATAGTAATAAGCCTAATTTGGAGGACTAGAAAGTACAGCTATGGAAATACTCAAGTATAGTGCTGTATGAAAGTATACCTATAAGTGCAAAGTATTAGTCATTTGTTACTTTGCACCTTTATGAAAATGTAAACACAATCTGGTGTTTACTGCACAGTCAAGCAGCCAGAATGACAATAGACTGTAAAGGGCCCAAACGAAACAAAAAGACAATTAATCAAAGTGAGATAATGAGAAACGTCTCACCGGATGATGAATCAAATGAATCCACGTGCCTAGAACAAATGGAGCAAATCAACCATCAACAACACAAGTGTGACGATGTAGCGCCCCCTGCAGATCAGCCAGCGTGTCTGCAGCCAATAACAAAGCATGACTGGACGTTTTCTGCAGGGCCCTCCGAAGAGTCATCAATCACAGCCTGCAGCCACACTGCAGTCTCCTCCAGCCAGACTCGACAGAGGGACGCCACGTGCGCTATGCTGACTTTATTTCTTAAGACAAAACAATCGTATTTACAATATTTTGCAAGGGGGTAGTTTCAGTGCAGACGAGACTTTTTCAGCCGGGAGGTGTGCTCAGCCGCTTTGCGTTTCAGTGACGGCGCGCCGGCCGCCTCTTCGGGGGGGCTCCCGGCGAGGAGGTAGAGCGCCGTAGGAGGGATGGGCTCCTGCAGGGGGGACAAAACGTCGTAAATCCTGACGCATAAAAGTGTCCGAAAGGCACGGGAATAGCCCCGCCGCTTCTATACAGAACAACCTGGGCATCATTCATCCGTTCCATCTTCAATTGGTAATTGAAAGAAAAAAATAAAATAAAGAATGACTTTTCACATTTCAATTTCAGGCTTGGTTCAGCAATGAAAAATGGCAAAAAAAAAACACATCACAGTGAACCCCCATTGATCACAGCCCAGGATACGTTCAAGACCCGCCCGCAATATAATTTACTTTCACTTACTGAACACACAAGCAAATGGCAATAATAATAATAATTATTAAAAAACGAATCCACAAGTACGGAAATATTTTTTCATGTTATTTTTGGTTTTCTCATTATTTTCTGTCCACTATTGATGCTGAAAGAATGCAAAATTTCTACATTGTGGTAATAAAGGTCATTATATCTCACAGAAGGCACACAACAGTGCCAAAGCACTACTTGACGATGGCCTAAATAAGTGAAGCTCCTCCCCTCTTTTTCAATATAGTTCTTGACCTCTAGATACCACAAAACGGCCTCAAAACGATACTTTTATAGCAGAAAAAACAGTGAGTAGTAAAAATCCATTATTTTTGTTTTCTGATACGATGATGAGTTCTTCAGCACATGTGATGACAGGGCAATTGCGTGCGGTGACCTGCATGAGGTAGTCGGCGATGTACTCGGGCTTCAGGCACGTCACCCCCTGGGCGGAGGCGTCCGACACGTCAACCCGGAAATCTCCCGGTCGCAGGCGGCTGAAGTCGGCAAACAAGTGCGTGGCTACCTTGTACATCGAATGCGAGGCACTCGGCAGCACCTGGGCGAGATCAGACCAAAAAAATCAGAGTTTGTGAAAATGTTGAGTCGTGTTGATGATGACGATGCCGGCAGCCAACCTTGGCCCCGCCCGACTGCAGCAAGCGCCTGAAGCCGGCTTCTCGGCTCTGGTCGATGTTCAGCATCACTGTCCAACCGCTGAAGGCTCCCTGGAAGAAGAGAAAAAAAACGTAGTGCTGCTTAACACACCAAATTGCCATTAAAAAAAACAAACAAAAAACATACAGGCTTAATAAGGACTCTTGATTTGAGAGATGCTTTTCCATTTTGAACAGGAATGAGGAATCTTGAACTGAATTTTTATCCCGAAATCAAAAGTAACATTTAATCACCCAAACTTTTTCTTTCCTCTCAAGAATGCAAGTACGTAATTATCATTTGACAAAGTATTATTCAGGGTCAGCACAGTGCTGTAGTGGTTGACAGGCTTCACAGTTCTGGTTTGAAATCTTAACTGGTCTTACACATTTGTTTAGCACTGAAAAGTCACACAACACAAAAAGTGCTATTGCAACGACTTTCATTTCACTTAAACCTGAATAACCATTAAATCACTCGAAGTTATAAAAACGGATTTCGTTTTTTTTGTGATTGCTAGAATATGCCAGAAAGACCTTTATCCAACATTTTATACTCACAAATGTTACAATTTAAAAATGTTCCCCCCCCCACCCATATACGGTAAGAAATTCAATTTGATGATGAAACGTACATAATGGGTTGACGTGTGTGTTGTGTTTGTAAAAATGAGACATTGCTGCCTCCTTTTAGTCCCTCTAACATCTCTAAAATATATTTTCAAACAAACTTCAATAAAAATGGATCAACTTCACAGAGCGTTAACTAGTCTTCCACCCATTCAAATGTATTATTTCATTTCTGAATTGCCGCATAATTTCAGAGGGACTTGCGAGGTGAAGTTGTTATGTATGAGCCGTCACGTACTTCCTGTTTGGAGGATCCCCTTAGCGCTTTCCTCCAGCGCATGGCAGCTAACGCTAAGCGCCTTTGCTGCGAGCTGATGGAGGGCAAAGCGTCCAGGATGGAGCTGCTGCCCCACTCGTAGTCCTCCTCCTGGAGCGCGCGACACAAAAAAAACATTATGACGAATAATCCCAATGACGGCGGAATACGTGGTTAAGCCCACCGGAATGAAGCGGCCCACGGATCGACAGGCCTCCAAGTAGGAGCGATGCAGGATCCATTTGCCGGCCGCCATGGCCGCCAGGTACTTTTCGTTGCGCAGGGGCGTGCCTACGATGATGTGAGAGCAGCTGGGGTCAAACGACTGTTTGTCCAGGATGACGCCACCTACGGGCGGAGCAGACCAGAAGAATAAGAAAAAAAAAAGGAAGCAATGGTCTTAATCCTCCTGGGACTTTAGTTTTTTTCAGGAAAAGACACAATAAGCCAAATTTCAATACCACAAGTAGGCTAAATTCAGAAGGACTCATTTAAGGACTCACCAAGCACTTCGATGAGGTGACTGTAATCGATGCGTTCCTCGGGAGCGAGCGAGGACATCTGGAATCTGGGTGGCGTCCTCAGCTCCTTCTTAAAGTAGGAATACGACTTTTTTTTCCCCAGCATCCAGACATCTCTGCTCATCACATGCAATTTGAACTCTCACCTCTGGTTTGGGAGCTACTGTGGGCTTGGCGAGGGGGAAGGCAATGCTGGGGGCTTCGGGAGTCAAGATGTCATGCTGCGGATCTTCCTCTGGGGGCGCTGTGGCCTTCTTGCCCATTTGCTGGTCAATGACGTCACAAGCCGCTGATGGGAGAAAGAAGGCTGAATAAAGTAAAAAAATCTAAATAAAAAATTGGCACATTTTAATAAACGTCCATACCCATCTCCACCAGCTCAGAGTCGGTCATGGAGTCTTTGAGTTGGCTGTTTTGCTGCGGCACGGCCTGCGAGCGAAGCACCAGAGGCTCCGAGTGCTGCGAGGGACTACCGGGCCACTGCAGGTTGTCGGCCAGCTTGGCCCGTTCCTCTCTGGCCGTCGGATCATCCCAAACGATCTGCTCGCTCTGGGAAGGCTCCGTGTTGACATCCAGAACAGCCGCCCCGGAGACCCTGAGATGAAGACACATCACATAAGAAGGGTCGACTTTTAATTTGCCTCAAATTTTGTTATGAATAGTCAACCCTCTATGTTTCCTTGAAGCACTTTTTTTTTAATTAACATGTAGCCTATACCTACCTTAATGCTTCCAGAGTGTGCCTGCTGCCGCCAGGAGTGTTGGGGGAGGAGTCTGTCCCCGTGGACCCCATCCGACTGAGCCGCACTGACGTCCGCCTGCCGGTCGTTATCTTGGTGGCCGACATGATTTCTTGTAGTGTTTTTTGCAGGTTTTCTCTCATCTGCAGCGTTTCGGTAATATCTGGAAGAAATCGTTGAAATAAATGATGTGACTTTTTTTTTTTTTGTAAGTTGACAGAGGGCTGGCGTAACACCCACCGGTCTTGTCCGCAAGGTTGTCTTGATCTCTGCTTCCATCACTTGTGCGGCGAGAGGTGGAAGCGTCCTCTGCGGGTTTGTGCTCAGACTGGAAGAAGGATGCTTAAATGTTAACAACTGTAAGTGTGCACCATCATACACCTTGTGGCCACATGAGGTACAACAACAACAGCAAAAAGTACAAAAGTTGTACGGTATCACAAAATCTGCCTTGACAAAAGTAATCGGTTGATTGCCACTGTCAGGGGAGGTGTACATTTATCAACCATCCTGTTATGTTGCAGATCAAACTGACCCAAAGTTAAAAGTATTTTTTGATGGACTCAGTGGAACCTAAATCCTGCTATTTGCTAAAAAAAAATAATTCTGCTTTTCTGAAAAGCCATAAGACGCCACAAGAAGCTGCCAGTTGAAATATGAAAGCAGGACAGTAACTGTATTAGGGAGGAGCTACGTTTACTTTTTCTAAATCAAATCATGTCAGCCATTTTTTTTAAGGGCAATTTTGAGTTTGAAATGACACAAAAGTGTGTTGGGAAGATCATTTGTGGTCAATTTTGTGCCTATGAATCCACACACAAAAAAAGTCAGCATTACATTATTTGTGTGTACTTTGTCATCCCGGGCTTCGGTGATGTCTTGCAGTTGTGTTTGCGTGGAAGGTGGAGACCTCTGAGCGCTGCTGGGAACCTGACTGAGGTTCAGGCTCATCTTGGGGTTGTAGGTGAAAGGATACAGAGACTCCGGGACGTGCCTCTGCTCCTCGGCGCACTGAACGACAACCACACAACAGATGCTGGGATTACAAAGCTCCGACAGGGTATGTGGACAACACGACAGGAGACGTACAGCTTCCAGCCAATGGTGCGACACCACATGCAAGCCCCTCTCCTTCACGCCTCGGTATTCCCGACTGTTGTCACCTGCTCGGCCCTGGTAGATGAAGTGGGTGACGGTATCGTCGCAAGCCCATCTTTACACACAAAAAGGTGTTGTTGTTTTTTTTTTTGCATTATGTTTCTTTGCTTGCATAGAGAAAAAAAGTCGGTTGTGACTACCTGAATTCGGCTCCGAGCGAGGCGGCCACGGCGTTCAGTTCGCTCTGCATCTTGCTCAGCTTCTTCCCCACGCAAATCACGACGCCCGTCAGCGGGTCGGCCGCCTTTTTTCCTGCCTTTACATAATGAAAAGTGTTCAAGCAAAGCATACACAAAAGACAACAAATAACAAAAGGTTAGAGGGGGCCAGCAAAAAAACAGACGTGACCCCCAACCTCCTTCCTGCTGGTGCTGAGCTGCGGGCTGGCGAAGGCCGCTTGCATGTCGGCAACGTGGCTGCCACGGGTGCTGTTGGCCAGCGCCACCTTCAGGTTCCTGTTGACGACGTCGGTCAGCGGCGTCTCCGCCCTCTCTCCAGGCTTTGATCTCCCGCCTGGCGTGTCCAACACCCCCAAGGCATCCTAGAGGTAACAAACATTGGGATGTGTTACACTATCGAGCAGCAAAAATGTTGCTTTTTTTTTTTAATAACTCAAATTAGTTAATTTATGTATCTAATCATTGAATTCGTTAAATAACTTAATTAATTAGTTTTAGGAAATAAAACCTTTATTTTTCTACGAATGACAACGCGGGCACAAAAGTTTTCCAACTTGTGTTTTTGAAGGACAATTCATCCAAAATCTGCAAATGGCCCCACCTTGACATTGAAGGAGGGTCTGAAGAGCTGATCCCGGCTGAGGAAGCGCGAGGGCGTGTCCAGCTGCAGCGAGGGCTCCTTGCCGAGGGGCTTCCTGCGGCCACCCTCCTGGTTTTGCTTGGACGCGCTGAGGTCCTCTTTGGACTTCATCTCGTCCAGCACCGAGCGGAATACTTTGCTCTGGAAGCGTCCCAAATCTAGCGGCGTGACCGCCTTGCCGCTCTGCGGACCCAGCAGCGGGACCTCTGGAGAGGAGCGTGCCGGTCGCGGCGGCGGCGGCGGCATGGGTGTCCTCTGGGAGGCGGCGATAAAACTCTCCTCCTCCCTTTCTGGGGAAGAAATATAAAACCGCTGTCATGGCACAAGTATTGGATGTTATAAAATAGTCGCACGTCTTTGTAGTGCCTCTCATCCATTTTGGAATGAAGTTGTAACGTAATGTGGGAAAAAGTGAAGTGCTGCGAATATGTTGTCGATGCGCCATACACGAATGAACTTTTGCAAACCGGGAGAAAGCGGCAGGTCAACCAGAAAGCGCTCCTCGGCTGCCCTCTGGCCGGTCCTGGCCGACGCCAGAATCCAGTGCATGGTGACCGCCGGGAGCCCCCACTTCTTGGCCGCCTGGTACTTGGTGCCGTCCGGGCTCTGCAGCACCAGGTGAGTGCTGGCCAGCATTCCTTTATTTGGGTTGGCCAAGCGCACAAAGAAGTCCTGGACACTGTGGGAGTCAAGAATTGCACAAACTTGTCTAGCGGAAGGAATATGACAACTTAACTTTGTAATTGCTTGAATAAAAATAATTGGCTTAATGAAGTGTTTGCCCATCCATCAAGTGTGAAAATAACCAATTAAGTCAAAAGTGACATGCATGTTTCTAAAAATCAATCTGTGAATATGCCTTTTTGAATTTTATCCCCACTGTGATGTAATTACTGTGCTAATTTACATAATAACAGCCCCAAAACCCAATTTCTCCACCTGTGACATGGAAGTGAGGATCGGTGAAGATCCAGAGCCACTTTTAAGCAATGGCCAGCTGCAGCAAGACTACACTGTCTGAAACTCTATCATGTCAAATCCAAAAGGTAAGCAGAGCTGCACTTACAGTATAAAGCGTTTCAAAAGGACAAAAAAATACGACTCACGTGGCTCCCAGGTGTTTGGCCAGCTCCACTAGCGACTCCCGCTCGGCTCCGGTGAACTGGCTGACGGAAAGGACGCAATCCGTGAGGGGGGAACGTCCGTCCATCACGGGAACGGGAGTGAACAGAGGATTGGACGAAAGCTCCAAGAGGCACTCCATCTCCACACACGTGGCCTGTTGAGTCCAACAAGGAATAGCTGACATTTGAAACAATTTTAAGTAAAAAATCTTCAGAAAAAAAAATGAGAAAAGTTGTGAACTCACCAGCCACGTATCAGTGACCACCTCGTCCACTGTGGCCTCCACCGAGCAGCCCAGCAGAGGCACCACGGCGTAGTCGGCGACGACGCGCGTGCGGCTCACTGACACCCGACCTCCGTTCTCCGTCACCAGCAGGGAGAGTTGGGCCTCGGCCTCGGCGCCGAAGCCCTGCAGCAGGAAACGCTTTCCGGCAAAGAGACCCGCCTCGCTGGCCTCGTGCACGGTGGAGTCCGACTCGAGTCTGGCGCTGCGGTTGAGGGTGCGGGAATGCTCGGCGGCCGCGTTGACGGACGTCCCGCTGTCACGCTCGGCTGACGGTGGCTCATCAACTTGAAAGAAAACACATCGTCACACCAAAATAAAGCTTTATGCAAAATATCTTTAGGTGGGGGCAGAGATCCAAATGAGAGTTTTTTTTTTTAATAGGTTTTAGGTGAACTAATGAATACACACACACTCGCACGCACGCACACACATACACATCTTCACCCACATACAAATTAAAAAAAATAAAAAATAAAAACTACAAAAAAAAGGAGCGCAATGATGATGACATGTCAAATCGGTAAAATTACCGAATGAACAATACTGAGCTCTCCAGAAAAAAATAATAATAAAAAAAAAAAATCAAAAAAAATAAAATAAAATAAAATGAGAGGGTTTCCACAATCAAGTGCCACAAAACTCACAGCCTGTCGGGTCGTCGTCCATGTACTGCGAGAGGAGGTCCTCCTCCGCTTGCTTCAGTCTTGGTGTGCTGGGACTGGCGGCAGGGGGTCCAACTGAGGGCCTGGAGGTGGCGGTGCGACGGGCCGGCGCAACCAGCACTTCCGCCCGGGAGGGAGGCAAACAGTCCGGGTGAAGGAAGCCTTCTTCCGGGAGGAGACGGCCTTTGGCGAAGCAGTCGAGCAGCCACTGGACTGTCACCACGTGAGGTCTGGAAATCAATAAAATAAAATAAAATAAAAATATGTATTGTGCATGTCTTTCCCGTGATGCTCCTGGACTTGGAGCCAACCTGTGAGTTGCTTTGGACAGAAAAGTCTTGAGGTCCTGGTCCGGTTCTCCCAAGACCACATGTGTGAGCTCCTCGCTGGGCTGGTTGAAGCGAAGACCCCCCGCGGCGCTCACCAGGCGACGCAGCTTCTCCAACTTCTTCACGGGCATGCCGCACAGATACAACTGCGCGACAGTCGTGACGAGGAAACCATGAAACAAAAGCTCACGTAACCGTCTGAGAGAATGTGTAGTAATACATTTAATAATAATGCATATATTTGTGGAGACTGGCGGCAGGTTGTATTTTACAATTTTAAAATGTGCAGAATTTCACAAGTTACTTCATGTTAAAGATTAGATCGCTCTTAATGTGAAAAGAAAAATGCACTGAGCGGTCACCAACGTCTTACAAATGCAATTATGCCATCTAGTGGCAGAAAAATTACCTCAACATAAATCAATATCACACTTTTTTTTAACTTTAACTCAATTTTATGAATTATTATGAAATGACTGTATCAATGAGTAAAAGATGCAGCCATATTTCTATTAGTTTAATGTTTTTCCACTTTTATGTTAACAAGAGTATGAAGACTTAGGGGAAAGAAATTATTGTACATTTTTATTATACATTTAGAACAGATATAAAATTTGCGATTATATCATGAGTTAACTAATGAAGTAATGCGATTAATTACGAGAAAAAAAAATGTAATCGCCTGACACCCCTACTTCAGATATAATGAAATATTGTCACAAATGTGTGGGGTGTGCTCACTTTTGTGAGACTGCATGTGATAAGCGCAACCAATTACCTTACAGCCATCCAGGACGTCGTCAGCGGGACACACGGTAAGATCCAGACTGTCGGCGGTGTCCGAAACGTCCACGTTTGCACGGCTGACGTTTCCGTTGGTGAGGGCCGTGTCGTTTACTGTTGCACTGGCGTTGAAGGAGATGTTGCTCAAACCCAGCAGAGAAGGACGCTCTGCACGCAAAAAGCAGCCGTCCATTTTGTCAGTGGAGACAAAGCCTACTAGCAGGCAATGGTGCCTTGAGAAACGAGTTTTATTTATTTGTTTATGTTCAGACTTCAAATCACTCGTTCTACTTTCCCCTTAATCTTTGAACTATAATTATTTTTTTTAATTCTCTGTATACTTTCTCATACTGCAGAATTGACAGTAAATAAAGAAGATAAAGCTTCCTGAATGTGGCGTATACGCCACGCAGACTGACCTTCCTTTTTACCGATGCCGGTGGGCGTGGACGTGTTTGGCGCGGCGCTTTTGGATGCAGCGCGCTCCACAGTGTAGTGACGCTCATCCTGAGAGGAGCCCTTCTCGATGCTGTCGAACAGCCAGCGCAGTGACACGCAGTACACGTTCCATTTGCGCGCGCACTCATACTTCGGACCTGCAGACGAAAAGGCAAGACAATGAGACGGGAAAAACCGTAACAGCGAAATCGCCGCCATCTTACCCGAGGGTTCGTTGACGATGAGGTGCGTGCACTCGTTCATTTTGAGCTGGCCCGTGTAGCGGCCGCCGTGCTGCTCGCACAGACGCTGCACTTCTTTGCGCTCGATGGTGGAAAGACCCGTCACGCACACGGTGCAGCCCCGCAGCACCGGGCACAAGTGGTCCTCCATGGGCAGCTCCGTGTACCTGAACAGACTGAATACGGGGGCAGGCATCTTGTTATGTGTATTACTTCTGCAATGTGTCGACTGTGGCTCTCCTTTCCCACATGCAAGGGTATTACAGGAAGTGCAAAGCCAGCCCTCCAAGGAAGATTTTTTTTCCTACAGAGTTGTTCCTGCATTTTGTTCTGCCTCCTGTTTATTTTGAGTGTAATTTTACTGTGCACCACTAGATGGCAGCAGACTTATTTGTCTGACACGTGTAAATTTGACTAAAGAAGAATGAAAACAGGAAGTATTTTAACCAATCCTACTTTTAAGATTGCTGAATGTCAAATCCTCTTTAATCCTGATTTTCAGCTGTAGTTTCTTCAAGCAATGTAATAAAGTGGGTGTGTTACCTGTTCTGAGAGTTCTCCCAGCACGCTTTGATCCAGGAAGGAAGCAGGATGGGTTTGCCCAGGTTGGCGGCAACCAGGTACTTTTTGCTGCCCACTTCGCCGGCAATCAGGTGGGTGACGGACACGTTGAGGTCAAGATAGACGCGCCCGCCCATCAGCTGCACCAGATCCATCACCTCAGCCTGCAAACACACACATTAAGAAGTATTTACTAAAATTAACTGATACTCACAGAACTGATGAAAACAATAACCCTATTATTTATCATGCAATTTTATTTTACCCATTATATTTGACAAAAGACTTGCCAGTTATTCCAACATGCATATGGGGTTAATCTCTGGGTGAATTTGTAAATTTCCCCATTGAGAGACTAATAAACAGATGACTGACCCGGGCAGTTTTATCCAGGCTCGTGCAGGAGACGGTGACGTTGGCCATGGCCATGTTGTAGATCGGCTTCTCCGCTTTAGGAACGCAAAGCTGCGTCTGCAGGCAGAACACCACCACCAGCGGACTTACGAGCCGACAGCCGAGCTACATGAAAAGACGCAAAGAGGGAACATGACGTCAAAGAGTCGTCAGCATTAACACTCAAGAGAATAAAACAGGATAATACATTCTTGCAGTGCTGGAAGGCGGGTGTGTCAAAGTCAGTGAAGACAAACAAAGATTTGTCCTTTTGGTCCATCTTTAACACGGCTTCTTCATCAATCTTCTTGACGTACTTTTCAGATTGCAGTTCCATAATAGCCTGGAAACATTTGATGACAAAGATCAAATGTTGTTGGTGCGAATTGTTTGCATTAAAGTAAGATTGTAAAATTCTTTATTCAAAGTTGGAAACGCTGCAGGGGAATTAATGGGAAAATGTCCACCCCTTTGGAACCACGTTAAGTCAGACAACAGTTCACCTCATAAGCTTTAGCAGCATACTCTGATGTTTGTCCTTTACTTCCGACAAACTTGACAATGAAACCTTCCTTGTCTTCTTTGGACATGATGGCCAAGCTAAAAAAAAACAACACATTTCATATGGAATGTTAGCTACAGCTTCATTAACATGGAGCTTATATATACTAAACTTACTACTCACCTCCGCCGGGGGCTTGAATACCGTCAGAAAAAAATACCAACGGGATAATTTACTTAAACACTAATCAAACGAATTCTATTTTTTTTTAAGAAACTGGATAAGAAGGAATGGTAGAAAAGCGTTACTGCAACTGTCACACAGCCCGTGCTAGTTTTACGAGACATTACTCGAAGGCTGTTACCGGTTGATTTGTTAAAATACGAACAAACAACTTTACATTTGATAAAATATCGCCTGCACTCATTTGAACTTGCGGGTAATTTGTCACGAATGCGCCGAATACACTGACATTTTTGTTTCTATTTTCTTTTTCGATGCCTACATTGGAAAGTTGCCTTGTTATTCGCGCCACTACGTCACTTCCCGGGGCTACAAGCTAATTGAACCGTGTGGAAAAGTGGCACATGCGAATAAACTCCTCCTTGTAACGCCGTTAACTGTGGGTAATTCGTTGAAAAAGTAACAAATACACTAACATTTATTTGTTGGTTCATTCACCAAATCGTTAAGTTCACCATGTTTTTAATAATCGTAAGTGCTTTACTTCCTGTGTTACAAGCAAAGTAAACCGAGTGGAGTGCGACACCAGCAAACAATTCTTTAATCTATTCAAGTTAGGGTTAGGGTTGAATGAACTGTTCGTTCTCGGTCCACGTCGGAAAATGTACTTTACCCCTAATTTACGATAACGTATTATCAATAATATAATATAATTTATTATTTAAAATAATACTTCTAGGTCGTAAACTTAATTCAATCAAATGAAAACCAGTAAGGCTCACTTGAAGAACATAAAGAAACACATACAACAAATGAACAACACTGTAGGTTCCCTTTTATTCTTAAAATTTTATGTACAAGTGCGACTGATTCATAATTGTTTTAATGTACATTCAATATAAAGTTTATATACGCAATATTACATTGAACAGGTCACAAACTGCACTAGTCTTTCGCACTGACTCAAACATCATTCGTCCTGTCGACGTAGCAGAAGCTCGTTTCATATTGAAGTTATTCACTTATAAATATTCTAGTGCTTGTTTTTCATTCTGGGGAAGGGGAATTATTTTTTTTAAAATTGAGGGGGCAGCCATGGAATGAAGTAGGAATTGAGGTCAAAAGGGCGGCATCTACAGATCCTTGAGTTCCAAAGACAGGCGAACTCTCATTTGCAATTTCCTATAATAAAACTCCTGGATTGAGGCTGACAATTTGGACAGGGCCAGTGGAGCCAATCGGGACATTGCAAGAGGACTAAGATGAAGGAGAAGAGACATAATCAGCACAATAACAGTCTTCCAATGTTTTTTCCCGCAATGGGAAAAACAGAAGAAAATCTAGAGTAAAAAATATCTTCATACAAAAAGTAAACTCTTCTGCATTTCATCGGAAGAAAGGTGTATCACAGAAACAAAACATGGCCCGTCTGTTAAGACAATTTCAAACAATTTACGAGACGCCGGTCGGAGAGGGCAGGTGGCGATACGGGGAGGAGTCACCGACATCCTCCTCCCCATCTGCGTCCCCCTCGTGCATGTCGGGTGAGCCGAACGGGGCGGCCTGGGAGCTAGAGCCTGAGTAGGCTTTTGCGAGTGCGCGTCCCCCCCCCCCTCGTCAGCCTTGATCGCTGTCCACCGGGGGTGGGCCGCTGGGCAGTACGGTGGTGCTGCTTGCTGCTGCTGCCGTGAGGTAACCGGCTACTCCTGGCCCTGCGGGTGTCGGGACGACAGGTCAGAGGTACGACAACTCCTGGCAAAGTGCAACTATTATATCATGGGACACACTGTTGATGAATATTTGAAGACTAGCAGCAATTGGATTGTCATCCAAAACCGTCTTATTTTCATACTCCCCCCCGCTGGGATTGTCAAGGTGGCAAGACAGGAATGAAATGGAGTTGTGAACAGGCCATTAGGTCAAGGTGAAAGGCTACCTGTATTAGTGCAACAGAGAGGAGGGCTCTGAGGGCCCAGCTGGGGAGTCTAGAGCCCCCCTCGCAGTGGGCTGCTGGCGGCCAGGAGAGAAGGAGTGGAAACTCCTGAGGAGGAGGACAGAAAAGAAAGCACGGCGAAAGGCGGAGCAGGAAGTTCAGGGGATTTGGAAAAAAAAAAAAAAAAGAGGTTTGGATTCAACAGCAAGGTGTGTGTGTTTTGAATAAAGCATTAAGAATGCACCGCCCACCATTTTTCTTTTATGCAATTACAAGCAGAGTGAATGGCTAGAAAATTGTCTACCTGTCAGGTAGCCTGCGGTTTGAGACTCATTAATGAACAGATCGTGTTTCTGGTCCTTGAAGGCACTCCACACGGACGACTTGGCCAGGATCTCGTTCACCTGGAAAGTGGAGCGACCCCCCCGCCCCCACCCCCATTTGAAAATTAGAGACCATCTGTTAAAAATCAAATGACCCCTTGATCACAAGATTATTCGAAGCTAAAGCCTCAGACCTGCTCTCCGTACTGCAGACTGCGGGTCATGGACTTGATCGCCTTCACGATCTGGGCCTTGGTGGCCGACGGGTTGTCCAGGGTCTCCAGTCCGATTCCCTCCAGGAGCTTGAGGAGGTACGGAACCAGGTCCACTCTGAGTGCCTGAGCAGCAGGAAGAAACTTCAACTGGGGCAAAAGCGTTCTCAAATCATTCGGGTCTTGAGGTTGCGATGCCACGAAGGAACGTTACCTGAGCCACCAGTTCCGTCTGCTCCTTCTGGAACATGCGGTTTAGCGCCTCGCAGGCCAGCCCGGCCATGTCTGTGCGGGCCTTCATTCCGGTCATCAGCGGGCCGATGGCCTCCAGGGCGGACATGGAGCGCACGCAGAGCTACAAAAACATCATCATATGTCGCACATCCAAAAAGGAATGAGTGATATTGGCCCGATTGGTGAATCACCAAATGCAAACTTATCTACTCACCTGACCACATACAGTTGAGGCTTGAATGCTGTTTGTGCATCATGATTTCATGTATTGATGTGCATGCATTGGCCACCAGGGGGCAGTATAAGCTATGCATGTACATATTTACATGAAGACTGTCCAAGCTGCAGTAATAATCCGTGTTTTTCCAAAGAGGTTAATGAATATATTTTGATGCTAGTTTCATTAGCCAGTCTATTGTGTTTTGCATTGTGCGTTAGCATTTAGCTATCAGACATTCGTAAGACAGTTTTATGTGGTTTGCGTAAAAACACAGTTGCTCGCTCTGAAATCTTCTCAGATGCCACAAAGTGGCGCCAAATCCCTGTCTAACGTAAAAGTAGTGCTGTGGCACTAAAGAACTTTAGGTGAGGGGAAGAGCATATAAGATCTATTTTAATAGAAACTGTTGTAAAATGAGGTTGAAAAATGGATATATATTTTTTGCGATCATAGTTTAGGGTATATTTAGGGTATCAATGTAAAAAAAAAAAAGTTTAGCTCTTGGTTTCAAACCTGCATGAATTGTGAGGGTTGACATACGTTGAACGAGGGGGAGCCGATTACCTCGTTATCAGAGAGCACATGGATGAGGCGGATGGAACTCTTGGGAATGGCGTTGTTCTTGTGGTTTAGTGCGGCTAAGATGCGGGGCAAGTGACCCAGAGGCGGAACCTGATCGGCCAGCTGTGCCTGCGTGCTGAACAGACACACGGCTGCCGTGGTGACAGTCTCCAGTGCCTCCCCCTGAAAGCACATTTTAGGAATGGGTCGATTTTGTTTTTTGTTTTTTTAAACAGCGATCCCGCATTCGGCTCACATTGGGGTTGTTCTTCTCCAGCAGCTCCGTCAGGGTCTCCAGGAGCGATACCAGGAAGTCGCGAGGCTTGCGCAGCACCCAGCCCGGCTGTGCAATAAAGATGCGCAAGAAGACTCCGCCCACTTCCAGCTCGCCTTGCCCTGCTCCGTACGCCACGGTGAAGTCCTCCGGCAACTGAGCACAAACACGCAAAGCTCATCATTTGTTCTTCAGCAAAATGTGAGACTACAAAGCTTGTGACAAGAAAACAGAAAATTGTTAGTTTGTTTAATAACGAGATTGTGGTCGTATAAAGACTCAATCCAACCAGCTGCTTCTCTATTTGACTGGCAACAGCTTCCTGATTGGCTATCGTTCCGCGTCAAGTCACAATCACGCAGTCAGTGGCTCCGCCCACTCGGTGGCCGGTCGATTATCAGTACTTGTACCCGGGCCCGCTTTTGTGAACTTACTTTCCAGTTGACGTCAGGATTATCCTTCTGCTGTTTAAAGTGCCTGGAAAAAGAAAACGGCAAACAGAATTGAACTCTTTGGCTTCTTCTTTCTTTCCGGATTTTGACTCTTTAACTTGAACGGGGACTTACTCAAGCATCATCTCCCGCACGGTGGTGGACACCGTCCCCCGGGAGCCGTCGTTCCAGATGAGCTCGGGATTCTCGTGCGTTCCCTCGAAGATGTGGACCGCCGCCTCGGCGTTGTCCCGCATGGCGTCCATGAACACGCTCGGGAGGAAACGGATCAGAGTCAGGCGAACCTGATGGTAAAAAAAGGAAGAAAAGATGTGAAAATGTGACGGCATTTCACGCAGATGGATTTTGATGACCGAGCGGGTTTGCCACACCCACCTTGGGCCCGACCAGCTTGTCCGAAGTCATCTTGGAGAAGAGTTCGGCCGTCTGTGTGCGAACTTGAGGGTGAGTGCAGTTACAGAAGAGATCCAGCAAGTAGATGAGGGCCCCTGTAGAAAGAAAGGGAAAAATGTACTGGAAATATTTGCTTTGGCTTCATAAAAGGTTGGCGGAAAAACAAAAGATTCTGCGCAATAAAAATTATTATTTTTTTTTAAAAATAGGTTGACACAAACCTTTGAGCATGGCCTCTTTGACTATTTTGGTGTTGGATGTCAAAGCATGGAGCGTTTCCAACACCATTTGCCGACCTAGAAGGGCACACATTGATAATTAACTCATTCACTGGCAGCCATTTTATCTGAAGCAACCCCCTTCGCTCCCGGCTGTTTTACTGGATTTGGACTGATTTTGCAAGGCCCACAGAATATTGCGCTCTATTGCCATAAAAACATGGAACCTCCCAAAAGAAAGATTAGTCTCTTCTTTCATCAGGAAAAAAAGTACATTTCTATCGGTTTCTGTTTTGCAGCAATTAACATAAGAATATAGTTTCATCATTATTCACAAATCTGTTTAAAACAGCGGCGGAAATAGGTCTTTGCAACATGGCCCTGGTTGATCTCTTATGCTCTGCCGCCACCTGCTGGCCGTTTTTGTAATAACTAGCATTGCTTCAAGCATTTTCTCTTCAGTTCCGAGGCTGCATCAAATCCTTCTGTAAGCTCTTGCATAAAAAACAACAAATACGTCTTCGGGAGCATGGTAATATTTAAAATGGAACGTATTTATACATTTTTGGGAGCAATTGAGTTAAGAACCCCAGATCAAACACAATGACATTTTGTGACTTACTTGATGGGAGCGAGTGCAGCAGCAAGAGGAGATTTGACAGCACCAGCGACTCGGCAATGTTGCTGACACATTCTTGATTCGACGTCACCGTGTTGACAACCTAAAAGGAAAGCGGACGAGACTCTAATGAAGCGGCGTCCAAGACACTTGATTAGTTCATTCTGGGATGTTTTTGCACCTCCAGCACCAGCTGCTGCACCCTGCCAGCGCCGTGAACCCGCAGCAGGGAGAAAAGCAGCTTGAAATGACCGATGCACTCCGTCTCAGAGCCTGTTAGGATGGGATAAAAAAAAATAAAATAAATAAAGCATCTTCTTAGAAATCAGTGACAAGATGGAGCCGCGTCTCACCGGGGTTGTTCTTGATGACGTTGCGTAGAGCCTCCAGAGCCATCTCGGCGAAGCGGAGCCGCTCGGCGTGCTGCTGGGATTCCACCTTGTTGCTCTGGCTCATGGCCAGCAGCGTGTGCAGGTACTGTGCCTGCGAGCCCACGTAGTCAAGCAGGCTCGCTGCAAATGCTTTGGGATACTGGACGCAAGGAGGAAAAGGTCATTACACAGCAAAGAAATACTCTCAAGTGGGTAATTAAATTCACTCCCAGCCATTTTCACCGAGGCAATCCCCTTCACTCCCGACTGTTTTACTAAATTTGGATTGATTTTGCAAGGCCCACAGAATATTGTGTTCTATTGCTATGAAAACATGGAACCTACAAAAAGAAAGATTAGAGTCTCTTCTTTCATCGGGAAAAAAAAAAGTATATTTATAGCTGTTTCAGTTTTGCAGCAATTAGCATTAGAATACAGCTAAGTTTCATCAAAATTCATATTTCTGGTAAAAACAATGTCAAAAAGAGCTTATTGCAACATGGCCCTGGCTGATCTCTTATACTCTGCTGCCCCCTACTGACCGTTTTTTTGTAACAACTACCATTGCTTTAAGCCACCTTTTCATGCCAGAAGCTGCATCAAAGCCTTCTGCATACTCTTGCATAAAAATAAATAAATAAGGTATTTATTAAAAGTTTTTTGGTATAAATGAGTTTAAGAAGATCTAGAGCAGAGGTCCCCAATCCTGGTCCTCAGGGACCGGTATCCAGCCTGTTTTCCATGCCTCCCACAGCCAACACAGGTGGAGATCGTTATCAGCCTTCTCCAGGGATTGCTGATTAGCTGATGATATGAATCACCTGTGTTGGCTGTGGGAGGCATGGAAAACAGACTGGATACCGGTCCCTGAGGACCAGGGTTGGGGACCTCTGATCTAGAGCACTGTTCCTCAGCCCCGGTCCCCGAGTACCAATATCCAGCCTGTTTTCCATGTCTTTCTCAGCCAACACACCTGAGGATCGTTATCAGGCATCACGCAAGCTTGCTGATTAGCTAATCGTTTGAAAGACCTGTATTGCTGTGGGAGATATTGAAAACAGGCTGGATGGGGGTACGTGAGGACCGCGGGTGAGAACCACTGATCTAGAGCATACCACCATTTTTTTTTCAACACTTTAAACCAATTCCTTGAAGTCTCTTACAGGGATGTGATTTGACCAAAGTGAAATTATCTGAAAATTTAGCCGGGGGTCTGGGGCCCGCTGGCACCCAGCTAGGTCCAGGGCAGTGCCCTGGTGGGGGGACAAGGGGGGCGAAGCCCCCCGGAGCTCATGGGTTTTCCGTGTTTTTAAGTACTTTCAATGCACTCACATGACAAAGAAATAGACAAAACAACAGCATAAATTTTCAATGTATATTGAACTATCCCATATAAAATGGCAGTTTTAGTCAACTCAAAATCAGTCACATTCAAATACATTGGACTGCCTTTGCTTTTAAAAACTATCACTGAGAATATCATCATATCTAACTAATGTGATTACTAAGTTAACACATCAATAATGTTGAAGAGTTCAAATTTCATGAACAAATAATTGTATCATGACCAAATGAAAAGTAACTCATATTAGAGCATACCACAAATGTCTTTGTTATAGCAGAAGATGTTATCTGTCGGAGTCATGTGCATACACAATGAACTACTACTAAAAAAAAATAAAAAATAAAAAATAAAAAATCGGAATTTTTTTTTTTTTGGGGGGGGGGGGATAAAAAAAAGCGGAATTCCGCGAATTAGCGGAAAAATCACATCCCTGCTCTCAGGATGTCAATAACAATTTTAGAATCTCCATGGAGTACTTGGGTAATTTGTGTACAATGTATTAAAAACGATATTTTCTATCAAATGTGTGGTACAGGTGATGTCGGAATCTACAACTTTGCAGTGGTTCCAAGGTGTGGTAGTCCTAAAATGTTGGGTGATTCTTGTAAAAAGAAATAAAAAATAAATCTGCAACTGTACTTCTTAGAGCTTACCTCTAGTGGGAAAGTTGGTTGTTCGTTGTAAACGCGGACAAAGATCTCGCCGACGATGAGCTCTTTGCTGTGCTCGCTGAATATGAAGTCGGCACCAAAGCCTTCATCGTTCTCCCCCTGTCGAGAGAGAACAAGAAAGTCAGCTAAGGTCAAATGAATATCCATCCGTTTTCTAAGGACTTTGTTCTCATGAGATTCGCGACCTAGAGCTGGAAAATATATTGTTATATATACTGTATATATAAATATTTATATAAAAACATTTGAGAATTCTTATTGGAATCCAACAATGAATTGTTCCCAAAAATGCCTACCTGCGCACTAGTCATACGTGACGAATCTGTCATCTGTCTTGAATTCCAACAACCCAGCGAAACTTTGGGCTCACGTTTATTTGGCTTTTTCTGAAGCATTATAATGTCAACTTCTTCTCCATCTGTCTCGTCTCCGGCCTCTCCTTGTTCTATCTCTGCTCTTTCTGTCTGCATTCCTTCTCTCTCTCCTTCCTTCTGCCGTTTCTTTCTACTGCGGCTGAGCCAGGGCAAATCCTCTCTTGACTGACTACGGTCTGCCTCACTGTGATCAAAAAATGCCTACACATGGCCAGGATAAAAGACGACAAAATAAGAGCAATTCACCTACAGCATAACATTTCTTCGAGAATTCAGAGCTTATAACAACATCAGGCCAGAATTTACTGCCCCCTAGTGTTCATTAGTGTTTATGTAAGTAGCGCATCATCTGTAAACGGAACATTAGTGATCCGTTTACCAGAGATGTTACGTGAAAAAGGAGGGGGGGATGAATTGGGGTCATTATGAATCTTGGGTAAGATTCAAACCAGAAGCTCAGAGTTGTGAGGAAGATATGCTGCCCACTATTGCACCGTGCTGCCCGGGTTGGATAGGCCCGACCGATTAAATCGATTATTGCTTATATACTTTCTTTTCTCAAAATTCAAGGATGCAAACATCCAAGGATTGTTTTTTTTTTTTTGTCTTAACGCACATTTCCACATGACATGGCACCAAATACAATCCCCGAGGTCACAGGTTAGCACAGTAAATTAAATATATATTTTTAAATAAATCGGCAGATTAATCAGTAATCTGTATTTTTTTCTGCCAAAAATGGGTTTTGGCCTAAAAAGATGCAGCTCGGATACGTCACTTGCGATCAAACACCAGCGTCCATCTTACTCTTTTAATGTTCCCCTCTTGTTGACTCTCCAGGAACTCCAGCAGCTCCGCTCTTGTTCCGTTGTTCCAGATGAGGTAGGGATTCTCCGTGTTGCTGTTCAGCAATTTCAAGACCTTCAAAGATCAAACAGCGTTCAGTCCCAGTTCCCTTCGGAACGGCGGCGACCTCCCGCTCCGCCTCCGGCAGTTCAACCAACCTCGGCTGAAGATCCCACCCCCAGCTTCCTGGAGATGTACGGCGTCAACATGGCGGCCAGGCTCTTGCGGATGCTGGGGTTCTCCGGGGGGACGCTTTCCACGCCGTTGGTCTCCGACGCGGGGTTGCCGCCGTTGGGGCTGTGCGGCGGCGGCGGCGGCGGCAGGAGGAAGCCCCCCAGCCGGCTGAGGGACACCAGGCTGAGCTTGGCCAGGTGGTTGGCCACCTCCTGCTGGTTGGTGTCCTGGCTGGTCTGGACGCCGCTTTCCTCCAGCGTGTAGTCGTAGTTGAAGAGCTGCACCAGCAGGTGCCACAGCACGCCGGCGTGGTACAGTTGCGTCTGCAGGAAGAAGTCCACCGCGAAGGAGCTGATGCACTGCACCGCCAGGGCTGCGGTTTTGGGGAGACCCTGAGGGAAGGCGACCACCACACACAACTTTATCAAAGTCTGACAAGCCTCTTTTGGGATATATGATTAAGATTCTAAGAAGCGAGTATTGTAGCAATGATAACCGGAAACAACAGGTTTTGGTCGACAGATTGCATAGAAATTGAGCCAAGGCGGCCATTTTGATTGCTGACCTTTCCGTAGTACATGATATGACAGAGGTCTCTGATGATGTAGGGCAGCTCGATGATCTTTTCTCGGCATTCCTCAAATTGAGCCGCCACGCTGTAGCACTTGCAGATGTGCCCGCACACCTGAGACATTTACATATTCGCTTTTATTTGCAAATGTTCTTTGTAAAAAGACAGTAATGCGGGATGGATCTAGCGTCGCGTACCTGAACGGCCATGTCGTCGGCCTTGCTGGATGCAGTCAACACGGCGACACAGCGGGAGAGAGCCTCAAGCAGCACCTGAGGATGGTTCGACAGGCACAATCCTAACATTGCTCTGCACGTTGGACGTACTTAAAAAAATAAAATAAAAAAATCGAATCAAAATCAGAAAACAAACCTCGATTCCATTCTCGCGCCGCAGCTCCTCGGCGTTGAGTGCCGAGCAGTTGACGGTGTGGAAGGCGAGCTCGGTGGCGGCCGGCAGGAGAGGGGAGGTCTTGGAGAAGAGAAGGTCGTCTTGGGTCTCCATGGTGATGGTTTTGATGAGCATGGGGTAGCCGGCGTACTTGTAGGGCTCCAGCTCTGTTTGGAAAAGTGAAGACATTCGCACCACTTCAGTACTTCGGATCATGAATGACATTTTAACACTTGCTGAAATTAGACGGTTTTAAGACTTATTTCTACACATAGTATGCAACTGGCAGAGGTGAGCACTTCTGTCTTTCTGTCGGCCCCCGTCCTTGACGGATGCCCACATTTTTGGTGATTGTTTTATGATTGTTATTTAAGTCACACAGACTGAGCACCGACTGAAGCTGTTTTTTTGTCGAGCCGGGTCATTAAAATCCTTCTCAGTCCGTGTATTTTTTCAAGGTCGCGTCATAAAGCACTCGTCAAAAATGTCGTGTGGTTATCCGTTAAATGGGTTCTTCCTTGCCTGGATTGTAGGGATGGGATTTATTATTATTATTTTTTTAATCTAATAATCAATATTGAATCAATTTTTCTTTTCCAGCCTGAAATCGATTCATAAAACCATTAATCAATTATTTTAATATCTTTTTTTCCCATAAAATCATGAGAAAATAGATTTTTTTTAAAGATTTTTTTGTCTTACCATTTTCTTGAAATTTAACTGTTCACATGAATTTAAAAGTATCTTCTAACATTTATGAAAGACCCGATTTATTGCACTTCAGGACAATTCAGAATCTTTTAAATTTGTATTTGCAATTATTGAATTAGAATTATGAAAATATTTTTTATCTCATCCTTGCTGATGTCAATGTTTACGTAACACTTAAGTCATTGTAACACGTGTTACTTTCAATAATAAACTAAATCATTTAATCAGTTATTGCCTCCACAAAATGTAATGCTTGTGCAGTTTTTATTTATATTTAAGAAGAATTTGTGTTAAATAATTAATATCGGATTGAAGTGAAGCGAATCGGGGAAAAATTGAAATCGAATCAAACTGAACTCTTGTGAATCGAAATCAAATTGATTGAGAAAATTAGAATCGATACTCAGCCCTACCGGTTTGCATGTCTAGACCAGACATTTGACTTTTTGAAGCACCATTCAAATTGGCCCGTGTCTACATACCGTCTTTGTGCCGGTTGAAAAGGATGCTTTGAGTCTTGAGGATGAGGATAATGTTTTCCGGGTCGGGCCCATCGACGACTCGTGACGACTTTGTGCAAAGGAACTCGTAGGCCTTGTTGACTTTCTCAAACATGTCCTGAAAGAGTGGAAATAAAACATGGGGATGCAAAAAGCCATGTGTGATAGGTGGTATAACAAAAATAACAAACAAACACGCACCCTGCCATCAGGGTTCTTGTCTGGATGGTACTTCTGCGCCAGCCTGAAGTAAGCCTTTCTGATCTTGCTCTCCTCATGCCTTTGAAAAAAAAAAAATGCATAAAGCATTCCGACTGGCAATCAGGTTTCAGAGTGGAGGAAATTCACTTACATCCCTTGTCCTTTGGGGAGGTTGAGGACTTCGTAAGCATCATCTATTGACATGGAAGGGGGCTTCTTCTCCACCTCCTTCTTCCATGCTTCAAGGGTGTCCTTAAGCAGCTTCACCTTAGAGGTTAACGATGTTGAAACAAGTGTTGTTCTTTAAAAAACAAACAAAAACAAAAAAACGAATGGAAGCAAGAAAAGGAACATACAGCATCTCGAATAGGCCAGTCGGGGAAGTGTATGGTGTCGCACAGGTGTCTGAGGTAGTAGATGTTGCAGAAGAGCTCGTTGTCCAGCTGGGGGAAGCTGATGACAGGGATGGGGCAGTACTGGTAGAGGGCGCGCGTGTTGCTCTGCAGCCTCGGGCTGAAGTCGGCAATATGGGCGGCGATCTTCTCAATCATCATGCGCCTGAAAGACAGAGAGTGATCAAACTCCGGAACCTCGCTCACTGTGAGGATTTGCGAGCGACCGGCCGACCGACCTCATCTCGCAGCTCCAGATGGCCTCGGGGGTGTCGAACTCTCCGAGGAAGATCTCAGAGAAGCGCTCGGCCTCATAGTTCTCCAGGTAGCACACCATGGCTTCGGGAAGGGCCGATCCAAGAACGCTACGCTGCACGATGTCCTGACCTTTGGACTAGGGATACAAGCAGGTGTCACTCACATAGAACGGTTCGATTTTCAAAACTTAAATGTAAAGACTCAGTTTGTGTGCATCGTGATTTCATGCATCAATGAGATTTAAGTGGTGTGTGTGCAATGGCCACCAGAGGGCAGTATAACAGATAGACATAATATACGTGGATTTGATGATGAAACAGAAGACGAGCACCCTAATAGCAGTTTTATGCAGAGGATAAAGAATCTATGCTTGTGAGTATTGCATGCTCTTTCTGCAAGTATTTCGAGATCATTGTTCGTAGTATACTTAGGCTTTAAACAATATAGGCAATTATTTAAAAAATTAGGGGGGCATACTTTATTAGTGTCAGGGCTTGGTTTCTAAATCTACGCCAATAGCGAAGGTTAACTGTATTCTAAAAACAAGACAATTTTACCTCTTCAGATTTAAAGGCTTGTTTCAAGTGAGTGTACTTCAGGAACCTGAAAGGACGAAAGACTCACATCATGCTTAACTCATCCAACAGCAGCACAATGTCGAAGCAGATGAACAAAAGCGCATTTCGTACCTTGCGACAGGAAGCACGTTGGAGCCCGTATACATCATGATGAAGAAGAAGATGCCGGTCAAGTAGAGTCGCTGCAAGTTGGGGTTGTCCTGCATCACCAGGTACAAGACATTGGCCACCTTTTCCACCAGGATGGGGTCAAACGTCAAGAGAAGCTAAAATTTAAAAAGAAAAAAAACAACCTGAATTAGAAAATACCATTTAAAAAGCGGAAAATGTCTGTTAATGAGTCATATTGTACCTGAACAATATGAGGCAGGCAAGCGGTGTCAGTTATCATCCTCTTGATCTTTGGTAATGGACGAATAATGGCGTTATCTTGATCCCTGGAAGAAAAGAAGAGAGAGAAAAAAAAAAAAGAAAAGAATCGATAGTCATTCATGGTTTTGAATTATGTATTAATATCATCATGATATATCCAGAAAGCTCCGGAGACCTGCTGGGGTAGTAGGAGCACATTGTGATGAGCATGTTGAGGATGAGCGTGGCCAGGTCCGTCTCGTTCATCACCGCCTGCCCCGTGGCCAGCAGGCACCACTTCAGCTGCGGCACGGCCTGCAGGGGGCGCCATCCGTCCATGCCTTGAGCCCAGCAGCGAGTCTTGGCCGACAGGACGCCCGTGGTCCAAAACTCCTGCATCTGAAATCATACCACATGGGAAAAAAGATATTATTGTGACTGGGATTTGTGATTTTTATTTTTAAAAGGGGTAATTTTTTAGTCGATCTGAATTGGGACGTCACAATGAGGCTAATTTATTTAAACCCAACATCAAATTTCTGTACCACTGACTTGAAGATAGGCAGGACAAGTGTACACCCTACCAATTAACCTGCATATTAATCAAGAAATCTGAGAGAGCGTATGGCTTTAAAAGGCAGGGCTTGGGTTGGTGAGTGACGTGGGTGTCAGCGAATGAGCGTGAAGAGTTGCCTGGCTGTTAACTGGCTAACCTGTTAGCTTGTCTGCATTGCTGACGGAAGCTCGTGTATTCAGTGTGCTTACTGCGCATTTGTTGTTTTATGATTAAAAGTGCTCAAAACGGGTTAATTTCAGCAAGGTAGAAATATGGTGTGATGTAATTATTAATCCATTAGATATTGAGATAAAGGAATCCACACCTCTTCAAAACTAAAAGGTCCTCTTCTTTCCTTGTCTGCGTTCCCAAAGTACCACTCCTTCTCACTCTCTCGCTTCATGTCAGGCGCCGCTTCCAAGACGTTGCTCTGGGGAACGTTCAGGAACACAAACTCATTTGAGGAGATACTTGACTCATTGAGCCATTTTCAGCAGTAAAAAAAATGAATATTTTGTCCAGATAGAGTGTGATGACTTCATTATTTTTCATGAACAATTTATACCTTTAAAAACGTTTTTTTTTAAAAAATTTTTACTTGCTGTCGACTGGAGATGACATCACCTGAGCCACGATTGGTCGTTATCTACTTCCTGAGCACAGGTGATGTCATCTCCAGTCGACAGCAGGTGGAAAAACTGTTCTTTAAAGGTATTAATTGTACAAGAAAAATAATGAAGTTGTCAAATTCATTTTGGACAAAATATTAACTTTTTACTGCTGAAAATGGCTCAATGAATCAAGTTTTCCTTTAGTAGGAAATCCAGGCCAAACATGCTGTTTACCTGCAGCGGCACCGTAGCTCTGCTGGTATGCAGATGAGCCAAAGTGAGCAGGTCCACCAGGATGCGTACCCCATTAGAGTCCATTACGTCTTTCACGTTTTTCTGCAGGAGAGGAAAATGCGTGGTTAGTAAATCCTTATTGCGGACGAAGATCGCAGTTTCTGGTAGCCCACCCTGTTGAGAATCAACTTGTTCAAGAAGAGGATGAGTCTGTCTCTTTCCAGCTTGTCCGAACACTGAAAGCACACAATTTCAAAATTTCAAGCAAACGCGGCATGACAAGAGCAAGCGTCTCTCGCTCGGGCTGTGACTCACGCGGTCCAGCATGCCCACGATGTATTTGGTGTCGGTGAAGGGGCCGATCTCGTCAAAGCACTTGCCGTACACTATGGTGAGCGCCTGCAGGCACAGGCACTTCATGGCGACTTTGGGCGTGAGCAGGAAGCGGTGGTAAAGCTCGTTGAAGAACTCGTACCTGGAAGGCGCAAGAATAAGACGCAGAAAGGTCACGCTTTGCGACGCAAAAGCAAAAATGTCACAACAGTTTGTTTGCTCACGATCTCTTGATGGCACTCGATTCAGCATTTTCATCCTCCTCCAGCAGGAGGCGCAAGTAATAGTCACCTATTTTGATCTCGTCGGAAAGGCACTCGTATTTCACCTGCGAAGATATTATGAGTTTCCTCTGTTACTTGAAAGCAAAGTGATGAAAAGCTGGCATTTAATCAACCTCGAACCTCAAACTCCTGGTGGTTCCAGGAGATGACGGTGGCGTTGCCAAGTTCGCGGTCCACGTTGAAGGCGCGCATCTCCCCTTCCAGCGCGTCCCGCAGCTCCTCCCTGGTCTTCAGATTCCAGATGAGATTGGAGCGGGCGTGGTCAAGCTGGAATCTTAAATTCGAAATTGTGACTCATCAGCGTGCAGCTCCTTAGTAAAAATAAGTCGACTCAAGAATTTTGGGTACAGACAAGTCCGCCTACCTGTAGTAGAAAAGCTCCCAGTTAGCTTCGATCTTGATCCGCTGTCGTCGCTTTCTCAGGATGACAGGCTTTTGATTGGCATTCTGCAATCAGATGATAAAATATCACTATTAAGCATTTAAAATGTGCTTATTCTCAACAAATGGGAGTAGAAGAAAAGCGCTGAATGAACACGCATGGATGGACAACTTGCATGGAGGAGGGAGTGTGAAGAAAAAGACAAAATGGCACCGGAAACAAAGCCACCAGTGGGCTAAAAAAATTAACTTGACAAACATATTAAATGGGTTTGAAAAGCGCGCGCACACACACATTCAACATCACAGATATGACAGTGTAGAATGTGAGCATGCCAACCCCAAGTGGACAAAAAGAAAATACCTGCACTTCATTTGCATATATTTTGGTATTATATACATGAAGCTTTACAATAGATAATAAACATTTGGTCACTTCTCCGTGGATTTTGTCTTTTGTGAGGAAGGTTCGAAGAATAACCCCATTGATTAACAAGGATTACTGTACCATAAAACCCATAAATGATTTCTTATTTTAAAATAAAGGGCTGTAGTCCGAAACCTATATATTTATGTGGATGTTAGATATTTATTCCTTACAGCCGCCATTGTCATCCAATCATCTTTTTTTTCTTTTTTTTAAAGTAAGCACATGACTTGAAACGAAACGGAGCTTTTAATGAGAAGATGGAAACAATGAACACATGGCTGGAAAGACAGCAGATGGAGAAAAGGGCGCAAATCCTGTTGGCCGGGTCTTACTCACCAGGTTATTTCTGTCCTGCTACAATAGTTTGACAGCAGACGGGAGGGGTGGAGACAACATAGAGAGATTATTGTTTGGTGCATGAAACACCACAAGATGGTTGGCTTTTTGTCAGGCGGTAGTTGTTCAAGACTGTCAAGTTGAGCCACCAGTCAAATATTCCTCACCTCCTTTTGGGCAATGCCCATCTTGTCTCTCCAGTGCATGAGGACCAAATCCGTCTTCTCCTTGGCAAATTTCTCCACCTCTTTGGCTGCTTTGCCGGCTATCCGCTGCCACTCAGGCACCTTGTTGCGGTTCAGCAGGTCCTACACCAGGAGGCGGGGGGGGAAAAAAATCTTAAAAGAGGGCAGGTGGATTGTGACATCACATGTGAGGTCACGACCCTACCGTGGCAATTTTCAAGTTATCTCGGACGTGCATTCGATCCACGTCTTTCTCCGGTACTGGGTCGGGACTGTCCATGTAAGCGAGCAGGCCTGTCGGCTACAAAGTCAACACAATAGACAACTTTGCTACCATGAAGAGTTCAAATGACAAAAATCAGGCAAAAATCCCAACCCTTGGCAAGTCTCATGACAGTTTCCATTCAAAAAGCTAAAACGGTTGACAATGTTACCAATATTCTCTTGAGGAGGTTCATGGCGACGGGGTTCTCTGCGGTCCACAGTCCCACCAGGTGACGGCTCAGCTGTCTAAATTGACCAAAAAACAGGCGACATGTTCAATTTCAGGTGCGTTTCCTTGCTCGTGAGCTTGCCAGCGCCGCCCTCCCGTGACCTGTTGGTGAGCATCCTTTGGTCGGCGCTGATGGTGAACAAGGAGGTGTGCAGATGGCGAGGAAGGGCCCCCTCGCTCAAAGCCAGTTCTTGCATTTTGGTGGCGATTTCCTTGTCTCCTTCCTGTGAAAAAGTGAGAGCGTGACCACGTCAAATGAAGCGGTTCAACCCATTTACACAACATTCTTCTCATTACCTCAATGATGGCCTTCATCACCAGACCAGCTCCCTTAACGATGGCCATAGAGGGATGCTAAGAAGAAAGAATAAGGCAACACTCGCGTGAATGAATTTTAAATGGAACTTTTAGAGTTATACCACAGATGATGATGATGTGAAACCGAAAATGGATGTTTAAATGTTTTTTTTTTACACACACACAGTTTTGCTCCGTTCAGATTCAATTACAGCAAGCTTTATTTCTAAATAGAAAAAACACTTCTTAAAATTATTTAATTTTTAACATGGACTAATAAAAGGTTAACTTTTTATTTTAATTATAGAAAGACTATTTCTTATAGCTATTATGGGATGGATGGATAGATAGATACTTTATTAATCCCCGCAAGGGATTCACGTTTGCATAACGAAACCCTTGTGGAGGTCATGAATCCATTGCCAACCTGGAAGAGTTTGAAGAGCGTGCGCCCGTTGGAGGCCACCATCTCCAGCAGCATGTCAAACTGCTGGCCCTCGGTGGTCTCGCTGTAGGGGGCGCACAGGGCAAACGTTAAAAAATCCAGCAGGGAACTGATGACCAAAGCTCCAGTTCCTTGGTCCTGCAAGACAAAAACAGTCAATTGAAGAAAAACGATGCTCCACTTCGACCTTTGAAACAAACGAACGTACCACATTGGTGGTGAACTTTTCAAGCAGGTTTTCCAGGAACTTCTTGGATGACAACAGAGACGCCTTGTTGAGCTGCTCTTGCCTCAGGTCGTAGTCGTCATGCATGGGCTGATGGTAAGAGGAGGAGGTGGTGCTCAGAAAAGATCTTTCGCACTCGTGTGGCATGTGCGAAGACCACGAGACGCTACTTACACACATCAGTGCGCAAAGCATGTCAATTGCAGCGTGCGTCACACCGTTGTTGTTCCTCTTTAAAGCTTTCACCGTCTTCACTCCTAATTTTTCCCTGAACCTGAAAAACATCGCAATGCACTTGTTTCAGATCAGACAAGACACTGGACTAATGCTGGATTATTGAAAACCGGCATGGGTGCGGATTATGGGGTTTTGTTGACGTTGCTCAAAGATGGGGACATGTTATGGAAAATGTCATTTTGAATTACTTGTATACAACACTTGCGTCTCTGGAAGGCCTGCCCACGCATTAAGTTTGAAATTAAACAACAAAGTAAAGCATAAATAATTTGTTATCTGCCTGGTTGCGGAAATGTGCATTTTGGCAGCAAATGTCTTTATTAAAAAAAAAAAAATGAAAATCTAGGTGTCAGGTTTTGGATGTTTCCGTTCTCCAACACAGCTGATATTTGATGAGCTCATCAGCAAACTCTGCCTAAGCCTGATAACGATCCTGCTGATTGGAATCAGCTTGTGTTGGAAGAGGGAAACCTCCAAAACCTGCAGGACTGCAGCTCTCGAGGACCGAAGTTTGACACCTATGATCTAGCTAGTAGCTACAGTGAAAAAGTGAGCAAATGACAAAGCCACTTGCCAATTTCGACCTCCAAGCCCCGCCTCTCGTCGTCATGGCAACAAAATCCATATAGCTATCAGTATAATGATTAATCGTAGCAGATTTGCCATGAGACAGGGGCGCCCTCTCAAAACGGGCCAATCCAAGCAATGTGGGTGGATAAATTCAAATGAATGTAGATCCCCGGTGTATTTGGATGAAAGCATGTTAAACGTTCTTAACACCTGGGAACAGCTTTTTTTATATTGTGAAAAAAAAAATTGCCCATTTTAATATGGCGGTTACATAAGGGGAAACACTCAGGATAAAACAATTTTCTCTCTCTCCTTTGCCTGGGAACATTTCCAAAAATATTGAAAAAGGTAACAAATTCAATTCTATCATACATCTCAGTGACCCAGAAAGACGCTTAATACAAAAGACTGAGACAAAACAACAAAAGAAGACAAATTGAGGCTGACAGATCGATTAGAGCCTTACAAAGAGATGCAAAAAAAAAAAAAAAAAACGTATTGAGCGAAAGCAAACTAAAAAAAGGAGCACAGGCGGGAAAGAGAGGCAGACGCCGGGCAGACTGAGATGTATGGATTCATATTTACGTTGCGTCTGTGAGTCCAGACCCTTGACCAGACCTTGGAATGACAGAGCATGCCCATTACCAGCAGCTCAGTAACGACGGGACCTGCGCGCCACTGCAGCCGGCGGCTCTTACTTTGGCAGCTGAGTGAAGGCCTGGAAGCCGGCCTTGGAGGCCACCAGGCGGCGGATGGCCTGGAAGTGGCTCTCCAGCTCGGCGTTGAGCGCGGGGAGCTCGGCCTCCTGCGACAGGAGGGCCAGGACGGCGTTGTTGATTAGCTTCTCTTTGTTCTCTGAGAACAGACCCTTGAAAACAGAGAACGGGAAAATGAGCTGCTTGTGCGCATTTGCTGGCAGACAACCTGAAAGTAACTCACGTCTTGTGTGACTGCGTGCAACACGCCGCTGTAGGAGATGTTGGCGTTGAATCGAAATACTGCGTCGGCAAAGTTTCCATCTGAGAAATAAAATTAAAAAGGGAGGTGGACTGCAATATAATGTTGTAAAATCAGCCATTCTCATGCCACAGCCATGAAGCAAAGTAGCTTTAACAGCCATGAAGTCAAGTCATCGCTCATAATGTTGTTTTTAGAAAATAAAAATAATATAAAAAAAAAAAGTAAAATGTACAAAAAAAATGGGATCAAAATTCTTCTGATGGCCATACCGAAAAAATAGTTAGCCAGGGAAAAAAAAAAATCTGGATTCACAGATCAAAATTCTTCTGATGGCCATACCGAAAAAATAGTTTGCCAGGAAAAAAAAATAAATCTGGATTCACAACTCACTTGGCGGCGCAGCCAGGAACTTGAGGTGCAGACTCTCCACCTCCTCGTCCACGGGCATGCTCAGGAGGCCCCATCGCTGGCCGCGCCGCGTGGGGGCCATCTTGACGCACACGTCCCTATTGCCAGAAGCGCGCACGCCGTCCAGCAGGCTGGCCAGCAGAGAATCCCTGTTTGGGTTACAGGGAAAAAGATTGAGTGACATCATGGAATAGTTCTAAGGCTATGACGCAACAGAAATGATAGGCATGAGAGAATCTAATTAAATATGAAGTAGTATATTGACTTATGGTTTAATTCATTCTCTGGCCAAGCTTGTAAATTGTAACACAATTTACTAATTTAGCAAATACGCTTTACTCATTAAAATTAATTGAAATGACAATAATCCGTTCTTGAAAAAAAACAAAAAACTCTTCGTTCACAGCAGATTTGAAAATGGGGGATGAAGGGGGGAGTGGCTAATTTGGTTTAGTCAACCACAAAAGAAAAGATTCAATTAACAGTGCCAGACGATTTTGAGCATTTTCACTCATCGTTCAAGGCAAACAGAATATTGTGTGCTAAGCCTTCATAAACATAGTATGGATAATAATTGGATTCCATTCTTTCATTTGAAAAAAAAAGTATTTTTCTACCTTATTCCGTTCTTTAGTAATCACCATTTGAAAATGGGTCATTTGAGTGACATCAAGCAAAAATAAGGAGAAAACAAGCTTTTAGTGAAAAGATACATTTTCTGCACAACAGTAACTTTGACGCTAATATTTTTTGTTTAGTGACTCTCTGTGAATTAGATTTAATGTGACAAACGCTTCCCTTTGATCATTCACGTCGTCCTTGAAAACGTTCTTTTTCTGAGATCCGCCATGTTTTCATGTAATTTGATACATGGTAGCCCATTGAAAAGAGATACAATGCTGCCATCTGCTGGCCATAGTTAGTGGGTGTTTTTTGGATTTCACAAACCCCATTCACAAACCAGTGCCGCACAAGGCCTTGCACTGCCCAATGAGAAAAAAAACGTAGTTAACGCCAATTAACGTCCTTGGCGGCATTCATTGGGATTTTAGTATACGTCATTAAACGTTTTTGGCGGTAAAAGACTCTTCTTTTTTTTTTAAGCTAAAAAAAAAACAAAAACTAAGCTGCGATCCTTCTTGCAGACAATAATTTTTTTTTTTTAAAAAAGGGTAGGATGGCTACTAAAGTACCGTTCTGTGGATGAGAACTTTCTGATCTGGCCTCGGATGAATTCGACTGTAAACACCTGAGGGTTGTCAACGTCGCAGATGAGAGCAAACACCTGCAGGAAGTACAGAGATAAGAGAAGCCCTTTCATTCCACACGTCTTGTATAAAAGTCACAATGTTGTGATCGCACCTCTCCAAACGGTTTGATGGTGACGATGTTGTAGGAAGCGGGATCCCGCTCTACCAAACATGTCTCGGTCAGTGCCAAGATTCGCTTCACAGGCTCCTGGGAAGCGACACAAGACTCCGCTTTAGTGAAGGAGAAGAAATGAGCAAGTGGACCAATGAGATGTTGTCCTGACCGGATGGCGTGGGGTGATCTTCTGCACCACGAACTCGGCCAGCGACGTGATGCTCTCGTCCGAGCTGTACTTCCCCAGCCGGTCCGTCACAAAACTCTCAAAGGTGAGCGCCTCCTTCCTGAGCCGCAGCACGATGCCGATGAAGTTGCCCGCGTGCTCGATGGCGCTGCGGATGATGTCGTCCCGGTGCTCGGACGCAAACAGATGCTGAGGGAGAAAGCGTGAGATTAAAACATTCTCTTTTCATTTCATGGACAATTATTTGACTTCTCATCTCTTGTATACGAACCAGCCTGCTGAAGCCGCCGTAAAGGATGCAGAAGCCGCCCTGGTAGTCGGAGGTCTCCACGAAGCCCTCCACATTGCGGTAGTCGTAGGAGCACAGCACCCGATTGGTGTGCGGGTCGATCTGGTCGATGCCGCCCGGCGTCACCTCCAAACTCACCGCCTTCCGCGTGTCGCTCCAGTGGTGCTTGTAGCAGTTGTACCGCTGGTGGACATCGAAGGAGATACAATGAGATAAAAGGCTTTGATTTGTGTTTGTTAGCTAGCAGAATCCAGGATAAAAATGCGGATTCAAGGGCTTTCTTTTCACTTTTTTCACTGCAACAACCAAACAGGTGATGCACTTGGCATTGGTTTAAAAAAAAAAAAAAAAGTTTCCTGCTTGTCTGCGGTTGGTAAACACTTAATAATGTACATTACTGCCACCTAAAGGACTGGAGTGGAAAGCCACAACTTTTCAATTCAGTCCGATGAAAATGTTTTCCCAAAGTCGATGCTCGCAATCTAAACATTGGGAGTGCCCTTCCCTGCAGTGCTTAAAAACAATATTTACATACACATCAGAGCAATCCTAAAACACACAAGACACATCTCAGCGCCAGCCATAAAAGGTGACTATAAATCAGGGCAGGCATACCATGCACTTAAATAACTTGCAAAAAGGTGTCGGTTGAATTGTGGACACATTTCGGAGGTTACAAACGGCACACAATGAACTCGTAGAACAAGACGGCATGCTTAGTTAGCATTGTTTTTGTTTTTTTTATGTCTTGTTCCAGAAAATTATTTTGATTAGTTCCCCAAAAAAATCTTTTTGTTGTCTATAACTTTACAAATTCTTGCTCAAATCCAAAACTAGATTTTATTCTTTTAATTTTCATCTTTGTTGGGGGTGAAGACAGAAAATTACAGTGCACAAACAAGCCATTGATGATTGTGCTGTTGGTATTTTTATTTTATTTTTTGCAACATGACGTCTATTTAATTACTTTAATTTACTTCAGATATGGATATACTAAATATTCCTATTTTAAATAATGAAAAAAAAAAGTGCACTCTTTCAAGTCTCGGTACTTACCCTGCCAGTGATTTTCCCTTCTGAAAATTCTGTTCGGAATCTCTGAGAACGAAGGAAAACCTGGTGAGCAACGACAAAGGGGGACGGCGTTTAAATCGAACCGGTGCACATTGGCCTTCACCAGAGCTTCTGTGAGCAGCTCCGTCCGATGCTCCGTGGAGAACTTGAGCGTCTCGGACTTCTTGCCGGTGCCCTTTCGGAACGTGAGGCTGAACTCCGTTCCCTGGCCTTTTCCCACCGGGCCGATTCCGCAAATGTCTCCATAAGGCCACTAGCAAAGTCGTGTGCAAAAGTTTCAAAAGTCACATGCCGGCAGTGATGATTGATTTTCCAACGGGAACTTATGCGCCGCGTTGAGCCGTCACAAACCTGATTTGTTACTTCTAGCGTGGTGGGGTTGTATGTGGTGATGCCGTGCGTTCCCACGGAGAAGACACGCTTGTACCTGAAAGACACGAAAACATGTGGTGAGCTGCTGAGGTGAACCTGAAACACGCTATGTGTGGTTATTTGTTTACTTGGTTTCAACCGCCGCTTCACTAGACTTTACGCTGTATTTAAAAAATACCATGTTGGGATCAAAAATCAACTGAGACAATTTGGTGGTGCTCTATTTTTCTGAGGACTTGGAAATTGCTAGCATGGATACTCATCAATATCAAGGGAGAAAAAAAAAGTAATCGGGACAAGGCAGACTCCGTCTGCCGCCTGAAAGTGGCTCTGGATCATCACCCAGGCAAGCTTTCAAGTCATGTAGACTACAAACTCAGTGTGGGGTGGCTATTAAGCAAATTAGATTCACTTTTTTCTTTATTCATAAATTCATAACGGCTTGCTGACAGACTTGTTCAAGAATATGAAGCTCGATAAAATACTGACAATTGTCAATTTGTCATATTTAGATAACTGATTAGGCGGCATACCATAAGCCGTTTATACTGAGGACATCTTATTTAGACACCAAACCAATCATAAATGCAATCACAGGCTGCTTGAGATGTAAATGGCCACAGTGGATTTTACACTTTTTTTTTTTCCTTAAAAGTAGCTCACACACTGAACATGCTGACTGGGCTTCTCTCTCTCTCTCTCTCTCTCTCTCTCTCTCTCTCTCTCTTTCTGCTTTTCCTCTCACACATCCTCATTAGGCTGCACAAGTTTGGCGAGGAGGTGTGGTGGAGCGAAGCCTCCATTAAGGCGACATAACGCCGAGAGACAGGACACGCAGCGGCCCCGAGGCTCAGCCTGCGTTCCGATTTATGTCACGTCATTTGAATGCAGTTTCCCTTTGTAATTGTCTTCTCCGGGGAAAAAAAAAACGGTTCTGCGGTGTGACACCGCATTACCAGTCGACCAGAAATGATGACTAAGATGTGTAAAATGCCAGCTTTTTATGTATAAAAAAAGAAAAAAAGGCAGTAATAGGCTGTGCAGTGTAGAATTGAAGTGTTTTAGTGAGAAAAAGTAGGCATGTATTACCGAGTCCAGATGCAAAATGCTGATGGAAGCCTATTAACTCAATCACTGTTGTGAATGTTTACATTTGTCAACTGGAATCCAATTGTTGACTGCCACTGACGATTATATCCGACAAGTAGTATATAGTTTAACGGGTTGACATGTAAGAAGGATTTGCCCATCTTGTCTGTGAAATTCAGGTTTACAAACCTCTGTAAAGACTAACAGATCCTGTAGATCGCTTCAGATCAATTCAGCAAATTCTCAAGTAAAATGTCCGCTTTGAAAACGGCTACCAGTGAATGAGTGAAACCATTTCTATTTTTCTTTTGCGTGAAGAAAAATGCCAATTACTACTTTTTTTTTTTTTCTCTCTCAGGAGAGCTCAGTATTGTTCATTCGATTTGACATCATCATTGCTCTCCTTTTTTTTAAAAAAAACAAATAAATTTAAAAAATTTTAATAAATGTTTTTTTTTTAATATACACATATACACACACATATATATATATATTTTTTTTTTGTATGTGGGTGAGTATGTGTATGTGCGTGTGTGTGTGCATGCGTGCGAGCGTGTGTGTATTCATCAGTTCACCTAAAGCCCATTAAAAAAAATCTCATACTAATAATATAATATAATAATAAATTGCCAAATGCAGAAACATCAATGTAAGTTATCACGATGTAGTGGCTCTCGCTAACAGACAGAATTAAGTAACCAGAATTAGGTTTAAAAATTCTATATACGTAGACCATGTTTCTATAAATTTTGATATTTGGTTTTTATTTGAGGCAGATATTTTTTCCATTAAAATGTGATTTATGAGGAGGTTAGACCATTGGTCGATATTCAGAGTTTGTTTATTTTTCCAGTTAACAAGAATTGTTTTTTTAGCGATAGTAAGGGCTACAAGTGTAGATTGAAATTGTTTGCCAATTACTACTTACTGTGTGTTAGTCCACTTTTAACATTCATAGTGTAGTATAGCGAAGTGTAGTTAATGAGCAAGCAGAGCAGATGCTTATAAAGCAAGCTAACCAGGTGAAACAAATGCTGACATCAGGATTTTTTGCCTCACACAAGCCAATCAGCACAAGTGAAGACGCGCTAAGTATCACACACACACACATTGGAGTTTCGCTTCAATCACGTCTTCGTGAAGGACAAATGAAGCACTACAGTTACATTCATGCTGACTATTAAGACAGCGCACGCGTCACGTTTCCTTTCAGGCTGAGATTTGGATTCCACTCAGCATGCCGTTATAAAAGCTTTTCCTTCCACTTGTGATATTTCATAACACAGCAAGTTAAGCAACTTCCTGCATGGGACAGAACGACTTCTCCTTCATTCAACATATGCAAAAGTGATGATGAATGATTTGAAGTAAAGACGGCATGACATTATGTTGCCCTTCTGCACATTACGCGCAGATTAGAATCTAATGAGGGAGTCTGACAAAAGCAAAATGCTCGGCAGCTTGACTTATGTTACAGCAGTAATGGGACTACATCGAAAGCACCAATCGGTAATACGAGCTCTCGCTCTCTCGGTACAGAGCCCGACATCATCCGCTGTGCATGACGACCTCCGTGAAGCGCCACGGCGACCGGTCTCATATTAAAGATAACGAGTCTTTTGCATTGAAGATGCTCAGTTTAATTTGGTGGCCAATCTCTTGCTATTATTTTACTAAATTTTCCATTTTGCTTTGCTTTCATAATTTATATCTATTCTGGGTGAGAGGGATGTGATATTTTATATACTTTTTTTTTTTATAACAACGTATTTTTGTAATCAAAATTTTAATTAATATTTGAATTACAAAAAAAAAAAATCACAATTATTACTGTATTTAAAATACTTTATATATGCATATATTTAGGGGGAAATGCTATTTATATATTATATCTATATACCTGATTTGCATAAAAACGTATTCCTTTTTCTCAAATTCATAAAACCGTTTTTTTGTTTGTTTTTTATAATCCCAAATAATCATTAACTACAAACTTTACATAGGAAGTAGAATCCAAAAACCTCCTTGGTTGGGGGGAAAATATCAACCATGTCCAATAATACAAGAAGCCATGAATGTTATTTGAGATCCATTTCAGATCTCGTTCTCCCCCTCAATCAGGGGAAAGGAAGTCTGCACAATGGAGGCCCCGAGTCATTTTTTCGCTTTCCCCAAGCGTGAAGCCAGAGAACAGTCGCCGCCGTCACCCGACACAAAGATGACACAGCAGGGACGAGGCGTGAAATCCATACGCAAAGAAAAGCTTACTTTCCCCTCCAGGAGTGCTTGGTGGTGTAGTAGCAGGCCAAGTCCGTGTTGTCTTTCAGGACGTTCATCTTTTCACAGGACCTGAGGAACACAGCAGACGGCGGAAAGTTGAGAACGGACAACAAGTCGTTCATTTTCTTTTTGGCAGCGGAGCTCGGCGACAAAGTGCCCAACGTTGCGAAGCCGTCTCCAAATCACCGATAGGAGATTTTGCGCCGCACCGTCGCACACACTTTACGCTGCCCTTCCACATTCTGCGGCAAGATGGGAAAAACCGCCGCTGGACTAACACATCATCCAAAAAGCTTCTCCGCTTGTGATCGGGTTTAAATCAATCGTGTCACACGGAACGAATTACAAATGCACAATAAGGAGGTCAAAGTTCAGTAAAGCAGCGATTACTTGTCAATAAAAAAACTGTGAAAAGATATTGATTACATTTAGAAGGCCAGGGGTTAATAATCCCTAACTCCAATATGATTGAAATGCCAGTAACAGATTATCTCTATGTATGAAGCTATAGTAACACATTTGACCCTGGCCTTTAAAGAGAGAGATGTGCTATTTCTGCCCCGGCTTTTAATCATGATACAATAAATTCAGATTTATTTATTATTACATAGAAATTTAAAAAAAAAAACTTGAGAAAATTGACTGCATGTGGCCTCAAATAAATAAAGTATGACCAAATTTCAGCGGTCTTTTCCTTGCTGAGCACTTGATGGGTGCGCTGTGACAAAAAGGGGGGTGGGACGGAGTGAGCGGGACCTGTGTCAGCATTCTGCCAGGATCCGGGAAAACTGACTCCAGCTTTCCTTCCTCTACTCTTGGGCCAAATCGAGGAATGCCTGGCACATGTCTGCTGCTAAAATGCAACACTTTGAGGAAATTATTCACAATGCACACTGTAATCCACTCACGCCAAACTTTCATAGAGTACAAATTGACAATAAGGACACGGTGGGTTTGGGGGTGAGTTTACCAAGCTCTCTTGGAGGTTTAGAGCAAGTTGATGACTGTGAGCCTGTGAAGCCCTTTTGAGACTCTTATGATTAAAGGACATATAAATACATTTTGACTTTGACGTTGGATTCCAGGATTGAGTCATGTGACAAGCCATACAGGGGCCGGCCCTCGCTTCCTGTTTATAGGCGGATCAATAGTGAGAGGTATTAATGGATCAAAAGAAAAAAAGAAGAAGAAAAAAAATCAACATTAACATGCCAAGACCATCCTGGCAGCTTCAGCGGCTTCCCAGTGAGGTTTGATATTCATCAGTGATGTCACGAGAAGCATCCGCAATGGCGTTTCAATCGACCCGTGACCCCCCCCAACAAGTTACAACACTCTGAATGTGCCTTACATGCATCTTTGCCTCGTTTGAATGAATGGAGAAGAGCCAGGGTTCAAGGTTCAAACTAGCGAGCGTCATTACGGCACAGTGTGCCAGTGACAAAATGGACATGGCACCAATTTAGACAAATATTATTTTGATATAAAATACACAGTTATATATTTATTTATTTATTTTACATCTTTTGTGGGTGAAAAAAATATTTATTCTTTATTACTCTTTATAAAAACATTCAATAATAATGTGCCCAAAAAAATGTTCAACTTAAAATTGTCCAAATCCACCGATTTCAGACACTAAACAGTTTACGATTTCTTTGGTCACCCATGAAAGCAGATATCTGTGTGGAATAAAAATAAAACATTTGCAAACGTCTGCTTTTACTTTGGAAAACAACGACCGACATTTTTTTGCCAATTTTCTGAAATGTTACGGATCACACCAGTATATCAATCATAATGCATTTTTTCTGTCAATTCAAGATAATGTCCTGTTTTTGACTAAAAAAAAAAAGAGTAAAAAATACTGTATATATCAGCTGTGTCAGGTTATAAGCTTCACAAACTGGACGTGAAGCGTGACAGGAAAATGAAATTCAGGCTTGCTTGACAAGTAAACACATCTCAGGTTGTCATTTATCAATTTAACGAAGCAATCACTCTCCAAGGAAGGCAGTAACAGTTCATTGGAACCACTTTGAGAGTTTGTTCGCTACTTATTTTCAATCATGGGGGGAATGAATGCTAATTTGCGCTGTGCTTGTGACAAGCGTTTCCTCACCTGGCTTATCAGTAGACAACTTAACGAGACTGCTCCACCGCAAAGCGGCCTAGGATCTTGAATAATGACTTTCCTTTTTAGACGCCGTCGCCTCCACATCGCTACGCAAACGAGACGACTTCAAAGCCCAGGATGCTTTTATAGAAATGTTAAGAAGACGAACTGAGTTTGGAGCTCCATCTTGTTATGCTAAGATTAGCGGCTAACTCGCGCATCACCAGGGTTCATTACGACAGCTAAGCTAGCCGCACTAGCAAAAGGCTCCAATTACATGGGCGAGATGGCTTCACAAGAGGGACAAAAAGGACGCATTTACCTGTCAAATCAAGAGCGGATGTCAATTCCAGCCGTCCCTCGGCCCCCGGCCCTCCTCTATGTGCTGTTGCCGCTTCTCGCTGTAGCCGCTCGGGTGCCGAAGGTGCTCGCTTTACGCCGTATTTCCCCCCCACCAACAGCGCTCAGGACGCTGCCATATTCCTCCCAGCCAGAATGCGCCACTGAGCATGCGCGACGCCTGCCTGTCATGCGGCGGTCAGCTGATTGGCTTGTATGAACGCGGAGAGTCGCCGTAGCTGGTTCCAGATCAGCATTGAACCCGTTTTCGCCTATTTTTAAACTTAGGAATACAAATTAAACTGATAATGGAGCAGTTGCAAAGCTTCAATTGTCCGTTCGTGTTTCACAATCAAAAGTGGACTATATTTCGCGGGGGATAGGGCCAGGCCGGCCCGCGAATAGTGAAAAACCGCGTATAAGTGAAAAGCCCTTTGACAAGAATTGGGAAAACAAGCTAACAAAAAATAATAATGATTTGAAAAATATTCAAGAAACACCGATACTGTATTTTGTGCTTAGAAAATGCATGTGAACAAGACGAAAAGACGCCTGAATCTGAAACATGGTTAGGTTAAGGATTATTGTGCTATCTAGTGGCAGTAATGATCATTTACAAAACTCAACAAAAACTGCACACCCACAAAAAGAACACGTTAATAGAATAGTGTGATCCCAACCTCCATTGAGCCAATTTTACATCTAAAAACTTTCACAGTACATCTCCAAACAAAAATGTCACAAAAAGTGCAGTAGTATATGCACTGGAATAGAACAAAAACATTATTTTATATGAATGGCAACAGGTGGATGCACATGTAAATTCACCTTCCGCCATACATCACTGGCATATAGATACAGTTCATCAACAAAGATACATCATTTGTTTTGTAATAAATCATTTTTGATCCAATCAAGACTGTATAGTCAAGTTGTTCAACTAGACATAAAAATGATTTATTCTGCTTGTGTCAAACAACCATCCGAGAACATCTGAACTATAATTTCCCCCCGACCACACACCCAATCAGTAAAGATAAACTAGATCAGTACTTTCTGCATGATGAAAAATCCATTTGGATGATGTTTTTTAACACACTGCCCACCTACACTCAAATTTGAGGTAACTCACCTTGACTGGAGGTAAAGGGGAAACATCTTGGCCTCTTTCTTGATGCCGTACACTCAACTTGAATGGGGTCGAGCACATACAGACGAGTCAGTCACGTTATAATGAAGCATCTGATTTGATGACCAAACATGCGCTGCCCCTTAGTCTAATTCATTTAAGAGCTACAGAGAAATTCGGGGGTGGAGTTTCCTGTCTTTTCTTAAGACCCCGCTACTGTCACCCCCCCCCCCCCCCCAAGAAAAAGCTTCAGTGGTGGAAGAAAGCCTAAAATACTCAATTGCATGATAAATAGGCTTTTAGTTAGTGTGTACTTTAGTTTGACAGACTACTGCTTGGTGATGCCATGAATAAATATTTGTCTTCTTTAGGATCACAGGTGACTGACGGCGTACACCCTGAACTGGCCACCAGCTAATCGCAGGGCACTTAATAAACAAGTATGCCCACTCACATTCAGTCCTATGGGGCAATTTAGAGTTAAATGACACTGAGCACAGGGAGAACATGTACACGCCACACAGGAAGGCCAGACCTTTGAACCCCAAAATTCAGAACTGTAAGGCAAATGTGCTCCCCACTCATTCATTGCACTACCAGAATACAGTCCTCCTAAATGGAATTTTGCTGCCATATTAGTGTCACGTTGCTCCAATTTGTACAACCAACAAAACGGAGTCAATATGTTCAAAGTTCAATGGAAAAGGTCATGGAAAGTTTTTTCTTGGATCAATGCTGCCATCTATTGTTTAATGCTTTGAACTCATATGGGGAAGCAGGAAACAAGTGTGATTGACCACCGTGTATAAAAGACCACGATATTAGCTTAAAAAACAACAACTAACATGTATACAATTTTTTAAAAACGTCAGGCATTCCAGTTCGTTTTTTGCAAAAACGTGGGTTATTATTAACAATATAAATTTACAAATAAAAAAGAAAGAAAGAAAGGGGAGATACTCCAATAATTCCCGTTACAGTGGCAATAAATGATTGAAAACCTCATAATGATGACAATCAAAACTTCACATTTAAAAATAAAGAAAAGCCATTTAAAAGCTCTAAAAGAATAACTTACATTAAATAATAATAATAACCATTTTAAAGCTCTAAAATAATAACCTACAGCGGCTGTGGCATTTCCATAATAATACACACGTATTGATAATGGTGTGTATTTTCTTTTTATTAGGCTCAGACTTTTAGGTTCACGTTAAAAGAAGGTTCAACATTTTCTCTCGATTTCAAGATATTTTAAGATACACTTGTTAGATGTGTGATATGAATGATATTATGTCCAAAAAAAATTAAGTGTAATTCTTCGAATTTATTTGTGAAATGACGACATTAGCGTCATTGCTGTAGAATTCTGTGGTTTACGGAGTCACCGTGAACGCACCGCTCGTAACCAAGGCAATGACGCTCTTATTGGTTACCAGGGTATTCTGTTGCAAACACTTAGCTTCACTGCTAGCCTGGCCAATCTGACAGATTATCCGTCCAACAACCACCGCCAGAATTGGAGTATTTGCTTAAAATATATTACCGTTCGCGTTACCAACCCGCAGTATCGCCAGAGCAGCGTTGCTTTTTTTCCAAATCTGGTTTAAATTAGCCGTACATCATCACTTTTCCTGCCATTTTGAGCCACACGCTTGCTTCGCAGCCAACATGGTAAGTCACTCTTTTTGTTGAAATCAATTTTTGTTTGAGTCCATTTTGTGAAAGTTGTTGCTACCAACGCCTAATGATGGTGTTGTCGAGGGCCTTTTGATTGCTGTTAGGCTTTTTATTTAGCTGGCTGGTTGTCATCCGCTTGATTCTGTTAGCCGTGTTAGCTTCCACCCTAGCAATTAATGTGCGTCAACTTCGACAGAAACAACAGGAATCGTTTTTTTTTTTCTATACAGAAACTGTGGGTGGAAAAAACTTTCTTTTGTCCAAATATAAACACAATCCTTAATATTTCAACGCAGTCACAGGTTGAGTGGTACTTTGGCAACTTCCCACATTCCAAAAACATTTGTTAGCTCCGTTGCAAATTCTTGCAATTCAACTCAAATGAATCAATTCAAATCAACGAATCGCTCCTGTTTTCCTCCCAGGCTGAATTTGGATGTAATGAGCATCACCAGAACGAGGTGATCAACTACATGCGATTTGCTCGATCCAAACGCTTGCTGAGGCTCAAAACCGTGGATTCCTGCTTTGAGGAGCTCAAAGAGAGCAGGTGAGTGTCTTGGTCCCACGAGATTGAACCCATGACGCGCTCACGGGCTTCGGAATGGACTCCAACGTGTGCGCTTGCATCCGTAGGCTGGCAGAGGAGACGTTCACGGTGGACGAGGTTCGAGACATGCTGGACGGGCTGCACGCGGTGGTGCGAGGCGAGGTGGAGATGGAGCTCATCAACACGGCGCACACCAACGTCCTGCTGCTGCGGCAGCTTTTCTTCCAGGCCGAAAAGTACTACCTGCGGCTGCAGGCGGACATCTCCGAGCTGGAGAACAGGTGAGGAACGGACGGTCCAAGGTTTGCTCAGCGACGTTGTGGGTGCAAAATATTGTGATTTTTTTTTTTTAGCGTGTGTTTCTGTCAATCAAAGACAATCAGTCTTCAGATGTAACTTTACTTTGGAGTATCATACCTGCACGGTGAATTTAACTCATTCACTGCCATTGACGGCTATAGACGTCAAAAATTCATTTGAACTATTTCTATGAGTTTCACATTTTTTCCCACTTTTTTTTTATTGTATTAGAACAGATATAAAATTTGTGATTAATCGTGAGTTAACTAGTGAAGTCATGCGATTAATTACGATTAAAAATTGTAATCGCCTGGCGCCCCTAATTTTAAATAATGTTTTCGTTTTCAATTGTAATTAATCACATGACTTCAATAATTAACTCACGAATAATCACAAATTTTATATCTGTTCTAAATGTACAATACAAAAAAAACTTTTTAGGTTTTCATATTATTAACAAAAGTGGAAAAAGTGGAAAATTTTTCTTTTCTTTTTTTTAATCGCGTCAGGCAATTACAATTTTTTATTTTAATTAATTGCATGACTTCAATAGTTAACTTACGATTAACTCATTCACTGCCATTGACGGCTATAGACGTCAACAGAAGTATGAAAACCTAGAAAAAAATTCTTTATTGTACATTTAGAAAATATATCAAATTTGTGATTATTCGTGAGTTAACTAGTGAAGTCATGGGATTAATTATTAAAAATTCTTAAATTTTTAATAATCTTCCTCTTTCTTTTTTTAATTAAAAGTAATTTTTTTAAATTATTTTTTTAATCTTTTTTTTTTTTAAAGAAAAGATTATTAAAAATTAAGGGCGTCAGGCGATTAAAATTCTAAATCATAATTAATAGCATGACATTACGCACGATTAATCACAAATTTTACATCTGTTCTAAATGTACAGTAATAAAAACAAATTCTTGGTTTTCATATTCTTGTTAACAAAAGTGGGGAAAATATGAAACTAATAGAAATAGTTCAAAAGAATTTTTGACGTCTATAGCCGTCAATGGCAGTGAATGAGTTAATCACAAATTTTATATCTGTTCTAAATGTACAATATAAAAAAATCTAGGTTTTCATACTCTTGATAACAAAAGTGAAAAAAGAAAAAAGTGAAACTAATAGAAATAGTTCAAAATCATTTTTGACGTCTATAGCCGTCAATGGCAGTGAATGAGTTAATAGTAAGAGGCCACTTCCTTGTTGAGGAATGTTTGTTTTACATGCTACAATGTTGCGGTGAACTTCATGTCACATTTCACCTCTGCAACCTTTGCTGTAAACGCGCTCCGAATGGGCGGATTTCATGTTCTTCCTCCTTCCAGCCGTACGTGACTTTCTCAAGCGACGTGAACGCCCCGAGCTACGTGCGCTTTAGTGGCGTTTTCAAACCACATCTGCGCGCTCCCACGGCGGCCCCAAAGCATCTTTAGTATCGATGCTCGGCTGCCGCTCTCAGCCAGGGTGCGCCCAAAATGTCATCGCCGTGCAATGGCCGTCGTCTTCGTGTTGCAAAAAAAATGTGCAGAAAGATCATGTCAAGTGAGAGTACGCTGCAAAAAATGTGCAGAAAGATCATGTCAAGTGAGAGTACGCTGCAAAAAATGTGCAGAAAGATCAGTGAGAGTATGCTGCAAAAAATGTGCAGAAAGATCATGTCAAGTGAGAGTACGCTGCAAAAAATGGGCAGAAAGATCATGTCAAGTGAGAGTACGCTGCAAAAAATGTGCAGAAAGATCATGTCAAGTGAGAGTACGCTGCAAAAAATGTGCAGAAAGATCATGTCAAGTGAGAGTACGCTGCAAAAAATGTGCAGAAAGATCATGTCAAGTGAGAGTACGCTTCAAAAAATGTGCAGAAAGATCAGTGAGAGAACGCTGCAAAAAATGTGCAGAAAGATCAGTGAGCGTACGCTGCAAAAAATGTGTAGAACGATCATGTCAAGTGAGAGTACGCTGCAAAAAAATGTGCAGAAAGATCAGTGAGAGTACACTGCAAAAAATGTGCAGAACGATCATGTCAAGTGAGAGTACGCTGCAAAAAAAGGACAGTAGATAATTGAAGAATTTTTGCCCCTAATTTTTAATCATCTTTTTTTTAAATGAATTAATGGCAGTGAATGAGTTAAAAACACTCAATGCCAAGACTGCTTATATATAAATCAGATAATTCAATAATAAGTATCTTAAATTAAGCACAATGATCTTGTCTGACAATTTCATTTCATTATCAATTCAATTTCATTTGAGAATTGATTTTTGCAAGTGACCTCGCTAGCAGTCTCACTTTTGGCTAAATATTTCCAGCTGTTACGAAGACGGCTCCACCTGTTGCGTTCAGCGAGTCGTCCGTGTCGTAAATGCCAAAACGTGTGTTTGGTGACGAATCCACTTCGAGCTCTTATTTTCTTGGCTCGGCAAAGTCGACTAGTCTGCTTGAACCCGTGTTCTCTACTCATACAGGGAGTTACTGGAGCAAGTAGCTGAATTTGAGAAGACTGATTTCAAAGTGTCGGATAAGGTGAGTGTGCTACCTGACGGCCACGTTAGCAAACGTTAGCGTGTGTTAGCATTGAACGCTGTTTGTGGCATTTGCGGCAGATGAACCAGGACAGCGGCAAAGCCAAGTTGGCGCCGCTTAATGAAAGCGGCGTTTCTGACCTCCTGAACAAGGTTTGGAGCTCGACTGCATTGAGAAGAATTGAATTGTTGCGCCACTCACGCTTTTTCGCACGTTTCAGGAGATCGCAAAACTTCAGCAGGAGAACGATAACCTGAAAGCCAAACTGCGCACTTTGGAATCGCAGGTACGAAACCAAAGCGCGCTTCATTAGTGCTGTCACTATCGAAGATTTGTAGAATTGATTAATCTATTGGTTATTCAATCGATTAATCGGATTCATTTTTTAATTTTGCATTCAAGTGTATTACTAAAGCATTTTTTGTCTTGATGACTGTTTATTAACCAGTGATTAGTGATTATTTCGTACTTTGCATCTGAATAGTGTTAAAAATAATAAGTTAAAACAGATGTTTGCAAATGTCTTATTTTGATTCAACACAGCAGATAATCGGTCTTCTTTCATGAAGGACTATAGAAATCGGTGAACAATTAATGTTGATATGCTGAAATCAGAGGATTTGGCCAATTTAAAATAAAAAAATGTCTCCGAACGATTACTCGATTAATAAAATAGTTGTCAATTCATTTGATAATCGATTACTTGTCGATTAATCGATTAATTTTGACAACTCTAGCGCACTTCATTAGTGCTGTCACTATCGACTATTTTTTAGAGTCGATTAACCTATCGATTATTTAACCGATTAATCGACTAACAGAATTCATTTTTTACCAGTATTTGGTGGTTATTTTGTACTTCCTATTTTTATAGTGATTTAAAAAAAAAAAAGTAAAAACAGATTTTTGCAAATGTCTTATTTTAATTAAACACAGAAGGTAATTGGTCTTCTTTTATGAAGGACTACAGAAATCAGCTGGAATCAGAGGATTTAGACAAATTAAAAATGGCTCCAATCGATTACTCATCGATTAATCGATTAATTTATGGCAGCAGCAACTTTTCCCTCAACCTGTTTCTCATTCCACCAGGCAATGAATGTGCTGGATGAGAAGACGAAGGCCCAGAGAGCCCTTAAAGATCTCCAGAAGGTGCAAGGCGACCAGCAGGTAACGCTCATCTTGAACCCGAGGCTGCTTCTCAACGAGATTCCCGTCGTTAACGCCGCCTTTTCTCACGCGCCAGCTGACGGCGCACTCCAAGGAGATCAGCTGCCTGGAGGACACGGTGGCCGCTCTCAAAGAGGACTACGAGCGCACGCTGACCGTCAGCGCCGCCTCCCAGAAGGGCCTGCAGGAGAACCTGGTCTCGGCCAAGCACGAACTCCTGCGGGTGCAGGAGCAGCTGGCCTTGGCGGAGAAGGTCCGCCGTCGTCCTGCGCGTGTGTTGAGAATTGCGCTTTGAACTCTTTTGGTTGAGTGGGTGTGTTTCGTTGGCTTCCAGGAGCTGGACAAGAAGTTCCAGCAAACGGCGGCTTATCGCAACATGAAGGAGATCCTGTCCAAGAAGAACGAGCAGATCAAGGACATTCGAAAAAGATTGCACAAGTACGTGAGCGCGTGTCAGCTCAAAAATGGGATGGGAGGGAATTCGGCGTCCTATTAACTCGTTCACTGCCATTGACGTCAAAAATTCAATATTAATACTATTTCTATTAGTATGAAAACCGAGATTTTTTTTATTGTACATTTAGAACAGATATAAAATTTCCGATTAATCGTGAGTTCACTTTTGAAGTCATGCGATTAATTACAATAAAAAATGTTAATCGTCAATTAATTTTTTAATGAATGAGTGAATGAGTTAAAACTAAACCAATGATCAGTTTTGACTTTGGCGCCACCCCTAATTTTTAATAATCTTTTCTTTTCCTCTTTTTTTAATTAGGGGCATCAGGCGATTACATTTTTTAATTGTAATTAATCACACGACTTCACGAGTTAACTCACGATTAATCACAAATTTTAGATCTGTTCTAAACGTGCAATACATTTTTTTCTAGGTCTTCATACTCTTGTTAACAAAAGTTGGGAAAAAAATGTGAAACTCCGAAATAGTTCAAATGAATTTTTGACTTCAATAGTCGTCAATGGCAGTGAATGAGTTAAAACTAAACCAATGATCAGTTTTGACTTTGGCGCCATCTTGTGGCATCTGAAGGTGTTACACAAAAAAAAAAAATACAAATATTATGAATGTTACCGGTGGTTGTAATAAAAAAAATTTTTAATAATAAAGTGCCGAACGGATCCAGAAATGAATCGTAACAATTTTCATCTGCAAAACCAGATTTGATCTTTGAAGATGAAAAATGAATGACGGAAATTTCTGCGTCCACGCTGAATGATTTGTGTTGACAGATTTCCTCTTTCAGATACGAGCCGAGCGAATGAGTCGCCGTCGCCGTCGCCGGCCGCTGAGCGGGAAGTTGCGCTGGAAAGACGGGAACGGAAATGACGACGCGTTTCGGGACGAGAAAGCGCCGACGCTGACGCAAGCACTTTTGTGAGGACGCATTTATTCACGCTTAATCTCACCTTTTTTTTTTTCTTTCTCTCTGTTGTTGGCTTCTGGTTTTGGATGTGTCCCATCAGAACGTTCTTGAGCGGGTCAAGCACCCGTTTTTTTTTTTTTTAGGGGTTCGAGGCAACTGCTCTCATGTCCCAGCTAGGAGAGGCCTTCGCTCAATTGGACGCTCGGAATAAACAAAAAAAAACAAAAAACAGGCCACGACATCACTGAGAAGCTTGTCTGATTTTTTTTTTTCCACAAACGCTTTTTTGTCTGTTCTGGCTTATCCACTCATTCACTGCCATTGACGGCTATAGACGTCAAAAATTCATTTAAACTATTTATGTTAGTTTTAACTTTTTTTCCCCACTTTTGCTAACAAGAGTATGAAAACCTAGGAAAAAAAATTGTCAATTTAGAACAGATCTAAAATTTGTGATTAATCGTTAGTTAACGAGTGAAGTCGTGTGATAATTACAATTAAAAAAAAATGTAATCGCCTGACGGGGCCTAATTTAAAAAATATATTTAAAAAAAATAAGAGCCGTTTAATTAATCGCATGATAATTTTATATCTGTTATGAATGTACAATAAAAAAAAAATTATAAAAAATGATCAACTTCAATTTTTGACGTCTATAGTCGTCAATGGCAGTGAATGAGTTGAATGACGCGCTGCTTCATTAGTTGCTCGTTTTTTCTATACATAACGATTGTCGACTATTTCAGCAAACGTGTACCTGGAAAATGAAGCCCAAATGCACCTAATTTGCATACAGTAAACACGCACGCACTGTAGTCAACGTGCATTTTGTCAACTGTACAACATGAACAATTTGTTTGCAAATAAACTGGAGTGTTTTGACCACGTTTGCCAGCCTGACATCATCGATGACATCAGCATTTTTCTGTCCTCCGATTGGTTGATCGGAGCAAAACTTGTTCCCGCTAACTTTGAGTTGTAAAACAAGCGCATCCCGTTATTTTTTAAATTATAGTTCTTTTTTATTCAATCTTTTTGTCATGTTTTTAGATAAATAATGATTCTCAAGTGCACAGCTGCATACTTTCATATTGTGTTTTTGAATTGATTAACTCATTCACTGCCATTGACGGCTATAGACGTCAAAAATTCATTTGAACTATTTCTATTAGTTTTAACATTTTTTCCCCCACTTTTGTTATCAAGAGTGTGAAAACCTCAATTTTTTTATTGTACATTTAGAACAGATATAAAATTTGTGATTAATTGTGAGTTAACTAGTGAAGTCATGCGATTAATTACAATTTAAAAAAAAATAATCGCCTGACGCCCCTAATTTTTAATAATCTTTTATTTTATTTTTTTAAATTGCGTCAGGCGATTAAATTTTTCAATTGTAATTAATCAAATGACTTCAATAATTAACTCACAAATAATCACAAACTTTATATCTGTTCTAAATGCACAATACAAAAAACCTTTTTAGCTTTTCATACTCTTATTAACAAAAGTGAAAAAAGCGTCAAATTAATAGAAATAGTTCAAATTAATTTTTGACGTCAATGGCGGCGAATGAGTTAATTGCATTTATGGTGTCCCACAGGGTTCAATTATAGGGCCTCTGCTGTTTTTAATTGCATGCTGCGGTCGGGTTCGATGAAAAAACTCACTATACATTTGATTATACATTTAGAACAGATATAAAATTTGTGATTGATTGTGAGTTAACTAGTGAAGTCCTGCGATTAATTACAATTTTTCAAAAAATAATCGCCTGACGCCCCTAATTTTTAATAATCTTTTATTTATTTTTTTTTAAATTGCGTCAGGCGATTTCAAATGACTTCAATAATTAACTCATGAATAATCACAATTTTTTATATCTGTTCTAAATGTACAATACAAAAAAAACTTTTTAGCTTTTCATACTCTTATTAACAAAAGTGGAAAAAGTGTCAAATAAATACAAATAGTTCAAATACATTTTTGACGTCAATGCCGGCAAATGAGTTAATTGCATTTATGGTGTTCCACAGGGTTCAATTATAGGGCCTCTGCTGTTTTTAATTGCATGCTGCGGTCGGGTTCGATGAAAAAACTCACTATACATTTGATTGTACATTTAGAACAGATCTAAAATAATAATAATGGCCTGGCACCCCGAGTATAAATGTTTTTCAAATGCAGCCCATTTTCAGTATTTCATTCACCACCACCTGCTTTTATTTTCTTTGTGTGTTTTTTTTTTTTTTCCTTCCTGGTGATTTTCTCTCTTATTTGAGTGAAAGCAGCCACTGTTTGTGTGGAGGAAACGCTGGCGGGGTTCTTACTCTGGTTGCAGCTGTTTCCCCGGGCCTCGTTGCGGTGCAAACGGATCCACTCCCCAGAAAAAAAAAAAAGTGAGCCGAAACAAACTCAAGCCTGTCAATCAAGCGGCGTGACCCGTCAGCTTTGTTTGTCTCCTTGTGTTGCCATGTGTTGTGCTAACTGTGGTTAGTAATGTGACTCGGGTCATTTGATGTATTTCCCTTTACTGGCAAGCCTGGCATGACCCACTTTTTTATTTTTTTATTTTTTTTTGGTCTGTCATGTCACATGAATGTTTTTACAGCAGCGTCATCGTGTAACAACAAGGCAAGAGTTGGAGGAAAACTTCTTGTGTGTGCGTGACGTCTCCAGTATGTTAAAGTTCCAATGTGTGTGCGTGAATGGGCATGTTTCTTAAAGGGACAGTAAGATACTTTTAGTTGATGTCGATTATGGTTAACTTCCACATTCCTTGACCGATTCCAGTCGTTTGAATTTTAAACTGTTCAGCTCATTTACATTTTTTTTAAATACATTTTCAAAAAAAAAACATTATTATTATTATTTTTAATTTTTATTTTTTGATTATGGTTAACGTCCACATTTCTTGACCGATTCCAGTCGTTTAAATTTTAAACTTCAGCTCATTTACATTTTTTTAAATACATTTTCAAAAAAAACATATTATTATTATTATTTTTAATTTTTATTTTTTGATTATGGTTAACGTCCACATTTCTTGACCGATTCCAGTCGTCTCAATTTTAAACTGTTCAGCTCATTTACATTTTTTTAAATACATTTTCAAAAAAAACATTATTATTATTCTTTTTAATTTTTATTTTTTGATTATGGTTAACGTCCACATTTCTTGACCGATTCCAGTCGTTTAAATTTTAAACTGTTCAGCTCATTGACATTTTTTAAATACATTTTCAAAAAAACATATTATTATTATTATTCTTTTTAATTTTTATTTTTTGATTATGGTTAACTTCCACATTTCTTGACCGATTCCAGTCGTTTGAATTTTAAACTGCTCAGCTCATTTACATTTTTTTTAAAAATACATTTAAAAAAAAAAACATATTATTATTATTCTTTTTAATTTTTATTTTTTGATTATGGTTAACGTCCACATTTCTTGACCGATTCCAGTCGTTTAAATTTTAAACTGTTCAGCTCATTGACATTTTTTTAAATACATTTTCAAAAAAACATTATTTTTAATTTTTATTTTTTGATTATGGTTAACGTCCACATTTCTTGACCGATTCCAGTCGTTTGAATTTTAAACTGTTCAGCTCATTTACATTTTTTTTTAAAATACATTTAAAAAAAAAACACATTATTATTCTTTTTAATTTTTATTTTTTGATTATGGTTTACTTCCACATTTCTTGACCGATTCCAGTCGTTTAAACTTTAAACTGTTCAGCTCATTTACATTTTTTTTAAATACATTTTCAAAAAAACATTATTATTATTATTCTTTTTATTTTTTGATTATGGTTAACTTCCACATTTCTTGACCGATTCCAGTCGTTTAAATTTTAAACTGTTCAGCTCATTTACATTTTTTTTAAATACATTTTCAAAAAAAAACATTATTATTATTCTTTTTAATTTTTATTTTTTGATTATGGTTAACGTCCACATTTCTTGACCGATTCCAGTCGTTTGAATTTTAAACTGTTCAGCTCATTTACATTTTTTTTAAATACATTTTCAAAAAAAAACATTATTCTTTTTAATTTTTATTTTTTGATTATGGTTAACGTCCACATTTCTTGACCGATTCCAGTCGTTTAAATTTTAAACTGTTCAGCTCATTTACATTTTTTTTTAAATATATTTTCAAAAAAAACATTATTATTATTATTCTTTTTAATTTTTATTTTTTGATTATGGTTAACGTCCACATTTCTTGACCGATTCCAGTCGTTTAAATTTTAAACTGTTCAGCTCATTTACATTTTTTTAAATACATTAAAAAAAACATTATTATTATTTTTAATTTTTATTTTGTGATTATGGTTAACTTCCACATTTCTTGACCGATTCCAGTCGTTTAAATTTTAAACTGTTCAGCTCATTTACATTTTAGTAAAATACATTTAAAAAAAAAAAAACATTATTATTTTTAATTTTTGATTATGGTTAACGTCCACATTTCTTGACCGATTCCAGTCGTCTCAATTTTAAACTTCAGCTCATTTACATTTTTTTTTAAATACATTTTCAAAAAAAACATTATTATTATTTTTAATTTTTATTTTTTGATTATGGTTAACGTCCACATTTCTTGACCGATTCCAGTCGTCTCAATTTTAAACTATTCAGCTCATTTACATTTTTTTAAATACATTTTCAAAAAAACCATTATTCTTTTTAATTTGAATTTTTTTTTATTAAATGGAATGGACTGCTATTTAAATACTGCTTTTTTACAAGTGCTACTACTATACTACTACTACTTTTGCGTCTTTCCACCTTGCAAAAGTCAGCAGTCCCATTCAAAATTTCCGCGGGAATTTTTCTAGTTTTGATTGTTATTGTGTGCATTTTAATGTTTAGAGTTGCGGTGGTTTGCTGCTCACATACATTTTCATTTCCTTATTTAGCCAAAAGTCATATGCAGTCAAAAACAATGAAAAGTGACTATTTCACAAAAAGGGGGGGGGAGGGGGTGTTTTTGGGCAACCCTAAAATAGATTTCCACTAGATTAGGTGAGTTTTCTGGCATGTCGAAGCCCATCTTAGGGTGATTTATTTGCCGTAAGAACTGATCTGTATATATTACGTGATATCTATTTTGAAGACGGATTTTCGCCAAAATGCGAGTGATCCGTTAAATCACATCCGATGAAAACCCAAATCCAAAAGCGCCTCATCTCATCCATCATCCAAATGACAGAGAAGACAAAAAAAAAGTGTCCAATTACGCCTTGGATGCTTCCCACCCATGTGCGGCGGTCCGTCTTCGCATCGACCGCTTGTGCTCTTTAATCACACCTGACGGAAGTTTTTTTTTTTTTTTTTTAATATGACCTGAAACTTTCTCATCTGTGGAGAGAAAAAGTTTCGTTTTTTCGGGCTTCCTGGTCCATGGATCATGTCGGAGCCACCCTTGGGACCGGAAGTGGTGTGCAGCATGAGGGGTCCCGGGTTCGCGTGTGCGTGCGTGCGTGCGTGCCGGCTGTGGATTGACACAGAGGTGGAATGATCAGCACGTGGTCTTGCGGCGGCAGGCGAGTCATAAAAGCGAGCCGAGGAGGAGTCGCGCTCACACAAAAAAAGACGGAGAGCATCCACACTTCCCAAACCACAACAAGGTAAAGCAGTTATTCATAACACTCGTTTTGATTATGACTAATATTGTTCTGCTTGTTTAAATCTCATATTAAGGTGGTCGTGTGTTATTTTTTTGTAATCATTACAGGTGAAATGGCAGATTTTTTCCCTTCGCCATTTATGACTACAGCAACTGATGACTTTGTCACTGTGAGTATTTGTTTGTATGTTGTTACTCTGCAAACAAAGAAATACAAATAAATATATTTAGTCTGACTTCCCTTTAGAGCTTCCTTCTTTTAAAGCCTTGTCTTATGTTGTGGCTTAAATTGACCTAAAACAAAATAGTTCACTATGAAATTTCTTGTATTTGGCCCAATGTGCGTGTTGTGTTTTTTTCATTATGAAACTTTTGCTTGGCTTAATGTTTAATCAACATTATGAACAATGTTTATTTACTTTTGTACAAATAAAATACAAATAGTTTTCTCATCTCTTTTAAAACCCCTAGGCGTTATAATGACCTTTTTTTTTTTTAGCTTTTTGTTGGTTCTGACCAAGCCATTTCAAAATAAAATACTGCCCACGGGTTAATTAATGAGGGAAAAAAAAGATTTTCCCTGATAAATAATGCACTAAATATTGATACAACTAGTCAATAATGGATATGGAAAAGTATAGCCTATATATATATTTTTTTTTTATTTCTCAAAGTTTTGTACAAACCCCTGGGCGTTATTTGACCATTTTTTGGCTTTTTGTTGGTTTTGACCAAGCCATTTCAAAATAAAATAACGCCCAGGGGTTAAAAATGATAATGAATGTTCATTGCTGACAACGATGTGCTTATTATGTTGAAATGACAACTCGTTGGAAACGTGGCACCTTAAGACTTGCACTGTTCTATAAATAGCAGCTTCGAAAAACAAAATAAAAACCGTTTCTGTTCATTGAGGTGCAAGCAATGCTCGAAATATGTACCGTTCCCCCAGTTGGCAAGATCTAATTGTAAATAAATAATGGCCTACTGATTTTCTTTTTGTGTTTATTTAACCGTAAAAAAAAAAAAAAAAAAAGTCAGTCAGTTCCCACCTATTATCTTTTCACTACGCCCTTTATCTTTGGCCCTCATCTAAACTGGCGGGCCCCTAACCAAAAACCCCAAAGGATCGTTGAGGCCCCCCCCCCCCACTCTTTAGATAGCAGCAGGAAGTCGTGCAGCAGCGATGTGGTTTCTCCAGGCGAGACGCGAGCAGCTGCACGAGACGCCCTCGAGTCGACTCGCTCTGGTTTCACCACGTGGGATCGTGTGCGTGTGTGACGTCACGTCACCCACATCGCCACCAAAAAAGCTGCTCTAAAAGTGTGGCAAGCCGGCAGCAGATGCTTTACCGAGAGTCAAAACAAACATGCATGGCAGGAAATGAAAAGACAAACCGAGTGGAGAGACCGGCAGTCACGTGATGGTTTTGTTGTTGTTTTTGGTCAGTGCGTGCGCTTCAGACCTCCAGCACTAGATGGCAGCGTCGCATTGTCAGTAGGTGGCAGTAGCGCGCCATTAAGTGCTTGTTTTAGGTCAGGGGTCTCCAACACACCTGAATCAAATAATCAGGCTTCAGGCTGATGAGGTGATTGTTTGATTCAGGTGTGTTGGAGGAGGGAAACATGGAAAACAAGCTGGATGGACTAGGACTAGAGGACTAGACTTTAAGCCTGCGATGACGAGATCCTGTCCTAGAGGTCCTTGCCCCTTCTCTAAGCAGACCCCCAAAATCCCCCCCGACAAAAGCTCTGCAGTCCAGATAAACAAAATTCCTCCAAACTTTCTCGTTTTGGGGTGAGGTTTTTTGTCCATACCTTTTACAAGACTAGTTTATGGTAAAATGGATGGATGGATTAAAAACTAAAAGTGCGGCAGTAGAAGTCTGAAATCTGTGGGTAACCAATCCGGGTTCAGAAAGTAAAAACCCTGTCACAGTTTTGGCTTTAGCCCCTTGTGGGAGCTCGCTAGCTAGCTAGCTCTCCGGGTGCTCAGTTACCTGCTAGCTAGCTAGCTAGCTAGCACAAGGGGCTAAAGCCAAAATTACCTTTCTGGACCTGGATTTGCCAACTGTGTCTGTGGTGAAGTTCACGATCACTAAATTCAGTTTTACAACGGCAGAACATTTGCACTTGTCGTCATTTTTTTTTATTGAGTGTACATTTATTGACTTTTGATTTTGTGTTTTAGCAGGATTCTTTGGATTACTCCGGCGACTACGATACGGGCCCCACCCAGATCACCGGCATGTGCGACAGGAGCTGGGTCCGGCAGTTCCGAGGTTGGTACGAGCCCCCCCTCTTCTGGACCATCTTCGTGCTGGGCGCGGTGGGCAACCTGATGGTGGTGTGGATCTACAGCACCGTGCGGCAGCGCCTGAAGACCATGACGGACGTCTACCTGCTCAACCTGGCCGTGGCCGACCTCCTCTTCCTGTGCACGCTGCCCTTCTGGGCGGCCGACGCCGTCAAAGGGTGGGACTTCGGCGGGGCGCTCTGCAAGACCGTGTCGGCCGTGTACAAGATCAACTTGTTCAGCGGCACCTTCCTGCTGACGTGCATCAGCGTGGACCGCTACATCGCCATCGTGCAGGTCACCAAGGCTCAGAACTGGAAGGAGAAGCGCCTGTTCTACAGCAAAGTGGCCTGTGTGGCGGTGTGGCTCGTCTCCACCCTCCTCGCCTTGCCCGAGTTCCTTTTTGCCCACGTGAAGACGGACCCGAACGGGTCGTCCTTCTGCGTGCTGGTCTACTGGAACAACGCAAACAACAGCACCAAGATCCTGGTGCTGGCCCTGCAGATCTGCGTGGGCTTCGTCCTCCCGCTCCTCGTCATGATCTTCTGCTACTCGGTCATCATCCGCACCCTCCTGCAGGCCAGGAACTTCGAGAAGCACAAGGCCCTGCGGGTCATCTTCATCGTGGTCTTTGTGTTCCTGGCCTCGCAGCTGCCGTACAACGGTCTCCTGATGGTGGAGGCCTCGCAGGCGGCCAACGCCACCATCACCGACTGCGGCGTGGTCAAGCGCTTCGACGTGGCCGGGCAGGTCGCCAAGAGCCTGGCTTACACGCACGCCTGCCTCAACCCCTTCTTGTACGTCTTTGTCGGCGTGCGCTTCCGGCAGGACCTCCTGAAGTTGTTGCAGTCGTGCGCCCGCGGGCCGGGCAGAGGTGGGGTCGCCAAATTCCAGGCGGTTCCCAAACGGCCGTCGGTTGGGACTGACACTGAAACCACACCGGCTCTTTCATTATGAACAGCATCATCCCTCACTTTTCTGTAGTGTTGATTTCCTCACTCGCGTCGCAGTCGAGCTGGAGTCCGTCCAGCTGACAAAGGCGATGTTCGATTAGGCCTAAGGTGACTTGAGCTAGGCTAGCTGGGTCTTAGCACTTTGTGCTACACATTGTCACGTAGGCTAGGCAGAGCCAGGACAGTATAAGAGGAGGAACCATTTTGGACAGATTAGACCTTCTTCCGCTTCTGGCAGAGAAAGGGCTCCACACACACACTCCACTGAAAATATGTAGTCTTCTGGTAGTTACAGTTAGTATATTGCGAGCATTCCAGATAAAAGGACCAGGTGAAGGTTGGCTCAGAACTCTTCAATTGGTGCCATGACCCAGATACTTGTGGTAGCTACTGTTAGTTTAACATTGAGAGCGTTAAAGATAAAAGAAACTGGTGAATGTTTGCTCAGTACTTTTTAAAGTCAACACGCAAACTCCACAGAGGACGCTGTGATTCGAACCCAGAACCTCTGGACTGTGAGGGCTGTGCTGCCTAAACAAATCCCAAGCATCCATCTATTTCCTGTACTTCAAAGTCCTCATTGAGTAGGTCAGGGTACCCCATGGACTGGTCGCGAGTTCTCAATCCTGACCTTTGACCTTCTTGTACATAATATATACAAATGTAAATACTGTTCCATGACTAATTTGCATTTGCACTTATCTTCCAATGTATGCATTAAAATGTTGTGGTCTTTATTTAAAAAAAAAAAGAAAGAAATAAAATCTTTTTTTTTTTTTTTAACTCTGCAACTGTCACATGGGGCTGGTGGGTTAGTTGGCACGCTGTCTCGTGTTTAAAAAAAGAAGAAGAAGAAGTTTGGCATGTATATGCTGCGGCTGGGTGCATAACCTCAAAAGAACCTTGAGTGCTGCTTTACCTCGTGGCCATCAGGTGAGGCTTTGAAATCTTCTCCGCCACATTTGTTGCTGCTGCTGCTTGTCACGACAGGAAGTTGGCAACAACAAAGAAGACAAAATGCTTTCTTGTCCCTGAACTTTAGTTTGTAAGTGTCTCATTTGTCCTTGCTGGAGTTTCCAAGACGCTGCCGATATTTTAATCGAAGGCGGTTAACAAAAATGCCAAATCCCTCCTGAACCAGGAAGCGGCTGTCATGTATGTCTGAAAAAGGAGAAACTACATTTTAAAAAAAATACATCATATCCTCTTGCGAAACACATTTGACATTTTTGTCTCATGACTATAAAATATATGACCTACATATTGTCTCATGTCACCATATTAGCCGCCTACAACCAACTTGGGAATCTAGGAAAAAAGGATTATGCTTTTTTTTTGTTGACAAAAATGTTTTTTTTTTGCTAGAACGCCAACTTGCATACTCATTTGAACAGATGATGAAATTCTAGCCCTTGAATAAAATTTGCCATTTCATATTTCGTATCTCGTTCTTCAGTTCAATAAACTGAAAAAAGGAAGGTGGCGATCTATATTTCTTCTCCTATCACTAACCAAAAGTGATATAATTACACTAAATACTCAACATGAGCTTTGTAAATGCAGAATTGTTGATTCTGCAGTAGTGTACCTAATAATATGTCCCTTGTTTATCCGCTTTTCGCCTCAGGGTGGCGTAGCTTGCACGTAAAAAAAAAAGAAGCACTTTCGACACTTTTAATTGCACGTTAAAAAAAAAACGAAGCACTTTCGACACTTTCATAGCTGATAGGAAGGAGCGCCCCCCCTATCGGCGACTGTTGGATCTGCGCAGTGTGAAGCACCTCGCGACCCGACCGAGAACGATTCGATAAGATGGATTGTGTGCCTTTAAACGAATCCAGTGTGTTGTGATGCATTCTTTGTTTAATCACCACCGGGGAGCGTGGTGAAAAATGTGAGAGGCTCCCGAAGTAGAGCAGCACCTGTAGTTGGGGAGCGGCCCATCCATCTTGCTGCAATTGTGGAGGGGAACCAGCGCGTGCGCGTTGCGCGCGCACAGGGAAGACTTATTAGTGGCGAGCTCGCCTATGTGACCTCTTTGGACTTTGAGTGGGCCCACGGTGGAGCGGAGCCAAAAAGACACCACAAGGGTCAAAAGTAGGCCCCGGACTGAATACAATTGAATGAAGTGGAGCACAAGCGGGACCCCCACAACGGGAGCCCCCACCTGCAAACGCGACATTCCGCACCACAATTGCCCAACAATCGCTCTTCCACAAGCAGCTAATAATTCAGCAAAGAATGAGAGACGGTTCCATTTGATGTCACTCATCGCTAGTGTGATAAGTGCTCAGTGTGTGTGTGTGTGTGTGTGTGTGTGTGTGATGTTAGTCACCATCCACGTCGCCGGTGACAGCAGGACATCCATAAAGTGTGTGACAGAATGATTTAGACTCCCAGGTACAGGTGACCCAGTCTATTAGGTACACCTGTAACGGCATCCAATACCACTTTCAAAAGAGTGATTTTAAAAGATTTCAAAAGATTGCATTTTTAAAACGGACATCATCAGAAAGATATCGCAATAATCCGACAATGTTTATGATGTGCTTGTTATCAAATGGGGTGGGTGTACATTTGATGAGTCCTTTTTAATAATAATCATAATGATAATAATAATATTAATAATAAATGTGTATTTTTTGTTACATTTATCTAAATAATTATTTATAATAAAAAAAATATATACTATGTATAAAATATAAATGACTCTATTGCCATAAACATATTAGCACACATTACAATAATTTATCAATAATTAACCGCAATAACATGCGTATCGTTAATATTGTTGCATTTTATTGGATTCAAATGAATATCAACGTGACACAGAGGAAAAACACAAAGAATTGAACAATTAATAAAATAAATAAAACATACATTTCCACCCCTCAGACCGATTACGCCATAATATTTAATAGCAACAACAATAATAATAATAATGATAATAATAATAATAATAATGCATTATATCTAGAGCCGTCTTTCTTGGCACTCAAAAGACACCGTACGGTTTGTTGGCAAAATAAATAAAGGAATATAGTGACCATGCTGAATTTTAAAGCAGTGAGTGTTATTTTAGATATAAATTCAATTAAAATCAAATTGTAACCCTGTTGTCATACATTGTATGATTTTTACAAGACAATTCCATGTGTAAGAATGACATCAGCGTACTGCTTTCCTCAATTTCTCTATAAGTGTCGTCGTCATTGCCTGTGACTTCTGATTGGCTGGGAAAAGTCACATGGTTGTCGTGAGGCCTGCGGCATCCATTTTGGCCTGAAGTTACCCAACAAGGTTCTTTCCTCCTCCAAAAAACCGCACAAATCCAAAATGCGTTTCTTGCTGTACGACAGATGTTTGCGTCCCTCCCCCGTCAATCGGGCCCTAAACGGACGAGGCGTGCGTCTGATAAAAGAGGAGGATCAATAATTCACGTTTGATAATAAAGCAATCAGTGGGCGTCGTTAAGCGCGGCGCGGCCCCGGCAGGCCTCGGCGTGCAACCTCTTGCGGTCGGTCGGGCGTGAGATGAATGCTGCCGAGGAGGCCAAACAAAAGCGCTGCGGCGTCTACCTGAACCGCCGCGCTCCACTTTGATGTGGACCACAAACGCAGCGCTCAGATGAAATATTGATGCCTTTTTTTTTTTCTCTCTCTTTAACAGAGTCCCGGGGGAGCTCGGTGTGCTCCCATGATGTGAGCGTGCGTGTTGAGCTCCATGACTTTTTGTTTGAGGGAGTGTTATTGGTTCTAATGGGCACTATTGAGGATGACCACAAACATGTTGGATGCGCGTCAATCATGCTTTTAATTGGATTGTACATCGCAGTGGTACTTTCAATTCTAATGACCCGACTTCGGATTTGCCGAGTAACTGGGCCGATTTTTGCGCCTTGAGATTCCGATGAAAAATTTGACTTCCAAACTAGGGTGACTAATTTTTCCTGGGACAGTCCCGTTTGAGCCTTGGGTTCTGACGGATTTCACCAACCAGTTGTCATAACGATTCATACATTAAACCCATTAAAAGGGAATTTAACTGTTAAATCCCTTCCTATTTTTTTCCGGATTCACATTAGCATTAAATTGACCTGAACTAGAACTATTTCCTGCTTTTGCACCTAAGAATCATGGGAAATGTAGTCCTACTATCCACCCTGGTTCCCACTCGCTGGTCAGACAACGCAAGCTAAGCTACCTAGCAGTATAATTCCAATGTTACAAAAATGCGTGTCCGGCGCGGGGTAAACGGCACAGCCAGCTTCCAATTGCTGTCGGGACAGAGTGAAAAAATTTGGGATTATGGTGAGTGCATTGCATTGTTTAGCATTGTTGAACTGTCAAACAGGATAGCATTTAGCATTAGCGGTTGGCCCTCCCTGTCAGCCTTGTTTCACTCGCAGGCCTTGCTGGTTGGCAAAGATTGACTAACGATTAAATTTGGTGAAATTGATTGGATATTTAACTGTTGTGGTTTTTAATCTTGAATATCTATATCAATGACAAAAACTGCGATAGAATGTGTATTTCACCAAACAAAATTAACTTTGTCGTATGACAATGTCTGCTAGTTTAATGCTAAGTTGCTAACACACAATACAAAGACTATAGACAAGCTAGCAAAAACGACCATAGATATTTGGGTATTTATAGACCTTTAAACAACTTTGATTTGAAAACAAACGGTAGAACTAACTAAATTTTAACTTAATAAAAAACAAACAAACTCAAACTAAAATCAAAACAAAAATGAAAATTCCAAAACTATAATCCCCCTGATGCTAACACACAATACAAACACTATAGACAAGCTAGCAAAAACGACCATAGATATTTTGGTATTTATAGACCTTTAAACAACTTTGATTTGAAAACAAATGGTAGAACTAACTAAATTTTGACTTAATAAAAAACAAACAAACTCAAAATAAAATCAAAACAAAAATACCCCTGATGCTAACACACAATACAAACACTATAGACAAGCTAGCAAAAACGACCATAGATATTTTGGTATTTATAGACCTTCAAACAACTTTGATTTGAAAACAAACGGTAGAACGAACTAAATTTTAACTTAATAAAAAACAAACAAACTCAAAATAAAATCAAAACAAAAATGAAAATTCCAAAACTAAAATACCCCTGATGCTAACACACAATACAAACACTATAGACAAGCTAGCAAAAACGACCATAGATATTTTGGTATTTATAGACCTTTAAACAACTTTGATTTGAAAACAAACGGTAGAACTAACTAAATTTTGACTTAATAAAAAACAAACAAACTCAAAATAAAATCAAAACAAAAATGAAAATTCCAAAACTAAAATACCCCTGATGCTAACACACAATACAAACACTATAGACAAGCTAGCAAAAACGACCATAGATATTTTGGTATTTATAGACCTTTAAACAACTTTGATTTGAAAACAAACGGTAGAACTGACTAAATTTTAACTTAATAAAAAACAAACAAACTCAAACTAAAATCAAAACAAAAATGAAAATTCCAAAACTATAATACCCCTGATGCTAACACACAATACAAACACTATAGACAAGCTAGCAAAAACGACCATAGATATTTTGGTATTTATAGACCTTTAAACAACTTTGATTTGAAAACAAACGGTAGAACTGACTAAATTTTAACTTAATAAAAAACAAACAAACTCAAACTAAAATCAAAACAAAAATGAAAATTCCAAAACTAAAATACCCCTGATGCTAACACACAATACAAACACTATAGACAAGCTAGCAAAAATGACCATATATATTTTTGGTATTTATAGACCTTTAAACAACTTTGATTTGAAAACAAACGGTAGAACTAACTAAATTTTAACTTAATAAAAAACAAACAAACTTAATCTAAAATCAAAACACAAATGAAAATTTCAAAACTAAAATACCCCTGATGCTAACACACAATACAAACACTATAGACAAGCTAGCAAAAACAACCATAGATATTTTGGTATTTATAGACCTTTAAACAACTTTGATTTGAAAACAAACGGTAGAACTAACTAAATTTTAACTTAATAAAAAACAAACAAACTCAAACTAAAATCAAAACAAAAATGAAAATTCCAAAACTAAAACACCCCTGATGCTAACACACAATACAAACACCATAGACAAGCTAGCAAAAACTAGCACAGATATTTTGGTAGTTATAGACCTTTAAACACCTTTGATTCGAAAACAAACGGTAGCGCCACCTGCCTGACAGCACACGCCAATGACCCGCAGACTTGTCGGAAGAAAATGACAAACAAAATGAAGAGATTAGCAAGACGAGCACTGGATGCGCGTCAGCGAGTGTCCACATTCTTAGGTCTGAAAAGATGTTTACTTTTTGGCGTGAAAAGCCCAAATTGAGTTTTTGTCCCAGTTTCCCGACACTTCGGCCTTGCATGTAACACGATTTGAAGTTTGAAGGGACTTTGCATGAAAGTGACCCACATTGAGACACAAAAGAGAAAAAAAAAAAATCTGAATATTGATAAGTGCCTTGAGTGCTTTTTTTGTCTGTGGAACTTACAAGAGCAACACGCTCCAATCGGAGGAGCCGAGGGAGGATTTATCGCTCTGCCTCCTGATAGACGGCGACCGTAATGACTTGTGCGGCAAAGAACAAGTGGAAGGAAGCGGGAGCGAGGAGGCCGCCGAGGACCCGCGGGCAGCAGATAGTCTGGGAAAGGTCTGGCGGAATCCACGGCGCCGCTCGCCATTGGACTCCATTAGATAATCATATTCATACCACACAAGGCTGCAAAGCCACGCTTCTTGTTTCATGATTCCCTTTTAATCCCGCCTGATAAGGTAGGGGGGGGGGGGGGGGGGCGTGCGGGCTCCTTTTTATGATGCCGTCATTTGGAGTCGGCGTGAAAAGTAAGCCCGCCGGGCGTCGCCGGGCGGGGAAATTGCTTCAATTGCTCAAGTGGTTACACTTTGGACCCTTATTATTTCTCAGGCATGCAAAAGAACCCACAAAATATCCTTTTTGGGGTGACCGAGTGCTCACGCATATCAGAAATTCACATTAATGACCCACTCCAGCAGCCCCTTAATGACCCAATTTGGGTTACTTTGAGCCCAAAACCGTTTTTACACTCTAAAAACAGTTGGGTCAAAAGTAACCCAAAATGGGCCGATCCGATTTATGGGTCAATTTGGTCCAACTTTCTGGGTTGTTTTATCCAAAATGACCCCATTTTTTTTAAGTAAAGGATCTGACCAATAATTATGAGTTGTTTACACTAAAAGACTGATTTCTTGACTCAAAGTTTGGTCAAATTGACCCAAGTAGAGCATTTTTTACCCATAGTTGGGTTATTTTTTGACCCAGCTGTTTTTAGAGTGTATTGTTGATATACAAGTGACTCAACTTATTTTTTTAAGATACAAGCTGTCATTCTCTGTGTGTGTGTGTTTTTTTTTTTAAATGTTATTTTATTCTTTTTATTTTATTTATATGTTTTTTTTGCTTTGACTTTCAAGCCCAGGCTTGAGTTATAACCCACAACCCATTTATGGGTCAAAAGGTGACTGGCTACCACTTTGGGTCAAACTATCAACAAATAAAGAACAGAATTTGTTTTTGTACAAAGCACCCTCAAAATATTGTGTTCTTTTGTCAGTTATTCATTAAAAATGTAACTCTTGGGTCAAATGAATAACCCAAAAAATTAGGTCAAAAGGACCCAAGTAGGGTGAGTCCTTTTTAGACCCATATTTGGGTTATTTTTGGCCCAACTGCTTTTAGAATGTGAATTTTTAGAATTTTTGCCTGTTTTACTACCGCTTCCCCAAATGTGTTTTTTTTTTTCGTTTTTTAGACCAGCGGATGTTGTTGATTTTTCCTTGTGAAGCCCCTTGAGACTCTTTTGTGAGTAAGGCTGATCCACTATAAACAAACTGGAGTTTCAAGAGAATCCCAAAATTGAATTGGAGTCATTCGAACCTCGTCGTTTCAGGAAGTACAAAGTACTGAATGAAAAGTTCCTGAAGCTTGAAAACGGCAGAGAAGGAAATGCGACCAATGGAAGCAACTTTGTAGTTGAAGTTTGCGGTTCATGCAGACGAAAGCGTTTGCTTCCAGTGGCGTCTTTCACTTCGTCCGTCGCGTGTCACGTCGTCAAGAAACATGGCGGCGTGTATTGATTTTCCTCGCACTTGGCCGCGTTGCTCAATAAGCAGAAATTGTCGTGTGTTTTTTTTCTTCTTCTTCCTTTCAGTCAGCCAGAGGACGCTGCGGCTGGCAGGCCTTCGTTCATTTTTTGGAGCGGTGTCAGCGAGAAACGAGCAATTGGGTTGCAGTCAAAACGCATCACTGATGCTTTTATACGTCGAATATTATATACATAAAAGTCAATTGTAATACATAAGTTGTCATATATGTATATATATATGAGTCGTTGAACAATATAAAATATGATTTATAATAAAATATTGTAAATAAATGTTAATAGATGTCAAACTATTACAAGGTAAAGTGCAACAAATGTTGTTTTTATAAGATTTAAAATGCACAATATCAAAAATAATAATATATTGTAAATGTGACGTGCAGCAAAATATAATAAAATATTCTAAGTATAAACACGATAATAAATAAATAAATATAATCATTACATTTTATGAAAATTTATGAACAAAATACTATAAATATTCATTCAACAATATAAAATAGTATCATGTCAAAAAATTATATATTATTAATATAAATTCTACAATTCATAATGCAGAAATATAGTAACATATTGTAAATCAAATCATGTAACAATACATCTAATATATGAAAAATAGATCAAATAAAACATAAAAATATGTCGATATGTTTGATACCACTTATTTCAGACCGATACCAGTACGAATAGTCACCGATACCAAATACCAATACCACAAAAAAAATCTATGGAAAATCATTTTAAACCAATACCTACTGTATACATCACAATAAATATTTTTTCCTTAATTTTTTTAAATGCACATTTTCTGTAGAATGCCCAATAAAATGAATTTAAATAAATAAATGGATAAATATATTTTTAATGAGTCATCTTTTGCACATGTGCGCCTTATGTTGTTGATGGCAAAACTGCCACAAGAGAGCGTCGAGAGTAACAATAACTTGAGGCTTAAGACTTTAAGGCCAGGTCTCGATCTGATACCGATACCTGATATCGGCGCTGGCTCTTTCCACAGCCAACTCGGTAGCTTGGTGTGTGTGTGGTTTCAACATGTGTAGCGACCACTCTTTAATTGGGGTGAGATGCTGGGCTCAAAACGGGGGTGGGGGTCTGTGACGAGACCCCCCCCCCCCCTCCCCTTCCTTTCTTTCTTTCCATTCCCTTTCTCCTCCTCAATGTCTTTGGCGAGCGCAGAGGTGCTTTTGATGTGTGCTTTGGCTCGCCGGGTCCGACTTTGGAATGTGAGGAAGAGCCAACGTTGGGTTAGTCGCCTGCGGGCACAATCGCAATCCCCGAGATCCTGGCCCCTCTTTGATGGAATACTTTGGGGAACCCCGCTCCTCTTGCCCCGTGTGCGCCCCCCCAGCACGCACGCACGCACGCACGCACGCTCCTAACAACAAGGACTTGACGTGACGGGAATGAGGCTGAGATGAGCAGCGGATGACGGCGGAATTACACCACACCCGTTGTCATGGCAACCCGCTCGGTGATTGCACCCTTAATGAATCCGTTGTGATTCTTTCCATCCAGACAACCGAAACTAAATTCCATGAGTTTGTGATGACTGACTCTGATGAGTTTATTGATGGCCGATTAGGAAGCATGATCTCATTCCTTCTTTGATTTTAAATAAATAAATAAATAAAAACTGTACACGCCCACAACGGCACACTAAAAATAAAAAATACATTGGCTTGTGCGCAGCTGTGAAAATACCAACATTTGGTCTAACACACCTCTGCATTGATTTATTTAAATTTAAAATCACCTGTAGAAAATGTTTTAACTTTCTATAAAAAACGTTTTTTGTTACTTATTTTATCACCCCCCCAAAAAAATCATTCAGCCATCATGAAATTAATCATATATTTTTTTTAATGAACGCAATATAAAGAAGTAGCGATCATTAATAAGGCTGTAAAGACATTTTGATCATCTTTTCTCCATTTTTAAACTGCTGCCCCCCCCCCCCCAAAAAAAAAAAAATTTTAACCACACACACACACACACACACACACACAAATTGAAATCCTACTTCCCGCCTTGAGCTTTGCTGGCAGCTCTCCATTGATTAGCGCACCACTTAAGTGGCGTGTTAGCGCATGATTTGCCCGTCTATTGGATCAATCGAGTATATTGATCAGGCTCTTGGGGCGCCACACCATTTATTTATTTATTTTTTCCAAATAGCTTCATCATATTTGCGGTACATAATTGATCTTGCGGGCAAAAGTGAAGCCTCTCACGATTATGATTTATTCATGATTGTTTTTAGTTAACGGCAAAATTCTGTCTGTTTTGAATATTATATTATAACATTAAATTTCATGCACTTTTTTTTTTTTTACTCTTTATTGTCCTGATTGTATTCAAATCCATCACAATGAGTGTTGTTCCTAATATTTTGGTGATTCTATTGAGCTTCCTTTAGCTGCCTTATATGTTTTTAGCATTAGCAGTGATTGTTATTTTAAAGTTTTTTTTAATTGCGATTGTAGTCAATTGCTGTTTCTAATATTTTTGCATTTCTTACAAAGCTGCACAAATGCGACAATATATTAGAAACGTTGTTTTTCTTTGTTTAAGTTGATTGATTTCATAAAAGTATTTTTTTTTGTGCTACGTTTCTAATTTTAGATCAGAGCCCCAAGTAGCTCCCTCTTGTGGTATGCAAAAGAACTACAGTTTGCGTGTTAAATTCACGATTTCATTTCATCTCGAAGAATTGTTTTTTTAAAGCATTTATTTACTACAATTTCAGTGTTTTATCATTCATTCATTCTTTTATGTACGTTATAATTTAATCATTATTTGAGTGCACTTTTAAAAAAAATTGCTATATTTAAGTGCAGTGTTAATGTTCATTATGTACATTTATGGATAAAAATATTGTTCTTGTTTGTGATGTGTTTAAATATTGGTTATGACGGTGGTACCTTAATTTTTTTAGGTGGTACTTCAAGTAATGTTTGAGAACCACACTAGATAATGCAAAGTGTGAAATGCAGGCTCCCTCTAGTGGTTCCCGAAAGATTCACTTCCTAAGTACAGCTTGGTTGTATTTAACTCAATTCGAAGGAAAATGGAATCCTTTATATTGGGAACGATTTAATTTCATTTTACGTGCGATACATTTTAATTAAATTATTAGTTAAGTACGCTTGGTTTGGTTTGGTTCTTCATTGAACACAAAGAAAACACATTCCAAGTCTCAAATATAAATTGAAGTAAAAGAGTTTGTATGTTCAAAAGGGCTATGAGGAAAGTAAGTACACTTATCGTCTTATATTTAAGCACAATCTCAATGTACAAATCTACCACCTTCATGTTCTGGATGACCACTTTGAGCCTAACGTGCTACTATACGTATTTTTAAGGGGTCATTTGGGGTCAAAAAGGTTTAAGGACGACTGCACGTCATGCAGCTTTTCAAAATGATGATGGGTGCAAATGTACACACTTCGGTGTTGTTTCGTTGTGGAAAAAAAAATAAGTTGAGTCAAGTAAATGGAAGCAGAAGGAGGGAGAAAGAGGGGGGGTACAAAAAGGGGGAGGAGGAGGAGGAGGGGGGCTGTGTGGAGTTGAAGGAGGGAGGAGTCAAACGGGGGAAGGAGCAGCTGGAGTTGCACACTTCGTCCTCTCTTCTCGAGAAAAAAAACAAAAACGCAACAAGACCGGAGTGACGCGCGCACTCTTCTTCTTCTTTCTTTCTTTCTTTCTTGGGGTGACCGTACACTTTTAGTGGCGGGCTGCAGCGGACGCTTGCTTGTCCGACGGCCCTTGAAGGCAGCAAAGGCGCCCAAAAGAACAAGAAGAAGAAGAAGACACGAAAGAAGAAGAAGAAGAGGAGGAGAAGAAGAAGGAGAAGAGGAGGACCAACTCTGGCTGCCCCGTTTGGGAGTTGCGGCGTGGAAAAGGGAGAAGAAGGAGGAGGAGAAGGAGAAGGAAAAGAAGAAGAAGAGGTCCCGGGCTCGTCCAGAGGCGCATCTGCACCCCACCTGAAGAGGGAGGAACCCCCCAAAAAAGTGACCATAAAGACACGTCAAGTAAGTCTCGCCGATTCCACACGCATTGACATACTTTTTTCTTCTTCTTCGTTTTTTTTTGCTCATGAAAAGTTCCTCTCAAAGTTGGACTCCCCCCCCCCCCCCATTCCCCCCTTCCCCTTCAAACTTGCTCCAAAGTTTTGCAATACAAACGAGGACAATTTTAATTCATGTTGTCTGTTGGAAAAGACGAGAAAATGATTTGGAGCAGCTACAACTTTTTTGGGTGCACACTGGGAGAAACGTGTGTGTGTGGAGAAAGTGTGTAGAGTGTGTGTCTTGTGGGGGCCGCATGTGTGATCATATTTCACTGTGTGTGTGTGTGTGCGTGTGTTTCGGACTTGTTAAAACCGTTAACAAGAAGCCGCACAAACACACAATATATTTCATACATTGTTATGATTAGCATTAGTATTCGCAGTTGCGTGTGTGTGTGTGTGTGTGTGTGTGTGTGTGTGTGTGTGTGTGTGTGAAGAAGACACACTCCGAATGTATCTCACAGGCAATAATAACTGTTATTATTACAATTATTATTATTAGTTGCAGTTGCATTTTTGCTTTTATTGCGTGTTGTACTTTATGCTGAAACTGCGACTCAGAAGTCACACGCTCGCACGTGCACAAAAACACACAATGTATCGCATATGCTTATCATCATCACGGCTAATATTGTTGCTATTATTTTTAGGATTAAGATTATTTGTAGCAAAAGGTCAAATGCGTCAGATGTGTCGGTATGTGCGTATGCGTGTGTGCCTCACACACTCATCTCGCACTTTGAGTGTTTTTAGCATTATTATTATTATTATTATTGATATGAGTTGAAGTTAAAACTACTCAAATGTGTATCTTTGCTACAGTTGTGTTTGTGTGTGAAAACATGACCAAGAACACACACACAGACAAACTGTGTATTATTGACATTATTATTATTATTATATTATTGTTATTAGTATTAGTTGCAGTTAAAAGTACAATAATGAATTGTGAATGTGATACACAGGATTAAAATTGAATTGCCACTTTTTTAAAATCATATAATTGAAAAAAAAAAATCGGTATAATCCAAATAAATAAAGAGAAGTCGTTTTCACAGCTATTGCTTAAGGCAACATCATAAAAAATGAAAAGCGTCTTGAAGTGTTGCTCCATGTGATCGTATCAATTTTTATTTTTATTTTTTTTAAAGGAAATTGCAATTTTCCCAAATCTAAAGTCAGGAATGTGAAATCCCAGCATTGCATGACTCACGCGTGTGTTTATGCACAAGGGGGCAAGTTTATGTTCATTTTTTTTTTTAGGCGGGATGTTGGGGGGGGCGAAGCGGGGGGGGGGTGTCCACATGAAAAGCGTCCACATGTGGAGATATTTTGTTTGAAAGTCGCGGCCAGCTGCTCCACATTTGAGGTGCTCGCTGGCTTCTCGGGTTTCCTCCTGCGCCGCAATCTTCTTTTTCACACCTGGGACATTATCAGCAAAAGAAAAGAAAAGAAAAATCTCCTTTTCGATACCTTTTAGGAGAAGATTAATTGCCCAAAAAGTTTTTGTTTAAAAAAAAAAAAAAAAAAATCCAATTGTTTCAAGTATTTTATGCTATGAAAAAAAAAAACTACTCTTATTTGTATTTTCTATACATTGTAAATATTGTTTGCATTTTACATTTTACCAAAAAATATTTTAACAATTAAAACAAACGTTGCGAAGATATGTTATCAAAATATAAAATGTAAAATTGTTGTTTTATTTTTTTATTTTTGTAATATATGGATATTTATTTAGTTTTATTAATTAAACATGCAAAGCATGAAGAAGACATTGCGGATGCCTGAAAATAATTTGACAGCACAAAAAAATTAGTACCACATGGCCAAAAATGTTAGGGGGGGGGGGGGATCTTCAAGTGAGCTTTGTGAAAATCCAACTCATCAATTTCAACTATTCTACATTAGCTGTCAATTTGGTTTTGGTGTAATCATAATAATAATCATAATCATAATACAGTAAGGAGCAAAAATATGCAATGCAATTCACAAGATAAATGTTGACACGAATTGTTTCATTTAAGGGCAAAAGTCAAGGGGACTGATGCCAAACAGGTGCGCCCTCCATAAAAAAAAACCACGAGACGCTGATGAATGCGCCGGCGTTGAAGATTCGAATCTCCATGACCAGGATTCTTTTCTTTTTTTTCTCCCCCCAACACGGACATCATAGCAATATTCCCGATAGCGTTTATCTCAACTTGAAAAGTCCAAATTATGCAGAGTTTGTGCTCGCCCCCCTCCCATTCCTACCCCCATGTGCCCCGCTGCCCCCGCAGAATGGAGGCTGTCATGTTAATGCGAGGAGGTGACATTCTATTAGCTTCTTGAGCTATGGCCTCTCCTCACACGCGCACGCGCACGCACACACGCGCGGGGAGAGCGAGCGGGTGCGTATCAGGCGAGCGGCCCTAATGAGTCCTGTTGTGGTGCTAATGCTGGCGTTGTGCGAAGGAAGTTGACTTTTCCTTTGGAGATAATCGTCTGCTTGTCGTGGCTTGTTTGTTGTTTGTGCTAACAACCAAGCGTGCCTGCATTCAAACCTTCCACAGGTGAGAATCCGGCACGTAAAGGGACCAGGTGACTAAAAAAAACAACAACTTTCACTCGTCCCACACGCTTAAATGACATTGAAATTCATGATCACACACAAGGAATAACTTGTTTGCACACCCCCCCCCCCCCCAAAAAAAAAAAAAGATAATAGGCGTTCTTGCTTCAAGTTATTTGTCACTTCCAGTTGAAGTTTACTGTGAAACTAAAAATGAAATATTTCAAATGTAGACACTGAACTGCTCAGTTAAAACATATAACAACAAAAGTCCACTAGCTAAATGCCAGCCTCCCCCAAAAAAAAAAAAAAATCACGTTTTTTAAATTTATTTATTCAGTTTTTAAATACAGAATTTCCTGCATTGAAAGTCATGAAATGGATTTTGCTAAAATGAAGGCCCTAAATGGCCTTAAAAGTAGAGCGCTCCAGAAAATAAATAAATAAATAAAAGTAGTAGGGCTGGGTATTGATTCAGATTTCCAAAATGGATTCCATTCGATTCAGAAGGGCCCGATTCGATTCACGATTCACATTGATTCTCAATTCAGTTAAGGATTTCATGCCAATAGCACCAAAGTACCAATTTTACTTTCATAAAATAAAAAAAATCGGTTATCGGCGCCTTTGACTACCGATAATCGAAAAACTCATATCGGTCTATCTCTATCTGAAAGTCACATTTTTGAAGACTTCCTCTTTCGCTTTGATTTGGCCGCAGAAGAAGACGAGAGGACGTCGGGGGTGAAAAGCGTCCCAAAACGTGCGTGCGAGCGGGCGGGGGCTGGCGGGCGGGTTCCGTGGCTGCGCAGGAGGGCTCCTCCTCGGCCCGCTAATCCCCCGGCCGGCCGTCCCTTCAGGGCATGCCTCAGATCTGCCTCCGCGCGGACCGGCCCAGCTCCGACGGCCCATTTAATATGCTATGTGTTCCCCCCTCCCCGCTCCAACCTCCAAACCATCATTGTCCCAGAGCGGGACCCCGATATCCCCCCCCCCACCCCTTTTCCCCCCAGCTTCAAGGAGCTGCTAAAGGCACCTTTCAGGCCTAGCGATGTCTTTGGATAAGACGCACGCACGCACGCGCGCACGCACGCACGGTAATTTCAGATATGTCGACCCCAGCCGAGACGCGCCTTCCGCTTGCGTTTGCCCTCCGCGACCTTTTGCTTAATAGGCCGCAAGCCAGGCTGGCGCTCAGAGGAGACGCTGACCTCGGAACGAATCTTCTTTCGGGTTCGACATACTCACTTGCTTGGTCCCCCCCCAAAATGTGGCATGCAAGGTACACACACATGATGAAAATCAGGACACATTTAAAAGGCCCAATTAGAGGATCGCTAAAAAGATGATCATGAGTGATTATCGATTATCGCGTGTCGAGACGAATTTTTCCTCAGTTGGGGTTGACAATCGTAAAGCGGAGTATACACATACCGATAATTTGGCTAAATTTGAGCATTTCTTCCCTTCCGTTCCGATTAAAGTCAGCAAAGGGCAGAGATGATCTTAAGCAATTTCCTTGTGGTGTGAGGTTTGTTAGGAGTGATTTCTTATCGTGTGAGCCACATTTGAACTTTTTTTTTTTTTTGCACTTCCTTTCGAAGTTAGCCAATGGCAGATTGTTGGTTGTTTCTAAAAGATTTTTATGAGCAATTATCTTATGGCGTGGCATGTGCTAAAAATGGATTTTTCCAACTTTATCAGCTCAGGAAAGGGCAAACTACAAGATCTCCAAAGATGATCCTTAGTGATTATCATGTGTGGTAAGAGTGAATTTTCTCCTTATGATCGAAATTTGAGCATTTCTCCCCATTTCCAATCATAATCGAGCTAACATTTTTTAATTGAAGTTGAAGCCTCGGTTGTTGGGTGTCTTTGGAAGATAATCCTTAGTGATCCTGTGGTGTGGAGTTTCCTCCTTAATCTGCTTGGGGCTAACAATCGTAAATGCTAAACCTGTTCAATATTTAAAGTGAAGTTTACATATACAAAAGGAAAAACTACTCAATCTCAAAAGATGATCCTAAGTGATTATCATGTGGTGTGGTAAGAGTGAATTTTCTCCTCATGAGTGAAATTTGAGCATTTTCCCCCACTTCCAATCACAATCGAGCTAAAATTTTACCTCATTTCCAAACAAAGCTGAAGTTGAAGCCTCGGTTGTTGGATGTCTTTGGAAGATAATCTTTAGTGATTATCCTGTGGTGTGGGGGTTTCCTCCTTAATCTTCTTGGGGCTAACAATCGTAAATGCTAAACCTGTTCAATATTTAAAGTGAAGTTTACATATACAAAAGGAAAAACTATCTCCAAGGATGATCCTAAGCGATTATCATGTGGTGTGTTGGAGTGAATTTTTCTTCCTGTGAGCCGAATTTTTCCTCACTTCCAATCATAGTCAGCAAAATCCAGACTCAGTTGTCTCTAAAAGATGATCCTGAGTGATTATCCTTCTGGTGTGGAGAGTTTTAAAAGTTTTTTCTCTTTCTCTCTCTCTCTCCTTAATTTTGCTCGAAAAATGGTCAAAGCTGACAATCATAAATGCTAAACTTATTCAATATTTAAAACAGCGAATGCGCATACCGATAATCGGGCCGAGCAAATAAAGTCAAAGTGAAGCCTCGATTGTTGGACGTCTTTGAAAGATGATCCTGACTGATTATCTTGATTATCTTGAGGGATTTTTTTTCCTCTTTAATCTGTTTGAGAAACAGTCGGGGCTGACGATCGTAAATGTTAAACCTGTGTTTTTAATTTCCTCACTCTATCTGTAATTGCCTTCGACGCCACAAGATGGCGCCAAAGCCCAGTCTAATAGAAACGTCATATATTATTTTTTTTTATTAACGAAGTATGCGTACATCTCGATGTGTTTCCCTGCTCGGCAAAATTGCATGTCGATTTTTTCCATTTCTGTGCACTCTGGCATCTGCAACAGGAAATGGCGTTTGTTTGAGTAGAGCGCCTTGTTGTCTTTTCTGACGCAGGACAGCGAACGCCATCCGAATGTCTACCCCCCCCCCCCGATCCCGTCCCGGTCCGTAAAAGCTTGGTTACGGCTGCCGGGGTGTGAAGTGTGGCGCAAGAGGTGAAGTGTTTGGCTTCAGGCGCGAAGGAGGGGTTCGAGGGGCCCCATTTGTCGAATGCAAGACGGGGGGGGGGGCGGGGAGGTCGGCGCTTGTTTTTGCACATGTCGCCTTGTGTCGTTTTTGACGGGAACCGCCTGTGAGGGACGTTTTTTTTTTTTTTTTTTTTTTAAGGGCGGGGTGTCAATGGGCTCTTTGAGTTTGTAAAGAAAGAAACTAGTTTCATCAAGTGTCGTTTTGATACATACTATATTATTCATGTGATTTGGTTAGTGTGCGTGTGAGCATCTGGGCGTGAGTTGTGGCCTACAGCAGCTCTTTGCGAGTGTTGGCGAGGAATAAAACATTTGACAGCAGTCGAGTTTCCTGAGTTGACTGAGAATCGAAATTTATTTTGTTAATTTGTTGTTTTTGTCGTGCTCCATTGATGTCTGGAAATGTACCAACTCTCCTTGCCCACATGTGAGGGCATCACAGTACCTTAATGACTCCATTTTCTAATTTCACTTAATTTTGCCTCAAGTGTTCATCACTGCCAAGGGAACATTAACACAGTGTTGAAATTAAAATTTTTTTTTTTGTGGCATGAATTCCCGCTAGACCGAGTATCGTCTGGGCTGATTTTCGGGCCCGCTAACGCATCGGCCATTTTGAAGAATCATACGGCCGATTAATAGATCCATTTAAAAAAATCAGGGAACTAATTATTAAAATTTTCAGAGATGCTTCTGACCCTGGGAAACTCTCTGCTTCTTCTGTCTTTATTTGAAAGTAAAAATTTAATACTTCAGATATTTAGAAATTTTAAAAGCTTTTTATTTAAATTTAGAAAGCAAACCAAACCAAACAAAAACAACAATTTGTGATACCAATATTTTCCCTTTGTGGAATTGAATATCGGCTCCAAATATCGGTTATCGGCGTCCTTGACTACTAATAATCGGTATCGGTATCGGCCCTGAAAAAAACATCGGTTTATCTCTATTTATTGGGTAAATTATCTATCTTTTCTACGCTGAAATAATAATGGGTGTCAATCATATGCGTATTTTCGCCAACCCGGGTCCCGCCCCAAAAACATGACATGCAAATATCTTGCAAAAATAAAGTTAAACGCGACTGAAGTGACGAGCACTCGTAGCAACACTTTGAATGGCGTTCTGCATTGAAGGCCCGAATGGTTTGTAGTGGCGGCCTTTCATTTTTTGAGCCCCGCCGCTTCCCGGGGTGGGTCTGAATGAGGGGCCCATTGTCGGGGCGGCTTGGTTGGGGGGGGGATTAATACCTGAAAGGAGCCCCCAGCAGCCCCTGCTTTTCCCCGCTGTTCATTTCCGCACAGGTCGGAGAGTGTTCTTCTCGCGCTCCTATCTTGTGAAGAATGCCGACGCAAGCGGGCGGGTGGGCGGCGTTCAACGGCGCCTCGTCGTCCTCAACTCGGAGAAACAAAAGAAGGACTCGACTACCGGAGCAAACTTCTGCCCCCAGCCTCCCCGCGCCCCCACTTTGACAGCGCAGCATTTGAAGACTAATCGTTTTTTTCTCATGCAAAGCATGCTGTTTTAAGGGTGGGGGGTTTGGGGGGTGGGGGGGGGGGGTTGCTTGTGGGTCCGGGTTGGGGATGGGGAAGGGGGTGTTGTGTTTTAACAATACTCCACGGGGAGTGAGGAACAGGGTTTTGGGGAGGGTGCAAGGGGGGGGGGGGGTTCTACCGCTCTGCTTTGCTCTGTAGACAAAGCCCAGTTCCTTTCAGGGCTGCAGGGAGGAGGGAGGGGTGGGGGGGGGGTGGTCTCGGGAGGGAGAGGGGGTCTTGAATCCAAGTTCCTAGAAAGAGAGGGAAACATTTTTAATGACAGTTTGTCATCATGCCGCTTGAACTTTACGGTGAAATTGTGGGGGCGGGCGGCCTTGTGCTGACAGGAAAAAATGTATGAAGAAGCAGAAAACATTGTGTGTAGAACACCCCAATACCCCCCCCCCCCAAAAAAAAAAAAAAAAAAACGACCTCCACTAGTCCAACCAGTTTTGCTTTTTATTAAAAACGTATGTAGTTGTGCAAATGGAATCTTGTTTTTTCCCCGTAAGTATGACGTTTTCACATAGCAAAATACTTAAACATACGCTTTTCCTCTCTCTCAATGTGAAATCAAGGGGGGGGGGGGTGCGCGAGGGGGTGCGCGAGGGGTGCGCCGGCTTTTTCGGGATGTCTGGCTTAGAAAGTTTGTGAAAGACTAGCATTCTTTTGAGGTTGACGATTATTTTTGGTGGCCTCATATGCAATTTGTGCGTGCGTGGAAGTGGGGGTGCGCTGTTTTCATTGCCATGTTGAAGGAGGCTTAAAAAAAAAGTTTGAAAAGACTGACTTGACTTATTTGTTGGTTGTTATGTTGACTTTACGTCTCAGCAGTCCAGACAAAGTAGCGGGCGAGACAACTTTATGTCAACTTGTATATGAGGTGGTGCGCCATCAGGCGATAAAAGTTGCCTGGATAAAAAAAGTATGGCAAAGATTGCCATTTATATTTATTACGCTATGTTATGTTCCATTTGTTCATGTATATGAGGGTGTGTACAGAGGGGGGCGCATTATCTCAAAATGTTAATGGGGGTGCGTCGCTGAAAGAATTTGATTGTCTTACACGCTTAACACTTTTATCGTTTTGTTGACATTGTGGTCGTCGCAATAATGAACTCATGCTGACATGTTGAAGGAGGCGCACCGGTACCCAATTGAGGATATAAATGTTTAAGGGGTGCACCAACTGTGTAGAGATGTGGAAAAGGGGGTGTAGTGGAAATGACTACCTTACATGCTGAATTATTTTGTTGCCGTCAGTTCCTGTGAACGAGGAAGTGGGTGCGCACGAGAAAGTGGGTGCGCCACATCTGTTGGGATGTTGAAACGGTCGCGTGGCTTAAAAGGTACAGCAAATACTGGTTTACGCATTTGTCGCTTCATTTATTATGTGGACATCAGTCCGCATGTATGGGGTGTTTGGGGGGGGGGGGGGGTGCGCCACCTCTGTCAGGATGCAGTTTTGTTGGAAGTAGATCTTATTCACGGAGAAAGCCAAATAAATTCATTATATTCCCACTTTCACCATATGTGGACGTTGTAAAAAAGCTTCTGTGGCCACCAAGGCGTCTATTTGTCAAAGGTGGATGACTCCCCCCCGCACCCCCCCCCCCTCGCACCCACCTGAATCCTCACCACTTTTCCCACACGTGCGCCTAGTCATTGTCTGGACCCAGGCAGGACATTAGTCACCGCGGCCTCTGGGAGTCCTGACTGGGACCCCGAGGAGCCAGGTTAGGAAAAGGGGCGGGGGGAAGGTGGGGGGGGGTCTGTGAGAGGTGCACCGCTCGCATACTGTATGTTGCGGGTCAAATTGACCCATTTTTCCTCCTCTCCACAAAATAAAAAGCGGGGAATGTGGGATGTGAAGTGAGTGTGTGGGAGAGGGACCACTGAGGGAGGTGCGTGTGTGTGTGCGCGTGCGTGTGTGTGTGTGTGTGTGTGTGTGTGTGTGTGTGTGTAGCTGCACCTCGGGGCTCAGCAGTGTGTAAGCCCCTCACTAGCACCCCCCCAAAGCTGCTTTCACAAAGAGATTTACAAGACAGCTCTCCGGTGTGTTGGGCTGCCCTGCATGATAAGTGGACGACTCGCAGCCGGCCACTGCGCGCGTGTGTGTGAGTGTGCGTGAGTGTGTGTTCACAAAAATTGACCTTTCTTGTGCGTGTTTTTTTCTTGTGTGTTTGCGAAGGCCTGGCGCACGTTGACAAGGGATCGTCTTACCTTTTAGAATTATTTATAAAGCTTTTATGTGTGTGGCACCTCTAAGTCTCTGTCTCCTCCCATTACTGGATACGACTTTACCTGTGCGCACCCACAACCCCCCCCCCCCTTTTTTTTTTTTATGCCACCAAAAGCACCCACATCATCTAGAGGGTCTTAATCCTCAAGGCCGAAGGTAAAATGGGGCCAAAATACACTTGTTAGGTCAACAAATGGACTTTACAAAACGGTGTGACCCCGACAAGTTTTTCATGATGTGAATAATCGCTAAGTCGATTTTTGTTTTGGGTTGTGAGCAAAAACTGTGGCCACAATTTCACAGCAATCAACAGTTCGGCAGTCCAATTAGTCTTCAAAAAAAGTAAACAAAATTCAAAGAGTATCACCTGCGGCGTATTTGACCAAACCACGTCAATTTGTCTTGCTAGCTTAATGCTAACACACCGTGCAAAAGCGCCAAAGACGGGCTAACACAACTAGCATCGCCGTTGAGGTCATACAAACCAATTGAAATGGAGAGGAAAAAAAAGTTTCTTAAATGGTTTTTGCTTATAAATATCAATGTTTTCCATGTAAAACTGGAGGAAATTTGGTTAAAAGTACAATATATAAAAAAAAATATTGAAAAAAAGTCTGCAAATATACTTCTTTGTATATTTTTATGTAAGTCTCATACTGCCCCTGGTGGACAAGGCACACACAACAGAACCAGTTTTAATTAGCCATCCATCCATTTTTCGAACCGCTTATTTTATGATATTCCAAATTAAACTTTAAATGTTGAAGGCTTAAAAATGTGGGGGAATACTTATTTAAGTATTTTGTTTACCTTCTACTAAATCATTTTGCGCACGTGAGGCCGAATGGGGTGCGCCACCTGGATGTCTAAAGGGGGTGCATGTTTTAAAAAGTTTGGCAAATTTCGGATTACAACAGATTTCACGTTTAAAACATTAACATTTCTATGTGGTGTTTCTGATCCCAATGCTAACATGTAGCCATGCTAACCCTAAAATGTCTTTTTAATGCGGAACCAAACTTTTTTTTTTTTTCCCATTTTGTCTTATTCACACTCGACAGAGCATTTTTGGCATGAGAGAGGCCCCGAGAAGTCGGCGCCGACCCGCCGCATATGGCGTGTATTATAGGCTTTCCCTCCTGATCCCCCCCCCCCCCCGCGCGCCCTCGCTGCACGCACCTAGCGAAGTTTGCGCGTTTGCCGGGGTTTATGTTAATGTTGCTTTTATTGAAAGAAGCTGCGATGTGATTAGAGTCCTGCATGCTCTGTCATCCCTCTGGCATTTGTGTGTGCGTGTGTGAGGGGTGGCGGGGGCGGCGGTGGGGGTGCGGGGGGGGGGGGGGATCAATGCAAACCAGCTAACGCGGGCTAATAAGCCATTAGCGCCGCCATTGTTGGGGACATTTCCATATGAGGACCCGCAAGACTTGGGAAACTGTGGCGTTGTATCCGGGAGCGACGGCTGATTGCGCGGGTGAGCAATGGGGCCGTCGTTCTCGGGGTGTGAGGACGGGTGAGCTTATTATCCCGCGTTCAACTTCCAATTAACTTGCACAATCCTCGCACGTCTTCATTAAGTCACAATCTTCTTCCTCTTCTCTCACGTCAAACGGCTGACAATAAATACAGCCACATGCAGGGAGCTGGGAAAAAAAAAATGTGGGTGTTGTAAAACCCACATCCCACACGGATGTGATGTCCCGGGGGAAAAGTGTGGGTGTTGATCCCTCTCACTTGCAAAATTGTTGGTGTCGAACCCTTTTCTGGGGGGGGGGGGGGGGGTGTGGGTGTTGATCCTTTCATCGAGAAATGCATGGCTGTTGAACCTTGCTACCAGGAAATAGTTTTAGTATTAAACTCACTGGTAAAAGTTCGGGTGTTGAACTCTTGTGTTGCAAAACCCACATCCCGCACGGATGTGATGTCCCGGGGGGAAAGTGTGGGTGTTGATCCCTCTCACTTGCAAAATTGTTGGTGTCGAACCCTTTTCTGGGGGGGGGGGGGGGGTGTTGATCCCTCTCACCTGCAAAATTGGTGGTGTCAAACAAACCCTTTTCTGGGAAAACATTTTTTGGGGGTGTTGATCCCTTTCATCGGGAAATGCATGGCTGTTGAACCTTGCCACCAGGAAATAGTTTTAGTTTTAAACTCACTGGTAAAAGTTCGGGTGTTGAACTCTTGCACGTCAAAATGTGTGGGTGTTGCGAAACCCACATCCCACACGGATGTGACGTCCCGAGGGAAAAGTGTTGAACCCTTTCACCCAGAAATTTGTTGGCGTGGAAACCATTTACTGGGAAAAATGTGGGTGTTGAACCCTTTCACTGGGAAATGCATGGCTGTTGAACCTTGCTACCAGGAAATAGTTTTAATTTTAAACTCACTGGTAAAAGTTCGGGTGTTGAACTCTTGCACTTCAAAATGTGTGGGTGTTGCGAAACCCACATCCCACACGGAACGGATGTGATGTCCCGAGGGAAAAGTGTTGAACCCTTTCACCCAGAAATGTGTTAGCGTGGAAACCATTTACCGGGAAAAATGTGGGTGTTGAACCCTTTCACCGGGACACACATAGGTGCTGAAACACCCACATCCCCCCCCGTTGCAATGGCCTTGGAGAAAAGTGTGGGTATTGAACCCTTTCATCGGCAAATGCATGGGTGTGCCACCAGGATAAATTCTGGTGTTAAACCCTTTCATTGGTAATAGTTTGGGTGACTTCTTTCACTTCAAAAAGTCTGGATATTGCAAGACCCACATCCCCCATGGGTGTGTTGGGAAATTGTGGGTGTTGAGCCCTGTTACCTGAAAAAGTGTGGGTGTTTTAGCACACCCTTTTCCACATGAAATGGTTCAACATGGGGGTGTGGCAGTACCCACAGTTTCCCCGTGATCGGGTAATTCACCAAGTGAACAAATGGTGAGAAACGGAATGTGCCTGGTCAAGTGTTTTTAAGAGAAACTTTATTTTTTTGACTTTTTTGGAGCTCCCCATCTCTCCAGGGGTGTCACACCCGGGGACACCCGCACTTTTCATGGAGTGGTCTCTGCTCGTGCTCCATGTGGATGTTGGGACTTTCTCTCTTCTTATTTTCTTTGTGTGCCTCGTTGCTTCCCCAGTACGCAGCTGAGACTTTTTGATGGCTTTCCCATCCGTGTGCATGCACGTGTGTGTGTGTGTGTTCAGGTGGGGTGCAGAAAACCCTCGTGGGACCCCCGGTGTGTGTGCGTGTCTGCGTGTGTGCTCAACAAGTCAGCGTGGCGCCGGCGCGTAACGCGGCCGATATGAAAGCGAGGGGAGAGCCTCGTCTCCAAAGTCGGCGGGACGTCATCGTGAGAGTTGCGCTGGGCTTTTGATGTGCACGCACCTCCACTGCCGTCGCTTCCGCGCCGCCGGAGGAGTCACGCTCAGGCACACACGCACACACTGGGGGTCTCACAGGATTTGCTGCATTCCGCCTACACAAACACACACACACACACACACACACACACACACACACACACACACACACACACACACACACACACACACACACATGTATGCACATCATCGGAAAGCCACTTAAAGCAGCAAGTAGCTTCAGGATTAACTGAAGGCATCTTAAGGAGTAACTTGAGGCAACTTATGCAAAAATCGAAGGCACCTGTGAGTGTAAGTTAATGTAACTTAAATGAGTAACTTAAGTACTTAAGGCATATTCAAGAGTAATTGAAGGCATCTTAAGGAGTAACTTCAGACAACTTAAGGAGCCATTTAAAGGCAACTTAAAGAGTAATTTAATGCATATCAAAGAGTAACTTAAGGAGCAATTTAAGGCATCTTAAGTAGGCACTTAAAGGTAACTTAAGTAATTTAAGGAATTTAAAGCATATTCAAAAGTAATTGAAGGCATCTTAAGGAGTAACTTGAGGCAACTTATGCAAAAATTGAAGGCACCTGTGAGTGTAAGTTAATGTAACTTAAGTACTTAAGGCATATTCAAGAGTAATTTAAGGCATCTTAAGTAGTCACTTAAAGGTAACTTAAGGAATTTAAAGCATATTCAAAAGTAATTGAAGGCATCTTAAGGAGTAACTTGAGGCAACTTATGCAAAAATTTAATTTAAGGCATAGTCACATGTCAAAGGTAAGTTAAGGTAATTTGTGGAGTAACTTAAGGCATTTTAGGGAGCCACTTAAAGGCAACTTAAGGAGTTGTAGGCACATGAAAGAGTGTGTTAAGGTAATTTTAAGGAATAACTTAACACGCCGTACCTGTAAGTGACTTGAGGCATCTTATGGAAAAATTAAGGCAACTGACGGCAACTTAAGGAGTAACTTGAGGCAACTTATGCAAAAATCGAAGGCACCTGTGAGTGTAAGTTAATGTAACTTAAGTACTTAAGGCATATTCAAGAGTAATTTAAGGCATCTTAAGTAGTCACTTAAAGGTAACCTAAGTAATTTAAGGAATTTAAAGCATATTCAAAAGTAATTGAAGGCATTTTAAGGAGTAACTTGAGGCAACTTATGCAAAAATTAAATTTAAGGCATAGTCACATGTCAAAGGTAAATTAAGGTAATTTGTGGAGTAACTTAAGGCATCTTAGGGAGCCACTTAAAGGCAACTTAAGGAATTGTAGGCATATAAAAGATTGTATTAAGGTAATTTTAAGGAATAACTTAACACGCCGTACCTGAAAGTGACTTGAGGCATCTTATGGAAAAATGAAGGCAACTTAGAAGTAGCTTGCGATATTTAGGATTAAGTTAAGGTAACTTAAGGAGTAACTTGAAGCAAGTTCAGGAAAAATTGAGGGCAACTTAAGAAATATCTGAAAACATATTCAAGAGTAGGTAACTTCAGGAGTTACTAAAAGGCAACTGAAGGAGTAACCTAAGGAGAAACTTGAAGTAATATCATTCATGCTAAGGAGTGAGGTAGCTTCATTCAAATGAAGGCGTACGTCGAAGCAAACTCGCCATGTGATGCTTCGGTTGTCGTAGTGACGGCGTGTCCTCCTTCCCGCCGGGCAGGAATGTCGGTGCCGTCTCCGAACAGATAAGGTGGACGTGCGGCCGGAGAAAAGTCATCGCTCTCAGCATGCTCGGAATGCGTAACCCACCGTTTACCCCCTGGAAGTCTTCCCATCCGTGCAGGAAGTGCAACATTAAAGCCTTGCCATTCCATCACCCAACCCCCCCCCCCCCTTCCCGCCACATTCCTCCCGTGGCACATTTCAGACCGGGCCTCATCGAGCATTCCTTTACATCCCCCGGCTTGCTTTCTTTCTTGTCCGTCCGCACGCGTTTGGGTCGGACTTCATCACGCCGCAGCCTAACGTCGGGACTCGGACTCGACGACTTCATCTGGTCCAATTTGAAAGCCTTTAATGCGCTTTAAATGGCGCCGCCCGGGGGCCAGCGCGGGAATTAATAAGAGCCAATAAAGCCGGCCGCTGGGGCATCCGGTCCAGTCTTTAAGTAAACATTATGACTTCTCGCTGCAGTGGCGGGGCGGGGGCGGGGGCGGCGGGGGCTGTTGATGATTTGCGGAGGCGCTCGGGAAGAGCTCATTTCTCACTTAGCCTTCCTGATGGGACGAGCTAATAGGCCCTCGCCTGATTGTCTGCCGCCGTGATTATTGCGCATTATCGCGCCCCTCCGGCACTTGTTGTCGGGTACCTCGGCCTCGGAGACGCTCGCTCCACGTCGCCATTAATCAAGCCGCCGTCTCAATGCAAGTGGAAGTAGACGAGAGTAACTTAAGAGGCGACGGAAGACTAAATAAAGGCATCAAAAGCGTTATTTTTAAGGAGTAATTTAAGGCAGTGGATTTGAGTTACTGAAAGTAGGAAGTATAAGGAAACATAAAGAGTAACGGAACAGATTACTTTAAGCAGAGGTGGCAAATCCAGGTGCAGGAAGTAAAAACACCGCCACAGTTTGGCTTTAGCCTCAGGTGCTAGTTAGCTAGCTCCCTAGCTAGCTCCCATGGTGCTCGTTTACCTGCTAGGTAGCTAGCTAGCGCCAGGGGCTAAAGCCAAACTGTGGCAGGGTTTTTAACTTTCTGGACCTAGATTTGCCATCTCTGATTTTAAGGCAGTTTAAGTATCTTAAGGTAATTTAAGGAGTCATCCAAATAAAATAATTTAAGACAAGTAAAGGAGTAATTAAGGATTCATTTGTGGCAATTCAGGGATAATATGAAGACAACTCAATGAGTGAAAAAAAAAGATGGAAAAAGTTCCCCTTTAAGATGCCAAGTGGACCCAGGCACGGCACGGATTTGCCGGAAAACTTTCCCAAGGACCTTCCTTCCGTGTTTTGCTGAAGTCCTAATCTGCAGTTTGCTGAATAAGCATTTCTGCAGCCCCGTCAAGAAAGTGTCGTATCAAAGGCAAACAGGCCGAAATATATAAATAATACTTTAATATGCTTTGTGGTGGAGTCGGAACACAAGCAAAGGCTGCCATTGTGGAGCGCCCGCTTTATTCGGGCCTTATCTGCCGTGTAGCCGGCGCGGCAAAAAAAAAGGAAAAAAGAGGCGTCGTGTAAGCGTCGCGATTACATCGAGCGGGTTTGTTACGCAGGAATGTAAGTTGCGCTCGGGTCCCCGGGCGGCATTGTGCGGCAAGTAGAGAGGTCCGCGGCTCGCGGGGATAATCCTATTAGCGCCGCTCAAAGCCACTGTTTGTCCTTGACGCAAACTATAAACATGGAGTGGTTGGCGTCCGCTAATGCTCGCTGCATAGCCGACACAATTGTTGGGCACAAACAAATCAAACATCACATGACCAAACCCAGAAAACAGGTGAGCCGTGATTGGTCGTTACCTGAGCCACTGTGACGCCATTTTCAGTTGACAGCAAGTGGCAAAATGGCCGCCTCCTTTTAATACAATAGGATTTTATTGTTGCAATTTTGACCACAAAAGACACATCAAAATACAACTCTGCTGGAAAAAAATATATATCTCAAGCATTACTTCATTCATAAAATGACTTCAATCACCTTCAGAGTTCAGTTACAAAATTAACTTTATCCTGGTAATATTTTTCCTTTTTTCTTTACAATATTAGAACTTTTTACTTTTTTTTTTTTTTTTTTTGGAATATAGAATCTGTCAATTTTTTTGTCACTTGTTGCTAGGCAGAATTTCCAGCGCACAATTTTGCTTGCCCCCAAGGCCAATTGAAAAATAGTTGTGCACAAATCCTTTTAAAATAACTGACGCAAACATGTAAATGAGCTTCAGTCCCGATCGACCACACAAAAGTAGGAAAAAGCTGCGCACAAAATCACTTTGCATGCGCATAACTGGGATTGTGTGTGTGTGTGTGTGTGTGTGGCAGGGTGTGACTAATTCCTGCTAAATAGCCCTCCCTTGAGGGGCTGGTGCCCCCCTCATGTCAGACCTAGTACCATCTGGGCACCATGTTCGTGCTGGCTGGCGAACGACCGCACTTTGCTGCCCGTCTAGGCTGCAAGTGGGCGTTGCGGTTTTCCTTGGGAGAGGCAATACGTTTGGGGAGTGTCAAACACGTGACGTGTCCGCTGAAGTGCAGCACGCACCACCGCTGTCGCCTTGAACCTACCATTAGGTTATTTTCTTACCAATACAACATTTCGGTGAGAAAGTCATAATATTGTGAGAACAGAAAACAGAAAAAAAAAGTTTGAAGTCTTTTGGGTCGAAAAAGCTAATCTGGGAACAATGTAATGTATTTTTTATGTGAAAAAGTCCTAATACTGAAAGTTGTATATCTTCTGCGAAAACAAAAAAAATGTATGTGAATTAAATATTTTTTTCAAGCAAAAAGTTTGAAAAAAAAAACGCGACTAAAACAAATTTTTATTTTTATTTTATTTTTAAAGTTTAATAGGGTCCATTTGCCAAACATGAGGTTTGGAGGGGCCCTCGTGTGTCTGGCCAACACCTTATCCAATGCAAACACACGCACAGCGTTCTGTTTTATTGCGAGATTGGGATAATCTTGCTGCGGGGCTTAGATGCCGCAAACCCCGCCTTCCTCACCCCTATACCCCCCCCCCCCCTTTTTTTTCAATCCCCCTTCAATCCCCCTTCGCCCCTGGAGTGTTTTTAGTTGTTCCAGCTGTGCAGCAGAACCTTCATGTCGTTGGCATAGCTGTGAAATTTGCAAAAACACACACGGGAAAACATGTGCAGGCATGCAGGGGCACCTACTCACTCACTCCTCCCCATCCCCATTTTCTGCCCCCCCCCCCCTTTTTTTTTTTTTTATCCCACTTTCACTGGCAATCTGGCCCAATCGTCTCCATCGCTTCCCTCCCCTCCGACTTGCGGCGTCGCTGCACTCGTGATAAGGCGCAGATAGCAGATCTCGGTGGTCGCTGATGTAATGATGATGAATGCTGCGCCGCTGCCATATCCCCCCCCGTCCCGTCCCCGTCACCCCCCCTCCCCCATCACCCTCCTCCTTCAACGGGGCCGGCGGGACCCTCGACACTGAACAGTCACCCTAATGAAATGAACACAAATACAGCAGCTCATGTGTGAGGAGGAGGAGGTGCGGCAAATCCAAGCAGACACCTCACCGGCTTACAGGAAATTATCCCTCCCCACCCACCCCTTGTCTGAAAATAATTTGTAATCCTCGTAAAAAGATGGATAATGGAAAATAATAAAAAATAGTGTTGTATTGTATTGAATGGAAATCATCAATAAGTCCTTAACGGCACAATTGAGTCATTTTTAGCTACTTCCAAAAACATTAAAATATGATTGAGGCAACTACGCTATTAGGCTAGCATAACGTCACAAGGAAATTTTTGTGTTTATTTTAGACTCATTGGCGGTATATCAAAAAAATTAAAAATACTAAAAGCGGGACTGTAGGTGGTTGTCGCTGCCGCCGCTTGCCAACCTTTGTTTTGCGCTCGCTAGCTTTTGCTAGCTTCTCCCCGCTAGCCGCGCTTGTTAGCTGCTACAGCTAGGTCTTGCTAGCCACTAGTTAGCCACTCCAGTGAGTTCTTGTTAGCCACTCTCGCTTGCTGCTCACGCTCGCTAGCTCATTTTCACCAAAAATATGACTTTATTCCCGTAAGACTTCTTTGGAACATTTGCTTCAGTTTTTGTGTGTGAAGGAAGTTTGTGGTGAAAACAAAAAGCCGTCAAGAGTTTATTTTTGCTCTTGGCTTTGATGTGTCCAATTTGACATTCAGCTCGCCGCCTTTTGTTCGCCGGGCGTATAATTTATGTTAAATTGATTTGCTTAATGTGCTTAAAAAATAAGGATGTTTTTTTGTGTGAATTGCCGCATTTTAAACCTGTTAAATGGCTTCGCTCAGTGCATGGAGGGATTACAGCGCAAAATGAAGATGCGCTCGTCCCCCCCCGAAAAAAAACCAAACAACTTGCAATCAAGTTTACGGAGGAGAGAACAGCTGCGTGTGAAGGGCGTGGCGCGCAGGTCAGCGGGATTAGGGGTGAAAAGTTCTGCCTTTTAATTGCCGCTCGCTCGCTGCCGGCACACAAAAAGCCGGTCAGACACGCTCCACTGGCCCGGACTTGGGAATGTTTGGCGGCGGAATGCCCCTCGCCGCCCCCGCTACAAACAGCAAACTTGAACCCGCTATCCATTCCATCTCCTTGGAGTGGAGCTCACCTGGAGGGCGTTGCACACACTTTTTTTTTTTTTTTTTTTTTTTAATTTTAAATCATCAGGCTTCTTTCCTATTACAAGTGTAAGGAAAATTCAACACGAGGATTAATCATGAGACGGGAGGCCGAGTGGAAATTCAGGTGGGATTGCGCGTTCATGGGACACTTCATTAGGCACACCTGCACAAGATAATCAGCGTTGCCCATGAATGTTTTGCATAACATTTGAGAAGCACTGCTTTAGTTTCATAAGTGTTCAACTTTTTTAGTCGAAAAAAATACAACCAGTGCAATGTTACAATTTTATACAATTTTATAGAATAAAGAATATAGAAATTATAGGCTTTGATTCTGTATGATTAACTGCTTTGTAGAAAAAAACTCTACAAATCTTCAGAATTTCTAATCATAATATTCATAATACAGTTTACGGACTATTTTTAACTTTAAAAATGGCAACTTTGTGTCATATTTTTCTATAAAATACTACATCTATATTCTTATATTCTAAATGATGTCTTCCTTAAGCCTAAAAAAAATGAAGCTTTCCCCTGAAAAAGTTAAAAAACAAACACAAAATAAATTCTTTGTAAATTAAAAATAAATTTGAAAAACAACCCCCCGAAAAAAACAAAAACAAACATTTCTTTTCGACTTCATTCTAACAATATACGATGTCATTCAACGAGGTTATTTGCGGCTACGACCCAAATAAACTTCGCCAAAACGGTTCACCTCGATCCTAAACAGGGCAAAACCTGTACTGTATGATCACATGACATGACAGGTTCCCTTCTCCCAAAAAGAAAAGAACACAAGAGCAAACGTTTCAACATTCACATGCGGATCAAAACGGGGCCCGGAAGATAAATCCTGACGTGCTTGTTTACAAAAGGTAGCGGCTTCTGTGCTATTCCAAAGACATGCAACCACTTGTAATCTATTATTTCGGAGCACATCTTTTATTCGCTTGTTGTTTTTTGAGTTTCCAGGAACAACAAAACAATGCTTACACTTTTTTTTTTTTTTTAATAACTGTAATTCCGTGGTGGGAAACCTGCGGCCCGCGGGCTGTTTACAGAATCAAAGCACTGTCGCAAAATGTATTTAGCTGCTTGACGGCGCTGCGTGTCATGTGGGAGCCATTAGACGAGCTTTGTTTAATTCCGTTTTGATTGGTCGGGGAGTAATTGTGTGTGTGTTTTTCTTTTCTTTTTGTTTTTTTCTTTGTGCAAGCTGGCAATTGCTTACAGATGCTGCCTGCTGCTACGGGTCGGGATAGATGACATGCATGAAAAAAAAAAAAAAAGAGTAAAACAAACAAAGCGCGCAGTGTTTGTCTGAAGTTTAGCCCTCGCTACTTCCTCCATACGCCCCCCAAACAAAACACCCCCCCCCCGCCCCCCAACCCCGAGTCTGCTTGCAATAAAGCAAGAATGTTTACAGAGTGCACGGCAATTAAATGTCTCTGTTGGCTAATTAGACAGTCTGTACGTTAGACAGGACTAAATCTTTCCATGGCGTCTAAGCAGTTAGCTGGCCCCGCTAGCTAGCTAGTTTAGACTAAGCGGAGCGAGTTAGCGAGGTAGCTGGCTAGGAAACAAGATGGCTTCCTGTAACATTTGGATCAAAGTGTGGAATTTCTTTTCATTTCTATCAATCATTTCTATCATCAATTGAATGCTCTTCCACTAGATGGCAGACTTGTAAAATTACAGGGATGTGATTTTTCCGCTAATTCGCGGAATTCCGCTTTTTTTTATCTCCCCCCCCCAAAAAAAAAATCCTATTTATTTTTTTTATTTTTATTTTTTTTGTAGTTCATTGTGTATGCACATGACTCCGACAGATAACATCTTCTGCTATAACAAAGACATTTGTGGTATGCTCTAATATGAGTTACTTTTCATTTGGTCATGATACAATTATTTGTTCATGAAATTTGAACTCTTCAACATTATTGATGTGTTAACTTAGTAATCACATTAGTTAGATATGATGATATTCTCAGTGATAGTTTTTAAAAGCAAAGGCAGTCCAATGTTTTTGAATGTGACTGATTTTGAGTTGACTAAAACTGACATTTTATATGGGATAGTTCAATATACATTGAAAATTTATGCTGTTGTTTTGTCTATTTCTTTGTCATGTGAGTGCATTGAAAGTACTTCAAAACACGGAAAACCCATGAGCCAACCCTGGACCTAGCTGGGTGCCAGCGGCCCCCAGACCCCCGGCTAAATTTTCAGATAATTTCACTTTGGTCAAATCACATCCCTGAAATTAACAACAACATAATAGCAAGTATTATAATATCAGTATATACTGTATGCCATTATAGTCATGCTATTAGTTGTTAGCACCAGTTAGTTAGGTACTTACTGAGGTAGCTAACACAAAATGGAAGGGATGTAGCAAAAGTCACATGCTAACGAGTTAGCTCACAAAACACTACTTAACAAAGTTCGATGTAAGAGTTTGCAGGAGATATGAGCTCGTTTCCAGACTGTTTGCAAAGATATTACAAAAAACAACCCAACCATGACACTTTGGTGTTTGTGGCAAAAAGATGGTACAGCCGCAACCCCCCGGGAATGAAATGGCAACCCACGTCCTCCTCCAAGAAGGGGCAAGTAGCCTTAGCCTGCGCATATTTACGTGGCATCAGCCAGTTTTGATGGAAGCCAGGCTAAATGTTTCCATGACCGTTGGCATCTGAAATGTTGACCTGTCGCGTACTTACCAGCTTGTCAATGAGGGCTTGCGCTGTTGTCTGGCTAATAATCCTAGACCCGCATGACTTCGATGGTCTCGTGTTTGTAGACGGCCTCTGAGGTGCTGAACTGCCAGACGGCACGCCGCTTCGCGCTCTTCTAAAACCCACAGACGGCATTAACTTCAACCACCTTTTATTCTTTGAAAGAGAAATTGCCCGGCACCATGATATTCCCAACAGGGCCTTCAAACAATCCTTGTTTTTCCAGGACTGCTTTTTCCCCCCTTACATTTTTTATACTCATTCTCCGGTATATACCCTTAAGGTTTCTCCTCACTGCCTAACACGAGCATGACTATCTTGCACTCGCTTTTACTTTGTTTGTCAGATCTCCCAGATCTCGTCTTGTTGTTTGTGGCTTGTTTTTTCTTGGCAGGAAGTCAGAAGTTTAAGGTGACATACTTCTAAATAACTTCAGATTTTCTAGATAGCCAAAAAGGAATGAAGCTGAGCCGCTCTGTATTCAGCATTATAGATCGGGACGGAGGTTTTCCTTTAAGCTATTTCATGTTGGCATTCTCATTTATTATTTGTACCTAGCCAGTTAACTCGTCGGTTAGCTAGCCTACGTAACTGGAAAATTAATTTAGACGTGTCTGTCAAGGAAAAAAGGGAGATGTTTGCTTAGTTAGCTAGCCACTAAAATAGTTAGCTTGCTAGGTAGCTAGATGGTTTAGAACTATCGAGGCAATTTATCAGAGTTAGCCGGATAGCATTCAGTTAGCGAGTTAGTTATAGTAGTTATCTCAGTTAGTGAGTTAGTTACAGTAGATAATACTAGATAATTGGCTAGAGAGTTGAGCCGTATCCATTGATCTGCTTTGGTAGTTAGCTTGTTAAGTAGGCCTACCTAGATACCAGCGACGTGTTTTATAGCTGTGTGAGGCATGATGTTGTAAATGTGTTAGTTAGTTAGTTGGTTGGTGGCTCCCATGAACCACCAGGTAGCCCACTAATTATCAAAGGGACGGTTAAAAAAAAAAAAAGTCATTCCTTTTGTTGTCCGCACACGTGTGAAAGCTTCTACTTTGTTCCTGTGTTCTTTTCCTGAGTTCGAACCTGTAACGATTGCATTAAAAGCTTCTTGTCCCGGCCTCTCCCGTAGTTATCCGGTCTCCATGCAGTGCTGAGGAATGAGCATTCGCCATGGAAACCCAGTCCCAGGCCAGTTCCGCAGCTGAGAAGAAGAAGAGGGTGGAGACCATCGTGGCGACCAAGGGCTCGTCGGCGCGCAATGACATCAGCGAGAAGGCGGTGGCCTCCAGCACCACGTCCAACGGTACGACGCGCTCTCCGTGCACGCCAACGTCATCCCAAGACTCGTGTTCCTTTTTGTGTACCTGTTCACCAGTTCGTGCTGAATCTAAACGCTAGTCTTGGTCTTGAAGCTATAGCCAATTGATTTTAGCTCCATTTACTAAATTGCCTTTTAGCCTTTTTTTTTTTTTTTTGGTAGAAAATGTTTGATTTATGTTTTCAAGGCATTTCGCAACAAAAAATAGTTTGACATGCCTGCAACATTGTGGCAATAGGCCTAGTTGCTTTTTTTTTAGGGGGTTGTTTTTTTCTTGCATTGCAGATCAGGAAGTTTTCCTAAGTTATGGTTGTATTGATATTTCTTTCCTCTGTTTACCATGTTAACTAATTTGTTAGCTATATTGGCCACCCTTTCAAGCATAGCATGCGTGGTCGAATGTTTTTCACATATTACCTAATTAGCCAGTTAGTCAGTATTAGTTTATTTTGAGTACCCTTTATTAGGCAAGAAAAACCTTTTGAGATCAAACATTTCTTTTACAAGAGTGTCCTGGCAAGTTACTTAGCAAAATATTTTAGGTGGCTAGCTAGAGGGTGCAGGTTGTGAATGAGCTATTTAGCTAACAGCTAGATGTGTAGCTAGCTAAATGGTTTGACCTAAATCACTGGGAAAGCTAGTCAGTTAGTAAAAATCAGCTTTTACAAATTCCTTTATGACTTTTTTTTTTTTTTTTCAAGATTATGATTAGCGTTGTAGTGTCTTACTGATTTTTTTTAAAATTTGATTTTGATGTCGACGAAAGAAATGTCGAGGCCACATCATCACATTTAAGCGCAGATGTCCCTGACCCGTTGCATGTTTTTCTAACCGCGATGATGTCATTTCTGAACAACTCCCAAAAGCTGCATTTAAACATGTGACTGTTTGCTTTACCCTCTTTTTCCCATGCTTTGCTGTGAGTCATGCCGTATATAACACTTTTGACGCTGAACTTGTTTACATAGCAATGCCTTCAATTTATGCTCTTATGAACGAAAAGCGTACCTTACAGCTCGTTACGGCAGTAGTCCTCTTTTCATGCGAGAATGACGCGTCTGCATATATATATATATATATATATATATATATATATATATATATATATATATATATATATATGTATGTATATAGCAGGAAAATCTAAAGACGTAGCAAAAAGAGAGTTGAGGTCCCTGCTGCCTGCCCTTAAGCCACAGCTGCGCTCATTAGTAGAGAGAGGATTTTGGACTGGTTTTGGGGGTTTGGAGGTGGACTGCCCTGGAGGAGGCTTCTGTCAAACATGATAATCCCAAGTGTCCAGTGTATAGGGTGAATATGTGGTGGCGACTTTCTCCCTCCATATGGGAGTTATCACAGGAAGTGGGTAAAGTAATACTGAACATCCCCACACATCCTGGAAAAAAGTCATCGCCAGATGGCCAACACAGTTTTATTAATTAAGGGGGCCCGTTGAAAAGGGGGATGTGGAAAAAGCAGGGATATCATTTGGCGCCATAATTGCTGATTTTTCTTTTTCTGATGTAATGACTGTTTGGAAAACTGCAGGAGGTAAGAGGCAAGATTCCCGGATTGGAACCAGATTAGAAAGACCGCGATTCACCTGCTCGGTATATTTAAGACACTACGGGTTTTCCCGTTGCAGTGTGTGAAAGGTACAGTTATTGAATGTTGCAAGCAATTTCACTACTTCAGATGTAGTGTCAGAGACGGTCTGTGAAACTGAATAGCGGAAACGGGTGTAAAGTTTTCAACGTGGGACTCATTTCTGAAAGTGTGTCACTGTGTGAATTTTGTGAAAGCATCCACAGAGATGGAAACATCCTGCCTCATTAAGTTCCACGTGAAGGACGGGTGAATAAATGCCGGATCTACTTACACGGCTAATATAGGCTTCAAAGTCACCCAACCGGAAGTTTAAGACCACCAGACCTGAATCTCTGTCTCGGATTCATAAGGCAGCTAACATTCTTTGGGCGGTTATAATTACGCCACATTCCCCTCCGCCAGAACTCATAACCTCTTATCAGGTGTAACCCTACACCCAACTTTAACCCCTGCTGCCTTCATTCCCCTTCCAAACAAAAAGGTAATTGTGAGCAGCTGCCGAGTCGCCTCTGTGGCGCGGGTTCCCCTCATCGGAAGAAGCCCCTGATCCCAAGTCCGCAGGAACCCTGCGGGCGCCAGATCCGAAGGATAGTGGAATAGTTTTAAGTCCGATGACGGGATATTTCACAAAGTTTCTCATCCTCGTTGGAAGTTTTATTCAGACACCAAGTGGGTGTTTTTGGCGCAGTGTTCTCATGTGGTTGGCTACTAAAAGGTGGCTTCATCCTCTGTGCCATTCACGCTCCACCGCAGACCCCCCCACCCCTTCTCCAACCCCCTTTTTCTTGCCTGACAACTCAAAAGAGACGACTGTGCTGCGACAATGCCATGATTAGGGGTGTGTGGGGTGTGTGTGTGTGTGTGTGTGTGTGGGAGGGGGGTTCTCTCCACTCCTTCCGCACCACCCCACCACCTCCACCTCCTACTCTCGTCATTCAACGGGCAGGTGGACCACAAAGTCCTCTGATTCTTTTGTTGGGTTAAAAAAAAAAAAGTAGGATATCACTGCTATTGGTGGGATGTTTTTTTTTTTTTTTTTTTTTTTTTGGGAATTGACATATTTAGGGGCAAGTGTGGAATGCGAGTTGGAAGATTAGGGGCGCAGGGCGGGAGAATGAGAGGCTCGTGAAAGATGTTGTAAAAGTTTGTAATTGGCGACCGGGTTTTTTAGCGGTTCAAGTAAGGACAACAAAGGGCTTGGCCAGAAAATTCCCGGAGCAAAAGGACCGCTTTCAAGAAGAAAAGGAAGAAAATCTGACAGGTGAAGAGTGGCAAGAGAGGTGGGGGGGGGGGTTGAGGGGTCGAGGGGCCACCGTCTTTTTAGGCAGACATTTAAATGATCAACAGTAAATAGAAGAGGTGGTGGAGGGGGGGGTGTCATCTGACAGAAATAAAGTTCCCGTTAACAGCACGGATGGAAAGTAATTTACAGATACGCTGTCCCCCGCCATCTTTGTGCCGCCCAGATAAGGTTTCATTTCACAAACGGATAGGAGACATTTTCACTTACGGGCCGCCATTCTGGGACACCTGTGATAACAGCTTGTGGACCCCTAATTGAAAATGGGTTTCAAAATGGATTTCCACTTTTCTTCCTTCCCTCCTTCACCCCCCGTGACTCCCCCCACCGTCCGTCAACATCCACGCTCCATTCCGATTTTTAACCCCCCGTCCCCCCCCCAACACCACTCTCCGCCTATTCATTGGCGGCCTGGAGAGGGATATTGGAAGGGCAGGGCGGGAGAACTGGGAGTCTGGGGAAAATGGAGCTTTGGGAGCGGATCATCCCTCAGCCCGTGTCAGCACTATGACAGCTGCGTGATCCGTCTTGTTAATGAAATCATTGATCACTTGATGGGACTCATAATCAACTGTTTCTCCGCCGTGTCCTGCCCCGTCTCCGCCTTCTCCTCCTCCCTCCTCGTGTTGCCACCAAAGGGATGAAAAATCTCCTCCTTTGTTGTTCAAGAATAAAAAAGTATATCTGAGAAGGGGCGGGGGGGGGGGGGGGCATACGCAGCGACCCGATCTGTGCTTCGGAACCACTCGGTCCGACGGGGATTCCTTCCATCTGCATTTGTGCTGTGTGCTTTTGGTGGGGGTCCAGAGGAGGAAGCAGGGCCTCCCTTCATGTTGCTTTACTCCGGGTTCTGGGTCTGTGGGGCTAATGAGAAAGGACTGATGGAGGGATAAGGAACCTCAAGGGAGTACTGCCTGGCCCGCGGGTCAAACAGCACAATGGAGGAGGCGTTTTGGGGCTGACACACAAACCCCTCACAGCAAAACTAGGTATTTGTGTCCAATAAACCCCCTTCTTGTTGCATAAATAATACATAAAAATGCATGAGAACCTTTCAGGAGAAGAAGGTTCATTTAGGATGTACCTGTAGACACAAAAACTGTGGGCGTGCTTTGCTTTCACCAGTGAGTCACACTCATTTCATGGACCTCTGGACTGAAGGCAATTTCCTGCAGCAGCAGGGGGACGGGCTTTGGCAGCGCCACCTCGCTGGGGCCCGAGGCGCAGGATTAGCTTAGCCTCACTGCTACTCAGGGCGGAGGGGAACATGAGCCTTCCAGCCCGGTCTTGGACTCGCTCGTCTGGCAGACTTCCGTCCGCAGCGCCGACGGATGAAGCACGCTTGCTTCAATGGCCTCGGGGGGGGGGGGGGGGGGGGCGGGGAGGTGCGGCCAGAATTGTTTCTAGCAACTTCGGGCCTCAGAATTGTAGCTTGTCACAGTTTTGACGGTCATGGAGCTCCTCGTTGAGGAAAAGTGACTGCAGGCAAGATTTCTGACGGATCGTTTACAGCCACACTGGACAGAAGTGGTTCCACAGACCAGTGAGAAATAGATGGTCACCGGAGGTCACAGACAAGTCCCCAGACCGATGATCAACACCCCCTCCGCACTCCAAAAAAAAAAAAAGAAAAGATAATGAGCCTGTCCCAAGGGATATGATGTAATGGGGTTAGGGTTGGGGTTAGCCAAGCAACATCCCAACACCACTCCACCCATGCCAGATCTCATTCCTCTGAGAGCGGGAGGTTCAGGGGCCCCGTAAACCCACAAAGTGGGGAAACAGTAGTTGATTATGCTTGTACTTTTTTCCTATGTGTTGTCAGGCATCGGTGGCCTCCCCCCTGCCAGTAGGAACAAAAGCAGGAGCGTCCCGAGCCTGCCAGGAGGATTTATTATGGTGCGTTCCTTCCCCTCGCGCTCTGTTGTGCTCGTCTGCTCTTGGGCCCTTGCTAAAGTCATGGTGGCAATGCGTGGCCCTGGCCTAACAGGCCTGCTGTTTCTATTCACGCAGTGACGGACGTTGGCGTCTAATAGCTTTTGCACGCCGCATCTGGTGTTGATCATAAGGAAATTTGCGATGGCAAAAACGTTTTCCAGTTTTGGGTTTTAAACGCTTCCTTGACACACATCATCCTGTGGTGAGAACATATAATTAGTTAAAGGTTCGAGTTTGGCTGGGGAATTACTTGTGGATTTGAGTTGGACGTGTGCACAAAAGGCTAAATAGACACAACTTGAACGACGCTTTTTTGTTCAGATCTCAGCCAAGAAAATATGCCAGATGCGGGTTTTGCAAATGTTAGTTTTCATTTATGCTTGTAATTGTGTGAGAAAATTGGGACATGAGTTGGAACGCTCATCTCAGATCAGCATCGGGTACAGTTTTGTTAGCACAAACAGGACTTTTCAAGTACAAAGAGTTCAATACTTTAAATTTTCAAGTGGGGCGTCATTAAGTGTCACCATATGGGCCAAAACTCTTGTCGCAACTTTTCCTTGTTAGTAGCTTTACACACGAGTGCAATTTTGGTTGTAGCACTTGTAAACGTTCTACTGATATCAGAGCCAAGGCATATTTTCAGAAACTTTTGAATTGTGGCTGATACTCATTCACTCCAAGCCAACTTTATCTGGATCCGCACCACAACCTTTTGGATTATTCCTCTCAATGCCTGGTGACCTCTGCCAAGGCAGTACTCCTCCAGTCTGTATGTTAACGACACAAGCTTGCATCTCAGCCTCTGACAAAGTTGATCAACTCAAGCTTTCAGGTTTGCATGAACAAGAGGCCCCTGCATCCCCTTAATCCCTCCCCCCTGACCTTCACTCCCACTGGGCCTCGAGTCTCACCCTTCTCCCCGCCAACCAGATCTCTCTTTCTCTCGAAAGAGGAGCTCGGATCAAAGGCCAGAAAGCATGGCAGTGATTCCTGGCGATTGATTGGAAGCAGACACGGCGGAGCGGCAGCAGCGCTCTGTGCTCTGTGCTCGCTCTTCTTCCCACCCTTGTCTCACCCGGGGCTTTCGCAAATAGCTCAGGTTTGGAGTGTGAAAAGAGTTGCCATTATTGGCAGAGAGAGCCCGGGATCACATCCGCACTGGCGCGGTGAGTCTCTCCTCCTGGATGGGGAAAAGGGAGATGAGGAACCGGAGTAAGGGGGCCTGTCAGCGATAAGAACCATTTGTCGGGTTGGATCCGGGGAGGGACGGTGTAATCCCCTTGCCCCGCTCTGAGAGGAATTGATTTTCCGAAGGAGAGGGCACGCGGAGAATTGAACTCAGATGTGTTTGCCGCGGACGGAGTTTGTCGGGGGAAACAAATGTCTGCAGCGACAGCGCAACGTGAACTTGAGCGAGCCCTTCTAATGTGAAGCAATTGCAAAGCTGTCTTTCACCGACTACCTCGATTCCCACTCCTTCATCCCGTAAAGGCATTTTAAGAGGCCCACTTCATTTTGTGACATCAATGATGGAATCCGCACTCCCACCTGCAAAGATCCGGCGAGGGTCTTTTCACACTCGGTCCTTCTCAGCCGTCTATCCAAACTTTTTGGTCACATGTGAACACTCTGCACGTTAAACTGAAGTCAGGACGTTTCCACATCGGGTCCCTCAATCTGTCCAATCCAACACTCTAAAAGAAGCCAGAGTGCTCTGGAAAGGGTCTTCAAGGTTTGATTAGTTTCACATCTGCACAGTTTATAGGTAAAGTACTCTCTCAAGTTCACAAGATTGAATTGAGATCAGACCCAATCAGAACTGAATCGTTTTTTCCCTTAAGGTTGAATGTTTGGTCTATTTTACGAGGCGATCCAATACAGTTTTGATGAGAACTCATTGTGTTTTTAAGTCAAAAAGTTGAATGTGTTCACCTGAAACTTGGTTCTAAATAGATCCTCGTTGTCTTTCTGGTAGTGTACACATCAGACCAAGACGATGACAATACAAAAGCTGAACCTGGACCACTTTGTGTTCACAATGCACGGGTTAAGCAAACTGGACTTGAAGGTAAAGCCAATTCAGATCGCAGAAGGCGGTCTGGGTTTTCACACTTTGGTTCTTCTTTGGATTCAAGAGTCATCAGTGGATAGAGTTCTTTCTTTCTGGCTGAAAACTAGAACACACGCTGTGTTCAGCTCGTTTATGAAGAAGCACAGTTGAAAACACCCTGAACCATTTTGAGACACTCGTGTCTTTCTTACCCGATCTAACCTCACCTCACCTGCAGCTGGGAGACTCCGCCAATGTTTCCTGACTGACTAGCGACGGCTCCATTACCACTCGGGTATGTTTCTTGTCAGACAAACTCCAATAAGGAACGTCGCCGGGGTGGGGGTTTACTTCAACTTCGTTGGAGCGAAGCCAAAAGTTTTGTTTTCCCTCCTCTGGTATCCACAAAGGGCCCGCCGGAGTATCTGATGACGTTTTTAAAAGCTTTTTATCCGTCCGCACTTGTTGCACACTGCAGACACTCACACATGCGTGCAGGCGCTCATTTTCTCCGCCGCTAAATGGTGGTATTGATGGTGCTGGTGTTAGGGGCATTATTATTAACTATTTGGCGACCTCATGACTTCATCTTGGAGTGCTGTCAGAGGCACTCCATATTATGTCTGGGCCGCTCTCTGTGGGCTCTTTGTTTCTGGGTTTGGCTCTGGGACAACTCTGCGTGGGTCTGTGCGAGCCCCCCCACCCCCCCATGGAGTTCACGAGGGAGGGGTTTGGAGGTGGTGTACAGTGAATGAAGAGGGAGCTGCATGCAGTGAGGAAAGGAACAGAGTTGGGGGTGGGGGGGGGCAGTAAAATGTAGGATATTGAGGAGACTGCGATGAGTGACTCGACGAGAGATTGAGGACGGTTGGGAAGGTGACGCTACACTTAAATCCTAAAGTAGCCTTGAGCTTACAGTGATCACTTTTAACGCCACTTTCCCTCGACATTCCAATAAGGATAGCAGATATGCGGCTCAAGTCAATATTTACTCCATGTGGGTTGTGGGATTAATGGGGAAGTAATGCCCGGATTAGAAAATGGATCTGAGAGGCAACGCGAGCGGCAGGACAGGTCATTAAAGTGGAGGGGACGGGATCGCTGAAGGACGGCGGAAAAAGGACGTAGGGTGCGGCGTGTTCTGGAAAACCCACAGATGACATTTTAAGTGAAAGACCGTGAAGTGGAGCTGCTATATTTGGACCCCATCACTGCAACCGGCAACAGTTTTTCCGAACTGTGGCCTCAAGATGACTCGGAGTTCACCTTAAGTTTTGTCTGTTGGGCCAATGAAGGTCGAGAGCTTTTTTTATCAAGCAGCCAAGGTCAAGTCTGAGCTAGAAGCTGACATCGTAATGATGTTTTTACAAATTGGAAGGCAAACAATGCTTGACAAGCTTATCTCTTTGACTGCCAAAAACGTTAAATAACGTTTAGTAAAATCCTACGAAGGAGTGCCAAAGACGTTAAAAGACGTTTGTTTCAAAACAGAGCATTTGGGTGAAACTAACCATTTTCTATTGTTGATTACTGAAAAACGGAATAAGGTAGAAACAACCTTTTTTTTCTGATGAAAGATGAGAGTCCAATCTTTCATTTGGTAGTATTTGTGTTTCCATAGTCCAAACACAAAATTTTCTGTGGACCTTGAAAGATCAGTCAAAATGCTTAAATTGACTGGCACCCACGGCATCCCTTTTCTGAAAACGTCTGGCAGTCAAAGAGTTAAAAAAAAGAATCCTTGTGAGGCACATTGGCGCCTCTGAGCTTTCGAGAAATTAACGAACCTTATTTCAAATCATGTGTTGAACGTTTAAGGCCAAACCTCGTTGCGATTAGCCTGTCGGTCGAACACCGGCGAGTTAGTCTGCGTCCAGAACAGCTAACAGGTAGTTAGCGTGTTGGCTTTACGGCACCTGGCCTGCCATTTGGAATTGTGATTGTCATACTTGCTGGTAAGAAAAAAAGTTGACCGCGTTGGGCTGGACGGCGTGAGTGTTGCCAGCTGCGGCATGAAAGGCCCGACTGTGCCGTTCGTTTCACCCGAATTCGTCACGCTCACGCGCAGCCCCGCGTCCGACGTGTAATGGAGACGCTCGGCCTTCAGCGGGTGTCCGACCGAGACTAATTCGCCGTTACCCGTGCGCATTTCCTTCTCGCACCTCTTATGAGTGATAGCGGCCGCTGGTCCCATCACTGCGGACAGTGTGTGAAAGCTTTCCAATGTGTTTTTTTTCGGTTCCGATGCTAACATTCCAAAGTCTCTCCAGTAAGAGTTTGGGTTGAACTCTGAATCTCAACTGGATGATTGCAACTTTGCGTGAACAGTTTATTTTTTCTGTTCACTGTGTGAGTTTCGTGTACAAGGAGCCCTTTGAAAGACACTTTTGGAATTCACTAAGAACAGCGAAGGACGTCATTTTAACGTCCTAGCGAGTGACCTTTATGTCGCAAATGCTACCGTGACCGTTTCCAAACTTCCGAAAATGTGCATCGGCGATGTCCCACTTACAACTACGGTTGCAGTTCGGAGAGCGCGGCGGACGGCGCGGAGAGACCGCGGCGGAGCAGCGCCAGTCATTGATAAAGTGCTTAGCAGGAGGAAAATTAATGAATCCGGGCTTGACTCTGAGAGGTTTTTTTTTTTTTTTTTTTTGGGCTGGTGTGTGTGTGTGTGTGTGTGTGTGTGTGAGGGGCAGGGTGGAGGGGGGAAGCGGGCGAGGGTGAGGGGGGGAGGGGGAGTAATCCTGTTCCAGATAAATGGCTGATCCCCCCTCATTCCTTAGCTATCAAATGTCAAAAGTTAAATTAGCCCGCTAGCCTTCGTTAGGAGCTAACGTGCTTGTCGATGTCTGGCGGGCAGGTGCCTCATTAAGCACCGCCTCCTGCCTTCATCCACTTCTCGACTCCAATGCGTGTCTTCATTAGTAGCAGCAAACAAACACAAAAATTGGATTTGAGCTTTTTGTCCCCTCATTCTTTTGTTTTGTGAATTTCTGAGTAGACTTTGTTAGGTCTATTTTCCGATCTTTTTTCCGATTTTTTCCCCCCGATTTTTTCAGATTTTTTTTTTTTCTGTTTCGAATTTTGGTGTTATTGCTCAAATGTTGCTTTTAAAAAGCAAGCCGTATTTGACTAGATCCTTAAAGTGTAACAAGGGCTTACAGCACTTGAATGAAGTGCAATGAACTGCTGCTTTCTCATGCAAAGTGGCACTTTTTGGATTTCCCTCTCATTTCTTTTCCCTCCTCTCTACTGGATCCCAACTGTTGGCTCGCCACTTCTTTGCTTTGGCCCCGGATCCATTTCTCTTGGCGAGCCCGTCCTAATCGGCGTGCCACAGACCGGTCCGGCTCGCTCTCGCTCGTGTGTGTGTGTGTGTGTGTGTCAGAAGTGGGATTCTGCTGTTTGGACCCTGGTGGAAACTGGCCCACTGCTGGTATGCTGGGAAGCGTGCCCAGATCAAGCCCCCCTAAATCAACCAAGCACCGTCCCAGCCGGTGCTAATTCGGGGCGCTCATGTCTCCTCGTTCCAGAGGACATTTGGAACTACGTAACAGGTTGCGGCCCGTTGTTGTCGGCTCGTGAGCGTCTGAAGCCGCGCTGATACGTTCCGTAAGCCGATTGGCCGGCAGCGTTAAATGGAATTTCTGGCTTTCAAGTTGCGGTCAGATGCATCTCTTGGTGTTTGACGCCGCTAAGAACGCCGGCCAAGGTGCCCTTTGCTGAAAGTCCCGGGCCCGCCGCACAGCGAGCGACGCAAACAAAAGCAACTCAACTGGACAATCGGCCCAAAAAGTTTTTAAAAATCTCTGAAAATTCAGCGCTATATCAAGGTACAACCCACAGTGAATCCACAATAGCCGGGAGCAAAGGGGGTTGCTTCAGTGAAAATGGCTGCGAGTGAATGAGTTAAACGTCGTGACGTGCGCAGGTTGCTACTCGCATGTTTCGCTTTCCAAGTTGGCTGGAATACATTTTGCTGTGCGGAGGCCAAAACGATGACATCATCGACGTGTCCTGGGAAATCGGATGTGTTATCGAAACAGTCGCGTCGCTAATTCTGTACTGTAGAACTGAAGTTACATCGCTGCGCAATCATGCCGCAGAAGACACGGGTTCCAGCCCATCACTGGCGCCAAATGGAACCTTTGGCTTTGAAGCTGCCATCTAATGCGTCTTTCGGTGTTTGATTCAGGCCAAGGTTGGACTTTGAGTGAAAAGTCTTAAAAGCCGCGTAACCGTCGACAGTCCGAAAAAAGGCATCAATGTGCATTTTCGAGTGGCGGCTTTTTCAGCTCTCGCGGGCCCCCTCTGCTCATTGCTCCATCACAATGTGGCCCTGATGACATGCCGGTGGGGTTTCGAGCTGCCGCGCCCCTGATGGGGCGAACAAGGGGGGGGCCGAGGGGGCCGGCGGAGTCTTGGCATGACACAATCCCGCTGTGAGCTTGATTTGAGGTGAGCGCCAGCTAAGATGGAAGGAGCCGGGCAGGCTTTGATTTGCCCCTCCCCGGCCCGGCGGCCCGGCGGCCGGGACTGCGAGAGGCTGAGCTCCTGGGGGCCGGGGTGGTGGGGGGCGTCCCAGCAGACCCCCGGCGGCATAGAGAGAGAGCGGGCGGCGGTTGGCGTAGCTTGGGGGGGGTCGTGAACGGGCTGCTGGGAGCCAAATTGAGATGTGGGAGTTGTTGAATTTGCCTGCATGAATATTGAAGTGGGCATTTGTGGCGTGTGAAATCAGCTGCCGACTGCTAACCAAGAGCGGGACCCTCGTACCCTCCGTACCTGCTGACAGTTGAATCCAGTTCCGCCATTATCAACACAGGTTACTTTCAGGAAACTCACAAGTTTATTGGGCAAGGTGCTATCGGTCAAAGTTTTCATTGAGAGGGAAAATATTTTTTTCCCGGGAGTTTGGCAGTCGCATTCATATGCAAAGACGATTTTCAGTCTTCTGTGACGATTGAGCCTGACCAAAAACATCGTACCGCTAAAGGCGGGCAAATTGACCAATGCCTCCCAAGACAATTTGCATCAACGTGAATGAAGTTGTCAGGATTCCAGCACCAGGATACGATTTACTCAAACTTATAAAGCAGTGGTTGCTTTATTTATTTATTTATTTTACTTTTTTGGTAATCTTTAGACTACTTGTACAGTTTTTTTTCACATTATTCTTTTTTTTTCATTTAAAAAAAGTTCTTCATATTTTTCATTTTTAGTAGATTTATGGTAGAATTATTTTTATGTTAATATATGTATATTTTTTTATATTAATAATTTGTAGTTTGCTTTTACAGCAGATATTAGACAAATATACAATTATTTTTGACGTTTTTCGTCAAGTATTTTCTTTTTTTGAATACATGTGCACAATAGACTTATTTTTGCTCAGATTCATTATTTATAATCATTTTATCTTCATTTGTAGTATTTTTCATTGTATTTTTTTACATTTTTAAAATTGTCTTCACATTGTTCATTTTTAGTAGATTTATAGTGTTTATGTTAGTATTTTTCAGTATTTTTTACATTGATTATTTGTAGTTTACTTTTACAGTAGACAAATATACAAGTGTTTCGATGTTTTCTTTAAGTATTTTAATAATTTTTAAAAAATATACTTGTACAATAGACTTATTTTTGTTCAGATTTATTATTTATTTCAATTTTATCTTATTTTTTTTCATTTAATTTTTATTTCTTATTGCTAGTCAAATTAGTTTAGCCTTTACTATTGTACATTTATTTTTTTATTTTTTACTCTACATTTACCTTAGAATTTATATATTTAATTATTGTAATTGTTTTAATTATTCAATATATTTATAGTTTTCCCTTAACTTTTTTTTGGTGTTATTTTGGTATTCTATTTTCCTTCATCCTTACTTTTTTTGACTTTTGACTGCAGATAATATTTTCGGATTCCAGAGATAGTTTTTTTTCCCCCTGGAACTTTTAAGCATCCCAAACTGAGCGAAGCTAATTTGCTAAAAGGACACCGGGTACTTCCCGGGCTGTGGACCCGCCTCGCAGGTCACCTGTCGGCCGACGAGAACGCAACCCTCTCGTCTTAATCCCCGCTCGCCGTCATCGCGTCAGGCCGGGTTCCCGATTTCTCCGCCGATTCTTCCAGGCCCGGCCCGCTAATCACCGCCGATTCCTCGGCGTCTATTGCGGCAAATCAGGTACATAAGCCTAAGCCGCTTGGAGAGGTGCTCTTATTAAACTCTAGCCAGCTGCTGGAATTTTCTCCTGCTCATTGTTAATTGGGGGGGCGTCTCCCGTCTTTTTCCCGGGAGTTGATTTGCAAGAGAAAGAGGAGGAGGAGGAGGAGGAGGAGGGCTGAATAAAGGGGAGCAAGAGATTACTGCGCAGGAGGAGAGCGGCTTTGAAGACGGAAGTGCTTGCGCGATTTCGCTTCATGTCCCTTCGAGGTGCAGCCAAAACCTGTTTGTGCCGTTGACGAGCGCTTCTTTGAGGCGCCGAAGGTGAAGCGCCGCCGCTTCGCTCTGGCTTTGGCTCAGAGGTGCAACAACACCTCGTCTGATGTTTGGGCTGCACAAAAGACGCCGGTTGGGGGGGGGGGGGGGGGGGTGGGGGTTGTCGGAGTTGGCGGAGAGGTTGGGGGGGTGGGATTCTCTCTCTCTCTTTCTCTCTTTTTTTTTTTTTTTTTTTTGCAGCGGGCCTTTGTGCGCCCCCTGAAACGCGCACGTCCCGGCCTCGGAGACTGACAAGAGTTGAGGCCGGAGGGCAAATCAGATGCTTGAGAGTGAAAGGCGGATTAGCATGTGGAGGAAGGAGCAGTCCTTGTTTTTTAACCTCTGCCTTCGGCGGGGGAGGGGGTGGGGGGGGGGGGAGAAGGTTTTTAAGGGTTGTCGGAATTGTTGGGGTGCCACTTCATTTCGTTGTAACAGTCATCCTCCCTTATATAAGGTTTACTCCTTATATTACGGCATTAGCATTAGCAAGAGTATGAAAAACTTGAATTTGATTACATTTTATTGTACATCTAGAGCAGATGTATGCATTTGCGATTAATCGCGAGTTAACTGTGCGATTTTTATATTCAATGGATTCATCGATTAATTGGATTGATTTGAATTTGCATTTAAAGTGTATTACAAAAGCATTTTTTCTCTGAATACTGTTATTAACCAGGGATTGGTGTTTATTTCATACTTCGTATTCGTGCAGTGATTTAAAAAAAAAAAAAAAAAAAAGATTGATGTTGTACTATGTTACCGGCTCGGTCATTGTTTCCAAAGTTAAAGCAGATGTTTGTAAATGTCTTATTTTTCTGTCTTCTTTCATGAAGGACTACAGAAATCAGTCAGCAATTACTGTTGATGTGCTAAAATCTGAGGATTTGGACCATTTTAAATAAATAAATAAAAAGTCTTAAAATAGTTGTCTATTCATTTTAATGACCGATTAATTTTGACCGCTTTAAACATTAACAAGAGTGTGAAAAACTTGAATTTTAAATTTCATTGTACATTTAGAGCAGCTGTAACATGCGATTAATTTGCGATTAATCGCGAGTTAACTATGGAATTCATGCGATTTTATATTCAATCGACCATTTTGGACAATTGGACCATTTTAAATAAATTAAAAAAAAAAAGTCTCCAAGCGATTATTTGATTATTAAAATAGTTGTCTATTCATTTTAATAATCGATTAATTTTGACCGCTTTAAACATTAACAAGAGTGTGAAAAACTTGAATTTTAAATTTCGTTGTACATTTAGAGCAGCTGTAACATGCGATTAATTTGCGATTAATGGCGAGTTAACTATGGAAATCATGCGATTAGTTAGAAATAAACATTTGAATCAAATTACATAAAATTAAAAAACGCATTCAATTAGATTTGATGATACCTGCAGAAACCACCAGCGATAAACGGAGGGCGATCGCTTTTCCTCGTTTCAAGTCGTCGCTTTTACTCTCGCGGCCTGTTTTGACAAAAAGACAGACGGACGAGACGAGAGAGCCACATTCGGGACTTTGGGGAGTTTAATGAGCGGCGCTCGCAGGCGTTGAAAGGCGAGGACGCCGCGCCGGGTGGAGCGAGCGAGCGAGCGCCGACGCTAAAAGGCGCTCGGGGAAGGACGGCACGACGGAGCGCCGGCTACCTTTTCGAGTGGCGCCGGCAAGTACTAAAGCCGGGGCGCGCGCTCTGATCAGGACGGCAGCGAAGCACAATTACCTTCTTTTCAAATCCTTCAGTGACACTGCAGGAGGAAGCAGGACTTTGAACAGTTGAAAGGCGCCGGCGCGCTTTCAAGCTCAAACGCGAGCAGGGAAGGCCTCTGAAATTTGTTCAGCGCTCCCCAACCGCCATTAGCTTGTTTCTTCCTCTCGCCTGCAGGCATTTAAGCGCTTTTTGAAAAGATGTTAAGAAATTCAATCACCAGAGAGAGCGAGAGACGGGATAGTTCTCGTTTTTTTTTTTTTTTTTTTTGGTTCTGCCGAGGCCCGGCCTGCTGTTTTTCTGTTGCTTTGAACGGACCCACGAACCGGCGGAGGGAGGCCGGCATGCGGCCACCATGGGAAAAAACAGGGAAATAAAACATGACGGAGGGGAAACTTCTTGTGAAAGTGGAAGAGAAAAGCTTCTTCTTCTTCTGTGGTCGTCCGCCCGGGAGTCAATTGAGCCTTTTGTGCCCGCCAGTGTTTGGCGAACCATTGAAGGTGCTCGGGACCGCAATAATGAAGCCCCTTAAGGTGCTATATGGGACATTGATGAACCCGCCGGTCTCGCCATGGTAACGCTTGCGAGCGTATGACATCGCTGTGATTGAGCCATTAGTCGCTTGACCTCAGCGGGGGGGTGAGGGGTGGGGGGGTCGTAAAGCGCTTTCACATCGGCCAGCCAAGCTGCCGGTTTTCCCCGCCGCTGACATTGGTGAAGTGTAAAAAGGCGTCGTCGTTGCCGGAAGGTTCTGCACTTATGCGAAGAAATACTCCATTTAAAGTTTGCACAGTATTACACTCTAAAAACAGTTGGATCAAAATTGGACTCCACTTTCTGGGTTGTTTCATACAAAATGACCCCATTTTTGGACCCAAGTAAAAGGTTCTGACCCAATATTTATGAGTTGTTTTACACTAAAAGAATAAAGACCCATTTCTTGACTCAAAGTTGGGTCAAATTGACCAAAGTAGAGGATCGGTCAAGTTTTGACCCATAGTTGGGTTATTTGTTGACCCAACTGAGTGTACAGTAGCTTAAACATTTTATTTTTTAACCCAGTACTTGGTATGTTCGATACCTTTTTTTTTTTTTTAAAACCTTTATCAGTACAAGACACTGAAACCACAAGTACTTTGAATTCATAACACTCCCCCCCCCCCCCTCACACATACTGTACACACACAAAAAAAGAACAAGAATTTTAAAGAACACTCTAAAAACTGTTGGGTCAAAAGTAACCAAACTTTGGGTCGATCCTCTACTTGAGCCAATTTGACCCAAATTTGAGTCTAGAAATGGTTCTTTTAGTGTAAAACAACTCATAAATATTACTTTTGACCCAACTTTTTTCTTTAATGAAATGTCCCAATACAGCATTTTCCCTTAAAATTTGATAAAGTTACTGTCAATTTTCTATTTTCCTAATTTCTAAATCTTTGCTCCTGATCACAAAATGGCCACAAGAGGACGGACGACGACGGTATTGACTGCCGTCACCAGCATCACGAGTACCAATACCTTCAAATGAGGCCAGGTATCGGCCCGATACCGATACCTCTCGATACTCGTCCATCCCTATCCAGAATTATTTCAGCGCAGTTTTGCTATTCAAATTGCACATTATGTAACAAAAAATGTGAACTCTCCTTTTTTACTAAAACTGCCTCGGGGGTCGACTCGCACTGCAGGGCATGAAAGCCCAGTTGGATTTTTTTTTTCTTTTTGCGCGATTGTCCACATGGCAAAAAGAAACGCGACAGCTAACGTGAACGGAGGTCGAAGTGAGACGCGTGCGCGCAAAACACGACGACTTCACACGGCGCAGTGTTTTTTTTACGGAAATGAATACGGTCGCAGTCCTGACACGTTTGTGGCAATTGCAAGGATTTTCGGCTGGGTCTGATATCAACAAATCGGAATTGGTCTCTTGAGGTCTCCCTGATTTGTTGGAATTTAGACGTCTCTGGGGTTGCTGAAGGACTCCTGTTGGTGGCCTGGTGGGTGGTGTCTGGTCGGTGCTGGATTTCACTTTCCTTTCCTTTCTTTGGTCCTTCCTCGGGTCTCCTGACGGCCTCACGACTCTGGCTGGAAGTGTTCGGTTTAGGGAAACGGTATGGGATTTATTTATTTTTTTTATAGGTTTTAGGTGAACTAATGAATGCACGCACGCACATACACATATTCACCCACATACAAAAAAATAAATAAATCTATATATAAAAAAAAAAAAAAAAAAAAAAGGAGAGCGATGATGACATGTCAAATCGGTAAAATTATCGAATGAGCAATACTGAGCTCTCCAGAAAAAAAAAAAAAGGGAATTTAGATGTCTCTGGGGTTGGTGAAGGACGCTGGTTGGTGGCGTCTGGTCGGTGCTGGATTTCACTTTCCTTTCCTTTCTTCGGTCCTTCCTCGGGTCTCCTGACGGCCTCACGACTCTGGCTGGAAGTGTTCGGTTTAGGTGAACGGTATGGGATTTTTTTTGATAGGTTTTAGGTGAACTAATGAATACACACACACACTCGCACGCACATACACGTATTCACCCACATAAAAAAAAAAAAAAAGAGCAATGATGATGACATGTCAAATCGGTAAAATTACCGAATGAACAATACTGAGCTCTCCAGAAAAAAAAAAAAACAATAATAAAAAAAAAAAAGGGAATTGTAATGGAGCATATTGGCAAAGCCCTCGTAAATGAACCTGTGATATGAACATAGCCTTCGGCCCACCGCGCCGTTGCATTTCGGTGTCGTTAATGACGGCTGTCATGCCAAATATTTTTCAAGGTGGTCTTTGGCGTCAAAAGTTTGAGAAGCGCTGCCTCAAGCGACGCAACGCGGCAGGCGTCCTCGCAGCCAATTAGGAACAACAAAGCAGGCCAGATTATACGACGCAACTTTAAGAGCGTTACGTTATGAGGCCAGATTTAAGAATGGCGAGGATGCGGCGAAGAAAATTCGGCAGCCCACGGGTGCCGCTCTTATTCCATGCCGGGGCGGCGGCGGCGGCAAATTGTCGGGATCCTTTAACGCGGAACTGACAGGCTGAGAGAGCAGCGAGCCGCCCTCATCCGCAGGAAATGACAGCGTCAGTTATGATATAAGCATTTAATCCCATACGGCGCAGCCCGTGATCTTATTAAGGGAATAATGGCATTTATACGCTCTAAAGCTGGATTAATAGGTCTGGCTCTTGCAAAGCGCAATATTAACATAAAGGGATTTGGGGAATCGGGTTCATCCGCCGCTGCCGCCGCCGCCGCCGCCGCCGCCGCCGACACGGGCTGGAAAAAGTGGAGGCCGCGAGCGCCACGTGCGCCCGAAAACGAAAAACTGGCATCCGGCGCTTCCCTCGCACCGTCTGACGTCGACACGTGAGAACGCGCAAGCTGACTGCGGTTCATATTTATGAGCTTATTTCTCTGATGTTTTATAAATGGAGCCATGTAGATGTTAAAAGGCCGCTGGGCGCTCATGTCTGCTGGCCAATTTGAGCTGCGGAGACGCACTTAAGAGGCTTTTTTTTTTTTTTGCGTCCAGGAAATACAAACTTTTGAAAAGTGGTCCCTAGCGGACGTTTTTTTTCGAAAAATAACGCAAAGCGCGTCAAACGCTCGAGTGTGCGTTTGAGTCAAAGTCACGCACGTGCGCTACTCAACAAAAGTTCAAAATAACATATGTGGGAAAGCCGAAGCAATATATTTTGTAGATATATTTTATTTATCGTCTAATTTCACATTACTTCTAGTATTGGCACAATTGAATGTAAAATATCAACCATTCATTTTCAATGGGACTGACGTTGAACTTTTTCTAAGTCCCGCCTCCGTGCCTACAACTGTGCATTATCCAGTAACCAGGAGGTCACGGGTTTGAATCCCACCTTGGACTGTACATGGCAAATATATTCATGGCCGTTATGCTAAGTGAAATAAATGTATACCAACTGACTACCATATCAAGAAATGCATTATAATTTCACTGAAATCAATAAATGCATGCTAGCTGTTAGCATCAGATGACAATTTTTCAAAACTAAATACGCCATTAGCCATGATTTCAAACAAGTCACGTTAGCTGAGTGGTTAGAGCACCACCACGGAGTACCTGGGTTCGAACCCTGCTTGGACCATATTTGAGTACTTAAGTCATTTCTCTTTCGATTTACTTTATAAGTACATGCCTTCAAATATTAGCATTTAGCTAATAACATTCAACTTTTCAGTATTGCCTCAAATTTCTGTAGAAATTGCAATTTGTATCGTTAAATTAGTGGTACGATACAATAGATACCGATTATTAGTAGTCAAGGATGCTGATAACTGATATTTGGAGACGATATTCGTTTGTAGTATAAAGTTAAATATTTATGTAACATTCTTTAAAATGTAATAATGACTTGACCTGGTTTAAATTCTTTTTAGCATGTTTATCAAATAACTTTTTTTATTTTTTTTTATTTTTGACAATAGACATCTTTGTTTTAAAATTCTAACAACAAGTGCAGGGAGATCCAGGCTCAGCAGCATCCCTTAGAAAGTTCAAAAACCTCAAGAAAATAAAAAGCTCACAGAAGTTTTCTACAGTAAATCAACAATCGAAATTAAAAAAAAAAAAACTGTCAAAATGCCAAATATTGGCGCTGACAATCGGCCTGGCTGGCAATCGCTTTATCCCTAAATTACTGTTTAAAGATCCAAAATAAACAATATTTAAAAAAATTTATATATTTTTAATTTTTATTTTTTTAATTTTTTTTTATAAATTTTTTTAACATGTATTTATTTTATAACTAAATGACAAGCAGCTTTACTAAGATAGTTTACAACCATCAGCATCTTGTTCACGTTGCGGGTCAAGACGACTGATCCATTCTAAAAACAATATTTCCTACTTTTTGATTTTGCCTTTTTTTTTTTTTTTTGTTCTTTTATATACGGGTCATATTGACCCATAAACATTCTTAAAGAAACAAAGACAAAAAGAGGGCTAATACTCCAAGTCGGGCGGCTGACTGACTTTGCGCCCCCCCTCAGTCCCTCCTGCGTGGATGGCAGTTCAAAGGTCAAACCCCATGTCAAAGGCCGTGTCTTTCTTGGCTGAGCTCAGCCCTTGAACTCAACTCGGCGTTTATCCCCTTCTTTAGCCAGCGTGCCAGGAAGCTTTTCCCCCCAGAGATCTCGCTCCTCCCAATTTCTCCGTCAGACAGCGGATGAGAGATTTAGTTTAAGAACAGTCCAAAGGGGGGGAGTGGGGGGGGGGTGTTGGTGAGGGAGGGGGCGCTTGATACAACCCATGACGCTGTTTAATGGGCAGCTTGGAATGCGGTCGGGAAGCCTCTCTTGCTCTCTCCATGGGAATTATGAAGGAGAGAGAGAAAAAAAAAAGCTGAATTTAAGAGCAGACTTCTGGGAAATCCTCAAGTTTGAAACGCTTTTGCCCGAACACTTCGCAACTCCCACATGTGGCTGAACCCCATGCGGCATATTTACACTGGTGATAAAAAAGCCTCAGTTGGTTGTAGGTGAGGAAAGACAATGTATTTAAAAAAAATTGATATATAACCGGGAAATGAATAATTTCACAGCTCAATGCGATCTTTGTGTTTTTACTGTGCATACGACAAATAAACATCTTGAGTCTTGTAACTGGGAAGATTGTTGAGTTCCTCACAAGTCCTGTCATCTGTAATTGTTGCATTCATTGACCCATTGTCAGATTTAAAAATCAAAATCATCTTTCCCCATTGAAATGAATGGAAGTGCAATTAATCCGTTCCAGCCGCTTCAAAAAAACACCCCAAATCTTTTTTTCTTTTGCTAGCATAATGGTGCATTAGCAACTGTGAATTAACTCATTCACTCTCAGCCATTTTCACTGAAGCAACCCCCTTCGCTCCTGGCTGTTTTACTGGATATTGACTGATTTTGTAAGGCCCACAGAATATTGTGTTCTATTGCAATAAAAACATGGAACCTACCAAAAGAAAGATTAGAGTCTCTTCTGTCATCAGGGAAAAACATATATTTCTATCTGTTTCCGTTTTCAGCAATTAGCATCATCGTTATTCACAAACACTAACAAAAAGAGCTTGTTGCAACATGGTCCTAGTTGATCTCTTATACTCTGCTGCCGCATGCTGGCCGTTTTTTGTAATACTACCATTGCTTTAAGCAACCTCTTCAGGTCAGAAGTGGCATCAGAGCCTTCTGTATGCTCTAGCATAAAAAACATATAAATACGTTTTTGGGAGTGAAGCACAAATTATTAAAAACTATATTTATACGTTTTTAGGTTTGAATGAGTTAATGGTGGCCAGATGATGAGGCGCCATCTTGCGGTAAGGGTCTGAAGCGTTCTCGTATCTGCAACGTCTTTCCTCATGAAGCCCTTGTTGTCGTTTGGCAGAGGATGAGAGCTCGGGCCCGCTGTACCACCGCGAGAGGCGCAACGCCCTCAGCTCGGAGCGCGGCGTGACCGAGGAGCCTTCCACGTCCACCGAGGAGCGACCTTCGCCGCTCAAGAAGGAGCTCCTTGGATCCCTGCCCCACCTGGCAGAACACGCCCTGCCCTACCGGGGGACCCTCTTCGCCATGGACCCCCGCAACGGCTACCTGGACTCGCACTACCGTAAGAAACTTTCAAGTGTTCTTTGTAGCAGTAGTGCATGCGAGACTGTTCCAGTAGGGTGTGCGAGTCAGGATTTCTTCATTTGTATGTGAGAGAGCATTTCAGAAGTGCCTGTATGAACAAATCTTTTGTAAGTAGCATTATGAGAGTGTTCCATGAGTGTGTATGTGAGAACGTTTCAATAGCGTATTGGCGAAAAGTGTTTTTTCAGTGTTGTGTGTGAAAGCATTTCAGTGGTGAATCTTAGTGTTTCGGTAGTGTGTGTGAAAGCGCTTTAGAGGTGTATGTGAGAGTGTTCTAGGAATGTGTGAGAACATTTCAATGGTTTGTGAGAGTGGTTTAGAAGTGAATATGGGAGTGTTTCAGTTGTGTGAGCGCTCATTCCAGTAGAATGTGAGAACATTTCAATGATGAATGTGAGAGCATGTCAGTAGTGTGTGTGAAAGCGCTTTAGAGGTGAATGTGAGAGTGTTCTAGGAGTGTGTGAGAACATTTCAATTGTATGTGAGAGTGGTTTAGAAGTGAATATGGGAGTGTTTCAGTTGTGTGAGCGCTCATTCCAGTAGAATGTGAGAACATTTCAATTATGAATGTGAGAGCATTTCAGTAGTGCGTGTGGGTGAATAATTTTTAACTTGTGTGTGTGAGAGTGTTTAAATAGTAATGTCAATGTTCCCGTAGTGTTAGTGAGTTTTCATAGTGCTCCTAAAATCATTTCAGTTGAATGAGAGAGTATTTAAATATATTATGAAATAATTTCACTAGTTTCACTTTTTGAGAATTATTCATTAGCATGTATGCACTGAGAGAGTATTTCAGTAATGTGTGAGAGCATTTTTGTAGCGTTTATGAATGAATCTTTTTTTTTTTCCAGTTTTGTTGTAGCTGAGAGAGCATTTCAGCAGTTTATGTGAGAGGTAATCCCGTCTGTCCCTGACGGCCCGTCATACGTGGCGCAGGCGGCGTTAGTATGGCCGGCGTGCCTGCTTAATTCCCTCATTAGGGGCGGCCTGTCGGAACGCCGAGCTCGCTCTCGTCAACTCGCACTTCAAACGGCCCAAAGTCAAACCGCATCTCCGCCTCCCCCCTCCCACCTCGCATGTGTGAGAGCCGACAAGCCGGCGCAAGCCTTACGTGAGATAGCGGAGATCATCTGAAGCAAAGCTGGACGGCAGCGAGATGATTGGGTTAGCAAGAGTCTGATTAGGGGGCTAATGGCCTGCTGGGTTCGCCATCAATCGGCTGTGAATGGAGTTGGGGCCGATTGCTAATGAAAAGTCCAGCGGAGCCCGACCGCCAAGTGTAACTCTATTTACTGAAGGGAAAGCGAAGCGTGCTGGTGACGGTGTGGGACCCTGGGGGCCGCCACATTAGGGGCCATTACATCCTGGCCTAAGTCAGCAACACTGCCACTTCTTGTTTGTGTGTGTGGGAGGAACGAAATGCCGGGCGGGGGTCACCCTGTAGCTAAGGGTCACGCGGAAGAGGCAATCTGATTGAGTTCAAATGCTGAAAAAGTAAAAAAAAAAAAAAAAAACCTGTCAAAGTTCATTAGGGTCCACAGAATGTCTTAAAATGACTGAAATAATTCATATTAATAAATCCTCATTACAACTAAGACATTTTGGATTTATTATTAGCAAACAAAATTATAAAGTAATAAAAATAAGAAAGTACATTTTTTTAATAATAAAAATAAATAAAATAATAACAATAATAATTTATTATTTTATTAATTTTTGTTATTATAAAAACATTATCCCTCTCTAACTTTTTAAAGGGTGACACGGGGTGAATTTGCGTTCCAGTCGTTCAGGGCTGAAAATTGAGAAGAAGGACCAAAAGTAGTGCAGACTTTTGGAACAAAAAAGAAACTGCTGTGCGGTTGGTGGTATGCATGGTGAGCAGCGAGCCAAGATAGGCTCCACTTGGGACAAATGGAATTAGGGCTGCTCGGTTATGAAAGAAAAAAAATCACAAATAATTGGGCAGAAAATTGAGAAGAAGGACCAAAAGTAGTGCAGACTTTTGGAACAAAAAAGAAACTGCTGTGCGGTTGGTGGTATGCATGGTGAGCAGCGAGCCAAGATAGGCTCCACTTGGGACAAATGGAATTAGGGCTGCTCGATTATGAAAGGAAAAAAAATCACAAATAATTGGACGAATAATTGAAATAACGATTATGGGCAATCATTCATTTTTTGGTACAAACCAAGAAAATGTTTAGACTAAAAAAGAAATAAAAAATATTAAGACAACTAAAAGTTCTGTGAAACACTATAATTATGCAAGTTCCTTTTAGATGAAACAAAATGTACTAAATAAGTTATTTTAAAATTCTAAATAGGTGCAAATGCATACATTTAAACAACTCAAAAATTTGTATTAATGATCTTTTTTTGATTATGTTTTTATAATTGTGGAGTGTAATAATTGAAATTGTAATTGAATTTCGATTAATTGCACTGCGCTAAATGGAACCGAAAATGAAATGATGCAATGTGTAGTCAATTCTAGCTACCTTTAGCTAGCAGCTCGTTTTTATGGCCTCAACCTGCCGTGCTGTCATTCCAGTTTTCCGCCCCATAACTCGTGATAACCGTAAAAAAAAAAAAGTGATGAATTCCACATGTTTGACACAATTAATAATTCCGTTCCAGACTATTTTTTATTGGGATGCTGTTGGAGGGGAGGCCAATCCATCGTCCGAGTTGCGAGTAAACAAGCCGAGCAGACACGGCGAGTCGTGTTTCCGCTAATAATAGCCAGTTACAAAACGCATTAGCGTCACTAGTCAGAGTTATGATCTGCGGGAAAGCGACCACCTCCTGCAGGCCGCAGGTGTTGGGAACATGGGGGGGGGGGGTGAATGGGCTTCCTTTGAACTTGGGGGTCACCCATGCTTGTACCCCAAGGTGTAACATGTAGAGCACACCCTCACGTTTTAAAACAATGATTTCGTTTTTGTTCATTATCTGAAAATGTGGCCTAGGCCGCAACATGTAACGATCTCACCTCCTAAAATTCGCCCCAGGTGTGAACCGGTGATGGAGAGACCTTGCACAATAACGCAGAAGCACATCAATCGGCTTAGCGTTTGCTTTTGGCCCGTGTCGGCGCGTAATGCGTCTAAATACGCCGACACCTGCAGCCTCCGCACACCTGGCGGCTGCGAAGAAAAATAAGGAGAAAAAGAACAAGGCTCGGCTGGCTCGTTGTCTTCATTCCGACAGACGCGTGATCGTCCTTTGCCGGAGTCGGTGTTTACTTTTGGGCTTTCCACCCACTTGAGCGCAACACAGAGGAGCCACTAAGGAAACATGGCCCCTATTGTTAGCATTAGCTAATCGCGGCGATGCCGGGGTCTTAGCCGCTTTTCTTGGGCAAACACACAGGATAAGAGTCGGCATCCCTTCTTAGCGCCGCGCTAATACACGGAGGCTTTTGGCGCAGGGGATGAGGAGGAAGGGATTGCGCCGTGGATTAATGAGGGAGGCGGCGGTTTGTTTTTCAACATCCTAATTGTCTTTAAGTGTGAATGCGACATCTGTCGACATTATGCGCCGATTAGCCGGTCAGCGGTCCAGCAACAGTCTTCTTCTTTAAAAGTGCGTCTTTCTTAAACATTTGGCCCTCCTTTGCCAAGCCTGAAGACAAAGCCCATTTTTTTTTTCTTTTCAAGCCACGGATTTCTTGCAAATGTTAAAGCGGCTGCTGAAACGCCAGAGAACGAAAAAAACAAAATCTCTCCGCTTAAGAATTAGTTTGACAAAATGACTTTTTTTTTTTTTTTTTTTATGGCGTCGTGATGACCGTCTCTCGGTCCTGTCGGATCCTCGCACAAAAGCCTGGTTGTTTTTGACTGATGGCACAATCCGAGCTGGCTAAGCCGGAGGCGGCGCGGGTGCGGATCTCCCGGCCGCTGGATTCACATTCCCGAGTATCCCCGCTAACCCCGCCGACTGAGCCCGGCCGGAGGTGACGACTACTTGGATCAGTCTGAGATTGGCGGGGGAAAAGGAGGTCACGGGGGGTTGTTGGGTCACAAAACTGCTGCAGAAAGCTGATCTCTGGCACCGCTGAACCGTAGCACATCTGTTTCAATATCGAAATGGAGCTGAACATGCTGTTTCGTGGCTAATAAAGGCTTCTACTTTTATTGTGTTGTTTACTTCTAGTATTAGACTCGTGTAGTTTCATTGCAGTCTTGTCTAGTTCTAGCCCTTGTAACGTGAATTTTTTTTCATAAAATAAGCCAACATTTGGCTCACTATTGGAAATATATTTTTTAAATTTGCGACCAAAATCAAAATGTTCAATGGCATCAGACCTATCCTTACATATATATTTTTTATTTATTTATTTGTTTTTGATGTCGCAGGCCTGAGCTCTCGATCACAACCGTGCTTTCTTGTTTTGGTATAAGAATGGGGACATAGGAAGCGCATAAATCAGCTCAACCAAAAATGAGAATTAGCTCTCTAGTACCATCTGGTATATTTTGGCTTTTAGGACTCTAAAGTAAAAAAATTTTTTTTATACGTTTAGTTGATGCTCCAGTGAAGGGATAAATTGGGTAATCGTGGGAAATGCATAAGGTGTACAGTGCATCAAAACACATGAAAAATCATTATTTATAATGGGAGTCAATGGTCCAAAATTTGGACGTTTGTATGTATGTTTACTAAAAACATTTGTTTCCCACATAAATAATGACAATAATAATTTTGAAATTTTGGACGGTGCCATTTTGAACTTCAACACAATTGCGTGCAATTTCAGCTCACTTAATTTAAAGGTTAATTCTGTTTTTGTGTTTCCTTAACATCCCGAACCTGGCCGGAGTTGACTAATACCTGGATCACTCGGGGGTCCGCAAAGGAGAACAACAGCGGTGGAGGGTATTTGAGCGGTGGCAAAATCGCTGCGGCCAGCTGATCTCAGGGATCGCTGAGCCGTGCCACGTCCGTCCGTCCGTCCACGCATCCGTCTCAATATCAAAATGCAGCTGACCAGTGAACTATGTGAGCCGGCTGTCACGGCCGCGAAACGTGATCGGCACAACAACGGCCTCGCAGTGCCGACAAGTAATTACAGTTCTCCGCTTCATGTGGACTGCACAAGACATTTCCATTTATCTTGAAGTGTTTGTGTATGTTTCGGATGGAGAAAGGGGGGGGGGGTGGTGGCGAGTGCTTGCGGGGGGTTAGAAAACCAAGGAGTGACCCTTGGAGAACCTGATAAGAAGTGGCCTGGAGTGGCTTCAAAAAATGGCCAAGGTGAGAAGATCCCGAGGCAATTCTTGTATAGTTCAAGTGTAGTTGTAGTATTTTTTTTTTATTCTAATGAACTCAATTTCTACTTAGTTCAATAGTTGTTCAAGTGTAGTTTTATTGTGGTTCTAATGTCATTCGAGTTTGGGTCAAGTATAATTCAAGTGTAGTTCAATCATTTGTGCAGTTCTAGTGTATTTCTTTCTTTCTCAGATGTAGTTTTAGTTCATTTATTCCTAGTTCTGATTTAGTTTGAGTGTGTTTCAAGTGTAGTTGTCGTTTAACTTTAACTCATTCAAACACATAAACGTATCAATACATTTTTTAATACTTTGTCCAGCACTCCCAAAAACGTATCGATACGTTTTTAATGTTTTTTTTTTTTTTAAAGCTAGAACATACAGAAGGCTTTGATTCATCTTAAAGCAATGGTAGGTTTTACAAAAAAAACGGCCAGCAGGTGGCAGCAGAGTATAAGAGATCAGTCAGGGTGATGTTGCAACAAGTTCTTTTTCCCAGCGTTTTCAACAGGAATGGCAATAATGATGACACTTAGCTAATGCTAATGCTAATTGCTGCAAAACAGAAACATAAAAATTTACTTTTTTCCTGATGAAAAAAGAGACTCTAATCTTTCTTTTGGTAGAGTCAGTCAAATCCAGTAAAACAGCCAGGAGCGAAGGGGGTTGCTTCAGTGAGAATGGCGTTAAGTGAATGAGTTAAATGCAGTTTTAGTACAGTTTTTTTTTTTTTTAAATAATGTATAAAAACATTTTTATTTAGTTTTGTTTTTAATTGTGCCTTGCTTTACCAGGTCGGCATTGCAAATACGATTCTGTTCTCAGTGGCCCGACTGGAATAAATAAAGGTTGACATAAGTGAAAGTCCTGCTAATTTTGTTCTCTTCAGACCTCTTGCAAGAGGTTTGTCGTACCTTCAAAGTAAGCCCTAAGGTGAGAAGACGCGGGGTAAAATCTAGTGTACTTCTAGTTCCACTATAGTTCAAGTGCTGTTCTAGTTTAGTATATCGCTTTGAAAAGCAAGACGTGACCCTCAGAGAACGGCGCAAGAAGCGGCTGGCGTGCCTTCAAAGAAAGCCCCAGGTGCGAAAACACGGGCAGGGTAAATGTTTGTCTTTGCGACGCCTCAAATATTGAGCGCGGTGGCGAGGTGGCGTCCCTCGGCATCAGCGAGAAGAAGAAGCAGCCCCGGGCGCGCTGCAGGCAAACCAAAGGGACGCCTTCCATCCGCGGCCAAGGCCTTTCATCAGGACAGAACAACACGGGGGTCCCGGTGGTCCGGCACACCAGGGATAATCAGATGATCCCCTTTTTACAGCTTATTAGCGGCATCGCTCGCAAGATAGACCCTGATCTGGCATGCGAGTTCCTCTTTGTAGCAAGAACCGCATGACTTGAAGGGTAGGAAGGGTGGGGGGGGGGGTGTTGGGGGTTCATCAGAGTTTCAAGTGTTTTCAAGTCATGTGACTGGTCTGGAGAAATAACGACGCGTCTCGTTAACAATGACGAGATTAAAGGCGACGGGGCTAAAGGAGAATTAAGCAGAATTTCCAGGGAACTTAGCACGTTCAAAGACCAGCGTTTCGCCGGCGTATCAGCGCGGCAACATCTGTCGTAGCGCCGCTGTAGCATTCCCCCCCCCCCCCCCCCCGACTTCCTTGTTTTCTTAATCACGCCATTCACCCGCGCGCACAAAACACTGCGCTGATGTCGCCAAAGCTTTAAAAGCAAGATTTGCGGCGTCTTGACGACAATAACAATTTGATTCGAGGCTCGCTAGCCTCCTTATTAGCAGGATAATCGCGTATGTGTCTGTTAGTTAGTATTTTCTTGTTGTTTTGTTTTTGTACAAGTCCAGAAGATAAGCTAACTTTGCTCAGCGGGGCACAACTTTAGCTACTTGAGACTTCTAATGAGATACAAAAACATGCTGAACATGCTGTTCGCTCTCACAATGGAGGCTTGGACGTCGACTGCACTTTTGGTCGAGTTCATTTGTAGAGGGAGTCTTCGAGTTACGTCGTTTTGACTTTACGGCGCCCGTGCCTCGTCCGTAGCATTCCCACAGTAATCACGCCATTTTAAAGTTAAGACGTCCATCGAGCAGGTCGGCTCGCCATCAGGTGCATCATATTTCTGTGTTTAAGTTTGAATTAGCTCCCTGTAGTTTTTAGTTTTAATGAAGTTTTGCTTTAGTTTTATTGTTCAACTGAACGTGTTAGTTTATTGCAGTTTGTAGTTCAAATTTTATTGAGGTATACAGGTAAATAAAAGGTAAATTCCAGTGGTGGCGAAAGTCGTTCTCCGCATTTGACCCATCCCCTGAGGTAGCGGTGAGCAGCAATGATTGCGCTCGGGAATCACAAGGTAATCTAACCCCCACCAATTCCAACCCTTTATACTGAGTGTCAAGCAGGGAGGCAATGGGTCCCATTTTTATAGTCTTTGGTATGACCCGGCCGGGGTTTGAACCCACAACCTCCCAGTCTGAGGGCGGACACTCTACCACAAGGCTACTGAGTTGGTTGAAGGTAGGGCAAACTTTCCTGCCATAAAGGTAATCATGCTAAGATAAGAAATGCTCAGTTGCTATAGGTGAGGTATTGGTTTAAATGTGTGGGTTTTAATTGAGCTGTTTTATGCGCGCAAGGCGATTAAAGCGTCTCCGACGGCGGCGATATCTCTCAAAACTGAGCGCGCGAGAGACAACACGTCTACGGGAGCAGAAAGCCAGCAGAGGTGGCGCTTGGCAGGCGAGGTGGAGGAGTGAGGGGAGGTATGAGTAACAAAGCCCAAAATGAAGAGAGACATAAAAGAATGAGAGCGCAAGGAGGTCAGGCCCATCACAGGCTTTGGTGTTGCCTTCAAAGATGGCTGAGACAGGTGGCAGCTCCAGACAATCTCGCGGCGCAGAGCAGCATCCTCTCAGGAGGAGATAAGGGATTCCTGCGTGCGGGGCACCTTCCCCTCCGCCCCTCCGCAACCCCCACCCCCGGCCGTCTCCGGGTTCTCCCTTTGATGTGGCTGCGCCGCCGGCGCAACGAGGGCCGCTCGGGGCCACGAGGGCGGACCTTCGGGAAGCGGCGCCCCGGCCGCCGCAACTTCTCAGGTCTCATTAAAGCGCTCCGCCGCTGCTTAATCCTCTGCGAGGTTTTCGCAGCCAGGCTGGAGGTTTGTCTCTGCGCCCGGGCTACGGCGGGGGAAGCCCAGAGCGCCACCTGCGTGACAAAGAGGCCAAGAATCACCGTGACGCAAGTTCCCCCTTCACTTCTTCCTCGCTTGCCCTCGTATTGCGCCGCTCGTTTCCCTTGATAGCACCTTACAATCTTGGCGGATTATTCTGGGGTGGACGCGGTTGACGGGGATGCGCTAAACGGATTACAACTTTGTCCTTGTTTTGGAATACAGGCTGAAAACAAGCGATTAGCTTCCAGAAAGAGAGGATAGAAAAGTGAGGGAGCAGCTGGAGTTTAAATGCACTCACGCTTTAGTTTTAGTTTTGGTCGACTTCGTCTTATGCACTTCTGGTTAAGTCGTCCTAGGTTTAGGGCAGTTCTCGCTATGTTCTTTTGCTTTTTAGTGGTCCAGAGTACGTCAAGTGTAGTTTTAGTGTAATTATATTGGACGACTAGCTCTAGTTTTGTGTTATTGCAGGTCTATATAGAGTCTAGTTCTAGTGCAGCTCTAGTTCAAGTGTAATTTAGTTTTATTGTATATCTAATGTCGTTCTCTTAGTCGTTGACTGGTCTGGGATGGACTGGGAAACACAAACAGTCTGGGAAAACAATTGTTACCGTTGTGCGGACGACAAACGACAAGCACTGAAACGTATTCATCGAGGTGGATGGTGGGGATGTGCATGACAAGAATGGCCAACCTCCTGCCATTACCATTCGTTTGTCATTTAGGAAAGCGTGACGGCCGCTGATATGCGGCGACTACTACGCATTGAAAAAGTCTGGTGGGCCGGCCTCCCAGTTCATAAAACGCTGGGGGAAGCCCTGGTCTAGCTCTGGTAGAGTAGTTCTAGTGTTGTTGTAATGTGCTTCTGGTCCAGTTTGGACTTTTAATCTCCCTTGCGAGTGTCAAACAAGAGTTTCACGAGCAGATACTTGGCAGCGGCTTTATTTAGAACAATTCTGGCCCGTGTTTTGTCATATCTACGACATCAGTGATAAGACACTCGGAAGAGGGAAAAAGGCCTGCGACGTTTACAGACACCGTAGACAAAACACCGTCCTTCACTTCTTTGTCAGTTCGCAGTAACGCTCTCCATAAACGCAGAATGTCGGAACGGGGCCAAATAAATCCCTGCGAGGGTGGAAATAAAATAGACGTAGCCCGGCGCTGGCGAGCTAACTTGAGGTTTAAATCAACTCGCCTTGTGTCGGAGACATATCAGCGTTTGGGGGGGGGGGGGGGATCTGAGGGAGATAAAGACTGTTGTGGGGGAGGTGTGTGGAGATGTGTTTTTTCCCCCAAATACTAAACTGCTGTGTGAATCTTTCTCAGCTTGGGAAGGGAGGACGGGGTGGGGTGGGGTGGGGGTGTGGTGGGGGGGGGGGGCGCAGAGGCCGGCACATAGCGCTTTGTTCGACTCCCCCCAGCTTATCCCAATCTGGAGAAATTCAGCAAATGTGGGAGATAGATTGGCGCTCCACAGAGGCCTGCTGAAATAACCCGCACTCCCTGATCCGCAGTGGGATAGACGTTGGGGGAGGGACGGGGGGGGCTGGTGTCGTCCATGCAAAACCAGGGTCCTCTATTTGTTCACTGCTAATTAGTTGATTAGAACCAAGACAATACAGGTCATTAAGCAAAATGATAAAAGTGGGTGGGCTCACTTTGCTGCTCAAGAGACACTTGATTTTAAACATTGACACGTGGGCCAGGTAAAAAAAAAAAAAAAAAATCATAAAATGGGTAGAAAATAACTAGAATAATTTGTTTTTCAAATTTCAAGCACAAAGACATAAACATACAATATTAGTGAAACATTACATGCTTACATGAATACAACTTTATTGAAAAACAAAATCTTTTAAGAATAAACAACTAAAAATAATGTGGTTGCGCAAGTGTGCACACCCGCCTATAACAGGGGATGTGGCAGTTTTCAATCACATTCAATGGGAGCTTATTATTATGGCTGTGATTATTCTCTGCAAATAAAGTTCAGGTGTTCATTTTTGTAGCAACATTTTACAGCTTCAACAGCATCAAATTCATGTCATGTCATTATTGAAAGCTATAAGCCAGGAGAAAGCTTTAAGAATAAAATGAGTCATTATTATTTGTATTTTAATTACTAATTGTTTTTATTTTATCATTTACAATAAATCAACCATTCACTTTTTCATGAGATTTTTTTAAAAATGTATTTTGATATACATATCAATACATTCTATTTTAAATATTATCATGCTCCCAAAGGCGTATTTATATGTTTTTTTTTATGTTTTTGCTAGAGCATACAGAAGGCTTTGATGCAGCCTCTGAACTGAAGAGAACGCTTGAAGCCATGGTAGTTATTACAAAAACGGCCAGCAGGTGGCAGCAGAGTATAAGAGATCAGCCAGGGTCATGTTGCAACAAGCTCTTTTGGTCAGTGTTTTCTTTTGGTAGCTTCCAATCAAAACCCAGTAAAGGAGCCGTGGGCAAAAATGATTGCGAGTGTATGAGTTGATCCAGACTCGGTGTCCATTTTTTTTCCCACTCGCTGTGTGTCCCGCAAAGCGACGCGCTTCCATATAATTTGAGCGTGTGATGATTGACGGACCAACGTGTACGTGAACGTCTCCCGGCAAAGGCGGAAAGGCGGCACAAACCTGACATTAACTCCAAATGTTTACCTCCGAACTTAATCACAGCTTTGCTTTAAGGCCGCAGATTTGGGGCCCCTTCCACAGGCTTGTCCCGCGTCTATTTTTGAACTTTGGGGGCGGATTATGGGATATCCCTCTCACAAGCTTCAAATGGACTCGGAGCTGACTAGTTTGCGTGCAGTTCGCGTACTTATTTCTACTTTGCTGCCATTTAGAATTGTTAGTTTGACTGTCGTTCAGTCCGAGTTAAGGTCAAGTTGTTTTGGGGTTGCTGCGGTTCAAGTGTAGCTTGAGTTTAGTTTGAATCGAGTGCAGTTCACATTTTGTCCTGGTGTACTTCAAATATATCGATTTAGCCTACTGCCAATATTGTTTTTAGTTCTCACTATTATCTAGTTCAGTTCTATCAGCATTTCCCGAGCAGCTTTCGTGTTGTTCTATGCAGTTGAGTTGCGAGGCCTGGCGTATGCCAAGCGTGCCTCGGCGCTGAGCTCAGGCGTCGTAGGCGAGTTGGCATCATAAAACGTGCCGGGCGTCGGGCTTCATATGTTCCACATTAACAAGCCGGCAGACCTCTGCGAGCAAGCCGCGCGCTGCCCCCGCCCCGCCCCGCCGCCGCCGCGCCTCCGCAATCCGTCAGAGGCTCTTTGTGCGCTCGCCGCTCGCCGTTGCTCAACCCGTGACCGTAAACTCCGCCACGGTCCGACTTGACAACGACAGACCGCGGTTGGAAATTGTTTATGAAAAGATGACGGAGATTTACGAGCGGTTGCGCGGTTCAGTGACGATGCTCCTCTGGGAAATGGAAATTAACACTTTTCTTACGTAAGCAGTTTTTTTTTTGTTAATATACTTAAAGAATGATTTATTTAAAATGTATTACACATAGAAGTTAAATAAAAAAAGTGTACTTGAATAAATTTTTGTTTAAAAAATAAACAAAGGGAAAAAAAGAAAAAATTATTAAAAAATAAATATATATTACACAAATTAGATTTGAATTTAGTTGTTCAATTTTTTATTCAGGAAAAAAAATCAATGTGTATAACTACAACTGTAAAAAGTGAACAAAAATCACAATTTTGAGTTCGTAAATGTTCGTAGAATCTCATGATCGATTATTGGATGAGCCACAGGAAATCAGCCAATTTCACTAAATTGGTCTCAAAATGGAAGATTTATTTACAATAAATGTAAAGTAGTAGGGAAAAGCGGAAAGGAAAAAAAAGAAGATTTGTGTTCATCCAACAATTCTGGCAGCATAGAGTGCAAAAAAAAAAAAAAGAAGCTATTTTTTGAATACAAAAGATGTGATGGCGCAATAAAGATGGGGAAAGACTTTTTAAATTCATCGTAAACATATTTGAATTAAAAAAAAGAAAAGAAATTTCAAGCATACAATGTCATATAAGATGCGTGATGACAATGGAATCGAAAAATGAAAAGTGATATGTTAAAAAAAAAAAAAAAAGGGCGCTGATGTGCTTTAGGCTTGATCTTCTTCTTCTTCTTTTGACAGCATTCAAGTGTCCAAAAAGGACGAGGCAATTAGCGTCCCGCTTTGATTGGAGGGGAACTTACAGTATATTTCGGTGTGTGGAAATTAATGAGCCTCGTCAAAGTTTGCCTCTAATTGCCTTTTCATTAAGACCAACTTGTAATCGTGTCTTAATGACTTGTGGAAAAAAAAAAAAAAAAAAAGGATTTAACAAAAAAAAAAGAAACAGTGCTACTGCACAAAGTGACATCAGGGTCATTAGGAGAAAACCTTTGGAGGATGATGAAAAGTCTTGATCAAAACCCCACTTTCAGCTTTTGCCAGCCACCCCCCCCCCCCACCCCAAACCCCCTCCGAACCCCCCCTCGGCTGTATCAGCGGCCTTAAATGCCCTTCCTTTTGAATATCCACAAGAGCGGCAGTAATTTAGCCCTCAAGTAAACACTGAGGAGTCCCCACAGGAAGCTGCTGAGATGGATGACAGGATGGATCCAGAACCCCCCCCCCCCCCCTGCTACCACCACTCCGCCCCCCCCTTGAGAGTGTACATTCCTCCTGGTGACACGCAGCTGTTTGCCTCACTAATGGAAGGCCGCGACTGGCGTAAAAGAGGTGGCCGGTTCTTTTAAGCTTTACATAAACTTGTTCTGGCTTAAGTCAACTTGGGAGCCCGACTTAAATAAACCACACCGGCCACAGCGACAGGACGAAAGAGGAAAAAAAATACTTTGAGGAATTCTGGGTAATGCAGTTTTAAACAAAGGTGGCAAATCCAGGTCCAGAAAGTAAAAGCCCTGCCACCGTTTGACTTTAGCCCCAGGTGCTAGCTAGCTAGCTCCCTAGCTAGCTCCCATGGTGCTAGCTAGCTAGCTAGCTCCCATGGTGCTCATTTACATGCTAGGAAGCTAGCTAGCTAGCTAGCTTGCACTAGGGGCTAAAGCCCTGCCACCGTTTGGCTTTAGCCTCAGGTGCTAGCTAGCTAGCTCCCTAGCTAGCTCCCATGGTGCTCATTTACATGCTAGGAAGCTAGCTAGCTAGCTAGCTTGCACTAGGGGCTAAAGCACTGCCACCGTTTGGCTTTAGCCTCAGGTGCTAGCTAGCTAGCTCCCTAGCTAGCTCCCATGGTGCTCATTTACATGCCAGGAAGCTAGCTAGCTAGCTAGCTTGCACTAGGGGCTAAAGCCCTGCCACCGTTTGGCTTTAGCCCCAGGTGCTAGCTAGCTAGCTCCCTAGCTAGCTCCCATGGTGCTAGCTAGCTCCCTAGCTAGCTCCCATGGTGCTCATTTACATGCTAGGAAGCTAGCTAGCTAGCTAGCTTGCACTAGGGGCTAAAGCCCTGCCACCGTTTGGCTTTAGCCTCAGGTGCTAGCTAGCTAGCTCCCTAGCTAGCTCCCATGGTGCTCATTTACATGCTAGGAAGCTAGCTAGCTAGCTAGCTTGCACTAGGGGCTAAAGCCCTGCCACCGTTTGGCTTTAGCCTCAGGTGCTAGCTAGCTAGCTCCCTAGCTAGCTCCCATGGTGCTCTTTTACATGCCAGGGAGCTAGCTAGCTAGCTAGCTTGCACTAGGGGCTAAAGTCAAACTGTGGCAGGATATTTATTATTTATTAACTTTCTGGATCTGGATTCGCCACCCCTGGTTTTAAAGTTTTCAGACAAGCTTTTGGGTTTCTCATTAAGATTTCAAATTAGGGTTTTAAACCAGGGTTAGGATTTGAAAGACACTTTCAAGCCTGTATTAGGGTTGTTATGGTTTCAAATTGATGCTAGAAAAGTTTAGGGGTTACAAATAGGGTTTTGAGACAGGGTTATGGCTTCAAACAAGAATTAGGAATATAAAGTAAGGTTTCAAACCCGGGTTTGGGTTTAAACTTTTTGGACCCTATTTTCGTGCCCTTTCGTTGGCATTTTCGTAGACAGGCGTAGTTAGAGATATTGTAGGCATTTTGTGCCGTTGTGGGAGTGAGCACAGCCGATTTGACAACGCCATCCGTCGGCCCAGTGTGATGTCTGCCAAATTCACAAACACGGCAAACTAAACTTGCCCCGGCACGAAAACAATGAAGCGCCCCATTTTTTACGCCGAGTTCGCCTGTCTACCAAAATTGGGCCCAATGGTTTCAAGCTTGGATCAAAGGTTTCAAATGAGGTTTTCAGGTTGGGTTCGGGATTTCGAAGGAGGGTCTTCAGTTAAAGTTATGGGTTCAAATTCATGCTTCAAAACAGGGACTTTTCAAAGTTTAGTTTCAAGTCAGGGTTCCAAATGAGGGTTTTAAGCCCAAATTAAGATTTAAGGCTTTTAAGACAGGGTTAGGGGTTCAAATGAAGGTTTCAGGCCAGGGTTTGACTTTTAAAGTTCAGCTTATTGGAGAAAATCTTCCTCGCTGATTGCTTTTGATCGCTGTCCCAATACTTTTGTCCGTGTGGCGTAGACGCAGGCCGCCTCCTCTTTTGAGTCCTGCAGGCTCTCATTAAATACGAGAGGCAGGCGATGAGGTAAAACAACCCGAGTGCTCCTCCTCCTCGTCCTTATAAAGCGCCGCTTGTTGCGCCGTCGGCCACCTGCCATGGCGCTGAACGGCGCCAGATGTTTCCCCCGGGCCGACGAAATAAAAAAATGGCTGCAAAAATTATATTTGAGCAAAAAAAAACAAAAAAAAAAACAAGCGTACAGATCGCATCAGAGTCCCGCTGCGTGAAGGTATGCAGATGTTGACACATGTTTTGCCTCGGGGTGCTGAGGCTTGGCAACATTAAAGCCACACGTGTGTGTGTGTGTGTGTGTGTGTGTGTGTGTGTGTGTGTGTGTGTGTGTGTGTGTGTGTGTGTGTGTGTGTGTGTGTGCGTGTGTGTGTGTGTGTGTGTGCGTGTGCGTGTGTGTGTTTATGAGTGAATGAAGCTGTGTGTGTGTTTTATGCAAAGGTGGAATGTCATGATTTGTTGTTGCTGTTGAACGGCGTCCAAGTCTGACAAGCGGACTTGCCTGCTTTCGCAGAGGCTCGTCCCAGCTTGTCCGTCAGTCCACGCACACACACAAGCACGCTTTTAACACGGCGGTGAGGAGTGCAAATGCAGCTTAGGGATTTGTGTGTGTGTGTGTGTGTGTGTGTGTGTGTGTGTGTAATCGGCGAGGGGGAAAAAAAAGAAAGTCTCATTTCGCTCCGTTGAACAACTTTTCTCTGTGTAGTGTGTTGGAAGGCGGGCCCGAATCGGAGCCGCCTGCTGTCCTCGCTTGCTCAGTCAGGTTTGCCTTTTTGGAAAACGGGCATGAATTTCGTCTTCCAATGAAAATGTCTTCAAGGTTACTAAAAACAGTCGGAATCAGGAGTAACGATTTTTTGGTCCAAATTTTCTGGAACCGGTTTTTGGCTCGCCACCTGTTTTTGAGGCGTCCCTAAAATGATCCATGGTTGTTATTCTTTGCAGCCGCGCCGCAGTTCTTCCCGGCCTTTCACCCTCCTGTGCCCATCGACGACAGACATGCGCAGGGTCGCTACATCTACGAGCCTTCGCCGGTGCCGCCTCTCCACGTGTAAGTAGCTTCAGTGCAGTCGACCATCGCCGAGGACACGTTCCACAAACACCAGCAATAAGTCAAAAGCACCGCCATACAAAAAACACTTCAACAAATATTTGTCAATATATTTACCCTTCTTACAAACTTTAAGCACATACAGTATATGAGCTGTTTATTTTCCCCCAGTAGAGGTTTGATGTTAGATGATGTCACATGTGTTGTGAACAACTGCTATATTAACACAATCAGCGCAGCAACACATACAAACAGAACATACGACGACTTACGACGACATACACAAAGACATTCCCAGCACAGTCTAAAAACAGTTGGGTCAACAAGACCCCCAATTGGTTATTTTTCTAAAACAAAAAGTTGCGTCAAATGAATAAGCCACAAAAAAACAAACAATTGTTTGGGGACACATTTTGGGTTATTTATTCAAACTAAAAAGTTGGATCAGATGAATAACCCAAGAAACAACCCATTTTTGGGGGACGGAAACAACAGTTTGGGTTATTTATTTGAACTAAAAAGTTGGGTCAGATGAATAACCCAAAAAAATGACATATTTTTGGGGGACCAACTCAACATTTTGGGTTATTTATTTGAACTAAAAAATTGGATCAAATGAATAACCCAAAAAACAACACATTTTTGGGGGACCAACCCAACATTTTGGGTTATTTATTTGAACTAAAAAGTTGGGTCAGATGAATAACCCAAAAAACAACCCTTTTTTGGGGGGCAACCCAACATTTTGGGTTATTTATTTGAACTAAAAAGTTGGGTCAAATGAATAACCCAAAAAATGACATATTTTTGGGGGACCAACCCAACATTTTGGGTTATTTATTTGAACTAAAAAGTTGGGTCAAATGGATAAACCACAAAACAACTCAGTTTTTTTGGAACCGATCCAGCGCTTTGGGTTATGCGGGTAAACCAAAAAGCTGGGTCAAAAGAATAACCCAAAACCTAATACGTTGTGTTGTTTTGTAGTCTATTAATTTTGACAACAAAAAATTAAGAAACATTTTTGACCTCTCAATGTTTGTTTTGTTTTGTATGGCATTCATTCCACTCAATGCTACGCTAAAAACAGTTGGGTCAAAAATAACCCAACGAAGGGTCAAAAACGTACCCATCCTCTACTTGGGTCAATTTGACCCAACTTTGAGTCAAGAAATGGGTCTTTCAGCGCAAAACAACTCAAAGATATGAATTTACTTGGGTCAAAAAATTGGGTCATTTTGTATGTAACGACCCATAAAGTTGGGTCAAATTGACCCATAAAATTATTTTTGACTCAAGAGTGTGTCTTCTTCTTGTTATTAATTACAATGCGTCTCTTCAAGTAGAGCTCAGTGCTGCACGGCATGCTTAGGCTCAAGGTGGTACTGCACAATTTGCCTGCGAAACCCTTCGAAACGGTTCCTTAAAAATCTGAGAACACTGTACACACACACACACACACACACACACACACACACACACACAACCCCTTTAACTTAATGGCAATAGGGATGGCGCTCACAAGCTTCCTCGCACCTCTCGGGTGCCTCCGGGATCAAAGGGCAGCGGCGAGTACACGAGCAACGCCATCCGCGCGTCAGACACGCGCAAATGAACATGTGTCAGGGAAGGCGCGGGACCCCCGGAGCATGTGATCCTCATAAGAGCCGCTCATCAAGTGCGAGCGCTCAAACGCACACACACGCAAACGTGAAAGCGCACACGCGCTCGCCGCCCCCCCCCCCCCCCCCCCACTCGCGCTTCTCCGTCACATGACCGCAAGCCGCCAAACATAAATTCAGGTAAATATGCCATGTCACGCCTCAGGAGAGCCAAGCGGGGGGGGGGGGGGGGGGGGGGGTGGTGGGGGCTGAAATCTGCCCGCCCGCTCTCCCCTTTCCACTTCACATTTAAAAGATTTTTTAATAAAGCTCTCAAAATGACAACTTACAGCTATCGATGGAATTGTTTAGTGCCGCAAGACAAAAAAAAAAACACATGTATTCAAAGTAATGACACCATGTGAGTTACTGCTGTAAAATGATGTATGATGTCCATTTTATGATCACCAGGTAACGTTCGTCTTAAATGGTCGCCCCTCGAGCCATATAATTACGTCGTCATGGTATTTTATTCAAGTTATTTTGTTCACCTCGACTTGGCTAAAACAAATGACAGTGAAGCGTTTTGGGCCTCTGCTGCTTATTTTTATTTTTATTTTTTTCTGGAGAATTTGATTTTCTGGCCTCTGCTACTAAACACAATTGAGTTCCTTCATAACATAAAACCATCCGTTGGTTCATATATTCTTATTGTATTATTATTGGAATAATGTTCTATTTTGCTTTTCAAGAACAAAAGGCATATTTTTTTCATGAACGTAGCGATGTTTTGTTGAAGTCACATTTTTTTTAAATTTAGTAAAAAGACTTTGCAACAACGTTAAACTTTGCCTTTAATCAAATAATCTTGAGATTTTGTTTTGGTTTTTTATTCTCATAAAATGACAACTTTAACCTGGCAAAATACTTCTTTTTGTAAAGATTTTTCTCGAAAAAAAATCTTGCTTTGATTTTCTTGTTTTCGTAAAACAAGAAAAACAACATTTTCAGCGGCGCGTTGCTATTTTATTGATTTGATAACTTAAAAATGATGCCGGCAAAAATGCTATTTGTCTCATAAGCCTAATTAGCCTCACATTACAACTTTTCCCCCCCCTGAAAATATTTTTTAATTCTTATAGAATTTAGTCACATGATCGTTATATTTCATTTCAATTTGTCCGAACGTTGACAAGCCCTGAATTTGGGTTTGAAAAAGAGTTTTTCAAACCTGTGAGAATGAGTACAAACCGAGCATTCTTCTTGGTCAGTCTAGAGGATTAAAGTCCCATCTCCGCCCCCCCTCGCACCTTTAATCACACGTTTTCACTCCCCCCCCTCTGGAACACGGCGTCATTTGTATTCCCCGTGTCGGCACGCCTCGTCGTCCTTGCGGCGTTTGTTGGGACACGGAGGAAGCGATCAGCGCGCGACGAGGACAAATTGGACGGGGCAGCGACTTGGGCCGCATTATGTTTGATATTCCTCATCATTATCAGCTCCCCCCTTTTTTCCTCGTCCTCGTCCTCCTCCTTCTCTTCACGCCGTCGTATCTCCCCCTCGCCGCGTAATGAATTTTTTATGCACCCCCCCCACCACCACCACCGCGCCGGCCCATCACACCTCTCGGGGGGGGAGCTGATTGATGCCCCGTGTCAGCGCAAACAAAATGGCAAATATAATTTAGCATTTAGCTTATGCGGAGATAATGGGCCGAACACGCGCCGGCGAACACGCGCCGGCAAACACGGCTGCGAACAAACAGGCTGGCTGGCTTGTTATCCGTCAGGGGGAGAAGGATGGCGAGCGGGAATTGAATTAGGTGGGGGACAAGTTCTGGAGAGTTATCTGCGCTGCTGCCCCAGTGCGGCTTTAATGCCTTAACACTTTTCTGCTACCTCGTAGTTGTCCCTCAGTCTTCCGTCTTAGCGAGACGTTTTGTTGCGGTGAGAGGCGAGCTCGTAACATGTCACCAAAAGTTACCTTTTTGAGTATCATTTGGAGAAATGGACGAAGCCCCTAAGGTCGACATGGTAGCGGCCCAAATTTTTTTTTTGCGTCCCCTCGCAGTCATTGCGTTTTCTTTGCGAGGGGACGCAAACATTTTTTTTAAATGAGGTGATGTACTTTCGGGTCAACTTTGGTGTGACTAAAAAGTGATGAGGATGAAGTGCAGTGGGAAAGCTTCACTGGATTTTATTTTGAAAAGGTACTGCCGTCGATTTCTATGTTATGGTGCTGCCACTTCTCACCCGCACATTCCAGGCGACAATATCCAAACTGACCCGGAAGCACATAAACGCGTAAAAATAAATAAATACATAAAAAGGCGTCCAGTGACAAAAAACGTTGCGTTATCTCGCATTTATTGTGAGGGAACGCAAACGTTTTTGCGAGGGAACGCAAAGTTTTTTGCAAGGGGATGCAAATGTTGCGAGGGAATGCAATTTTTTGGGGAGAGAATGCCCAAAATTTTTTGCGAGGGAACACAATCTTTGCAAGGGAACGCAATTTTTTGGGGAGAGAATGCCCAAAAAATTGCATTCCCTCGCAATTTTTGGGGCAAGGGAACGCAATCTTTGCAAGGGAACGCAATTTTTTGGGGAGAGAATGCCCAAAAAATTGCATTCTCTCGCAATTTTTTGGGCAAGGGAACGCAATCTTTGCAAGGGAACGTAATTTTTTGGGGAGAGAATGCCCAATTTTTTTTGCGAGGGAACGCAATCTTTGCAAGGGAACGCAATTTTTTGTGGAGAGAATGCCCAAAAAATTGCATTCCCTCGCAATTTTTTGGGCAAGGGAACGCGATCTTTGCAAGGGAAGGCAATTTTTTGGGGAGAGAATGCCCAAACATTTGCGAGGGAACGCAATTTTTTTGGGCGAGGGAACGCAATCTTTGCAAGGGAATGCAATTTTTTGGGCAAGGGAACGCAATCTTTGCGAGGGAACGCAATTTTTTTGGGCGAGGGAACGCAATCTTTGCAAGGGAACGCAATTTTTTTGCGAGTGAATGCAAAGTTTTTTTTCGCGAGGGAACGCAACAAGTGGACGCAAAAAAAGTCTTCTCGGAAAAGTGAAAGTGCCAGAACAAATCCATGTTTTTACTCGCTGTAGTTGAAATTCCCAAGCGCTCCAAAAGGTCCGTGTTTTTGAAGCAGGATGCTCGTCTTTTTCCGCTTCCTTTTCTCGCCGGATTCCTCGTCCACCTGATGCCGCTCCCTGCTTTCACTTTCGCACATCAGAGCAGCTCATCAAATCCCAAATTTCCGATTGAAGCAGTGATGCATTGTGGGATGCGCCGTGTGGCTGCAGGACCGACTCCCGGAGAAGTATGGCATTGTTTTAAACAAGTTCTCCTCGGTGAGAAGAATTCATCGTTATTAGCGCCGCGCGAACTGCGGCTAAGTACACAGGCGCTATTATTGCAGTACTTCCCCATGCAGCCTCTCATTATGGGCTGTAATTACACTTGGGTCGGACCCTGCGGCGCTTCCATCAATCCAGCCCGGCTTCCCCCCTTTTCTTTTTTTTTTTTTTAACGCCAGCCGTGCCAGGCCGCCGCAAAAAAACACGGCGCGCTTGTTTTCTCATCTGCCGCGAGTCCGCGGCAACGCAATCCTATCCTATTAGCGTGACGGCCTAATTGAAACATGTTTATTTATGGCCGCTGCTCTGGGACGAGGCGCGGCCGTTAGCGGCGCGGGCTAACGGGCTTCGGCGTTATGAGGCGGGCGGAATTGAATTAAAAGCTCATAAAATGAAATATGCTCCGTATTAGCTGTTTGACACTTAATTTGCCTTCAAATGAGCAAAGGAAATCACAAATTAACTGTCCTTTGTTTTTCAGCTGCCTCCCCGAAACTCCTTCCTTACGTCTCCTCTCCGCCGCTATTAAGCGAGGGGAGGGGGGGGGGGGCACAATTACAGACACAGGCTAATCGTTTACTTTATGAATTTCTGAAGGGGGGAGGTAACAATATGCCATTGAATATTAAAACCCAAGGCTTGAAAAGGGTGGTGGGTGGGGGGTGCTGGTTGAAATCCATTGACCTTGGTGGAGGTACTGAACCGATAACTGATATCTGAAGCTGATATTTATTTTCACCAAAAAAAAAAAAATTAAAAGGGGAAGGGGGGGATTGGCGTCAAAATTTTTCTCAATACAAATGCCAAACTTTACTTTGTTTATTGAACATTTTTTCAGACTTTTCAAAATGTTGACGTTTTTTTTTAAATTTTTTATCTTAAACAATACCAAAATTTTTTAAATATCTGAAATCTGAAGCTCGCAAAAACGTATTAAAAGGTTCTATTTTATTTTATTTTTTTATTTTTTTATTTTTTATTTATTTTTTTTTCTTTTTCTTTAAATTTTTTTTATCTTAAAATGTTGACGTTTTTTAATTTTTTTTTATCTTAAACAATACCAAAATTTGGTTCTATTTTAAATCTTGCCATGGTCCCCAAAAAAATATTGCTACGTTTTATTTTATTTTATGCTAGAGCATACAGAAGGCTTTAACGTCGTCTCTGACCTGAAGAGGACGCTTAAAGCAACGATATTTATTACAAAAAACAGCCAGCAGGTGGCAGCAGAGTATAAGAGATCAACCAGGGCCATGTTGCAAAAAGCTCTTTTCCCCACAGTTTTAAATCAATTTGTGAATAATGATGAAACTTAGCTATATTCTAACGCTAATTGCTGCAAAACGGAAAGGGATAAAAATATACTTCTTTTTACTGATGAAAGAAGAGACTCTAAACGCTCTTTTGGTAGGGTCCGCGTTTTTATAGCAATAGAACACAATATTCTGTGGGCCTTGCAAAATCAGCAAAAAACAACGAAGGGGGTTGCTTCAGTGAAAATGGCTGCCAGTGAATGAGATAAAAAAAGGCCGACATGATATTCGTCAAAATACCCAATATCGGCCCCAATAATTAGCCTAGCCGATTATGGTCTAACCCTACACCAAACCCTTCTTTATTGAAAAACAAAATGTTACCACGGTCAAAAAAGCTGACCTGAACTGAAGCGTCTCACTTTTTTGGCACTCTGTTGAGGCGCCAAAGGCAAACTGTTGCTCCAGTCGGTGGAAAGCCGGCGCTTCAGAGCTCACATGCGTTTTCCAACAAGCGGCAGCTTCCGGCTCAAATAAACATGTTAAGAGCCGGAGAGCCGAGCCATCCGCGGGGGTCCCGCTGCCGCCTGCCATCGCTTTTGTGCCGGGGGCGAGAGGTCCTCCAGCCCCGGGGCGCTCCTTTCATCGGCCGACCTCGGTAAACACGGCCGAGCTTCGGCGCCGTCACCTAGCGACCGCTCGCAACAATCGCAACTATGTCAATGATCGGCATTGCCGCTCAGTCAGCGGTTGGGGGGGCCTCGGACCCCCGGATCCTTGTTGTGAGGACGGCAACAACAAAAGCTTCTTATTGACTGAGCTGCCTTTTGACATAATGTGGATTTAGGAGATGATTACTCCGAATGGGTCAATTAAAGCAAGGCTCTCGAGTCGGGGGTTCGCGAACCGGAGCTTGGCGCTCTGCGAAACAATTTGTTATCAATTAGGATGTGGAGTATTTATTTATTTTTACAAGTGAATACTACTTCCTGCTTTGGGCCAATTAAAAGTTCTAATGGTGACATATCACATAAACGTGACATTACTGGACGATTAATCCAAAAATGTAAAGTCTTTTTTTTTTTTTAAGTAATCAAATAAAGGTTTCATATGAGAATTAAGTAGATTTTTTTTAATTCACTTGTTCGAATATGATGACTTTGTTGAACTTGAGCGTAAAAAATCATAATATTGCTACTACATCTCAGACTTTATTTTCCTACTTTAAAAATTGTGTTCGTCTAATAGCATAAGTCATATGTATAAACAATTTTGGAAAAACACTTTTGAAACTGTTTAATTGCTGTTGGATCTTGCGAGCGTTCAGCCTGGACTCGAAAAGTTCCCGAAAAAGGCCCTGAATTCAAGAACTTGCTTGGAATGCAAATACGCCGCAGCAGCAATGAATTCTATCCACTGTGTGCATTTTGCAGATATATTTTTTTTTTCCAAAGGCGTTTCGGTGCCGATGGAGTCCGAAAAAGGAAGTTATTTTCTGCATGTCTGGATGGTGAGCGTGTGTGCTTTTTTATTTCATGCGGGAGTGCGTGTTTGTTCAGCTGCGGGAGGTTTTCATGCACGCACAAGCACGGGGAGGCCAAGAAAGAGACTGGACTGAATTTAAAGCAGAGTAAAGAATTATTGTTTTGTTTGGCTTTTTACCAAGAAGGTTCTACTTGCAGTTGCAAGCAAGTCAGGTTTTATTTCAATCGCACAACTCGCAGTTAGAGCACTTCGCAAAACATGTACGCATGCAAAATGGAGGCCGATAGCTTAGCATCAACACACATGTTGATAACGCATGCAAGGAAAACAAAGCAGCAAGAAAAATCAACTGGAATGAAATATAAATCGAATCAAATTTGTTGTAACTTGTAACTAACTTTTACGCTTCTTACAGCTAATGCTAAGCTAAGCTAAACCAAAGTTTATTTGTTGTTATTCTTGCAATGCTAAGCTAAGATAAACCATTTTTTTTGTTGTTATTCTCGCCATGCTAAGCTAAGCTAAACAAACTCATTTTGGTGTTATTTTTGCCATGCTAAGCTAAGCTAAACAAACAAACAAAAATGTTAATTCTTGCAATGCTAAGCTAAACTAAACCATTGTTTTTGTTATTCTTGCCATGCTAAGCTAAGCTAAACAATTTTTTTGGGGTGTTATTCTTGTCATGCTAAGCTAAGCTAAACCCCAAATTTTTTTTGTTATTCTTGCCATGTTAAGCTAAGCTAAACCATTTTTTTTTATTATTCTTGCCATTCTAAGCTAAGCTAAACACTTTTTTTGGGGTGTTGTTCTTGTCATGCTAAGCTAAGCTAAACCCAATTTTTTTTTGGGTTATTCTTGCCATGTTAAGCTAAGCTAAACCATTTTTTTATTTTATTCTTGCCATTCTAAGCTAAGCTAAACAATTTTTTGGGGGGCGTTATTCTTGTCATGCTAAGCTAAGCTAAACCCAAATATTTTTTTGTTATTCTTGCCATGTTAAGCTAAGCTAAACCATTTTTTTTGTTTTATTCTTGCCATTCTAAGCTAAGCTAAACAATTTTTTTTGGGGTGTTATTCTTGTCATGCTAAACTAAGCTAAACACCAAATTTTTGGGGTTATTCTTGCCATGTTAAGCTAAGATAAACCATTTTTTTTTTTTATTCTTGCCATTCTAAGCTAAGCTAAACAATTTTTTTGGGGGTGTTATTCTTGTCATGCTAAGCTAAGCTAAACCCAAAATTTTTGGGGTTATTCTTGCCGTGTTAAGCTAAGCTAAACCATTTTTTTTTTTATTCTTGCAATTCTAAGCTAAGCTAAACAATTTTTTTTGGGGTGTTATTCTTGTCATGCTAAGCTAAGCTAAACCCAAAATTTTTTGGGTTATTCTTGCCATGTTAAGCTAAGCTAAACCATTTTTTTTTTATTCTTGCCATTCTAAGCTAAGCTAAACAATTTTTTTTTGGGGTGTTATTCTTGTCATGCTAAGCTAAGCTAAACCAAAAAAAAAAAATTGTTGTTATTCTTGCCACTGCAGGTGATTTGGAACCACATAAGTATTTGTAAGCCGGTGTGTCATCAATATCATTTTGAATGAATCACAACAGCTAAAGCTAAGCTATGCTAATACACCTCCATATTGTTGCTGCCCGAGTGTTGTCAAGAAGCTCTGAATTTGCATCAAATCTACATTCCACCAGAATGCATGTTTGCCACAAGTTTTATTCCGAACTTACACACACAACATCCTCTCGCGTGTGTGTGTGTGTGTGTGTGTTTGTGTTTTTCAAGGGTGTGCGCCCTGTTTTGTTATTTACATAAACTGTTGTCAGAGCGCCCAATCTGCGCATGGAGGAGCGGCGCGGCGCTTAGCATAAAGAGTGCAGCCTTATCTCACCGCCCCCCCCCCTCCACCCCAGCCTCCCATCCAGATGGGACGAGGCCGAGCGTGTGCACACGCGCGCGCACACACACACACACACACACACACACACACACATGCATGGTGGAAAACAATAGAAAGACAAAGGGCCCTTGTTTAGTTTTTGTTGTGAAGAGAGAATGTGTGTGTGTGTGTGTGTTTTTTTTAAGTATCTGCTTACATTTGTGTGTTTTGGGTTGTATTTAAGGTGGCGCAGTGTTGTGTGCACTTTTTTTTTTCCACACAACTGCATGATGTGTTTGTGTTACTTAGAACTGCTAAGTAGTATTAGGGCCACACTGAACATTTTTTGGGGGAGAAAAAGTCAAAAAGTTAGGAGGGGAAAAAAAGTTGAAATGTTCTGAGAATGAAATGGTAAAGCTTGTAAATTGGAAAAGAAAGAAAAAACAACCAATATTCCGCAACTTAAGTTGTATTATTTTAGTTGTGAGCGTCTTCTTCTGTGCCTCGTCATGAAATCTGCATGTTGTACTGATGCATGTGTTGCGCTGCCCCCTGGTGGCATGCACACCAAAATGAGCAGCACAATCGCCATTGAATTAAAGCATAAAATCACAACACTTTCATTCTTTACATTCTGTTGAATGATGACATCGTTACTGTAGACCTTCGCATATTTGTTGTTTTGCATTCGCGGATTCACCTATTTGCTGATTTATTTATTTTTTGGACATAAACCATCACCACTTATTTGCACATATTTTATTAATTTTTTTACCTTACATTTATTCATGTTTTTTTGAACAGCGCCAGTTCTTTGCGGATTTTTGCGCTTCGCGGCATAACATCATGATTTTATTCTCTGAGAATAATATTTGCACTTTATTCTTGTAAAATAAAACGACAATTTTCATTTCCAAATGACAACTTTCTTTTTTTCTTCTTCTTTTTTTTTTTTTGTGGGCTGCATAGCGGCACAAGCGTCTTTTTCGTAATATTCCAATGATGCCGTTGAATGCGGCTTAGATAAATTACATGCGGAATGAAACGCGCGCGCGCGTGTCCCCCATCTGGCGAGATCATCTCTGTCCAGATAGGGGGCGCTGTCACCCAGACGCATTCCGCTTCTTCATCTTCTTCTCTTGACTGTCCCAGGTCACCTTTCGTCCGTCCTCGCCTTCCTCCCCACTTTCCGACTCCTCGCGTGCTGAAGAAGGGTGTGTGTGTGTGTGTGTGTGTTGTGTTGGGGGGGGGGGGGCTTATAGGGTGGGGGGGGGGGACAGGCGGTCACGCAGTGGCTCTCTTCATGATTAATGGTGTTTATTCTTGACAGAAGCCTCCCTTTATTTATCTGCATTGCAGGCCGGCTGATACTATCAGTCACCTGAATGAAAAATATTCAGTCATACCAATTTTGCAGTATAATTGAGTAGAGTCACTTCCTTTCACTGTCCTCCTCCCCCTCCTCCTCCTCCTCCTCCTCCTCCTCCTCCTCTTCATCCTCGCCGGCTCGCCGAGCTCTATCTGGCAGCCTTATCGTCGCCGCGGTAATTTTTCGCGCCGCGTTTGTTTGATATGGAGAGGCCGGCTTGAGCCGCATTTGACATAAAGCCTCTTCAATTTTCGAGCGGGAGGGGAGAAAAAAAATAAATAAAAAAAATACAGAAAGTTATGCGGCGCTGTGTGGAAATGCAGGATTTCCGCAGAATGGAGATAAATATATGGGGCAGATTCAAGCTGCTTTATTATATCTGCTGCTTCCCCCCCCCCAACACCCTAAATGGGCTGCTTTGTGCACTCCGCGGGGATGTTTTTGTTGTATTTGCAAATGGGAGTGAAGTGAGGAAGAAGTCAGCATGGGCCGCCTCGCAGGTCTGAGGTTCTGGGTTTGAATCTGCTGCGCTCCCCGTGCTTGTGTAGGCTTTTCCCGCCACCTTCCAAAATAGGCATGTTAGCTTCAATGAAGTCTAAATTATTCATCAGAGAGAATGTGAGGGTTTTTTTTGCCGTTCCCAAGTCCCGATCCAATAACTCATTCACTCACAGCCATTTTCACCGAAGCAACCCCCTTCGCTCCCGGCTGTTTTACTGGATTTGGACTGATTTTGCAAGGCCCACAGAATATTGTGTTCTATTGCTATAAAAACATGGAACCTACCAAAAGAAAGATTAGAGTCTCTTCTTTCATCAGGAAAAAAAACTTATATTTGTATCTTTTTCCGTTTTGCAGCAATTAGCATTAGAATATAGCAAAGTTTCATCATTATTCACAAATCTGTTGAAAAGGCGGTCAAAAAGAGTTTGCTGCAACATGGCTGATCTCTTATACTCTGCTGCCACCTGCTGGACGTTTGTTGTAATAACGACCGTTGCTTTAAGCGACCTCTTCGTGTCAGAAGCTGCATCAAAGCCTTCTGTATGCTCTTGCATAAAAAAACAAACAGCAGTGGTTCAAAGAAAAAAAGCACAATTGCTAAAATCAGAATCGATTCCGCTCTCTAAAATCACAATTTTCTGATGGCAGCGGCACATGCTAACTGCGGGAATTACTTGCGGTGTCTATTCTATCCTTAATCTGTAAATGCTGACTGACATCAAGTATCATTTCGGTACGTTAATGGGAGGGATGGTGAGGCGGGGGCGGGGGTGGGGGTTGGGGGGGTGGGGGGGGGCTACATTCATCTCTTGTTTGTAGCACGTTAGCGGATTAGCGCTTCTTTACAGCAGTCATTTGTCCCCAGCAATTCACGTTTGAGGTCTCCATTTGCGGCTCTGCCGTGGAGCACAAAGGGTGCGCGTCTGAGGGGACCAGATAACGGGCAGGTGTGCGTGTGCGTGCGTGCGTGCGTGCGTGTGTGTGTGTGTGTCACCTGTGCTGCCTTTTTATTACCTCCCTCCTGCAACATGGCTCTTTTATCTATTGAACAAACTGCTGACAATGTGGACAATTCTTATAATGTTGTAATGATAACAATGCTAATTTGCTAATGTGGGAATTGGTAACAGCTCAGTTTAAGAGGGAAATTTAAGCTAGTATGGTTTTATTTTAGAGATATTTGAGATACTCCCTGTTATTGTACCTGTTATGCCTTTAAAAAAAAAAAATTAAACACACACAAGGAGCAGGAAGGAATACAATTGTAACATTCAACAAAATTCTCTAGCAGAAATTCCCCTCTGCTCTTTTTGAACAACTTTTACTTGTAATTACGCTTCATCTTCCAGTAGAGCTCAGTGCTGCCCGGCATGTTGTGGCACAAAGTGGTATTGCACTCTCAATTCCTTCTAAGCCTGCATGCTGTAAAAAAAACCTCGGAGCAAAAAAATATATATTTTTGCCCACGTGTGACGGGCCGAGCGCTCGCTCCCACAACGCATGTGGACTTTGCATTAGTCTCATCCGAGGCATCCAGACCCGACGAGTCCACTCTGGGGGCCACTTAACTGCCAGCGAGGAAGGAGAGCGAGCCAGAGGAAGGCCGTCGTAAATCCGCTCTTTTTTTTTTTTTCCCGTCCTCTCTCCGAGCAGCGCCGTTCGTTATCGGCGGCAAATTTCACTCCTTTTACAGCAGCCAAAATGAATTTTGCGGCGCATAAAAGCCGTCCGTCTTATCAGATGTGACGTCCATTACTCCTGATAGCTGTATCGCTTTGTGGCAAAAAAAAAAAACCCTTGACAATTTTTGGGGAAAGAATTTAAAAAAAAAAAAGAAGTGTAGAACTGCTTAAAAAAGTTTTTATTAATTTATTATTTTTTTATTTAAATTTAAAAAAAAATATTTGTATGGATTGTTTAAAATATTACTAACTATGCATCATAATTGTTTTAATTTGGCTTTTCATAGTCAGCAGATATTTAGCATTTTTTGCAAAATCGGTGATCGGTTGGAAAGTCATTGTTTACGGATTGATCTATGACGTCATTGATCGGCTCAGCAAAATGAGACATTACGGCAAACACAATCTGGTTCACTTTAGGGATCGTTAATAATTCAAAGTTTGTCAGCATATACAGTTGGGATTTTGTTCCATTTTCCGTGTATTGAAATGCATTTTGTTGAGCTTCAATTATACGCAAATTTTGGCTATTCGCGGCTATTATTACATTTATTGCTGCTAAAGTTTGCCGTGAACGCCAGTACAAGCTTTCCAAGTAAGGGGCGGTCCTTAATTGCGCGTTAAAGAAGCTTTAAATTAACACACTGATTTTGAACCCCCTAGTGTAAATATATTTTAAATAAATGCTATCACTCTCTAAAAAAACATAAATGATTGGATTTTCCCGCAGCCGTTTAGCAGTTGCACGCGTAATCCCGAACGCGTCTGCGGACCGAACGCGGTGATGAAATATGAAGGGAGCGCCGCTTGACGTTTTATTAGTCCAACAAGATGGATGAAATGGCCGCCGCAAAGTAGGCCGGCCGGCCGGCCGCCGGCTTCTTCAGTCGTGCCCGAGCTTGTCCGTCTTCTCCATCCTTCCGCACGAACGCCGGCAAGTGCGCATTAAGAGCCGGTGATGGATTTCACGCTGCAAAAGCCAACATATTCTCGTACCTGATGCTTCCCCTTTGTTGCGACTTTCCCTCGCTGCTTTTCCCGCCGCCCGCTCCGCCCCGTGCAGCTCGGATCAATCTGAAGGATTACGCGTCTCCGGCGGCGTGTTTGCGCTGTCTTACGGCGCGCGCTATTGTTTGTGGCCGCTTCAGGCCCGAACCCGCCCGGCGTGATGCGGCGGATTGAAAAGGGGGAGGGGTTGCGGGGTTGAGTCATGGATCCACACCGCTTGTGTGTGGGGGTCAGGGGTTGGAGTTTGGGAGGGGGGGGGGGGGGTCTTTAGCTGCAGGCGCCGGGCGAGCCCCCTGCGCGGAAGCATCAGACGGCGGGAAAGGAAAAGATGGATGCGCTTCCTTCCTGTTTTTGTTGTGGAGTGGCCCGCTAGCCCGGGGCGAGCCGCGGGAAGTCAAAACACTGACAGCTAATTCCATCGCCGCTTATACTCTCACCTTGCCCCCACCTGGAACCACAACAACAACAATGCTACTTGCTAGACTGCCGACAGAAAGTCAAGTTGTACAGTCAACTCCAGGGGGGTTAACTTCCAGATCTTCCTGCGATGTAGAAAAAACATAAAAAAAAACAAAAAACAATTCCATGTACTTTTACTCTTGCCGCATACTTTAAACAGATTTAAACACTTTTTCCAAGTATTACATTCTTGCTCGCACAGTTCGTACCAAAATGCTCCACCAAAAGCTAAATAATGTTGAAATAGCGAAAGTCCACTAGCTGAATTAACATATATTTGCTAACAGAAGTTAGCATCGATGTTACTGTATTTATAACCTTCAAACCCTAAAAGAGACCCTCATTCTTAACTCATTAAACACACTTTTTGCATTCCTCAGTACGGAAGCTTGGATCTATCAATGTTCGGTAAAAATGTTTCACTGCGAATACGTTTGAACTCCGGGGTGGCAAATCCCGGCCCAGAAAGTAAAAACCTGATGCTAGCTTAGAGAGCTCCCGAGCTAGCTCTCCGCGTGCTTGGTTTCCTGCTAGTGAGCTAGCGAGTTAGCACAAGGGAGCTTTTAAGCCAAACTGTGGCAGGGTTTTTTGTTTTCTGGACCTGGATTTGGAAGCTTTGGCTAAATGCTAATTATGGGAAAGAACCCTGCCACAGTTTTGGCTTTAGCCCCTTGTGCTATGTTTATAGCATTTAGCCTGCAAGTACGTGTGAACATATTTGCCAGGATGTTCGAATGTATTTGCGAATACATTTGACCGTACTTAACTACATTTGAATATACATATTCGCAAATATGTTTGAACATTGCGCTTAGGCTAAATGCTAATTTGGGGAAAATATGCTACGTTTGCAGCATTTAGCCTGCAAGTAAAATGTGTATGATCGTTCCATACCTCAGCAAATTTGTCCAATCAAACCATTTAAGTTTTAACAAAAGACTGCTAGCTTAACGCTAACTTAACATGTAATGCTAACAATTGCTACTTTCACTTCACTTCGCATACAAGCAGAGTATACAACAATACTCAGCAGCAAATATTTTCTAAATAACCACCACAACTGGAATTTAGTTAGTTAGTTAGCTAGTTAGTTAGTTTATACGGGTTCATGGTGCTGGTTCGATTCCCTGCCAGAGACGCAACCACGCTCACTCCCAAGCCAGGATATGAAATGGTTGGGACGTGTCAGGAAATGTGCCAAACAAATCATGCGAGTGACTCGCTGTGGCGCCCCCTGCAGTGTCAAGCCAGAAGTGGCAAGACTGGAAAGTCATCAAAGTGGAACCTTCCATGCGCTGCTTCTAAAAAGCAGACTGAAAAAAACAAAAAAGTGGTCCGTTCCCTGATTCCTTTGATAGTGAGGGGGGGAGGGGGGAGCAGGCATTTTGTGTAATTTCTCTTTCATGTTTCCTCAGTAGATTTGTTTTGTTCTTATCTCGCTGATTGGAATGAGCTTTGATTGCAGCGTGGAAAAAAGGGCCCGACGATGGGAACTTAAGAGCTAGAATGGAGATCCGTCCAACGCGGACCTCCGCCAAGGCCCGACGATCCTTTCCTGGATCATACACACGCGCTTCCTTCCGCCTTATGTCGACATTTGCTCATTATTAAAGATTGCAATTAGACAGCGAGTAAAAAATGGTCCAAAAGCATCCAATCAGATTGCTGTTGTGATTGTACATTTTATGGGAACGTAAGTCCCGCCTCCAGAAGAGTCCCATCACTTGACGGGACATTGAAAAGAGAACTTGACCCGCCCTCTTCCACCCAAAGCCTTTGATGTTTGGGACGGGGTGCGCCTCACCCATTGGGGTCGCATATTTAGCCTCGTGCCTGGCAACCCCCTCCCACCCCAGGAGGACGTTTAGATGACAGTGAGCCCCCGCTTTGTTCACCTCCTGAATAAACCATTCGCACATTTTTGTCAATATGCTTTTTAATATTTTTTGGGGGGGGGTGGTATTATTTTTACATTCATTTTAGGTTTGTCCTCATGTTTTCATTTTTGGGGTTAAAAAATAATATATACCAGAAATTGGCACCAAATTGAATCGAATCGGATCGTTCCGTATCAAGATACGTAGCGGATTTATTTTATTTTTTACAGTGATGGCATCATCTAATAACATACCCTGTAAAACGGAGTCGCACCATATTGAAAATCAAATTGTAATCCCACTGAATTGAACCGAATCGAACCGTCTTTGAACCGTTTCGCACCCCACATATCAAAAACCGTATCGAATCGTCTTTTGTGGGGGCTGGGTTTTAAAAAATCCGAAAACTGCGATGGAATTGATTTTCCTTTTTGAGCCTGATATCGATTCATAAAACCACGAATCAATTATTTTAACTCATTCACTGCCATAAATTAATTTAACTATTTCTATTAGTTAAATTTTTTTTCCCACTTTTGTGAACAAGAGAATGAAAACTTAGAATTGTTTTTGTTGTACATTTAGAACAGATATAAAATGTGTGATTAATCATGAATTAACTAGTGAAGTCATGCAATTAATTACAATTTAAAAATGTAATCGCCTTATGCCCCTAACCTTTAATAATCTTTTTTTCTTTTCTAATTTTTTTTAAAATAAAATAAAATAAAGGATTATTAAAAATTAGGGGCGTCAGGCGGTTACATTTTTTATTCATAATTATTCGCATGACTTCACTAGTTAACTCACGATTAATCACAAATTTTACATCTGTTCTAAATCTACAATATTTTCTCTCTCTAGGTTTTCATACTCTTGTTACCAAAAGTGGGGAAAAAAATTAAACTAATAGAAATAGTTAAAATGAATATTTGACGTCTATAGCCGTCAATGGCAGTGAATGAGTTAATATCTCCTTTTTTTCCCCCATAAATTCATAAGAAAATAGAATTTTAAAGGTTATTTTTTTGTATTCTTTATTTACAATTATTGAGTTATTTAACCATTTACGGCCTCCTCAAAATTTTATTTGGAATTTTTTGTGGCGTTTTTAATCATGCCCTTGATCTAAAGTAAGAATCGATGTTCTATAATGAATCAATGTCGATTGAATTGAAGCGGATCAAATCAAATCGGGAAAAATTTTAAACGAATCGAACTGAACCCTTGTGAATTGAAATCGAATTGATTGAGGAAATTAGAATCGATACCTAGCCCTAATATATATATATATATATATATACAGTATATATTGCCTTGATGCATTATAATACCTTAAATGATGAGCATCGGCGTTTCTGCTCGCAACTCCATTTTTGGCTCGTCACACAAAGCCCCAAAAAAAATCGACCAATCAACTGCTCGGAACATGACAGACAACTCGTAAGTTTGAGGAACTTGTAAATCAAGCTTGTATTTTTGGTGTAGCCGTTCCGCGGCAGAGGTATTCCGGCGTGGTTCTCTTCCTGTTGTTGCAGACCTCTGTGTCAACACGGGTCCAAAGTCTGCCCCAGCGCCGCCGCCGCCGCCGCCACAATGATACCGCGGGCGCCCAAATGAAGCCGTCAAGCGCACGGCAACAAAAAACGTCCGTGTTGACGTGACCTCGCTTGCCCAAACAAAAGACGAGTCTCGCTCGGACGGCGTGGACAAAAAAAAAAAAGAGAAGAAAGCTTCAAACGTCTCCCGATGGCATATTTATACCCTGGCACATGCACAGTCGAGCAGGAGTGGGAATAAAACAACATCCTGTGGCCGCCCCGCGTGTTAACATGCCTCGTCGTAAAAGACGCCGCTTTGAGCCGCGGGGAAGGAAATGGATTCCACATGTGCGTTACTAACTCTTTCCTTGCACGCCGTCGGCTAGACATCATCGGGGGGCTTCGGGGGGGTGCGTAAATCTTTGTGAAGGTGTGGGAAAAGTGACACGCATTCAATGTCACGTTGGATTCATGCACGGCATCGGACCACTCGAGGTACACGACATCCTCCTTTTTGGTGGTTGTTTCTCGCCAAACTCAGCATCGTTACCTCCACCAAGGAGTCATCGCTCGACTTAGCAGATCCAGAGAAAGGAGCCGATCCATTATCTTTTATTTAAAGTCCGAATGCCGGATGATAACCTTAGAAATACCAAAAATAAATCTTGATACTGTTCCACTCCAGTCCAGAAGGTGGCAGTAAAAGTGTTCCAATATGGAAGATTAGGGTGCACCAAAATGTAGCCGTTTTTTTGTTTGTTTGTTTTTACATGACTTAAAAAAATTAAATAAAATTAAAAATTTAATTAAAAAAATAATTTTAATTAATTTCAAAGTATAAATAAATACATTATAAAAATTAAAATTTACTTTAATTAATTTTTAAATTAATTTTTTAATTAAGAAACTTTGCTCACTGACTAACTCAATTTGTATAGCAACAAGTAATGTATGGTACAAAACTGGTGCCAATTGCCATACACGGCAAGCACCGGATCGAGTGGGCTTCACTTGGTACTGCCATTTGCACTCCATCATATTATACTTTATATACATATGACATCATTACATTAAATTAAAAACAATCAAACATTCATTCCCTCCCAGTTTATTAGTACGGCACTGATATTAGTCATTCTTCACAGAGGATCAAGAATATATGAGTACTCTTGTTGTGCCTGTCTGCATGTTTCGCTCCACGTTTGTGTTCAATCAGTTGCCTAAGGGCTGATAGTACCGCAACATCGATGCTATTTAGCGTTAGCATTAAGCTAATGGAATGGAATGACGCAAAAGCACACTGGATCTTTTTTCTTTTTGTCTTTTTTTTTTTGCAGCCTAGCCTATGTTCCAAAGTGTTGATGTGTGTGCAAGACGTGTCATCGCGCACGCGCGCGCGCACACACACACACGCGCACACACACTCCAACACAGTGAGAGCCTTGAACGCTCCCCAGCAGACCCTTTGGGCTAATTAAAGAAAGGCGCCGTTAGCAGTGAGCGTGTGTCCAAGTGTGTGCGCGCGACCTTTAATAATGTGTGCCGGGCTCATTATTGGCCCCGGGCCTGAGCTCTTTCATTAGCTGTGGCGCGGAGGGCCGACGGGGGGATCGGGGGACGGGGCGGAGGTCGTAATTGGGCCGTTCTGGTCAAACCCCCAACCCCTCTTCCCCCCCCCCCCCCACCCCCGGTCACGGTCACGGCGAGACAAACCCTTCGGCCAGGTCCGGCTCCTCGCTCGGCCGCCTCACGGGGCCTCAGGTCGCGGCGCTCGGGGTCCGCCGGGAGCAGGAAGAGCTGCGGAGGGGCTAATTCGCTCTAATCTCTCGGCCTGCTAATGTGCGGCTGATATGAGGATTTCTCCTCATCCTCGGGGGACGGCCTTTGTGATGAAGGCCATCATGAGGAAGTTTCCGACCCCTCCTAGCCAATTACACGGGGAAACTTTTGTCCACTTTTATTGCGCACATCAAAAAGAGGAAGAAAATCAGTTCACACGCTCTATTTGAAGACGCGCGACGGTGGTCGGCGACGAGCGGCTCGCGTCGATCCCGGGAACGTGTCGGCGGGATGTTGCGAGAGAGCAAACTTTTCATTTTTTTGGACTTTGTCACAAGTTGTTATCAAATCTGGATGGGTTGATCGTTCTGTATCAATGGTACTCAAAATTCGTAGTGTGTAGTGTCAAATTTCGTTTTCATGGTTGGTTATGAATAATCATCCCTCATTATACAACATTTCACTACATCAGATATTAGGGGTGTGTCCAAAAAAATCGCGATTCTCATTGAGCACGATTCAGAATCCATTTTAAATATCCCAAAATCGATTTTATTTAAATGATTTTCTTTTCTTGTGTGTGCCTTTATTGGGAGCGCGGTTCATGTTGTACTCAATTTGGCCACTGAGGGACAGTGTGGTTCGGCGCGTTCTTTTTTTTTTTTTTTACAGGAGAGCTCAGTATTGTTCATTCGATTTGACATCATCATTGCTCTCCTTTTTTTTTTTTTTTTTTTTTAAAAAATCCAACAAATCAATTAAAAAAAAATTAATAAATGTTTTTTCTTTTTTTTTTTTTTAAATCCAACAAATCAATTAAAAAAAAATTAATAAATGTTTTTATTTTTTTATTTTTTTAATACATATACATATATATATATACACACATACACACATATATATATATATATATATATATATATATATATACCCTTTTTTTTGTATGTGGGTGAGTATGTGTATGTGCGTGTGTGTGTGCGTGCGTGCGTGCGAGCGTGTGTGTATTCATCAGGTTACCTAAAGCCCAGTTCGGCGCGTTCTGATACGTTGATAAGTTGTAGCCACAATTCGAGAGTAGAAGGAACACACATTCAACATCACAGATACTACAGTGTACAATGTGAGGATAATGACTCCAAATAGACAAAAATAATACCTGCACCTCACATGAACATGTTCCGTTTGTGCTGATCGAATCGCGATGACTGATTTGGGCTCGCCCCCCCCCCCCCCCCCCCCAACAGGCCTCCGTCGCTGGCGGGCAGTCCGGCCTTCTCGGACATCTCCCTCATCCGCATCTCGCCGCAGCGGAACCCCTCGGTGGGGGCCGAGTCTCCCTTCCACCCCTCGCACCCGTACATCAACCCCTACGTGGACTACCTGCGCTCCCTGCAGCCCCTCGCCAGCCCCTCCCTCTCCATGCTGTCGGCCACCAGAGGCCTCAGCCCCGCCGACGGTGAGAACAAACGCTTTTTTCTTTTCACATTTTTGTTTGGTTTTGAATTTTTTAGAATGTCAACAGTGGCCATGGGAGAGCCAAAAGGTTCAATTTGATTGGACATACAAAAAATAATAATAATAATAATAGTGGAGTTGAGGAACTGCTGCGATTGATTTGTGAGCTTTGAACGCACCTGATTGCCGGGATAATAAGGCAAATTCCTGCTAGATGAGAGGCAAGCAGATCCGTCTCTATTAGGACCCGGGGTTTCGCTCAGATGCGATCCGGCTGATGAGGGTCATGTGATATGTGTGGTTGGGGGTTCGGCGAGGGCGGGAGGGGGCACAGGAGGCTAATCCATTTGATCTGTGAGTCGTGTCCAAGACCGCCAGGGTCACTTACTGTTCTGCTTGGGGGGGGGGGGGGGGGTCAAGTTCACACACTTACTCTATAATAGGATTTTGATGATTAAATTGGCTAAACTTCATATTTGGATTCACATTTTGAATAAATGTATTTTGAATTATTTTGTTCAGTTTAGATATATAAACATACTTCATGTGAAAAGTAACGTTTTGTGACGGAGAAGTTGAAAAATATTTTCTGGTGTAACCGAAAACAAACATAATTATACATATTGTTCAATTACGACCGACAATCATTCATAACACTTCATATTGAGGCGCTTGCTTACGATGCGGTTTCCCAAAACATGCCTAATTGAAATTAAACTGCACTAATCAACTCACCACCAGGGGGTGCTGGAACTGCACAAATGGAATACAACCTCTTCTTTTTAACAGATACGCTACTTTTAACTCATTGACTGGCAGCCATTTTCACTGAAGCAACCCCCTTCTCTCACGGCTGTTTTACTGGACTGATTTTCCACAGAATATTGTGTTGTATTGCTATAAAAACATGTAACGTACCAAAAGAAAGATTAGATCCTCTTCTTTCATCAGGAAAAAGAAAGTATATTTGTATCCGTTTTGCAGCAATTAGCATTAGAATATAGCTAAGTTTCAACATTATTCACAAATCTGTTTAAAACAGTGAGGGAAAGAGCTTTTTGCAACATGACCCTGCTTGATCTCTTACACTCTGCTGCCACCTGCTGGCCGTTTTTTCAACTACCATTGCTTTAAGTGACCACTTCATGTCAGAAGCTGCATCAAAGCCTTCTGTATGCTTTAGCATTAAAAAACAACAACAACGTATAAATACGTTTTTGGGAGTGAAGGATAAAATATTAAAAAACATATTTATGTTTATATGGGTTTGAATGAGTTAATATCTTGACATGACAACGATATTGCGGCAATATTCTAGTTATTGGTAACTTGTTTATAGATACAAAAAAATGTTTGTTCACGTTCAGGTTCATGAGACACGTCTGCACCTCTTCGTGACGATTATGACTTTTATTTCTCCCTCTATGCTCATGATCTTTATGCTAATTAGGTCTTTCATCAGCGCTCGGGTTAATTAACTCATCAGGGGCTTTGCTGTTGTTAGCGAGTTGGGCAGCAAAAAGGCGCCTTGATGAATGACATCCTTAAAAAAGTGGGTGGGATCCTGCGCTTTCTCCGTTCTCGCTGAGGAGGGAAGCGCCCAAGAACATCAAGTGCCACCTTAACACACACTTGGCACGCACACGCACGCACACACACACACACACACACACACACACACACACACACACAAGATGCCCTCAGGATTGCACTGCGATGCCAACGTTTCTGATTTAGAAAGCCCAGCAAAGCTCTTTTTCTTCTCCTCCTTCTTGTCTTTCTTGGTCTTGTGTGCACGCGTCCTCCTGAATGGGCCACATTACGGCTCAATGCAAATGCAAAGCTGGGGCGGAACAGCGGAGACAATCCACAAACTCCCCACTTCCACCGGGGATATAATACCCAGATCAAATTAATTTAGCATCTTTTTTTTTTTCCCCCTTCCCTTATAGCGCCATTCAGCCAATCGCACGCGGGAAATCTCCTCATTCCGTCTTTTCTGGAGCTAAAAGTGGAAGGGGGGGGGGGGGGGGTTGAACTTTGCGGTTCTCAACACATTCCGCGTTCGCATCCAAAAACCGCCGTCTTTTCCTTTCCCTCTTTCAGGGGAATATTTGCATAAGGAAAAGCCACCAGCGCCAGATGTTTATTTTTAGGTTGACGGTTGGAGGACTTACGGCACGCCGTAACGAGGGGGGAACGGCTGGGAAAATGAATGGGAAGGCGTAACGAAGGCGGGATATCCAGGGTTGGTGCGTGCGTGCGTGCGTGCGGCGGCGGCGGGTTAGGCCTTTTGTTTTCCCGCGCCGAGCGTTGAAGGGAGCCGGTTGCCTATCTGCACACGGCAGATGCAACACGCCGGCGAAATACGTGCCAGCGTGCACAATCGAAAACGCTTAATGACGCTTAACATCACAAAACTATCACCCAATTTTATGTGGACATATTTATTGCGGTCGCAATATTTTGGATTTAATGAGCGTTTTCCGGCTTAACGTTCCCAAAATCCCAAATATTGGGGTGATCGTTCTAAGTTTTTTTTTTTTCACCTTAAGCGACGTTTGCTCCCATAAACGTACAAATACGTTCTATTTGAAATATCGCCATGCTCCCAAAGGCGTATTTATACGTTTTTTCAAATGTTTTTTTTTTTATGCTAGAGCATACAGAAGGCTTTGATGCAGCCTCCGAACGGAAGAGAATGCTTGAAGCAATGGTTGTTATTACAAAAACGGGCAACGGCTGGCAGCAGAGTACAAGAGATCAAACAGGGTCATGTTGCCCATTGCCCTTTGACCCAGGAATATTATTGTTGTTTCTGAGAAACAACCATAACAGATGGGTCAATTTTGACCCGGATCATAACGGGAGGGCTCTCAACTGTATTGGAAAAAAAAAAAGTGAAGAGCGCATCATGTGTGCTTTAATAGTGCTTTAATAGAAATGTTTTCAATTTGAGTCCAACTTGGACGTTTGACAATTTTTGCACGGCAATTTCAAATGGAACTTCCTGCATGTGTGTTGCGCCCCGCAGCCCCCCACGCTGGCCTGACGCCCTCCGAGTACTACCACCAGATGGCCCTGCTGGCGGGCCACCGCAGCCCCTACGCGGCCGACCTGCTCCCGACCTCGGCCGGGGCGGGGGCCGCCGGCGCCCTGCACATGGAGTACCTGCAGGCCATGGACAGTAAGTGCAAAACGCAAACTCCACCATGTGAGATTCCATTTGGATTTGATTTTGGGCAACTTTATAATTAGGCGGACAATTTAGTAAATGAGAGCTATAAAGTTCATAGTAGTAAATTGTAATGTAATACATGGAGTACATGCTTTATTGTTTCTGATTCTGGTCATCATCCGTCCAAGCCATCATTATCAGTATTTATGTCAAGATGGAACGTGAGTGGATGATGGATGGTGGACCCAAATGCAGGGAAATAGGAATCAAGTGCAATGCCTGGTACTTTTATCAACCCTAGGGAGAAAGGGGAGCAGACAACCATGACAGGGCGTGACTGGACTGGTCGCCATGACTGGACAGGACGTGAGTAGACTGGTCACCATGACTAGAACAAGTGTGACTTGGCTGTGACGAGGATTACTTGGTTGTGATGGGGACGACTTGGCTGCGACAAGGACGACTTGACTGTGCCGAGGACGAGTTCGCTGTGACATGGACGACTTGGCTGTGATGGGGACGACTTGGCTGTGACGGGGATGACTTGACTGTGTCGAGGACGACTTGACTGCGTCGAGGACGACTTGGCTGCGACGGGTACGACTTGGCTGTGACGGGGACGACTTGGCTGTGACGGGGACAACTTGGCTGTGGCGGGGACGACTTGGCTGTGACGGCAACGACTTTTCTGTGTCGAGGACGACTTGGCTGTGACGTGGACGACTTGGTTGCGACGAGGATGACTTGGCTGTGTCGGGGACGACTTGATTGTGACGAGGACGACTTGGCTGTGATGAGGACGACTTGGCTGTGACGTGGACGACTTGGTTGTGACGAAGACGACTTGGTTGTGACGAGGACGACTTGGCTGTGTCCGGGACGACTTGGCTGTGACGGAGACGACTTGGCTGTGACGGGGACGGCTTAGCTGTGGCGGGGACGACTTGGCTGTGATGGGGATGACTTAGCTGTGACGGGAACGACTTTGCTGTGTCGTGGACGACTTGGCTGTGACGTGGACGACTTGGTTGTGACGAGGACGACTTGGCTGTGACGAGGACGACTTGACTGTGACGTGGACGACTTGGTTGTGACGAGGACGACTTGGCTGTGTCGGGGACGACTTGATTGTGACGAGGACGACTTGGCTGTGACGAGGACGGCTTGGCTGTGACGTGGACGACTTGGTTGTGACGAGGACGACTTGGTTGTGACGAGGACGACTTGACTGTGTCGAGGACGACTTGGCTGTGACGTGGACGACTTGGTTGTGTCGGGGACGACTTGGCTGTGAAGAGGACGACTTGACTGTGACAACGACTGGACAAACACAACCGATTAAATACATCAACACTAAAGAGACGCACCTGGGGAAGGGAAGACACACACAGGTGGGCGTGGTTAGACAAAACGAGGCGAGGGAAGAAACCGGGAACACAAGACAAAAAACACCCATAAACAAAAAGCCAACCCCCACAGAACCGAAACATGACAATTTGATCATGTTGCTTCACAAAAATTCACCAAATTAAGTAACTTTTTTATTTATGTAAATCAAGTTACTATAAATGCTTGCCAGCTGTCGGGCCGAGGTGTGTATGAGGTGTGTATTGGTAACAGCAGAAGCGAGTGTACCTGCGACTGCACACGGACCCAACAGCTCCACTTCTTGTGACATGATTTAAATGAGCCATTATCATGAGGCGACTTATGCTAATGAGTTATTTTAAAGTGTAAAGGGGGGGGCGAGGTCGGCCCCGGCTGGCTTTGATGGGGAGCGTTCACAGCCAGGCGGGCGGCCTGCCCACAAACTCATTAAAAGTCGGCAAAGTTTGCGCGGCTATCAGGAAATTAATTGCTGCTAAGCGGGAATCGGAACGTCCCGCCATTCATCACGGCGCAACTGCTTTCTTCTTTGTCACGTTTTAAGATTAATGGCGTGAAACAAAACAATTAAGGGCACGTCGAAGCGACGATGCGCTCGCCGCACTTGACTTAAGAGTGGCCTGTGATCATCGCCGCTAATAACGCCAAATATGAGCCGAACGGACTCCGTCAGGAGGCTTTCCGCGATAATCTGGACTGCGGCGACTATTTGAGCGTAATTAGCGGCAGCGTGAGCCGCGCGAAAGAAACAATGGGCCTGTTAGCCTCCTCGCGCTTTTTCACAGGCTTTTGTCTGTGGTCTTACTGCCTAATTAGTGGCAAAATGTCCATATTATAGCACGATATTACTGACGGGATTTATTGGCTAATTTGCCTTTTTCTTAATTATCACAAGTAAATGCTTGAACTCGGTTTGCTACCCAATTAGCATAGAAAGCGAACACACAAACAAAGACGGACTTTGTGCTACACATCATTATTGTATCATTACGAAATATAAATTAGTCGTAACTAGACAATGTGTAATTTCGGCAGAAATTGCGTGGGAATGCTGAAAAGCTGAACGCTAACATGTGCTTGTGAAATAAATTGAAAGATAAATTACTAAAGTATTATCTTGACTTGTTCGGAAATATTGGCTAATATGAATTTATTTTGAAAAGTGTCATCTGATGCTAAAAGCTAACATGTGGGAGTTGTCGCACGGCAAAAAAGTGCGGAGAGTAAAAATCACAATAATGTGTGTGAATGCTTCAGCATTCACTTTAGCTCTTTGACTGCCAGACATTTTCAGAAAATGGTGCCAGCCGATTTAAGCATTTTGACTGATCTTTCAAGGTCCACAGAAAATTATGTGTTTGGACTATGGAAACACACATACTACCAAATGAAAGATTGGACTCTCATCTTCCATCAGAAAAAAAAAGTTTGTTTCTACCTTATTCCGTTTTTCAGTAATCAACAATAGAAAATGGTTAGTTTCACCTCTGTTTGGAAACAAACGTCTTTTAACGTCTTTGGCACTCCTCCATAGGATTTTACGAAACGTTATTTAACGTTTTTGGCAGTCAAAGAGTTAATTGCCGGAATTCTAGGCCTTAATAACCCTAATCCAAATGTTGCCAGATCTTCGTGAAAAAGAGGCTCCTGTCATTTCTTGATCTAAAAGGATCTAAAGGAAGAAGTTTTAAGATGTTTGCGATGGCGCAGGACACTTTCCACCATGTTGGGGGGTGGGGGGGGCCTCACGGGACCGATGTTTATTAGCGCGCCGCCCAAATGATGAATCGGCCTCACGCCGGGACAGAGACAGAGAGGGGCGACCTGCCCCCCCCCCCCCCCCCCTACTTCTCGAAGCACAACTGTCCCTCTAATTTCCTCTTGATTTATGGACAGCGGGCCTGCTTATGCACCGCGCCATTAATTCTTGTGGTTGCGCAAGGTTTCAGACCGTAGACCGGCGAACTCCCGCGCGAACATCGAGCGTGCCGGGAAGTAAGCAAGACTTTGACTAGGTTTTTTACGTGCCACAACGCGATCGGGGTGGCTCTTCTGAACGGAACTTTGGTCTCTATTCGCAAAGGAATTGTGGTCTTCAGGAACGACTTGCGTGTGTGGCGGCCATCTTGCGTTGCCACTCATTAAGCGAACTTAACTTGAATACATTGATTTCCGCCGCGTCGTTTTCACGTTATTTTCTGTGCCTGTAGCAAAAATGCTGCACTGTGTATATATGCGTACACACATATATATATATTATATATATATATATATATTAGGGGTGTGAATTGCCTCGTACCTGGCGATTCCATCCGTATCTCGATTCGACAAATTCCGAAGTTCCTACTTTGATGAACTCGGGAATTCGTCCAAATGATCCCTAATTGGAGGCAGGTGCCCTTGACAGATGGACGATGACCTTTTTTTTTTTTTTGCTGATAATATCTGATGTGGGCGGAGCATGTTGTCAGTTTGAGGATCATTTTGAGGATTTGGCCCGTTGATCGTATCTGCATCAGAGACTTGGCAAGACTTTCTCCATTTTTGGAAACATAAAGGTAGTTGTTGCCTTGCTTCAAACCTTATGTGCAAACGCGCCAGGACGGTGTTGCTACACACACACGCGCACACGCACACACACACACACACACACACACAATGATTAACATGTGAATGGAGCGTTCTGTAATCGTTGGATGTGTCAAGTGAAGAAACGGAGCATTTACATTTGGGAGATGGATGGATTGTTGGGGACGTAAATGAGGGGGGGGGGGGGGTGGGTGTGTGTGTGCGGGGGGTGAGGGGGGCGAGGGGGGTGTTGATGTAGGCCGCATAAGCTGGTTTTGTTTGCCTTTTATGAAACAACTCCAAATGTTTTATTTGCGAGTCTTGAGTCACAAAGTCATTGTGTCACAGTGCCGCATCCCTTCAGCCCCCCCAGCCCCCCAGCCCCCCCCCCCCCCGCACCCCCCACCCCTCCTACCACTGTTGTTCGCCTTCTTGTTTGTGACATCGCCGTGTGAAAAGACAACAAAAGTCATGTTTTAATCTCCACCCGTGGCTCTTTGTGCGCACGCACGGAGAATGGCGGCCGCCTTTTGCCTCCTTTTTTTTTTTTTACCCATTCAAACCCCCGTTTTTTGTATTTTTTTTTTTTTTCTTGATTGCATCTGAATGAGGAGTCAAATTGGACCGGGAGACGTATTAGCATACACCGCCGGAGCGTTCAGGCCGACATGAAAGGCTTGTTTTCTCCGGCGTGAAATGCAAGCAGTGCATCAAGTGACAAGCGAGCGCTCAGTCACGCCGTCGCTTTTGTTACGTGATTGACAAAGATGTCAAGCGCAAAACTTTTGCACGACTGGAATGGAATTTTTTCCCCGGACTGGGAATGAACTTTTCGCCGCTCCCCGCAGGTTCCCGCTTCCCGAGCCCCAGGCTGCCGTCGAGGCCCAGCAGGAAGCGAGCGCTGCCCATCTCGCCGCTGTCGGAGCACAGCTTCGACCTGCAGACCATGATCCGCAACTCGCCCAACTCGCTGGTCACGATGCTCAACAACTCGCGCTCCAGCTCGTCCACCAGCGGATCCTACGGCCACCTGTCGGCCGGAGCCATCAGGTAAGCACGCCTGCAATCGCTAGTTGTCAAGTAACAGGACAAAAAGCCACAAACATTTACATTAAAATTAGGGGGGGGGGTCAAAATTTGTGCGGTAATTAACTCATTCACTCACAGCCATTTTCACTGAAGCAACCCCCTTTGCTCCTGGTTGTTTTGCTAAATTTGGACTGATTTTGCAAGGCCCACAGAATATTCTGTTCTATTGCTATACATAATACAAATGAACAATTATGGTCCTAGTATGGAACCCTGTGGGACTCCACATTCCTTATCTGCTGTCTTGGACGTGGCTCTACAAACTGGCTTTTTTTTTTTTACTGATTTAGTTCCTCAACCATTAAAGCCCCGCCCCTCTGATTTGATCCTCTTTAACTTTTGCACTGTCCTGGGCAGGTTAGGTTGACATAGCAACACACAAAAGGCTGAAATCTGATTGGACAAGAATCCCAACATACAGATTTTTCATGAGCTGAACTCAACGATCACAAAACGGCCATTTCTCCCACAAATCTGTCCAAATCTTTGCACAAGCCTGCCGTAGGCTATTGCATAAACTTGCCCCGTGGGGTCAAAGTGCACCAAGGGCTCGCTCACAAACACTTTTTTTTTTTTCCCCCGAAACGAAAACAAAAGATTCACTTGCGTGGTCTGTATAAACCAAGAGTGACGATTGTTTGTCGCGGGCGACCATTCATCGCGACCCCTCGCTCATAAGTCTGCCCATCTTATTACCGGCGTGGAGGGAAATCGATGGGCCGGGACGCATTTGGGGGCCCGCCGGCTTGTCATATCAGTCACCAGCGCGCCGCCTCGGCCTATTTGGGTCCTGTCATCGGGACGGCGGTCCGAGCCCGCCGCGTGATTGATCAGGCTCCCGGCGCGGATCGCTGATCAATGGCCGCGGGTGGGGCCGTGGATCTTTCCCCCGCCGCTGGCCTCTGGCTTCTTTTCTTTAGCCGCTCGTGTGACTGACACCAGCCGCCAGGGAGGCGGCGAGATCGGCTTGGCGGGAGCGGCCGGGAGATGCGCGCCCACACGGGCGCCCACACGGGCGCCCACACGGGCCGCTTGATGCCCAAGTGAATTTTGTTTTCACTTTGTTCTTGGGGTTTGAAAATAGAAATATAGACAAGATACCCGGGTTGTGCAATTCATCGAAATTCAATTACAATGTCAATTATTACACGCCACAATACAAAATCAGCATAATCGTAAAAAAAAAAAAGAAGATTGTTAATGATATTAGTTTTCGAGTTGTTTAAAAACTCCTTCACTTGCAGCCATTTTCACTGAAGCAACCCCCTTCACTCCTGGCTGTTTCACTGGATTTTGACAGATTTTGCAAGGCCCACAGAAGATTGTGTTCTATTGCTATAAAAACATGGACTACCAAAAGAAAGATTAGAGTCTCTTCTGTCATCAGGAAAGAAAAAAAAAATTCTATCGGTTTCCGTTTTGCAGCAATTAGCATTAGCATGTAGCTAAGTTTCATCATTATTCACAAATCTGTTGAAAACAGTGGGGGGGAAAGAGCTTTTTGCAACATGGCCCCGGTTGATCTCTTTTGCTCTGCTGCCACCTGCTGGTCGCTTTTGTAATAACTACCATTTCCTCAACCGTTCTCTGCAGTTGAGAGGCTGTATCAAAGCCTTCTGTATGCTCCAGCATTTAAAATAAAAACATAAAAACGTATGAATACGTCTTTGGGAGCAAATGAGTTAAATTCATCCATTTGCACCATTTCATTATTATTATTTTTTAAATAACTAATTTAATACATTTAGTTTCATCCAAAAGTTGCATAATTATAGTGTTTCAAATAATTTTATGTCTTAATATTTTTTATTTATTTTTCACGTTTAAAGATTTTCTTGTTTTGTACCAAAAAATAAATGCGATCATTTCTTTTTTTTATTCCGTTTTTTACATTTTTTAAAAAATATTTTTTTAATAATAATTTTAAGTTTTTTCCCCAACTTTAAGTTTTTGCCAACATAAATAAATAAATAAATATATATATATATATTATTATAAATATATATTATTATAAATTCTGTTTTGTCCAAAAGGAACTTTCATTGTTGTAATGTTTCTATATTTGTAAATTGGTCTTAATATTTTTAAAGAATTATCCTTATGCATCTTTTTTTGCATGTTTGTTCATAGAAGTATATTGAAGTCAATGTGGCTTCACCACAAGGTAGACTGCAAAAAAAAAGTCAGCTGACCCCCCCCCCCCCCCCCCCCCCCCGGTGCAAGCTAACTACGCACTTGAAATAAACCTTCCTGTTTTGTGAACCTTTGATGAATCCATCTCAATTTCACACTTTTTATTTATCGTACGGATCGTTACGTACGCCGAGGATTCGTCGTCGCCGCCGCTAAAGCTTCGCCGCCGGCCCAGCTGGTTCCGGCATTAGCGCAGCGTCGTCTCCTGTCAGATTGTCCTCGGGTGGGGTTGGGTGGGGGTGAGGATGGGGGTGAGCATCAACGACTCTCTCGTGTTCATGTGTGGCTTCGCTGGAGCGATGCCACTCTGGCCTGGAACTATTTGCTCATGCAGTAATTGGAACTTTTTAAACCAAGTAGAGGTGTCAAAATTCATCGATTAATCGACAATTAATTCATTATCCGGTTAATCGACAACTCTTCTTAACATTTTTAATTGAGAATTTGACTCTAATTTCAGCATATCAACAGTAATTGTTCATCGTCTTTCATGAAAGAAGACGATCTTCAGTGTTAAATCAAAAATAAGACATTTGCAAACATCTTTTTTTTTTTTTTACTTTGGAAATCAATGACCGAATCTTTTTTTTTTATTATCACTATACGAATACGGAGTTCAAAATAAACACCGGTCACTGGTTGATAAAGAGTAATGCTTTTCTCATACACTTTAATGCAAAAATAATATGATCAGATTAGAAGTGATTAATCATGAATAATTCGAAAAATATTCGATAATGACAAAAATTACATTTTAATTAAATTTATACTATTTAAATGTAGATTTTCTACATTTAAAAATAAATGTTGACTAATAAATAATTTAAAACAAATAAAACTACAGAGTTAAAATTTATAAATTCAATATAAAGTAAATACTGAATATATTATATTTGTATAATGTTATGATTGAATAAAAAAATTAAGTATTTTTTTAAATAATCTAGAAATTATCTGTTTTATACAAAAAAAAAGATAAACAATGTAGAAATTATATGGATGTTATAGAAATACATTTTGAGTTTTTAGATGTGCAAAATTTGATGGGAAAATGACTCTCATTTTTATGCTGTACATACAATACATATTTTTGTCATTAAAATGTTTATTTTTCTTAGATGAGCTCCTAAATAAGCCCGTAATGGGTTTATACCTCACCTTCACACGTGTTGTATTTATTTTTATTTATTTATTTATTTTTACTGCCATATTTGTATTTTTTAAGATTGTGCGTCAATAAATAAACACAATTTAAAATAAGTAAATAAACAAAACACGACGTGTGCTACTTTGCTTGAATTTATTTGTGTGACTTTCTTGTTTGGTGTGCGTCTGGCGGTCAGCCCGGCGTTGAGCTTCGCGTACCCGCCCACGCCGGTGGCCCTGCACATGCACCAGCAGCTGATGGGCCGCCAGCCGGGCATGGTGGGCTCCGCCTTCGGCCACAGCCCGCCGCTCATCCACCCGACGCCGGCCTTTGCCACACAGAGGCCCGTGTCCGGCTTCACGGCCGCCGCCGCCGCCGCCGCCGCTGCCGCCGGGCTGGTCGCCGGCGAACGCTCGGTCGTCTCGGGCGACTCCTCGCAGGTGAGAGAAATGAGAATTGTTGGATCAGAACTTTTACTTTTATTAGCCGTCTTTTTTTTATATAAGCACAAGATGTTTAATGCCACACTCAGACTTTCATTCCGCTATTTTAATGCTAATTCTAAATGAGGGGTCTGCCAAAAATCGATTCTCATTTAGATTCAGAATAGATTTTAAATGTCCCAAAATTGTGTGTGCCTTTATTGGGAGCGCTGTTCATGTTGTACACAATTTGGCCACTTAGGGGGCAGTGTGGTTCCGGGCGTATTGATACCCTGTTAAGTTGTAGCCACATTAGAGAGTAAAAGGAAAAAGTCACAATCAAGTTATGCCAATAAAAAGTTTTTTTTTGCAGCGTAGGAAGAGCAGATGCGGGTGAGTAAAGTTAAGATGCTTCTCTGTAAACATTCCTGAAGCGTTTTGTATGAATCGCCGTTCGTTTGAGTGCTAAAAGTGCCGCGAGTAGCGCGCTAATTAGCATTAGCGAGTCTGACTTGAGTCGATCGTGACGATTCTTTTGCACGTCTATAAATTGAAGCAAAAAAATCCTTGTCAATCAAATCATTTTGAATCAAAAATCGCTCTGAATCGGAAATCGAAATCGCAGACCCGAAAATGGAAATCGACAGTCAAACATTCTCACCCCTATTCTTAAAAAGCATCTAAAAGAAGCAGCATTCAATTGATGCCATATGACAAAAACTTTTAAATTGTATTTAATGATATGATGTCGTAGAAATCGAGTCGTGAAAGGAATGCAACTGCCGTATCCGTACTTGTACTCAAGTACAGCGTGCGAGTACTTTTGCCACCTCTGGCCATTCATCATGGCAGGTAATAGATAGCTGGCGCCGCACGCCAGCCCACGCCTGGCAAACGCTAGCCGTAGCGTCGCCCCCCCCCCCCACCCCATCCCCTGGGACTTGGGCCGCCCGACAACGGGGGGCTTGTTAGCATCGCATTTGGTAGCTCGCTCCATTAATCACGAGAGAGGGAGGGGGGGGGGGGGCCTTGATATTGACGTGGATGGATGGAGCAAAAAGGGTTTTTTTTACTTTGCTTTACCTGAAGACCGCTGCACGTGCGGGCCCACGCTTGAAGCGCGGATGCATTTCGTCTCGATTAGCGCTGCCGCGTCCCGCTCAAGTACGCACGATATGAAATCCGGCTGAATGAAGCCAATGATGTTTGTCATGAATTTCTTTTGTGTACTTTAACTAATCTCCTATAAGGGAGGCACGATATGGATTTTTTTTTTGGGGGGGGGGGGGGGCACATTAATATACCTTTCCCTGCGTAATGTTACGGATGTTTTTGCTTTTGAAATTGACGCGATTGTGTTTTCCCGCGCGCAGATGAAACCCACCAGCGAGTCGGCGGTGAGCAGCACGGGCGACCCGATGCACCACAAGCGCTCCAAAATGAAGCCCGAGGAGGAAATGCCCAGCCCGGGAGCGCTCAGCATACAGGTACGAAAAAAATAAAAATAAATAGGTTGCGTTAACCCCTGGGCGTTATTTGACCATTTTTTGGCTTTTTGTTGGTTCTGACCAAGCCATTTCAAAATAAAATAACGCCCAGGGGTTAAAGGAAATTTACATTAACTCCAAATTTCGCACTCATTTTGACACCCCTGATTTGTTATTTTATGTAATTGTATCAGTAGCTGTCCTTGAAAAGAAAATCCAAACACTTTTATTTTTGGATTCCGTTTTTTTATGCCAATATTTTTAAGATTTTTTCCCAAAAACCTATTAACTCTTTGACTGCCAAAAGCGTTAAATAACGTTGAGTAAAATCCTACGGAGGAGCGCCAAAGACGTTAAAAGACGTCCACCAAGTTTTTTTTTTTTTTTTTTTTTTCTGGAAACGGGTGGAGGAAAGCCTTGGCCCAGCTGTGCTGAAAGTATCAAGCAGATCTAGTTGGTATAATGACTATTTTTGGCCCCTAGATGGCAGCGATGACTCTCTTTGGACACGATCGGGTGGGCGTCAGTAGTAGAAGACGTGAGGCGGAGCTACAGTGTTGAGAGGACAATGGCTGAGAAAGCGAAAATGGCGACCGGTGGCAAGCAGCTCACGCTTGATCGATTTTTTTTTTCAAAGAAGAGAAGCATCAACCGGTGCTAAAGAGCACATTGATGACGACGATGATGATGATGATGATGATGATGGTGACTCCGAGGTTGACGCCGAAGTTGGAAGCGTTGACGCGGCGGCTATGATCACGTCGTTTCTATTGTTGATTACTAAAAAACGGAATAAGGTAGAGACAAACTTTTTTTTTCTGATGAAAGATGAGAGTCCAATCTTTCATTTGGTAGTATGTGTGTTTCCATAGTCCAAACACATCATTTTCTATGGACCTTGAAAGATCAGTCAAAATGCTTAAATCGGCTGGCACTGAAACGTCTGGCAGTCAAAGAGTTAAAAAAAATCCCATACCGTTCACCTAAACCAAACACTTCCTTTTCAATTTTTTTCAATATTTTCTGCGCACTGCAAAAAGTGAGCCGCCGGCCATCTTGCTTTCACCCGGTTGACTTTTTTTTTTTTACGTGCTTGAGGAAACGATGGCTCGTTTCACTTGAATCCAAGGGCTCATAAATGAAAAGAGCGGCGAGCGCGGTAAGCGGCGATGGCGTAAAAAAGTGGAGGGCCGAGACTTTCTGCTTTTCAGCGAGTGTGGCAGTGAAATACGCGAGCGCTAATGGAGCCGCCGGCAACAGGAAGAGACGCTCCCGTGCTGGAAAAAGCCGTAAAAGTGGAGGAGTCTGCCTCTCAAGGCTAAAGTCTCGGGGTCACCGCCAGTGGTGACTCGCGTCAAGCATGGAAAACTTGAGATCTAAGCTATAAAATCTGTTTCAAACATCAGATGTGAAAATATCCTCGTTTTTTTTTTTTTTTTTTCTGCTCTATTTGACCGGCAAATGTGTCAATCGTGCGCTTGCGTGGCAGGATCACCCCGATGGCATGACGCTGGTGAAGGAGGAGGGCGACAAGGACGAAGGCAAGCAAGAGCCCGAGCTGGTCTACGAGACCAACTGCCACTGGGAGAACTGCTGCCGCGAGTTCGATACCCAGGAACAGCTCGTGCAGGTAAAATGGACGTCACCTTCAGATATATATATATATATATATATATATATATGTGCTCAACCAGCAAAATCATCTCCTGTCAGACACCAAGTTGGCGGAGGGCGCACGAAACGGAGGCGCGCGCGCGCGTGCGTGAGAGGCTAGAACGACGGGGCGCTCGCTCGCCGCGCTCGTCTGTTGGCCGTCTTGACACGGCAATCGCGGTGGTAACCTCTATCTATAATTGATATCCTCACCTGCCGCCCGCGTTTGAAGGGCGAGGCTCAAACGCTTGAGGAGCTTGACAACTTCTTGCGCCTCTTTCAGCTGGCGGGGGGGGGGGGGGTAGTGGGAGGGGGTGTCAGGGAGGAGGGGGAGGTTGGGGGGATCCCCTCGCACCAGGTGGCCGCCTCAGCCAACATCCTCGTTTTGTGATTAGCCACATAATACATTTGCTCACACATTTTTTATTTTATTGTTATTTGGGTTTATTTTTTCTTTTTCTTTTTTTTTCTTTTTTTGGGAGAGCTCAGTATTGTTCATTCGGTAATTTTACCGATTTGACATGATTTGACCGATTTTTTTTCTTTCTTTTTTTTTAATATATATATATATTTTTTTTAATTTTCTTTTCTTTTTTTTTGTATGTGGGTGATTATGTGTAATTTGGGTTTATTTAGGAAGTATAGCACTTAAAAGACTTTTTATATAAAGGAGTTTGGAAAATGGATGGCTGGATAAAGTGTTGTCAAAATAGAGTTTTAAGGAAACTAGCATTTCAGTGTTTCTTTACGGCAAAATGACCCATTTTTTTTTAATTTTCCAGGCAGAAACTTGCACATGATAGCACTTATGATGTCAAACCGAGTGTTTATTGCGAAAAACATACCGTTCACATTAGAGACGATTTTGAGGGCAAATTCTGCAGCCTTTACATTGTTGAGAAAAGATGATCCTTTAATGGCGCTTTTACAAAATATAACATTGATTGTAAAAATAGAGCATTTGCAGACTTAAATAAATGATTTGGAAAAACATCCCACTTTAACTCATTTCCTCCCCAAAAACGTATAAATACGTTCTATTTTAAATATTACCATTGTCCCAAAAATGTATTTTTTTTTTAAATATATATATTTTTAATGCTAAAGCATACAGAAGGCTGCTGGCATCGCAGCAGGTGGGCCGCGCGCGCCGACGTTTTCTCCTTCCTTCCGATTAGCAACCAAATCCATTTCCTCTCAAATTGTTTTTGCTATTTGATTTCTCATTTTCCACGCAGATTGACGGCAAGATGTCTTTAAAAGTCGCCGCGTCCTCTAATTCAAGCGAACGCCGACGAGAACGCGCTCTTATCTGCTTTGTGCCCCCGCCCCCGACCACCCCCCTCCCCTCCCTTCACCTCAGTAATAGGATAAGTACAGTATTTGGACCACAGTGGGTCCCCCTCACAAGACTGCTGGAGGCTTTAAAGAGGGGTGTGGTCGGCTTGATGGGTTTGGGGGGGTGGGGGGGGGCTATTTCCATATAAGCACAATGGAGCGCACCCTCCCCACCTCTGCATTTGTCTTCTGAAATTGCTTTAGAGGAAAAAAAAAAAAAAAGGCAAATGGTTGGGTATAGACCGCCACTAATTTGGATCAGCACCAAGTTGTACAAATCCAAAGATGGCCTCCAATTGCCTGTAAAGGTATTTGGGAAATAACTATTCACTGAGAAAGTGAGACATTTGCAGAAACTATCATCCAAATTTGCACTATTATATACTGTACACGCATCTGATCGGCAGATATTTTGCATTTTATGGAAAATCTGACCAAATTAAATTACGAAAAATTGTAACGTCATAATTGGCCGATTTGCATCTGCATAATAACTAATCCAAGATTTCTCAACATATACAATTTTTTTTCAATAGTTTTCAAATATTTTTTAATTATTTATGTGTTGTTTTTTTTAAAATGTTTTTTGGAAGCATTTCTACGGTTTAATTGTTTTTTTTGTTTTTTTCCAATACACTATATTGGCTGTCAATTAGACATACTTTTTGGCTATTTGTGGGTCGGAACCGGGAACGACTGTACAGTAACTGAACAAGTATAATTTATTTTTTTTTTTTACTCGCGTATGACGTTTGAATGTATTTTCAAATACGTTTACACATATTTGCAAGCACATTCAAACATATCTCTTTGACTGCCAGACGTTTTCAGAAAAGGGATGCCGTGGGTGCCAGTCGATTTAAGCATTTTGACTGATGTTTCAAGGTCCACAGAAAATTATGTGTTTGGACTATGGAAACACACATACTACCAAATGAAAGATTGGACTCTCATCTTTCATCAGAAAAAAAAAAGTTTGTTTCTACCTTATTCCGTTTTTCAGTAATCAACAATAGAAAATGGTTAGTTTCACCTCTGTTTTGAAACAAACGTCTTTTAACGTCTTTGGCACTCCTCCATAGGATTTTACTAAACGTTATTTAACGTTTTTGGCAGTCAAAGAGATATTTGAAAGTACGTTAGAACGAGCTTACTTCGGCGTTAAAGTGCATTTGCAACTATCTTTGGATGTAGTCCAGAAAGTAAAAACCCCGCCACAGTTTGGCTTTATCCCCAGATGCTAGCTAGCGTGCTAGCTCCCCGGGTGCTCTTTTACCTGCTAGGGAGCTAGCTAGCTAGCTAGCGCAAGGGGGCTAAAGCCAAACTGTGGCAGTTGTTTTGACTTTCTGGACCTGGACTTGCCACTTCTGCTTGCTAATACCTTTCTTTAGATATTTTCCCAAAATGTACCGGCTTCATTCTCTGTAAATGCAACAGCAATTCCGGCAATGCCCTTGAAATCCACACACAACAAACAAATCAATCAAAACAATAGCCCCGGCGCACTCCTTGGCGGAGGTAATGGAAGCGTAAACAACCTTGTTGCTTGGAAGTATTTCGTTTCAACAAGCGGCCGTCGCTTTGTGCTTGGCCTCATTTCGGGAATTAAGCCTTCACACCACCCTCGTCGCGCTCCACCTTGTTCAAAAAGCTCTGGGCGCATATTTTGCCAGCCTCAAACATGCCAAACGCCGGCGCCGCCCCGCGCCTCGCTACTTTATCGCCGGCGCCGATAAGATAAAGGCGGGATCTGTGCAATTTAGCTCACTTATCTGGCCCAGCCAGTCAGCACAAGCGAGGCGGGTGTCACTTTTACTTTGCGCTCTTTATTTCATTGATTCCATTTGCGGCCCTCAATTGGACCCTCCGCTTGATTTTGTGGGGGGTGACCCTCAACACCCCCCACCCCCCTTCCCCCCCCCCCCACCACGCTCATTTTCACTTTCATTTTCCTCCCTGCCGTGTTTTTTTTTTTCCTCAGAAGGACGACTTTTTCAAGATAAGGCCTGGTGGCGACTTTAATGTGGAGCTTCAAGTGTTTTTTTTTTGTTTGTTTTTTTCTCGCATTAAGCCCTCGTATGGCCTTCCGACGCCATCTTGTAATACTTGTTAATTTTTGTGGGGGGGGGGGGGGGGGGGGGGGGGGAATGCACAAAATGAATTCTTGCACTGAATTTGAGTTTGCTGTTCAGCAGTTTTGTTGTCCTTGAATGAACATTTTTAGCACTTTGCACGGACGGGGAAGAAAAAAAAAAATCTCAGGTATTTTGTCCATATCTATTTTGTAGCATTTTAGTCCCACATCAGGTTAGGAAGTGTGCCCCCCCCCCCCCCCCCCCCCCCAAGTAGCACAGATGAAAAATTACAGAGCGTCTTGGCATGTGCTCGCACACTTCAGTCCATTTTTTCTGAAATCCAAAAAAATTCAAGTGTTTTTTGAATCATAGTTTGGATAGTTTTTGAATCATGGTTGTGATTTAAACTATTACGAGAGAAGACATTTTTTTTTCGAATGAAAAAGTTGATTACAAGGACGAGGGCCTGCTGGCTTCATTAATGTTCAAGTGAAATAAACGCAGAATATCCGAGTAGAAACGGCAACACCGACCCCCCCCCCCCCTCCCCCCCTCGTCGTCTAACTGCAGGCGCAGGCCTTTAATTGGTAAAATGCAGATTTTTTTTTTTTTTTTTGATGGAGAGAAGGATTAGGCCGCTTATCGGTGTGGAGTATCTCGCCGCGAGATGAAAAGGGTGCGCTGAATTACACATGCCAACTACGCCCCCCCCCCCCTTTTTTTTTTTTTTTTGCAACTCAACCACCCCCCAACCAACTCTCCTCTGCCGCCTCCCCTCTTCCGTCTTTTGCCTCCCCGCGCGTTTACAACAAAGCACTTTGGAGAGTGACATCACAAAAGAGCGTCTGATTTATTAGGCGGCCGTTTGATAAAAGCTAAACGACGTTGCGGGTCCCGAGGCTTGTTTCGGGGGGGGGGGGGGGGCGCAATTGCCGTGTAAACATTCTCAGGCATGAGGGGCCGCGTCCCACCGAGACTTGTATAAAACGTGGCAATTGGGTTTGGTTTGTGTGTATTATTCCGTTCGCTAGTCACGATGCCGTTTTTGTGCTCAGGTCGAGGCCCTGTGTGAAATAAAAGTAGCGCTTTGGCGTCATCTTTCTATTGCTTAGTGCCATCTTTTATACGCTTTGGTACCACTAGAAAGGTAATTATAAACATTTTTAGGGTAAGACTCGATTACTCGTGGCCTTTTGGTGCCTGAGAATCCAGCGGCTGCGTACGCCCCCCCCCCCTCCCCGTTTGCGCTCCCTGTCAGCCGCCCCCCCCCTCCGAAATCCATCTTGGTGGCGTTTTTACAGTTGTGGTCCGATAAGCTGGCAGGCGGAAGATGAATAAGCGGCGCGCCGCCGCCGCTATCAGCACCTGTTTGTCGATGTAGCCGGCTCTGCTCAGCATGGAGATTATTGATCCAATAAGAATTGCCATTAGCTTCCTGCGCTCGCTGTCAGCCGGCCGGCTCATGCATCACATCCGTCAAGCGCCTCCTTCATTTGTACAAACGCGAGCGCCGGCGAGTTCCCGTCCGCCGCCGCCACGCGCCGCCCGTCCATCGCTCTCGGGAGGATATCGAGCGGCCGGCCGACAGAACGATCGGTCGCCGCGGGGATCCCCTAGCAAAGCGGCGGCTAAAGGGCCTCCGACCGAGGAGATCAATCTCCTGAGGCGAGGATGGGGGGGGGGGTGTAGGAGGCGGGGGGACTTCACTAACGCTCATCGACCACACAATCATTTTCCACGGGATTAGTCTTGTTTTGTCACTTTAAAATGAAAAAAGTGCCATGTGAGAGTAATGGCGGGGGGGGGGGGGGGGGGGGGGGCACTTTCCAATGAGCACACTTGTTCTCGCAGATGAGGCCTGGAGGTGCGAGTGTTGCCAAAGTAGGATGCTTGGTGGCGGGTCAGTGTCGGGCCAAGGGGGCGGGACAAAGATGCCATTGTCAAGCCTGCCCCCGGTCAGGATGTGACCCTGACAACTCCAAGAAAGACTTTTAAGAGCTTTCATTGTCCGCCGTCTCTTCAAGACAACCCTGATTGGCTGCCGAGGTCAAAGCTTGGTGTAAATTGTCTCCGATACAAGCACATCGGGGACTTCATCTTAAAGATCCTAAAGGGGGCTCGCTCATAAAACACTTTGTCCCTCTTTGGCTCTTTCAAAAGCTTAAAGTTGCAGCTAACCCGTAGATTAACCCTTAGTCACACCCTAAAAAGCTAAACCTAACCCGACTCAAAAAGAGAATCAAAAACCTAGCAAAAGCTAAGCCGAAGCTGACACAAGAAGGGGAGGAAAAATCTGGAAAAATTAATTCTTTGTTGCCCGAAAAGGAGCCTAAATCCTAAATCCTCTTAACCCCAACCCGAACCCTACACAAGTAAGCCTAACCCCAAACCTTTTAGCCAGATCTGCGCCATAAACGAATGCTTCTTCGGCCCGTTCCCTCGACTCTCCACAAAGTTCTTTTCGGACTCATTTTGTATTTTTCTTTGTGGTTCTTCGATGTCACAAACAATCTATCAAGTACGAGCGCACAATTTTCAAAGTCTTCCTGGTTGTTAAGCCCCCGTTTAGGAGCGTTCAGGACACAACACCCCAACGTCGTCAAGTCCCAATAGACACCAAATTTGATTCAAGAAATTGACTTATGTACAATATTCACTATTTTAGAGTTTTCATGAACTCATAACTAAACAAAAGGACTTTGGGGTGAACCAAGGCCAAAACAACAAACGGAATATTTCTTACCGGTTATCATTGGTCTGCTTTTAAAAGCCTCTGAAGCCACCAATCAGGAGATCCGATGTCCCTCCACCAATCAATTCTCATTCCCACCAAAGTAGAATGACCTCCCACAGACTTACAACCTTTTTTCAAGATCTGTTCCAAATTGTCAAGTGGTTTTCCTCGACCCGTGCCGCCAAACTTCGGCAAAGTTTCTGCGCAATTCAGTCACCGTGGATGGAAACCTGAAATGCGTTTTTTGTGTGCGTCTGCAGCACATCAACAACGACCACATCCACGGGGAGAAAAAGGAGTTTGTGTGCCGCTGGGAGGAATGCTCCAGGGAGCAGAAGCCCTTCAAGGCCCAGTACATGCTGGTGGTCCACATGCGGCGGCACACCGGCGAGAAGCCTCACAAGTGCACGGTAACGCTCGAACCGCCATCGGAACCGACGGACTTCTCCTGGTGTGTTGATGTGAAATGTAAAGAAAGTCTAATACGGATTCTGCTGTCTTTCGGTTTTCCAGTTCGAGGGCTGCGCGAAGGCTTATTCCCGTCTGGAGAATCTCAAGACTCACCTGCGCTCGCACACGGGCGAGAAGCCGTACGTGTGCGAGCACGAAGGCTGCAACAAGGCTTTCTCCAACGCCTCGGACCGAGCCAAGCATCAAAACCGTACGCACTCAAACGAGGTACGCTTCCATGTACTCACTGAGGGAGTTTTGCCTTGCTGTGATCTTGTGATATCCTGGTAACATTGGACAGTTACGGACGTTACATCGCGGTAACCTCAGACGGTTTACGGACGTTACATCGCGGTGACCGTGGATAGTTACGGACGATATATCAGGATAACCACGGACGATTATGGACGTTAGTTTCACAGTAACGTCAGACGGTTACAGACGTTATATCGCAGTAACCGTGGATAGTTACGGACAGGATAACCACGTACGGTTACAGACGTTATATCGTGCTAACTACGGACGGTTATGGACATTATATCACGGTTACCTCTGGCGGTTTACGGACGTTACATCGCGGTAACCGTGGATCGTTACGGACAGGATAACCACGTACGGTTACAGACGTTATATCGTGCTAACTACGGACGGTTATGGACATTATATCACGGTTACCTCTGGCGGTTAAAGACCTTATATGGCAGTAACCATGTTTCGGTTATGGACGTTGCTGTAACCTCAGACGGTTATTAACGTTGCAGTCACTATGGACGGTTACGGATTATATATCACGGTAACCTCAGTAGGTCATTGCCGTTATATTGCGCTAACCTCGGACGGTTACGGACAAAAGTATCGCGGTCATCATGGATGGTTACAGACGTTATATCCTGGTAAACATTGGCAGTTACCGACAATATATTGCGATAACCTCAGACGGTTCCATACATTGTATCGCTGTAATCTGGCTTTGTCTCAAAGCGGAGTCTGACTAGGTTCTATTCTTTCTGTATTCCATTGTCAGAAACCCTACGTGTGTAAGATCCCCGGTTGCACCAAGCGCTACACGGACCCCAGCTCCCTGCGCAAGCACGTGAAGACGGTCCACGGGCCCGAGGCGCACGTCACCAAGAAGCAGCGCGGCGATTACCCGCGGCCCCCCGCGCAGCCCCGCGAGCCGGGCGCTAACGGCCAGGGACACTCGCCGGGGCAGCTGGGCCTGGGGGGCTACGCGGACCAAAGGGAGTACAGCAACCACGTCACCTCCAAGCAGGACGACTGTCTGCAGGTCAAGTCCATCAAGACGGAGAAGCCCATGGTGAGACTCTAGCTCAAGATGGGCTTTACTACAAACTTGAGTCGGTTTTAAATGGAACTCCAGTTGGTGTCCCCCTTGGTGTGGTTCAGTTGGACAGGTGCAACATTAAAAAAAAAAAAAAATTCCTTCCCAATGCATTCACACCAACAGTATTTTTTTAAAGCTTTTTTAAGTCTTTGCTTTGTCAAAACCGTCACAGCTTTGTGTTTTTTGTACTTGGCAATAGTACAACTGGTAGATTTTGCCAAACCAAAATACGCACCAGGGGCGACATTTTTTATTTTTTATTTTTTATTTTATTTTAACAAAAGCCATTGAATGATTGATCTCCGAATGCGCCCGAAACTTCTTCTAACGAGCGCATGTTCTCTTCTATCCGATGCTTTGCGCATTGCGCTTGTTGTCTTCTAAGGACAGTGGGTGATCAGGTGAGACGGGCGTCCTCCGACTTCACAGTCTCGTGACTCCATTTCATCACAAACGTCACCGTTTCATTCGTCTCAACTTTCCCTTCATTCACGTTTAGCAAGTTCAAGAGGCAGCTTGTGATTGGCCAAACTCATCAAAACGTAAACGAGATGATCGTTGAAACGTCTCCAAATGCTGCCCCAAAAAAAATCTGATTCTGACAAAAGTTTGGGTAAACAACCCAATTAGTTAGCAGACGGCGTCATCCTTTTTATCCGTCCTGTGAAAGCGTCCCGAACGTAAAAGTGTCCTTTTGTCCATCTCAAGTGGAGTCTAATTCTACTTTGAAACCCTTTGAAAGCTAATTTGAAAACCCTCCCCTATTTTCAACACAATTTTGAGACCCTAACCCTCGTTTGGAAGCAGACAAATTCCCGGAGGCCAATAAATGCATGAATGCTGTTTGGTCCGATGAAGTCATCGGAAAAAGTGCATGTAAAGATGGTGTTGTGAAGGCTTTTTTTTGGTGCATGTTGATGTGTTGTGCTCTGAGACTGACTGGCGACTGGTCCACGGTGAAACCCGCATTTGCTCTTTCCGCATGTACTCGTGCTTACTCCTGCATGTTCGATTCACTAAGTCAGGGGTGCTCAAGTTCGGTCCTCGAGAGCCCCTATCCAGCCTGTTTTCCAGGTTTCTCTCCACTAGCACACCTGATTCATGATCAGGATCGTTATCAGGCTTCTGCAAAGCTTGCTGATTAGCTGATCATTAGATTCAGCTGTGCTGCAGGTGGGAAACATGGAAAACAGGCTGGATAGGGACTCTCGAGTTGTCCATAGATGTGCCCCCCCCCCCCCCCAAAAAAAAATTATCCAGGATAGGCTTCAGCTCACTCAAAAGAGCAAAATCAGATTCATAACATGAAATGTTAAGGGTAATGCAAAAGGTTCCAGGTGGAACACCAGGGTGGATTTTTGAGATTTTTGTTTTACTGCCTCCATGAGAACTGAAAATCCACAAAATCCCAAAAGAGACATTGCTACGCGAGTAAGTAAAATTCTGGTGTATTTCCCTCCCCCCACCCCCAGACGTCTCAGCCAAGCCCTGGCAGTCAGTCTACATGCAGCAGTGACCAGTCCCCCGTCAGCGTCTATCCCAACGGTGGAGTCCAGTTTACTGTGAGCGCCGGACGCTCACCAGGGGAGGGGCTGGACGAGGAGGGCGAGGAGGAGGAAGGGGTCGAAGGGGGCCGGCGAGGCGGGCCGGCGCCCGTCATGGACTCCACTGTCTCCACGGCGACGGTGGCCGCGCTGACCCTACGGGCGAGGCGCGGCGTGGGCCGCCCCCTGCGCTGGATGGAGCACTTGAAGATGGAGAGGCTGAAGCAGGTGAACGGAACCACGCCCGGCCTGGGGTCCCTGGCTCCCACGCCGCCCCCCAAGGGGTCCGCGCTCGCCGGCATCCAGGGGAAGGGTGAGTCCTATTCTCAAGTCTTACACGGTTACTCGGTTGAAGTGCTAAAAAAAAAAAAAAAAAAGTTCCAGAGTTGAGTTTTGAAGTCCACCGTTCGTGTTTGTGTCCTGTCAGGATGTTTCCTGGGAAAGCAGTGGTTGTCAGCCGCTCCTCAGCCCCCCGCACCCCCCGAGCTGGGCGGCACAACTGAGTTAACGATGCTCAACTTGCTGTGGGACCGGCGCGCCAGCAGTGGGAGCGCCGCCAGCTCGGCCTACCTAAGCAGCAGCCGGCGCTCCTCGGGCATCTCGCCGTGCTTCTCCAGCCGGCGCTCCAGCCAGGCGTCCCAGAGCGACGGCGCGGCAGTCGCCTCCCACCACCGCCGCCGCCACAATCTCAGCTCCACCGACTCGTACGACCCCATCTCTACCGACGCCTCCCGCCGCTCCAGCGACGCTAGTCACTACGGAGGCGGGGCGGCGGGGAGTGGCGGCCCACTTTCCGGCGGCGTCTATGGGGCTGCATGGGGAAGCGGAGACCTTGGAGGCTCTCGGGGAATGCTCACTTTGACCCCTGCGCAGCACTACCACCTGAAGGCCAAGTACGCCGCGGCAACCGGTGGCCCGCCGCCCACGCCCCTCCCCAACATGGAGCGCATGAGCCTCAAGGCCCGCATGGCTATGATGGACGAAGGCGGAGCCGACCAGCCTTTGCCACCCCTCGTCGGACCACACCGCTGCGCCGAGACTGCTAACGGCTTCGTGGGACATTCAGGCTACAGGAGGAGGGTCTTCTACCCTGGCGAGGGGCCCGCGGCGGGCAACCGCAGGGCCAGCGACCCGGTGCGTTCGCAGCCTTCGGACTTTTGCGCTCTGCCCCCCGTGCAGCGCTTCAACAGCCTGAGCAACCTCCACCCGCTTCCGACTCTCTGCCAGCAGCAGCCGCAGTCCCTCGACGTGCGTAACCTGAGCCTGCAGAATTACACCCGCTCCGAAGGGAACCTTCAGAGGGGCTCGCAGCACCCCTCGTACACCCCCAGCATTGCCGAGCACGCCGCTTTAGAAGCTCTGGCCATGGAAGGCGAAGGAGGGGCGTACTCTCTCCTCGGGGATGAAGACATCCTTCCGGACGACATGGTGCAGTATCTCCGCTCCCAAGTCCAGGCAGACGGTGGACCATACATGCAAATCGAGGACCAAATAGTCTCCGGCGAACACTCGATGAACGGGACGGAGGGGACCAATTTCCAGGCCAACCTCTGCCTCCAGGAACAGCAGCCGATGGTCCAGAGGGCGAGCCCCAGCTTGCTTCCCATCCAGTGGAACGAAGTCAGCTCCGGGAGCGCCGAGCGCTCGCCGCAGAGGGATCGCAACTGCGCAACCTGGTCCGGCGGGCAGGCCTCCTCCTCGGAGCCTTTTGGCCGGTTCGGAAACATGCTGGTGCAGCAGAACGGGCCGCTGGGTTTCCACAGCAGTTGCTGCCAGGCCGAGCTGACGCAAGGCCCCGCGGCGGTGAAGCTGGAGACGTCCCCCAACTCGTGCATGGAGACCAGAGGAGCCGCACCAAACGTTTTCGCCAGGCCTCACTTCCCCAAGGCCGCCGATGGACCTCTTCCGCACCCAACTTCCAGAACGCTGAACCACTTCCAGCAGAACCTCAACAGCAGAGTCGCCTGCCAAGCCCTGACTCGAGCCTCCATAGACAATCTCCAAAACTTCTCCCAAGAGAAAGCCCATCAACCCAATCAGCAAAGACCACGCCCGCCCGTCAGCTCTCACCGGAACATGATGAGGAACCATCTCAACCCCAGAAGCTGCACTGAAGTCCCGCAGCAACTGCAGAACCTCTGTTCCCTGAAGCTGGAGGCTCCAGACCACGGATACCTCCAGCCAGACTTCGGTGATCCCGTTTCCTTCCAGCAAACGGATCCCAAGGTGGCCTCTTTCCCCAGCGTGGAAGACCACTACTTGCTGGACGCTGTCAATGGCGGCGGCGGTCCAAACGACTCCATCTCCCTCCTGTCTCCCGCCTCCGACCATGTGACCAGCACGGTAGAGGGCGGGATGGTTCCGACGGCCGCGTTGGACGACGGCGTCGCTCTGGACTTTGGCGCCATGATGGAGGACGGCTTCGACCAAGGCAGCCTGGTGTCGGGTCCGTTGAGCCCTTCCATTTTCCAGGCTCTGTCCAGGACCTCGTCGCGGCTGACCACCCCTCGGGCGTCGGCCGCCTTCACGGCCGCGGTGGCCCCCGGCGTCAACAACATGGCCATCGGCGACATGAGCTCTCTCCTCAGCAGCCTGGCTGAGGAGAGCAAGTTCCTCGCCATCATGCAATAGTCCCCCTTGCCTCTCCACTTCCTCCTCTCGGGACACAAAATGGTGCATGTGAAGGCAAAACGTGGTCATTATCAGAACTCTTGAAAAAGATTTCCTCTCATGGAAAAGTGGGATGAACATGATGTAAAAATAAAAAAAATAGTTGTATTCCTTTTTCAGGAATGAAGGCTGTTTTTTTTTACTTCACTTTTTTTCACAAGCAGTATTTTTGCGTATTGTTGTTTTGTTGTACACGCTCTTAGTAAAAAGGTAACCAAGCCCTCTTCAAACCCCAAATAAGCCGACTTGCCGTGTCTTTTCCTGTACGGCTTCCTTCTTGAGGCTTTTTTTTTTTGTGGGTCTGCTCATGAAAGACATGCCCAAGAAATTTTTAAGTTGTGAAGTGATCGATGATTGAATATTCAAAACCTTTTTGAGTCGTCAAATTTCGCAGCCAGGCTCCATACGCAAAGACGATGACTTAAATATTTGGTCATTTCACGTCACATTTCTGTCAAGTTAAGTTAGTTCAAATTGTCTAGTAGTCAAAATCTCTAGGACACGTTTGCCATTGAATAATCCAAGGAAAGACAAAATTTCCCTGAAATGGCCGCTTCAAACCAAAATGACTTTCTGTGTCTTGTCAATCTAAGGTTCTTGAGACTTTTTTGTGGGTCTATTTATGATGGACATGCCTACCAACTTTCATGTTGCTGAGTGAAACCGGCTCCAGGTGCGGGATTTTTTCTAAAAAGACCCTTCAGAAATAGCCAAAATGATTCTAAAATGGCCGCTTCAATTCAAACCAAAATGGCTGCCTTCCTGTGTCTTTTCAGGCATGGCTTTTTGAGAAGTTTTTTTTTGTTGGTCAGCTCTTGATTGACACGTCTACCAAATTTCACGTTGTAGGTGAAACTGATTTTTTAAAATTATTATTTTTAAAAATGAGACGCTATTGTTGGTCTTTGAAGTGTTTTTGTAAATGGTTAAACTAGCAGCGTTCTTGGGTCATTTTGGGCATTGTGTCTTGAGACTTTTTTTGTGGCTATTCATGACAGGTGCATCTACCAAATTTCACACTTATTAATTGAAACTGGCATTTTTAAAAGATCCACTGCAACTCGCCAAAATGACCCTAAAATGGCCGCTTTAATTCAAACCAAAATGACCGACTTCCTGCATCTTTTCAGGTGTGACTTCTTGAGGCTTTTTTTTTGTGGGTCCACTGTCACGATTGACATTTCTCCCTAATTTTAAGTTGCGAGGTGAAACTGGCTTCGGGGGCTGCATTTTCAAATATTTGTTGGTTGGTTGCATCATGTTTTGACACATTCAGGAAGATCTTTTAATGGCTCCTGATGGGAAAAAGGTTTCCCAGCACACATTTCCTGTCAGTGTTTCTACCCGGTGATGTTTTTAAGAGGAAGAAAAAAAAAAGTCAAGTCGGCTGAAACAATCAAGTATTTTGATTGACTTTGTCTGGTGGGGTCCACCGGTGTATATACTGTAACGGTGTTTTTATATTCTCCTTTTTCAGGTGCTTACTGACATATACGTACTTTTGTCTTAATGGATGCTGACGCTGGTCCAACAGCACATGAGCACATGACTTTGAAAAAAAAAAAAATGTTGTACAGTGATGTTTGATTATTTTTGATGCTTTTGTCTTCTCCAAAGCTCTTAAATTCCGAATGTGTACCGCCGTCAAGTATTGCAGAGACGTCGTCGCCAGTGTTAGTCTTATTGTTGCTTTGCCTTTTATTTTTCATTTGTACGCGTGCACAATATCAAAAGTAGTTTAGCGTCAAAGCAATGAGGTACAAGTTGTTGTTGTTTTTTTTGGGGGGGGGGAGGGTACTTTTTTTGTAGCAGGGCATTGATGTTTTGTTTCAATGGATAATGGAGGGAACAAATATTTCCTTTGAAAGGAGGAAATTGCATTGAGGTATGTGCCTTATACGTTTCAGTAAAGAGAAGAAACACTGCCAATCTTCCATTGTGAATAATGAAGAACAAAAACAAAAATGAACGTGAAAATAAACATTTATATTAAAAATGTCCAATTATGGGAAAAGTCCAGATTTGTCAAATGCATTCTCATTTCATTTTGTTTACTGTGCTTTCTTTTTATATATAAATATAAGTATACAAATATATATATATATATATATATATATAAAGTGTCCATATGTTACGCTCTGTGTAGGAAAAAAGGGGAACGGACTTCCTGGGGCCAGCCAGGAGCCTCCCTCATTGGCCTGTTAAGCCAGCCAGAGGGGCCGCTCGCTCGCTAGGCTCTTTTATAACTTGACTCCAAATGTTTGTATGGTTTTAATAAAAATGGAAATTATATTTTGACTCAGTGTTTTTCTTTCATTTTGAAATATGAATGGATCTTTAATACATTAAAACGTTTTAATATCTATGCATTTGAATGTGTGGGTCAATGATTAGAAACACTGACATGATTTAATTCTGAATGTCAATACAGAATTGTAAGGTTTTAAGCATATATTTTCCAGTGGCGTGCGATCAGGATAGTCAAGGTAGGCACCGCCTACCCCAGGCTGAAATGAAAGTTGAAACCGTTTGGCATTTTCTGTTTATTTAAATTATTTATTTCATTTCAGAAAGCCTACACTACCTATAGGTTTAAAAGTGACAACATTTGGTGATTTTCATACCTCAATTAAAAATGTCATTACTTCGTCTGGCCTGCAGGCAAAAATGCTGCAAAAATGATCCCCCTGAAGGCACACCGCTACTGTGCTTTTCCGTAGCGACGTGCGTTCGCGCATGCGTAGTCAGTTTCCCAGTAGAAAAGTCCTTTACGTAAACAGGCCGCTCGCTACGCAGCCTTTTTACGTCGCTGGATTATTCTTATGAGCGTACGTTCGCACTGTGCATTCGTGAATTCAAAACACACTTAGTGCAAAGCAAAGCGGTAAGATGACGCCACTCTGGAGAATTTCAAACAATTTTCACGCCTTTCTTTTGATGGAAAACGTCAGCTTTTGAAGGATGGGGAGACCAACGCATTACCTACCGGATCTTCAGCAAAGTAAGGGACAAAGAATTATTCGTACTTTGGTGCAAAAGGAAAGATTGGCGTTGTGAATGTGCTTCGATTAACTGTCTTGTTTCGCTTTGCGTGGTGTTTGGCATTGCTATTGCTAGCTTGATTTTGTGAGGAGTTGGGTTGTTTTACAGGGAGATATTCACTTTATTACATTATTTCCGGGTGTCCGGGCAGGTTTGAAATTGTCCGTTTTTTCGTTGTGCGGCAAATAGTGCACTGCAACGTTTACTGTGGCTGGCAGACTGCTAAGCAGAGAACTTTAGCTGAGTGGCAAGTGTTGAGCTGCACCGGATGCGATGGGTACGAACCCCGCTCCAAGTTAAAAAAAAAAAAAAAGATTGTGGAGCAAATAGTTTGAATGTATGGCATCTTGTATCTGAGTATCAAGTATCTCGAGGTCAGGCTGAGTGTCCTCTTTCTCTGGAAATGAAAATATGGTCACCGTAGGATACGTTGTCCACTCGTCTGCCGACACACACATTTGCAATTGGTGCGTGCGTCTCAATTTGCGACTGCCTGCCTACCCAAACCGAGAGCTCACTCACGTCACTGATTTGTGCAGTACCTGACTTCGTCGTGCCTATGACGCCACCGTGTGGTCATTTGAGTCATAACTCATGAAATGACGTGTGTGTACAAAACTATTTTAAATGTATCTTTAAAAGAAAGGAAATACTAGACTGTTTAAACATGTTAAACTAAATACTGAAACATACAGTTGAAATATACATAAAATGTATATTTTAAAACATCTTAAAGCCCTTGAATGTAGAATATTTCATTCCGAATCGCTACTGCCACCTGCTGACGAAAAATGAAACTGCTCATACCGTTCTTCACATACACACCACGCACATAATACGTCACATCCGCAGAATGGGCGCGTGAAATTCTAACCCGAATTCAGTCTGAAAACTATTGGCCAGAGGCTTGCAGGAGTACCCATTGTGAACAGTGTTAATCTACTAATTAGAAGGCATTTCAGTCATAAATGGTCAAATAAAAATCTTATTGTAAAGTTGTTTTGGGGGAAAAAGTTCCATTTTGCTGCTTTAATATAAAGAATATATTCTCGGCCATGGAAAGAAAGTACCACGCTTCGAGCTTTTAATCAGACCGCTTTATATTGCTATTATTTTTGGGAGATTGTGACATATTGTGGACAACTTCAACTTTAATGGCTTATATTACACTATCACATTATTTAATTATGAATGTCAATGCAGAATTGTAAGGTTTTAAGCATATATTTTCAAATTTGATAATACAGTTTTGCGATAATAGAATGTTGTAATATTCTCAGAATTATTTTGAAAATTATGCTTGTTAATGCAGGATTTAAAGTGAGTTTTTGTACATTGCAATATATGCAGTTTATTTAAAAATATAGAAAGACAATATTGGCCATAATGTTAAAGAAAAAAAAAGTCAATTGACAGGAAATCGATCAAGACAATTTGTGCAGTACCGGACTTCATCGTGCCTATGACGCCACCGTGTGGTCATTTTAGTCATAACTCATGAAATTACATGTGTGTACAAAACTACTTTATTTCAAAAATGTATTTTAAATGTATCTTTAAAAAAAAAAAAAAGATGAAATACTAGACATTCATCTATTTAAAAATATTAAAATATAAAGCATACAATTTGAAAGATATTCTCTGCCATGAAAATACAACTCTTCAAGCTTTTAATCAGACTATTTTCATGTATTGCTATTATTTTGGGAGATCCATATTTAATATTGAAGGTGTGCGTAAAATAAAGACAAGCAAGGTTTGGTAATAGGAAACATTTTTATTACTAAAAAGTATATTGAAGGTGCTCTGTGGGCAGCAACTACTGAAGTTCATTGAAATCACAAGATTAGACCAAATCATCCATTTGTGAGCGGGGAACCAAAAATTGATGATGAGGGCAGTCTATGTACAGGAGGAGGAGGAGGGGTGGAAAGTGGTCGGTCGGGTGTCACGGGAGGAGGAGGAGGAGGAGGCACTTAAGGAGCCTCAATCACACCACAGTGCTTAAAAAGAAAAAAAGAGGACAAAAACAAAACAGATTCTTCCTTCCCAAGTCACCATTTCATTTGTACACGGAACGTTTGAAAGCATGCACGTCGACGTCCACTATTTACACTGGTCTCATGCCACTTAACTTAAAGCATCATTGTGGAAGTTTACAAAGACCGTGCCGCTTTGATTTGTTTTTTTTTTTATTTAAAAAAAGAAGAAGGAAAAAAAAAAGGTAATCTAGCGTGCGCTATTTACAAGTGAAGGGGGACGAATCAGATCTTCTCCTGGATGAAGGGATGCTGCAGGGCCTGGTTGATGCTGATGCGCTTGGCGGGGTCCAGCATGAGGGTGGCGTCCAGGAGGTCCTTTAGCTGCATCACCTTCTTGCGCTGCTCCTCGGGAAGACGCTGGCCGCCGATCATGTCGCCCAGCAGGTCTTTGGTGGGGTTGATGGTGCTCATCACCGTCACCTTCTCCTGCAACACATAAAAAAAAAAAGCTCACAGTTATTGACTTTAAATATGTTCTTATTTCTCTACAAACTAAATAAATATTAAAAATGCTTTATTTATATTAGGTGTTTATTTTGTATAATATACCTTTTGGTCACTCCCCCCAAAAACTTAAATTTTAATTATTGTCCTTTACATTATGATTTTTTTTTTTTTTTGCTGTTACCGAAATACAAAAATGTTCTTACTCTTGTTTTACTTTTTAGTCTACAAAAAAAAACATGTTCACGTTTTTTTTTTTGCATTTCATCTTTGTGTACGTTTCATATTATTTGCATGATTGACTTCAAAGTGTAAACGGTGTTTTTGTTTTCATTTCTGCCATCTTATTGATATTTGCACTTTTTAATTTGGTTGCGAGTGCAATTGTGACGTTTGAGGCGCGTGTTCCTTCTGTTCGGATTTGGATCATTTGAGGGTCTGGCGAGCGTGTCTGACCCTTTCCGTGACTTTGTCCACTTCGATGTAGAGGAAGTTGAGGTTCTGGTCGAAGTGTTGGTCTTTGAACAATCCTTTGCGGATCATCTGAGGAAAGAGCAGCAGCGGCGGCAGCGTCGTTGCATCAGTTTGCTTTCGTGATGATGATGATGATGCAAGACGTGGGAGGGGCCACCTACCTTGTTGGGCATTTTGCCCTTGACGTCCATGGCCAGTTTGATCATGTGATTGTTGGAGGATCCCGGGAAGAGGATCTTGCCCGTGTAGAGCTCGTAGAGCGTGCAGCCCACCGACCACATGTCGATGCCGTAGTCGTACGGTTTGCCGATGACTGGCGATGAGCCAAGCATTTATTGATTTAATTTTTTAAAAAAAAAATTTTTTTTGAAAGAAGCTAAAATCCGAAAGAGAACTCACTGATCTCCGGCGCTCGGTAGAACCTGCTGACCAGGTACGGCGTGATGTCGTTGTCGGCCACGTGCGACGCCGAGCCGAAGTCGCAAAGCTTCAAGATGGTCTTGGACTCGTTCACCTGAGGATAAACGATAAAAAAAGGAATTCTTGTGATGACTGTGATTTTTTAACATTCATATATCAGTCAATCCAAGTTACATAAATCCCTTAATAAAATGAAAAAAAAATAAAATAAAATTATAAACAGGGGGGAAAAAAACACAATAACATTCAAGTAGCTCCAAGAGGTATTTTTTAAAATAATTCTGCATGGAAATTAATTATCAAATGACAAATCGGATTTGTTACAAACTTAAAGGGATACTTTTCAGCAGTAAAAAGTTATTATTTTGTCCAAAATGAATTTGATGTCATTATTTTTCTTGTGCTTTTCCACTTGCTGTCGACTGAAGATGACATCACCTGTGCTGAGGAAGTAGGTAACGACCAATCACGGCTCACCTGTTTTCTGGGTTTGGTCAGCAAACTGAGCCATGATTGGTTGTTACCTACTTCCTCAGCACAGGTGATGTCATCTTCAGTCGATCGAAAGTGGAAAAAATAGTTTTTAAAGGTATTAGTTGTACATGAAAAATAATGAAGTTATAACCTTTTTTTGCTGCTGAAAATCTCTCAATGAATCAAGTGTCCCTTTAAGAGACTTTAAATAATTGTCAATTTCAATGAAAGCTAATGTGAATAAATGTTTCAAGTTTAGAAATGGACACCATTTGACCGGCTGTGATTTTGCGAGGCAAGCGCGAGCGTGTCGTTACCAGGATGTTGTCAGGCTTGATGTCGGCGTGCAGGATGTTGCATCTCTTGAGCAGCTTGAGGGCCAAGAAGAGCTGCTGACTGTACGAGCGCACGGCCTTGATGTGCAGCCCAACGTCCTTGCCGTACTTCTTCAGCACCTCGCGCAGGTTCATGCTGGTTCGACCACGAGGGGAGAAAAGCGTGAGAGGCCGGCGAAGGGAAGGCGAATTTCTCGCGCCTGTGTGTTGTGTACCTGAGCGGCTCAAAGACCAAGCACAGATGCTGCTTGTGGTAGAAGTGTCGGAAGAGACGCAGGCAGTGGAACTTGTCGTCGGGGTCGGCGTCGTTGAGCTTCTTGAGGAATTCCAACTCCTTCAAGCCCGTCTTCTGCCTGCCGTTGAAAACACACGGGTAAGGAGCTTGTTGCAACATGGCCCAGCTTGATCTCTTATACTCTGCTGCCACCTGCTGGTCGTCTTTTGTAATAACAACCATTGCTTCACCCTTCTCTGCAGTTCAGAGGCGGCATCAAAGCCTTCTGTATGCTCTCGCATAAAAACGTCTTTGGGTGCAAAGTAATATTTAAAATAGAACATATTGGCCATACATGAGCTCGTTGTTGCGTATGATCTTGACCGCCACCTCCTGGCCGGCCCTGGCGGTGTCACGGGCTCGGATCACGTTGCTGAACACGCCCTGGCCCGTGTAGCCGTAGACGTCGTAGCGCTTGTCCAGCGTCTCGCCGATGTTGACCCCTTGGGAGACGGCCGGCGGAATGTTAGCGATGGGAGAGCCACTTGGAATGCGCTCAAGTGTCAACGCCGCTTACTGTAGTAGCCCTCGGCGTCGGTCCAGTTGTCCCTGAGGTTGGGGTTCTCCTTGAAGTCCTTGCCCACTCCGCAGGCTCTCATTCGCGCGCTCTGGAAAACAGTCCAAAAGTCACCATCTTCACTTGCCGTGAAAATGGAAAATTTCCCACCCCCGGCTGTGATGGGCTTACATCGAAGTCTGCGGCGAACATATCGTCCGACTCGGTGAACATGTCGGGCGCCGACGGCTTCTTCGGGTTGGCCGCTGAGGACAGCGAGAGACAGAATGCGAGAGAGCGGTTGAGTGCGTGCGGCCGGCGGGTAAAAAGGGCAGAATGAAAATCGGTGCAGTGTGTTTAGGGTTAGAGAAGAGTTATGAAAATGCTCACGGCCTGATCAGACTGGCGGGACTTAAGCGGAATCAAACCAACAACCCTTACCGTCCTTCTCCTGGGCGATGAGGTTTTGCTTGGCTTTGACGTTGGCCTCGAAGGTGTTGAGGTTCTCGCGCTCGTACTCCTTGACGTCGGCGGCCACGCGCTCCAGGATGTCGTCGGGCGACGGCGAGCGGCTGCGCGTGCTGCTCTGCGGGCTGCTGGGCTCCGACACCATGTTGGCGTCCTCGCTCGCCGCCTTGTATTTCTGACACAGCGTCACGCAAACGTTAAGCCGGCCCACTCGAGTGACGACGTCGGCGCGAGAGACGGACAGACCTGCACGATGGCCATTCGTTGCTGTCGGCGTTGCTCAATCAAGGCCTCTTCGTCCACCTCCTCGCCATCAAAATCATCCAACCTGACAATACTTTGTGTTATTGTTGGTGGTGCGCAATAAGATTTTTCTAATGTCAATCTCAATAAAGTTTTGGGAAAGACGAATGCAGACATCTTAATGGAGATGAAGACTCACACGTCTTCTTCTGAGGACTCCTGGTCGACCTTCATGCCCTCCGAGAGGCTTCCCTTGAACTTGTCTTCGTCTCTGCTGCGTCGTCGTCTCCTGTCGCGTTCTCGCGACATGGAGCGCCGGTACTGCCGGAGCCTCCCGTAGCGGTCTCGATCGCCGGACCTGATGACCGGGACAGACGAAGTCAGGAAGAGCAAGACAACAACTTGTTTAAGGTAGAAACTTCTCCTTTGTCATCTTCATCATCATCATCACCTGTGTACCAGCGGCGAGCGGCTCCGTCTGCGAGGGGAGCGCCGGCGCGGAGACGGGGAGCGCCGCCTGAGCGGCGAGCGGCTCACCCGGCGACGCGAGGAGGCCGGGGGGCTGTTGTCTCGCGAGCGGTCTCGTCCTGACCCGGGTTCCGCTCGAAGCCGTTTCCTGCGTGGGCATCGAAGCGAGACGCTTAAGAAGGACAGTCAAAATGTTTGTTTGAGCAATTCACAGAGTTTTGGGGGGATTTTTTTATTTTTTATTATCAGATTTGATTTTAAGGTCATAATGTCCATTCCCAAGTATGTACAGAAGAAGGACACCCAGTAAAAACTGTGCCAAACTAATCGTTCGAGTGACTCTCTGTGGGGCAAACCCTGACCAGAAAAGCCAAAAGTCGCATTATAAATCTCATTTTAGTTACTAGCAGATTTTTACTATTGGCGGCACCGGTCCGTCCCTACCGCAGAAAATGAAATCCGAGCCTGTCCACACACCTGACAGGCGACTCTTGCCGCTCAGCTTCTCTCCTCCGAGCGTCCGGCGAGCGGCCCCTTCTGGGCGGCGGCGGCGACCTGGCTCTGGTGCGGTCGGCGGTGCCGGCCGAGGCGTGGCGCACATCTCTGAGGCGGGGCGAGGCGCTGCGCTTCCTCACAGGGCTGTGCTGCGGCCGTCGGTGCGGCGAGCGGTTCTCCTTGCCGGACGACGCGTCCTTGGACGGCGACTTGGTGGGTCTTTTGTCTCGCTCGGAGTCTGCGCGACCGGGCCGCTCTCGCCCGGGCGACCGGGATCGCGGCCGCGCTTTTTCCTGAGCCTGCCGCTCGTCCCGATGCGGCGAGGGGCGTTGCTTCTCGGCTCGGCCGCTTTTCTGCTCCGAGGGCGACTTCCTGCTCCTCTCCTTGGACTTGTCAGTGGCGTCTGAATGTTTCCTCTCCTTTGAGGCGCTTCTAACGCGGCCTCTGTCCTTACCGCTAGCGTCCTTGCCGCTTTTGCTCACCTTGTCCTGCCTGGAATCCTTGGCGGGCCGTTCCGTATTCTTGCTGGGGCTGTGGCGCTTGGAGGCGGTCCTGCTGCCCTCTGTGGAGTCCCGTCTGGATTTGCCACCTCCCGCTGCACGGGGGGAGATGACTTTCCCTGAGGTGCCCCTCTGGCGCTGCTCCCCGTTTCTAACGCGGGCATCTCCTCCGTCCTCTTCCGAGCCCGAGTTGTAACCCTGCAAGATGAGGCCCATTCCCGACTGGACTTTGCCCTCCATCAGCTGGCTGTCCAGCTCGGCTTTGATCATGGCCCTCTGCTTCTCCAGGTCCTCCAGCAGCGCCCGGTCATCCAGGCCAGGGTTGCCCGAGGACGGCGAGCTTTCGCCTTTCTTGTGGGCGGACGAGGCGAGAATGGCGGCGGCGGCAGCGGCGGTGGAGGAGGGGGAGGCGCCCTCCTTGTTGCGCTTGTGTTTCCTGTGTTTGTGGCGATGCTTACGCTTGCGCTCCTTGTCCTCCTCCGTGGCGTGCTTGTGTTTTTTGTGCTTGCTGCGATGCTTGTGTTTTTTCCTCTTGTGTTTTCCGCTGCCGCCACTGCTTTGCTGCTTGGCGACCTCCTCAGGCTTCTCGCCGTTGGTCTCGGCCTCGGCCTCGGCCTCCCCCTGGAAGCGAGAACGCGCCATTGACATTTTTATTCTTTTGTTTTATGTGCCAGTTTGAAACATATCCCCCATTTACTGGGTTCACTGTACTTGCTAATAATAATAATAGTAACAGTAGGAATGTAAGGCGTGGATGACAACCATGACGTAGCTACCTCTTCTTCCTCCTCTTCCTCAGACACGTCTCCACTGTCCTCATTGCCACTTCTCTCATGGCTTTCCATGTCCTGTTTCCTGTTCATTAAACCACAAAAAAACAACACTGAATTCAAAAAAGGTGCCAACATTAATTCACATTTTGCATTACAAAACCTTTTAAAACAGTACTGACTAAATAAGGCTAGATTCTCTTTTTGCTTTTGCATAAATGATCAAGAGTCTTAACTAGTAGACCTAGATCTAGCTTGAGGAAGTATTATTGGCTGATAACTAATCCTTCACTTACTCACAAACAAACACACACACGTAACCATTAGCAACCGGAAGGAGGCTCTTTTTTTCCCCCAGCACAATATGCTGCACTATCTTAATTATCTGGCTGGCGCTTGACCTTGCATTATTTCTTTTATTACTACAACAAACACAAAAATCAGCATTTTTTAAAATCAGATGAATGATTAATTTCTCCGTTTATTGAAACCATGTGAAGCTCAAGGGTGAACATTGAGTGAACGTCAGTTTTCCAGACGACTAATTTAGCAGGACAACCGGTGATGATTATTTAAAGCAGAAAAAAACGTGAAAAGAAAAAGTGATGAAAGGGTCATAGAAGTTCTGGTGCTGCTGTTGGCGAACATATTCAACTTCCCGGTTCCAAAATTGATTTCCAGCATTGGCCCCCAAATGCTAACCCATTTTAGCAAAGTTAGGCTACATTGCCGGATACGTTTTAACGACACTACCGCATTTTGACAATTAAATATGCAAGCTTGAATTCATTTCGCGCAATCCACGCACACGCCGCAGTGACGTGGGTGCAACACGGGGAATGTTTATATCAACGTCTGCTTGACGTTTAGGCAAACTTAATGCTACCGGAGCTAAGCTAAGAACATTAGCCAATCTTGGCAGCAGTCTTACCCTAACAACACGACTGACGTTGCGCTGTTTAACCTGCCAGTCAACTCCGGTTTTAATCAGAAATATGCCCGCATCTGATAAAAAGTTATAAATATGAACGCACGTGGCTAAAGTAAAAGACTTACACGTGCTCGTTGAAATTATTCATTCTTCTCGACGCGATATCCATTTCGACGTCGGCCATTTTCCACAACCGAAGGACCTCTTCTTCTTCTTTGACAATAAACAGCAAAACGACGACAAGCGCCTCCTGGCGTAGAGGCGGCTCAATGCTATTGCACGACATGGCTTTCTCCACCAGGGCGCGCTAATGCAAATTTACATTCGATTAGGATAGAGAGATGAAAATAGTCGGTTTTAATGTTTTGAGTCCATATCACAAAGAGTACGCAAGGCCAAATATGTGAAAAGGACATTAAACATCTGATTTACGTCTTTTAACCCCAAAAAGCCAGCAGATGCGGGAGCTACAATGAGGATGAGGTCGTAAAACGGGAGGTGCAGCAGATGCTCACTGAAAAGGACAACGTCTGTTTTCTTCCTCCTCCTGCTCCTCACCATTGTCCACTGTGCCATCAAGTACTTACTTCTTGGACCCCCTGTCAACTTTGCATTTGAGCATGCAAGGTTTGTTTTGAGGGCTTTCATCCATTAGGACACGTAAAAAAAAAAAAAATCCTTTTGAGGGCTTACTGTTCATGTAATACTATTAGACGAATAATATGCCTCATATTCTGCTTTAAGTTGATAAAACAATATAGCAAGCAGTGGTTTGGAATTCTGCTGAATCACACCGAGTGAAAATATTCGAAACTCTTGCTTTCAATCAAATGTTCGCGTATTGGACCTCGTTTTTTCCATTCCCAACGTTTGCGGCGTGCAGGCGGGAAAATGTGCCGAGTGTGCAAAATGTGGTCCAACGGTGCAGATGCATGCCGTTATTACGGAGAGGCGGGCATGTGTGGGAACACCGAGGCTGCAATTGTCACAAAATCATATCCTTGAATCATATAGTGCATATAAAAAGTCTGCACCCCCCAGTCAGAATTTTGTCAGAACAAATTATTGAAGATCATGTATTAAAAAATTACAATTATGCACAAATGTGCACACATTCCTACAACTTGGATGTGACTGTCTTCAGAATTGAACAATCCTATTCAAACTCTTGTTAAATGGAAATCATCCTACAGTTCAGCTGTTCTAGTAAGCTTTTCCTGACTTTTTTTTTTCTTTTGCTTTCTGGCTGAAGCCTGAAGGCCTTTTAATCTATTTTGAAAGGATGTCAGCAAGCTGTTCGTGGATGTGCTTTAGGATACGACAACAAAAATGCCAGGAAAAGCCTATTAGAACAGCTGAAAAGTATTATTATTATTATTATTATTATTATTATTATTATGTATTAGTATTATGCTGTTTTATGACTGACTTTGCAATAACATGAAATTATTTTGTGGTTTACACTCCAGCAAAATTTCTTCTAACAAAATAGAATTTTGCATGCAAATGTCATATTCACAATGTATCTTTTCATGTGCTGTTTTATTTTGCCGGTGGCTTCATAAAAACATAGTTTAGCATGCTGGAAATGCTTGAACATTGAAATTCTACTCCTGTTTTCTGCATTTGTTTCAATGTTTTATTCTCTTAGTGTTTTTCTCAATGTGCTCCCATTGTCCGAGAAAAGTGCTGTTTAATGTAAATAACATTTAATGACTGTAGTCAGGACATCATAACATATCATTTGTTTTCTTGCTGCTTGGAAAATGTTGAGTCAGTATTTGGACTAAATGCAACTTAAAAGCACTGCCCTTTGATTATAAATGAGAAGATGGTGTTTTGCGGGGCCCCCTAGCATTCTTTGCATAATAATGAGCTGTTGTTTAGCAAGAAATGGGGGAGCTCAGTGAGGAAAACTGAAGAAAATGGAGAAAAAATGCAGAAAAAAATTAAGAGTACATGTGGGTGAATAAATTATGAATGTAATATATATGTGTCCATTAAAAAAAAAATGTTCAAAATATATTTAATTTTTTTTTCTCATATATATATATATTTTTTTAATTGTTTCATAACATGATCAAGAAGAAGCAACAATCGTGAGTGTTTTTCTTTTCTCCCCCCCCCCCCCCCCTTTTTGCCAAATGGGCGTTATCTATGACTTGCAATGACTTCCATAGTCATACTCTCGTTTCACTCCCTCCTCAATCACGCCACGTTTGACTTCATTCTGCTGGGCCGAGCTTCGCCACATCGCCAGCAGCTCCAAACTACGACCAAAAAGAAAGAAAAAAAGTCCAGCCCAAAAGTGTCCCTCGCCCGCCCGCCCGCCCGCCGCGGCTCGGCATGCCGGACTGAGGAGCGACATGGCTTCGGCCGTGTTCGAGGGCACGTCGCTGGTCAACATGTTCGTGCGGGACTGCTGGGTCAACGGCGTCCGCAGGCTGCTCATCAGCCCGCGGGGCGACGAGGAGGACTTCTTCGAGATTCGCACCGAGTGGTCGGACAGGAATGTGCTCTACTTGCACCGCAGCTACTCGGACCTCGGACGACTGTTTCGGCGCCTCAACGACTCGTTCCCGGAGGACAGCGGAGACCTGACCGCCTCGCCCCTCGCCGAAGGTCGGTCGGGGTGGGGGGTGGGGGGGGGGGGGTCTAGTGGAAAAGGCGTTCGAGTGGGCTTTCGGGACGCGTGGGGCGTTACGTGGGATTTTGGGGGTTGTGACTGGAAGAGCCCCTTGGATCTTTTGCACTATATTTTCCACAAATAGTTTTCATTCTTTTCACCAAGTCTCCTCATGTTTAAGACACAAGTAGGCTACTAAAGCGTGTCAAAGAACTTTCTATAATGACGATTTTTTTTTCCCCCCTGAATTTTTTTTTTATTGGACATTTTAGAATGTGGACAAAAATACGATATATATGCATAATAAAAAACAAAACAAAATTTTAACTCATTCACTGCCATTGACGGCTATAGACAACAAAAATTCATTTGAACTATTTCTATTAGTTTAACATGTTTTTACTATTAAAGTCATGTGATTAATTACAATTAAAAAATTTGATTGCCTGACTAAATTAAAAAAAACAAAAAGAAAAGATTAAACAATTAGGGACGTTGTGCGATAATTTTTTTAAAATTGTAATTAATCACATGCCTTGACTAGTTAACTCACGATTAATCACAAATTTGATATCTGTTCTAAATGTACAATTTAAAAAATTCTACATTTTCATACTCTCGTTAACAAAAGTGGAAAAAATGTTTAACTAATAGAAATAGTTAAAATAAATTTTTGACGTCCATAGACGTCAATGGCAGTGAATGAGTGATTGTCAAAACAAAAAAAGTGAATTTTAATAATCAATTTAAAAAAAAATAGACATTTGACAAACATTTTTTTCTTGCACAGTTAAAAAAAAAAATCATTAATCTGTATCTCATAATTATAGATAAAACAAAAAAAATGCATAAAATAAAATAAAAAATCAATAAGGGAATAAAAACATTTAGACTTTTGACTAAAAACAAGTTCTGACATGGTAGAATTGTACTGGAAAATTTTATTTTTTTACATAATTACTTGTTGTGAGTAATTTTTCAGTGACCATTTGCACACAAAAAAACATTTAAACATTTTACAACATTTTTTCTTTCATTGAAATATATTTTAGAAAATGTATTTCCATCCCCTTTTTTTTTTTAAACGAAGGAACACATTTCTATGTGATCCATCAGTCAACTCCTCTATTCATTTTATTTCCTCTTTAAACTTCAGAACACTCAACATGCTTTCATTCAGCTTTTGGCAAACGTGACGCAAAAAAACCCCCATCTAACTATACTGCAATAAATCAAAATCAGATGTAATAACATGTACATTTTAAAAGTGCTTCATGCACATTTTCCATCCCTGCAGGTAGTGTCATAATCTTAATTTAGCATTTAAATGATGCAGGCCCATAAAAGGAAACAAACAATCAACCGTGTCAGTCACAACTTCTTGTTTTTTCAAACTCTTTGTCATGCTTGGACGGGTCAATAATGACCAAAGTCCACTTTTAGATGTCACATCAACCGCCTGAGGCCTGCATGAGAGCAGAGTCTAACGCTTATGATCATTTTTTTATTTATTTTTTTAGGACCAGAAGGCAATAAGATTAATTTATTACTGGAAAATACCCACAAATTGACTTTTGTTGCAGTCGGTGGCCGCGGATGAACATGTGATGCAGGTTTCATTTTGGTGTCAAACACACACAAAAGATGCTGCTATTTAAGTCTGTTCAATGACTCGGGGGGGTAACATTATATTGGGTTTTTATAGACATAGGTCAAAGGTCATTGGCTATTAATGCTTTAGTAGTGTGTGTTACGCTAGCCAGTCACATAACTTACTCACAAGTATACTAAAGTTACTCAAATGGGAAGTACTCATTTAAGACATGTGCTTACTGTAAACATAAATACAAATCAAGCGCTAGCTAGTGTAAGCGAAATTAGCTCACAATAACATCTGTCCCCGCACAGTCATCTGCTTTTTTTTTCCAAAGCCATACACACTCAAAGTCATATAAACTGCAGTAGAATGCGAGGGTGCTGACCCCAAGTGGACAAAAAATAATACCTGTCCTGTACTTCACATGCTTATGATATTGCGTTTCATAATGCAACATTGATTCTTATTGGAATACTCAATTCATCGAAAAAAAAAAGTTTTGATAGCTGCAGCCCTAAATCTCCTAAATAAGGCTAGGGACCATTTTTCTGTCTCTTTTTTTTTTTTCTTCTCCTGATAAGACTCCAAGATTAAAATAGATCAAAATCTCAACCGCAGCTAACGTTGCCGCTCTCTATTCATGTCATTTTCCCGTCATAAAAGCAACAGGCCTATTTTGAAATGCTACTTATGTATAGTAACAAAGTTTTTGTACTTGGATCATTCTCACCACTGCTTTTAATGCCCGTTTCAATGCAATGATGTCTGCAGTGCGGACAGACAAATATTTGTAAAAACATCCCTGCAGCTGTGCTTGGAATGTTTTTTTACTTCCTGCTGCATGGAAATAGCGGACAAGTTGTTGACAGGACAGGGAAGAGTGTCCCGGGGTGTCTTTGGTCGTCTTTCCTCTTGTTCAAAAGTGAATCCTCGTCCTGGATCGTCTCTGTTTTCCTGTGTCTGTTCAGCGTCCAGGCAACAAGGAAGGCGTCGCGCACTCTGATGTCACGATGCGAGCCAGCGAGCGAGACGACCGCATTTCCTATATTTAGCCCCCCACGCCGGCCTCTGCCGGCTACATAGCTTCCATGTGCTCACGCAGACAGGAAGCGATTCCTCACAGGCGTGTGAAAAGAACGCCGCAGTTCCACAAGGGTCGCGTCCCGCCACCTGGCACGGATCGATATGACGGCGACGATGAATATTCAACGTGTTTGGACAAGGGATTAGCGGGGAGGTCGTTCCGTGCGGATGGACGAGAAAGTGCTTGTTGAAGAGTGCGGAGGGTTCGCGGTGACGTGATCAAGTGTCCAAAATGTCGACGCGTGTTTATCAGGTCCACGCTTTTGATGGCTGCCAATTAGAGACGCTGCACTACATCGGATTGTTGTCCAACGGGCGGCTAACTTTGTTGCAAGGAAGGAAGCTTTGACATTTGGGCCTTGGCAGAGATTGTTAGCATGATGGATGACACCAGTTCCACGAACCAGGAAGTAGCCTGCCAAACAAATAATAACAGAATTTCCATCCACCAACAAACGTCGTATTCCACAAACCAGGAAGTAGCAAGTCAACTAGTTCAGTGTGTAGTTTTTATCAGCCATTTTTTTTTAATTTAGTCTCAGTTTTAGTCCAATTTCAAGCACACTTGATAGTTTTTATCGTAGTTAGTCAACCTCATCCCATTTTTGTTTACTCAACTTTATTTATAAATTTATTTTATGGAGTGCTATCCTTCGTTATGAACTCGTTTGCTCCCAAAAACGTATAAATGCGTTCTATTTTAAGTGTCCCAAAGACGTATTTATACGCTTCTTATGTTTTATTTTTTTTTATGCTATAGCACACAGAAGGCTTTGCAGTAGTACAGTGTGTAGTAGTGTTCATTTTATCAGCCATTTTTTTTTAATTTAGTCTCAGTTTTAGTCCAATTTCAAGCACACTTGATAGTTTTTATCGTAGTTAGTCAACCTCATCCCATTTTTGTTTACTCAACTTTTAGTTGACTTTGTGTACAGCATTTTACTCTTCATTTCAGTCTAAGAAAACATAATTCTATTTGTCTAATTTTAGTTTACATTTTTTGTCCACAGATAATATTGAACATTTATTTCCATTTAATCTAAAACGACTTCACATAAAATGTTCTCTCATCTTTTTTGACTTAAAATAACGTCACACACAATTAACAGTGTATCAACAAGTGGCTCTTATGACTCCATGCTACAAGCTAGTAAGTTAGCTAGCGTTAGTTAGCGGTCGGATCAACGTTGTTTGAATGTTATAGCTGTTGGGTGAATGTTACGTTGCACTCCATAGCTGCAGATTTGAAAGGGGGCGTGTCATTGTGACAGATTAGCAGAGACAGGATCATCATTTTCGAACTAAAATGTCCATAGATTTTAATTCAGTCTTTATTAAGTAAGATCCATTTTTGTCTCGTCTTTATTAGTTGACAAAAAATATTATTATTATTATTATTAATATTATTATATAATAATATTATTAATGATTTTTTTAAATTTAGTCTAGTCTCGTCTAGTTTTCGTCCGGTGAAAAATGAGTGTTAACGAAAATATTTGTATTTAGTTTTCATTAACGAAATTAACATTAAGTATATAGGCAACTGTTTAGTTTTGTCGTAGTTCTGCGCTCTACTGTGTTCTGTTGCAGTCATTATTTTTTACCTGCGTCATTAAGGCGATTTTTGTTTTGAGGGCGTAGGCCTACCATTCATCGATGACCCAAATTAGCATTTGTATGACCTTGGTGGAGGTCTGCACTCTTTTCCAGGAAGTGGGCAACTGCTGCTCTCACAAGATAATTCTTATGATACTAAATGAAAACCACTTCCTAGATGATTAGACAAACGTAATCTCTTCTCTTAATCGATTGTTGGTGGACTTCGGTGGCCCGGAAGTTAGTGCAGGAAACCAGAAGTGTTTTTTTTTTTTTAAAGATCATTTAGCAATGATAACACGCAACACAGTCCTACGAGTTCGCATTTCCTGCTTGGGTGGAGTCTCGTTGGTGTTGATTCAGCAGCAGCACAAACTTTGTTGTCAAGACTTCTTACTCACTGCTTCCACACAGCGGGAACGTTTACATCATCCTAAAATGACGCGTTGCTGACCACTCATGGGAGTCGCCCACACGTTTCTTGCCAAACGTGTTGACGTCACGCCCCACTTCCACTGTTGTAAAACGGCCCCACAGGCTTGACCCTATTTTAGCGTGGACTACAATTTTTGGAACCTCGGGAAAAGTTTACAAAGATAGGCTATTTGAATGTTGTTCTTCCAAATCAAACTCATTAACTCTTTGACTGCCAGACGTTTTCAGAAAAGGAATGCCGTGGGTGCCAGCCGATTTTAAGCATTTTGACTGATCTTTCAAGGTCCATAGAAAATTATGTGTTTGGACTATGGAAACACACATACTACCAAATGAAAGATTGGACTCTCATCTTTCATCAGAAAAAAAAAGTTTGTTTCTACCTTATTCCGTTTTTCAGTAATCAACAATAGAAAATGGTTAGTTTCACCTCTGTTTTGAAACAAACGTCTTTTAACGTCTTTGGCACTCCTCCCTAGGATTTTACTAAACGTTATTTAACGTTTTTGGCAGTCAAAGAGTTAAAAAAAAAATCTCAATCTCAATTCTGCCTTTTCAGGCCTGGAGAAAATCAAAGAAGCAAACGACATTGAGGAAAAGCTCAACGAGGTGGAAAGGCTGTTGAAGAACGCCATCAACATGCCGAGCAAGGTGAGTCAACTGTCGGTGCGTGGAACCTTCTTTTCAATTTTGCACTCATTCCGCGGCGCGTCCGTAGTATTCCAGATCCGAAGTGATGCTGACTTTTTTCGAGCGCTCGCCGCTGGACCAGCTGCTGCGGAACGACAAGGTGCACAGAATCCAGCCCTGCTTCCAGAGTCCGGTCAAGATTTCGGGTAATGATCCCCCTCAAGTGCCGCACTTCATCTTTGATTGCATGTGAAATTTCATTCGCACCCGTTTTGATACTTTCCAGAGATCATGCGCTCAAATGGCTTCTGCCTGGCGAATACCGAAACCATCGTGTTTGATCACAAGCCGCCAGACGAGAAGGAGAGACCCTCGTCCACGGACTCTGTGGAGCACACGTGAGTGGACGCAAATTATTTTAACAGCAGGCATGCATTGGAAATTTGGGGTGTAAACAAAGTAAACAGAACTACAAATTGTAAATTTATTTTATGGAGTGCTATCCTTCGTTATGAACTCGTTTGCTCCCAAAAACGTATAAATGCGTTCTATTTTAAGTGTCCCAAAGACGTATTTATACGCTTCTTATGTTTTTTTATGCTATAGCACACAGAAGGCTTTGATGCAGCCTCTCAACTGCAAAGAACGGTTGAAGAAATGGTAGTTATGACAATAACGGCCAGCAGGTGGCAGCAGAGTATAAGAGATCAACCAGGGCCATGTTGCAAACAAGCTCATTTACCCACATTTCTAAACAGATTTGCGAATAATGATGAAACTTAGCTATATTCTAATGCTAATTGCTGCAAAACAGTTTTCATGTTTCCATGTTTTTATAGCAATAGAACACATTATTGTGTGGGCCTTGCAAAATCAGTCGAAATCCAGAAAAACAGCTCGGAGCGAAGGGGGTTGCTTCAGTGAAAATGGCTGGGAGTGAATGAGTTAAAAAAAAAAAAAAGTTTTTTGTACTGCTTTATGGCTTGAATGTATTCTTCTTAGTAGGTGCAACATTAATAATCAATATCTTTTTATGTATCTATCTACTGCTCTCTCTCTCTTTCTGTTATTATCTTTTCACATAGTTTTGTTATGCCAAGGTAAACATTTCTAAATGAACAATGACCACTTCCCTCTGAGACCCCCCCCCCCCCCCTCTCATGAATGTGGCGTATTTGCTGAACTGGAAGTGTGGCAGCTCCTTGTCATGTAAAGTCGAGACCCTCCTTCTCCACCCCTTAATTCAACAGGAAGTTTGCCGGTGCAGTTCCTTCCCTTCCCTGCACGGGAAGCAAAAAGAGACGAGCAACTTCCTTGTTGTGGTCCACGCAAACGATTTGGCACTGATGCATGCTTCGCTTCTCCCGCCAGGTATGACGACGGACTTGAGTTCTTGCCCATGCAGTCGGACGTGTGCGACGGGGAAACGGAGGCGTACGTCACCAACCTGTCCTACTACCACCTGGTCCCGTTTGAGACCGACATTTTGGAATGAGGAGCTCGCCTCTTTGACGGACATGCCGCGCCTCTCCCCAGGAAGTGTTGAAGCGCTGAAGGATGGAGAAAGCACCGGCGAGATGGCACCAGTTGGACGTTTCCAGTCATCCATCCTGGAGGACGTCGAGGCTAAATGACACGCCAAAGTTCCAAGTCAGCAGTTTAACTAACACCTACTCTGGAGCCCCCTACGGGATTACAATAAGTCGTTAGGAAGCCCTTTCTGCCATCTTTGTTTATTTTGGGGCACCTAATGCAAGCGCTCAAAGAGGATTTGCGTGACGGATGTTGAGGCTTTGACAGCTAAAGGCGATGGATTATTTCTCATGGAAGTGTTGAAACAACATACCCATGCTGGTGTGCCACCTGGAACCCTTCGGGGTCCCGTCAACATTTCATGTTATGCAGCTGAATTTGCACAAAAGCGTGAAAGAATTGTCAAGAATTGTTTTTGTTTTTTTATTACCCCCATCTATTTTCTCTCATGCTTGTTCAGTAAGGTTGCAAAAATGCTGGAGCTGGCTGACTTGGGGCGAGAGGCGGGGGACACACTCATGCTCACTTTACCTATTTGGCAGTTTAGTCTTCAGTTACCCTAACATGAAGCCAGAGTACCTGGAAAAAACCCAGGCAAGTGCTGAGCGAAAATGCAAAGGCCAGAGGTCAGACTTGAACACCGCACTGCAGAACTGTGAAGCAGATGTGCTTAACCACTAGTCCACTGCGCTAAATGACTGAAAGTCTGTTTCTGTTTGTGTTTCCACCTAGATTGTAATGTTAGTAGAGGAGTGAGTTGGGGTCATGTGACGCTCTGAATCATCAGAAAAGACAACAGGCCTTGTGAGGTCAGTGAGTTGACTGAGGGTCCGATCATGGGAGTCCACTGCAGGGGAGGTGGCGACAAGCTGGCCTCTCTTTATACTATTAAGCAAACAGATGATTAGAATTGATTTCTTTTACATTGTATGGCTCCTTCCATTACAGGGTCGCACTTTTGCTTCCCTTTAGTGCCTTCAATCAGCGATGACCGCGGACAAAATGGAAAACTGTAAACTTGTGTGTGTTTTTTGTGTGCGACTGAATCCACTTTTGCCACTTGAATCACAAAAGCAGGAGACACCACATGTGGGCTCCCGACAGCTCACGTCCAGTATTGTGCCCCCCCTTGCAAATAGCGAGGCATTCACAAAGTTGGCACACGAGGCCTCGGCGTGGTTGTGTTTAGTAACACAGTCATGATCGACATTCAGCCAGTGAGAAAGTACAACTCGTTCTTCTCACGGAGTTTTGGTGTTCGAGCTCTGCCTTTTCAGAAAGACATGATTTAAAAGTTAAGAGCCTCCATATCATGCTGCATATTATATGAAATGCTGGGTGACCAAATTAATTCAGTGAATAATAAGACAGCTTTAATTATAACATTTTATTTTCTTAATGTGAATAACCAGGATCAGTTTAATGAGGACTATAATGGCAGGAATGTTTATGTTGTGAATTTTCTGTTAAGTGTTCTGACAGTATTAAAATATATATTTCAAGCATATTTAACAGCTTCTTAAAACGTAAAAATTCTTAAATGTTTTTAATAAAATGACTTGTAGCAAACAATGAGCTATTGCTTATGTTCTTCCAGCGCCATCTTGTGGTCGTGGCTTGGAGTGGTTGGGTATTTTTTTAAATTTTATTATTATTTCCATTTTTTTCCGTTTATGCCAAATTCAAGCTGTAAAATACAGCCACCACCATTTTAGCAGATGTATATTTATTTCATTTGATCAGTTCCAGATTAATGTGAAAAGCTTTCACTGTTAAGTTACTACATATTCAAAGCAAAAATGTTAATTTTATGAAAATGAACATTAAAAAAACAATTTTAAAGAATTGGACGTAAATTGGGAAATGCGACGTTACAAAAAAAAAAAGGTAAACATTTTATTTTTATGTGCGGCCACGCGCAAGCGCAGAGCAGCTCCATCTTTTTTTCAATTTGTGACGTCACCACGCGCATGCGTAGAACGACTCCATTTAGCCGCTGTATTTCCGGCTTGCTGTTTCCAATCGAAGCGATGGCAGGACTGAAAGCTTCCCTGTTCTATGGAGGTACGTTCGCTCTTTTAACGTATTCTTTTCCTTTAAACCCCTTCGCGTGTGTGACCGCAACCTGCTCTCGGCTGAAAAGCGGCTCTTGTTGAACGTGTGGGTACGAAATGATGCCGATGGTGATGCTAGCTTCTTTAGCCTGGGTGGTGATGCTTTCCTGCATTCAGGAGGTTTGCCACCAGGATGGGAGGAGCTGCCGTTAAATTTTCTAACTCATATACAAAAAAACTGTTATATGATTTTTATCTGTCTTATTCCTCACTGCAGTTCTTGCCTTTATGAATTCGGAAGTTCTTGCCTTTGTGGAGGATCTTGACGACACGTAAGTGAAATTATTGAATTTTAGAGGAGATTTTGTGTGTGTGTGTTTACATGACTAAATGTAATTACAAGCATTTATTTCCTGGATGTTTTTAAATTGGCTTTCTATATAGTACATTTTCAATAAAGTAAGCTCTAACTTTCAAGTATAAGGTTAACTTATTGTTTTCATTCTTTGTAATTTTGGGTAATATTTGATAATAGCAAGGTGTTTGCTTTACTGCAGATTTAAAGAGACTCGAGTGAATGACATCTGGCTGGTTGATGTAAGTTCCAACGCACGCACACACACATCCATGCACAAGCAACTCCATGCCAGGCCGGATGCCACCGGGCTCATCTCTGGCGGAAGTAGCGGCGTGGCCTGGTTGAAATGGCTGGCGGGGCTGAACGGAGGGTTATATTGTGTTTGTGATCACGTCAATGACAAGCCATGCATGGAGGGCAAAGCCTGGGGGGCTTAAGTTACAGTCACAGTCTCTTTTGGGTCTACAGAAATGATGGAAACGCATCTAATGCGAGCAGTAGTGTGAAGTTTGGGATGAAGCCGTCCTAAAAACACTCAAGTGGAATTGGAAACAATATGAAAAAAGTCTTCCTTTGGTTAAAGTATGGGCAAAATGCTTCTTGAAAATGGAAATGGAAAACCGGGTCTTTTTAAATGGCCAAATATTTTCAGACATACCTCTTAATTTTATAGCAATTTTTTAAATTTAGCATGTCCTGCACACTGCTATGCTAACAGTGTGTGTAATCATTGGTTCAGTGATACCAAATAGATTTTCTTTTCACATGGGTTTGTTGTCCTTGATCAAATGAGTTATTTTGATCATGTGTATTCTATTTTCTTGATTTAAAAAAAAGAAGTTCTTACTTGGAAAAACAGTTCATGTTAAAATCACCCCGAAGTTTGAGCATGATCTCGCAGCGTCTGATTGGCTAATGGTGGTCCGGAACATGTTGTCACTTTTGTAAATGCGTTGCCTTCAGTTCTACGCGCCGTGGTGCGGCTACTGTAAAAAACTGGAGCCGGTATGGCACGACGTGGGCGCCGAGTTGAAGCTCTCCGGGTCGCCGGTCCGCGTCGGCAAGATGGACGCCACCGCTTACTCGGGTGAGTCACCGTCTTCAAGTAGCGATAAACTAAACGGAAGAGTCTTCTGATTGTTCTTTTCTTTGGTAGGAATGGCCTCAGAGTTTGGCGTTCGCGGTTACCCCACAATAAAACTGTAAGTGAATAATGCTATTTGGAATCATGATGTATTGGGAGGGGAAAAAAAGATCAATAACCTAAATGATCCTTTTTATCGTCTGTCTGTGAAACTGGTCAAAAAACGATATCATAACGGGTTTGAAGCTAAGAACACTGTTTATTTTGAGTGGTGTACAAGATGAGATCAGGTCTAAGGGTAAAAAAACAAACAAAGCCCAAATCCATTTCATAGCTGAGGTGTGATAATCGAATCTTTTAAACTCCATATTTAGTAGCTGATCCTCCAACCCTCAAAGAGGTTTTGGTTGGTAAAGCAAGACCTAGAATTGAGGCTCCAGCTCTACAAGGTATAATAAACCTTTTGGGGAATTTGTCACGTTCAAGTAGCTAGCTAGCTAGCTAGCACATCTGTTGGGTTTGATTTGGAGTTTGCATGTACTTCAGCTTTCTTCCATTATATATATATTTTCACCAAAATGAGACTGAGAAAGGGTTATTGATGGCAAAATGATAATATATTTCAAGGGGGTGGACAAGACGGTATAAAATTAGGAACCATTTTGGACAGATTAGACCTTCTTCCACATCCAGCAGTAAAGGCTAATAAATATACAGAATATACATTTTTCTAGTTGTTGTGAAAGCATTTATGCTCTTCAGTGAAGGAGGTAATAATGTCCAGAATTAGGTTGGTCATTATTTCCTATTTCAATCCAAACCCAGCACTAGCTGCTTTGATATTTATTTTCCCTCATTCCTCTCCAAGCGTTCCTTTTCAAATTTCCCTGCGCACTCAGTGCCTTTGGTGAAGTTTGTCCTGGGTTCCTCTCGAGTCTTTCCCCCTGGAGGCCGTCGGGTCTGTAGAGACGCGTCCTTCAGGATGGAGCGCAACACACTGTGCCGTGCCGTGCCGTGCTGCTGCTGCTGAGGGCCTGCGGCGTAATCAAGACAAACCTTACTCACAACACGTTCCCTTCATTCTAATACCGCGACACCCCCACATGCGTTTAATCACAAGCGACAATGTTCGCATGAAATTAGCTTTTTCGGCTTGAGGTATTAAAGTGCAGTTCATGTGTAAAAGGTATTTCTTACGTAAAGTTAGCGCAGTAGGGCTTTTATTGTGCTCCTTTGGGGGAAGTGCCGTTTCGAGTAGGCCCCCGCCCCCGCACGCGCCAACCACCTGATTGAACCTTTTCCCCACAGCCCCCGAGAGCATTAAGCCCTGTGGGCTGATGCAACCGCAGCCAAACAAACTCCACAGCACGGTGCTCTTTTTAGCTCATGTGCTCCAGTTAAATGCAGGTTTAAAAAAAAAAAGAGAAAAATCACAATAAAAATGAAATTAAATTGAAAGATTACCGATATAATTAAAATAATTGAGATTTAGTCATGTAAAAAAAAAAGTTAGGTGCAAATGATTATTTTACAAAAAATATTTAACATATTTTGCAGAGGTGTAAATGTCCTGTGAATATGAAAATGTTGTATTCTAATATTTTTGCTGAAATAGAATGATTTATTTTATGATTATTAGTGTTTTATTATTTTAGGTCTACCAGTCAGATTGTTTCCTTTTATGAGGACAAATTCTGGCTTTTTTTTTTGCCTTGTTTAAACAAACTGCAACGTTTTTATCAAATCTTTATGGGTCAAAGTTAGGGTCCCAATTTTTTTTGGGGGACCCATTGCATCTGGATCAACAATACCTGCTGCTTACTTGACCAAACGATGGAATTGTGTCCTCCTTACAGATTGAAAAGTGACCTAGCCTACAATTACAAAGGTCCAAGGACAAAAGACGACATTGTGGAATTTGCCAATCGGGTGGCGGGGTGAGTGCTGAAGCGCCGTATGGAATGCCGTCATGACTTCCCACATTTACAAGTAGGTAACGACCAATCGTGACTCACCAGCCATGATTGGTTGTTACCTACTTCCTCAGCACAGATGATGTCATCTTCAGTCGACAGCAAGTGGAAAAATTGGTTTTAATTGTACATGAAAAATAATGACGATATCAAATTATTTCTGGACAAAATATGAGCTTTTTACTGCTGAAAATGGCTCAATGAGTCAAGTATCCCTTTTTAAGTTGAATCTGTTGAAAGTGGTTGCAAATCACCACTGGGGGGCGCCACAACCTCACAATGCAAATTCACCCACTGGCCACAACATTAGGGCCACTTGCTGTGCTCTAATACTGTACAAACAGTTCTGATATTCAAATTTGGACCAGAATGAACAGTTAACCACAGTATTAGATGCAGCTCTGAGAATGATACAATTCTGGCAACATTTTAGATGCAGCTCTTTTCTCGTTAGCTGGTGTACCTAATGTTGTGGGCACCTGTTGTTGACACCACGAATACCTGGATGACCTTTTCGCAGGCCGGCCGTTCGAGCCCTTCCGAGCAGGCAGATGTTCGAGCATATGATGAAGCGCCACGACGTCCTGTTTGTTTATGTCGGTGGCGAGTCGCCCCTCAAAGTAAGTGCTTGTCACTAGTGTTCATTTTATCAGCCATTTTTAAAATTTAGTCTGTTTTAATTCTAATTTCATTCACACTTGTTAGTTTTTATCATAGTCACCCTCATTCCATTTTTATTTAATCACCTACGACTATAAGTAAAGGATTTTTGTCTTTATTTTAGTCCAAGAAAACTATTTTATTCGTCGAGTTTTAGTCAGGACAGTCATTTTGCCCTGTTACATTTTTTTTTTGTCAGCCGATAATATTGAACATTTCCATCTAATCTAAAACTACTTGTCATAAAAAAATTGTCCTCATCTTTTTGATTTATGACAACGTCATACACATTTACCATATATCAACAAGTGGCTATTATGACTCCATGCTCCAAGTTAGTAAGTTAGCTAGCGTTAGTTAGCGGTCGGATTAACATAGTTTGAATCAGAGGCGGTAAATCCAGGTTCAGAAAGTAAAAACTCTGCCACAGTTTGGCTTTAGCCCCAGGTGCTAGTTAGCTAGCTCTCTAGCTAGCTAACTCCCTAGCAGGTAAACGAGCACCAGGGAGGGAGCTAGCCAGCTAGCACCTGAAAGTAAAAACCCTGCCACAATTTGGCTTTATCTCCTGATGATAGCTAGCTAGCTAGCTCCCTAGCCAGCACCCTTGTTGCTCATTTACCTGCTAGAGAGCTAGCTAGATAGCTAGCTAGCATCAGGGGCCAAACTGTGGCAGGATTTTTACTTTCTGGACCTGGATTTGCCACTTCTGGTTTGAACGTTAACTTATAGCTGTTGCATTAATGTTGACGTTGCACTTGCTAGCGGCAAATTTGAAAGGGGGCGTGTCACTGCATTAGTGACAGGTTAGCAGAGACAGGATTTTACAAAATGATCATTTTCATCTGGTCTTTGTTGGTGAACTAAAATGTCCATAGATTTTAGTCCAGTCTTTATTAAGTGAGCTAATTTTTCGTCTCGTCTTTATAAGTTGATGAAAATGCGTACTCATTTAGTCCCAATGATGGTTTATTAATGGGGCTTTTAGTCTAGTCAAGTCTAGTTTTCGTCCGGTGGAAAATGTGTGTCGATGAAAATATTTTTACTTTGTTTTTGTTAACAAAATTAACACTACCCGTCACCGAAATGTTTTTGCATGAAATGTAAAAATGCCATATTTTTTTTTGCATTGTCTTGGCAGGAGAAATACAACGACGTGGCCACCGAGCTCATCGTCTTTACTTACTTCTTTTCTACCTCGGAGGACGTCCTGCCAGAGGTGACAAATGACCAAAAGATTGAACTATTATGTCACCCAAGCTTTGATCAATACATTCACATTTGCATTGATAGTAAATATATGGGCATGCCTTTAAGTGACATTTCATCATCCGTGTGATATGCAAATTCATCATCTTGTCCAGTGAAGCTTGAAATCAGTGAAATGTGCTTAGCGTGGTTGTTTGTCACTCTGCTTTTTCAAAACATACCTCAGCGTTGCTATCCTCTTTAACATTCTCTGCGCGTAAACCGTCTTTTAAAGGAGACATTTTTTTTTTGGTGTTTTCAGTCTGTAACCTTGCCGGAGCTGCCTGCGGTTATCGTGTTCAAAGATGGCACCTACTTCACCTACGACGGTGAGTGCTGATCCCCGAACGGTGTCGTCTGCTGTTCTGTCGAGCCGGCGCCCGCCCCTCGCCTGCTCTCCTTGAACCGTGCTCCTCTTTCATCTTTCGTCGCCGTGCGGCGAAGCCTGGAGCCGCGTCCCGGCGGTTTTCTCCCCGGGCGCACCCGCATAGCAACCCGGCGTGGGAGACCGCAGCGCTTGTTGCGTAGGCGCTTGCCGAGCCGCAAATTAAATGTGACGCGGGCGAGGTCGGGGAAAGGAGATTGCAACTTTCCCGGTGCCCGGTTTTGAAGCGGCAAACCGCAACAGTGTCATTTCACCACATTGCTTTAATGGCCACTTGTGTTGTGGGGCCGCTTTGGGTTGTCGCCGCCAGGCCGAATTTTACAGTGTCAGTGCCAATGTCCATCTCCGCCTCCGTTTGTTGGTTTCTCTCTCGGCAATCAGGCTCCGAACAGCAACGCGACTCACCCTGCAGGTTTTTAGTTCTGGGATGTCCTTCACTCTAGATAAAAACTGGCTCGAGGTGGCAAATTAATAAAGACAAAGTTTGCGTTGGATTTGCACCACAACCCGTTTAGACAGAAGACTATCGCGGCTAGAGTTGGTTGCACCCTGGTTCACCCTGGTTGCTGGCAGGGAGTCGCTCACTTAAAGCAAGTTTCTACTTCTATAAAGTCAAATCGGACCGTTTCGTCCATACCGAACCCGTTAAAGCATCCGTCATGGTCCTCGGACAGAAGAAGAGTGAGCACAATGTTAGAAGCACACAAAATACACGGATAAAGAGGAATTCAATGAATTTTTATTTAATTTCACTCTTTAAAAAAAAAAAAAAGGAATGAAAAGGGGACAGAAAGAAGTAAAACTTGTGATGTCTGCCCCTGATCAACACAAAATGAATGGCAGCAAGCAGTCAAGACGTTTTCAATGTAACAATTTTACAAATTAGCTCAAAAGCATTATTTCGTGCTATATCTATTTTTTATTTTAGTAATTGTGCTTTTACATATTTTTTTAAAAATACAGATAGACTGAGATGAGTTGGTTTTACAATCCAGATTAGTCCACAAACTGACACTTTTAATTGAAATATATCGTTTTTTTTTTTTTGTTCTGTTCTTTGTTTAGGTTGGGAACAAATATCAATTCCTCTGAATTTCTACTCACTTCCCCCTTTTTTAATCTGATTTGCGTGTTCATTGGTAACATTTCATGATGGGCTTCATACATTTATTTTAAGGCGGCGACACTCCATCAATCAATTTATTACATTTGAAAGTTTTTAGTTGTATGAATATTGGATTAGTGTGATCTCTGTATCCGCATCCGAAAACAACTCGACAAGCACATTTCTGTAGAAGAAAGATGGGTTCGGTAAAGGGTTTGCCAGCAAACCCCCCCACACTTCAATGCGTCTCTTGCCAAGGTTTGGCCCTAAATTTTGTCCATACTGTATTATTAACACCACATACACTTTTATCTGTGTTAGTTTTGCAGCCCGTCTAGGCAGCAGACCGACAAGCAGTCGTGCACTTGAAGCTTTTCAAGGTCTCGCAACTCGGCGTCTTCTTTCACACCAAACCCATCCAAGCGGGTCTTCATGGACATTGAACCGAAAAATAACTAGAAAGGTTGAGGCAAAAAAGGCCCGAGAGTCAGGGGTTCTACGGGGTTGTAGCAGATGTTTGCCTCTCCTGTCTGTATTGCCACATACCCCTTTTCTGCGTAAAAGGGGCCGTTTTTAGATTTGCACCGCAGCCACGGGGGCCACGCTTTACTCGTCTATATTGTGACTATAAAAGCCTTGTTGTTGATACGATGGTTAAAGTGAACGGAAATTCCAGACAGTCGCCAACATTCTATTCCTTTTACACGACACACACGCAAACCTTCCTTTTCAACTGCATTGTCGCCGCACTGAGGCTGACAATTCCTAGAAAACGCAACCCAGATCGCCTCCTCCTCCTCCTCTCGTATCCGAGGCACTGCTCTCATTCTTGCGAGTATGAAGTGCCGAGCCACCTCCGTCTAAATCCGTCCTCTCGTTTTGCGCGAATAATTCCGCGGCGCCTCGTTGTTTAGGTTTCACAGCTTTAGCGCACATCACAAGCCGCATCATCTCACCCCCTCCCCCCCCCCCCTTTCCTGAAGCCTGCTGTTAAAATAAGAGTAGAGCGCCGAGGCTCATGCATATTTAATTTCCCACAATCCTTCACGCTACAGAAGCTGTTGCTCGGCAGGGTTTGATCAGCAGCCGGACGACGACACGTCTGAAGGGTGTAATGAGCGAGAAGGTCGGCCCGGATGCGACTCGGAGGAGGCCGCGCTTCGCCGTCAGACCGTCCTAGTTATCGCTGGGCTTAAAGTCTCTCCGCTAATCTCTCTCCTGTTTGACTTGGCCGCTCCTCCTATGGGAGCGTACAAAACGCAGCCAGCTGTGAGGCGGAATTAGTTTGCATACATTTACGGCGGGCACTTAAGCGACGGGCCGCCTAACGCGCCGTGACAGCGATGACAAGACGCCACCGCGCCTCTGAAGATGATAACGCGCCGGATCTGAGTCAGTGAAGATGATGAGGCCTGCGTTGAAAGCGCTGCGATTGGTTAAAAGTATTTATAACGTGTCAAATTAAGGGCTGCTGTGTTGTCAGTTAGTTAGAATGCAAAACACTAATCCAGTGTTTCACCATCTGCTGTAGAAAACGCACCCACCTCAAAAGAAACTTTTAATACATAGAAAACAAATTTTTTTTACTCAACTTTCTTTATATATTTTTTCAAATTTTTTTGGAATGTTTTTCCTTTTATATTTATATATATATATCTATCATGACAGACTGTTGTTTCCTTTGTCTAAAATATTTAATATTTAAAATACCTTGACTTTTTTTAAATTGTACTAGAAATACAGACAGGGGGAAAAAAAAATTGAATTGGTTAAATATTGATATGAATAATAGAAACAATATCAATCTAAATAAAAAAAATCATTCTTAAATTTATTATTTTAAATGTTTGTTGTATTTTATTGAGGAAATAAAATACTAGTAAATTGCATTATATTTGTATTATACTGTAGTATTATAAATATTTTAGCGGGTGATTCAAATTTTTAATCATAATTAATCGCATGATTTCAACCGTTAACATAAAAAAACAAAACAAAACTATTTTAGTCATTGATAAAGTAATTTCATAATAATTCACAGAATTTATTTAAAATTAAATAGATGTACTGTACTGTAAAAAAAATGAGTTGTGTTGAGGTCATTTTTCTGCCACTAGGTTGCATAATTGCATTTGTAAAACACTGGTGACAGCTCAGTGCGTTTTTCTTTTCGTATTAAGAGCCATCTCATCTTTAACTTAAAGTAACGTGTGAAATTCTGCACATTTTTACCAATGTAAAATACAACTTGACCACAAATATATGCATTATTATTACATTTATTACTGCTAAATCAGTATAGGCTTCCCAAATCAGGGGTGTTAAAAAAAATTGTGGCGTTAAAGGAGCTTTAAATTAACTCAAAATGAATGCACTAATTTTGGCACCCCTTTTTGAATTACAAAGCGCTTAACAACAATCAGCTCACAGCTTTGAATAATTATTGCACAAGATGTGACAGTTTGCTTCCTCGTAGCCTCTGCCGAGTCTGGATCGGTGGCATTCGGCCTCCGGGGGTCTTGCGTCCCATTAACCTTCCTCCTTGAATATGTCCAAAAATATATGAATTCTGAACTCTGAATGCAGGCTGCATGGAGACGTTCGAGAACGCCGTTTGAGAGCGGCTCAAATGTGTTTCAAGGTGAAGCAGATGCCGCGGAGGTGGGAGGGAGGGAGGGAGGGGTGGGCGGGCCGCCGTTTAGCGGGGGCTTTCAGCTCGCTCTGGGGGGAGGAAGCGCGTCTGCCTTGTAAAGTCAGAACATCTGCGGAAAGAATGCGCTGGAGTCGACTCAGCAGCTTTCGCACACAAACGCAGCGTTCATATCCGCGCCGACGATGACCTTGCGTTTGTTGCAAATCAAGCTTTTCAAGCATCGTGTTCGCGTTCGGGCCTTCCGGCGAGGCTCCCCCCCGCCTCGCTTAAAAAGCGTGTCAAAGTCGTTGCCCATCTTGTAATTACTCTCACGGTGGCCGTGAGGTTATGATAACTTATTAGGGTGTCATAATGAGGTCCCCGTCGCCCTTTTGACGCGCATAATGAGCGTCCCATGAGCGCTTTTTTTCAGATGTTCCCCTACTATTTTTATCCAGGGGAGCGCCATCAGCTCCACATGTGGCCACCAGATGTGCGAGTGGCAACATGCGGCGTACACACCAAAAGCCTTTTTTTTTTCCACTGCGTTCTCCTTATTTTCCACAGCGCCTCCGAGTTGAAATAAACGTCTCCCTTTCATGCGTTTTCAGCTCAAACACGAGCTGGCGATAGCGTCTCAGGCTACATTGATTGCAAGATTGCAAAATGACATTTAGACATTTTACAAATAGTCAAAGAGCGCAATTTAGTGTCTGAGACGGGAAAAAAAATTGAATTGGTTAAATATTGATATGAATAATGGAAACAATATCAATCTAAATAAAAAAAATCCTTCTTAAATTTATTATTTTAAATGTTTGTTGTATTTTATTGAGGAAATAAAATACTGCAGTAAATTACATCATATTTGTATTATACTGTAGTATTATAAATATTTTAACGGGTGATTCAAATTTTTAATCATAATTAATGACTTTAACCGTTAACTCTTTGACTGCCAAAAACGTTAAATAACGTTTAGTAAAATTCTATGGTGGAGTGCCAAAGACGTTAAAAGACGTTTGTTTCAAAACAGAGGTGAAACTAACCATTTTCTATTGTTGATTACTGAAAAACGGAATAAGGTAGACACAAACTTTTTTTTTCTGATGAAAGATGAGAGTCCAATCTTTCATTTGGTAGTATGTGTGTTTCCATAGTCCAAACACATAATTTTCTGTGGACCTTGAAAGATCAGTCAAAAATGCTTAAATCGGCTGGCACCCATGGCATCCCTTTTCTGAAAACGTCTGGCAGTCAAAGAGTTAACATAAAAGTAAAAAAAAAAAAAATATTAGAAATATGGCTGCATCTTTTAGTCATTGATACAGTAATTTCATAATAATTCCTAAAATTGATTTAAAATTAAATAGATGTACTGTAAAAAATGAGTGTTAATGAATTGTGTTGAGGTCATTTTTCTGCCACTAGATGGCATAATTGCATTTGTAAAACACTGATTTGATTGCAAGATTACAAAATGACATTTAGACACTGACAGGAAGTGAAAAGTACAGACAACGACGTAAGACACTGATCGTGTTACTGATGACTCAACAATGCATTCATATCATCATGTGACACTTTATTTCTATAAATCTCTGCAAATTTTGTTTTAACACGCTATATTATTAAACATGGTTGTGTATTCTGTGTTCCAGAGTACGCAGATGGCAGCCTGACCAGTTGGGTCAACAGGGAGCGCTTCCCAGGGTACCTGCAGATCGATGGCTTCACATTGTATGAACTTGGAGAAACAGGTACAAGAATTCCTTGTTTGTCACGGGGGTCACGTTTAGGCCACTCCCACAATACATGAAATCTGCGTCTGAAGTTGCGATGATATTTTGAAGCTTCACGCAGATAGCGAGTTGGCCGGCTACTAAAGTGGAAGTCAACCTTCAACATTTCTTGACAATAATATGTCATATGCGACCTCACAAGTCTAAACATGACATTCTGATTAATATTACATTTGCGGAATTGGAGTCCAGCTATTTTTATTCATCTCAGGGGGGCGGCCATTTTGCCACTTGCTGTCGACTGAAGATGACATCAATGTTGCTCAGGTCTCAGGTGACAACCAATCACAGCTCAGCTTCAGAAAACAGGCGAGCTGTGATTGGTCGTTGCCTGAGCAACTGTGAAGTCATTTTCAGTCGACAGCAAGTGGCAAAATGGCCGCCGCCTGAAATGGATAAAGACGGCTGGATTTTGCTGCTTAACTCATTAACCAGAATACCATATTTAGACCAGTGTGGCTGCGTCGAACACATTATTGTCAATAATTGTTTTCTTGGGTTGACTTCCCCTTTAACTGGCTAAAGCGCTAGCCGCTCTTTGTGTGTGTGTGTGTGAGTGCTGGCGTAACTTCAAGCGATTGAAAGAGCACCAGCGGCTTTGTCCATCCTCTCCGCATGCTAACCAGGCTATCATGAGTCGACTAATAATGTTGGCATTGTTGTAGTTGTGTAACTTGCTGTCTTTTGCCACGCGAGTCTTTGGTAATAGTCTGTGTGGGGGAAAAATAATCAATGAAAAATATCCAATCTAAGTACAGCAAAAAAAAAATCAATGCATGAGCGTGCAGTGAGCCGCGATACACCGAGTGACGACTGTACTTTTTTCCTTCCCCAATTTATTCCCAATCATCACAGCCTCCGTTCTATCCGGCGGTGGTGTCGTTTAAGGACATTTCCTCCTCCTCAAATCCATAGCATGTTGCTCTACTTTGCAGACGCTCCCTCCCACAGGAAGTCTCCATCTTAGCGCGAGCAGCAGTTTCAAACGAGGCTGCGCGCCGTCTAATATTAGACGCAGCAGCAGCAGCATTTCGGCTTAATGTGCACCTTCCTGTGACGGGCGCTTTGATTTTGCCGCTTCCCTCACCTCGCCGGCCCCAACGAGCCGTCCCGCCACCCACACGCAAATGCCTTTTAATTAGACCCGCGCTGATTTAAAGATGGAGGCTTTGAAATAGTGGGTTAGATATCGGAGGAGTGTGACTTTTCTGTGTCGCCAGCGGAATAACGTTTTCCGCTCGGCGGCCTCCCTCAGTCAGCCACGTGACGTAACTCGGACTGACACAAAGCGGGGCGTCCATGTTTAAGTGCCCGTGTACCCGAGCCTGGCCGGTGGCCCGACCGTGTCCTTTTGGATCCCTTTTGAAGGGCGAGGACTGTCAAGCAACATCTTGAGAATATTCATTACAAGAAATAGTTGGGTATGACTTTCCATCAGTAATACAAATACAAACACCAAATTACCTTTAACAAGAACACGTTCTGTCGCTTGAGGAAAGTGATGAAAAAAAAAATTGAACAAAATTTTTCTGTTTTAAATATTGCCAGGGTCCCAAAAACGTATTTATACGTTTTCTTATATATATTTTTAAGCTAAAGCATACAGAAGGCTTTGATGCAGCCTCTAACCTGAAGAGGTTGCTTAAAGCAATGGTAGTTATTACAAAACGGCCAGCAGGTGGCAGCACAGTATAAGAGATCAACCAGGGCCATGTTGCAAAAAAGCTCTTTTCCCCAACAGATTTGTGAATAAAATGTTGAAACTCAGCTATATTCTAATGCTAATTGCTGCAAAACGGAAACAGATGGAAAGAAGAGACTCAAATCTTACTTTTGGTAGGTTCCATGTTTTTGTAGCAATAGAACACAATAATATGTGGGACTTGCAAAATCAATCAAAATTCAGTAAAACAGCCCGGGGGGGGGGGGTGAAGGGGGTTGCTTCAGTGAAAATGGCTGCGAGTGAATGATTTAAGCTAAGTTAATGCCTGTGAATGTGGGCAAGGCGAGCCACAGTCTATGCATGTTGTAAAAAATGTTTTAAATGAAGCATTACGACACCATATAGTTTTTATACAAGATGAATAAATAGACTAAAACATGTTGCAAGAATGTTAAACACCACAACCTTTTTGTTAGAATTTTTTTGGGGCCCGTGAAGCCCTTTCAGACTCTTTTGTGATTCAGGGCTATGTAAATAAATTTGTCTTTAGTACATGCACTGGATTAGAAACAAACAGGCAGGGCTTTAGGACAACGAGAAGCATGCATTTACATCATGATCTCATGCAGAACAAACAACGTGCCTCGGTTGTTCTCATTCTTTATTTCTTCTCACTACAGCTCCGTTTATACGACACGCTCGGGTTGAAGCCCTTACAAAAACAAAACAAACGCTTCTGCTTTGCTGCTAAAATGCCTCATTTAGCAATAAAACTGGCAGCACTACAAGTCACCACCAGGGGGCACTCCGGTCACAAGTGGCTGATGAAGGGGGTCCACGTTTTGTGTTTTCGCACGGATTGATCCTGTTTACATTGAAGGCCTGCAAGGATGTCGTAATCAATCTATCCGTTTTCGCCCAGCTAAATATTAACGAATAAGAATAAGGCTCACTTGAGCATCTTATCTCCCTCGCTGCTGTCCTCTCACCTGCACCCAGTGATTGCCTTTTGTAATCTAGCGGCCCCGCCCCCTTGTCTGCCCCCTTTAGGCAAACTGGTGGCGATTGCAATCATCGACGAGAAGGACCCCACAGACGAGAGTGGCAGGTACACTCGCACCTTTTTAAAGCTGTCCAATCAAGATAAGACCCGCCGACAATTTCAGGGCAGGTTTGCTCACAATCTCTTTTTTTTTTTTGTTTCCCCAGATTAAAAGTGTTGATTCAGACGGTTGCCAGGGAATACAGAGAGCACTTTAGCAGGTATGACATCCAATTTGTTGGTTTATTCAGGGACGGTGTTCCCCATTTTTCATTTTGTTTCAGTCAAGGAGGTAATGATGCGGCATGACTGCTCCCAAATATTGGTGCTCTTTTAGCTGTCACTCAAAATCTTTTTATTGTTCCCCTCCCTGCAATTCAATAGCAGGCCAGCATCATTCTTTTGTCCACGTAGCCTGAGGACCATCATTTTATTGGACACTTTCGACCAAGGGTGTCAAACTCCATTTTCTTTTTTTTCTTTTTTCCAGTGGCCACTTTCACCTAAATTTGATCTCAAGTGTGGTCTGTGGCCAAATTATCTTCAAATAACGACAGGTCAAAAATACTGCTTTTTTTGGTAAATACTCCCATTTATTATTATTCCATTGCAGAGTATTCAAAAATGTCATGAAAACGAATGCAAAAGCTTTGCATAAAATTCAGAATGTCATTGAAAGTGGTCGTCAGTGCGCCATCCAGTGGACAAAACGGGCAACCATAGTTATTCGTTTTGTGAAAAACTGTCGTTTGTGTTCTGTCCTCACGGGACATATTGGACCCCCTGACGGGCCGGTCGTGGCCCCGCGGGCCTTAGGTTTGACACCCATGCTTTAGTCCGTTGGAGTAGGCGGTCCTGTCTAATGCAAATGAGGCACTCTTCACCTCGCCGCCCGCTACTGTTTAGGCCAATGATGCGTGATCATGCTAGGGGCGGAGCTACTGTACTTGTTGAGCCCCCGACTCTAAAATTTTGCGAATAGTAATTATTTTCCACTTGAACTGGTGGCAGTTTGTCTCCAAGCTATCAAAGCACCTGCCAATTAATGTAGTGTGGCGGCTGTATTATGTAAATGAGCCACGCTGATTTACATAATAGCGGCAAAATTCAGTGCGGGGACCTTTTCCACACTGGCACGACTATTTGGATGCAAGCCGTTAAATAGTCAGTTTTCCATAATATGCCGCCTTTTAAAGATCACACTTAAGCAAGCATGTTTGCTGTTCAAAGTCATGATAGTAGCAGGTTGTAAGAACCCGAGCCCTTACTGAGTTCTTGCTTGTGGGCTCTTACCTTAAATATCGCTGCTGCCGTCGGTTCCCGATTGCAAATCCGATTCCTATCACGCCGTCTTCATCCTTTAAAGGCCAGCGAGATGCAATTTTCGAAGCCTCCTCCTCGAGAAGCGCTGAGCCAATCTGATAATAAACACGCCTTCAATGGATATCCCGCTTTATGGATTCATTTCCTCAGGGGGGGGGGAAAAGTTGAAGGAAGTGGTCTGAATGCTGCTGCGGTGGCGATCATCCGCTAGGAAAGGTTGCGCTCCCGTTTGCTCAACTTTAAGCCTTGGAAAAAAAGTAATTACATCTTGTATCTGCATACGTCCCCGGCCGGGTCCCTTAATAGACATTCAGATTGAGACTTTTTATTAGCTTCATTCCCACGCCGCCTGGCACTTGTCAGCGAAATTATCAATAAGGCAGAGTGATGTTTTCTATTGTGTTGGCTGGATTTATGACTCGGCTCCCGTCGCCTCATAATTTCGTCATTGACACGAGCGCCGCCGCCATTATGTGGCGCCTGGAGGCTAAAATGAATAGCGATAGCGCACCTAATCAGTCAGACTCCTGCTGCAGACCCGTCTTACCTGGACTACCCACAATGCACTCTGCTGACACAATCGGATCCTAATTGAATTCCTCATCCTGGCGCCATTGTGGCGATTTTATTCCTGAAATCAGTCTGGCGGCCTTTTCACTGCTGGTTCATGCAAATGGAGCAGAAGTTTGTTTGCATTCCGCCAAGACGGGAAGTTTACTTTAGTGTTGTGTTGTGTGTGTGTGTGTGTGTGTTTTGTGTACATAAGCTTAAGCCGCACTTAATTAATGTGGCCTTGTGTCCACAGAGACTTCCAGTTTGGCCACATGGACGGGAACGATTACATCAACAGCCTCATCATGGGGTGAGCAACTCAAGTCGGCCGTCTTCTCTATGGAGGACCAAAACTGCCCATATTTCAAATAAATTCATGACTAAATATTTAAATAAAAGTGAAAATAAAGACTAAATATTTAATAAATAAATAAAAGTGAAAATAAAAACTATAATTCAAAAATTAAGTACAAAATAAATAAATATAATTAAAAAATATTAATTATTATTTATATATATATATATATATATATATATATATATATATAAAATGTTGAAATAAATATATATTTAGTCATTTGCTTATTTTTAATGTTGGCAGTTTTGGTCCTCCATACTCCTTCCTCCTTGCCGTCATCCTCGCTCCCTCACTTCCTGTGCTCGCTCGCGTGCCGGCAAAATGCGGCAAATCTGCTGGTACGCGATGCTGATGGTAAAACATACGCCGGGTGTTACATATGAGGATTAGCGGCGTGCGTAGCGACACGCATAAGCTAATGGCTTGTCAAAGAAGCGCGCTAACGACGCCCGGTCGAGAGCGCCAGTCGCAGAAAGGCCGGCTTTTTAATTAGACGGCCGACGCGGGCATCCGCCTGCGTGCTGAGCAAATTACGCGTCTTGATATAATTTAGTGTACGAGCAAGGCATCTGTTGTGCGCTTCCTGGAAAACATCCGATTCAGTTTATTAAACGGCTGGCGCTGGATACGTGCCGGCGTTTACCGTCCCAGGATGATAGGACGCGATTGGCCCGTCCGCGCTCGGTTTTCCAGGGTTTTGCGGGTGTTTGGACGCGGCGGCGCAAAATTAATTGCCCTCCTTTGAGGGATGAAATCCTGGCCCCGTCAATGTCCACTAATCCCCTCCCTCAGGAGGCCTGGCGAAATAAATCTGATGGCTTTTTATCCCGCTTTCTGTCATCGTGGCGATTACTGCGTCCTGGCAGCAGCCTGTCTGGCATCAGGCTGCCACTGCTTTCACCCCGCGGCACGCACGCACGCACGCACGCACGCACGCACGCACGCACGCACGCACGCACGCACGCACGCACATCGAGGACATTACTTAAGCTTACACTCATTTCCTGCACTAACCCGAAAGTAAACCACTCCTTGCCTAACTCCATCCCCCTTTCCCTTTCCCTGGCCTCTTGCTTCTTCAAAATCATGTCATGCACTTTGGGATGCCATTTACCCACAATGCACCAGCGACGCACACACACACACACACACACACACACACACACACACACACACACACACACACACAGCCCTCTTTAAAATACTTACTGTGTGGACAAAATAAGCATTGGCTGTGTTTTTAAATTATTCAGTCGCTTTTCAAGTCATTAAGCTGACCGTCTCCTGGCGCCAGTGCCATAATTAGCATTTATATGAGATCGGAATTGATCTTAATATACACGCGCCGCACGACCACAACATTAGGTGCCCCTGCACAGTAATAAGAAGCAACACGAGACTTGTATTACAATTATTATTTTTTTTGCCTCTACAAAGATGATAACGCTCATAAAGTTTGCACCACTCTTGTGTACAGCAAATTTCTGGACTACAAGCCGCTACTTTTTTCCACTTGTGTTCGACCCCGCGGCTAATACAAAGGTGCGGCTTATCCATCAGATCACAAGGGGGCGCACTATAAAGGAAGCGCAAGGGCGCCAGGCACAGCAAAACAAACAAGTCCAAATACAGTAGGAGAGACAGAACGTTTATTTTGTGGTGCAACGGCAGATTTTTCTCATGTCAAATGCATGGCGCGTCTCAATAACAGTTGGGAAACGCATAAAGGCGGCCATTGGGTTTTAGCCCCCTAAAAATGGCAGTTTTTTTTTTCCCCTGAAGTAACAAAGTCAGTCTTTTTCCATTACAATGTGCGATTCAAAGCGTTTCTACCATAAAATCATGCATTGTTTCCCCCCTCGAAGTGAGGTTAACAGGCTAATCCATATTTATTTAAAATGGCCGCCATCTGTTGCAAGAGGCAGCACATCAGGTGTGCTGCACAATTGTGTGTGTGTGTGTGTGTGTGTGTGTGTGTGTGTGTGGGGGGGGGGGGGGGGGTATTGGTTGTTTATCATGACCTTGTTACCTGATTGAGTCCACTGATTTGCCCAAAAGCAGGCGGCGGCCTCGCTCGGCACCGGGTTGTCTGTACACTTTGTATGCTTGCCTGCATCTTAAACCTCCGTTTCCACAAAGCACTAAAGGTCATTCCAGTTCACCAACGTTGACGAGTAAATCCTCATGCGACTTGGATGCGATAGCCAGTGTTAAAATAGTTTGGGATTTTTTTATTAGAATTTTTCATTCTTTTTTACTTTTTTTAAATTCCACTATTTTTTTAGAGGGAATATTTTTTATTTTTATTTTTATTTATTTTTTTTGTTTTGTCTTATTAGCATTAATTTATTTATCTTATTAAAAAAAAAATTGTCTTAGCGTTTTTGCTATTTTAGTTTCGCAAGTCAAGGCTTCGCTGTACCATCTGAATCTCTGAATAGCCGTACAAATTCTTTTTCAATCTCAATATTGAACACCTTTTTAATCAAAAGGAACATAACCAAATTCAATATATCCATCGGTGCTAGCTCGTGTGCGCCACATGGCTTGCTAGCAGGGAGGAGCTAATCGACAAAGCAGGCATCTTAGCGATTTGATTGAATATGTCGTGACCTTTCCGACAGCTTTTAGTCTTCGTTTTTTTCAAGAAAGATGCTAAAGAATTGCTAAAAGCTGGGGTAGGCGGTAGTAATTGATTCAGTATGTTGTTTTTTGGTGAGCCAGTCCCTGTTTCTAGTCATGGGCTAAAAAAATGATAACCACCGTCAACCACTGCGAAACAGAATATCCTGGTTGCGTCCTTTGGCACCAGCTGCGCAAAACAGTGTGACATCATACAGCGCGGCACTTGCTCACGCGAGACGAGCGACGAGGAAAAAATGGAAGCCGTGTGACAGAAATGTCGAGAAAATCATCTCACGGCGCGTCTGCCTCTCCCCAAAGCCTCCGACGGCGATCCAACCAATAGGAAGACGGCTCAAAATGAAGTCAATATCACTGCGGCCAACAAATGAGATGGAGGAAAAACAGACTCAAAATGGCGGTGGACGGCGGTCGATGTCCACGTGTCCATCGTCTGTTGCACTTTTTGGGGGTTCCGCCGGTCATTCAAAAGCATTCAAAGTCATGTAACGGAATGTGCTCAAATGCATTCAATACAATGTTGAGAGACTGACGATGATGCTCATGCCACAGCACACGTTACCCCACCAGGCCCCGCCTATTAACTCTTTGACTGCCAGACGTTTTCAGAAAAGGGATGCCGTGGGTGCCAGCCGATTTTAAGCATTTTGACTGATCTTTCAAGGTCCATAGAAAATTATGTGTTTGGACTGTGGAAACACACATACTACCAAATGAAAGATTGGACTCTCATCTTTCATCAGAAAAAAAAAGTTTGTTTCTACCTTATTCCGTTTTTCAGTAATCAACAATAGAAAATGGTTAGTTTCACCTCTGTTTTGAAACAAACGTCTTTTAACGTCTTTGGCACTCCTCCATAGGATTTTACTAAACGTTATTTAACGTTTTTGGCAGTCAAAGAGTTAAAGGTGCACGATATACAGTATTTTTATTTTGACATATTGTGTAATTCTCCCTTTAAAAAATAATAATAATAATAATTCACCTATTGCGGGCAGATCTGTTTTTAAGTGGACTCGTATGTGTTCCCTGCCTCATCATTAAAAAGGCTTTTTGGACCGACTGACACAAACAAACGCTCCACGTTTTCCAGTTTTGCACGCAAAGTGTTTGCACAAAACATTGCGGAAACGCCAAGCTCGGCCGAGCCCATCTGCTTTTTTCGCCTCCTTCATCCCAGCGCACAAATAAGGAATTCTCTTTCTGAAAGCGTTCTCATGGGAAAAGTACAAAAGGCTTTGTCGATCGCGCCATTGTGCTCTTCTGTGTGGTAATTTGTTACCGCAGAAGCCACAATTTGTTCCCGCTTTGATGCCGGTGGCCCGTGCCGCGGAGAGGATTAAAAAAAAATAGAAGAAGAAAAAAAAAAAAAGCCATCTTCCCTGTTTTGTTTTCAGGGAGGTGACGGTGCCCTCCATTATCGTCCTCAACACAGCCAACGAGCAGTACTTCCTGCCCAGCCAGCCGACCGAGACCGTGGAGCAGCTGGTCCAGTTCATCAGCGGCGTTCTCAACGGTTCCGTGCCGGTACGATATTACCTTCCTCACGCTTGACTGTGTTTTATGCATTCAGCTCACCTGCGGCGAAGTATTTAAGGGCCCAAAATGTGGGATGAAAAAAAATAAAATAAAAATCAGCCTCAATGTCAAAAACGGAACAGAAAGTCTCCCATTTTAGTTTGAAGTAGCCATTTTGGACAGATTTGAATACTGCAGTATTTATATACTTGACGTGTGCTTTTATCATTCCAATTTGGTAGGGTTGTTAGCAAGACTCCACACTGTGGTGTGTCAAATTGAATTCATTTGCTCCCAAAAACATATAAAAACGTTCTATTTTAAATTAAACTTTTTAAATCCAAAATTTTATTTGTTTTATTATTTTTATTTTTTTTTATCCGAACTGGCGCATACAGAATGCTTTGATGCAGCCTCTGACTTGAAGAGAATGCTTAAAGCAATGGTAGTTATTCCAAAAAAAACGGCCAGCAGGTGACAGCAGAGTCTAAGAGATCAACCAGGGCCATGTTACAAAAAAGCTATTTTCCACAGTGTTTTAAACGGATTTGTGAATAATGATGAAATTTAGCTATATTTTAATGCTAATTGCTGCAAAACAAAAACAGATACAAATATATATTTTTTCCTGATGAAAGAAGAGCCTCTAATCTTTCTTTTGATAGGTTCCATGTTTTTATAGCAATAGAACACAATATTCTGTCAGTCCAGTAAAACAGCTGGGAGCGAAGGGGTTTGCTTCAGTGATAATGGCTGGGAGTGAATGGGATTTCAAACAAAATGTATGTATGAGTGATTTTAAAGCTAACAGAATGTAGCCAAACGGCTAGCAGGTAAAATCCTAGACAGATGAGCGATGTCAAATTGCAGATCTTTTTTTTGCCTCCGCCAAAGGAGAACGGTGTCAAATTTGCCACGAAAAAGTGGACGCGGGGGCCCGTCGGCCGCCGCTTGCTGCTCGAATTTCCATTGTAATTACAGCAGCAGTCTTATTAATCAAACATGTTGCCTCACATTTCTAATACCGCTCACCCGATGAGGTATTTGTTTCAATCTTCTTTTGCGTGTTTAGATTTCATGTTGCTATCCCTGCTGAACAGATTATCTCCAAATAATTCTTTTGGTCCAAGTCAAACAATGAGATTAGTCCGCGACTCGGCGGTGTAATCCGCACACCGCTCAGGAGAGGCAGCGCTGTCAACCGTGAGCCGGCTGCGGCTGCAAAACCGCAAAAGCCAAACCGGCGCAGAGGGGCCCCGCTCCGCTTTCCCGGAAAGCTTCTCGCGAGTTTTTGCCTCGCATAACAAAACCCCTCCCCACTTGCGCAATAATAGGTTGTGTTGAAATGTTGATGTGCTTTCCAGGAAATCTGAAAGAAGCGTTTTCAGTAATTGAATGGATGGATGGACGGATGGATGGATATGTTCTCATTGGAGAGGTAGATTCTGTACAATAAAATAAATACGCATCTCTGATGCCCCACTTTTGCGGAAACTTTATGGAGCGTCTTGCAAGGAACGCGTTTGTATCTTAGGGGAACACGAACACATCAAATAAACATCTATAGCGGGTGTGTGCAAAGAATGGCTTGCACTTTTTTATTCATTTTTTTTAAAGTCCAGCCAACCGATCGTCTGCAGTTTACATTATCAAGAGTTCTGTAATACTGCTTTCATTTAGCCATCTGGTTGTTCAAATGTTTTTGTTTTTTTAATTTTTATGATTCATTTGTCAACTGATTTATTGTAAATATTTAAATAAATACAAATATTAACAACAATTTTAATATGTATTGAAATGAAATAATTATACCCAATTAAATTGTAAATGATATTGATGATTTTCATCATGATTTTCATTTTCATGATCTGATTTTCATTTTCATGATCTGTTTCCGTTTTGCAGCAATTAGCATTAGAATATAGCTAAGTTTCATCATTATTCACAAATCTATTTAGAACTGCGAGGGAGCTTTTTTTCAACATGGCCCTGGTTGATCTCTTTTGCTCTGCTGCCACCTGCTGGCCGTTTTTGTAACAGCTACCATTGCTTCAAGCATTCTCTTCAGTTCAGAGGCTGCATCAAAGCCTTCTGTATGCTCTTTCATAAAAATAAAAAAACACAACCCATTTAAAAAACGTATGAATACGTCTTTGGGACACAAAGCATTTAAAGTAGAACGTATTTATACGTTTTTGGGAGCAAATGAGTTAACACTCAAATGAGAAGAAAAGTTTGCATACGCCTGATTTCGAGGGTGCCTGATGTGTCACATAGCAGTCGTCGTACGGCCGCACATTCACAGTCGGCGCTTTGCAAAGGCAGGATTTGTTGTGGTGTGCCTAATATTTCGGCCTGCGATCATGCGTCTACCTCGTGCAGGAGCGGAAATAAATCCCGCGGCTTCGCGCTCTGTAAGAAGGATGAAACGCATGACTGAGCTCTTGTGTGCGGGCGGCACAGTTAGCCGCGTCTGAAGCGCCGGAGGACGCGCGGCTGACAGGCGGCGGCGGCGGCTCATTTGCAGCTTTTTTATGACAGTTATGAAGAGTTTTTTTTTTTCTTCATCTTTTTTCCTAACCGGTGTCTTGCTTGCCATCCAGGATTTGATGCGGCTGCACGGGGACAACAACTTGCATGTAAACAAATCTGACTTGAAAATTGTCAGCGCTCACTATAATTGGCCCGGCCGCCTTTTCAATAATTGAGCCCGGACGCAAATTTAAGGGCTTTTGGCGAGAGCCCGAACACTAATTGTGTTGTGCGAGGAGTCCTTTACAAACACGGCGATAATTGCCGATCGCCGGAGTTGTCGTGTGGTAATTGCGACAAATGGCCGCCGGCGACGAAATTAGCATATAAACAATATCCTCGGCGGCGCCCGCCACTCCATGAAAGTGTCTTTGCGTCCCCGCAGGCTCAAGGAGGCGACGGCTTCATCCAGAGGATCAAGCGCGTGCTGTTTGACGCCAGATCCACCGTCATGGTAAGCCCCCTATTAGGCCTCCTCCACAATGAAAGGTTAAGGAATCGTTCTGCTGCCTCGATGAATGCGCGCATCCCGTCGTCTTAATGAACCGCGGAGGTTTTTCTTCGGGCCAACCTGCAGTGGGCGGGTCAAAAGCCGCAATGGAGATACCGGGCCTAAGGACGGTTTAAAATCTTACGTCATCGACTGTCGTGGATGTTTTAACACTGCTACGTTATTTTGTCCGTTTCAACATTTTTGGTGTATTTTGATGTTGCCAATGTTTCATGCCATTTACAATCCTACCATTTTCTGCCACTGACTTAAGTTACAGTCACGTCGGGTCCATTCATGTTGGGACGTGGACGCAATTGTCCTCAATTTGGTTTGAACGCCACCACAATGGATTTGAAATGTAATAATTTTTAAAATGTGCCTCCAAATTGTTTTTGTTGTTTAAAAAAAATAATAATAATAATCACGGGTAACTTTGAAAGACTTTTGTGCAGCCCTTTGAGGTGCAAAATAGACAATTTAAGACGAATTTCGTTGCACTTGAAATGTTTATGGTTCCGTGTAAAACGCTGCACGTTAACCATCAAAGTGTGGGTTCGGTCAAGGTTCGGGTTTTTTGGCTTCTTGTTGTTCTTTTGTCTGTTGTGGTCTGAGTTTTGTTGTGTTTTCCTCGTCTCCCTTTTGTCTTGTCCAGTGCAATCACGTCCACCTGTTTTGTTCTCCCCTTCCTGGCGTGTCGACCAATCAGTGCCCTCTGCCGCGTGTGTCTTGGCCAATCGTTTGGCTGCATTGTTGTGTGTTTGCCTGTTGCATGTTGTGTCCTGCCACGCCTTGTTAGCGTCGTCAAGTCAAGACACGTAAAAAAAAAAAAAAAAAAAAAAAGTCGCGTCTCGTTGAGTTACGTCAAGTCGAGACACGTTACGTCGAGTCGAGTCCCGTCACATCAGGTCACGGTTGCCAGCTCAGCTCCTCATTTTGGTTGAAATCAACACTTCACGTTTGCTTCGATCCCCGTCTCGTACCGTTTGGGTCCGCCTTTCCCCAACCCGCTACGAAAACCCATAACACAAAGAATTTGACATTTCTGTGTGCCTTTTTATGTCAATGTAGTGAATAAACGAGCAAGTTCGCTATATTTTGAAATCGCTGTTGCCTTTTATTATATTCTATATTTGCTTCTCATCTCCATGAAATGTCCTGCTGCATTCAATCTAACCCCGTTGCTAAATTCTGCTCAGCCTGCAGCCAAGCCGCTACATAAACCAAATGTAAATAAAACAGCCAATTAGCAGTAAACCTCGAATATCGACACTTTTTTTTTTTTTTTTAATCCCATCTAAGCGCCTTCGCTGAACGCAATCGCTATCAAACGCCTGATGACGTCTCGTCACGTATCCCCGTCCAAGGTGCTCGCATCGTTACTTTCCCGCGTGGCGCTCGAGTCGCTTGAGATTTCTGCCACTTGAGCAAAGAGTCTCCGGGATGTCGCATCGACCGCGCGGTTCTCGCCGCGCATCTCAATACGGAGCGGGGCGAGGGCGAGCAGTGACACAAGTAGAACAAATGAAGCCCTGCCGCACCCCCCCTGGGAGACAAATGACGTTGGCGGGACGGGAATATGCAAGGCGAAGCAGTAAACAGGCTGAGGTTGTGCAAATGATGGAGGAGACGGCGGTTGGGGGGGGTTCGGGGGGGCTTTCCCTCAGGGTCTGCGCTTCTTTTGGGAGTAATAGTGTTTACTCTGCCGTGGCCGTGAGAAGACTACGTAAACATCTGGCGCGGTCGCACCGTCAAGCTCGTAAGGATTCCTCCAGGCAAAGTTTGCCCGACGACGAGCGAGATTGTGATGTCATCCAAAATGGCGGGAAAGCAATGTGACATTTTTGAGGGGTTTTATTTTTTGGGACGAGTACACCCCCCCCCCCCCTCCCCGCCGACATCCTAACGCGCACCTCGTTAGGCCGTGCACAGCTGTGTTAGCCACCTGTGTTGGCGCCGAGGCACACATTTTACATTGGACTACTAACTAGATTACTTTTTCTGACGGTGGTACGAGTACTCAACTCTTGAAATGTAAAATCTAATCCTAAAACAATTATTCTGTTCTATGAACGGCAACACGTGGAAGTTAATTTACATCCGCTGCTGCCAAAGGAAAGAACATTTAATTCTGTAAGTCGCTTTTCTGGAAAGATCATGTTTTCATGGTGACATCATTCGAGCTAAAAGGTGTCGTTTTGAAATGCTTGGATAAGAAACAACTTTTTTTCCCCAATTGAATGCGCTCCATTGATAAATGTTCTTAGCCTAATCGCATAATTGACGAGCTTGAAAGTTTTCAGAGAATAAGAAAAAAACCCCAAAAAAGTTCAACTTCAAGTCAGAATTTTCAGATCAAAGCCTGAATTCTCACTAAAAGTCAGAAATTTGAAAATAAAGTGGGAATTCTTAGATTAAAGTGAAAAGACAGAATTTTGCTATTCAAGTCAGAATTCTGAGAATAAAGTGAAAATCCTGCCAAATTGTATTTATTTTCTTCCTCTTCACCGCCTTTTCACAATATTAGCCACAAAATATTAGTGATGCTAACATAAAACCTAGAGATTCCACATCAGATCTTTCTTTATTGTCACGATGAATGATGAACTTTGTCCTCTCTTGCCCCGACCCGTCCCGTCCCGCCCCGTCCCGACCCGTCCCGACCCGCTCTTTCCCTTCGCACCCGCCAGTCGGTGTTCCGCAGCTCGCCTCTTTTGGGCTGCTTCCTCTTCGGCCTCCCGCTGGGCGTGATCAGCCTCATGTGCTACGGCATCTGCACGGCCGAGACGGACGACGGCTCGGACGACGTGGACGCAATCAAGCGGGAGGGTCTGACCGACGAGGAGGAAGAGGAAGAGGACGAGGAGGAGGAGGAGGAAGAGGAGGAGGAGGAAGAAGAAGAAGAACGAGAGGAGGCGGATCAACGGTCGGCGGGCCCCGAGGGCGAGCTAGCGTTGGAGAAGGATCCGGAAGAGAAGAAAACGGATTAACGTCGGATGGCTGGATGGATGTGACGTGGAACTCAAAGACGCATCGACGACGCAGCTGGTGTCGCTGAACTTTGCTTTTCCATCTCATTTGCCCGATTCAAACCCGCTCTCACCACAGACTCTCTCACCGTATTTCTTACTCTTTATTTAAGACGGCCTTTTTGTTATTTCTGCCCGACTGTGAAAGCGGGACCCCCGAACGACCAAACCGTTTTTCTCCTTGTTACACCACTTGAACCCGCCCTCGCCCCCCCCCCCCCCAACTCACCTCTGCTTAGCCTCTCGTAGAACACAAACATTGCCTTCAAACTGCCAAGTGCACACGTCATATCCCGCCTCGCCGTTCCCGGCCGGATCCGTTTCCATCGCAGCCCCGTTATTGGCTGACTGCGCTCAGTCGGCGAGATGATGACTGCGAGCATCCTGCAGGTTTACTTGCAAAACGCCGTGAGTCGCTTTAGCAGCTAAAATCAAAAGGGGCGTGTCAAATATTGACACAAGCCCCTGATTGGCCGAGATAGGAATGTGTCCCAAGACTTTTGTCCATGTGGCCAACGACTAGACAAAAGTATTTGGACAAACCCTAATGGACTGCTATAGAGGTGCGTCCCAATACTCGTGCCCGAGGCTGTGCCCGAATGTGCGTGCACCCGAGTTCCTCTCTCCAAAGTGCCCCACTAGGGCTGCGTATCGATCCGAATTCCCTCAATCCATTCGATTTCGATTCGCACCGAGTTCAGTTTGATTCGATTTTTTTTTTTTTTCACTTCAATACAATATGAACTCATTCACTCCCAGCCATTTTGACTGAAGCAACCCCCTTCGCTCCCGGCTGCTTTACTGGATTTGGACTGATTTTGCGAGGCCCACAGAATATCGTGTTCCATTGCTATAAAAAAAACATGGAGATTCGAGTCTCTTCTTTCATCAGGGGAAAAAATATATACGTTTCTATCTTTCAGTTTTGCAGCAATTAGCATTGGAATAAGTTTCACCGTTATTCACAAATCTGTTTAGAACTGTGAGTAAAGGAGCTTTTTTTCAACATGGCCCTAGTGGATCTCTTATACTCTGCTGCCACATGCTGACCGTTTTTTTGTGATAAAACCTTGTCTGCAGTTGAGAGGAAGATTAATACACCGGTGCATCATGACCTTTTACAGAGGTCACGTGATATGCGACAATGAGCTGGCGGTCCGAATCGCCAAACAGAACCAGGACAATCTATACATTAGGCCTCTAAATCCTGCGGGACGATATGGTGAATGAGGGGTTAAGGGTGGGCGTTCGGACCTTGCCCATGTGTGTACGTAAGCCAAAATCAAAATGGCTACGACTATACTGTGGACAAAAGTATTGGGACAGCACCATGTCTGTTGCAAAAATGTGTCCCATTCATTTTGTCAGTATAGTTAGTGTGTGTGTGTGTGTGTGTGTGTGTGTGTGTGTGTGTGTGTGTATAAGCTCAAATCAAATAGGGTGTGTTTGGTCAAAAATATTGGGACGCCACTTAGTTGACTGATGTAAAAGTGTCAACGACGCACTGGGACAAAGTTTTGGGACAACAAGCGTCCATCTCACCAATGTTTTTTTTTTTTTCTATGCGAAACAAAAATCAGTTTTACTTTTCCAACTATAAATACAAAAACAATAAACATTTGGAGGGAAATGTTTTTTTTTTTTAATTGAATATTTTCAAGCCATTTTAAGAGAACGTTTTTGAAATGCTGTTGATGCTTTTTTTTTTTTTCTTCTTCTTTGACTGAAAATGCAATACTCGTTCCTCAGTTCCATTTTTAAAGGCTTCCTCTTCTTGTATGATGACAAAAGAGCACAAAGGTCAAAGGTCAGTTGAAGCGTTTCTCCTCTTATCCCTTCATTGCGACGCTTCCGCCAAAGCGGACTTGACACGATCATGTTTTTCCACTTGTTTTGATTGTTTATGCTCCGTAAGGGTTCCATGTGCTAAAATAATAATAATAATAAAAAAAAAAATCCGTGCCCTCGCTTTGCCTTCTGGTCTTTGTAGTTGTTTTTTTTTTTTTTCCACATTGGACTGAAATAAAGATTTGCCCTTTTTCTTGTTGACTGACAGTCTTTTATTTCCCGCACGTCCACAAGGTGTTTGATTGACGTCCTCCCATCCAATGATGTCTTTTTATGCAGATCGCAGCAGTGAAATCTATCGTTAGCATCTTCTGCTGTGTGGCAACATTAGCTAACATGGCTTTTTGTTGTTGTTGTTGTTGCTTGGCTTCTTTATTACGCTGCCGACGCGTAATCACAAATTCTTTGCAATTAGTCGACCCTCGTTATCTGCTTTGTGTAAAAAAAAAATAAAATAAATAAATCATAAAAATGAAGCTGCGGATTAATTTGGGGATGCACGCATGTTGCTAATGGCTGCTTTTAAAATGAGCAATAACAAGGCTGCGGGCCTGTTGTTGTTTGTGGGGAGCGACAGTAACGCCCCCCCCCCCCTCGGGGCTCACTGATAACACGAACCTTATCGCGAGCCACCAAAGCAAAAAGCTCTTTGTTTGCCTTATTGTTAGCAGAAGACTACACACAGGGGAGGGGGAGGGGGGTGGGGTCTTTCACAACTGCTTGTTATTTTAGTGCAACCATGTTGGATTCAGTTGAGGGCACAACAACCCCCACGTTCGTTATTATCAGTAAAAGAACAACAAAAATAGCTAGAATTTTTTTTGGTGTTCTTGTTGGAAGGTTAAATATTGTTGAACTCAACTCTATTTATAGAACACTTTAAAACAACAACTGCTGTTTTTATTTGTATTTTTAACTCTTTGACTGCCAAAAACGTTAAATAACGTTTAGTAAAATCCTATGGAGGAGTGCCAAAGACGTTAAAAGACGTTTGTTTCAAAACAGAGGTGAAACTAACCATTTTCTGTTGTTGATTACTGAAAAACGGAATAAGGTAGAAACAAACTTTTTTTTTCCTGATGAAAGATGAGAGTCCAATCTTTCATTAGTAGTATGTGTGTTTCCATAGTCCAAACACATAATTTTCTGTGGATCTTGAAAGATCAGTCAAAATGCTTTAAATCGGCTGGCACCCACGGCATCCCTTTTCTGAAAACGTCTGGCAGTCAAAGAGTTAAAAAAAAAAAAAAAAAAGATGGAACACACGGGCAGCAGCGACAATGGAAACAGCAGGGGCCCCAGAACTGAACCCTGTGGAACACCACAAGTTCCATTCTACATGTAAACTCATATTGCACATATTCGTCAGACCACTTTTTTTTTTTTTTTTGGTTTCAATCACGCGTGTTAGTTTTTTATCATAGTTAGCCAACATCATCCCATTTTTATTAATATATAGGCAGATTTTAGTCGACTATAAATCTAGCATTTAATCTTTATTTCAGTCCAAGAAAACAGAATTTGATTCGTCTAGTTTTAGTCAACAAAAACTGTCAACGTTTTAGTCTAGTTTTAGTCAGGACAATTATTTTACCCATATATATATATATATATATATTTTTAGCATCAGATGTTGAACATTTTGGATCTAAAACAATTTCACATAAAATGCCCTCATCTTTTTGATGAAAAACCAAATTCACACACAATTACAGTATGTTAACAGGTGGCTACTATGGCTCCATGCTATGAGCTAGTAAGTTAGCTTTCTTCAGTTAGCGGTCGGATTAACATTATTGTTGGAACGTTTTGGCTGTTGGGTTAATGTTACGTTAACTTAGAACTATAATTATTATTATTATGATTATTATTTTTTAACCTTTCACCGTGAATCCACCTCCTGTCTGTCCCATGACAGTGCCCCCCCCCCCCCCCTTCAAATCTTTAGCTAGCGCGCGTTGCGCCGTTGTCTCGGCCAACAGAGCCGGTGTCCGCCCCGCGCCCACCAACGCTGCGTCCAGATCCCAAACCTGTTCACAAGGTTCCCGCCGCGTTATCGCTTACCGACTCATTGGCACGACACCTCGTCGCACACGCGCTACATTAGCATTCACGACTTGTTTGCGTGTCACAGCGCCGCATTGTGTCAACGCCGCACGCGTGCTATTTGGCGCCATCGCGTTGCTCGCCGGATCAAAAAGGAATCTATGAGCTGTGAAATCGCTCGCCGTGCGCGATGATGAGAACGTCTCGCGCGCCGTTTTGCTCGCACCAAATGGGTGATAGCAGGAGTTTGGAGGGGAAAACGTGGGACGGTTCTGGTTGGGAATGTTGCTGAACTTTATAATATAAACAACATACAATGCTTGTAATAGTGATCGACCGATATTTTCAAGGCCGATACAGATACCGATTATGAGTCGTCAAGGAGACCGATATTTCAAGCCAATATTCATTTTCAGTAAAAGAGAAAATATTATCGTCCCAAAATTTTTTTATGTTTTAATCTTAAACATACAAAGAATTGACAGGTTTGTTTAAAAAAAAAAAAAAAATTGCAGGGAGCTTCCAGAGTCATCAGCATGTGTTACACTAAGTTAAAAACTAAGCAAGTAAATAGTTACTACAGATAAGATTTTCCTTTTTAACCTAATATATATATATATATATATAATATATATATAATATATATATATATAATATATATATTTATATATATATGTATATAATATATATATATATTTATATATATATATATTTATATATATATATATTTATATATATATATATATATATATATTTATATATATATATATATATATATATATATATATATATATATATAATTTCCTGTACCTCAAATGTATGCGAATGCGGCTAATTTGTTTTTTTCGCCAGGGTTTGTAAAAGATTTCAAAAGATCTTTGCAGACAGTAAAAAATAGTCTGAAAATATTCTAAGTGGTTTTGTGAAAAGGAAAAACGTACAAATCCTGATGAAAACCCTAAATTTAGCTACGTTCGCAAGCATTCACCGCTCCGTGCGATACCAGCTTTATCGGCCTTTAGATGCGTAAAAAAGGCAGATGCCGATATGTGTCAAAATGCCAAATACCGTCACCGATAATCGGCCCGGCGGATAATCTTGTCTATCACTAGGTTGTAACGTAACAATGAATACAATATATATACTCGGCAGTCGTGTCGCTCTCCTACTTCAAACCTTCTCTGCGTTCTTCTCGGCATTTCGTTCATTTCAGGACTAAATTCTCACCAGCCCGATTTTCGCATCCCGCCGTCACCGTCCGTCTGTTTGCGACTTGTGGCCGCGTTGACGCCGAGCGACGCTCTGACACGCGTCGCTCGGCATCGCGCGCGCGTGCGGCCCGTGTCAAACGGAATGAATGCGCCAGCCGGCGCTTTGCAAATGCGACTTTTTATTGCCTATTTTCTGGCTCCCGCTGCAGATAATGCAAGCGATGAATAAAACATTTGCCAATAAGCATATATATGGATTTAAATATTACAGCATGAATATGCCTCAGATCCCTCTTAAGATTCCCCCGCTTTCACTTTTTACCCATTATTCTGTAACCACGAGCCGTTATCACTTTATAACGTCAACCCCCCCCCCCCCCCCCCATTTCACCTGTTCTGCTATCTGCAAGGAGGCCAAATTTGCCGGCTACTTTTCCGCAGCGCGAGCTCCAGGGTAGACAAATTGCTCCGACACCAACCAGGAGGAAGCCACTGACCCTCAAATTGGGAATTTTGGGGCCCTCCAAACGCTCTTGACAGCTTCGATCATCCGGGAAGAGAAAACCGGCGGGAGGATTTTCCGCCTATTTGCGTGGATAACGAAAAAAGCCCTCGCTGGCTTTTTCTGCCTGGTGACCACAGTTGGGCGCTATGAGTTTTTTTTTTTTTTTTATGAGCCCGCTGACCACCTCTCTCTCTGTGGAGGACCAAAACTGCCAACATTAAAAATAGATAAATAAATAAAATAAAATAAAATTAAAATATTAATTAAAATAAAAACAGTATAAAAATATCATTCCAAAATTAAATGAAAAAAATAAATATAAATGGAAATAACATTTTTTTTAATATATCTCTAAATAAATAAATGCAAAACTAAAAAAATACTCAAAAAATATTTAGTTATAGTTATTTCCATTTATATTAAATTTTTTGTTTTTAATTTTTGAATTATATTTTTATATCCATTTTTATTTTCACTTTTATTCATTTATTTCGGCATTTCTTTCTTTCTAATTTTGACCGTTTTGCTCCTCCATACCTCTCACCTCTCCCTGCTGCTGTAAAAATAAATTGGGCGGTTGAGTAACATGCAAACAGATTGTCACCTCATTTGAGCGGTTCCCGCGCCATGTCAGTTTTTCCGTATGAAAATATTGCAACTTTGAATGCCGAGATGTGAAGCGACGCACCGGCGGGAAGAGGACGAGTCGCCTCCATCTCGCCGAGCTCCCGCTGCGTGCGGCGGACGGGGAAAGACGGAAATTGCGATTTGCCCAAGACCAGATGATGTGAAAAAGAATGAAATTTGAATTTGCTTGGCTAGCGCGCTCGGCCGAATGCAAAAGCGGCATTTTGCATTTCCTCCTAAGGCGAGATTCACGTGACACGTTTTATTAGCAGTTTCAAAATGTTAGCATCATTGTACTTTTTATTTCTTTTATTTTTCTTTTCTATTGTTGTAATGTTAACCTACGAGAAAGCTGTTTCTGTTCAAATATGCCATATTCTTCCACTTTATTATTATTGATCATATCTTACACCCCGGAGTGTAAATATCGGCCGAGAGATTGCGGAGAAGATTCTCAAGTTGTCGATGCGGGGCGGAAAAATGCGAGGTCACTATTGATTAGCACACGCCGCCTTCGCTCTCGCCTCGTGTCATTGCCAGGCTTTGACCGCTATTTTTTATTTTTTTTTGCGAGTGCCGACCGATCGATAAGAAAGGCCGCTTTGTGCGAACCTCAGCGGCACACCGGGCCTCCCCCTGCGGGGCCCGCGTAGGTCGCGCCGAAGCTCCTGCCGAAAGGTCGAAGCAACCAGTGGAATCAATGGAGCGGGAAATGTCAACTAAGATGGCCGCCAGTGGACACCTACTAGGCTACAAATACTAGCTTGACTCAAGAGATTTTTTATTTTTTATATTTTTTTCTGGAGAGCTCAGTATTGTTCATTCGATTTGACATGTCATCATTGCTCTCCTTTTTTTATTTATATATATATATATATATATATATATATATATATATTTTTTTAAATATTTTTTTTATTTATTTATTTTTTTTTAATTTTTTTTAAGAGATTATTTTTTAGCCTTGTATTGTAAGCCACAATTTGAGTTGTGAGCAATTTTCGGATTTGCAGGTAAAGTTAGGGGAAATAATTAGGGAATTGTGATGCCCTGGTATGTGGGCAAGGAGAGCCAGAATGATTGGTTTATCAAATCAAAATGCAAAATGAGAACACTGAAGGAGCTGCAGGCAGACGATCACACTGAAATCACTGGACTAGCCGACTCCACTTCCATATGCCACTTACTAGGCCACGCCCATAAAGGCACGCATCTAAACACAAATACTACAGTATGTACACTTAATAAAGCAGTTTATTAACCTTGTCTTTTTGTTTGTCTTCACCACAAAAGCAGAGCTTGAACAGATGAATATTTATTATGAATGTACAAGGAAATGAGTTACAAGCTTGGTCTCCTTACAAGTCAAGGCACGGCTGCAGTTAAGTATTTGTTGAGTGCCTTGTTGTTGGCATTGTTTTTCTCTGATGCGTCAACAAAGTTACAACTTGGCCCTTCTCATCGTCTGAATAATTACAGAATGTTTTGGCGTGTACTGTTAATCTCTTTTTTTTTGTGGGGGGGGGGGGGTGACTTGGCAAGCCAATGAGGTGATTAATTACCAAACGGTCTCATTCTAATCCTTTTGAAATGAGGAATAATCCTGGTAAGCGCACTTTTATATGAAACCCATTTTGTTTCTCTTTATTGGAGCTTAAATAAAATGAATTTAGCCTAATTCATTAGGGTTGGTATAATGTGGGGCTATCAGACATAAATGCTAACTAGCTTGAGAAGCTAACTACTTTGCATAGTCACAAAGCGAGCCTAACCGCATAAGATAGTTTCTACTAGTAACATCTTTAGGAAATGACATTTTAGCCTTTTTTCATCTTAATATTGAGACGACATCATATGGATAAAATAATGGATGGATGCTAAGCTAGTTGGTGGCTAAGAACTACTTTGAAGAGAGAGAGTCACATGGTTGGATCTTAAGTCACTTAAGATAAGATGTCGACTAAGAACTACTACTAGCAAAATAGTATCACAACAGAACTAGTTAGGTATAAGTAGGTTATAGTTGTAGTCTAATAACTTGCTTGATGAGCTAGAAAGATGGCTAGCTACTTCATAGACGGATAAATAACTAATACTTGTGCTATCAAAATAATAGCAATTCTCAATTTATTAGTTCGCAGAAATAGCTCATTGGAACGATGGAAACGACATACATGCTAACTAGCCGGCTAGCTGAGACTATCGTTGAAAAAAGAAGCTTAAAAAAAGTGCTTTGTGGGAACAGATTTTGTATTCGTACTATCTGAGCTCTAGCTAGCTGAGGAAATTGCTTGACGAGCTAACTAGCGCGCTTGGATGAATGTTACATAGCTTTATCAGCGTTCGTACTATCTGAGCTAGCTAGCTGAGGAAATTGCTTGACGAGCTAACTAGCGCGCTTGGATGAATGCTACATAGCTTTATCAGCGTTCGTACTATCTGAGCTAGCTAGCTGAGAAAATTGCTTGACGAGCTAACTAGCGCGCTTGGATGAATGCTACATAGCTTTATCAGCGTTCGTACTATCTGAGCTAGCTAGCTGAGAAAATTGCTTGACGAGCTAACTAGCGCGCTTAGATGAATGCTACATAGCTTTATCAGCGTTCGTACTATCTGAGCTAGCTAGCTGAGGAAATTGCTTGACGAGCTAACTAGCGCGCTTGGATGAATGTTACATAGCTTTATCAGCGTTCGTACTATCTGAGCTAGCTAGGTGAGAAAATTGCTTGACGAGCTAACTAGCGTGCTTAGATGAATGCTACATAGCTTTATCAGCGTTCGGACTATCTGAGCTAGCTAGCTGAGGAAATTGCTTGACGAGCTAACTAGCGCTCTTGGATGAATGTTACATAGCTTTATCAGCGTTCGTACTATCTGAGCTAGCTAGCTGAGGAAATTGCTTGACAAGCTAACTAGCGCTCTTGGATGAATGTTACATAGCTTTATCAGCGTTCGTACTATCTGAGCTAGCTAGCTGAGGAAATTGCTTGACGAGCTAACTAGCGCGCTTGGATGAATGCTACATAGCTTTATCAGCGTTCGTACTATCTGAGCTAGCTAGCTGAGGAAATTGCTTGACGAGCTAACTAGCGCGCTTGGATGAATGCTACATAGCTTTATCAGCGTTCGTACTATCTGAGCTAGCTAGCTGAGAAAATTGCTTGACGAGCTAACTAGCGCGCTTAGATGAATGCTACATAGCTTTATCAGCGTTCGTACTATCTGAGCTAGCTAGCTGAGAAAATTGCTTGACGAGCTAACTAGCGTGCTTGGATGAATGTTACATAGCTTTATCAGCGTTCGTACTATCTGAGCTAGCTAGGTGAGGAAATTGCTTGACGAGCTAACTAGCGCGCTTGAATGAATGTTACATAGCTTTATTAGCGCTGAGATGTGATTTGTACCGCGAGTTTCGTAGTTCATGTGTATCGAAAGCTCTGCATATTAGCTTGTGGCACAGCTATACAAGCGTACCTAATAAAGTGTCCGGTGGTGTTCTCTATATATGAGGACGAGAGCGGTGCAGCGCGCGGGGACCCTCAGCGCACCCGCGGCTCAGGTGTTGTTGAGAGCGATAACAGGTGATTACGGACACATCGACAACCTGCAGCCGCCCGGGAACCCAATCCGGGTCCGGGTGCCGCTCACTCGCATCGATCGCCGGCACCAGGCCTCCTCGCGCTCATTAGCTGGATTACTCGCCGCGCCGCAGGGGGCACCCGGCTGGCGGATTGCGTCGGTGGTGTGTTGTTGTTTTTTTTTTCACGACGCCGAGGAGCACCTCTGGGCAGATTAGCGTGAAAATTCTGTTTAGCAGTCTCGCTGCCAGCTGGTTAAGTGCAGTGCAAATGAGAGCGGCGGCTGCGAGAGTCTTTGCCCGAGGACGTCTTGTGTAGCGGCAAGACAAATAAAAACACAAGTGCTGTTATTTTTTCGGATAGAACGAGCGAATGCACTACCTCAAAATGATCCGGTTTCTCTACTTTGGGGAAAAAAAGCAACTTCCATCTTTTCTTGCCTCTTCCATCGTTTCATCTTCTTGTCAGTTGACTTGACCAAAGTATGCTAATTTTTGAGGCGCCCGTAACTCCTTCCTATTCGCTATCATTTGATTTGCTCCTAATTGCGACGCATCGGGCATCGTCGAGGTAAACACGGGTCATCATCCAGCACTTAAATCGATCTTGTTTCTCGGAACAACTCAGGCGAGTTTTTATAAGATTAAATTTTTGCCTCAAGCGCTTGAAGAAAACCCAAGGTTTCATTCCGGTGGTTCAAGGTTCACACGGTTTCGCAACTTGACCTCGCACCCACACGCGACGTCTTGTGGGATCGCGCCTAAAAGAAGGCCTGCGGTTGTGGATAAAGAAGATCACTTTATGAGAGGCTTCAAATTTTTTTGGGTGGAAATAAAGCGACTCGTCCCCGTGTCCTCGTCCTCGCACCGTAAATAGCATCCAGTATTGCCAGGTTGAGTCGGACGACACGGCAAGCGAGGCGGGATGCGCCGGCAAACGGGATGTGATTCATGTGTTTTTCAGCCGGTAATTTTGGTCCGTTTATGACAGCTTGTGTCGCGGTCAAATCAACAACGTCAAGAGAAATCCCAGGATTTACAATATTATATATTTATTTTATTTTTTTTTCTCTTCTCTGTATGCGTCTTCATAGCAACGTTATAACAAACAAAAAACATTCTGATGTCCTCTCATCAGGCCTCTTCCAAATGTGGATAAGAATACGATACTTGCTGTTTCTGGGGTTGGTGAAGGATTCTGGTTTTTGGTCGGTGCTCGATTCCTTTCTTTTCTTTGGTCCTTCCTCTGGTCTCCTGACGGCCTCACGGCTTTGGCTGGGTGTTCGGTTTTAGGTGAACGATATGGGATTTTTTTTTTATAGGTTTTAGGTGAACTAATGAATACACACTCACACGTACAAAACATACAAAATAAAAATTAATTTAAAAAAATTATATAGAAAAAAAAAACAAAACAGAGAGCAATTATATGTCAAATCGGTAAAATTACTGAATGAACAATACTGAGCTGTCCAGAAGAAAAAAAGAGGAAAAAATAAATAAAAATACGATACTTACTGTTTCTGGGGTTGGTGAAGGATTCTGGTGTTTGGTCGGTGCTCGATTTGACATTCCTTTCTTTTCTTTGGTCCTTCCTCTGGTCTCTTGTTCGGTTTTAGGTGAACGGTATGGGATTTTTTTAATAGGTTTCAGGTGAACTAATGAATACACACTCACACGTACAAAACATACAAAATAAAAATTAATTTAAAAAAATTATATATTAAAACAGAGAGCAATGATATGTCAAATCAGTAAAATTACCGAATGAACAATACTGAGCTCTCCAGAAGAAAAAAAGAGGAAAAAATAAATAAAAATACGATACTTACTGTAAATCTACCAGATTGGAAATACGCCGACAATGCGAATTCAACTTCCTCAAAATAGGCCGGAAGGCGGCACGCATTGATTCCAAGCGCGCGGATAGCAAGTACAAGCCAGACGTTCTCATGTTGAATAAAAATTTGCAGCAACGTTCTCATGTTGACGTCGCCCTCGAGGGAAAAGTCGTCAGGAAGAGAAGAAGGGAGCGCCGGCGTCCTTTTGCATCTCAGGTGTTCACGCATGTGATCACAAAGCGTTGCCAAGGCAGCGTTCGCAAGCGCTGTTGAAAAGTAGCTCCGTCGCATCCCCCCCCCCCCCCCCCCCCCCCCGAGACGTTCCTCACAAGCGTCGCCGATCACTTCGCCGCGTTTCTCAACAAACGTCTGACATTTGCACTTTTGTCAAAAACGCTACCTTTGACTTTCACTTTGAGTCTGAGGGGGCACCGGCGAGGGGGCTGACGTGCGGAAGAAGGCGACCTCCAAAAATAGCCTGCTTATTTCCGTACCTGCCGTTAAGAGCCCGCCTTCATGTTTTTCCCTCCGCGGTTAGCATGAAACGCGCCGCGGTCTCGCCTGTGACAGCAAACGCATTTGAAAGTCAATCTGACAAATGTCGCAGCGTCTCGTCGGGAGAGATGAACGCAGCGGTCGGCCCCGTGGCGTCCTCTTCCTGTCCAAGCGGCGTCGCTTCCTTTTTTTAGAGGTGCGAACGTGTCACTCAAACGCAGAACTGTAGCTCGGAACCCACTTAGGGACTTTTCTCGCTTTGGAGCACTTGAGTACACTCAAAAGTTTCATTGGCTCTTCTTTTGACCCGTGTCATTCATCGAGGCAAAGGATATTTGTCGCCGTTTCCCCCGATACCAACCATTAAAGGCAAGAGAGTCCGAACTTGTCTCTGTAAACGCTGTCAAAACAATGCAGTGCCATTTCTGCAGAAATTGCGCGGGAATGCTAAGATTTGAATGCTTGTGCTTCAATCATTTCAGGGAAATTCGAATCCATTTCCCTGATTTGATCGTCAGTTGATAGCAATACAGCCATAGATATATTTGGTGGGATTCAAACCTGCAACCTCCTGGTTACTGGACAGTTCCACAATTAGGACTTTTGCAGCTTCTTCAAAAGCCACATAAAAATAAAAATATTTTGGTAGCAGGTAGAAATGTCGGCACTTCCCCATCAAAGACACCGAAGTGTTCCCTTCAATGTGTCCCGGGTCCCACCCGAAGTACCACCTCATTAACTCTTTGACTGCCAGACGTTTTCAGAAACGGGACGTCGCCAGTGCCAGCCGATTTAAGCATTTTGACTGATCTTTCAAGGTCCACAGAAAATTATGTGTTTTGACTATGGAAACACACATACTACCAAATGAAAGATTGGACTCTCATCTTTCATCAGAAAAAAAAGTTTGTTTCTACCTTATTCCGTTTTTCAGTAATCAACAATAGAAAATGCTTAGTTTCACCTCTGTTTTGAAACAAACGTCTTTTAACGTCTTTGGCACTCCTCCATAGGATTTTACAAAACGTTATTTAACGTTTTTGGCAGTCAAAGAGTTAATCATGTATTAATGCAGATTAATCACATTATTAAGTGTCAGGGGAAAAAATAGCACATAACGTGCTCTTCAAATTTGGCGGGCAAATTTTTTTTGATTAAAAAGTCCTTTTAATTAAGTGATTAATTGCTATTAATCAAAATTCTAAGATGTGATTCATCTAATTTAAAAATAATAATTGTTTGAGAGCTCTAATTATTTTGAACCACACACCCCAAAAAATAAATAATAATAATTTAGTTTTGGAAATGGAACAGATTAATCACACTTCCATTCATTTCAATGGGAAACATTACCTCGATTTCTGTCGGTCATTTTTCTACCTTATTCCGTTTTTCAGTAATCAACAATAGAAAATGATTAGTTTCACCTCTGTTTTGAAACAAACGTCTTTTAACGTCTTTGGCACCCCTCCATAGGATTTTACTAAACGTTATTTAACGTTTTTGGCAGTCAAAGAGTTAAAGCCCCTTGGGCCACCCGAACCCACTTAATCGTCTCCTCCCCCCCCGGATGAAGGAAATCTTTTCCGGCCAGCCGACGCGCACCCGCGTCCGCTATCTCGTCCCTTTTGGCCGCTACGGTGAACTTGTGACCTTTAGACGAGGGTCGCAATGTAGTCGGACCGCAAACCTCGAGGACTTCTGCTGCCCGGCTCGACATTCCTGGCGTTCCTCCCGAGGCGCGCAGGTGGCTTCCGAGATATACGCCTCGATACTCCCTTCTCAGTGAGTTCACTAAATCGTTCTCAAACTTTTAAGGTCCGTTTCCTCATAATACTCCAAATTCCGAAGTAGCGCCTTCTTCTTCTCATCTTCCGGGCTCGCTGTTTAGCATAACTAGCATACGCACGCCGAAATGCCAAGGGACGTTTCAACCTAAATATTCATGACCTGTTTAATAGGAAATCATTCGTCTGAGTTAAATATGTATCTTTTTTTTTTTTTTTTTAGAACGACTTAGCAACCACACAGCTGCTTAATCTCGTCTTCCGAGTCGCCACCCACCGCTCGAGATGATCAGTGATAACTTTGCTTCAATTCGGCCTCGCTGCTACACAATTAGTGCTTTCCAGTTTTTTTTTATTTTTTATTTTTTATTTTTATTTTTATTTTTATTTTTATTTTTATTTTTATTTTTATTTTTATTTTTATTTTTATTTTTATTTTTATTTTTTATTTTTATTTTTATTTTTATTTTTATTTTTATTTTATTTTTTATTTTTTATTTTATTTTTTATTTTATTTTTTATATTTTTTATATTTTTTATTTTTTATTTTTTATTTTTTATTTTTTATTTTTATTATTATTATTTTTTCATTAAAAATTTTTTGGGGAATTCTTTTATTTGTATTTTTTTATTTTTATTTTTCTGGAGCTTTTCACAGTTGTTTTGGTAGCGAAACGAGAGTTTTATGGTCAGGCAAAGTTTAGGCTCAAGTCCTGGTTAAGTTTGGAGAAATGTGACTCTTGCCTCTTTAACTCTTTGACTGCCAAAAAAACGTTAAATAACGTTTAGTAAAACCCTATGGATGAGTGCCAAAGACGTCAAAAGACGTTTTTTTTTTCAAAACAGAGGCGAAACTAACCATTTTCTATTGTTGATTACTGAAAAACGGAATAAGGTAGAAACAAACTTTTTTTTTTTGATGAAAGATGAGAGTCCAATCTTTCATTTGGTAGTATGTGTGTTTCCATAGTCCAAACACATCATTTTCTGTGGACCTTGAAAGATCAGTCAAAAATGCTTAAATCGGCTGGCACCCACGGCAATCCCTTTTCTGAAAACGTCTGGCAGTCAAAGAGTTAAGGCCGTCTTCACTCCTTGAGCCAAGAATTTTTTTCTTGGCCAAAACTTGCTTGACCTTTTCACATGAGTGAACTTTTCTTTCCCCCGCCGATGATGAGGAGGCGGGCCTTTAAACACCAGCCAATCCGAGGCATCTGCGATTCATTCCAACGTGGAAAATGAAATCCTCCTGCAGGACACGGCGGACGCTAAGAATAGAGTGAAATGTATACTTTATGTTCTGGGATTTTTAACGAGGGGAGTAGGAGGCGTTTTTTAGGATTCCGGAGTAGTCGCTAATTTTCCTTTCCCACGTAAGACGCACATTGAAGTCGAGAACATCTCGAACGTTTGCCGGCCCGAGTTCACGGTCGCAATAATAAGCAGCAAGTTAAGGCAGGATCACCAGCACGGCTTCTAAAATGAAAAAAAAAAAAATGGCCACTCTGGGGAACAGGAAGCACATTTCCCCCAAGACAAAAGTGTTTGTTTACACCTCCTTCCCACCAGCCATCATCCGATTTCCTCCTCATGACGACGCACGCCAGAGGGCATCTTCGACGTAAACACGGGTTCGTCATCCAGCAATTAAATTTCTCTCCTTTTCTCGGAAACAACTCGGGCCGCGCTTTTTTTTTTTAGCCGATTAAATCCTTTTTGCCTGGTAGCGCATGAAGGAAAAAAAAAACCCGGGTTTTCATTCCGGAGGTTCAAGGGTTCGCACGGTTTTCCGAGTTGACCTCGCGCCCGCCCACAACGTCTTGCGCGGGGGGATCGCGATTAAAAAAGAATGCCTGCGGCGGTGAATCGAGAAGGCGAAGTTTTAAGGCTTCAAATCGGTTGGTGGAAATCGAACCGCTTCTTCCCGTGTCCTCTGTAAATGTTATTGGACGTCGCAAGGTTCAATGGGACGAGGCCAGAGATGTTGTGACCAAAATCTACTTATAAACGCTCTGTAACATATCCGTCACGATAAACCGGGTTCCGTCTTCCACATTCCCAGCCGGACTTTTTTGCCCGCTTCTGCATTCGAAGCACGCAAAGCTCGGCTGTAAAAGTGACGCTTGTCACAAAGCGGGCCGACTTTCCTCCCGGGTGCGACGCGTGACAGCGACCCTCTCTTCTCGTCTGCCCTTTTCTTGCCGCGAGCGTCGCCGCCACGCTAGCAATTTCCCGGATATTTGATGTCAGGCGCTAAAGCTACCCCCCCCCCCCCCCCGCCGCTCGCTTTGCCGCTTTTATCCCCGGCGACAATCGTTTCACCCTCGTACCCGCCGTCCCGGTCGTGCGGGACGTTGGCAGCTAGCGACGTAGCGGCCTGATTTGCGTCTGCTTTCATTAAGAACTTGGCTTTCGCCGACATTTAGGAACGACACGATGTCACACTGATAACGTCTCTTGGGGTGACGCAAAATAAACGCTTCGATATTCTTCATTAAAACACATTGACGTTGACCGCGACGCGTGGGAATTGTGATTTTTTTTTTTTTTTCTTCTTCAGGAGTCTTTAATTTAGAATTGGATTGTAGCCAAGGCGGAAAAAACTAAATGCAGGAGCAAGTTATCGATTGAGGCTGTTTTAATTGGCTGGCTTGGCCTGGTCATATTAGCTGTCGTAGCATTTGCAGGTGGAGTCAAAATGTTTTTCTTTTTTTTTTTCTGGAGAGCTCGGTATTGTTCATTCGGTAATTTTACCGATTTGACATGTCATCATCATTGCTCTCCTTTTTTTTTTTTAACTCTTTGACTGCCAAAAACGTTAAATAACGTTAAGTAAAATCCTATGGAGGAGTGCCAAAGACGTTAAAAGACGTTTGTTTCAAAACAGAGGTGAAACTAAGCATTTTCTATTGTTGATTACTGAAAAACGGAATAAGGTAGAAACAAACTTTTTTTTTCTCATGAAAGATGAGAGTCTAATCTTTCATTTGGTAGTATGTGTGTTTCCATAGTCCAAACACAACATTTTCAGTGGACCTTTGAAAGATCAGTCAAAATGCTTAAATCGGCTGGCACCCACGGCATCCCTTTTCTGAAAACGTCTGGCAGTCAAAGAGTTAATATATTTATTATTTCAGTATTAAAATGCTTGTAATACTGACGGAAGTTCCAAGTAAGCAACGCATGCCAATTGCCATGTTTTTGTATTCTATCTACTGTTAAAAAAAAAAGTTCCAACGCTAACTAGCGTATGTTGGGCTAATCTTTGAACACTCGCGCAAAAAACGCTGACAGAACTTGACTTTACTACCCGAGTTTCTCAAATATGACAAATAATTACGCACCGTATAGCGTAAAAAAAAAAGCTTTCTGACCGATGAGCCTTAGGCAAAAAGAAAACGTCAAAAATCAAATTATCCGTAGTACTTTTCGTTTTAGATCATAATAAAAACAAAGCGGAACTCAGCTTTGTGGCTGTGTTTTCTTTGAGGCTCCGTGTCGGACTGCCTTTATCTGTCTGGGTGATTTTCGAGTATCCCGGGGCGGCAGGACACTTCATTCCCCGAACTCCATAAACCGCCAGAGAGCGCTAACGACAACGTACACTCCTCGCAGAGTCGTCCTCAGCTTTTGAGCCGACATTTCTTTTATGATTACGACGGGCTTCCTTTCTTCATTAATGGAAGGACTTTCCAAAATGTCCAAGGTCAGGACACGGAGTTGGCATTCGATCGAGTTGAATGGCTTCGAAATGCCAGCCAACGCAATTTTACAGCTCAAATATCGCACTGTAACATGAGCAGTCGCTCTCTATCAAAGTTATCCGGGCAATTGTGAGAGACGAAGGCTGATTAATGGACCTCATCATTGGCCAGAAACGCTTGTTGGCTTTGAAGAGAGAGATTTTTGCTCATTAGGCTCATGCGCTCATCGTTGGCTGTGAAACGTTCTCTGAATGTCAAGCATTGGAACACCAGCACACACCTATTCTGTTAAAGTGCTAAAAATTTGCTTTTTATCTCGCTCAAACCCAAAAACGTATAAATACGTTTTTTTAAATACTTTGTCCTTCACTACCAAAAAACGTATTTACACATTTTTTTTTGGTTAGTTTTTTTATGCTAAAGCATACAGAAGGCTTTGATACAGCTTCTGACATGAAGAGGTGGCTTAAAGCAAATGGTAGTCATTACAAAAAAACGGCCAGCAGGTGGCAGCAGAGTATAAGAGATCAGCCAGGGCCATGTTGCAACAAGCTCTTTTTGCCAGTGTTTTCAACAGGTTTGTGAATAATGATGAAACTTATACAAATATACTTTTTTCCTGATGAAAGAAGAGACTCTAATCTTTCTATTGGCGGGTTCCATGTTTTTATAGCAATAGAACACAATATTATGTGGGCTGGGCCTTGCAAAAGCAGATAAAATCCAGTAAGCCAGCCATGAGCGAAGGGGGTTGCTTCAGTGAAAATGGCTGGAAGTGAATGAGTTAAGGTGGTCCTAAAGCCATTTGCCTTCAATTGTGCTCTTTTGGGGTCTTAACTGTCCTTGTCAAGTTGACCCATGCATAGAAAAATTTGGATACAATTTTCCACCGGACGTTATTTTTGTTTTTTTGCGATTTTTCTTGTGTAATTACTATTGTAACGTATCGTAAATGTTAAACCTGTTAGTGTTGTGCTCGTTACAAAAAAAAGAGTAACTAGTCACAGTTACTAGTTACTTCATTTTAAAAGTAACTCAATTACTCTGATGATTACTTAAACAAAAAAGTAATGCATTACTATTAACTCTTTGACTGCCAAAAACGTTAAATAACGTTTAGTAAAATCCTAAGGAGGAGTGCCAAAGACGTTAAAAGACGTTTTTTCAAAACAGAGGTGAAACTAACCATTTTCTATTGTTGATTACTGAAAAACGGAATAAAGTAGAAACAAACTTTTTGTTCTGATGAAAGATGAGAGTCCAATCTTTCATTTGGTAGTATGTGTGTTTCCATAGTCCAAACACATAATTTTCTGTGGACCTTGAAAGATCAGTCAAAAACGCTTAAATCGGCTGGCACCCACGGCATCCCTTTTCTGAAAACGTCTGGCAGTCAAAGAGTTAAAAGTAAAAAAAAAAGTACTAAAGTAATGAGCGTATTTCCACGTCGAAAAACCGTGTGGTGATTTAGTTCTCCCACATTTGAATGATCTGTTCAGATGCTAAAAATGTCTTCGCATTACGAGAGCATCTTTCAAATCTTTTTTTTTTTTTTTTAAATAGAAAAGTGCAAGATAAATCCTTTTATTTTTCCTCATGAAATGAGCCCGGCTGTTGCATTTTTCTTCCTTTCGCTCGAGCGTCCGTTATTCATGATCATTCCTGGTTTCCCGAGCACGAGTTCTCCCCGCTGGGAAGCCTCGTGCCAAGGTGCGACCCGCTGCAGTGCAACTGGTGTGTCTGATTGAACATCACGCCGACGCCCACGCGTCAGCCGGCCGCGACCTTCGCTCTCGCTGATGATTGCCGCCCGCTGGCCCGGCGTGCACATGTAACAATTTGCCCATCAAAGCTTTTGGATCTTTTTTTTTTTAATTCATGTTGGCATGAATGATATATTGCTGATTTTTAAGATATCACTTTTTATGTTTTTACTTTTTTTGCAGCAAACAGGCATGTCCGAATTTCGAGAGCATATTAATAAGTCAGTCACGTCGACATATGAAGTTCATTGCGTTGGTTGCAGCGTGACTTTTTCACTCTCCTGCCGATGCCAAAATAACTGCGATTATCAACGCGGCGCGGCGGAGGAGTGCGGTGGGGGGAGGGGGCAATAAGGAGACAATGGCTTCTACCATTATCGCCATGGCAACACAAGCTGTTTTTTTTTTATTATTGCACTCGGAGAGCTGCGGCTCGTTCTTGTTAAGAGGACAGCCACTCCGATCGATTGCGTGGTTTGCAAAATGGTGCGAAAAATGCGGCGAGAGCCCGCATGAGATCTCGCGTCCGAGATGAGACCAGGCAAGATTTTCCATATCAACTCAATCCATCACTGAAAAAAAAAAAGCTTCGGGCTGTTTTCAATGCGGGGCGGCTTTATGACGCATTAGCGAAGCTTTGACCAGATTCACCTGCAAGAGGGCTTCGATTTTCAAGTACCCGTCGGGCCTCGCAGTGGCAAATGCTGTCAGGTGGAAGAAAAAAACAAAAACAGTATTTTGGCTTCATTTTTGCAGCTTATCCGTTCGTGGACGTCCAAATTCAAGATCATTCCCAGAAGCACACCTGATCATCTCGCACAAGACGCATTAAAATGTAACAGAAAATTCAAATGCAAATGAGATTTTCGGGATGTTTTCAACAATATCTTCTTTGACAAAATCTCCCAGTTGGTTTTCACAAATGTTTTTTTTTCGTGACCGTGACAACGCCAGGCCTCTTCTGGCCCATTGATGTTTTTGCTGCAAAGTCTTCCACTTGGCGAGCACGGAATGCTCGCCGAGTGGACGCCAGAAGAAGCCGTGCGGCCCGCATCGGTCCGCACGGCGGGATTGCGTCACCTCGCCCGTACAGATAATCCATTGGACTTGATTGAACCGGGTCGACCCCAAACAGCTGGCGAAATGCGGGATTGCATTTGAGTACCACCTAAAAAAAAAAATAAAATAAAAAAATTCTCTCCAAGTACCAACATTAAATTTCTTCAAAAACAAGGCAGAGGTATTTTATTATTTTTTTTGTGAGCCACTATAACATTATAATAAAATATAATTTAATATCATATATATAAATCCATAAAAAGATGATTCATTTATTGTATGTAAAAGTTAAAGGTGTCATGTTTATTTTCAGTCTTGTTTACTCCCTGTCATGCTTAGCTTCTGTTTTCCTTGTGTTTTCCCCTTGTCTTGTCATTTCCTGTTTTATTGTGAAAAGTCTGACTCCTCTCGTTTCAGGTCACTTGCCCTTCCTTGTTTGGTGTCTTTGTCAACCCTGATCCCTGATTGTTTCCACCTGTGTCCCCATTACCCTCATGTGTCATCCAATCAGTGCCCTCAGCCAGGTGTGTCTTGTTATGTCATTAGTGTTGGTGTATTTAGTCAGGTGTCTCCCCCCTGTCTGGTTCGGTTCATTGTTGCTGTTAGTTTTTCCTAAGTTGTTTCGCCATGTTTTGCTTCCATGTTTTGTTAGATCAGTTTTATTTTGTACTTTTGAAGATCCTTTTTTGAATAGAAATTAAATCCTTCTTGTGGACCACACCTCTGCCTCCTCGCTCTGCCTTCCCGCATCTGGGTCCTAAAGCCCCCCACTTACAGACAAAAGGGGGAAAAAAACGTTTAAGCCGTTGTAACATTAATACTTAAGTATCGGAATAAAAAAAACAAACATTGCTTAAATAATGATGGCATGAAAATGTATTGCACATCAAAGTTGAATCAGAGCAGAGCCACCTTTCACCCCAAGCCCGGGAAGACGCGGAGATTGATGCCAGCGTCTGCGGGAGGACGACTCCCTTCGCGTCGTAAATTAAAATCCAATCACGCCGTAACCAAACAGCGCATTAACATGAAATTTGTAAGCCGCTCTTCCATTACTCAACGTGATGAACGACGCCGGCGAACGACCCTCATTTGTCGCAGGCTCACGGCGCGGAAAGCACCTGGCGTGCCGATTACAATCGCCGCTAAAGATGAATTAGTGATTCGGCGTCGCGCGCGCATTCTTCTGGTAAATCGATTTTGCCCGAGTTTTTGCGGAAGCTTAACCAGCAATGTTTTTGGAACTTGCGACTGCCATGTTTAACAAAATGCGATTTCTAGTCAACTGTCGAGGAGCTCCGAATGCAACTTATCTTATTTGTCATTGTTTTTTCGATCAAAAATGTCAAGCATTACGTCATTTGACCAATTTGACTCGACTTCCTGCAGTCTTTTTTCCTAAAACAAATGAGCAAGTTTCAATGTTTCCTCAAGTTTTATAACAATTCGAATGACTCTGAATTTGACCTAAAAAATTCTTTGTTGTGAAATTTTAAATGACTGAATTTTGCTTTGAATTTTTTTTAACGTGTAATTGGAATGACCCAGAATTTGACCTCAACTCTAAATTTGACCTCAAGCTCCAAAGTTTGTGCAATTGGAATTTTACCTCATGCAATGTGTGTCCATCCGTCCGTCTTCTTCCGCTTATCCGGGGTCAGGTCGCGGGGGCAGCAGCTTTAGCGGGGAAGCCCAGACTTCCCTCTCCCCAGCCACTTCAGCCAGCTCCTCCGACGGGACCCCAAGGCGTTCCCAGGACAGCCGAGAGACATAGTCTCTCCAGCGTGTCCTGGGTCGTCCCCGGGGCCTCCCCGCCGGTAGCACATGCCCGGAACACCTCCCCAGGGAGGCGTCCAGGAGGCATCCGAACCAAATGCCCGAGCCACCTCAACTGGGTTCCTCACAATGTGTGCGTTTAAAAAAATAAAAATAAAATGTGATTAACTCTTTGACTGCCAGACATTTTCAGAAAAGGGATGCCGTGGGTGCCAGTCGATTTAAGCATTTTGACTGATCTTTCAAGGTCCACAGAAAATTAACTATGGAAACACACATACTACCAAATGAAAAATTGGACTCTCATCTTTCATCAGAAAAAAAAAGTTTGTTTCTACCTTATTCCGTTTTTCAGTAATCAACAATAGAAAATGGTTAGTTTCACCTCTGTTTGGAAACAAACGTCTTTTAACGTCTTTGGCACTCCTCCATAGGATTTTACTAAACGTTATTTAACGTTTTTGGCAGTCAAAGAGTTAATGGATGTTACTGGCACATTTATTTTCATTATTTTGGAGTCAATGTGGCACAAAATGAGCTCACACGGACCTGATGTGAATCGAAAAGCCAGTTTGCGTCTCACCTCGAAAAGTGAAATGCCGGCAGCTGAAGGAAGGCGTTTTCTCATTTCCTGTCAAAGTGCTCGTACCAAAGCACACTTGTCGCCATCAAAGTGCGTCGGCGGGCGACCAACAGGGGTCCATTTAACAGCCGGCACTCCAGTGCCATTTTTCTTGCACCCCCCCCCCCCCAAAAAAAAACTGCCCTTTGATTTGGCGCTTCGGAAAAATTTTGATGTCAAATATCTCCGAGGAAACTTGTCAAACGATGTCGATTTTGTGAGTGAGTTGAGGCTTTGTGCTGATCATTTGAAATGCTTCAATTACAAGATGATAAGCTTTGCGGAATGAATGTATTGTGTATAAAGTATATGTTTGCTTGACTGTTTGCTTCCCGTCGCTGCAGCCTACACGTGCATTCATATTCATGAGATGCTCGTGTTTTTTTTGGCCTCGGGTTCTCTTGTTTTGATCTATTCATACCACGCGTGTTTATATCTTACAATGTATGCATGAAATAACAATTGTGAATCGTGTCATGTTTGCTCTTCAACATATTGGTTAGCTATTAAAATATTTATATATTAATCGCTGGGTTTGTCTTTTGTGAACCTGAACTTGCCAGGAAACGGTTCTGCAGATGTGAAAATGGGGAAATGACCCAGCTGATGTTGGCATCGAACTTTTGCGGCTTTTGTTGTTATTCTTCTAATGAATGAAGATTCTTTTTGAGGGCCTCAACATGACCGAAAGCTTGCCAATTTTGGCAGAACCAAGTATGCTGGGGAAAAGTCTTGAATTTTAGTGGTCTGAAAAACCAGGCCCCAAAACTCACTTGGTAGTGCCTTCGGGAAAGTCTCAAGGACCCGTGTCAACAACAACAACAACAACTGTCAGCCATTTTGGTTGGAAGCAGACATTTTGGACGAATTCCAGGGCTGGTATGTTGAAGTCGAACTTTTATGAGGGAACTTGTCCAAATGGTCACTTGGAAGATTAATAAAAGGTTGAGTTCATTTAATTTTTTTCAATTCAGCTCTTGAACCCAATGTGACTTGGCACCTTGGTATTCAAGTGGACATGTCTATCATGACAGGAAGCATGAAAAAGTCTCAAAGACACATGCTTGAAATGAAAGAGGAAGGCGGCCATTTTGTGTCGAAGCAGACAATTGGATGCATTTCGGGGGTCTTGGAACTCATTGGATGAATTCCCAATCGGAAGCAAAAAAAACAAAAGTATCCTTGCCAGATGGAGGGATTCACCTTGAAAACCAACTTAAATGTCCCTTGTGTTTTGTTATTGTCAGATTATTTCATGTAACTTTTTAGAGTTGACTTTTCTAGTTGTTTTAAGCAAATGCAACTTTTTGTTGGTGCGTGCGTGCGTGCGTGGGCGTTTTTGTGACAGCCGTTTGTGGGCTGATTGAACATCAACAATCTCTTCAACACTTTGCCCGGGCCCATAGCTTTGCTTGGTTTTCGTGTATTTTTCCGAGCTATCCATATGAAATGCTTGAACTTTTTCTTTCCCGGGAGATGAGCAGGAAATCAGGAACAGTGCGTTCCACAAAAGAGAACACTTTAATTAGGCGTCTCTCAGATGTTTTTGCAGCAGATGACAGCTATTAACGCTGCTTTGTTGCTTTAATTGCAGGGACACGTCACAAGACGCCGTCTGCAGATCTCTTGACTTAGCTTGCCGGCAGTGTTCGTGCCAAAAGTAATCCCCAAAAGAAAGCCTTAAGGTGGAGCTGGAGGTGATAAACATTTGGGAATGTGCGTCTTAGGCATTGTCATTATTTGGTAAGATAAGTGGCAGGAACAGGTAACATAAAAAAAACAACAAAAATCAGCTTCTATTTAAAAAAATAATAATCTACAATTTCATGTCTGACTTAACTCATTCAAACCCCAAAACGTATAAATAAAATTTTAACACTTTGTCCTTCACTCCCAAAAACATATTTATATGTTTTTTTAATGCTAGAGCATACAGAAAGCTTTGATCCAGCTTTTGACCTAAAAGGGTGGCTTAAAACAATGGTAGTTATTACAAAAAAAAAACGGTGGCAGCAGAGTATAAGAGATCAACCAGGGCCATGTTGCAACAAGCTCTTTTTCAACAGGTCTGTGAATCATGATGAAACTTGGCTATATTCTAAGGCTAATTGCTGCAAAATGGAAACTGATACAAATATATTTTTTCCCCGACGAAAGAGGTTCCATGTTTTTATAGCAATATAACACAATATTCTGTGGAGCTTGCAAAATCAGTGAATGACTTAATTAAGCACAACGCAGGTGTCAGAATGTGCAGCCGAGGTTGCTGCTGTTGTTTTTCCAGACTTATGATTTGCTACAACCAGACTTATTTTATACAGAGCAAAATATTTTTGACTCCAGAGTGAGGAAATGCGCAAAAAAAAAACGTACACACTTGGTGTATTTATCAGTGCACTGTAGGCTGTTTATTTGCGTCTAACCTTGGTCCACTTTCCATTAAGCGCATGCGGAGATGATACTTTAGTAATTAGGAGCGCCGGGCAAGCTTCCAAAAAGGGAAAACGGTGTCAGAGCGGAACAGGCAGCAGTTGCCGCCGTCGAGTTATTCGGCGGCGCAGAAGCTGCAGGCTAACACTAATAGGAGGTTTGGCCGAGCAGTAAATTGGCCTTGTGATAAATGGCAGCATTTGTGGTTCTTGAACATTTTACCGCTCTCTTCTTTTTGTTTTTGTTTTACTGTACAGTCCAGTGACGTGCGGTCAGGATAAGCATCTGAAATGAACGTTGAAACCGTTTGGCTTTTTCTATTTATTTTAATTCTTTCTTTCATTTCATAAAGCCTACACTACCTATAGGTTTAAAAGTGACAACATTTGGTGATTTTCACAGCTCAATTAAAAATGACTCATTACTTGGTCTCGCCTGCAGGCAAAAATGCTGCAAAAATGATCCCCCTGAAGGCACACCGCTACTGTGCTTTCCCGTAGCGACGTGCGTTCGCGCATGCGTAGTCAGTTTCCCAGTAGAAAAGTCCTTTACGCAAACAGGCCGCTCGCTACGCAGCCTTTTTACGCCGCTGGATTATTCTTATGAGCGTACGTTCGCACAGTGCATTCGTGAATTCAAAACACACTTAGTGCACAGCAAAGCGGTAAGATGACGCCACGCTGGAGAATTTCAAACAATTTTCACGCCTTCCTTTTGATGGAAAACGTCAGCTTTTGAAGGATGGGGAGACCAACGCATTACCTACCGGGTCTTCAGCAAAGTAAGGGACAAAGAATTATTCGTACTTTGGTGCAAAAGGAAAGATTGGCGTTGTGAAGGTGCTTCGATTAACTGGCTGTTTCGCTTTGCGTGGTGTTTGGCTATTGCTATTGCTATTGCTATTGCTAGCTTGATTTTGTGAGGGGTTGGATTGTTTTACAGGGAGATATTCACTTTATTACATTCTTTCCGGACGTCCGGGCGGGTTTGAAATGGTCCGTTTTTCGTTGTGCGGCAAATGGTGCACTGCAACGTTTACTGTGGCTGGCAGACTGCGCATGATCTTTTGCTGAGTGGCAAGTGTTGAGGTGCCGCACCGGATGCAATGGGTACGAACCCCGCTCCAAGTTAAAAAAAAAAGATTGTGGAGCAAAAAATGTAAGACTTAAAAAGAGTAATGTTTTTTGTTCTACCCATACAGAGGAGGCAAATGTTAAACTAGTTGAATGTATGGCATCTTGTATCTGAGTATCAAGTATCTGGAGGTCCTCTTTTTTTGGAAATGAAAATATGGTCACCCTCGGATACGTCGTCCACTCGCCTGCCCACACACTCGTTTGTAATTGGTGTGCGCGTCCTCGAGCTCACTGCACGTCACTGCAAATCTTCCCCGAGGGTAGGACGGCCTGTTTTTTTCCCACTTTGTAAAATGGCTAACACGTTCCCAAATCGGCCCTCCGGGAACGCTTTGTTGGCCACTGGAGCTTTTACGGGGAATTGATCTGGGCCAGAAAAGTGCCACCGGCTCTTGGGTTTAAAATGGAATTTCCCCAGAATGCTCTGGGTGAAGCTTCCATTATTGAGGAGAGAGTGTGCTTCTTGTGCTTCTCTACAAGCACATGAAACATGAGCAACTAGTGTGACATTTTTCTCTCGGGTGCGATGCCGTGGAGAAGGTCGGACGCCATTAGAAGCCTTAATGTCTACTCTGCAGACAAACACAGTGCAGCTCAGCCTGTGGCTAGAGGATGTTGCAGCTGAGTTGAATCTCAATGTTAAAATATATGATTCACTGGTTGAACATTGCACAAAGGCGTTTAATTATTCATGAGCTATTTTCATCAATAATAATTGCTCTAATGACCCTTGTTTAGTGAAAGGCTTTTTTTCCCCTTCAGCGCTTCTGCAGACCTGCTCACAGTCAAAACAGTCACAGGGCTGGTTCAAACAAACTGTAACAAAATCTAGTCATCAGAAGCACATTGCTAGCATACTTGTCATTAGCATCAAAGCATTAGCCACTGTACACAGCCGTGGCTAATGCTATAGCCTGCAAATGCTGTAGTATGTCCTCATATGTTCACATCCACGTTACTCAACAAGATGGTTTGGAACTTAACCCTAAACAAGAGATTTCAAGTTGAACGGCTTCCTCTTTGTCGTGGAACTCAAACTAAATTAGCCATATTTTTGCCACGCCGCTACATGCTAATAGCCTTCTCCTTATGTCCTTTCCTGTCCGGCTGACGGCTCTTTGTTGTTGTTGTTGTTTTGGTCTTTCCTAATTAAAGTGCAACTTAACTGACTCTTGATTTGCTTTTGGAGAGCCGCTAACCTTTGCAGTCAAAGAGTAGATTTGAGTGAAGGCAGCGCGGTTTTGACATGCGCGCTTTAAATGGTCCAATCCTTCGCTTGACTGTAATTCGGTGGTGATTATCAGCCTAACACATCAAGGCGCTGAATAGGAAAAGAAGCCCTGAAGTCAATTTTCATCATCTCGCCAACTGCAGTTTGATGCGAGCAAACATTTGGTAAAGAGGTCAAGCAGTAAACAGCAGAAAAAAAGACTGGGAATCTTTTTTTTTTTTTTATATGCAACTTTTTAAAAACAATAAAATACATGTAAATAAAATAAAAATATATATTTTTTGTGAGTCTGTGGATGACAGGCATTGTTTGGATGAGGTTGTTGATTTGCAAACGACAGATGGGCCAAGCTGATGAGTGCTAAAAAAAAAACGGTAAATTGCCTGAGTTAACAAACACATCTTTAAAAATGTGTATTTAACCTTACAGTAGATTATCATTTACCGTTGTGCAATAACATCAACACAATTCCACTCTACAATCTTGTTCAATTGTAAATTTTATATGCTAAAAAAAAGAAGCAAATTTATTATATTGTCATTTGGGGGGGGTTGGCGACAGCCCCGTCTGAAATCTAGTTACACCCATCCAGCATTTTATTTGATATTCTAAAAAAAACAATTATTTTCTAAGAAAAAGTTAGGGCTTTTCTTTTCTTTTCTTTTCTTTTTTTTTAATCGGGTCAATTTGGCCTAGAACATAACAGGAGGCACCAAAAGCAGCTAGATGAGTGCAGTGGTATAAAATGAGTTAATTTCTTTCTAAGTGAGCAAGCTTATGAATTCAGCAGGAAATCAAATCACGATTCCCCCCCGTTGCCCTGTGAAGCGCGCTCCACGCTCTTCCCCTCCCGCATTGCCACGGGCGACCGTTCACACGTCAAAACATGGCAGAAAAGCTGCGGGCTTTGTGCGCGTGCGGCGGTTTGGTTATTGGCTGATTTCATCCCCGAGTTTCCGCATTTGGGGAAAAAAACAAACAAATCCGCTACTGGTCGTTAAAATCACCAAGCAAAAAGATATGATTTCACGGAGAAACGGCGAAGGTGGTTTCTCGCGGTGATAATCGTCGCCTGCGGGTTTCCGGCCCAGTCGACCTCAGAGTCACTCGAGCGCCGTAAAAAGGATTCCCCGACTATTATTTAAAGGTAGAATGACGTCATTTTTGATTCCGCGTGTTTTTAACGACCGGCATGTCGGTTATGGAAAAGTTCATTGGTATGTCAAGCGAGGGGAAATCCCGGTGCGCCGATCTGAAACGAATACTTGAATGTCCTGAGCAAACTTACATTAGCAAGCACTTGTAGCTGATACTTTGGGACATAAGCAACATCTGTCAACAATTATGTTTGTCATCACAAGGCAAGACAACAAAAATGGGGTCCTTGGCGAGGCAACCCGTGGGTCGTCGCCCAAGGTTATTCGGAAATCCAAAATGGAAGCGATTGTGACAACTTGATGTTTCGCAATATTCGCCATTGTCATCGTTGCTTATCCTGAAACAAAAAAACGCTTCGACTTGTGACTCATCGCACAAGGTTGCTTTGATGAATAAACAACAAAAGCAACCACGTATTTATTACAGCTGGCTAATTGCTCAAAGTTAGTGGAATAGAAATTGAGCAAAGCATGCTGCCGCGTGTGAGGCAGGGATTCCCAAACAAGGGGTGCACAAAGTCCCTCCAGCGGGTGCGCCGCATTAAACGCAAAATAAAAAGCTCAAATGTTAATTTGTGCGCCATAAAGTTTTATGTTCAACTGAAAATTGGACAATTTCCATTTGGAAAAAAAAGCTGTTTTAAAAGACTCTGTCAGCATCCCCAAGGGGGGTACGAATAATACAGGGTTTTAAAAGTGGCCTGCTCTAAGGCACGAGAGGAAGCTAAACAATTAGTTTTCTCCTGGCTCTCGCTCAGTCCGTTTAAAGGACAGGCATCGAAATCAAAGTGGCCTCATCCGGTCTAAATTTTGTTTCTGCGGTTTTAAGGTTTCAATGAAGCTCTCTCTGGTCCGCCCTGCAGGGGCCATGAGGGGCTACCGGTTAAACCCGAGACTTCCGTAGCTCTCGGTGTGTCTTCCAGACGACTGCACACTCCAAACAAAAAGACTCCAAAGTTTGGCGTTCAGAGCCGCCTCAGTTGGAATATCCGAACATCGCGGCCAAATTTGGCATCTCGGATTTTGGAGGCGGCCAATTGAGGCGTGCGTTTGTCAATCAACGCAGGAGAAAACGGTGCAGCGGCCGCGATTGATCGGGAGGTCCGTCTCATCTCAGACCTCTTGAGTTTTTTCCTCCCAGCGGAGTCACGGCTTATAAAGCGCCGTGAATCCCTTTAAATTGTTTTTCTCGGCACCATCAGAGAAGACGGTGCGAGGGGCTTCTCGGCCGTCACGTTTTAATAAGACGGATGAGACTGAAAGAGATGTGCGGGGGTGGGATTTGAGGGCCGCAGCGCCAGCCGGCTCCCTCGCCGGCTGACTGTGGGCCATATCGCAAATGAATCAATTGACTATTAGCGTCTGGAGACGGGCGCGAGAGGTATCCGTCTGCTGCTGAGGGATGCGCGGGTCCGAGATGCCGTCCTGTCCCGTCTCCTCGGGCGGCGAGAAGCTTTTGTTGTTAATGGCGCAATACGTCAAAGGCGGACGTTAAGTGTCAGCCGCCCGCCGCGCCCGCCGCTACTGCCCGTGTTTCATGGCTATTGCATCACTGGCGGGGGAAAAAAAAATACAATCTCAAGTGATCTGTTTGTGTGTCAGAACGGGACACAAACTCAAATGACTTTGCAGACGCAGCACGGTGTCACATTGATATCATACCCGGCTATCAATTGAGCTGTCTTTCTACGGTATCATATCTATCTTTTTAGAATCTGTCTAGAAACCCAACATCACTCCACAAAAGACGATTTGACACGGTTTTCAATTCGTGCATGTGGAATGATTCGATTCAATTTGACTCAGTGGGATTCGAAATCGATTGGATACGGTACGGCTCATTTTGAGAGGGTATGATTTTTTCTGAACTTGTCAGTACTATCAATTTGGCATTTACTTCTAAGATGCATCTCGGTCCAATAAAAGACGATTTGGTACCTCGATAGATTTTAAAATGGAACTGTTTAATTTGGTTGGATGCACTCGCATCTTTTAAACCGAAAAAGGATTTTCCGGTTCAAACCGTTTTTTTTCCCCCACCCCTAATTTATATGTTACCGTTGCTCTGTCTACCCTTAATTTACCAAGTGCCCACACTTAACCAACTCTAACATGAACTTATCTACCTTTCCCTTTCTTACCTACCTCTACTTACCCACAACTCACCTTAACTCACTTCTACATTATTACCCAACTTTACCTTAGCAACCTACCTCTACTTACCCACCTACCTTTACACGACTTGCCCTTACCATACAGTAGCTAACTTAGCTTAGCCATTCATTACCAAACATGACTTTACTTGTGCACCTTATTAACCTCTACCTTGACTATCCATCAATTCCTAGATTTATTTGACTATCTTTTCGATGCAACCACTTCCTTTTCTGTTGATCATTTTTTTTACATTCTGTTGAAATGAGTTGTACTTACGACCTAAAATATGGGACGGGCTGCTTCGTCAATCTTAACTTCCCCGGTCACATAATAAGTAACTTGGCTTCTATAGTCTTCCGCGGTGGTCTTGTTCGGTTTTGTCAGATTGACGGCGATGCCGCGATCCGACTTGGCATCAAATCACGAAACGAGCGCGCCCACCTGAGCGTTCCCCGTTGAGCTGATTCCGTTTATCTGCAAGGAGCGGAAGCATTTGTCAACAGACGCAGCCTGTCGCACCCGGCCGGCCGGCCGAGCGGGAAGATAAAGCGTTGGCCTCGGCAGCCTCGGCCCCGCCGACACCAGGTAGCAAATGGATGAACGCGAGCATCCCCGTTTCCATCTCACACTCGTGCATACTAAGTGCGATAAGAGAAATAGTCTTTGTGTGCATTTGCAGTCACGGAGGGAGACGGTTTTAAAAGTTAGGGCTGCAAACTTAATGCTTGTCTGAAGGTCCAGTCAGGCAACAGGAAACAATTCTATTTATTGCTCTGTTGTCGTTTTCTGCCTACTGTTTAAAGGTCTCTTTTATCAACCTAGTGACCAATCTACAGTGCCGACCTACGTTGACCTTAGCCACCAACCTTTCCCTAACTTGATTTACCTTCGGTGTTCTTGTGTATCAATGACTCCACTAATGTGCATTCCGTGCATTTATTCACAAAAATGATGAATGCACGTTGCTGTAACGGCCTTAAATGTCACGAACCACCTCCGGTGTAGTTTTTTTTTTTTTTTTACGCCCAAAAGTGCCCTTGAAAATCTCAATTTGGCAGCGAGGACGACGACAACACCAAACAACTTCTTCATTATTTGACGGAGGGAGCCGCGCCAAGAAGCCGACACATTTTTGGCTGTCATTGAAGAGAGCCAGCCATTTATTTATTACTGCGACGGCGGCGGCTCTTTTTCAGGCCACCGCGCGTCAACAAAACACTTGACACAGAAACGAGCTTCTCATTAGGAACAGACGGGATGCTTTTAACCCCCCCTTAAATGGTTAGTTGTTTGTTGCCATGATTCTTCCGAGTGGTTTTAACCACCACCTGATGGCTCGGAAAACACCCACTTGACATCAATAAAATGAGCCTTTGTTAGCTTTGTGCTAGTTTGAAGTTTTATTGCAAAACGCGTGTCAGAAAAACCTACTCACTAGTAGAGCCATCAAAAAGAATCTTGACAGTTTTAGTGCATAGACAAACTTTTTTGCCAAAGGACGACATTGGATTTTTAACTCATTTGCTCCCAAAAACGTATAAATACTTTCTATTTAAAATGTTTTAAGTGTCCCAAAGACATACTTAAACGTTTTTTAATGTTTTTCTGTATGCTAGAGTATACAGAAGGCTTTGATGCAGCCTCTGAACTGCAGAGAACGGGTGTAGCAATGGTAGTAATTACAATAACGAGCCAGCAGATGGCAGCAGGGCATAAGAGATCAACCAGGGCCATGTTGCAAACAAGCTCATTTACCCACAGTTCTAAACAGATTTGTGAATGATGATGAAATTTAGCGATATTCTAATACGAATTGCTGCAAAACGGAAACATGTTTTTATAGCAACAGAACACAATATTCTACGGGCCTTGCATAATCAGTCAAAATCCAGTAAAGCAGGGGTTTGGGGTAGGGTGTCAAATGTATGCATGCATTTCCCACCCCTGGTGATTAGAAATCGCTTGCCAGGGCACTTTTGACAGAAGTTGTTTTTTCGCGACATTAACGCCAGCGTCCTTCTTCCTGCTCCTCGGCCACGTAAACACAATCAAACTCTCGATAATATCAATAAGGTCTCCCACTGAAAATACAATTTCAAGGTCTGTTTGACGCATAGCGAAGCAATGACGCGTTGTAATTTAAAAGATAACACACTTTGGGCTATTTTTCATTGCTTCTGGAGGACAAGCCTCGATAATTCAGATGCATGCAGGGACAATTTTCGTGCCGTTCGTTTTTGCAGTTAACAGCTAGCTTGGAATAATTTACCATCAAGTATTATGCAAGAATTGGATGTGGCTACCTAGCGAGCTACCACTTCTGAGTAAGCCTTAGCTTGTATATTGTAAAAGGTACACACATAATGACAGAAAACTGCTAGTTAGTTCAACATTAGCCAGACAAGTAAAGATGTTGTTAGCTTGCTAGTTGCTAACAATTAGCATCATGGAAATGGCAAATATTTCTTTTTAATCCTTTACAAAAAATGACATCTTACTGCAGATTGCTGTGAAACTCTTCTTCACATGTGTGTCTTTGTCTGTATTATACTGCCCCCAGGTGGCCAAGTCACACTCACCTAAGTAGGAGCAGCACAATGTACAATGAAATAAAGCAAAAATGACGAAAACTTTATTTTGATTATTCTGATATTTTGATAAAAAACACATTACAACAACGTCTTTTTTTAATGTTTATTTTATGAAATTACTTTGCACATTAGCACGTTAGCATACTGAGAGCACTTACCAATGGTGTGAGCTTTTTTCCAATGACCTTTTCAGTTATTCACCTTCCATTTTTGCACATCACCCTCTGCGCTTTAGCCATCTTTATATTTCAGCCAGCGATATATTTTCCAAATAGACAGATGGCAAAATCCAAAGTGTGTGGGGTTCATCTCAGGAGAGCACAACCCGACATGTTTGCGTCAAGGTACAGGCGTCGAGAAGCGAGCGACGCAAAGCACCTTTGGCCATCGCGGCGGCATTGCGACATAGACGTGGTGTTTTTCCCCATTTCAGCAATATTTGCTGTGTCCGCTGCTCTCGCCTTCATTTTGTCAGCTTGGCAGGGAGGCGACTATTTGTCACGCCGAATAGAAGGGCAGCGGGTCTGATTGAGTGGCCCGTGCCACGAGGGGGGGGGGGGGGGGGCAGCTGGCGGGATTACGACGGATGATATAGTGCGGACAAAGCGAGGGTGCAATTTGAAGGTGCGGGACAGGACGCACTAACCTGTTTTGTGTTTGCTGGCCTGCCCTTCGCCAAAATAACAACTGGATTGACAAGCAATGACACATGTCGGGATTAGAGAAATCATCCCAATATCGTGAATATTGCCTCGGAATTTTAATTCTATTTGTGAGTAATTGAAAACGCAAACACTTTTCAAATCATCTTTTCCCATTGAAATGAATAGAATATACATTAGTTTTGCAATAAATTTTAAAGAACTCGCAATGCTTCTGTTGATATTATTATTATTTAATATTTTATTTATTTGGAAAAAGTGAGGCGCTGTGAATACTTTTCAGTCATAAATTAGAAACTTTTTTCCCCCAATACAGACTAACGAAAAATGGACATAATACAATTTCAAGTTTTTACTTTTAAAAACAACTAGTAGATGTATTTTTTTTGTTTCACAATTTTGGTACTTGCACAGGATAAGAAACAAGAAAACACAAATTTCATTAATATAAAGGACTTTAAAAACGGTATTTTTACCAAATTTTTTTAAAATAAAAATGCAATGAATTTATGTTAATTAATTAATATTTATGATATTTATTATTATTGTAAAAAACAAAATAAAATTTAAAGTGATCATAGTGTTTATATTTATTATTAATTGATTTTTACTTTTAACGAAATTTTGTTTTAAATTGTATGTAGCTATTCCACCACTTTTTATGGACAATATGCACTTTAATTGTTTTTATTTCCTATACTGCAGAATGCCAGTGAACGCGTCCGTCCCACATTGAAAGTGGGCTAACATGAGATTATTTAAGGCTCACGCACTCGCAGGTGCAGTGGGAAAACCGCACTCCCACGTTAGCCGTGGGTGCCCGATGGCCCGCGCCAGCGCAATTAATCCTGACTCTGCGTCCTTCCGGGCCTGCTTAGTCACTCCGGCTCGTTCAGCCCCTAAAATAGTCGCAGTGCGTGAATATTTCAACAGCCTGTCATACATTCGCCTCCGTGCTTGCGTTTCCATTTCCATCTGAAGGCTTCACATCAAATGGAACCGTTGCCGTTTGGAGATTCATGTCGGAATTAGCAACTCGCTAAACAATTAAAGCAGCTTTCAGGGCTGTTTGAAATGAGTCTTTCCAACAAGGGTCGGGCTTTCAAATTCAGGTCGCAAGCCAGGGTTTCAAACATGGCTTTGGGTTTTAAAGTAGTAGTTCAAATCAGGGAGAGGAATCCACGTTGAGAGGAACCAGTTGAGGTGGCTCGGGCATCTCGTTCGGACGCCGTCTTCCGGGCATGTCCCACCGGCGGGAGGCCCCGGGGACGACCCGGGACACGCTGGAGAGACTACGTCTCTCGGCTGGCCTGGGAACGCCTTGGGATCCCGTCGGAGGAGCTGGCTGAAGTGGCTGGGGAGAGGGAAGTCTGGGCTTCCGACCCCGGATAAGCAGTAGATGATGGATAGATGGAGGGTTTCAAATCAGGGTTTGGCCTTCATGTTAGGGTTTCAAGTTAAGCTTTCAAGGCTGGCTTTAGGTTTTAAATTAGGCTACTAAGCCAGGATTTGCCTTTTGAAGTTCGGGTTTTCAAATTAGGACTTGCAGCCAGGCTTAGGGTTTCAAGTTTAGGTTTCAAGCCTGGTTTTAGAGTTTCCGACCAGGGTTACGGTTTTAAGTTAGGTTATTGGTTAAAAAGTAGGGTTTCAACCCATGGTTCGGGTTTCCAATGAGGATTCCGAGCAAGGTTTAATTTGAGGCGTGCTTTCTGATCTCCACTTGTCGTCTGCTGGTTTCGTTTCCTCCCACGTGAAAGAATCTCACAAGATAACGTAGCGCTCGGGAGCAGCTGCGGGCCAACAAAGACGATCACATTTGCATGACCCTCGTTACGCCGCTCGCAATCAGCACGTCTTGGCGACGGGGGAGCGCGCAGGAAGTAAAGTGTCTTTGATAAGATCGGCGCCGGATGACGCGGGAAAGCCATTGAAATTTCCTGAGAGGCTCAGCGGGAGCCGCGACGGGATGCCGAAAGCTTCCGTTAATCCGCGTGGAGCGAGACCGGCCCGCATGAACACCAGGGTGATACGCACGTGTGCCATTTTGGGCTTGTGTAAAAATACATGACAAAGCTCGCTTCCAAAATGCTGTCAAATTATTTTGTATTTTATGCTGAACCCTGGATTTGTTAGGGTGAGGTACCAAGATAAGAGCACAAATTTAAAAAAGTAGTAAATGATCCTTGTTGAAAGCAATGTTTGTCAACTTGTGGTACGAGTACCGGTACCTGGGCTCCCTGTAGTGGTACACGAATCGCCGCCCAAGTACACGTCAGTTGTATTTAACTTTATTAGCACAATACATTTGTTTTAAATTTTTTATTTGGAAAGAGTATGTCCATTTTTGTTGTATGCCGCCTAACCATGTGTAAGGTGATGTGAACGGCCTGATTCCGTTTGATTGGTGAAATGGAGCCGCGTCGGTTCCGTAGTCAGTTTGAATTGGGCATGTTTTGCCAGGCGCTTTAGGCCTTAAAACAGGTAGCTGACATGTTTTAGTACAGTTACACAACAGGGAAAATTCTTTTGTGCGGGTTCACCTTAGTTCATTCTACCCTATTCCCAACTTAAACAACTTTTATGTTTGGGACAAAAGTGAGGGTGTTTTGATTTCATAGAATTCCAAATTGCATTGACTTGAGGGGCTTTCAATTTGTATCCAATTTGTAGTCTTTTATGTAGTATTTGTATGTAGTCCTTTTATGGCCTTTAAATTGCTCCCAACACCACAAAAGGACACTTTATTGTTGACTTAATAGGAAACCTTTCACAAGCGGTTGCCGTGCCGCTCACAATGTTGATAAAAAAAAGCCTGTGATGCGGAAACCCTAATTTGATTGATCTCCTACTGACGAACCTTTGTTGTGTCTCCAGCATGCCACCGACGCAAAGTAGATACTTTCAATAATTCAAAATGCTTGCGGAACACAGGAGACCTGATAGAGTCGTCTCAAGAATGACAAATTCCCCCAGCAACATCAAATAATAATAATAAAAAAAAAAACGGGGAGCGCTCTCTCTCCGCCAAGTAGGTCTGATGTTGTGAAAAATGCATGCTGGGGTTATTAGGAAGTGCTGCGCCACTCGCATCCAAGGAGCAATATTTCATGATTACGTCCTCTAATGGCTGCCTTTAAGGAGCAAAGCCATTATTTATTATTACACGCTCCTCTTTGCAAAGCAGTCCGACTTGCGGCGTGCTCGCTTGGTTTCGCCGCCGGGCCAATCACATTCAAAGTGGCAGCCCGTCTGCATCTGGCGTTTCTCGTCCGCCAGCAGCGATCTGATTGCGAAGCGGCTCCCGTCGGCGCGGGAGGTCCCCGATAAGAGACTGGTGAGCCGATGGCTCTGATTGCGCCCACGTTTGGCCGTCCCGGCGATGCGGAGCCCGTCGTGTGCTCGCGACGGGTCAGGATGAAGAAGCGCAATTGTTACGGCGACGCCATCTGTGAGCGGCAATGATAAGCTCTGCTGCCTATTTTGTCTTGCTAGTCCAAAAATCTAAAATGACACAAAAGATGGAAGCTGAAGGCAAAAATTTGGAGCGGTCTCAGATACGGAGCAAATTGGAGCACTTGGAGTATGAACGTTTTTTTGTGTGTGCAAAATGACCTTCCTTTCGTGTGTACTTCAATTTGTGGGTTCAATTTGTGGTAATAAGGCAAAGCTGGTGTGAAGGAAATGCTCAAATTGGCCACTCAACAAAATGGAAGACTTTTTTTTTGAGTTATTGAGACTAAATTAATCTAAATTACTAATTCATTATTTATTTTAATTTCATTAAAAAAAAAAAATTAATGGATGGATGGATTTTTTAAATATTTTATTTTATATTTATTTGATCATTTATTTATTTTATTTATTCATTCTTTTACCACTAAAAAACTTTTAATGAAGTTTACTAAAACGCGTAAAATTTCTTTGTTTCTTTTCAGGCACGATTTGTTCAGACTTTTTTTGTGCACCTACTCGTGATAGATAAATTGACGATGCTCCAAAGTTAAAAGTGGCTTTTGTGGCTAAATTTTCCCCCCCAAAATTCAAAGCACTATCATTTATTTGTCTGTGAACAATGCGTGGAATTGGCTCACTTGACCGTAAAATGGCCACTTGAGAATTTTTTTGCAGGCCGACTTACAATGAACACGCCTACAAAGTTTCAGGTTGCTAAGTGAAGCTGGCCTTTAAAATTCCCGTTTTTAGGAAAGCCCTCAAAACGCTTATTTATTTCTAAGAATAATGACGACACCGAAACAAAGTCATTTCCGCAAAATGCGTTGCGCCGTAGGACGCCGGCATAATTAGGGTTTGCTTTTGTTGGTTTGTTGGCTCCATTGGCTGTGACGACGTCTGATCTCAGCACGGCCGGTGCCTCCCCCGGGCTTGTTATTGAGCTAATTGCCGTAGCTCGCTTTGTTAGCTGCTCCTGCTTGCGTAGCGACGATCATTTAGAGGCTTCGGCTTCGGGCCAAAGCTTTTAATGGCATGCGGCGGATTTGCAAACACATCAGGGTCAAATGCTAAACGAAATGGAGACACGGCGCTTCAGTGAATGGAAACTGTGATTTTGGGTTGACCGAACAACTACGGCAGTAATCAAAACTCGGAAATACGGTGGTACCCTGACTCATGAGTTGAATTTGTTCCTTGACCATACTTGTAGCTCAAATCACACATATACTTGTAGAATCTTTTTTTTTTTCCAGTTATGGCTCTTATTTTTTATTTTTATTTAAAGCTTTTAAGGAACAACATTAGCTTTTTAGCAATCACTTTGCTCGGATGCATTGTGAGAAAATAAACTAAAATTTGTTACGTTCGCAAGCATTCAGCGCTCTGTGAGATATCGGCCTTCAGATTCGTAAAAAGTTTGGTGCCGTTATTTGACAAAATGGCAACTACCGGCACCTATAATCGGCCCGACGGATAATAGGTCTATCCCTGACAAACCATAGTGGTGTGCCAAAAAATCGATTTTCTTAAGAATCACGATTCTCATTTAGTACGATTCAGAATCGATTTTAAATGTCCTAAAATCGATTTTATTTAAATCATTTTATACTGTCTTCCCTTTGTTTGTGTGTGCCTTTATTGGGAGCGCAGTGCATGTTGTACCCGATTTGGCCACTTAGGGGCAGTGTGGTTCCACGCGGTCTGACACGCTGTTAAGTTGTAGCCACATTAGCAAGTAGAAGGAAAAAGTCTATCAAGTTATTCCAATAAAAGTTGGCTTTTTTGCAGCGTGGAGCCGTTCTTTTGAGTCATAAAAGTGCCGCGAGTAGTGCGCTAATTAGCATTAGCGAGTCAGACTGGAGTAGATCATTACGATTCCTTAAACATCTATGAATTGAAGCAAAAATCATTGTCACTGAAATCATTTTGAATCAAAAATCATTCTCAATCGAAAATCGATGCCGAATCGAATCGAACACCCCAAAATCGGAATCGAATCGAATCGAATCGTGAGACATTCAAAGATTCCCACCCCTAATGGATAACCACTTAGAACGCATTGAGAGGTTGAATAAAAACTAGGAAATGACCAAAATATGTTGGCAGCTGTAAAGAATTGCAGTCAAATAAATGTTAGCTAACAGCTTCTTACCGTACGTAATCCGGCACAATTAAAGTTCGAGCCACGCGAATGAAAGCCGTAACATTTTGGAACAAATTCCGCCTTCGCTCAGTCGTCAACATTCCGAGCGAGCAATGTTTTGCTCTTATCTCGGGCCCTGAATACTGCCAACCCAAAAGGGAAATGTGCTGTCACAGGACACAGGAAAGGTTATGAATATCATTACGCCCCTCGGCAGACCTGCAAAGAAGTTGCTAGCGTCACGCCGGCAAATCAGTCAGCTCGGCTATCCGCGTGTATTGTGCTCACGACAATCGGCGAAGACGGCGCTGGCCACTTGTAACGCTGTAGATAATCAGATACGCGAGCGGCACAATGGGAGGCGGCGCGGGATTAGGCCACTCAGTGAAAACAGAAGGGCTGGTGACAGACACTCGTGACCTTTCATAACGATATGGCGCACAATGAGAAGGCGAACGGAATCATCCAGAGTCATTTCGCTTATCGAAACTTCCTCTTTTCATTTCCTGCCCTCCTTTTTCTCGCCGGCGCTAAACGCGGCTGATGGGTTTGGTGTCATTCACAATCTTAGCACGACAGGCTAATAATGAGAAGCCGTTGAATAATAATGCCGAGAGCGAGTCGGGACATAAAGCTGAGCGGCGAGTGGAAAATATTGAAAATATTCAACGTGTTGGCCCGTTTCCAAGATTGCTCCCGCCTAGTCGCAGTTTACCTTTCACAAATTCACCCTTTTGTGTTTTTTTCTACATAAATTACCCTCACCTGATCCTTTTTTTTAATTTATTTTTTTAATGCCCCAAGTAATAAACCCATGGGTAAGTAGTAATTGGTGTCAAGGAAGTGAGTTGAAGTGCATTGGGGAGAAGTTTAGCCTGGGTTTGTTAGTTAAAGTTACAAAGAGTATTCACCGCATGTGCACTTCCTGTCCTTTGTTAAAATTAATTCATCTCTAAGACATTTTAAGGTTGTACGATAAATTTTAATTAGATTGCAGGGTTTTGGGATCACAGTTGACGTTGCTGATTTTTACCATTTGCGCTAGGGGTGTGGCCGAAATTTTTTTTTCATAAGAATCGTGATTCTCATTTAGTACAATTCAGAATCAATTTTAAATGTCCCCAAAATCGATTTTATATAAATAATTTTATACTGTCTTGCCCTTGTTTGTGTGTGCCTTTATTGGGAGCTCTGTTCATGTTGTACACAATTGGGCCACTTAGGGGCAGTGTGTTTTCGCGCATTCTGATTCACTGTTAAGTTGTAGCCATATTCGAGAGTAGAAGAAAAAAGTCAAGTTATTCCGATAAAAGTTGTTGTACACTTCTGGTTTTCAATCATAAAATGTTTCTTATAACATTATACAGTTCATGTAAGTTAAGTTCTAGTAACCCTGAAGAATAGATGAATTCTATTTCTATTATTTTCAATGGGAAGAAATTGTTTCTGAAAGTCCATAATTATTTGCTAGTAGCGTTGTCAACAGCAAAGTTGTTGGTTTCCTGAAGCAGCGTTGCAGTCGATCCAAAGTTCAAAAACAACAACAGGAGCGCAAAAGGGCCAGTTGGCAAAGATTCTCAAAGACGTCCTGCCGCCGTGTTGGCTGAGAATGTAATTTTGTGCGTGGTGGGCGTCCTATTAATATGGAACACGCAGCAGCCGTATCGTCCGTGAGCTGTCTGCTGACTTGTAATGAAGAAAGCACACAAAGCCAGTCAGACGGGATATTTGCCGGGGAAGATAACTCTCGTCTGGTTACAAAGTCACGACCGTGACGGCCCTTTTTTTTCTTTCTTTTTTTTTTCCAAATCGCTTCATCCTCCTCCAGCACGCCATTCTGTCCTTCAAAGGCATCGTGTCAGAGTGCCGTAATTGCACCGTGACAGGTTTCATTCCTCGTCCCCATCAATCACCCCCCTGTGGAGATGCCGACTAATGTAGCTAAAACCGATCCAACTTAATATAGGTTGACATATGCTAAGCAGTCTAATGTCATTAAATTAAAAAAAATGATTTGCGTTATCAGGGATTTAGCAAAATGCTTTCGTATCATCAGATTCATCCTCAGTTGCTCTGAAACACGCTTTGCCAATACAAATATGCACGTTTATGTCATAGATGTCGTAATACACCATACATTAGTTTTTACATAAGTTACAGTTAAAACAGGCAGTTAGTTTGTCTTTATGTTTTTAGCAAACTAACATTGGCCTTCTCAGGTAACGAACATTAGCAAACATGTTTTAGCTAATGAGCCAACAACAAGATGTCATTCATTTTTAATTGATGATACGTAGGATGTTGTTACGTCATATATGACACATTCCGTTTCCAAAAGCAAAATGGTAACGTTATGCTATAAACGTGAGGCCTAGTTACTATCCAATGCAAGCTAAGGGGCTAGCCTTGTTAGCTTAGCTTGCGTCACGGATAAGTTAGTTAGCACATGGAGTAAATTTTTCTTCATGTTTGCAAACTAATATTAGCCTTCTCAGCTAAAGAACATTAGCATTTTTTAGCTCATGAGCTGACAACAAATGTCATTCATTTTTAATTGATGATACGTAGGATGTTATGTCAAATATGACATAATTCAGTTTCCAAAAGCAAAATGGGAACGTTATGCTACGAATTTGAGGCCTAGTTACTATCCATTGCAAGCTACGAGCTAGCGTTGTTAGCTTAGCTTGCGTCGCAGATAGGTTACAGTGAGCACATGGAGTGAATTTGTCTCCATGTTCACAAACTAACATTAGCCTTCTCAGCTAACGAACATTAACATTTTTTAGCTGATGAGCTGACAACAAGATGTCATTCATTTTTAATTGATGATCCGCAGGATGTTGTTGTGTCATATATCACACATTCAGTTCCCAAAAGCAAAATGATAACGTTATGCTACGAATGTGAGGCCTAGTAGTTACTATCCAACGCAAGCTATGAGGCTAGCCTTGTTAGCTTAGCTTGCGTCCCAGATAGGTTACAGTTAGCACATGTAGTGAATTTGTCTTCATGTTCGCAAACTAACATTAGCCTTCTCAGCTAACGAACATTAACATTTTTTAGCTCATGAGCTGACAACAAGATGTCATTCATTTTTAATTGATGATACGCAGGATGTTGTCATATATGACACATTCAGTTCCCAAAAGCAAAATGGTAACATTATGCAACGAATGTGAGGCCTACAGTAGTAGTTACTATCCAACGCAAGCTACGAGGCTAGCCTTGTTAGCTTAGCTTGCATCGCGGATAAATTAGTTAGCACATGGAGTTAATTTGTCTTCATGATCGCAAACTAACATTAGCATTTTTTTTTAGCTAACGAGCTAACAAGATATCATTCATATATCATTCATTTTTATTAATAATACGTAGGGCGTTGTTATTGTAGGACCACCGACCGTGCCGTAAGGATAATAGCGGCGAAGCTCTTCCTCTCATGTAACGCTGCTTAAACCAAGCACCTCCTTCACAGCCTTGAAGGAGGTCACCCCTCACAAGTGCGGGCGAAAGATAACAGCCTCGGTGATGAAGAGTACACACAATAGCAGTGACCAAGACGTAGTACCCATTACGTCTCGCAGGTTCACAGACGTGCTCCTCCATTCGTTCTATTCTTAGGCCGCCGCTGCCGCCGCTGTGTACAAACGACTTGTCGGCTTCATCTGCGCCAGCATCGGCTCTCTGAGGCTGGGAAAGCGTTTTGTTTCTTATCAAATACCAACAGAGAGAGGGAGGAAAAGTTTGCGGCGATAATATCTCGCTACGGCGGAGCGCAGTGGAAAACTGAATTTAGCAAAGAAGAAGAAGAATAGAAACAATAAATCCGGGAGACTCAATTAGATTTATCTGCAGCAAAGCCAACTTCTTGTTGAAAAACACGTTTTAAAAAAAGAGTCGCAAATCAAATGGTTCTCCAAAAGTTGAAAATAGAACACAAGTTGCTTGTTGGACTTTTCTTGTTTGGCTAATAAACGCTCCGGTAGAAAACTTGAGTCCCCCCCCCCCCCCCCGGCGCTGCTGTGAAACTCAAAAAGAAATGTTGATTTCTTGGACGTGTGCCGTGTACAGTAAGTAACCTTGCAAGTAGCCCGAGTGCTGTGTAGCGGCCATTAAAAACATGAAAAGTGATGATGCAATGGGCTGACATCACAAGATCAGTGGAGGATTTAACGATAAACCCTCAACGGCACGTCGAAAATCCCACATTCGGTACAGTCATTGAACAAACTTTTCTTTTTCAGACACAATGCACTGCAGACAAATCCCACAGTAATACATTTATTTGGGGCAGTTGAAAACACAAAAGGTTATTTTCATTATTAACAATCCAGTTATGAAGTTAAAAACGCAACAATGGCCTTTATTACGGTTTTGGCTCTTATTGGTTTATGATCAACGGAAGTCACAAATTCAATTTTGGGACAGCGTTCATATTGGCGGGAATCACAAGCTAACCAATGATACGATATTGACGCAGTATACAAACGATGTGATAAAAATATTTTTTTTTCAGGTTTTACATGTTGAAGCTGTCTTAGGAATTCCTACTAAAATCTGTTTTCATCGGTCATGACTGTTTGATTAATATTTGATATTTTTGTGTACTGCAAGTGAAAACGCTATGCCAACTTGAAACTTGAAAATTTGTCAAAGCGATTCGATTGTCGTACCTGCGTCCCAAGCTATCGCTGCTAGCATAAAAATAGTCGTCCATCTTGGCGGTCAAAGCAGAATGTTTTTGCAAATTACGACTACCTGTTCCATCCCTGCAGTCAACACTATAAAATGATTATAAATGACTCGGCCGTTGGACGTCAAGCGGGAAGCGCTATCTTGACAAGATGAGTAAAAGCGGCGGCACCTGCTGCATTAATCTTAATCAACTCCTGCGTGTTGTTGTCAAAACGCGTCTTCCCGACGATTATTTGTTTTATTTTTATTGAGGCATCTGCTGTATGCAACCTCGTGTTTTAACGGTGATTTAGGGGAAACATTTTTTTGGTAAGCAACAAGCTCGAGTGTAGTGGACTCAAAGTTGTCTTTTGTTGGTGAGGTGAGGCATATTTAAGATTAAGTGAGGCTTGTGAATGTTGCACATGCTCGTTCAGTCAAAACGCTAAGCAAAAGCTAAGTGTGGCATAACAATCACACATTCTTGTTTGCGGCCTTGCTATTTTCCACACATATCATCATGAGAGTCAATATCGAAGCTGTTGCCTTAAATGACGCTTGTGAAATCACAAAAATTGCTGTCAATGTGTGAAGCATAACAATCACACTCTCATCCATTTGGCCTCTGATTCTCAAGGTACTGTATATTAAGATTATGTGGGCATATATGTGCCTTAACAATTTCACATTTCACAATTTACTTCAAACCTGTGTGGCAGAACAATCACACACTTGTATTTTGACTTGTGATTTTTGATACACATTGTTTTGTGAGTCACGTAACTATGTGCCCAAACAATCCCACTATTATGGAGTCAAAACTGTCTCAAAGCGAAATGTGTCAAAACAATCACCTCGTGAATCTTGAGACGTAATAAGGTGCCGTGAGGCGCAAGTGTGCCCTAACAATTCCTTGTTAACGTGTTTATTTTGCCGTTTTATTCTGAAAGCATATACAAGTTACATGAGTAACACTGTAGGCATGTTTGGCATAACAATCACAGGCTTGTGTGTTTGTGTGTGGCCTCTTGATTCTTGAGGCTTATTAAAATTATGAGTCACATTAAAGCTTTGTGTAGCCTAAATATTACACACTTGTGGAGTCCGTTGCTCTCAGAGCTAGGTATGGCATAACAATCTCACTCCAAATGTGTGTCCTTGTGGTTAACAGGATAGCCACTAATGTGTGACATGTCCTTATTGTCAACAAATATCAAGCATCTACCAAGGAGCTGGATTCTTGCAAGTTTCATTCAAGAATGAGCGACCTTGGTTGAGCCACGGTTGGGAAATGCTTTAGACATTTTTTTTCCTATCAATTTGCAAGTATTTTCTTTGAACACATCGGCGATGCGAAGGTAAAATTCCCCGAGCTTGGTGAAAAGAATCCAATTTGAACAAGAGCGCGACCCAGGCTTTCAACTCGTTCGCCGTACGACGGCCTTTACCTTCACCTACACTGCCACTGGAACCTGCTTGCTAGGAATCGAAAATCAGACTGGGATTAGTTTGCCAATAACAAAATACTGAATTAGAAAAAAAACTGGCAATAAAAAAAGAACATGAATCATATTTTTTAGCCCCATCTTCAAAATGATCCTGGAACATCTTAACTGTTAATTGCGTAACTGTTACTTTGATTTATGAACAAGTTGTCAACGGGTTCACGGAACCGATTTAAGTACGTGAGGTTCAACTGTACTTTCATGGTGGACGTCCTTGTGATGCGCGGATGTTGGAGATGTTTGCTGGAGGCCTGTGACGGCAACAATCTAGCTGGAAACGGGACGCAAGCTCGGATGCTAATCACACAGCTCGTTATGCGTCGCATATAAAAAACACTGAAGCTATTTTAGCTCTCACGCTATCCTGCTTTTGTACGCACAGCCGACCCGTCACGGCCGCATTTCTCCTTTCCACTGTTGACACGCCGCAATCCCTTCGCACAGGTGTTCGCTTCCCTTTCCACACTTTTTTTTCTGTCTGTGGCCAGTTGGCGCGCCGCCGCTCGTGCCCCGCCTCGGCATACTGCGACGATTCGCGACGTTTGGGGGGAAACGGGTTAATGGACTCGTCCCCCCTCCGCGGTTAGTACCGTGATTAATCAAACAGCGGCAGCGCTCCCGACCGTTTACCGAGCCGGCATCTCCTGCCAGATGGCGTCGACGGGACGCGGCGAGCCTAGCCAAATCAAAAGTAGTCTTCCGAGAAGGCGGGATGACTTGCGGGCTCTCGATGGAGGAATAAACGCAGGAGGAGGAGGCGTGCTCCTTTTTATTGTCACGCTGTCTTTGTGGCAAACATGGTGTGCGCTTGGGAACGTGCCATGTTTTTGAGAATGTAAAAAAACGTGTCAACGGAAGATGTGATCATTTGCGCGACCTGTAAATGTCGCAGGATAAAATCGCAGCGGCCTGCCTCCACTACCACAGGGGGCACTGTAACGCCTGTATTCAAAATGCGCGTGCAGTTGAATGTTGTCAGGTTTAACATGTCCACTCTGTCATAGTGATATCATGTCATGTCAAAATGTTTTTATCCAACACACAGCTTGCTAATGGAATCATTTGTTCAAGTGAAGGTCCGCATTGTGCTCATTAACAGCTAACGTTAGCCAAAAATGTCCACCCTGTCATCTGCCTATATTTATTTAGTTTATTTATTTATGTGTATATATATATATATATATATATATATATATATATATATATATATATATATATATATATTTATTAGTGAAGGGAAAGTGAAGCTTCCATTATTTTTTTATAAAAATATCACAAGTGCTTCATGAAGCTTCAATTATCCATCACAGTTTTTTCTCCCAATGCTTCATAAATTTTTTAACTTTGAGTCCTGAGGCACATTACTACCTTGTAGCCTTTTTGTAGGAGGTCCAGAGCATAATTTGTCCAATATTTGTAGTTTGAATGATTTATAATCCAAAATCAAACAGCAACAAGTGAGTGTGGAGAAAAGGCAGTCGAGCGGCCACGCACAAGTCCGTCCGTCTGCCCGTTCCGTCCATGTGGAGTTTTGCTGGGAAAAGCAACATTTTGTTTTCGAGTGCACACCAATCAGTCCCGAACAAGTTCAAAGTCAAGCGACTTGTCGTGTTTTTCTGACTCGCACCGCGCCAGCGTCGGGAAGGCGCCTCCGTTCCGGGATGGTCTTTGTTCTGACAGCCGGAGGTGACGCAAGCGGCGCCTCCGCCGAGCTAAATCTCCAGGATGAAAGCGCCACGGATGCTCGAGTCACCCCGTTTGGAGTGGGAGGCTCAAAGTCAACACTCGTGAAGGGGGCGCTAATGAGCTCGACGAGTGGCCCTCCAGAGGCCGGCGCCGAGGACAATTAGCGGGTTGCCCACTCCACACCGAGTTGTTTTCCTTCTTGACGTTTCCTTGAGAGGAGCCACCAAGGATGTTGTTCAACATCTTATTTTGTTTCGAATCCAGGTCGTAGGTTAGTTTGTTCATTTACAGATAATCCTCGACACAACATGAAGAACATTGAAGTCCTTGTGAAGTGAACATAAATTTCTTGTAAATTAAAAAAAAAAAGTATATAAAATGAGGCTACAAACCATTCCTCGCTCAACTGGCAATCAAATACAACTTTTACAACCCGGAAAAATGCTAACTATTTGATTCCCGGTTTTGCTATTCAATGTGCATTGATGAGGCGCAAAATGCAAATTTGGCTTCACAAACTGTGTTGCGGAGCCACTTATTACAAGCTTTGCCGTTGATTTTAAACAACAACCCCAAAATTGTCCTCTCCAGCTAGCCTAGCGCGCTAATGACATTGATGAATAAATGATTACAAAAAGCATGTGTACTTCTACGACACACACACACGCACGCTAGGTGTTACTGCCGATGTTAGCCACATCGCTAACAACACAATTCCATCGTGCTGACATTAAAACTGAGCGAGAAAATGCGATTTTAATGTGAAATTCTTCAACAAGGTGACCACAGGGTCACTTCGCAGCCTTCCTGCATGGACACTTCCTGAGTAAGAAATGCTAATAAGTGGTGCTAAATGTTTGATATTTGCCGAACATGTTTGACACGCTGACGCTATGTTACAGCATGCTAATGTAACAATGCTGTCGGAATAATTGAAACACTAGAGCAATATATGGCCTTTGAATAAATGTTTAGCTTATAAGAGTAGCTAATAACAATGCCAGTATTCAAAGCAAATTTTGTTTGTTTGTTTTCCACTTCCACCAAATGTTTTAACTACTACCACAGTAGTTTGAATGATTATTATTACCGTAACGTCTATGCTAATTTCCGTAAAACCCACGGATGGTGTCTTGCAATCTGTATTAGCACCAAGATAGCCGACTTTGATTGGCTAACATTAAACCAGTTGGTGAAACGTTTTGTATTTTAAACAATGTTTAACTCTCTTTTGTTTCATGTGTCAATCTTCCCGTATATTTCAACTGCGAGTGACAAATAAGTTAATAATCTTTTTTTGCGCGAGCAATATAAAGAGAGTGAATGATGACAAAACTGCGTTTTATAAGCATAATTGTGTTTGAATAAAAACTCATTCTCTGCCACTGACGACTATTAAATGAAGACATTCATTTCTTGCTTTTGTTGCTTTGACCTTCGGTCAACTCGTAGGGAGTTTTTTTTTCCCCCCCCCACAAAGCGCGTTCTTGAGCTTCCGACTGAATTAGCCGCAAAAAAAAAAAAAAGGAAAAAGAACCGTCCCAAAGCGTCCTTCTACGGTCATGAAAAATAAAAGAGATACAACACCCCCGCGTAGGGGAAGGCTTTCAACCCCTTGCTCTGCCTGCCACTTGAATATTTCATGGCCGCTTCGACTTATTTGAGTGGGAATAATTGATCTGGAAGGAGGGCTGCCACGCACAAAAGCATCGCTTCTCCAAAGACCCGACCGGCGAGGAAAGCCAGTCATTGTTGTTTGCTGAAGAGCATCTAAATAACAGTATTAGCAATATGCCCGTGCGCTTGTGAAAAAGACGCTTCTATATTTAACTCTGTTTTTTTGGGCCTCATCTACAGTATTGCAATATAACATGACAAAAAACTGCTATATTTGGGCTTATTTTTCCAGCGGGGTGTAAAAATTGATTCTTTCGCCGGCGGTTGAAAGAATTCAAAGGAAGTCCTGCCGAGGCTTAACGATTAGCAGCGTAACGAGAACGTCTGTAAGGCTTTTACGGCGAAATCCAATGACCCCAGAGAGCGAGGGAGAAATGGCTCCAATGGCTCGCCCCAGTCCAGCGCAGATTTCCACCAAAGCCAAACATTTGTACTCGGGATCAAGACCAATCAAACAATCACTGAGTACTAGTGCTCAGGAAGAAAATAAAAAAAGTCCCCGCGGCTATTTTTACGGATCAACATGATAACATGGTACACATGTCCACAATAGCAGAAAGCATGGAAAATAAAAATCAGAAAGCTATAATTCGTCTTTGACTGCCGGACAAACAACTCTAACATGGCCACTTCACTCTAAATGGTCAGAATTGATTGGTCTTTTTGGGCATGGATTCTTGCGATAGACATGCCTACCAAATGTTTACTACAAATGTCTTTGGGGGCTTAACTCATTCACTCCTAGCAATTTTCACTGAAGCAAGCCCCTTCGCTCCCGGCTATTTTACTAGATTTTGACAGATTTTGCAAGGCCCACAGAATATTGTGTTCTATTGCTATAAAACATGGAACCTACCAAAAGAAAGATTAGAGTCTCTTATTTCATCAGGAAAAAAAAAGTATGTTTCTATCTGTTTCCGTTTTGTAGCAATTAACGTTATAATACAGCTAAGTTTCATCATAATTCATAAATCTGTTTAAAACAGTGGGGAAAAGAGCGTGTTGCAAAATGGCCCTGGCTGATCTCTTATACTCTTCTATACTGCTATAATAACTACCATTGCTTTAAGCCACCTCTGCATCAAAGCCTTCTGTATGCTCTAGCATAAAAAACGTATAAATATGTCTTTGGGGGCATGGTAATATTTAAAAGAACGTTTTTATACGTTTTGGGGAGCAAATGAGTTAAAAGATTCTCCTCTTCAATCTCTTCTTGATTGATATGTCAACTACATTTCATTTTTTTTTTTGGTGCAAACAATTCCTCCAGCTACTACATAGCCATTTTTTTAACACTGTTTTTGAAGATGGGAAATCCCTTAAAATGTCCATTTATCCGGTCTTGTGTGTGTCTGATAGCAGGTAGCTCCTCCACCCAATAGCAGGTCAAGAGCAATAAAGTCAAAAGGGCAATTTTTTTTCCCGGTGACATTTGAAATCCCATTTTAGTGATTATGGCCGATGCGGCCGCTTGGATCCAGCCAATCATTCCTGCCTTGGGGGAGGTGGGCGGTCAGCGTAGCGGCTCAGAGGATCAATGAACTTCATCAGGAAGCGAGTTAAGCCCAAAAACAATTGTTGGATGCGCAGCGATACGTGGTGATGGATTGGCTCCGCTGGCCGGCCACCAATCTGGGAGATATCGGAGACGGGGATGGAATTAGAGCGGCAGACGTGGATCGATGCCGCGGCGTTGCTATCTGCGCCCGCGTTGTTCAAATGAATAGTCCGACATGGCCGCCTGGCGCTGGAACTCAATCTCTGGCATTACGGGTGTATAGTTTTACACCTCCGCTTCCAGCCCAAGTGAACGATTGTAACCCGATCAAGCGAACGGCACCTCGATGGAGGCTGCGATGGTGTGCTCGGCGGCTTTGGATAAAAGCACTTTGCAACCTCTTCTGTTGCCTATTGAAAGCACATTAAAGCTCATTTATGATCCCAGGACGCACCATACTAGAAGTGTGCGTTTTTTAACGACCATAAATGTCACGGCGGGCCCTCGTGCGTCCTAGCGTCAGCAATTCAACCGTGAAAGGCCGCCATCCTCAATCTAAAATTTCCCTTCATTTGAAATAAAAGACAAACATGTTAGCGATGCTAACATCTCTTGCATCCGGTTATTCTTTGAAACCCTTCCGATATGTAAAAAAAGAAAACGTGACTATTGTTGAAAAGGCGACCACACACATTTGTTCATCAGCGTAAAGGTCCCTGACCTTTACACTTGATTGCATCTGCTGTTGTTGGCTTAGCAATTCGTGCATCGCATTGTGCTGCTTTGAATGAAAATGTATTTTTGGTATGAAAAAGAAGGCAACAATCGTCTTATTACTAAAAAGAAGACCGATATTTTCCTGCAACATATAAACGTCAGTCCAATGTTTGCTTGAGCAATTAATCCGTCAAAGTCAACCAATGAATCAAAATCTTCCCCCCCAAAAAAAGAAAAAAAATAAGAAGACATAACACCGTTATATCATTATATGTATATAAATTAGGGGAGTCAGGCGGTTAATTTTTTTTAGCGTAATTAATTGCATGACTTCAATAGCTCACTAATAACTCACGATTAATCACAAATTTTATATCTGTTCTAAATGTACAATGAAATGCATAATAAAATAGGTTTCATACTCTTGTTAACATCAAAGTGGAAAATGGATTGTAATCATAATTAATCGCATGACTTTAATAGTTAACTCACAATTAATCGCAAATTTTATGTCTGTTCTAAATGGACAGTAAAATATTTTTTCAAAGTTTTCATACTCTTGTTAACATAAAAGTGAAAAAAAATGTTAAACAAATAGACATATGGCTGCATCTTTTAGTCATTGATACAGTCATTTCATAATAATTAAAAAAAAAATTAAAATTAAAAAGCTGTACTGTGTGATATTGAGTTGTGTTGAGGTCATTTTTCTGCCACTAGGTGGCATAATTGCATTTGTAAGGCGGGGTGACAGCTCACAGCATTTTTCTTTTCATATTAAGAGTTATCTAATCTTTAATATAAAGTAACTTGTGAAATTCTGCACATTTTTAAAATTGTAAATACAACTTGACTCCAGTCTCCACAAATATATGCATTATTATCACGTTTTTTTTTTTATTGCTTTTGACGTGGACGTGCCGGCTGCGTTCAAACTTTCCAAGCAAGGGGCGGAAATTAAACGCACGTTAAAAAAAATGAGTGGCATTAAAGGACCTGTAACTCAAAATTAGCACACAAATTTTGACACCCCTAACAAAAATGATTATTATTAACACTACTGATTTTCCCGAGATCGGATTGCCGACCAACCGTCTCTTCAAATGTTCTCCGTATAAACCCTGACCGGCCAGGTAACAAAATCTATGCTGGTTTGTCTTTACAGCCATCAAGACACACCAGCGATTGTGTTCTCCGTGTCGAACAGCATGTCCGTGAAAAGCAATCAAAATAGACGTCAACGTTGCCGGCAACGTGTCACCTTACATCAGCCCCGCAGCCCGTCTATCCAGTCGCCTCAGGTGGAGAAAATGCTGATGCGGACGTGTTTCTCTCTCTCTCTCTCTCTCTCTCCGCCATCTACTCATCGTTGCGTTGCGTTCCGCTTCTCTTGTCCGCCGCATCAACTCGACGGGCCTGAGCGGATCCCTGCGTCTCCTCGGAGCGTGTGCTGTTCACCCAACGGGAAAACAAAAATCCATACACTTTGAAGGTCAGGAGCGAGAGAGCGGAGGCCGCGCCAGAAAATGGATGTGTCGCAAGGACCGGTGCGCTGACCCGCAAATGTGACGGATCCGTGTCTTTTGTGCGGGGACGCTGGAGTGGTGCACTCAAGAACAAAACCTCCTCATTGTTGAACAAAAATGAGAAAGCAGAACGTTTGAGGACTAATTGACCTCGAAGTAACGTACTTCAATATGAATAATATTGCTATTGGGACGTACGACTGTAATTGGCTCGGCCCACTAATAGCGAAAATCTACGAATAATTGATAGCCATCGTAAATCTATTAGAAAAAAGAAAAATGTATACGATAAATAATACAGGGATGTGATTTTTCCGCTAATTCGCGGAATTCCGCTTTTTTTTATCCCCCCCCCCAAAAAAAAAAATCGATTTTTTTTTTTTTTTTTTAGTAGTTCATTGTGTATGCACATGACTCCGACAGATAACATCTTCTGCTATAACAAAGACATTTGTGGTATGCTCTAATATGAGTTACTTTTCATTTGGTCATGATATAATTATTTGTTCATGCTCCCCCGCCACCCCCCCCCCCCCCCCACTGGGCACTGCCCTGGACCTAGCTGGGTGCCAGCGGCCCCCAGACCCCCGGCTAAATTTTCAGATAATTTCACTTTGGTCAAATTTTCAGATAATTTCACTTTGGTCAAATCACATCCCTGATAATAGGGGTGTCGGGCGATTACAAATTTGAATTGTAATTAATCGCATGACTTCAACTATCAATTAATCACACATTTTATATCTGTTCTAAATGTACAATAAACTGTACAATAAAATATTTAAATAAAAAAACTGGTTTGATATTGATTTCTGTTGACGTCATTTTTCTGCCATTAGATGGCATAATTGCATTTGTAAGACATTGATTCTTTCCATATTAACAGCTATCTAATCATGAAGTAACTTGGGAAATTTGGCACATTTTTAAAATTGCAAATTCAACTTGACTCCAGTCTCCACAAATATATTGCATTATTATGACTTTTATTACTGCAAAATTTTGAAGTGTCTGCTGCTTTGCAACTGAAATTTTCCCAGTACATGCTTTGCAAGTCATTAATCGCTCATAAAAAAAAAATGGTGGCATTTTAAAAGAACTATTAATTAATGCACAAATTTGGACACCTCTAATATATAATGTATATGAATGTCATCCACGTTGTAGGATTATAAGTATGTTTTTGATCACATTTTCCTTCATGCAAATAAATCCCGTTAAATGTGTTTTTTTTTTTAGAGGGCCTGGCGTGACTGGACTCAAGTCTGAGGCCGTCAGTCAGTTTGTTTATCTCATGATTCTTTCATCGGCGCCGCAGCCTTTTTAAGGCCAACAGATAAATCCATTCCACTCTTGCTTTGCTTCTCTTTTTTTTTAGGGGGGGGGGGGGCTGGCAGACCGCCTGCGTCGTTATGCTCTTTTGTCTTTTTTGTGATGACTGTGCAATAACGAGGCTAAGTGCCCTTTACTAACCCCCCCCCCCCCCAACCACACCCCCACCCTCCCAGTGCTGCTGTTCCATATTTTCATTCAACATTTATCATAGCCTGTGTGTCCTCATTGCTATTAGCTTTGTCGCTAAGCGCCCCTCACCGTTGCCAAGAGCGATCGTCTCGCGCGCTAACGAGCAGTGGTTGTTGGCACGTGATTACAGGTTTGGAAATATCAAGGAAACCTGCGGGGGGCGCACGTCCCGGCGTACGTTTACTAGCACGTGCCTGCTGAACCTGTTTATTGTTCTTTCACAAAAATCTCAAAATAAAATAAAAGACCGGTCGTGTTAGCTGCCAAACTGCTCCTACCACCGTACGGCGCTTGTATCTCAAGTTGGAGCTCTCAATTCAAAGCAAAGCAAAAACAGCTGATCATCGGCTTGTATCTCGAATTTAGCAACGGGACTGTTCCGTTCATCAATCAGATTTAATTGTCATGCTTTTTAATTGAAATTATTCATGTTTTGTCATGTTTTTAGATAAACGTTGATTCTGTAAGAATTAGAAGACATTTTTTTCCCTCAAGTTGCAACATTATGGTGCCACATACCCGACCTTATTGTGCAAACTTTAACTCTTAATTCATGCTCATTGAAAAACTTCTGACTCACATAAACACGACCGAGTCAATATTCTGCGGTGGCTTTTTCCTTTTTTGGGTTGTATTTTTCTCTTGAGCCTAAAATGAAAACATGAAAAATGAGGCCTTTATTTGTGCCCGATTAAAAAGCAAAGAACAAAAAGAATCCATCACTTTTTCATGTTTTCAAATTTTTTGATTGCCAATTGAAGATGGAACGTAACTAATGATACACAGCCTGCTGCCGTCTGGCTGCGGTTCCGTTCATCAGTCGGCATGCGGCACCCGCACGACGCTCGCTTGGCCAGGGGTGCGAGTGACTGGCACCGACGACAACAACAACAACAACACGCCTCTGAAGCGCTGAGACCCGAATGGCATCGATCTCAGAGTTTCAATAACAACAAACCTGCAAAATCAATGAGGCAACTGCTACACTGCAGCATCTTAATAGCGGACAGGAGACGCCACGACTGCAAAACAAAAGACATTCGGATCTCATGACATTTAAAAGGCGGAATCGTCCACTCCTATCCGTTAAAGAGAAAAACCTGACAAACGGTTTTCCTAAATTAACTCCAATCACGATCCGGTATTGTTTTGTTTTCGTGGCGAAACAGAAGAAGCAGCGTAGATTGAAGACATTCTGTGCCGGATGTAGCAAAGCGGCCCCAGGACATAACTAATGAAAATCAGGCATTTTTTGTTTTGGTGGTCCAGGAGAAGTAACCGACTCCGCACTGATTAAAGAAACTCTTTGTCAGATGCATTGAATAAGAGCTAAGACAAAACGTATGAAAAGTAGTCGGACAGAAGGAAGTGATTCTGGACCGATTCAAGATGCGTCAGATGTAGCAAAGCAGCCCCAGGACACAAGTGATTAAAATCAGGAACGTCTTTATACAAACACTTGTGCAACTCTCAACTGGTTTTGCTCGACTCCTCGTCTCAGGTTTGAAGGGTTCGTTTTCAGTTTCTTCCACGGATCTTGCAGAAGGTTTCAAACCGACAATAAACAGATTCAATTATCAATAATTACAAAAGCAAACTCATACGACGTCAGCGCATGGCACAGTCGCTTTCCTCTTCTTCTTCTTTTTAATTTACTGGTGGATCACATCATGGTGTATAGCGCCACCTACAGCGGCGGAGTCCCCTCTCAATATTCGCCAAAGAAGAACAGATGGAAACGGGCATAAGTCGCATGTCCGTTTTGCGCATTTTCACAATTTTACAATTTTATTTTTTTTTCAAAACAACTGACTCATGTTGCACCTATTGGAGGATAACTGTTACCAGGGATAATATTCAGAGCCTACGCTGAGACGGTGTTGGACGTTTAGTGCAGGACGGCGGCCAAGCGGCCAAATCACAGCCTCAGCAGCGAGACGCGCGCGCACACACGTGTCGACGACATCACAGCCTTCAAGGCCTCGCGAGCCGCGGCGGCGCTCTGCTTTGGATGTGAACGTGTTCGAGAGCGCGTGTGTGTATGTGTGGTTGCTTCAGTCATGCGCAGCTTGGCAGCGATACGCGGCTCAACAACTGGCAGCGCGCGGAGCCAGCTGCGAGCGTGCGGCTGGTGATAAGCATCCAGGCCGTCGGTAGGGAACGGTGGCGACAGAGCGGGGCCGCGAGGGATTGATGCTTTTGCGGTGACCGGGCGTGAAAACGCGAGTGTTTCCATCGCCAGCATTCAAGCTCCATTTGCGTTGTTCATGTGCTTATACGAATGGCTGAGCAAACACGACAACACGGACGCTCACTATTGTGGTTTTGCTCCGGAGACCACCTAAAATGGCTGACTTCCTGTTTCAGGCATAGGTCCTTGAGACTTCTTTTGTGCGTGTTATGATAGTTGCGTATATCTATCAGAGAAACTGGTGTTTTCAAACTTTGAATTTGGCCCTCAAACACTTTTTCTTGGCAAATCCTCCCAAGCAAAATGGCCGACTTTCTATTCATTTCTGTGCGTCGTTAAAACATTTTCATATATTTTGTTATGATTGACAGGCCAATGCAATTTTAGGTTGGCCAGCGACGCTGGTGTCGAGGGGGTTCATCTTTTCTTCCTCCAAAATGGCTGCTTCAAAGCAAAATGGCCGACTTCCTGTGCAATTTGGGGCATTTTCTGCTCATCTTGTTCCAATAGACACAACAGCCAAATTTCAAGTCCGGGATCCTGGATTTTGCCAGAAATAGCTGAAAATGGCTGACTTTCAGTTCCTGTTGTATTTGTATTTATTTATTTTTAACTTTAAATTGAGTTTTAGGCTGCTCCAGCTAAACTAGCTTGTAAATAAGTCAACTTGTATTGACTGTAATTAATTGTATTTATCGCATTAATCATGTATTATAATTTTGACCCCAGATGATCCTTTAGCTGACAGCGGATGGTTACGTTAAAGGTAGCACAGGTTGTGTTTGAGAAATAAACATAACTACATGTATTAAAGTACAGCATTTAATAAATATTTGCGTATGACATTCAGAATATTTGTTCATGTCAAAATATGAAATGACAAGGATGAGCGAAGCGTGTGCACATCCTCATAACATTAAATGTCGAAAAAAATTAACTCATGACAGGCGCTCTTTAAATTTGGCGGGCAAAACATTTTGATAAAGCCTTTTTAATTAAGCGATTAGTTGTGATTCATCAAAATTCTAAGATGTGATTAATCTAATTAAAAAAAAATGTCATCGTTTGACAGCTCAAATTCTGAGTTGCTCACCGCGCAAGCGCTAAAAGAAGAGGAAAGAACCAACGGTAGGACAAGCACGACTACCATGTTATATTAAGTTCTAGCCTGTTCAATTATTCCGCATGGAGTTTGACATTTTGGCCGCCAGGCGAGCGGAGGTCCGGGGGCCCGACGAGCTCCCCCTGGGGGGGAGCCGTGCCGGGCAGAGTGATGAATGATGGAAGACGGCGGAGATGAATCATAATATTGCAGCTTGCGACCCGGGGGCGGGTAACGTCAGGCTCTGATCTCAGATTGTTCAAGAACGTCCACATTCCCCCCCCCCCCCCCCCTCCGAAGAGACAGACCACAAAACTAACGCTGTTTATTATTTCTGAACCAGACTCAGACATAATAGTTGAGCAAAAATATTAACAGATGTGGGAGGAAGAGCTTCCGCTCTTCTGGAAAGACTTTGGACAGAATTTTGGAGTTTGTCTGTGGGAATTTTTACCTATAGCTAGCATCGTTAGCTTAGCTTACATTGATAGGCTTTCTGTTATTAGCGTAACCTTTCAGGATGAAATGATTTCACAAATAATACAAGTGCAGTATGTCTTGCCATAGGTGGTTGTGGTGTTGTTTGGCTAATTTTGCTTTGCTTTATCTTAGTTCCTTTCAATCTCTCTGTAACAAAACAAAAACCACCACGAGGATGTACTGCAGCTAGCATCATAGCGACTCTTTATCAGCATAATGTTTGGCTATGGCGGACCAAAACTGACAAAATAAAAAATAAATACATGACTAAAAAGGGAAAATAAAAACTGATATAAAAAGTATAATTCAAAAATGTTATTAAAAAAAATACATATTAATGGCGACTTGAGTTGCTCGACAACAAGTCGAGGTGACAGTGGACAAGGTAGTCGCCGGCGAGACTTTCTTGTTTGCCGCGACCCGCTCATTCGACCAATAAAAGGCAGACACGCTTAGGACCGCCCCCTCATTTGAATAACATTTTGTCCTGGCAGAGCATCTGTACGATGTAAAAAATAAATAAATGTGAGGGCTGAGCATTTTTACTTATTGATTGATGTATTTAATTATATTTATATATTTATTTTTGTATTTATTTTTATGTTTATTTGTATTTTTCGAATCTCGTTTCTTTATTTTTGTCATTATTTTTTACTCTTATTTATTTATTTATGGATATATTTTTGTTTTTATTTCCATGTATAATTTTTTTTCATTACATTTAAATTAAATCTTTTATATAAGTTTGTATTTTCACTTACGTTTTTTTTATTTATCCGTTTCTTTGTTTTTAATTTTGGCAGTTTTGATCATTCATAAGAATGAACCTAAAGATAACCCGCACAAAATAATAGAGGTCACATTTATTTTTATTTATTTTTTTATATTTATTTTTATTTTTGAAATCTCGTTTTTTAGTTTTTGTATTTTTACTAATTCATGGTTATATATATTTTAGTTTTTGTTTATTTATTTATGTCGTCATTTATTTTTCATTTTGGCGATTTTGGCCCTCCATAACAACAGCGTAGCGCAAGTACGCAGACTACCGACCCACCTTCTTAGTTTAGCTTTGAACTCATTCTGACTACCTTCTTCTTGATGTACTCCAGTTTGATTGGACAAGATTCTGTTACAAAGAAAGTCTCTTGTCTCTTTTGGGAGGTTCTGTCACAAAACAATATTGTTGAAAAACCACTGCCGATGGGGAATCTCTGCTGGCAGTGAATAAGGGAGTAGATCAAACAACAAAAAAGGAATGAATACATCCAATGAATAAAAGAACAATTATAGTAATCTAGTAAATAGGACAATTCCCATCTCAGCCTGTCGAAGTCGAGTCGCAGTCTTGTTTAACATTAGGCATCGCATCGGAGCACAACAATCTTTTTAAGTGTCGCCCAAAGGCCCGGCGCTCTCGGAGCCTTGTCGCGCTCACCGGGGCTTCCCCGTGGCGCTGAAAAAGTGTGCGGGAAAGTGAAACGCAAACACACACACACACAAGGCGGCGGTGGAGCCAAGCCAACCTCCCGTGGCGCCGATCTGATCCCGGAGCCTTTAAACACAGCAATTACCGCCACCCTCGCCACCCGCCGTCCGGGCCTGACAGCAATTCCATTATTTATGTTTCAGCAAATCGGCATCACAGACGCCGTTGTGTGACCCCAGAGCTTTCCGGGATGGGTTCAAGTGTCGATCTCCCGCAGTGTCGAGCAAAATGAGAACGGAAAGCGGCCGGCTTGTGCGAACGTATCATCATCATTACAGGAAAAGCCGTTCAAAAGCGCTTGTCACCCTTAATGGCGGACTTAGTGGTCATGTTGCATTGAGCCGCTTTGAAACAAAACAAAACAAAAAAACATGAAAGACATCATGTCAGCAGTGACCTCCCCCAAGGCCAAACAATCCAATCCACCCCCCGTCTATAATCCATTCTTGTAACGTTGACAACAGTGCGGGAAAATCCGCAAGCATTGAACCTTTGGTGCATGCATCGGTTCAAACGTCAAGTTTTGTTTCAATTGTTGTCATATGTCGAGACATTTTCGCTGTTGGTGCCCAAATATTTTTGGTTTATTTCTAAAAGTATTCCATAAAATAGATGAAATCTTTCTCTGTTTACTAGTTACATTGTTTTCATATTCTTTTGATTTTTTTTTTTACACACTTTAATGTAATTTTAGGATTTATTTACTTTTTAGATTTTTATTGTATTTAATTTAGTGTGTATTAAGATTGTTTTAAACTTTTACATAATTTTTTAATCGATTTTACATATATGTGTTGATGCATTTTCCATTGTATTTTATTCATTTTTTTATTTTGTAGCAAATGTATTTGTAATTATAGTTTATGTACATTAATTAACATATTTAAATGATTGTTCATTGTGCTTCGAAATGTATTTTGGTGTTTTGGGTTGAATGGATTATCAATATTATTTTTAGGGACGTTCGATGCCGCTCAACTTGAGTAGTCACCGCTATCGATACCAAGTACCGATACCATTAGTACTTTCGGTACATAAAATTTCCAAAAATAATGACATAATTTTAAAGAACATCCCAATATAGCATTTTCCTTAAATTGCAATTTTCTATTCTTCTAATGTCTAATTTCTCTTTATAAAATGGCCACAAAAGGGCGGCCGATACTGGTACCGACTTCTGTCGCGAGTACTGATACCTGGCATTGGTACTTGCCCATCCCTAACTATTTTTGATATTTTTTTTGCAGAAATGAAAATCCATGGCCCCAGGTCGATTTTGAGTGACGCTCTCACGCCGACGAGTTGATGTTCCTTCCACGAGCGGGAATTGAGGTAATAACGTACGGCTAAGTGGACCTCCTTCAAGGTGAGAGTAACGCTGATGAAGACAGATGCGCTTTCGGGTCATTCGGGGTTTTTTTTTCCGCAAACGTGAATTTGACTCCTCCAGTCCGTCCGGCCGGTGATTTTTTTTTTTCCCTGCGAGGTTCGGGAGGCGTGGAAAGCGCTCGAAAGGGCGTTCTGGCCGCCCTCCCCGCGGGGGCCGCCTTAAGCTGCCGCTAATTGATGTCCATTAATCAAATCAGCGGCGAAGGACGAGCTTATCAGTCAGGAGGCGCGACCTCCACGCCGCCAGACGCCCAATGAATAAGAAACGAGCGGCAACGTGCTGGCTAAGCGCGATGCGAAGTATGCTAATTGGGGCCGCACAACAAAGGCGGCTAATGGATGTTCAACACGATCCATGAGAGAAATTCGCACTAATGAGCCTCACTCACTTTTTTTGGGGGGGCATTGATGGAGATAATTATGCTGCAGGTGCTTGTGATCCTTTTAGGATGGGTTAGGGGTTTATTTTGGATTCCAAGACTGTGTTAGGACTTCACATTAGGGGTTCAAACAAGGGTTAGAGTTTCAAATTAGGGTCTTTAAAGAAACTTCAGCCCCCAAAGCCCACTTTATTTAGCAACATGAAATTTGGTAGGCGTGTCTATCCTGAGTCGACCCATATCTGAAAAGACACAGGAAGTCGGCCATTTTGGTTTGAAGTTTCCATTTTAGATTTTGTTACAGGCATTTCAAGGTTAAAAAACAATCAGCCTCTAGAGCTGGTTTCACTTAACATGAATTTTGGTATGTGTGTCTATCCTGAGTAGACCCACAAAAAAGTCTCAAGGACCCATGCTTGAGAAGACACAGGAAGTCGGCCATTTTTATTTGAAGTTAAGTTTTCCAAAAGACAATTGATGGCAAGATTTCACTTTACATGTCTATCCTAAGTAGACCCACAAAAAAAAAAAAAATCCCAAAAAGTAAGTCAGCCATTTTGGTTTGAAGTTTGATCTTAGTTTTTCTTTAAAGCTATTTCCAGGCGTTCTTAAAAAAAAAAAAAAATCAACCAACCAAAGCCAGTTTGGCACACATGACAATCTTGAGCAGACCCTCCAAAAACATCTCAAGAAGCCATGCCTGAAAATGTGCAGCTAGCATCCATTTTAGCCATTTCCAGGCAGGTATCATTCAAAGGCAAATGATGAAATTAGATGAAAATTCAGTCCGTAAAGCCATTTTCAATTGATTACAATTCGGTTGGCGTGTCCACGAATTAGTCTCAAGAAGACAGGCCCGAAAACATACAGGAAGTTTGTGATTTTTTTTTTTGCCACTTTGGAGTTATTTTGGACATTTCTTGTCCCAGAGGTTTTTATCCGATTGCTGCTGAATTGGGACCAACTGACACTCAACAGATGAACAAGTCTAAATTTCAAAGCATTTTGTTTTTTGTCATTGTGAGTGGGCACAACATGGCAGCAAAACGGGATGACTCCCTATAAAACACAAAACTTGAATAAGTCCACTCCAGAATGTCGAAGCTTGACCAAACTTTGTGTGTGTGTGAGATGAAGGAGCCCCCCCCCACCCCCCAGCCCAATTAGAACAGCGCTTTTGTCCCAGCAGGACTATTTAATGGCTGTTGAAGGACTGCGACGCTGGTACCGTCGCTCGCCATTAACGTGGCATGCAAAAAGAGGAGCTTGTCGTGAAGGCTCTGAACACGTTTGCTCATTCATGCAAAAGAACAATAACTCACAAGAGCAAAAGGAAATGTCCCAAATGGACCAAGCTTATGTTTGTCCCACGCGATCACACACAAAGTCTTCCACAGGACAATGTTGTGCACTTTATCAATGCTTTGCCACTTGTCGTTTCATTGGAAGGAAAGGGGAAAGGAAATGCTAAGAATAAATACATACTGTAGAATAATGTTTTAATGATGAAAAATTATTAAATTGAATATTTTTAAGCCTTATTTATAAAAAATAAAAAAAAGTTGTATATTTACCAGACAACAGTTTTCCATTTTCCAATCAACAAGTATTTTTTTCATAGTTTTATTGATTTTGACTGATTTTGAAAAGGCCCACATCATTTTGTGTTCTATTCCTATAAAAACATGGAGCCTACCAAAGGAAAAGATTTGAGTCTCTTCTTTCATCAGGACAAAAATATTGTATCTGTTTCAGTTTTGCTGCAATTAGCATTAAAATATAGCTAAGTTTCATCATTATTCACAAATGGGGGGAAAGAGCCTTTTTGCAACATGGCCCTGGTTGATCTCTTATACTCTGCTGCCACCTGCTGGCCGATTTTGTAATAACTACCATTGCTTTAAGTGTTCTCTTCAGTTCAGAGGCTGCATCAAAGTCTTCTGTATGCTCTATTTAAAAAAAAAAAAAAAACGTATAAATACGTGTTTGGGACATGGCGATATTTAAAATAGAATGTTTTTATACATTTGAGGGAGCAAATGAGTTAAATAAAAACATTTCTTCTTATTAATTCTACACGCTTTGCTACAATGTTGTCCTTGCAATACCGAAATGAGGCCAAAGGAGTGAGTGTTTTTTCCGTTTCCGTCATTAATTGCTGTTAATAACGTTTATCAGCTGTCACCGTAAGGACGTTCCCATGCCGCCAAAGTTTCTGCGAGAAACTTCGGAATGAATTAAAAATCAGACATTGGGGGATTGACTTGAAGGCCCGTTCGGGTAGCCACTTCCACTTTCTGCCGAGGACAAGCTCGCGCGCTCATAATTCCATTTTTCATCAAAGTGTGTTTTAATCTGCGTGCGGCGCTCTCATCTTGCCCGGGAATCCGCTCGCTCGTCCTTATCGTTTATTTGATTCCATGCCGCCTGAGCCTGAGCAAGTTGAAAACTTCAACTCAGATGGATACCGGAGAAAAGAAGACGCTGCATAATTATTTCCTAATATTCTTAATCTTATTACGCGCCTTTTAAGCATGTGCGTGGAAGTCGGTGCATCTGGAGTTTGGGAATAATTCTGCCTTTTGGGTAGTGGAGGTGAAAGTAAATCTGATGGTTCGCCTAATAGCATAATTACCTAAGTCATGTTTAAAGGTTTTTGAAAGCAACTATATTTTTATTGATTTGGTAACATTGAGTAATAAGAGCTACCCTCTGATTGCTTTTCTATAGTCTTTGTTTTGCTGTGAACTGCGGACGAACTTGTGCTTGTTTGTGGGTTTTAATGAAGCCCAAATCATCTCATGAATTTATGTAACGTGGCGCTGATCGCTTCCTCTTATTTATTTATGTATTTATTTATTTTTTCCTGGAGAAACTGCCTTTAGTGACACTGGAAAGTTGTCTCAGGAGTCACGCAAGTTGACGGCAACTGAAAGAAAACATCATGTTTAATTGAATAACTTTTTCCAGCATCCATTTTTTGCTCATTGTTTGAACATTTGTTATCCTAATATTTGAGGAAACGCAGCTAGAAATGACAAAAATAACCCACATACCGTTAGTGTCTCATTTTTCGTTATTTGTTAGTCGTAAGTTGATTTGGCCATCAAAAGGCAAGCTTGAAATTGTTCCACTGCCTTCCTTTAGGCAACACTAAACGAATGGTGACGACATCATATAAGCAACTAGAAACAACCAAAATCAGTCTGCAGGCTGAACATTAGCTTAGCATGTCAGTTTCATTTTGGTGATTTTGTTTATGTCTGTTAACGGCAAAGCCATGACCAAAATAACAAGTGAGATGCTAGCGCTAACTTAGCATTTTAGTTTCATTTTCATTATTTTATTGTTTGTCTGCTAACTGCACAGCAAAAACAAGAAAAACAAGAAAAAAAACAATGGCTATGCGACTAAAATGACTGAAAATAAACCTACTTGCTATTGATGCCTCATTTTTTTTACATGGCACCAGTAAAGCATGCAGTGGCTACATGACTAGAAATGACAAAAAATAAACCCACGTGTTAACTCAGCTGTTAACACTTGATTTTTAGACGTCAACGTCACCGCATAAGGAAATACTCTCGTTCTCCTCCATTGTTGTTGTTTTTTCGGACTGACGCGTTCAATGCAACGCGGTTTTCGCAGGTTTTCTAGCCGAGGCAGCTTTTGAACCACTTTTTTCCCCGTGATTGTTCGTCTCCTCAAAATTCAAAATGATCCTCCGGGATGCCAAATTTAGCTGTTTGAAATATTCATGCCGTGTTTCCCAGCTTGTCAAGTTTACCTCCGAGAGAGGATGCGGAGGGACGGGTGGGCGGTGAAAGGGGATTTGGGGGTGAGGACTTACAGGTAATGTTTCCAACAGGCCCATGCTAGTTAATTTTTCATGTGCAAAGCTGAAGGCAGTCCATTTTCTCACGGAGCCGAAGTTTCTTCATGAACTTCTTTCGAGATGCTAAATGTGGGCCAGGGCTTGGCGGATTGTATGCAGCCCAGAAATTGATTGATTGATGACTGATTGACAGTTGGGTGAGAAATAAGCAGCTTATTTTGTTTGTCCCTCAAAAAGGATGAGATGCAAATCTACCTCAACAGGCTGCTACATGTGATCAGATTATATTTAATGGAATGTCACTAATCATACTAGTGGATTGTCTTACTAGTATGCCGAAGCTGTCCTACTTTTCTATTTTAATCTAGATATACTTGATACAGTAACTACCTTAATGCTAGATAGCCTTGACAATTAGCTTAATGCTAGATATCCTTGACAATTAGCTTAATGCTAGATATCCTTGACAATTAGCTTAATGCTAGATATCCTTGACAACTAGCTTAATGCTAGATATCCTTGACAACTAGCTTAATGCTAGATATCCTTGACAACTAGCTTAATGCTAGATATCCTTGACAATTAGCTTAATGCTAGATATCCTTGGTTGCTGTCTTAGGGTCGGTTGAGTGGGGCAAAAGTGGCGCTAGCAGTAAAAAAACGCATTACTAGTAAGATCGTCATTCCTCTAGTGCACTGAATTGTCTTACTAGTAAGGACAAAGAGAGCAATGTACTAGTACTGTCATGGACCTTAAGATGAATGTCAATGATACCAATAAATAATACCTTGAGAAATATATAGATACATGTTCAGATAGCTTTTCATGGCTCAGTTTTTGGCCCGAAAATGTGGGTTGAATTCCCAATTGTACATTCTGGAATGCGTTGAACCGAGGATTTACTGAAGCGGGTTTTGTTTGCTAATCACTAGCTCACATGATTGTTATGATTGACAGGCCGTACCCCTGAGCCTAAAAGACTTTGCGATGCCTTACCGGCAACGTTGGCCGCGGGGGGAGACTGGAGACTCTTCAAGGGGTCAGGGGTGGGGGGATGGATTCTCTGCGAGCAAGCGGGTGAGGGGATGGCGGTGGTCTTTCAAGAATTTGTAGACCCCTTTCCACGCAGCGTGTCGTATTTTTTAATAAGGGCAGCCACTGTCCGTGCAGGCTTCACAGAGGTTTTCGGGGGGGCTTCAAACGGCAGCCTCCAATCATGTCCCTGGAGCCCGTCAGCCTCTCTTCTCTCGTTAGCCCCATTGGTCGCCAGGCAACCGTCACCCGCCGTAAGTGCGCGAGCCCAGCGACCGCAGCAAACGCGCTGACATCCGTCTGAGGGCTGAGGCTAATTGAAGCGCGCCGGTTGAACTCCGGCTCGTCTTTGGCGAGCCGTGACGACTTCAACCCGATTTGATGCCCCGTCGACAGCCAGTTGAAAAGTCTACCCTGGAAAACTACTCCCATAACAAGATGCAGTGAAAATATTTGTCATGGTGAAGCAGCCTGGGGCTATTAGCATAAGTTTTTTGGGGCCATTTTATTTCCAAGTAGCTTTACACAATTGTATGTTTTTTGTGGGAGAGCAGGCACCGTCTTTCCTCGCCATATCACGGTTCACTTTGTGTGGCTTCATTGCATTGCAGGTTTTAAAAAAAGCAGCTGCAGGTTCCATTGCTTTATTGAAGAAAGAGTTGGAAAATACATTAAACGGACAGTTAACAAATTAATTTGCTCCGTGATCAAAACCATCAAGTTATCTTTTCCCATTGAAATGAATGAAAATGCCTTCAATCCGTTCCAGCCTTCCTAAAAAAAATAAAAAATAATAATAATTAAATGAATAGAATTAGATAAAATTTAACATTTTTTGTCACCATCACATAGTGTTAATTTCATCAACAAAAACTAAACAAAAATTAATTTTCACCGTACTAAAACTAGACTAGACAAAAACTCTCATTAATAAACAATAACTGGGTCTAAATCAGGATGCATTTTCGTCCACTAATGAAGACGAGATGAAAATGTCCTTAATAAGAACTGGACTGACATTTTAGGTCATGAAAAAAAAAACAAGACGAAAAATATGATTGGTAAAATCTTGTCTCTGCTCATGTTCACGCCGTAAATGACCTACGTTGTGTTCTTGTAGATTGAAATGATTTTTTTGTGGCACATCAAGTGATGACACATTTTTAAAAACGCAGTTCTGCACAATAATATAATGCTAAGCGGCTTTCACGCTACGCCACCAACTATATTTTACCACTACTTGTTTGATTCTCCGGCTATGCTCTGCATTTACAGAGACAGAGAGAGTGAGAGAGAGAAAGAGTTTGCTCTTGGAGCCACAGCGCCCTCAAGCGCCCACTCGGCTCATCATTTTCCAGCGGCTCCACTCGCCTGGAAAACAATCAGTGTTGAATACCGAGAGGACGACGACGCAGATTACACACACACGTACGCAGGGTGTGCGCGCGCGGGTGTGTGTGAATTTTAGTACACGCCAGCACACGTCGACACAAACTCCACTGCGTGCGTGGATCTTCTGGAATAGTCATCATCCGCTGCCGCCGCCTCCTCATCCTCCTCTGGGGAGGCTGATTTGCTGCATACAATGAAGAAAAAAATGCCCGTGAATACTTGAGGAGTGACGACAACTTTCCCCTCTTTTCGGACGCGGAGAGGAGGAGTTGGAACGCGGGCAGAGGGAGCGAGAGCGAAGGGGGGCTTCTGGTGCAGCCCCCGCAGCCTGGAGCTGCGCAGCCGGGGCTAAACGCGAGCGATGCCGCCCGCGGACGAGCGTCGCTGGCTGCTGTGGGGCTCCGCAGATGCTGCGGCTCGCTCGGGCTCCAAGCGGTGTCTTTGTGGACCGGACACCGACTGGGGCTGACGGCTGCTTGTGCAACGAGTGGAGGTTTTTTTTTCTCTGTGTCTGAGGACTGACGGAAACATGCAAGGCTGGTTTTTTCGCATTCTAAAACATGTTTCTTCACTATCCTTGTGCAGACATGTGGAAAGTGCACTGAAGTTTTTCCCTTCACGAAGACTTTTACTGGACTTCTCTATGGGATTACATTTTTATTAGGAAGTGCTTTTAAGCGTTGAACCCCAGCATGGCGCTTAAGTGGGCTTTCTTTCTACTCCAACTCTGGGCAGTAGGAGCAGCCTTCTCGGGGGTCCTTAACGCCACTGACAGAGACGTTTTTACGGACGACCTGCTGCAGGTCCAGCTGGCCGGGGACCGAGTGCCTGAGCAGCAGGCGGCATTTTCCCACCCGGGTCTCTATTTCGGCCCAGGGGACGTACAGCAAATGAGGCAAAGGTCCTCTGGCAGCCACAGCCACATATTTAAAGTCATCCGGGCAGCCACACTCACCATGCTGTCTAATGGTCCTTCGTACCTCCCGCCTGCCAAGCATGAGGAGTTTACAAGTAAGTGGAATGAGATTTATGGGAACAACCTACCTCCCCTGGCGCTTTACTGCCTGCTGTGCCCCGAGGACTCGGCCGCCCTGCAGTTCCTCATCAAGTTCATGGACAGGATGGCTGAGTACCCAAACTGGAAGGTCACCAGCGCGCCCCACGACGAGGTCCCAATGGCGCACTCCCTCACTGGGTTCGCCACAGCCTACGACTTCATTTATGCCTACCTGGACGTACGGCGGAGAGACGTTTACCTCCAAAAGATCCGCTCGCAGACGGCGGCACTTTATGACTTCTCCAAGTACAGGGGCTGGGGCCGGCAGTACCTCCACAATCACCAGACCACCAACGTAGTGGCCCTGCTGACCGGGGCCATTGTGGTGGGGTCTCACGATGACCCGGAGTCTATGCTTTGGAAACAAGTGGCGGTGAACTACATGGAGAAAACCATGTTCCTGCTCAACCACGTAGTGGACGGCACGCTGGACGAGGGGGTGGCGTACGGGAGCTACACGGCCAAGTCCATCGCGCAGTACGTCTTTTTGGCGCAGCGGCACTTCAGCATCGACAACACGCAGAACAACTGGCTGGGAGCGCATTTCTGGTTCTACTACGCCACCCTCCTGCCTGGCTTCCAGAGGTCGGTGGGCATCGCTGACTCCAACTACAACTGGTTCTACGGGCCGGAGAGCCAGCTGGTGTTCCTCGACGCCTTCGTCCTGAAGAACGGCACGGGGAACTGGCTGGCTCAGCAGATCCGCAAGCACCGACCCAAGGACGGCCCCATGGGGCAGTCATCGGCGCAGCGCTGGGCCACGCTGCACACGGAGTACATCTGGTATGACGCGCGTCTGGCGTCGCAGCCTCCGCTCGGATTTGGCAAAGCCAACATGCACGTTTTCTCCAACTGGGGCGTCGTGACCTACGGGGCCGGGTTGTCGAGCGGCCAGGGAAACACTTTTGTTTCCTTCAAGTCTGGCAAGCTGGGCGGCCGCGCCGTCTACGACATAGTCCACGAGAAACCGTACTCGTGGGTGCATGGTTGGAATAGTTTTAACCCGGGTCACGAGCACCCAGACCAGAATTCTTTTACCTTTGCGCCTAACGGGCAGGTGTTTGTGTCAGAAGCACTTTATGGGCCAAAGTTGAGCTACCTCAACAACGTGCTGGTGTTCAGCCCATCACCCACGAGTCAGTGTAACGCTCCGTGGGAGGGTCAGCTCGGCGAGTGCGCCAAGTGGCTGCGTTGGAATGACGAGGGGGTGGGCGATACCAGCGGTGAGGTGATTGTGGCATCGTCACACGGAGACACCTTATTCACTAGCGGGGAAGCGGTGTCGGCGTACTCTGCCGCCATGAGGCTGCAGAGCGTATACAGAGCACTGGTCTTGCTCAATTCCCAAACGCTTCTGGTGCTAGATCATGTGGAGAAGGCGGCCGACTCGCCTGTGAGGTTCCTCAGCGCATTCTTCCACAACCTGGACATTGACTTTAAATATGTTCCGTTCAGGTTTATGGAGCGCTACAATGGTGCCATGATGGACGTGTGGGACGCGCACTATAAAATGTTTTGGTTTGACAGCAAGGGTCATAGTCCGGAAACCCGCATACAAGAGGCAGAACAGGCGGCCGAGTTTAAAAAGAGGTGGACTCAGTACGTTAATGTAACGTTCCCAATAACAGACACTGTTAGCAGGACAGCTTATGTTTTCCACGGGCCCTATGTCAAAGTGTCCAGCTGTAAGTTTATAGATAGCAGCAAAAATGGCGTGAGACTCTCATTGATGATTAATAACACAGAGACGATAGTGTCCATAGCGACAAATTACAAAGACATTGGTGCGAGGTCGGCATATTTAGGGTACGCCGGCCACTGTAAGGTGGAGGATCGATATCAAATCACTCGATTTGGCCTTGGGACGCAGGCGGTCCCCAAACAGACGAGCGGCGACAATCAACTCTTTGACTTTGCCTTCACACTCAACGTGATGGCGGGTTTGATTCTCTGCACGGCCGCCGCTTTTCTCGCCATGCAGAGGAAGTTTTACGACGTGTGCTTCAGGCTTCGGCGGCTAATGCGCTACGCCCTGCTTGCCGTCCTCTTCCTGTGGATAGCCGGCCTGCTCTTTGTGTCCAACAGCTGCGACCGGCTCCTCTGTGGGGTGAAGTGGAAAAGCGAAGCTGATTTGCAAGCACGGCTTCACGAGCAGCGCCAGCTCCCCCTGCCCACCGTCCTCATCGCGACTCTGCCCGGCTCCGGGGCGGAAATCCTCAAGCACCTTTTCTACAACAGCTCGGACTTTGTTTACGTCAGGGTGCCCACCGAGCACTTGGACATCCCAGAGACAGAGTTTGAGTTTGATTCCCTGGTGGACGCCTGCGAGTGGTCCTGGTCGGAGGCCAAGCAGGGGCGCTTCAAGATGATCCAGGGCTGGCTCCACTCGCTGGTCTACAACACTAAGCTGCACCTGCAGAACATTCAACTGGCAGAGGAAGACCGGGCCCGACTGCCCCCGCGTGGCAACTCGGATCAGGGCTCAAAGCGCTCCGGGCGGAGGGAGCCGGCGGTGGAGCTGAAGGGCAAACTGCGAGCCGGCATGGACAGAGATGTGGAGTACATCCGGGAGCTGAGACGCCACATGGCTGAGTACCCGAACAGCCGCGTTGTTCTGAACATGCGGAGCGGGAGCTGGGCGCTGAAGCTGCCTTTTATCCGGGAGGTTGTGGGGCCTTCCCTCAAAAGTCTCTATGTGGTGAGGGACCCCCGAGCGTGGATTTATCTCATGTTGTACAACAGCGAGCCCAGCCTGTACTCCCTGAAGAACATCCCTCAGCACCTTTCCTTGATATTCAAGGAGGACGCCGTCAAGGATGGCTGCCGGAGCGTAGCGCCAGAGTTCAACACCCTCAGGGGACTGCTGGCCCGCAAGGAGAGCGACCCGGTGTTGATACTGGCCCACCTGTGGCTCGCCCACACAGCCGCTGTGCTGCGGGTCAGCCAGAGCCTCCCAGAGGACTCCTACCTCCAAGTGCGCTTCGAGGACGTGGTCAACTCCCCGCAAGAGACGGCGGAGAGCATCCACGCCTTCCTGGGGGTGCCGCTGTCGCCCGCCGCCCTCAACCAGCTGGCGTTCACCACATCCACCAACTTGTACCAACTGCAGTACGAGGGCGACATCTCGCCGGCCAACATCGGCAGGTGGCGGCAGAAAATGCCGCGGCGGGACGTGAGGCTGGTGGAGGACATCTGCGGGGGGTTGATGAAGAGGCTGGGCTACGGCCGCTCGCCCGGCTAACTCTGCACTGCTGTCGTCATTGTTTGCACTGATTTGAAACTTGACATGTCGCACAGTGAGCAAGCAACGGGTGTTTACTCGCTAACGGGGGCATTTGATATGAAAATGGATGTGCTAGATCATTCACGCTTACCGAGGGAAAGTCGCATCGAGCGTTATTGTTTCTGTGAGTCTTAGTAAGAAAGGACCAGTTCTGAGTCCTCACTCTGTGATGTCAGCATCGGTTTTTAAGATGCTGAAGGGACGTACTGTTTTGTCACGGGACGCGTACGATGAAACTATTTATTGACTCTTTTTGGTTGTTTTCTTTTGTCAAGGGTACGGGGTGCATTGTAGGAGATCCTCAGGTGTCAGAAAGGGAAAAACAGCAGGTCTCAGGGACGCATCTGTCATATTTGTGCAATTGGAATGAGACATCAGCCTCAAAGTCATCAGGTGTCAGGAAAAAGGTCATGGAATCGAAAAATGCGGATTATATCACCCACCATCGGGGGAAAAAAAGAAACAAATTGGTTTGTGACAGAGTTGCGTTCCTATGACAACCTGATTTTGTACACACGTTTGACTTTTACGCCATAAATATCCAACTGATCAAACTAGTCCACTGAATGCCGTTAGTAATTCCGAAACGTCCGAGGTCGGGACCATCATAAACCGAGGACGGCCTAAAAGTGCCAATGTAACCGTATGTGATTAGCCGAAATAGACTACATAAGTCGTTCTTGAGACTTGTTGCTTTGTCACAGCTGACACCTGAAGATGCCCGAAAATTCCAAATGCTGCTTCCCTTTAAAAAAAAAAAAAACTAACAAAAAAACTGGTTAAATCAATGGGTGGATTTTATTTTATTTGTGTGGGATTTTATTTGAAGATGTCACAACTGTTTGTGCACTTTTGACTATTTGGGGCACTACATACTCCCATCATGGCTTAAAAGCGTTTGAAGTGTTTGCGAGTTCCAAAGAAGTGTCTCAGCCAAAGGGAGGGGGTGTGGATATGATTAGTATTCAAACTCCCCTCGGCATTTATTGAATTAGATCAGAGGAAAGTGTTTAATGGGGATCAGGAAAAAAAAAAAACGAACGGAGAGAGTCGCTGTCAGCCGTGACACATTTCCAGTCAAAGCAATTTTCCAGAGCATCCCCCTCCTCAGTCGCCGCCTCATATTAATCTGGAAAATGTCACAAACGTTTCCATTTTTCTGCCTCGGTCAATCAGACATCTAATGATGTGCTTTTTTGCACTGTGGCGTCGCGTTCGAACCTGTTTGTGCACTCTTGGGGTGGGCGGGGCCTTCACTTGCAAGGCTTGTCGTTTCAAAGGTCATGTCAAGGAAAATAAAACAATAAATCATTAATGCCGTGTCCGTTTGGTTTGTTTAAATATCAGTCTTCAGGTTTGTGTGTGTGTGTGTGTGTTTTTTTTTACAATGCACAAAATAGTTTAACATTTTATAAAGCACACCTGCTAATGAGAATGCAAAATGTGCTTCTACTTTTCAGTTGTCATGTTGGATGTAGATCAGAGATTCCCAATTCCACTTCACTGGTATAAAAGGTATTATTTTTTTACTACAGTTAATGTGACTTTTTCTCATCTAACTACGCTAGTTATATATATATATATATATATATATATATATATATATATATATATATATATATAGAAGAAAAAAAACCTTGCAATTTACTAAAATGAAATTTCAAGTAATTGGAGCGGATGCGTTCATTTGCTCTCAATGAATTCAGGCAAAAGTTCCTTGGGTAACATTTGGGAACTTCCCTCCATGCTGCTGCTGTTTGAAAGCACCTCAGGCAAAAATATTTCACCTGATGAGATCAACTTGTTTCAACAAGTTGCACCAGTATTTTATTTTATTTTATCTCCTCATGTGGGAGCGCCTTTAAATGCCTCCCACAGTAGCTCTGAATGCTTTTCTGTAACCTCCATGTTCTCTGAAAAAAATGTTTCCTAGAGCCAATGATGGACTTTTTCACAACATTTGGCATCAATTCTGCCCGCCAATCGCAGGGCGCATACAGACAAACAAAAAGTCACATTTTCCAGTTTCCACTGATGCCAACGTGTGTGTTTTGCTCATGCAAGCTCATGCAAATCAACAGAGGAGGACCTAAGCCGAGATTCGAACCCAGAATATCTCTGCTGTGAAGCAGACCTGCTTACCGCTTGCCCCCTGTGCTACCTCTTTTTTTCTTTACTTGTATATACAAGACGTCATTTTGATTCACATTTGCATTGCCAAATATATCGAAAAAAGAAAACACGTCATCTCCAGAAAGTTAGGCCAGAGCTGAGATTTGAACCGAGAACTGCTCGACTGTGAGGCATTTGTGCAAACCACTACCCCAGCATACCACCTGTAGTTGTGCACCATTATTAGGAATCTAAAAATAATCATTAAAAAATACCTGAAAGCAATCTGTTTAATGCCGTGTTTTTACTCATCTGGGGGCACCGGATGACATCATCCTTTGATAAATCCGGTAATATCTTGAGAACCAAAAAAGCACCAATAAAAAATTGTAACAACACAATCAGCAAAACCAGCAAGAATTTTGGCTCAGTTAAGAGCAAATGAGGACATTTTAAAAGCACCATCCAGCAAAAAAAAAAAAAAAAAAGGAACTTCCTCCTTGTGGGATGCCAATTTTTGGCAGGTTCCATTTTAGATCGAGTTGGCCGCATTTCGAAATAAATTTGCAATGCCAGGCTCAGCGAAAAAGCTGCAAGCAGTGAAAATGAATGGAAGATGAAGACATTCACGAGTCACACCAAACAGATTTATACCTTTTGATTATGTTGGCTATGATCTGGAAGGAATTTAATCAATCGGCACTGCATGTTTTTTGGATGAGTCGGTGATTAAAATCAACTCATTTGCATGTTTGGGAGTCGCTGCAGGTAATCTTGTAATGTAGATTATTTTACCGTACTTAAGTCAGTGGTTCTTAACATTGTTGGAGGTACTGAACCCCATCACTTTGCTATGAATCATATTGCACATATCCGTCGGAGGGTTCAGTGCATGGGGGGAGTGGTGGGGTTCAGTACCACTGCTCTAGTATTACGTGGTCTCCCTCTAGTGGTCCGCAAAAGAATTACTGAATGGAATGTTTCAACTGTGCTTAACATTAGCCGCTTTGTTGTTTTGACGGCCGGCCTAGGTCGAAATTCCCCATTGGTTTGAATGGGCCGGGCACTTTTAAAGTCGAGTAAGTACATTACTTTTTTATTTCATCTTTTAGAATTATTTTCATAATTGATCTATTTACATTTTTTTTCTTATTTAGCGTTTACCGACAATATATTTTATAGAGTCATCAATACTTTTCAGAATTAATTAATTCATGCATTCATTAATGAGGAGCGGCCGGCCTTGCTGTGCTTAATATCAAAACAAATATTTAACCTGAAATCAAAGTCAGTTGACCTTTGGCTAAGCCACGCCCCCAAAATGCAGACAGAGAGCTTGAAGACAACGTGGCTGTCCGCAGTTCAATCCGTCAAAATCGAACTACGACACCTTTGCTAGCTCCAGGATAATCAATGTTTCTTCTGTAAAACAATGCTACGTTGTTGTTAGCTCATGAACGGATAAGCTATGATTTCCTTCATTACCCGGATACTTTTTGCATAATATTAATTCCTAAAAAATCAGCAGCTATAGCTTTGACTACCCCAAGTTAAGCAATGTTTAATTTGTAAAACAAAACAAAACAATAAAAAAATGCTACACTGTTTTAAGCTAGTGAGCTGAACTAACAAATTGAGCTACTACGCTATGCTATGGAGGTTGGCTTGTTGCGTTTTAACAGTTGAGATGTTCAGAGCTGTGGCCTTCCTGACAATTGGTATCTTGAAAAACTCCCGTGTCAGGTCACTCATATGTCAAGGCACCACTTAATGCGTGATACACTAACACTATGCTGTTGTTAGCAAAGTGCTAACATCATACTGCTAATGCGAGGCCCAGTTACTATCGGTGGCGCTAGCAAATTGAACTAACAAGTTAAGCTAGTACGCTACGCTATCAAGGTTGGCTTGTTGTGTTTTTTAGCGGTTAGAACATCTGCCAAACTATATTGTTCAGTGTGATGTTCAGAGCTGTGGCCTTCCTAACAGTTGCTCTCCCTGTCAAAATATGTCGCTAATATAGATAGATGAACAAAGAAGCATGACTTGTAGTGAATAAATAATGCAGTTTGGACCATTTAAGTGCAACGTCGTAAATAGAGAGCAAGCAACAAATTGAATTAAATTGTGAGAGGTTTTAAAAAAAAAAAAAAAAAAAAAAAGATCAGGCCGCATGTTATTCCCAGGGCGTAAGATTGAATCCAGCTGTGGCCTGGCCTGGCCGGCAGCGGTTGCGGCCCCCACTTTTGCACACACACACACACACACACACACACACACACACACACACACACACACACACACACACACACACACAATCTGAAAAATGTTACAAGTGGTGGCGAAAAAGGTCCGGCGCTCGCCACCTGGACGCGTGCGATGTTTGTGGCTTTCAGCGGGCTCGCCGCGCTTAGCGTAATTACAAGCGGGACCGATCCATGGCTAATGAGCGGAACTTGAGGAGGACAAAGCGCTTATCTAACATTGGTCACAGCGCAGGATTACAACTCCGCAACAACAGCTTCCAGACAAGAATTTCATGCGCCAAAAGGATACTTGACATTTTATTGAGTCAATGCTAACTAAATTGGCCCCAATTTGAGTATAAAACCTTGATGGTTATACACACAAACAAAACAAAAAAAAAAGATGTATATTCATTCTAGTGGTGGCTTTTCTTATCAAAATGACCTCGTCGGTTCCAGACAGCAATTTCACTTTTGAAAGGAGGCCTCTTGACAATGACGATTTTTCAACTTTTTTTCCCTCCTTTTTCTTTTTCTTCCTTTTTCTTTTTTTGTTGCTGTGTGCGGCCAGATGGCGGCTCATATGCTTCTACTACTTAGGGATCACTACTCACGGCCCGCTTGGCAAAATATATAAATAACTTACTGCTGAGATGATATGGGGGAGGGGGCCGGAGTTCGCCAAGTCGCCAGTGAGGGCAAAATTTCAGATGGGATTACTGCTGGTTCACGGCGACAGGTGTAAACGGAACAGCATCTGGATTTCGGTGGATTTTGAACAAAAAACACACGCAATGCACTGAGAAGAATAGAAAACAAGCTTGTCCATATGTCCGTAATGTATGCGCAGCATTTAGCATATTTATGCAATTTTAAAGTTATTAAAGTTTTTCATTAAATTATTTTTATTTTTATTTTTATTTTTTTAATTATCTTTGTTTTAATATGTCAAATGTACATTTTATTTAAAAATAAATATATATGTATTTAAATTTTTATGTATTTAAATTTTTTTTATTTCACCCCCCCAATATAATATAATAATAATAAGTATTTATTTCCCAAGGTTGTAAAATGTATTTTATATGTAATACAAAGTAGTGCTTTAATAGCTAAACTTGTTTTGAACCCATTTCCTCGTTTTGCATTTGTCCAACTTCCTGTTGCTGGTTTCCAGGTGGGCGTGGCTTAAACCAGATTTTTACCCCAACGGCTTCTGGAGCAATTATGGTTGACTCTTGGCAATTCTGCCTAGCAACAAGCAACCATCCAAACTTAGGCCTTTCACAAAAGTTGTCTTCAGGTGTAACGCATGCACACCCGCCGCCACTTTTGACGGGTCTTTGTGTCACAAGCGACGGCGTTACCTTAACGACAGCGGCGAGCGGTGACAAATGGGACGGGCCCTCCGGCGGGGCTGCCTCATTAAATGTCCGCACAAGAGCGACTGGGCTGCAGGGGTGATGCATTATTGATGAGACGGCGTGATTAATTGAAAATCTCCTCCTCCGCAGATGCAGCAGGAGTGTTGGTGTGCTCGTGTGTGCGTGACGTTTAAGTGGCTTGACTCTTGCGGCGAACAACTTAATCGTTTTCCTTCATTGTTATTCCGCGCACATAAACGCGGCCTGATTGACTGCGTGTGCAATCCCATTGTGAATATTATTCTTAGAAGGGCAGCTCGGCTGAGACGGACTCCAGGCAATCGACACAAAGCCGCCCGCTGTTAAACAAAGACCCAAAGTTAAGACCAAGTAAAAGTGGAAAAGTTTTATTTGTCCAGCTCAGCACCAACGATGCGTTCAGGTGCTCCTACGGACTCTGTAAATTCTGCTTTTTACCTGGATAGTGAACTCACAGATGGATAAACATCAGCGCAAGCTTCATAAATGATGCATGGATGACTGGGTTGATACGATTAATTTTTTTAATCAGACTAATCACATCTTAGAAATTTGATTAATCAGGATTAATCGCTTAATTTTTTTTTCCAATATTTTTTTGCCCACCAAGTTTAAAGAGCACCTGTTGTGTATTTAATTTCCGAGATTACATTTGAACCCTTACACTTGCGCTGATTTGTTTTTAGCCTCGTAGAATCCGCCAAACAAAAAAAAAATACTTCATGAGCGCGGCTGGCTGCAAAGAGGCACAATAGTAAACATGCCGAAAGTTCAACGTACAAAGCGTCGACGTTCTCTGGAGTGACGGCGTAATGAGTCCCCTGAGCTCAGCGTCTCTCTCCGGAGACGCCACACGTAAAAACATGTCAGCACCGGGTTCAAAAGCTACCACGTTCCTTTTCTTGCCGGGCAAAAACATACATAATGATTGTTGTTCCTCTAAAAGATTGAACATAGCCACCGTCAACCTGTTGAATAAGTCGGCGAACATCGAGACGCCCACCTGTTCATGATGTTCCCCACTGAGAAGTTAATAATGGCGTTTGTTAAAGCGTGCCTGGCCTTCAGTGGCAGCCTGCCTTTTCCTTTATTCTTTCTGGCTTTCGCTTCTGCTGCTGCTGAGCTTTCATGTCGGCGACTTTGTCTCGCTCAGGAAAAAAAAAAAAAAAAAAAAGCATGCAGCGAGCAAAGCCAAATGCATGTGATCATTACAATCTATTTATTTTTGAATATGCTTTATGCTGTTCAAAAACAATGACACTTTTCCTTTCATCTCTTCTGAAATACAGAGGTGGCAAATCCAGGTCCAGAAAGTAAAAACCCTGCCACAGTTTGGCTTTAACCCCAGGTGTTAGTTAGCTAGCTTCCTAGCTAGCTCCCATGGTGCTTGTTTAGGGAATTAGCTAGCTAGCACCAGGGGCTAAAGCCAAACCCTGGCAGGGTTTTTACTTTCAGTTGCTAGCTCCCTAGCTAGCTCCCATGGTGCTTGTTTACCTGCTAGGGAGTTGTCTAGCTAGCTAGCACCAGGCGCTAAAGCCAAACCGTGGCAGGGTTTTTACTTTCAGTTGCTAGCTCCCTAGCTAGCTCCCATGGTGCTTGTTTACCTGCTAGGGAGTTAGCTAGCTAGCTAGCTAGCACCAGGGGCTAAAGCCAAACCGTGGCAGGTTTTTTACTTTCAGTTGCTAGCTCCCATGGTGCTTGTTTACCTGCTAGGGAGTTAGCTAGCTAGCTAGCACCAGCGGCTAAAGCCAAACCGTGGCAGGGTTTTTACTTTCAGATGCTAGCTCCCTAGCTAGCTCCCATGGTGCTTGTTTACCTGCTAGGGAGTTAGCTAGCTAGCTAGCACCAGGGGCTAAAGCCAAACTGCGGCAGGTTCTTTACTTTCTGGACCTGGATTAGCCACAGTTGGGCTTTAGGCCCTGATGCTGACTAATAATATAAAAACCTGAGAGGTTTCTTGACAAAGGGATATCGCCCCCTAAAGGCCTGGCATGCATAATGCATCATTTGAATTGATTGATGCAGCTGTGTGTGAGGGGACAATCCAGTTAATGCAAACTTATCTAGTTAGCTTAGAGCCCCAGAGACGAGCAATTAGCCGTTCCTAAATGGTCTGAATTAACGACACGGGGTTTTATGTGTCTTAAACAAAGAGCAAGTCTTTTGTCCCGAGCTCGCCTTCGCTCATCAATCGCCTTTTTTTTTACGAGGCCGCCGCCTTGGGAGATTGTTTGCTCGCCGCGTCGCTGTTTGCCCTTCAACTGGAAACTTTGCACAATTTAATTTAGCGACTCTTTGAGCCCTCCGCGAGCTCGATAAAGGCCGCACTTTTCATGACGTTTCGTGCATTTTCTCCTCAAGGACGAGCTTGTGCGATAAAGAGAGGGAGGAAAATAAATAGAAAAAAAAGAGAAAAAACATTCCCAGCTTCAAATAAGGTCCAAGTCCCTGGAAATAAATGAAACAGTGATGAATGAGAATAATTGAAAGCAAAGATGCTTTCTTCTTGTCGGTTTGATTTGAATGTTTTTTTTTCTTCTCTTCTCCCCTCGCTGGTCTTGTGCAAATTTGTTCCAAGGTCTGATAATTAAATTTCTTGATTTTGATGTCATCTTTGATTTTTTATTTTTTTTTGCAGCCTGATGGCAGCGCTAGCGCTTGGCAGACGTAACGTCAATATCAGCCCAGTTAGCAATGTTTTCTCTGCTGGGCGTGCCAATTTAGCCCAGACGCTCGTCGGGGTTATTGGCAACGACGGCGCGCTAATATTTAGCAGGGGGGAGGGAGTGGTGATGGGGGGGGGGGGGGTTCGCAGGGAAGGAAGCAAGACGTTCTCATTTAGCAGGAGCCAATATTTTTGCAAGTGATTGACAAGGCACCTGTTAAATAATTAATCAGTCGGTAAATTGTGCTACTTTTACTAACGTTTGAAGGGAATATCGGTTCTTCACAAACGCCAATTTTCAGCCACACAAGCAAAAATGATTTTTAACCGGAAAAATGCACTTAAGATAGCCAGATAGCTTGTTAAATTATAATTGTAAATACATATTGGGCAAATAAATGAAATAAATGGTTAAGTCACATCATATAATAATATTCATAAAAAAATGAAAAGCATGATTAAAATTTGAATGCATGTTTGAATATGCATTGCTAACTCGACAAAGTGCAATTCCTGCAGAAATTTTGTGAGATTGCTAAAAAGCTGAATGCTAAAATTAGAATGCATGCGCTTATGAAGTAAATTGAAAGATACATTTTACTTGTAAACTAAAGAACTGTCGATTTAATTATCAACATTGAGTACTAATAAAGTAAAGTCTAAATAGAAAAAAGGGTCAAAATGTCAGCCCCGAGCAGCTCATTTCAATGCGACTTGCCTGCAAATGAGCGCTCGTGCTAACGTCCTCTAAAATCATTTTGTCATCTTTCTCTCAAATTGCCTCCCTGATGGCTGACGAGCAATCAATAGGAGCTATTTTGGGGGACTCTGCTTTTGCCGTGGCGCAAACGTTTCCCTGTGAGCTCGTCAGCGAGGCCGAAGATACCCTGGATGGCACGCCGGGTCCGCTAAGTGGCTCCTTTTTGTCTTTCCCGCTGCCCAAAAAACGTTGGTTTACTCTTCTTTCTTTGTGAGTCATTTCCCCTCAAGTTCACACAAAATGAATGCAGACTTTTTACAGGTCACTTGCATGCTGGGGGGGAAAAAAATATGACATCAGAGAGGCTAATAACGCTCACGGCTCAGAGCACTCGGAGAAAATGGCAGGCTCACTCCAAAGATAACAAAATGTGGCTTACAGCGTTTATGCGGCTCACTATTAAGAGGAAAAAGGCTGCGTTCAATGGATGAAGTGCCTTCTTAGTGCAGTACATCATCTAAGAGGGAGGATAGAGCTCGGGTGGAGATGACACCAGAACACACACGGAGCTGGTTTGTTTGACACGGGTGGCGGAAATGCAAAAAAAGAGAGTTGATTCTCATAAGAATCTCGATTTTCATTTAGTACATTTCAGAATCGATTTTGAAATGTCGTTTCATACGGTCTCGCCCTTGTTTGTGTGTGCCTTTATTGGGAGCACTGTTGTGCACGTTTTGGCCACTTAGGGGCAGTGTGTTTTCGCGCGTAACATCATTAGAGTGGAAGGAAAAAGTCATGATCAAGTTATGCCAATAAAAGTTTTTTTTTTTTTTTTTTTTGCAGTGTAGGAAGAGCATATGCCGGTGAGCAATGTTATAAATTCCTGAAGGGTTTTTGTATGAATGGTCAGTCTTTTGAGTGACAAAAGTGCCACCAGGGGTTCGGCAAAGGGCAAGACACGCACCCAAATGATGTAATTTTGTGATGATAGGCCCCGTTTAGCCATCATTGGCTGCGGGTGCTTCATTGTTGAGCCCATCTGCGCTGCAGGGAATTTGGTGCGCTCAGTAGTCGACTTGTGACAGTTGTGATGGTATGTCATGTGATTTCTTTATTGTTGTAATTACTTCATATTATGTCGAGCAAAAAAAGAAAGTGCTCGGATGAATATGTGCAATATGAATTCACATGTGTAACAGAACGTGTGGCGTTCCACAGGGTTCAATTTTAGGGCCTCTTCTGTTTGGGTAAAAATAACTTAAAAAATGGACCAAATCACTACTTTATCCAATTTGACCTGCATTAATTTTTTTATGTATATACAAAACCACACAATTTTTGCGGATATTTCATACAAACTGACCCGTTTTTTTATTTTTGTTTCGTACAAAACAACTGAGAAAACTGACAAGTCAAATCGACCCAAGTAGTGGATCGATCCATTTTTGACCCAGATAGGGTTATTTTTGATGTTTTGATGATCTACAACAGGGGTCGGGAACCCTGGTTCTCGAGAGCCACTGTCCTGCCTGTCTTCCATGTCTCCCTTCACCAACACAGCTGATTTGATGAACAGGATCAGCATCCAGGCTTCTACAGAGCTTGCCGATGATCTGATAATATGACTCAGTTTTGTTGGAGGAGGGAGACGTGGAAAACAGGCTGCGGCTCTCGAGGACCAGGGTTCCCTACCGCTGGTCTACAAAATCCTGCTGGTTCAAAAGTTGTTCTCTCATAAAGTGAAATCAATCTCCATCGTAATGATTGCACGTGGCCTTTAAGACTATAGATGGAAGCCAAAGGCCATAGGCTAAGTTCTCATTGTATCGCCGCTTTCCTGGACATGCGCTCCATTGCTTATTCAGCCAGCGCAGGCGACATTCGCCACGCGCTCACCCAGAGTCAATAAAACGTCCGTGAGGACGCGCTCAAACCAGCCATTAAAGGGCCCCGCCCGAGCCGTCGGGTGCCGTGAAATCGTTCATTGTGACGCACTTTGCAGATGTCTCCGTACAAATAAAATAATTAACGTTGCCTGCCATCCGACAGAGGCGGCACCCGTCAAGTTTTTAATCAGGCTGTGATATTGAACTGCTTGAGTTGTAATTAAAAAATGGAGCAGGAATTAAGCAGCAGCCGCATGCGCGCACGCCCAGATTGGCACATTCCTCATTTAAAATGTAAATGGCTTTCTCCTTCCACAACAAAACAAAAGGGATTACTGAAATGAAAATCTGACCCTATGAATAAAATATAGGATCAGGAAATCGCCTTAAAGAAGGAAACCCTCCTCCTCATTCTTTTTGTCCCTAAAGATGTCTAAACAACGGATTCATTTTCGCCGTGGCTTTTTGTCACACACGGTTTTGGCGGTCGTCAACGGCGAGCCGTGACAGGCTGCGACGACGCGAGGGACTAATTCACGTTATCTGCAGTCGCGCTGGCAAAGCCGCCCGGCCGTGCTTGGCGTCAAGTTTGTCACTGGTGCTGTCAGCCGCTTGACACATCCAAGAATCTTCAAACTGAACCTCCCCAGCAGCCTCTTTAGTCTGACTTGATGACCCTCCCTGATGGCTGCCATCAGCTGTGGGCGCTGGAGAAAGCCGCCATTTGCCGAGAGGCTGGCGTCAATGTCGAAAGCCAGCTCCAGTGACAGGCGCTATTAAATATTTAAAAGCGCTGCTGGTGCAACGGGAGAGCGTCCCCTGCAATGTGAGGATACGGTCGCATTAAAGACACCTTGTCAACAAGAGCTCTTCATTTTCTCTTGATTTTCACATCCAAAGACAGGATCACAATACAGTGTGGGCGGACGAGGCATGTGTGGACAAATACCGGAACAAATATAGCGAATAGCCAAATGGCTAGACACCAGGGATCAGGACACCAGGGCAAGAGGTAATGGGTTGACCCATGTAGGGAGGACGTGAGGGCGTACTCGGAGATGATGGGGCCTCGGATCCCAGGACAGACATTGATTGGACTCCAGTCCCTTAGGCTAGGACAGGATAGGCCGGGCTGACTGGTTAACAAGTCCGCCTCCCAGTTCTGAGGGCGTGACATCGAATCCGGGCTTGGGCCTTCCTGGGTGGAGTTTGCATGTTCTCCCCATGCCTGCGTGGGTTTTCTCCGGGTACTCCCGTCTCCTCCCACCTCCCACAACATGCACGGCAGGTTCATTGACCACTCTAGGTATGCTTGTGAGTGTGGATGGTTGTTCGTCTCTGTGTCCCCTGCGATTGGCTGACAACCAGTCCAGGGTGTACCCCGCCTACTTCCCGTAGCCGGCTGGGATAGGCTCCAGCGCCCCCGCGACCTTTGTGAGGAATAAGCGTTCACAAAAATGGATGAATGGATGGAAGATGGCTAGGACACCTGGGCAGGCGAGATCAATGGTTGACTTGGTAGGTAATCAGGTCAGACTAGGAGACAATTTGTTGACACAGGTGGGGAGTATACCAAGGTAGGCTCCGGAAAAATGTGTTGACATCAGTTGGGTGGGAAACTCGGGCAAGCTGGAAATGATTGGTGTGACAGGTGGGTAAGTCACCTTATGGTTAGTCTTTGGTGGGTAGGACTTGGATACATTTGGCCAATACCAGTGGGTTGGTCACCAGAACCAGGCTTAGGAACGGTTGGTTGACACAGGTGGGTAAGTCAACAGATGGTTAGACTGGATCGTACACCATAGATGGTTTGGTTTGGATTAACCAGCACCAGTGGAGATGATTGGTTGACGCAGGTCGGTTTATGCAATGATATGATTGTTCAGACGTGTGAAAATCCCGTATACAGTATTTGCTTTGAAAATTAAAAACTACTCTCTTGGGCTTGGATTTTGGGTTCTGGAGTTTCACAGAATAGACCCAACGGAGAACTCCTCCCCCCCAAACCACCTCCGCAGATTGAATTAATAGCATGCAGACGCCCACGTCAGGTTCTCCGAAAAGACCTCTCATTTCCAAATCCTTCACAACTCATTTGACTCAACCGCTCAGAGGACAATTTTCCCAATTCATCCTGAGAAAAAATAACTTTGAGCACCGCTTGACAAAAAGCCCATCTGGCTGCTTAATGGACGCCGGAGACACGCGCTGACTTGATCAGTGGAACTTGTAAAACTTTCCGCCGCTTCTGCTTGGATTTGGCAAACCATTTACGCGTGTTTGGCTGCTCTACAGGAACGCGCATGAATCACCCGGCTTGTTCTGCTTTTTCAAAAGGAAGTAGCTCACCCACCGCACGCGGCGGCGGAGGACACGCTGACTCACGGCCGACGCCACCGCCAGCCTCCCTGCCGTTGACCTCTATGTTTATGAGCCTCGCTTCCCCCAAAGGGATGCGGCCCGGGAATTGGCGTAGCTTTACCATCCAATTTGTCTTATGTGTTGTTTTTTTTACCCGGTTCTATACGGGCCGCTGCAGGTTTTGATGAACGAGCGGCGAGCTTGGGACACCTTAATAACCTTTCCGCATGGCGCACCATCATTGTAGCCACTCTATAACGCTTGATTGGATTCTACTGGACAAACAATCCGCAGCGGAGCAGTGCATCTTGGTACTTAATGGCGGTATTGATTATCTACTTAACAGGAGCAAAAGGGGGCTTAAGATTATAGTCGCAAAGCCGGCAGCGGGTAAACAATGAATATGTAGCAACTTGCGCTAGACCGATATGGTTTTTTCAAGGCCGATACCGATTATAAGTAGTCAAGGAGACCGATAACCGATATTTCAAGATGATCTTCATTTGCAGTGAAAGAGAATATATTAGCGTAGAATAATAATAATAATTATACTTTTAAACATATAAAGAATTGACAGCTTTGTTTAAAAAAAAAATGAGGAGCTTCCAGGGTCATCGGTACGTGTTAAGCTAAATTAAAAACTAAGCAAGTAATTACTTCCCTAAAGTGTTTCACAATTTCATCATCATTTTTTTTTTTGAGAGCTCAATATTACTCATTCAGCAGCCTTCCCGAGTCAACATGTCATTATCATCACTCTCTTTTTATATGTGTGTGTGTGTGTGCTCTTTAATTCACCTGAAACCCGTAAAAAAAAAAAAGACAAACCATCACCTTAACTGGATACTTCAGAGTCCCGCCAGAGTTGTGAAGTTGTCAGGAGATCAGAGGAAGGATCAAAGGAAAGAAAGATGAAGCAAAATAAAAATCCAGCACCAACCAGACACCACCCACAGAGTTTCAAAAAAAAAAATATTTGACCAACCCCAGAAACATCTAGATTCCAACACATGAGGGAAAGACTAAAGGAAGGAAGGAAGGATAGATGAAGCAGAGTGAGAGCCACAAACACAAGGCTCCACTCGTTCAACATAATTTTTTAATTTAATTTTATTTATTTTAATAAGAAACCGAGTTCCCAGTGTTAGCATATATTTTTTTATGAAGTGGAATTTTAAATAAATCTTTTCCACATATGAAAACAGGAATGTGAATAATGCTAATTGCTGCAAAACGGAAACAATATACTTTCTTTCTGGTGAAAGAAGAGATTGTAATCTTTCTTTTGGTAGGATCCATGTTTTTATAGCAATAGAACAGAATATTATGTGCGTCTTGCAAAATCAGTCAAAATCCAGTAAAACAGCGGGGAGCGAAGGGGGTTGCTTCAGTGAAAATGGCTGGGAGGGAATGAGTTCAAAATGGCATCATAGCTGACATCTGCTGGATAGTTTGAGTAACTGCTGCTCAAGGGGTGGAACCTTACATGGGTTCTGAGCTGCACGGAACTTAGAGGTTAACGCGGAGGTGCCCAAGTCGGGCCCCGCTCCGCTTGCGTTGTCTCAATGTTTTCTTAGCAAAAATGTGAAAAATAGCAAAGCAATTATTTTTGCTTTGCAAGGAGGAAATTGTTCAGCTTAATTTTGTGGAATTTCTGCGGATGTGCCAGAAAAATGCTTATGTCCACCCCCCCACCCCCACCGTCTAATCGGGCCCTTGAGAGACACGGGCTTTGCTCGTGCCGCTCGGCCCAATATAAAGCGCGTTTGGCACCTCCTGGTGTCGAGTTCCACGTCAGCGTGGCGAGCAGGCCCCTGTGACGAACGCGGTTGAATATCCCAAGGCAGGTTCCCGTCGGAAGTGCAGCGCGCCGGGATCGAGTCACATCAAAAGGCTGGATCAATTATCTCGCAGTTTTGTTTTCTGGAAGCCAATTTGAGCGCGTCACATGAGGAATCGAGTTAATAATGTAGGCCAGATGGCAGCTGATCGTCTTTCTGCATCACTCTGCAAACATGTCGGCCTCCAGTTGTCCCAATTAAACAAAACCGCGCCGGCTTTGACAGCTCCTGTGTTTGAATTTGTCCCTTCTTACCGGCCTCGCGTATTATCCAATATTCTCTTTCGACTGGTGCCAGATTCCGTCACTCCTCGTCTCAGACGTCGCCTCGGAAAGCTTTCCGTTTTGAAAATGACGCACGTCTCTTCTGTTGGGAGAAGCTTGCTTTAGTGTTGCGCAAATTTGACAAATGTTGCCACTTTTAATAAGAGACGAGAAGATGAGATAAGCGTCGTCTTGCCAAAGCCGACTACAGCGACTTGTCCACAATTTGACCTCTAATGCAGAAACAAGAGTTTACCTGAAATCTTGTCTTCTTCTTCTTTGAAAATGTTATATGCATGCCAGGCCACTAGTTGGCGATGCCACTTTTAACATCCTTAAATAAAGACTTTTGTTGACAGTCTGTTGTCTTTGGTGAAGCAGCATTAGTCTCATTACATTTGTTTAAACCCCCCCAATATTTATCAGATTATGATTGATGAAAAATACAGGTTCTTTTGTCTGACTTTTAAAAAAATATTTATCTTCAAAATCAATCCATCCATTCCTTTCGCTACCACTTAACGGCATGTGGCTCATTGTCCAAAGTTATTTTCTAAATATAATAATATCTTTTATTACTGTGCTAATCTGAAACGTTTCAGAGATGGCAAATCCAAATCCAGAGAGTTTGGCTTTAGCCCCTGGTGCTAGCTAGCTAGCTCCCATGGTGCTCGTTTACCTATTAGGGAGCTAGCTAGCTAGCAAGCATCAGGGGCTAAAGCCAAATTGTGGCAGGGTTTTTACTTTCAGGCGCTAGCTAGCTAGCTCCCTAGCTAATTCCCATGGCGCTCCTTTACCTGCTAGGGAGCTAGCTAGCTAGCATCGGGGGCTGAAGCCAAACTGTGGCAGGGTTTTTAGTTTCTGGACCTGGATTTGCCACCTCTGAAAAGTTATCCGTCATTTCTAACTCATTTTTTGTTGTCATGTCAGCAAAGAGCCAAAAATTGTAACCCCCCCAAAAAAGTCTCTAACTATTGTATTTATTCCATTCTGCCCATTTTTCACATTTTGTTATGTTCCAGACTCCAAATTTGTTTCTGAGAATGTTTAATGTTTTCCCAATCGCTTCCACCAACCAACATGGCAACACGTGCTGGCATGTTAGCAGGAATGTAAATTCGAACCGGGTGGCGTGCTGCATTGAGTGAGGCGCACCGGTGGAAGGGTGCTTGGCAACCACATTTGCAAAGCAGCTCAGCAATCGCAGCCTTTCATCCGAAGCTTGCAAAAATGTATTTTTATTCCTGTGCTTGTGCTCAAACTGCATCATATTCAATTAAAATGTGCCCAGCATTGATGTAACACAAAGGTAAAGAGAGAGAGAGAGGGGGGGGGGGTGTTGGTTTGGGCAAATTTGAGTGAATCATCAGGCTCAGGAGATGTCCGCTTTACCGCCGCAACTTCAATCATCTGATTAATTAGTGCATGATTGTGGAACCATCTGTGTTCATCTGTGAGGAAAAACAAAATGGCAAATGAGCAATCACGGCATTGCCTGCTGCTTGTGTTGACTCCACGACTCCAAAAGTCATTTTGAGAAAGATGAACTTTTCTCATTTAGGTGCGATGTGGTGGTCTGTCAGGATCTTAAAAATATATTCTTCAAACTGGTTGATATTCCTTTTCACAAAAAGCTTGTTTTCTCAGCTTTTGGGCCAGAAATTTGTTTTGGGTGAAATCAACCCATGTTCTACTGCTGATTACTAAAGAACGGTAATTGATAGATTTTTTTTCCTTTTTCTGGTGAAAGAATATCGATAGTCTACCATTTTTGGTCGGTTTGGTGCTTATAGTGTCACTGAACGCAATATTGGGCGCAGGGCCCGACCGATTAATCGGCCACCAATAATAATCGGCCAAAAGAATCAGCCAATTGGGCAGTTATTTTCCCCTTAAAACGTTATCGAAGAAAACCGAAGCTTCTGATGCTGTGAAAGTACCCTGAATGCACCGTTTTGCTTGCGTAGCATTAGCAACTAGCAAGTGTGTAGCGTATTTTATTCTGGTTAGTTTTGTTGTCCCCAAGCGTCCTTTACGCTGTTTAATGACACCGCAGGTGGAGTTCACTGTAAAACTAAACTAAGAATTACATCCACTGTATAATTAAATACAAAACATGCTTTGTTTTTAAAACATCGTTAGCCTAGCGCTAATGCTAGAAGCGAAGGGAGGATCCCATTTAAATGCTAACAGGACGTTAGCATCGATGTTTTTCCTTCAAATAATGAATATCCACACACACAGATGAGATAACACTAGAACTAAGCTACTTTCTTCTGTAGTCACTTTAAGTGTGTACGCCATGGATACACGGCACCACACTGCCCCCAAGAGGCCCCCCCAAAAATGTATAATTTTTTGTTGTTGTTGTTGACATTTGCCAAAGCTCACTTGGTTCCAAATTGAAAGGGTGAAGAAAGACATTTGAAAGCCCTCAGCTTGATTGCAGACCCCTGCTGTGTACTTCTTCACATTCCTCTGGAGTTTTTTTTTTTCCCCCCAAAATGCATTTCAAATGTTAACTGCGTGTGCACAGTACGCAGCTGCCGGTTCAGGAAATCCATCCATCTTCATTCTTCATCCGCGTCACGTTAACAACGCCGCCGCCGCCGCCGCCGCCGTCACATCTTCATTTCCAATGCAGCAAAGTCGCTGTCATTTAATTACAGCGCGCAATGACATAGCTCGTTAGCTGAGACTTAATCAAAGTGACGTCTTCATTAAAGCAAGCGATGAATATTCATCAAGTCGGACCGTCCCGCGATATACGCTTTACGGTGGCCCTTAAGGTCCTTAAAGTTTTCATTTTGAATATTAAGTCGTGTGTGGAAACGACGGTGCTGCCGGCTGGCGAGTAATTGATTGGGGAAAAAAAAGCTTTTCTTGCCGAGAATATCAAATATCGCCAATGAGTAAAAAAAAAGTGATGCGTTTTCTTTTATGAACACTGAAAGTGAAACTCTCAGCCTGCAAAAGGACATGGACTAAGTTGTTCTTTCGTTAGCTTTTAGCTACATGCTAACCCTTGAAAAATATATCAAAAGAAAAAAAAAGACTAATTAAATGAATAAAAGTACAAATAAATATCAAATATAGAAGTTGCACACAAATCCTTAATGAAATAAGTGAAAGCAGAATGTGATGATTTTAAGCACAGCAGAAAAGTTTATGCTTAAAAACAAAACACACCTGGCGACAGTTTTCCCACGGGCTTCTCGTTAGCGCTGATTGGCACAACGAGGCCTCGTCGCACCCGAGCTACTTGGCCGAGCCATTTAGAGGCTGCTTTTTGGTTTAAATGTCACGCATAATTAGCAGTTTAATTATGATGCAAAGCTCGGATGACATCTCGCCCCCGAGCCGGTCGTCATCAATTTTAAATGATGCTATTATGTTGGTTATATGTGACGAGCGGCATGACTAAAAGTACGAGAACGTATTTGATATGTCAAATATTCTTCTGTATGAGGATTTGTTTGGATTATTTAAGCAATCAAAGCGCAAAGCCGTAGCAAACAAGATCCGTAATAATTATGAAATATATTAACAAGTGAGCATCTGTTAGGCATCTCATTAAATCATGGATTCAAAAATGATCATATTTTCAAGTCAGCAAAATGCTTGGCACTCTATAAGAGAATTGGCGACATCTAGTGGCCACAAAAGCTAGAATGAATGGAAATGAGTTTATCTCCTTGAACACACTGAAGGAGCATCTTTGAATATTTTCTCATGAAAAAGAAAAAGCTGGCTTAAATGCAGGTCGTGTTTGTGTGTGTGTGTTTTTTTGTGGTAATTATTATTATTTAATAGAATTTGAGTGCCATGGATTTTGTGTACTAGGACTGAATTTCCACTAGATGGCGCTGCTCACTCATAGATGCAAAGATAATAGTTGTGCTTCATATCACTAAAACTGATGCACACGTCATATGAAGGGCAATGCATGAAAAGTCATCGTAATCATCCTTTTCAGCTACAATAAACAATGAATGGGGGGGGGGGCTTATAACCCACCAAATATCATAAGCATTTGAATTAATAAATGAAGATAATAATTTCATTAGTGAAAATGCTGAAGTCTTCGTTTTTTAGGCTCATTGTGGATAATAATGATAATTCATTTTTTTTTTTAAATAAAATATTGTTACATATTTGATCACTAAGCATAAAAAAGAAACATTTAAGGTGAAATGCTTATTTTCAAGTAATGTAAGAAGGTAATGTAAGAAGGTAATCTAAGGAGAAAAAAGCCCAACGTATTAATAAGATTAATAATTATTATTACCATTATCACTTAGGAACATCTTCCAATGTGATGCAGTGCATTTCCACCTCAATAATAATAATAATCATGATTTTTCGGCTGATCAGCGATCAAGTTTGAGAAAAAAAAAAGAAAAAAAGAAAAGATAATCGGGCAAATTAAAATATTATAGCCGATCAATACTAACTATTGTCTGATCCCTTTTTCCAGCCAATCAGATTGGTGTAAAGTCTAATAAATAATAATAACAAGCATACAGTACTGTTACATTATTACCTTCATTCCATTACAGTATAGCTACTGTGCAGGTGTACCTAATATTTTGGCCAGCGATTGTGTGTATATATCAGGCACGCTGTCAGATTGAAAAAAGAGCTCCCATCAAGCACGTCGAGTCTCTGAGCAGCAGAAGAGACAATCCGTCTTGGTTGAAAGGTCAATAGGCTATAAAAAAAGCCCCATAACAATACGCCGCGCAACTTTGCCATCAGGTTGCGCCGTTCGACATCATTCACCCCGTCCCAACCGGACGCCGCCAAGTGTCGTATGTCATCCCGCAACCTCCTGCAGGGTTCTGCTGTACTGTACATGTCGGAGCAACAGATGGCGCTATCGCCGTCATGTTTTTACATTTTTTTTTCACAAGCATGAAGAAAGTCATTTACGGAAAAAGTTGATCCGATAGATCGATATGGGTTTTCCATTTTTTTTGTAATTATTAGTAGTCAAGGAGGCCAATAACCGATATTTCGAGACGATATTTATTTTCAGTAAAAACTTTCTTTTTTTTAAAAAAAAAAGTGGGATGAGGGATTTAAAAAAAAAAAAAAAAAAAGTCAATCTTGACTTTGTTGTAATGTCTTAAAGAATATTTATTGAAACATTTTTCGGACTTTTTTTTGAATTTTTTGTTATTTTTCTTAGACAATAGTACGTCTTAAAAAGTTAAATGGAAACTTTAGCAAGTAAATATTATAACTCTTTCTAGCTTTCCGCAGAATTTTTTTTTTTCTCCAAAATTTAAAAATACCTGAAATCTTAAACTTTCACATTTCTTAAGTTTTAATGTCGGACAAAAACAAATTGATCAGAAGGTTGCCAAGGTCAACAGGCATCTCTTATAAAGTTAATTGAAAATTTAAATAAATAGTTTTGTTCGTCAGATTTAAAAAAAAAAAAAAAAGGCTGATGCCGATGTTTGTCAAAATGCCCAATATCGAATTATCGGCGCCAATATTGGGCATTTTTTTTGTCTAATATCATTTAAAACTCATCTGACAGATGCGATGAATTTTTGAAGCAGGAATACGCTAATGCGTGTGATCGACCAATCTTTTCAAACGCCCCCCCCCCCCCAAAGATCCTTACAATGCATTTGCGCTTGTGGTGAAGGTCGAGCCTGACAATGAAGAATCTTTCTATTTCCCTTCAAGGACGTGAACTTGCCGTGTTCGCCACATGTATGTTTTTTTTCCTCCTTCGTTTTTTAAACAGGTGGGTGGAATTAAGTCATACGGGGTATACGGGCGCGAGGCACGAGGCGCGAGGCAAGGTCAAAACCATATGAAGGGCTGCCATATATAAAAGAACGTGTTTATTAACACCTTTAGCGGAGGAGGGGCCGGGGATGGCCCGTCCGTCACACACTCCGAGGCACCCTTGAATCGGGGGTGAATGACGAGCTAGCTCGCGGCTTTTCGCCGGAAAAAGTGGCAGAAGAAAAAAGGCTTTGCCCGAGACTCTCATTTCACGATCGTCAGGAGAAAAGTCTGGCGAGTTAATGACGCCACCTCGCAGGCAATAAACAAGCAGGGGGGGGGGGGGGGGGGGGGGGTCATTTACCAGGCCAGATGATAGTAAAGTGGGGCGAAACGGGGGTTTATTATGTAGATGCTACATGCTAACTGGCGGCTTTGCAACAAATAGGATTTGTGAGGAAAAAGATGAATCATTTTAATTGTTGAAAAGATTGGAATAATACAAAAATATGTATTTTTAAATACAGCAAAAAGCTGTTTTGGGTGAATGGCCGAAAGTTACAATTTTCCATTTTTTAGATGCAACGTTATTTTTAGCCAATCAGAAGCTAGGAGAAAGTCATTTCTGGAAAAGGCGTGCAGCGGGCTAACGACTAAAAAAGAGGTGGAGTTACACCCCACTAATCCGGCAAAAATTATACTAGAGTATTTAAAAATCTAAGTTTTCCCTTTTTTTTTTTTTTAAAGATGGCGCTATAATGCTGAACTGCAACATTATTTTAGCCAATCAGAAGCTAGGAGAAAGTCATTTCCGGAAAAGGCGTGATAGCGACTAACAAAGAGGTGGACTTACACCCCACTAATCTGACAAAAATTATATTAAATTATTTAGAAATTTATTAACGTACATCCCATGTAATGCTATTTTTTTTTCATAAAAAAAAAAAAAAGTAGATTGTGTGTGGACAAAAATACATCCAAATATATTTTTTGTAGTTTTATTGTTTAAAACGGCAGGACTCGCAATATGTTAAGAATTGATGACAATACTTAGGTTTCCCATTGATAATGTTTTGTTGGCTAATCGCTAACTTCCTTAGCATTTCCACCTGGCTGCGGTGAATCGGTCACTGTGTCTTTTTTGTTTCAAATATTTCAGAAAAAAGCTAAGGGGCAAGCGGCGCAATTCTCCATCATCTTTCCCGGCGACTCCTTTCATATCCACATCCATAATTGGAATTATGAATACTGATTAGGGAAGCTCTAAGTATGCAAATGAATGCCCAAATGAGGGTGAAATGTGACGGGATGAACTCTAATTGTGATTATTTTGGGGGCTTTTTTTTCAATCAAAATGCCTCTTTAGTCGTCCCCTTGAAAGAAAAAAAAAAACCACACACATGAAAATAATACATAATGCATCAGTGCATGCGTTACGCCAAGTGCACGTCCCACTTCATTAATTCATCCATAATGAGTTTTGCAGCCTGTGAGAGCCACTCGCTCGCAGGCTGCCCCCGGAGTCACAGCTAATTAAATCACAATCTTAAGTCCCCGTCGACACGCGCGTCTTCCACCTTTTGTTTGCAAAGTGGAGAGTGAGAAAGGAGAAGTGGGAGAAAGAAAAAAAAAAAAAACAAGTAAAAAACAAAGTTCTCCAAATGGCAAATCACAAGCAGACTAGAAGACAGTGAGAGGAAAAGTCCAGTAGGTGTCGCTCTAACACTGTTGCTGCATCTAGCGTCACTAGTGTGCGTTGTAAATATTTCCATCACTGACACTAATGAAGTAGAAAATGTGTGTGAATGCTGAAAGAAAAAATATAGAAACGTAAAATGATACTGAATGAGGTGGAATGATATTATCATGCAGGATGATATTTAATTTTATGGGATGGTGTTGATGGTATATGAAAAAGTGCAATGTGCGAGTGAAAAATGTAGACTTTTGTATGAGATCAATGTGAGCCCGACACCCCCCATACCCTTAACTCATTCACTGCCATTGACGGCTATAGACGTCAAAATTTCAGTTGAACTATTTCTATTCGTTTCACATTTTTTCCCCACTTTTGTTAACAAGAGTATGACAACCTAGATTTTTTTTTTATTGTACATTTGGAACAGATATAAAATTTGTGATAAATCGTGAGTAAATCATGGGATTAACTATGATTAAAAAATGTAATCGCCTGACGCCCCAAATTTTTTAGATTTTCTTTTTTAAAAAGATAATATTATTAAAAAAAATTAAAATATACTTTCTTAAAGAAGAAAAAAATGATTAAACATGTAGGCCATTAAAATTTTTCATAATTTTGTAAAAAAAAAAAAAAAAAAAAAGAGAATATTATTAAAAATTTGAAAAATATACTTTCTTAAAGAAGAAAAAATATTTAAAATGTAGGCCATTAAAATTTTTCATAATTTTGTAAAAAAGTGAAGAAAAAAAAATTAAAGTAATAGAAATAGTTCAAATGAATTTTTGACGTCTATAGCCGTCAATGGCAGTGAATGAGCTAGAAATGAATGGGAAATTTGGGGGTAAAAAATCTGCAATTGTGGGAAAACCGTGAATGTTTCGAATGAGAAGAATAATAGCCCGCAAGGCGTGAATTTATGGAACATGTTGAAGTTGGAATGGTTTGAATCGGTAAAGAAATATAGAAGTAGTTTGAATGCGAAAAATGATCCGATTAAAAAAAATCTGATAATAAAAGTAAGGGTAGTGTAGTGCTTCCACTGTGCAACGTTTTTGTCGTGGTTGCTCATATTTTGCAACCTTCTCCGCTGATACGATCATTTAAGGGTTTAAACAATGACCAATTAGCATCTTGAATGTGTTTTCCCGCATTATCGGAACATTCCGTTCCTGTTGATGGTAGCACACACAGTATGTGAAAGTGCCAAAACATGTGCAGGATGTTCATGTTGCTTCAATGAGTTAACTACGCGCTCAGGGGAGGAAAAAAAGAAATAACATAACAGAATGTGCGGCAAAATTTTGAAAATCGGACGAAGGGTTCCGGAGGAATTTAGTTGCCTTTTTGACTTTTTCATGAAATATAGCTACTCAAAAAACATCTTCAAATTAGAGTAAAGCTGTATAATTGAGTTATTTCTTAACATACCGCCTCCAATGAGCTTGTACGGGCTGAAATTCTGATGATTTCTGTTGTGTTTGCGGCAAAATAACCGTGTTGTTTCAAATGGTGCCCTAAAAACTCATCTTAAATTGCGTAAATGGAAGATTATTGGTGAAAAGAACAGTTCAAAAATGGCGGCCACTTGTCACGTTTCTACTTACAATGATACCGTTTACAATGACTGTTGCTAAAATGCTAACATTCTAACAGTACTGTAATACAATATGTTAACAACAGTATGCTAACAAATAGCTAATTAGCATCTTGAGTACAGAAAACAGATTGATAAATATTTAACATGTTCAGGTGTAGTTTTGATCAAGTCATATTTTCCTGTAGTGAAAAATGGATAACACATTTTAAATATCTTGTTTTAAACAATAAAATACTCAAACTTTTAAGTGAAAACAGTGTTAGCGCACCAAGCTAAAGTGCTTTTGTGTCTGCCCTTCTGTAATAAATAGCTCATCATCCTCAATGGCACATTTTGCCAAGTCTCGCCGCCGCACTCCGTATCATCCTCTCGTGTAAGTGCATGACAAATCAATCAGAGAAATGATTTGGACCGAGAGCCACCTTGAGCCCTTCCGGCCAAACAAGCTCATAACTACCACACACACTCGCACACCGTAAAAAAAAAAAAAGGAGAAAAAAAGGAGAAATGTTTTTACTACGGCAGCAGGGCAGTATATTAAGCTTGTAATCATACAAATGTATATTTTATAGGTTTGCTTTTCTCATCCTATTACGGGGCAGTTGTGATTGAGCTGTATGAACTCTGCCTAGCAACAAGTGACAGTGATGATTATGTTCTTTCTCAACTTACTGGCTGTGTAAGAAAATGGATTTTTAACGCATCAAAATTAGTTTCTTTGAAACAGCCAAATTATTTCCATTGGTCTATTACGGGGCGGTTACGATTGAGCCCCTTAAAGTCTGCCTAGCAACAAGTATCTAATGGGCTATTTATCAACAATGCTGTAACTGGCGAAAAAAAAAATATATTCTCTTTGTCTTTGTTCCATATGTGATTTAAAGATTGAAGACTGTTGGATCAAGATATGCTTTACATTTAATACAGAGCAATGAAACTATTTATTTTTCATTTAAATCTTACAGGGCAGTTACAGTTGAGCCCCATGAACTCTGCCTAGCAACAAGTGAGAACATACTGTAGGTTGTTTAAAAAAAAAAAAAAAAAAGGCCACAATGAATGAGAGATTTGTTTTGTATAACAGTTGTGATTTCATATTTTCGAGTTTTGTGCTAAAGTGAGCCGGGCACTCAGGTTGACCTTGAATCAATTCCTCGCTCAAGTTATCTCCACTTCCAGGCGGATCTTTGCCCGGCAACAACTATATGAAAAAAAAAAAATCTCCGATTTGGAGACAAACGCAAAGGCCGCCTGGAGGATTAAGTCCATCTTATGCCAGAGACAATGTGAGAAAAGTCATCCCTGACCTTCTCTGGCCTTATCTAACGTGGCTGTAAGCACTAAATTCACCTGTTGACGTGCGGCTGGCGCCGGTTTTTATTTAAAAAAATCTCATTCCTGTGCGGCAAGGAGCAAGCAAAGAGATTTCACGTGCCCTGAGGCCCAATTTCAGCAGCCATCACCTTCTTTTTTTTTATTTTTTACTACATATATACAGTACATGCGGTGCAATAGTGTGCATCGGTGTTCTTGTTTAGTTTGACCTCTCTTGTCCACTAAATCTGGAGAACGGACACATTTATAGAAATAATTCATAACTCTCTCCGCCGCCTCGTTTTTTTATTTTTTTTTTATGAGAACCTCGCCAAAACATTGTTTGAATTGGAGCGCAAAGCACTTGTCGCCTCGCATTTGTAGCACTCAAAGTGGACGAAATGATGCGTCGCTTTCAGCCAACCTCAAAATTTGATTTACGACGGTTTAAATGCATTCATTTTTTTTCAAGCTAAATTAGGCCTTATGCATGGATTTTATTAGTCAAGGTAGAGCTGTGATTCATTGTCATACTAATGACATGTAATTATTCTTACAGTGTTTCCTTTCAGACATGACCTAATGGCATTTTCTTAATCCATTTGTCCATTTGGGGCAGTTATGACTGCGGCCCATGAAACCTGCCTAGCAACAAGTGACCGTTTCAGTTAAGGCGTGCCTGACTACCAAGCTAAACATGTTTTGAATAATGAAACACCGATTTTTTTTTTTGTCTAAACAGCCTGATCAATGCCATTTTTTTCCCCAATTGGTCTGTTCGTCAGTTCCCCTTGAACTCTGCCTAGCAACAAGTGACAGTTTGAGCAAATACTACATTATTTTTGTCCTCCAAAATCACAGATTTTCGCTGTTTAAACAGTCTGCTTGATGCTTTTTTTTCTTCTTGCCTATTGTGGGGCAGTTCTGATGTAGCCCCCTTGAACTCTGCCTAGCAACAAGTGACAGTTTAATGTGTGATGAGCACGTTCAACACCTTTTTTTTTTTTTTAAATAATGATTATCACTCTAGGTGGATTCACATGACTATCTGTCCAGTAAATGGACAAAATAATTGGCACACATGCTAAGTAAGATGCTAAGTGGACAAAAGTATTGGGACACTGGGCAAGTAGTGAAGTGCGAATACTATTTCAATGATTTTAGATGACATCACTGTTATTGAAGTTGCTAAATAGACAAATACTGTGATTAATGGTCATCCATCCCTAAATTTGTATCTGGAATGTGACCATTTTTATTTAAAAAAAAAAAAAAAAAGTACTTGTACATCGGACAGCCACAAAAGGGATTTTCGGTGCTCGGCGCGTAACTGTAAAATAAAGCAATACAGTACCTGTATTTTGTTGTGCCTTGACTGTATTTCCGCTGAGCTGTGTCCCATTACTCCCCATCCCAAATGCGGCGAGCTGGCCTCAGCACACAGATAATAATATCAGCATGCTGCCGCTCGCTGTTTATTTTCCCAACACGTGTCGGCGAAATGATGGCGGCGATCCATCCCGACGAGCCGGAGGCTGAGCGACAGATTCGGCGCGAGAGGCAACCCCAAGGTGATCATTTGCATTTGTTTTTTATTGCCGTCATTAGGTCTCCCCTGCTGGGGCCTCGGCACGGGCCGGCGTGACAGAGCTCGTGTTTTATCTGCACCCGGGTAGCTGCGAGGGTTCCGGTTTGTTGTCTCCATAAAGAAAAAAAAAAGAAAAGAAAACAAGGTTGGCAAGCAAGTGCATTGCGGTCTTGCTGACATGTGCACAGTTGTTACAATCTGTGAGTAGAGATGCATTTAAGAGATGAATTTGATGTTGTCTCCGGGCGCAAAAATGAAAAGTGCAGGCCGCAGAGGTTGGGAACGACAAAAGCCTCGATGAGGAGCCCTGAAGCACGCCAAGTTGCTTAAATGGGTCGTGTGGACGCACCGAACCTTCGTCAATTAGGAACAACTCAAAATGACATCACTGTTAAGCATTGGTCAGGTCACATGACACTAAGAGGCAAAATTAAAAAAAAATAAAATAAAAAATTCTCGGAATATTGCCCCCGCCCTCTAAAGAATATATATTTATACGTGGCCCTAATACGCCGTCGTAATTTAGGCTGCACTGCTTCCAATACATGTTTTTGTTGTTGTTGTTTTGTCCAATCAGATTTCAGATTCACTGTGTTGCCATGTCAATCTACTGTAATCTGCCGAGGGCTTATCCTGGCAACTTCAACTGAATTAGCATCGGGACTATTAACCCATCAGATTCCAGAGTTCCGTCCCTTGATGATGTCACCATAATGCAGGCCTCTGATTGGTTAGTCAGAACTATAACCTCTGCTGAGTATGATGTTTTATTTACATAGCAAAAAAAAAAAAATGCTACATTAGAAAACCGTTGTTTGCAAGTGTTTAAACCGTTATATAAAAATGATTATCCCAAATATTAGGAATCCAAGTAGCCTTGTTGAACCTCTCGGACTCTTTCATTGCTGAAGAGGTTGGTTTACTGTCGGGCTTGCCTGCACTTGTTGAGTTTGCAGCAGTGGAGGAAAAATGCCCTGAGATAGCAATTACCACACAGCGCCACAGAAAAGAAATAAAAAAAAGAATTGCGTTGAACTCAGACTAATTATACTCTGCCTAAAGGGGGAACGATGGCGGCCGGAGAGCGAGAGCGCCAGTTGAGATGGCGTCCACCTGCGTCCGAGGCGGGAAGTTCATTATAACGACACGGCGCTGTGGCCTCGCCATCATTACGCGGCGGCCGAGTCGAAGGCGAGGCGAAGGGAGGGAGCCTCGCCACGCCCGTTCAGCTTGTTAAAGGCCGAACTCTGCCGCTCGCTTACTGCTGTTTTCCCGCCGACGTCCTTATCTGAGGAAGTGTGGCCTCGCTCGCTTCTCAATCAGCGGGGCTGCAACCTCCCGAGACTCGCCCCGCGATCCGCTTCGGCATCTCCGGACTGCGGCAATTATCCAGTTGTGCTAATGTGATGTGCATCCCGACTAGCGTGCCCTTTTCTGAGCAATGAGCAAGCCAAGGAAGAACACTCGGGTGTTAGTCCTTGGCATGCTAAAACCTTGGAAGTCGTACCCGTCTTCGGGAATTTTGTAGCAGTCATTCGCAAAATGTGCTACACAGGCTCCCTCTAGTGGTACGGCAACGTATCGCCTAATTAAATGTTATAACTGCGTGTCAAAGATTTATCAAGGTGCAATTTTGATTCACCAAGTTTGCTGACTACGGTCTTTCTTGTTGCTAGGCAGAACTCATGGGCCATTATCATTATCAGTGCACCTAATCTTCACACCTTATTACAAGTATTTTCATAGTTATATTTTTGTCATAATTGTAGGAGTTCTTAACATCAAAATGTTATTCTTATGATTCTGACAATATAAAAATTGTTCCCCTTATAATTCGTTTTTAATACCAACAACAACAATAATAATAGTAATGATGACAATGTTTGAGGTAAAAAAATAAATAAACTGTCAGAATGTGTGACCTCACGGTTAAGGTTCTTCGAGTCCCAATTTTTAACAGTGGTTACAAAATTTGTTAAAAATAAATAAATAAAATTCAAAATGTGTGACCTCAGGTTTTAAAGTCGTTAGGGTGTTAAAGTAGGGTCATAATTTAACTTTACTTTTTGTAAAATTGCTGCTTTTTCGGTTAATTACGCGTTTTCGCGCAATTGTTTTTATTGTAATTTTGCAACTTAAATTTTTTGATGTTGCTACTTTTCTCACATGAAAAACATTTTTACATGATTTTGTTAATTATTGACAAATTATTTTTAATGTATTGTTTTATTTGTTCATTAAATTTTTATGTAATTTATATATTTATACATTATTCATTAATATTCTTATTAGTAATGATTTATTTATTTTTGTATTACTGAAACATTTTTTTTCTTCTCAAAATTGAACAAAGCTGTGATATTAACAAGTTTAACAGTCTTTTTTTTCAATATTTTTTTCTTTCGTCTCGCCTTTTACGTTTGTAAAATAATTTAGGTAATTTTACCCTTGTCTTCCTTTTCGGCTAAAAGTCTTCATTTCAAATCCTGCCTCCTACTGGCTGATCAATGAATCAAGAGACTTGTCACCAGAGGTGGCAAATCCAGGTCCAGAAAGTAAAAACCCTGCCTCGCAATTGTTTCAGTTGTCGCGCTAGCTGTCTAGCTCCCTAGCTAGCTCCTATGGTGCTCGTTTACCTGCTATGGAACTAGCTAGCTAGTTAGCTAGCACCAAGGGCTAAAGCCAAACTGTGGGAGGGTTTTTGATTTTGCTGTTGGCCTTTTTGAGGCCTCTTGAGTTCGATGTCACGAGCATCTGATGTGTTTGTGTGCATATGTTGGACTCAATTTATCAAGAAGACATCAAGAAGCCCACAGAAAAAAAGCCAGCATTAGTCAGATATCGCCCCTGACCTTTGCCTCACTTGCTCAATTTGCCTTCTTCCTGTTTTTCCATGAATCAAACGCCAACAAATTGTCACCGTTTCCACGCGAGTTGCACATATGGACAATCCACCTCGCCGACTTTGAAATCCTCGCTCGGACCCTTTTTTAATAACGCAAGAAGTCTAAATCAACATGTCGGAATAATAAGCAATTCCCCCGGAAGTGTGGAGACAATAAGGCGGCAGCTGTTGGCTAAACAGGAACGCGCCATCCGCCGGGAATTGCGAGGAGGGATTTAATAAAGTCAAATGAGCCTCTGATAGCGTATTAGATTTGCCACACGGATGCGACACAGGCGGAAAGTCCAGCGTTTGATCAAAGCCGGCTCCTGAAAATGGAGGGAACAACGTGTCCTGGGCGCTAATGGCGGATTTTCGGCGTGATGGGTAAATGATGGAAGACGTGACTGGGTGATTGAACGGAACAATCTGGCCGCGTTGACGCACGATCGGAACAAAAATACCTCATGAGGGGAGACGTGTGACTTGCTTCCCCAAAATTGGCGAATTTGGGACCATATATTTATTTATATATATATATATATATACTTACTTAAACTTTAACTCAAAATTAACGCACTCATTTTGACACCCCTAATATATATACATATAGAATCATATCAAGCAAATGAGTAAACACATTTTGTCATCTATTGACACGACTTAAGAGGCACCCGCGAATCCGTGTGATTCCCAGCTAACGAGCGTCCCTGCTGCTTCCATTCGGCGTTTTATCGGACATGAAAGGAGGCGAGACAAACAGCACGCGTGTCGCCGCACGCCCTTTGCAATGTGAAAAGCGCAGATTGTTCTCACCTTCCGCTATCACCTGTCGCCAAAACAACAAACAGCCGAGTGGGCCTTTTTCAAAGAGCGCCATCAGCGTCATCGGCGCCGGATTGAGGATTTAATTAGCATTCTTCAAAGAGGCGGTGGCAAAAATGCACCGGGATTATCACAAATGGAACCAGCGTTCTACCAGATTTGATACTTTGGCACGGGTTCTCCTGGAAAGACTCAATCTGTTGTCTTAGTGCCGGATTTCATGTTGGATGACAAGATCTTTCCGCAAAAGATGATTCAATACGTTTTTCGATATGGGGGGGTATGGAACGATTCAAGGACGGTTCGATTTGGTAGTGGAACGATTCCATTCGTTGTGGCTCAGTTTGACAGGGTATGATGCGACCACTTTTTTGTTCCCATTTTACATACATTTGAAAAATCTGGTCCTAAAAGTGCCATTTCTTTCTAATATATTTCTCTCCAACAAGAAGCAAAATGGGAACAATTCAATTTTGTTTCGGTTCCATGCAATCACGTCTTTTAAATCAAAAATCAAAAAGTAGTTCTTTGTTTGTGTTGTTGTCTACATTTCAGTCTAACACTTGCAATTTTCCGTATTGTTATCAAGTGTTGATAATTATCCAGCCAATTGAAAGTGACTTGGATGGCAAACACAAAGCTGCCAATCAAGGATGCGAGCAGCATGTTGCTCAAGTTACGTGCAATCATTGCACTCATTGTTAGCACCGCTGGCGCGATATCAACAATTTACACAATGTTATTTTTACATTTCAAAGTGCAACAAAAAAGAAAAAGAAAAGGCCTGATTAATTAGAGCGCTATAGTACCTGCTGTGGTGCGTGACTGCTAATCACGTCTCTTAAAGGCCAATTATGTTGTTCTTCATAAAGGGCAACTTCATAACCAACAAAATGGAGCGCTTGCCATTCGTATTGACACATTTCTATATAGAATAGTACCTAGCTTGGCTTTTTTTTTTTTTTGCTATGTGTTGCAAGGACCAAAACTAACAAAATAAAAAAGTATAAAAGTAAATATAAAAAAAATATATAATAAATAATATTCAAAAGTAAATGTAAATAGAAATAAAAACAACAAAAATACTATTATATACACAAATGAATAAATAAAAGTAAATAATACAAAAACAAAAAACGAGACTCTAAAAATAAATATAAAACTAAATGTAAAATTAAATACAAAAATAAATATATAAATAGAATAAAATATCAATCAAAACATAAAATGACTCCTCTCTCATTCATATATATATATATTTATTTATTTTTATTACATCCTGCAGACAATATCAGCATGTGCCAATGTGTGTCATGAAATGTTATTCAAATGAGGGGGCGGGCCTAAGTAGGGATTCAACGAAAACAGCAATATCATGATATTGTGATATTAAAAGTGCCACAATATCCTCATCGTTATGTCATGATATTAAAAGCAGCGCATCCGTTAATTGGGTGAAGTTGTATTTCATTTGTGAAGTCCTAGCACCCTCTAGTGGTTAGTTCATTAGTGCAGTTTAATTTTAAACAGGAATGTTTTGGCCGCTGTGGCGGTTATCACTCCTATAAATCATCAAGTCATACCAGCAAATATTTTTCAATACCTCCACAAAAAAAAAAAAACATTACTTTTGGCCCGCTTCAGCCAAACACAACAATATGAGTTTTTATTTTTATTTTTTTTTACAATATTGTGAGTTTTTACACATTGTCGTGGGCTTTTTTACATCGCCAACCTTCCCACAATATTGTGATAATGATCATATCGTGCGGTTCATATCGTGAAATTTATCGTATGGTGATGTTTGGATATTGTTACATCCATAGCGCTAAGTGTGTCTTAGCGGGTGAAAACAAATCCTGCTGTATGTAAGAGCTAATAGTGTCAGCGTCATGGCGGCGTCGGGGCCCCGGCGAGGTGCTCTATGATGTATCGGGAGACGTTTCACCTCAGGGCCTCATCCCCCCCCCCCCCCCCCCCCTGCTTCCCCTCCGCCACCCCCGCGCAGACTGGCCGACCATAAATAATGTAACGCAGATACATCACGCTGATGCGTCGCTTTATCCGACATGTGTAGCTGTCAGCTTTGATAAATGGCAACACGACCGAGATTGTGCCACAGTCCAACACAAATGTGGATTTTTTTTTCCCCGACGTGCCGTGTTCTGTGCGACAAAGTGTGCGCCTAGTGCTAATTTGCTAACGTGTTAGCCGTCGAGGCTCGCTCGTTTGCTCAGGAAAAAAAAAAAAAAAATCATAAATGAAAAAGTCATCCCATGTTTTTATCTTCATTATACTGGACAAAACTATACAGCATTTGTGTGTGAATATTCGTCATTTCAAGGAAAAACACTCCCGAAGCCAACTTACGGTTAATTAGCGTGGGATCCTCCCTTTGCTTTTAGCATTAGTGCTAGGCTAGTTTTAAAAACAAAACATTTTTGTATTCAAATATACGGTGGATGTTATTCTTATTGTCATGTGTTTAGTTTTGTAGTTGTCATTAAACATCTTAAAGGACGCTTAAGGACAACAGAATAACATACGCTACACACTTGCTAGTTGCTAATGCTACGCAAGCATGGTGCGTTCAGGGTACTTTCACAGTGTCGGAAACTTAGTTTTTCTACGATTATAATGTTTTAAGAGGAAAATAATCAGCCATTCGGCACAATTGGCCGATTGTTTGGGCAGATGTTTGAAGGCCAATAAACGGCCGATTATAATCGGCGGCCGATTAATCGGTCGAGCCCTACTCTAAATGTGCAATAGTAATAAAAGAAGGATCACACTTCCTTGCCCACTGCCCGTCTAGGCAATGATAAGCAATATAATAAGTGAGGGAAGTTTGCTTTACACTTGAGTGTACATTAGAAGTAAACGAATGATGTAATCACTCACACTTCCAACTGGCCCACTGCCCGTTTAGGCATTGGTGGGCTCTCTAATCAGAGATCCATTAGTCATGTCTGGGTAATGGGCTCAACAAGCAGAGTTTGCTTTCCACTCTTGAGTGGACGGTAGCAGAAAAAGAATTCTCTTGGCACTGTCTGGCCCGCTGCCCATTTAGGCAGTCATAAGCAATATGATCACAGATCCATTAGTCATGTCTGCAAAAGATGCTCAGAAGGTGCTGTTGGTAACTTTGCTTTGTTTCTTCAATTTTTTAGCTACCAAATATATAATACAAATTTAAATCAATAATAATAATTATTATTATTAATCATTACTAATATTAATAAATAATAATAATATTAATAATAATAAATTATATTAAAATTAAATAAATTATTAAAATAATACATTAACAAAAACATTTGTCAATTTGAAAAAAATACGTAAAAAAAGTTTTTCACTTGAGAAAAATTACAATTAAAAACAATTGTGTGAAAATGTGTATCGGTTTGATGTGTATATGAAATCATTAGATCAATGAGGATAATTGATAAGGTGAAAAAAGGGTTTATTAATTTCTTGCGTAAAAAGTCCTTTTTTTAAATGATAAAAATTTCAAGGTGGCATTGAATTATTCCCTCAGTTTGACAACATTTCCACCGGGCACAAGCACAGTCGGCATGCTGCGCATGATTAGCATCGAGCAGAAGAACCCAGATGTTTTTTTTTTGATGTAAAAGACATGAAATGTTCTTGACGCACACCCTCGGCTGGCTGGCCCGCTGCCCGTCTAGGCAGCGCTGATCACACATCCGTTAGTCATGTCTGGGTAAAGCAAGGGCCGTGGGAGCCGCAGTCGAATTGACGGCTAACGTTTGCTTCCTGCTCTGATGAGGCAACATCTTTCCGTTTCCACGCGCACATCACAGCCTCATTTGCATACCCGTCGAGGGCACGCGGCCGAGGCGACGTGTTCGACAGCGCTGCGGGTTGAACTTCCTCGGGAGGAACTTTCCCGCCCAAACGTGTTAGCATCATGTAAGCGCAGAGGAGGCTTCGGAATATATTTCGCGCTCAGGTAGCGAAAGTGGATTTATTTATCCCCCCCCCCCCTTTTTTTTTTCTTTTCATGTGTCCCCTCAAGGCTTCAAGTGTCCACCCCAATAAGCTTCATTGCTTAGTCTTGAGGATGCAAGGAAGAGTGAAATATTGATACTTAGATATTGATATTTTCACGTGTGTGTTTTACATGGATAAGCAAATATGAGAAATGACCAAATTTTGACCTCATCCACATGAAATGACGCTGAAATCTTTCATAATTGAGCATCGTCTATCAGTCTGTGAAACCTGCTTCCAAATGGACTTCATTTGGGGAGGAGTTTATTCAATTCATCCCAAAATGGCTGCTTCCAACCAAAATGCTCAACTTCTTGTTCATTTTAAAGCTGAGGCTCCTTGAGAACAAATGCCACAAACAAGAATCCCAAAACACTAAAATATCATATATACAATAATAAAACTTCAAATAAATAGATGATTTAATAATAATAAAAAAAAAAAAGCACTGCAAGTGTGTCACAGTGCTATTTTTAGAAACAATTCATCTTTTGATTAATCGATTAATCGACTAGTTGGATTCATTAGAATTTTGTATCAAAGTGATCACATAAGCATTTTCCGCCCGATTACTGTTTACTTAAGCAACACTAAGGAACTTTCAGCTTATGTTGATTATGGCAACGCCATATAGACAAAAGTGGTATTATAATGCGTGAAGGAAGACCACGTTTCCCATGAGGACAAGCACATTGTGTCGTTTTTTTTAGCTCAAATTGATTTCAATGAATTTGTTAATAGTAACTCAAAAATAAGTGAAGGATTCCTGAAGCAGATGCTAACATGATTCCGTATTGTATTGTATTGTGAGAAAATTAGCTTTAGCAATTAGCATGAGTGCATCCAATGGCGGTACAACAATGGGCGTAAGTCAGCTGCTGTCGGAACATCTCGTTTAGCACGCCGGGCGTATCATTAGACTTTCATTTGCTTTCGTTTTCTCCTCTGGCAGCTGCGCGGACGCGCTAATATCTGACGTTGCCGCCGCGTAAACTTGCCGTATCTCATCTGGCTTTGCCGCTCTGTCAATATTCCCTCGGAGTCGTTACCAGCGCCGGCAGCAGGTGTGCAATACCAGGCAATAAAAATGCATTCTACTTGGACGTCAAATTGCGGCAAATGCTGGTTGAATGCAATCAGTTGTAAAGTCGGGGACCTGCACACGTTTGTAGCGCTGTTGTGGGGCAAGGAATTGCAACCCAAAATATTCGACTCACAAAAAGGTTGTGATGTTTGGCTGTGGGGTGACATTTTAGGAAACTAAAAATGCACTTTAACCTTTGTAAGTGGACTCCGTTTGACCTTTTGTAAACTTTGGAATGTCGTTCTGCTCCTTGCTAAAAGCAAAACAAAAAAACAGTAAGGTGTGTGAAAAGTATTCCGACAGTGAATTCGAGAAGGTCAAATTAATTCATCTCTAAACTAGGGGTGTCAGAATGAGTGCGTTCATTTTGAGTTAATTTAAAGTCCCTTCAACGCCACCATTTTTTTTTAAAAATCGCCCCTTACTTGGAAAGCCTGTACTGGGGGAATTCAACATCAAAATTTAACAGTAATAAATTTAATAACAATGCATGTATTTGTGGTATTTGGGTATTCTACATTTTTAAAAATGTGCAGAATTTCACAAGTTACTTTAAGTTAAAGAGGAGATGGCTCTTAATATGCAAAGAAAATGCACTGAGGTGTCACCAATGTCTTACGAATGCAATAATGCCATCTAGTGGCAGATGTTTTTTTACCTCAACACAAATCAATATCACACTCGTTTTTTACAGTACAGTACATCTTTTTAATTTGAACTAAATTTTATGACTTATTATGAAATTATTGCACCGTTGACTAAAAGATGCAGCCATATTTCATAGTCATATTTATTTATTTATATTAGTGTAAAATTTTCAAGGGTAATGAAAACTTATTAAAAAAAAAAATTTGTTGTACATTTAGAACAGATATAAAAAATTGCGATTAATCGTGATTCAATTATTGAAGTCATGCAATTAATTACGATTAAAAATTGTAATCACCCGACACCCCCGAGTGTCTTTTAGGGTCATCCTGAATTTTTTCACCTGAATATCTCTTGCCTTTTCTTTTTTCAGTACAAGCACGTAAGCACTTTAACGGCTCAGCGTAACGCATCAGGGACACCATAAATGTGCAATTTGCTCATCAAAATGGCCGGCGATGAATAGTGACAAGATCCTAATTGAATGTCAAAACAAAGTGGAAACCACTCTGGACTTGTTGCAAAAAGTCCGAGTTTAAAGTGGAGGAGCCTTCCGAGGTGTCGCGGCAAATCCCAGTTAATTAATTTTGCTATCTGTTAATTGCATTGCGTGTCATTAGCGAGCCTCCCGATGAGTAATGGCCTCCGCCGTGCGTCTGCCCGCGAGCGTCTTAGACTCGTTTACAGTTGATTATTTATTGTCTTCATCTCGGAGCACAGTTGAATCTCTTTATTTGATTTGATTTATTTGTGCTGTAGTGGCTATGAAGGAACCCGTTGTCACTGGAAATTAGCTGCATTTTGTCAAATTAGTTAGTTAGAAACAGAGAGTCAAATGCACAAAAATACAAAGTAACAGCAGAAAGTGTCAGGTTTAACAATGTACAATTTTCCCAACAGAGAGCAGGGGGCTGGATTTGGGATCAAATTATTATTATTTTTTTTTTTTATTTTTTTTTTACTGAAAATAAATATTGTATTGGCTTTAAAAAAAAAATACAAATGCCAATCTTGACTCTGTTGTAATGTCTTTTCACAGTTGAATCTCTTTATTTGATTTGATTTATTTGTGCTGTAGTGGCTATGAAGGAACTCGTCACTGGAAATTAGCTGCATTTTGTCAAATTAGTTAGTTAGAAGCAGAGAGTCTTTATGCACAAAAATACAAAGTAACAGCAGAAAGTGTCCGGTTTAACAATGTACAATTTTCCCAACAGAGAGCACGGGGCTGGATTTGGGATCAAATTATTATTATTATTTTTATTTTTTTTTACTGAAAATAAATATTGTAATGGCTTAAAAAAAAATAAATACAAATGCCAATCTTGACTCCATGTCTTTTCATGTAGAAGTTTATTTTATCTTAGATGATTGACATCAGGGAGCTCTCAGGGTTATTCGTATATCTTAACATGTTAATTGGAAACATAAGCATGTAAATACCATAGTTTTCTATGGGCATTTTTTCCCCCTCAAAATTTAAAAACAGCTGAAATGTTAAACTTTCACATTTCTTTTGTTTTAATGTCAAACAACAGCAAATGTTTCAGAAAGTTCAAAGGGTCAATAACGTCTCTTATGAAGCTAGCTGAAAATGTAAATAAAAAGCTCCCTTTTTCGCCGATACCGATATTCGTCAAAATCGGCCTTGGCCTTTATCCCGAATATGAATTCACATATGGCGTGCCACAGGGTTCAATTCCGGGGCCTCTGCTGTTTTCATTGAATCTGATGCCCCTGGGTTCCATCTTAAGAAAACAGCTGTGCTTTTTTTTTTTTTTTCGAGTGACTGCATGTTAGCTAGCGAGCCAAACTAAAGTAGGCCTTCTTTAAGTTGCATGAAGATGGCAAATACGAGAAGACGACGCTTTTTGAATTCAAAAGTGAAGAATTGGATTCAAAAGACTTTTTGTGCGGGAGTCGGAAGCAGCTCATCAGTAACGAAAGCCGCACGTGTCGACGGACAAGTTTGCGTCCCACTGGAAAAATGGCAACAATTAGGATGGCGGTTTGATATTTGACTTGGCAGCGAGACGGCTTAATGTGCGCCGACGCCGGCCGAGCGACGCGCTCGTAAAAGACTTGCCGTGACACCCGACCACCGTCGCCGCTCGTGTTGACCTAATTCAATTTTCTTTTCAATTACCTGCGCTATATTACCATTAGGGCCGGCGATAGCGCCGCATAAATCACGGCGGCGCGACGACCCCCCACCCGAACCCCCCGCCGGGTGATGTAGCTCCATGTCCCGTCTGTTTCGCTTAAAAGTATTTCCGATAAAAGAAAACGAAGGGGGGGGGGGGGGGGAGCCGATGCACGTTTGAGCGAGCAGACCGCGCCGTCGGGTCCCTTCAAAGGAACATTATGTATAATTGCGAGCAGTCAAGCTCACACCAAAAATGATAGCCAGTCTGAGAACAAAGCCCAAAGACTTTTTTGGGGGGGGCTGGATTATTATTAGTGGAAGTAATTAAAAGGCACTCGCCTTTGTTTGAATCCTGGCTCGGGTGCCGAGAAACCTCAGAGATTGTGACGGCTCCAGTCAAGCGAGCGGCCGTCATTGAAAAGCGTGTGTGTGTTGAGGGTGGGGGCGGGGGTGGGGGGGGGGGGGGCAATCGACTGGACCCTGCCACCTCGGCGTCCCGGCCAGGTGATAACAGAAATGAATTCATCAGGGGGGAAATTTGCAATCAGGCGGCCCCCGAAAACAGCCTTTAATCGATACGAAAGACGGACGAGCTAACGTGAGAGCAGACTGACGAGATCGTCACCGACGTCCGCCTTGATTTTACTGACAAGTCCAGCCGAGCTTAAAAAAAAAAAGTCTCGTCTATACGCTGGCCCAATAACACTTTTGTTTGGATCAAGTTCAAACTTTGTCTCGCTGATCAGCACTTGAGAAAAATGGCGTCCCCAGTTTACATTTTCACTCTTGTTATGGCTTATTTAGGAAGAGCAAATGGCAGTGAGTCATGTTAAGATTCTTTTGAGTGATAAAAGTGCCGCGAGTAGCGCGCTAATTAGCATTAGCGAGTCCGACTGGAGTCGATCATGACGATGGTTTGCACGTCTATAAATTGAAGCAGAAATGATTGTCAATCAAATCGTTTTGAATCAAAAATCGATTCTAAATCCAAAATTGATTCTGAATCGAATCCCACGCACAAAAATCGGAATCGAATCGTGAGAAGTCAAAGACTCCCTAGCTATTACGATTGTCCATGATATTTCCAGATCACTGGTGGCAAATGTACGGCACGCGGGCCAGAACCGGCCCGCCATTGGGTCCAGTCAGGCAATTTTTACCTGCAATTTTTCAGTAAAATGTAAAAATAAAAATAAAATTAGATTGTTAACATAAGAGTCAAATGAAGCAAGAAAGCTATAAATCTAAATTGTTCCAACATAACGGTATGAGTTGTGGCCACGCAGGTGACAGTTGCACCGGCAATTCGCGGCAGATAGCAGACTAATCTGCTGTCTTCTTCCACCAAATCACCATCTTTTTTTTCAAATTAAGGTTCCTCAAATCCCCCTTTTTTTTTTTTAACCTGTAGGAAAATAAATTGTTTTTAAAAGTATTAATTTACTCGACTAAAGGCAATATAATATTGTAAATGTAACTTTCAGGCACTGTATGTGCGGCACATTAGCTCTTTCACACCCAAAAATGTGTAAATATGTTTTTTAAATATTTTTGTCATTCACTCCCAAAAACGTATTTATGTTTTTTTTATTTTTATACTAGACCATACAGAAGGCTTTAATGCAGCCTCTGAACTGAAGAGAATGCTTGAAGCAATGGTAGTTATTACAAAAACGGCCAGCAGAGTATAAGAGATCAACAGGAATGTGAATATTGATGAAATTCTAATGCTAATTGCTGCAAAACGGAAATGGCCGATTAGATTGATTTAAAAAAAAAAAAACGGCTGGATTTTGCTGCAGAATAAAAATTTTAGACAAGTTGGGCTGCATAGAACAGATTATTGTCCCAAAATTTTGGGGGGGGTTGACTTACCCTTTAAGTTACAATAACAATGGCTGAAAAAATGATATATATTTTTTTACAGTGTAACTGACAACCACTTAAAATTTGCCGTCACTCCAAGATTTGACGTCAGATATCGCTGCACTTGTGAAGGCTCAAAGAATCCAAGATTCAAGAGCAAAGTAAGCCCATGTCATCAAAATGGCTGCCGTGCCGCCCTGGCAGCGCGAAGAGCATATATATATTTTTTTTAAATGGTAAAAATATTTAAGGACAGCGAATATCGGAAAATATCAGTCAACACTTTGAGTTCAAAAGAGGTCGCTTTGGTGGAAGCCTTTCATGTTTTTATTCATGAAATGCCGCAACTTGGATGCATTTTTCATGTCTCCGTTTACAAGGCAGGGCGACACACAAGCGCACACACTTTCGGAAAAGTTCTCATTTGACTTTGTATGCCATATATTTTTTTATTAATTTCACCGTTCAGTAGAACAGCTTCGTTCTCGTGGTGTTTTTGTTTGTGTGTTGTGGAACGTAGCAGTAATTTGATTATGGTTTTTGAGGATTGTTATTGAGTCAACCCGTCTATTTGCAAGTGACCAAAATGTTCCCATTTTCTTTCCTTCTCGGGATGTCCTTTTGGTTTTAGTAACTGTGTTATGAGTGCTTCGATATAATTGCACAAAATGGATTCGTCCGCTGACGGTCGCGCTTTATTTGCCCGTTTACAGCAAACACAAACTATTAGCGTCGATGGCTTTTAAGCACACAGCTCGTTATATTTAACGCTTCCCAGTCTATGTCTCCTCCATAAACATTTGCAAGACTCCTTTTTTTTTTTTCTTATTCGAGGTTTATTCGAGTGCAGCCGAAGACATCGAGTTTAGCCGGCGAGCGGCGACAAAGACCGATGGAGGCCATGACTTTTTATTTGCATTTAGCCTATTAGCCTAATTGTTTTTTTGTTTTTTTTTTGGTAGCCGCGCTAAACATTTACATAAAAAGCTGAGCGCGACTTATCTTGTTAGCTGTGAAGAAATCGACGAGGATAAACGAACAAAGTTTGTCCCCTGGAGCGAACGTCCTGGTCATAACATTAGGTACCCCTGCAGCCTTGTATAAGACTGGAAGTCAATGATGGAGGTGTACCTAATATTATGGCCTGCACGTATCCAAAACAACCAGCAGTGTGTGTGTGTGTGTGTGAGACATTAAATAGTCGCTTCGCCTCTTTTTTAGTAGGTTCAAAATGTCCAATTAGAAGGAGTCGTAAAGACGCAAGACGGCCGTTAAAAAGTACTTAAAAGCAAATGTGTATTAACGATGGTAAACGTTTGCTGCATTTTTACGGCGGTCAGAAGGAAATTCAGGACAAAAAGGACGAAAATATTTTCGACGTTCGTTGGGCGGCTGAATGGTCGCCGAAGCTGCATTGGGGTGTAAGAATCCAGTTGGACGAGGGAGAGTTAAGTTTGACGAACTTTATGATTTTCTCAAAAAAAAAAAAAAAACGGGAAAAAAAAGAATCTTGACAATAAAAAGCCCAGCGAGTCGAAACGTGGCATTCTGATTAATATTGCATTTGAGGAATGAGAATGAAGCGCCCATTTTTATCCATCCCAGTGGGCGGCCATTTTGACACTTTTGCTGTCCACTGAAAATGACATCACATGTGCTGGGCGGGCTCAGGTAACGGCCAATCACAGCTCACCTGCCTTCTGGATTTGGTCATGTGATGTTTGCAAACAATGCCCTGTTTAGACTAGTGGGGCTGCATAGAACATATTATTTTTATTATTTAAAAAATAAATAATTATATATATATATATATATATATATATATATATATATATATATATATATTTTATTTTTTGCATTAGTTATCTTTATAAACGACTTATCTATGTGTGCTTTCTGAATTGCTGGATTTCACTTTCCTTTCCTTTCTTTGATCCTTCCTCGGGTCTCCTGACAAGTATTCGGTTTAGGTGAACGGTATGGGATTTTTTAATAGGTTTTAGGTGAATTCATGAGTACGCACCCACACGCACGCGCACATGCACATACTCACACACATACAAAATAAAAACAATAAAAAGAGAGAGCAATGATGATGACATGTCGAATCGGTAAAATGACCGAATGAACAATACTGAGCTCTCTCAGGAAAAAAAAAAAAGAATTGCGATAATCAGGCATGTGACGACGGCAGGCGCGAAGTTATCGATACTCGTTTATGTCCCCGCGCACATTCCCGGCGTTGCTCCCGAGCTCCCCGGCGCGTGCGAGCGCTCATTAGCGCCGACACGTTGGTCTCAGCTCTGGTTTATTTACCGCGCGGCCTCTCTCAAGGCCTCCCGCCGATTTTTGTCCCCCTCCGTGGGCGAGTCTTGCCACCGCTTGTGGCCGCAGCGGCGTCATTATGGCGGCGGGCCGGCATTTTATTGCGGGGATGGCGTTTAGAATGCGCGGCGTGCAGCCGTGCCTGACAAAGTGCTGCATAATGTCGTTCATCATAGCGTTAGGGGGGGCATTCATCACGTGCGCACGCGTTTTATTGCGACAAACAGATAAGACGGCGCTCAGTGCTAGTTTAGAATTTGCAGTTCGGTCCAGGGGCGGTTCTAGAGTCAGAGGTTTAGGGGGGTCGATCCCTTGGCTAGGCAAGATCAATTTAACCATGTTGTACATTTAGCGCCATTTCATTCCCATATTTATAAAAGATGATTAGCTTAAAGCTTTTAGGTCATGAGAATTCAGTCCGTTAGCTTGTCAGTAGCTCCTTTGATTTAACAAGCTAGCTTCAACCATTCCTATTCCAAACGGAGGCCCGCGGTGCTGATTCTGACCACCTGAATCTTTTCCTAGCTAGAAAAAAAGGTCAGCTAACTCCTAAGAACAGAAACTGTTTTGAAAACTTTGCCAGCTTTAATGAAGACCCCAACTACAAACCCGAACACTGGCTTGAAACCCGAACTTGAAACCTTAATTTGGTCATCTGATGCAAAACCGTACATTGATGTATTGAATCCGGCGCAGAATCGTAACCCTTGCTTGAAATCCTAATTTCAACTCCCCAGCGCACCGCATTAGCAAATATCGATTAGCAGCGCTGCTAAAATGTAGCCAATTAAGATGAGTAAATGTAGAGCTTGCAAATGTTGTCTCAGTTGGTTGACGAGGTTCCCGCTGAATTAAGGAGTTTAGCGGGCTTATGTGATGACATCATCGTTTATGAGTGAGCTTTTTTTGAAAGCGGTTCGGGCGCGGGCGGGCGGGCGGCAACGACAGGATTAATGTTACAGCAAAAGAAGATCAATTGCAATTAGGCGCGTGTAGCGCAGCGCGGCCGATAAGCATCGGCGCCATCCATCAACACGCCGCCTCCGCCGCCGTGAGCTCGTCCACCTGAGGCTCGGGGACGTCCGGCAAAGACTTCTTTTTTTTTGGGGGGGGGGCGTGTGACGATCAATTGGAAAGCTGGCACTCATTTTGATGCGAATGTTCATGTGTACGGGCGTTAGCATCACATATGCTATGCTATGCTATATTCAAGGACGGTTTATATAAATATAATAATATAAATTATTAAGTGGAATGATTTGGTTCAGTTAAGTGAGATTACGATTTTATTCGATACATACATACATTTTATTCGTGATTCCGCATTACGTACAGTTTTCACGCAAATTTAGTGTTAAATATCAACTTTCCATCATTCGTTTTCAATGAGACGGACATTGAACTTTTTCTAAGTCCCACTTTCCACGCCCACTTCCATTCACACAACCGATTATCATTCCCAGGTGGAGTTGCCGTCGGCATAGTGTGTTGTCCAGTAACCAGCAGGTCGCAGGTTCAAATCCCACCCGCAACTGTACATTGCAAATACATCCACGGCCACCATGCTAAGTGATATACATGGAAACTAACTGACTCTCATATCAGGAAATGGATTCTAATTTCACTGAAATGATTTAAGCACATGCATCAAATCTTAGCATTCGGCTTTTCAGCATTCCCACGCAATTTCTATCGAAATTGCACTTTGTCTAGCATAATTTACCCTCTCAATACCAGCATTTTCTTTTCAAAAGATTAAGAGCCCGGGCTTCGAGCTTCTGCAACAATTGAGAGCCTATGAATTGTAAAATGTTTATAGTGTCTTAGGTTAGCTCTGTCAGCATAAATAAGTAGTTTAGCCTTTTCACTTCCCCTCTCAGAGATACTGAATGTGTCTGACATCACACACGTGGATTACTGAGAAGGGGCGTTAAAAAGTAGATGCTACAAAGTAGTACTAGCATATGGATTAGATAATCGGAGAAAATCGGAGGCACTTCCGTGAAGCAGGAAATCGAAAGCCCGAATGAACATAAACATTTGGGCCTTGGCAGAGGTCTCGGCCCTCCCGAGCGCCTTCGCAGCAGGTCGCCGATACTCAAATCGAGCAGGATGCGGAATGTGGAGTGCGGCGTGACAAAGACGGCTGGTGTGGAAGGAATGAAGGAAGCGTCGAGTCAGCTGCGCCGGCAGGACGGAACGCGGCTCGCCTCGCCGACTTTGACTCGGTTCTGATCCACCTGCCTGCCGCCGATGCCGAGTTATGGATGTCACATTACTTACGTTGTTACGTGAAAATTCATTTTCTGCCCCTGCCGGGAAAACATTTCCAGAAGGGAAGAAGTGGAGCGCAAGCCGTAAGAGTAACATGAAAGCATGTCTCGTATTGAATAATAACAACCAATCGGACGTCTTATTTGCTGTGATTTGAGGCGAGCTCGCCCGCCGGCAGCAGTCGGATGTCGTTTCATGTCGATTGTTGCTTTCTCCGGCATACAAATGCGCACGGCTGGTCTTCAAAATATAAACAACTTCGTTTTGTCGTTGACTGGCCTCCACTTTTGAGTTTAGGAGTATTAAGTCGAGCTTGAATAAGATTTACTTTTAATATTGGTTTTATTTATTTTTTTTGTTACCACAACTTTTATTTTTTTAATCGTTAAAAAATTTTGTTTCAAAAAACAAAAGTGGAAAAAAATACGCCTCTGGTTGGCACGAACGCAAAGCTGGTTATTTAATGTCGACTCCAGACATATCACAGATGTGCCCGACGACCTCGCTTCGCTCGCCGGCTTGCACGCGTGCTGGCGGGCGACTTGGAGCGCATCCCAGCATGTGCCGGGCGGAATGCTAAGTACGCGCTGGGCCGGCGGCCAGCTCGGAATGCGGAGGTCCAGACGCGGAGATGACACGCTGCGACGTTTCCGTCAATAAAGCCTTGATTTTCATTAGCAATGTTGCTGCATGTTTAAAAACAGCATTAATGCGAGACAAAGCAAGTTACGAGACGGCGGTATTCGGAAAAGAGTAAACGCGGTCATCCTGCCTCCGTCGCGGGGTTTTTGTTCCAGACCATCAGAAGCAAGTGAAATATGTGATATATTAGGATGTTTTTAGAGCATTTATGGCACTTAAACGAATACATTTATTTTCAAACTTAAAAACTAGGGGTGTGGCCAAAAAAAAAACGATTCTCATAAGAATCGTGATTCTCATTTAGTACGACTCGATTTTAAATGCCCCCAAATCGATTTTATTTAAATTATTTTCTTCATCTTGCCCTTGTTTGTGTGCGCCTTTATTGGGAGCGCTGTTCATGTGGTGCACAATTTGGCCACTTGGGGGGCAGTGTGGCCCCGCGCGTTCTGATACACTGTTAAATTGTAGCCACATTAGAGAGTAGAAGAAAAAAGTCACGATCAAGTTGCGCCAATAAAAGTTTTTTTTTTTTTTTTGCAGCATAGGAAGAGCAAATGCCGACAGGTAATGTTAACATGCTTCTCTGTATACATACTTTTGAGTCACACGTGCCGCGAGTAGCGCGCTAATTAGCATTAGCTATATTAGCTATATATTAGCTAAAAATTTAAGTAGAAATCCTTGTCAATCAAATTATTTAAAAAATCAAAATCGAACCGTGAGACAGTCAAAAGATTTCCACCCCCATAAAAAAACTCTGAGGATTATGCTCAACGATATACATTTGAAAAAGGAATCTACAACCTTTGCTTTCTGTTGGCATAAGAATCAGGATTGAAGAGGATTCATCAAAAAGTAGGCTCAGCTTGAAATACCCGTTTTCACTTTTTCTTTCACAGTGCAAAAAGTGGGAGGCAGAACACAATCATTTTGGACTATATTTAAAAAAAATTAAAAAAAAGAGAGAGATTGCAAAATAGCGGGACCGCTGTATAATTTTGATGTAAATTCACATATTTACGTTTTACTAATTCAACTATCAATAGAGGAATAACTTTGCAAAAATGCAAACGTGTACATTAAGACGTCATACGTATAACTTGGACCAGCTCCCATTGTGGAAATTGAATTAAAAGCCATCCTGCGCGTGAATGTCCCCGCACGCACACACAGACACACACGCACACACACACACACACACGCACACACTTTTTGTTGCCTTCTAATTGGCGGGCTAATGTCAAGGTGTCCCCACGAGCCGCCGGCTCGGTCCTCGCGGAGCCTGCGAGGGTTGTAATAGCTTTTGCGAGCTTTCTCGCTCTGGTCGCCTTGTCGAGGTTAAAAAGAAACACAAGAAGGGCCTGCCTGCTCTTAATAGGAAAGTTGGAAGCCAGCGTCGCACTTCGGGCAAATTATTGCTCGGCTGCGCGTTTGACCTCCAAGAAGAAAAAAAAAAACAACACTTGGAAAAATCATCTTGCCATTCAAATTGTGTCCGGCGTCCTCGCTTGGATTTTCATGGCTGGTTTTGTCCAAAACAAAAAGCAGCTGTGGGGATTTGTGAGGATTTCAAGAAACATTTCAGAGAAATGCGGCGTAATTGCCACCGAACGGAATAAGATGTCAACTTCATCGTGACGACGAGAGCACGCTTTCACCTTGTACAAGGAAAGCAAGCTTTTATTAAAAAAACGTGTGGAACAACTGCAGCCTGCCAAGGAGGAGTAAGAAAAAAAAAAACAAGAAAAAAAAAGTTGGCAGGGAAGAAAAAGCAACAACAAATGAGCCACAGGAGACAGAGTACAATCCAGACGGAATAAATACAAGAAATCACCCAACGGGGGGCACGAGGGCAGACCAGATGCTGATTGGCCTGACGCATGCGAAAGCAAACACAAAGACGGCGATGACTCCAAATAAACGAGCTGCGTTGCTCCAATAAGCCGCTCTTTCAAGTCTTGTGTTTTTTTGCCCCGTTTTTTTTTTTTGTTTCAAAGCATCAAACATCCCGAAGGCCACCCATCGATTCCCGTTCCTCAAAATCCTCGCCACCTCAAAAACCTAAATGCCAGCAGGGAGCGCCGCTGATGGAAATTGATTACTTCGGCCCGATAATTACCAAAAGTTGTTGTTGACGTTTCGTCCGCCGCCTGAGCTGGCCTGAAAATACAAAACGTGGGGATTAGTGTTTGTGTTTTCGGCTTTTAAATCTCAATTTGGCATTTAGGTCGTTACGCGGAGGCCAGTACGGAACGTGGCTCGTATGTGACCATTAAAGGTCCCAAGAAACACAAATGCAACTCCAGAGACACATCAACACGCAAACATAACATTTTCCATGTAGAAAAACAAAAAGATTGTTGCGGATGTTTATAAATGCGATGTAGTATGACTAACAAAAAAAATTATTTGAATCGGAAAGTCGGTTTTGATTTAAAAGATGTGAGCGCACTGAATGGAACCGTACGACGGCGTAATATAAATATATATTTTTTAGAGTGCGGTGGCAGTATTCCAAGAATTTTTTTTTGCAAATTTGCCACTTTATAAAGTCGCAAATTTTCGAGAAAAAAAACTCGTGTTTTGTTTGTGCTAATATTTTTCGGTCGCGTTTTCAAATAAGGAGATAGTACTTCTAGCAACCCAATTTTTTTTTTTTTTTTGGGGGGGGGGGGTGGTTGTTTGGTGTAAAACCAAAACCCAACTGTTTTAAGGCTTTTTTTTTTTTTTTGTAGATGAACCTACTGCAGCAAGATTAGTCAGCAGCGTCGTATTTGTTGTTATGTAAGCGAGGAATGCTTGAGATCTTAAATGTTTGGGTCTGGATCCTGAGAAACAGCTCGGACAGTCAAGTCTTATTTTGGCCAAATATTGAGCCACTGCTTTTACAACCTCACCCTGATGGGGATGTGGATTCTTTGCTTTTTTTTTTTTTAGCAGGTACGCAGCAGCCGACGCTCCCCCGGGAGTAAAGATTAGCCGGCGCCGCTGTTAATATTCAACCCTCAAACTGACATTTCACTGAGCCTTCAGCTAGTTGGCAGCTTACAAATAACGTCGGAGGATGAAGTCGTTTGTAAACGGCTGCATTATTTATCATCCCACGCCGGCTTTTATTTTTGGGGCCGTTTGGCCGCCTTCAAAAAAACAGATGTTCCTGTCGTGCCACAATTGGAGAAGGTGTTGGAGTCTGGGGCGGCAAAACCTGGACGAGACGTGACGTTCGCACCGTGAGTGTGACGATCAAAGAGCTTCTTTTGATGTTTGCTTTGAAGATACCGCGCCGCTTCGTCGTACGCCGCCGCCGTCCTCCTTCAATTGGCAAACACACGAGCAGCGTAGCGCATCATCAAGTCGCAATTCGGAAAAAGTCCTTCAAAATCCAGAATGCCATACATGAAAAATCTAAATCAACAAAAAATGGAATTTATAACTAATTAATATTATTTATTATTACATTATTTGGAATTAAGCATATGACCATAAAAAACATTGACTAGATTTTTTTTTTTTATTGTAAACGAGAATCTGTTCCCAATTGCTTTACCTGGTTAAAAAAAATTCAATTATTTTTATTATTATTATTTTTTCTTGATTTGACTATTTTTATTTTAACTAGAAAAATTCCCGCGGAAATTTTGAATGGGACTGCTGACTCTTGTAAATGAGCTGAACAGTTTAAAATTTAAACCACTGGCATCGCTCAAGAAATGTGGAAGTTAACCATAATCAACTGAAACTAAAAATATCTCGCTGTCCCTTTAACTCATTCACTGCCATTGACGGCTATAGACGTCGAAAATTCATTTGAACTATTTCTATCAGTTGAACATTTTTTTCCACTTTTGTTAACAAGAGTTTGAAAACCTCGGTTTATTTTTTTATTTTTTTTTTAGAAATACAGATATAAAATGTGTGATTAATCGTGAGTTAACTATTAATTAAAAATTGTAATCGCCTGACGCGACTTAAAGATTATAAAAAATTCGGGGCGTCAGGCGATCATTTTTTAAAATTTTAATCGCATAACTTCAATAGTTAACTCACGATTAATCACACATTTTATATCTGTTCTAATTGTACAATAAAAAAAAAGTTTTTCATACTCGTGTTAACAAAAGTAGAAAAAATATTAAGCTAATAGAAATAATTCAAATGAATTTTTGACATCTATAGCCGTCAATGGCAGTGAATGAGTTAAGAAAAATGCACTTTCACGCACACACATTTGACTTTGTAAATGAGCTGAACAGTTTAAAATTTAAACGACTGGAATCGCTCAAGAAATGTGGAAGTTAACCATAATCAACATCAACTAAAAGTATTTCACTGTCCCTGAAAATGTATTTTAAAAAAAATGCAAATGAGCTGAACAGTTTAAAATTTAAATGACAAAAATCGGTCAAGAAATTATTTTTTCTAGATTTGACTATTTTTATTTTAATTATATTTCATAGAAAGTGTTTATTTATTTACTTACTCGCTTACCTACCTACTGTGTGACATTTCTTAATTTATTTTGTAATATTTTGTTTTACCCGTCTTTATTACATGACTTTTTGCTCCGTGTATTCAGCCATGGTTGATTTAAAGTGCTTTATACTGTAAAAAAAAAATCTAATAAAAAGTTGAGCTTAGCACAGATATCTAAAAAAATGAACTTAAGCAGAGTGACCACGTATTTGTATAATTTTGGTGCCGATTTTCCACCCAAATGAAAACAACCAACCCATGAATCTGGAATTTGCTTTAGTGGGCCCCAAATAGTGATGGGGCCCCTCCCGGACGCGGCCCTCGGACGCGGCTTGTCGGCATCCGAATTTGTGCATCCTCTCGACTGCTGTAAATCCCGCACGATGCGCGCGGCAGGTCGCTGAGAGGTGACGCTCATCTTTCATAAACTCCCCGTAACACGTGTAGGAGTTGATATTTTCCCAAAGCGGCTTTTTTTGCGGTGACAGCGACGTGATCACAGATACGTCCCCGCCGTCTTGAAATGACGCCCTACCCCCACCCCCCCGTCCTCGCTCGCCGGCGCAGGTGCGCGTGTCGGTGTCACCGCGGGCGGGATCACTTGCCGCCAACTTAGAGGACGTTGTCGGGACACGGCGGCTAATACATGCTAATGCCGCCGCCTTCCCGTTCGGCGAGATTGATGGCTCGGCGCCGCTTCTCATTGATCAGCCCGACGCAATCTGCGTCTCCAATGAGGGCGGGCCGGCGGGATTGTGCATTCTTCCGGGGAGGCGTCATCCCGGAGGGTCTCATCGATCGCGCTCAACTTATTTGTGTAAATACTTTGTAACCTTGTAACCGGTTTTGCATCCGGTGAGGAAAAGGCGAGCAGATGCTGAGATGGCAGTGAGCTATATTTTCATAACTATTATGGTAAACGATGACCTGGCTCTAGAGGTCAGTGACCTTTGCATGGCCAGGCTAGCCAGGAGGTAGAGATCTTGTGACCCCTGTCCCCGTGGCGCTGCAAATTGCAACGACGTCTCCGTTTTGGATTTCTTAGTTTGGCGTACGACGTTTTGGTTTCTACTCTTACCTGTGAGCGGTGGGACGGGGCGATGATTGGTGGGATTTGAGCTGGACTTTGGGTCATGGCTGGAAGTTGGGATGCGTTGGCCCTTTTGCCGCAGCCTGCCCACCATGTTATTTTCACAGACTTGGATCTGGAGGGGATTACAGGAATGATGGGAATTAATTATGCATTCATCATCAACGTGATGGATTCCATGAGCTCAAACTCCAAAAACAAATTTCCCCTGAGATTTGGAAGGGGGGGGGGGGTCTTCTGCTTCCTTTAGAAACACCCTTTCACTTCCCACTCACGAAACATAAAACGTTGCTTAGGATTTTAGTGTTGACGCACACTCGGACATTTTGAGTCCACTTGGCACGTAGGGCTGTATTTTCCCGTGGGCGTGGACACAGCGGACTCCGTTCGCCACCAATCGAAGCAGCTCCTCTCATTCCCTTTAACTCATTTATCATTTTTCACTGAAGCAACCCTCTTTGCTCCCGGCCGTTTTACTGGATTTTGACGAATTTTGCCAGGCCCACAGAATATTGTGTTCTATTGCTATAAATGCATGCAACCTACCAAAAGGAAGTCTAGAGTATCTTCTTTCATCAGGAAACAAATGTATATTTGTATCTGTGTTCCGTTTTGCAGTTTCATCAATATTCACATTCCTGGTGAAAACACTGTCACAAACAGCTTTTTGCCACATGGCCATGGCTGATCTCTTATACTCTATTGCCACCTGCTTGCCCTTTTTTTTGGTCATAACTACCATTGCTTTAAGCCACCTCTTCATGTCAAAAGCTACATCAATGCTCTTGCATTAAAAAAAAACAACATATAAATAAATTTTGGGAGTGAAGAAGTGTTAAAAAACAGGTTTACACGTTTTTGGGTTTGAACGAGTTAAACGTGCCAAGTGAGAGCAACGATCCGTGCGTGACCGCAGCATTGTGGCTGACGTAGCAGACAACGTGAATTCACACTGTCATTAAAGAAACAATGTGCTGTGGCGATAACTGCTGGCGGCTTAAGTGCGTCCGCTTACCTCATGCTTCGAGCTCGCCGTGTAAGCGCTACCTTACACAATAGAAATAATCAGCACTGTGGAAATAATGTCTCATTTTTCTGGTTTGCGAGGCAGTATCTCTCCCACTCCATCAGCGGGGATGCGGGGCGCGCTTGACAAACGAGTGCGGCGTCAGCCTCGTCCTTATTTGTCACCGGTGTCCGCTGCTTTCCCACGGCTGGAGAGACAAAGGCCAAAGAACATATGAGGCGCATGCATTTTTAATGCGACGTCCTCATCAAATCCGCCGCGCTGAGCGGAATGCCAACCACGCTTTAGCCCGCCTCGCAGAGGCGGCGGCGGCGGCGGCGAGGACGACGACGCGCACATGCCGATGTGAGCTTTGAAGGGCACATCCGACCGGCGCGGTGACGGCGACACATCCGCCGGTGAACTTTGCATCTGCGCTTAATGAGGAAATAAGTCGGGAAGATTCAGGCAGGAAAAAATGATCGGCAATAATCACCTCAATAAAACATGGCGGGAAGGCAATAAGGGGGCCATCTGTTACATTTCCTGTTTACGTCTCCGTGTTTAAACTTTTAGATGACTTGCAAAAAGTCATTTTTTAGCTAACACTAATGGTCAGACTTGTTTTTCACCTTTATGTAAAATGGCGCCCGCTTTAAAGATCAAACCATTTTTTAGAACACAAATAAGTTGCTATCGTTGGCTAAGATATGTTAGCTTTTCTATAGTCTCCATTCAATGAAAAGTAGGCCTCTCCCATTTTTATTAGTTTCATGTTTAGATAAAAAACGTATTTTTTAATATTGCAGATGATTGCAAAAAAAATCTGAAAATGCTAGTAAGCTAATTTGACGCTAATGTTCAGAGTATTACTTACAGAGGTGGCAAATCCAGGTCCAGAAAGTAAAAACCCTGCCACAGTTTGGCCTTAGCCTTATCGCTAATTGTTTCCGTTTTCGTGCTAGCTAGCTAGCTCTCTAGCTACTTACCATCGTGCTCGTTTATCTGCTAGGGAGCTAGCTAGCTAGCTAGCTAGCACCAGTGGCTAAAGCCTAACTGTGGCTGCGTTTATACTTTCTGGACCTGCATTTGTCACCTCTGATGACTTAGTGTTTGTATCGGCCAAGTGTTAGCTTTTTCTTAGTCACGATGAACACGTCGCTGCCTTCCATTGTTCCCCGCATATTCACAACTCACTATTCATAAATGTTTTCTTTAACTGATTCTATGTTGTTCGTTGAAAAACGTTCCTATTTTCTTAAGCCAAATGTCCGTCTAATAAAAAACTTTGCTGCCATCGCTTGGCAACTAAGGTTCATTTTGGGGTAGCGTCAACTGCTCGTGGATTTTTGCTATTTCTGTTTTTAGAAGAATTATTTTTTTTTTTTTTCAGATTTAAACCCGTAACCTCAGAACTGTAAGGCAGATGTGCTATCTAGTAACCACGTGTCCGCCGTGCCGCCTAACACATTGTATACGACGCTTATATTAACGTTCCAGTCAGCATTATCCGTTCTCGAGCGCAATCACGCCGATTTGACCGCATCACCTTTTTGTCTGGCAGCGAATATGCCGAACGTTCCTGCGCGCTCATTATGTGTCCAGCCCTCAAATGTCACCCGGCAGTCGCCACGTTCACGGAATGTAAATAAATTCCAAAGCAAATCTTTCATCTGGCGTCATTCTAATGAGGCGAGGCTCAATTAGACAAGGCTTACGCGCGGGCCGGGTTTAAATGTCACCAAGCGGGTCTTGACATTTCTTCCTTTGATTCGCCGTCAGAATCGACAAACTCCGGGCGCTCCCTCGCTCGCACCCGGGCGACATTAACGCCGCCCTGTTTTTTTTAAAAGGTATAATGATGGCATCCATTACATGCAGGCGTATAATTAGCTCTGTTGGAATGAATGTACTTGACTTTTACCTCCACCGCGGTGAATATAATTATTGGGGGCAACGTCGTGTTTTCTTTAGCGTGATGGGCATTCGAGAGGGCGGATGATGGTGATCAATTGCCCGTCGAGGAATTGAATGAGTTTTCTTCGTTAAGCAATCTAGCCTTGCTCGTAGTGGAATGCCTGATGCTAATTGTAGTGCTGTTGCTAGCTAGCTGCAACTTGTTTTGAGCTTGACTTTGAAAGTAAACAAGCTAATGTCGTTTTCTAGCAGCTGATAGATTGTCCGTCGGCTAATAAAACACATCCCGAACGATTGGTCCCATTCTTTTGCCTCTCTCGCTCCATTTGACTTTTTAGCGCCATCTTACACAAATCAAATGTATTGCAATCTGGGGATCGATATCAAGATTCAAAATCCCCCCCCCCCCCCAAAAAAATTTTTGTTTCTACTCTCATGACTGTTGTTTGAGTTGTCAGCTGATTTTGAGGAGCAAAATTCCATAAAAAAAATAATCCCAAACTCAATTTCTTAGGTCAGTTTTATCAAGTGGAGGCGTGCGTTCCAAAACGCAACCCCCCCCCACCCCCCCGCCTGTTACTCCCGCTCCTATCGCTCGCACAAGCGTTTGCCTGACAGTGGGGGGGATTATCATCCATCCCCGTTCCAAGAAAGCGCTCAATTGTTCCGCAGAATGACAGCGAGAGAAATAGAAATCCATTGGTACGTCCGGGTTGCGGTGGGGGCGTGCGGGGTCTTGGAGGGCCCACTATTTGCATGAAGGCCGCGAGTGTCCAGCACAATAGCGCCAGTGTTTGTTCTTTGACACAAAAGCAGGATGAGAAGAAGATGTGTGGGGTTGGGGGGGGGGGGGGCGGGGGGGGGGGATGAAAAGGGGTTGGTCGTTTCTTTTCCATCTTGATGACCATTTGCCGTCGAGGCCATTGTGGCGATTCAATCACTCGAAGCAGATTGCGTGGCCCGTTGTCCCCCCGGTGGTCTCGAGAGCGGCGCAAACAAACAAACAGGTGGGTGTGGCGCGCGCGCGCGCGGGTACTTTGCCGATCTTTTGTTGGGAGATAATTAAATACGATTTCCAAACACGCAGGGAGAGGTAATGGCTTACGGAGAAATGTGACAGGTTGCAATAGAGGCCTCGACACAAAGACGGAAAAAGTCATAATAGCCGAACGCAATTTGGAAGCCGTCAGGTGGATCGTTTGTTTGCGGCGCAACCTGCTTCTTTAGCGTAAACAACACGTGATTTCTGTAAGTTCTATACGTGCTTTTTTGTTGTTCATGACAATAAGGGGCCATTTCACCCCATAATCACTTGAACTCGTTGACTTGCTTGCTTGCAGTAAGGAAAACGCATTTCTATGGAACTTCTTCTTTGACTAGCTACAACTCTTAGCATGCTAGCAACAATGGAAAATGCAAACATGTAAACTAACAATGTTGTGGTTGGTGCTCGTGGAGCATTTCAAGGATTCAAACAATGTTGTTTGAACACACGAGTCTTGTCCTTAGCACATGCTCAGCTACATTAGCAGTGTCTGGTTTGCTTTTAATTAGCCGCCAGCTAGCCAAAATATATTTCATCTATCAGACAAAAAGAAACTAATAAAAAAAATAATAATTCAATCCAGAGAACAGCACGTATCTCTAAATGTTCTTTTTAAATGAGAAATGATGGGAATGGTTTTGTTGTTTTCAGATAAGAAAACAAATTAAGACATAACTTTCCTCTAAACAGAAAATGTGTTAGCATGCTAGTGCCAGCACTAGCATGCTAATGTATTTGAGTTCTCTACGCTGGCTGAAAAGTCATTCAGACATATTGTTTTGGAAACCTTTCATTACTGCATAATCTGTTTTTTACCATATACATTTCTGTAAAGTTAACTTTTGTGGCATCTGTGGATTTCTTTTTCCCTCAAAAGCAAATGAAGTAAAAAAGAAAAAAAGAAAAAAAAGTGTTGATGTGGTTTCACGGCGCCTGATTAACGTCAGTGGGAATTCTCATCGCCAACTGTTTCCGCTCCGTGCGTGCGTAAATAAATAGCGGCAAATTGCTTACTAACAAGTACATGATGCTTTGACATTTCCCTGTTGTTTTTGCTCATTTGGGTCCCGCTTGTAAGACAACAAGCGGCGTGACGGCGCTGATTGTTTCCATAATGCGCAACTACAACAAAACAAAAAACAACGCGTCCCAAATGACCAATTAGGACATTTTGTCTTGGAAGGTTGATCCAAAAGAAGTCGGGCTGAACAGTTTATTTTTTCATTTTATTTTTTTTTTGCACCTTTTGCAACCATTAGTTGACTTACTAACATCGTCCAACAAAAGTATCAGCAAAAGTTTAAAAGGAAAAACTGTTTTGTATGAAATTCAACACACAAAAGAAATAAGCAAGAGTAAGGTAGACTTAAAAAGTTACTTTTCCCGCAACATTTTATCATTAACAAGGACTTTTTGTTATTCTCGGCTTTTTATTTTTTGCTATAATGGCCTGTTTCTTATCTTCAACGATAATTGCCACCTTGCACAATAGAAATGAACAGATGGACTTGACTTCAAGCCACTTGTCCGTACAGGATTATGTCACCTTTTATAAGTGAACTTTTTCTGTTTGTCTGGGCCTTGTTTTTGCCTTTGGTGCTTTGTTGAAATAACCTATTTTTTAACAATTATGCCAATTTGAACAACAGAAATAAACAAAACAAATGCACTTAAAACATCATGTTTCCCTAATACTGTATGTTCCTAATATTGTATGTTTTTTTATAAGGATTTTTTCCTAGTTTCTTAGGGCTTATTTTTGCCTTTGGAGTTTTTCTTTCTTATTTTGAACGCTAGCCACTAATTTGCACAATAGAAATAAGCAAAAGACTAGAATTAGAAAGTCACTTTTCTTGGACATGTTTTTTTTTTTTTTTTTTTACAAGAATATTTGTTGTTTCTTGGGCTTGTTTTTTGTATTATTGTTGTTGTATTCCCTTGACCTCTTTCTTATTCTTAATTATAACTTCCACCATGCACAATAGAAATAAAAACAATTGTTGGCCTTAAAAAGGCCATCTTTCATAATATGTCAATACTAAAGAGTTTTTCTTTTTTCTTGGGCTAGTTTTGACATCAGTGTTATTTTACAAAACGTCTTTCTTGTCCTAATCATAAAAGCCACCTTGCACAATAGAAATAAACACAGCTAGCCAACTTCAAAAGTTCATTTTCCAAAATACGTCTCTGCTAAAGAGCTTTTCCTGCCTTCAAGGCTTGTTTTTGGCTCTGGTCTTTCTTATCCTTTTTGACAACTTCAACCTTGCACAATAGAAATACACAAAACGAGCACAACCTTTTGCATAATTTGTCTCGTTTAACAAGGGCTTTTACTGTTTCATGGGCAGGAAGTTCAGGTTGCAACAAGGTTAATCTGATCATTTCCTTGGTGAAATCTGTGCACAAAGCGCCGCACATATCAGCTTTGACATTGTGCAATGCGGCGACACGCCCCCCCCAACGCACCCCAACCCCCCCCTCCCCAATGTCAGTGCCGCTTGTACCCGAGCGTTGTAATGTTCCGACTCGGGTGGCGGAACGGCATTTCCCGAGGATGCAGCAAGGCGGGCGGGAGCATAATGTGACGGTCTCGCTGCGTGCGCCGCTTAACATTGTGCGACCGCCGCTCGTTGTCACGTTGTCATGTGGCAGCCCGCCGTCGCTCGCATACGTACGCCGCCGCCGCCGTAAATAGCAGCCGGCGAGGACGGGCGAAGGGTTGGAGGGCCTATTAGCCGTAATGAATGGCTGCCAAGCGCGGTGCGAGCTCCTCGCCCGCCGGATGCCATGTCGGCGTCTCGTCTGACAGGAGAAAATTGACCGTGGGGCACACGGCCGCGTCTTTACCCGTTTGTAATTGATGGATGTAAAAGTAAAGGTTCCTGTGGTGAATCAATCACAGCGTGTGCCACTGTTATTATCGTGCCACCACACACGTCACCAGCGGATTTAGCTCGCGTGGGTTAAGTGGGAAAGTTTGTTTTCGCGTTTGTAAAACTGTTGACTTTACCAAAAGTCGTTTTGCAGCATTTTGACTAGTGTTTCTTAACCTTAACCATAACTATGTTATGTGTGGAAGTTCTTTGTCACAGCCAAGTAACCATCGTCTCAACCAAGTCGTCTTGGTCACAGCCACAGCCAAGTCGTAGCCACGCCACAGCAAGTCAAATTAAGGCAAATCAGGCCCTGTCACGCTTATTCCAGTCACGGTGACCAGTCTAGTCATATCCTGTCCAGTCAATGACCACTCCAGTTTCGTCCCGTCCAGTCATGGCGACCAGTCTAGTCACATCCTGTCCAGTCATGGCGACCAGTCTAGTCACATCCTGTCCAGTCATGGCGACCAGTCTAGTCTCGTCCCGTCCAGTCATGGCGACCAGTCTAGTCACATCCTGTCCAGTCATGGTGACCAGTCTAGTCACATCCTGTCCAGTCATAGCGACCAGTCTAGTCATGTCCCATCCAGTCATGGCGACCAGTCCAGTTTTGTCCCGTCCAGTCATGATGACCACTCCAGTTTCGTCCCGTCCAGTCATGGCGACCAGTCTAGTCACATCCTGTCCAGTCATGGCGACCAGTCTAGTCACGTCCCATCCAGTCATGACGACCACTCCAGTTTCGTCCCGTCCAGTCATGGCGACCAGTCTAGTCACATCATGTCCAGTCATGGCGACCAGTCTAGTCACATCCTGTCCAGTCATGGCGACCAGTCTAGTCACGTCCCATCCAGTCATGACGACCACTCCAGTTTCGTCCCGTCCAGTCATGGCGACCAGTCTAGTCACATCATGTCCAGTCATGGCGACCAGTCTAGTCACATCCTGTCCAGTCACAGCGACCAGTCTAGTCACGTCCCATCCAGTCATGACGACCACTCCAGTTTCGTCCTGTCCAGTCATGGCGACCAGTCTAGTCACATCCTGCCCAGTCATGGCGACCAGTCTAGTCACGTCCCATCCAGTCATGACGACCACTCCAGTTTCGTCCCGTCCAGTCATGGCGACCAGTCCAGTCACGTCCCATCAAGTCACAGTTGTCTGCTCGCCTTTCTCCATATGTTTATTTAAAGTACCACGCCTTGATCCTGATTGCTGTTCCACTGCCTTCATTTCCCGCACTCTGGTCCGCCATCCCTTAATCACTCGCATCCCTCATGACAGATGGCGGTACGGAACTCCACCAGTTTCCTATTCACATCCACGTTATTGAAAAAAATATATATATATATTTTTTTTTTCTTCCAAAATTCACGACATACCTATGAAATCAGCCCAGTCCTCAACTACAACATTAGGGTGCCAAAAAGTATCACAGTTTAGGTCGACCTGATTTCAAAACATGTCAAACCTCAGTTTTGCTCCATCTCAAACCGTCGAGATGTTGCCCAACGGAAACGGCGACGTGTAAAAACAAAAGGCCTTCTTGTGTCGCTGCTGTTTTCCCTTTTTGGACGTGGCTCGCTGAAAACAGGCCTTTTGTCCACTTGGGAGACCAGACAAGGTCCGGTATTGTGCGTGGTTTTCTCGGGTCTGGCGTGACGGTGCATGCGAGCCCGCAGCCGACTAATGAAGACTTGTAATGAGATCAATGCCTCCTCGGCCAGACGTGCGTCGATGCTGTGATTACGAGGTCAAGAGTGCGAGGGGAACCAAAGTCGCACCGTTTGGAGCCACCAGGGTGCAACTCGGGAAGAAAGATGTCCTCTGTTTTTGTTTGCTAACTCTTTGTTTTATTCAACAGCGCCTTACACGGCCACTTAGCAACGTTAGCTTTGCGCTACCAAGAGCATGTTAATGGAGCCATCCCACCGGCACATCCTTTCTCGGAATAAGAACCTTTCTACGCATTTATTAGTGACTTTAAGCTAGCTGACATGCATACAGTAGGTTAACAGTGTTAGCATTTAGCAGTGTTACCTTTACAATACCGTTGGTGTGTTAGCAATATTAGCATGGCACAACCATAAGTGTGTTTGGTAACTTTGCAATAACGTATTTATGTTAGCATAGCAACACTAGAGTTACATAACAACCCTAAGTATGTTAGCATAGCGACATTAGCTTTATTTTATTAACATGAGCGGACCAACTTCTGACATCACAGCATAAAAATTGTATTTCTTTTTGAAAGTGCACTTTTCAATTCTAGCGTATGTCATCATTTATCGCGTCAAAATGTTAGCGTCAGTGGCTAAATGGGAAAATTAAAAACCATCCTGTGATGTTTGTGAAATTATTCATTCCATTCATTTTAATTGTTACAAAGTGTGCTTCTTGTTTGCTTTTGCACTAAAATCATCCATCACTGTTTAATCAACTCTATATATTCACATCTTATAGCACTATGCTTGTTTACTAAACATTTATCATGTGCTCTTAATTGCGGCATTTAATGGAACCGAGCCAATTTCCCCACAATAAACTTTCCCCGGCCCCCAACCTCCTTAACGCACATTTGTACAGCAAAGTGCAGAGAGGATTTGGCGTAATTAATGTTTGGCTTTGAGACGGTTGCATCTTTAATACGCTCATTCTGTAATCTCTGTGAACTGCACAGAAGATTCTCTCGCCGTCACCAACGTTGGCGCTGCTTGTCATTTGCAGGGCCATGAATACACACACAAGATGGGAAACGCCGCTACCGGGATGGCGACACATTGGACCGCTGGCGTAAGAGATCGGACGCTTACAACCTCCTGTTGTTTCATTCTTTGGTAGGCCCAGAAAATGTGCATTTAAATCAGGGGCGATTTGAGGATCAGAGGTTTAGATTTTGTCTCGTGTCTCTTGACTTTTTAAAGTCAACATGGGAGCTGCAGAGGATACTAAAGTGAGGAGTGTGTTGGCAGCCCTGACGCTGCTGTCCCTGCTGAGCCACACCGACGGCATCGCCCAAGGTCCGGGAGCCCCCCGCCCGGTCTTGGCCCCGGGCCCCAAGTCCGCTGGGCGGCACCATCGCCTGAAGCGAGGCTGGATCTGGAAGCAGCTGTTTGTCCCGGAGGAAGACCCCACGCCTCGCGTCATCGGCCAGGTACTGAAGCGCCGCCATGTCCTTCACGCGCCAAACTCATTGAACCTCTCGCCACGCAGCTGAAATCCGATTCTGACCGCGGGGAGTTTGGCATCCAATACATCCTGTCGGGGGAAGGCGCCGGGGACGCCTTTGAGATCGACGAGTACTCTGGCGAGATCCGGACGCTGAAGAAGCTGGACCGCGAGGAGAAGGCCTTCTACGTGCTCCAGGCGCAAGCCATCAACAGGTTCTCCAAGGAGCCGGAGGAGCCCCAGTCGGAGTTCATCATCAAAGTGCAGGACATCAACGACAACGCGCCGCAGTTCCACAACCAGCCGTACGTGGCCAGCGTCCCCGAGATGTCTCCGACTGGTGCGTTTGACATTGGGATTAAATCAATTGCTATAATACATAGCAACATCAGCTATGCAATATGTTAGCATAGCAACATTAGCATAGCAATACCCCATGTATATTAGCATAGCAGCATTAGCTTAGCACAACTACAAGTAATAAATACTAGTAGTATTTTTTTTTTTTTTACTGCAAGCTAGTCTACTATAATCATGAAATTTGCTCTCAAGTAGGTCTGTTAGCGTAGCAACACTAGCTTTTCGAAACCCCAAGTTTGTTAGCGTAGCAGCATTGCTTTCACCTTTCCATAAGCACATTAGCACAACGTTCATTTTGTTAGCAGAGCAGCAACTTTGCGCTACCCTCCGGCATCACAGCCTCACCACAGTCATCGTGAATAAGTTCTTTATTATTATTTCCGCAGGTGCACTTTTCACGGCAAATTTATATCCTGGCTGCAGATTAAAAGCAGAAGGTTATATGAATGTCTGTCATCTGTCCACATGCAGGAAGTTAAATGTATTGCTTTCTGTTTCGTGGCCCGGATGCCTTTTTCTTCTTAAGTAATGTTATTACAGCCGCTGCCCTTTCATAGCGCAAACATTAGCATTTCAATTTATGTGTAATCTGCCTTTTGCAGTATAATATATCCCTCCTAATAAATCATAATGTATTTGGCTCGGAATGAGGGAGCGGGGTGAGGGTTGAGCGCGGACGGCTTTCGAATACGAAACATGCGGCTAGAGGCAGGAGAGCAGATTTTGAAAACTCTGAGGTTGGCTGCGGAACGTGAGGCTAACAAGGCAACCCCCTTGCGGACCTTTTGTCAATGTGCCATCCCAAGTTAAGGCACGTTTTGTTTTTCTAAATGCAATCATCGCTACCTCACCTTGAAAAACACTTGCTTAATGTGCTTAGTTCCCAAAAAAACTACTAATACTTGTTTGAAAATCCACAGAATTCATCTGCCACATTTACTGCAGTCAAAAATACAAAACACTCATTCGTGGCTTTTCTCAATGTCATTGTCGGTTGTAGGATTGACCTCCAACTGTTTAATTTCAGTTGAAAGTGTAAAACTGTTAATATAGGAACAGTTTTCATGAGCCAGAAATTAGGCGGATGTGGCTTCTTTCAAGTTTTACATGCAGCAAAAAGCCTTTCGTAATCCCTTTATTCCCTGCTTGTGTGGAACTGCTGCCCCCAGCTAGCTGACTGTGACATCACCCCCTCCCCCTCCCCCACCAGGCACCACCGTGGTCCAGGTGACGGCCACAGATGCTGACGATCCCATGTTTGGCAACAACGCCAAGCTCATCTACTCCATCCTGCAGGGGGAGCCCTACTTCTCTGTGGAGCCAAAAACAGGTAGGACACTAAAGGACAGGTCAATAAGGTCACTGATAACGTAGCGGTACACACAGCAGACTGGATGATGTGAATTCCATTCCGAGATCCCAGATTAAGCTCTAAACAAGATGGATGACGGTGCATATTGTGCAAATGCTCTGCTTTTATTTGATTTGGTGACCAATCCGGGGTGCATTCCATCTTTGATCCACAGTTAACTCATCCAAACCCTAAAACGTGGACTTTGCAAAATCTGCCAAAATCCAGTCAAACATGACTGAATAACTACTTCAATAAAAAAAAGGCTGCAAGTGAATGAGTTAAGTGAGAATGACCAACATCCCTTCAACCATGCACTCGAAAAGCTATTAATTAGCAAGATGGTCATAAAATTTTGTCAACAATAATCAGGGATGGCCCAAAATGAACGGATCATTCCAAAGACAGAAGTTGTTTTTCCTTTTTTTTACTTTCTAAAGTTAGCTCTCATGTATTGATGCTAATCTGCTACTTCTTCAAAATGGTCGTGCTCCCCCACCCTTGGACAGATTATTGTTATGCCTGGCGGCGCTTCCCACACACGGCGTTGACCTTTAATGAGCCATCAAGTGTTTAAATGCAAAGCGATGCGGGATGTGACTGAAGGAAGACGACTCGGCTGCGCTTGAACCCAAAAGCTTGATGCGGCCGTTTTGCCCCAAGCATCGTTTACCCGACACGGTCGACCTTACATGTCTTCAGATGCATTTCATAACAACGGATTCATTAATTAAGAATTGGCTCGTTCCCGTACACTTGTTATTATGGCGCTCGGGGCGGTCATTGGTGGTCTCCTAAGGTCCCGCCCCCCCCGCAGGGATCATTGTGACCTCCTGGCCTGACATGGACCGCGAGGCCAAGGAGCAGTACCTGGTGGTGGTGCAGGTCAAGGACATGCTGGGCCTCAGCGGCGGCTACTCCACCTCCGCTACCGTCAGCGTCAGCCTGAGCGATATCAACGATAACGGGCCCATCTTCCAGCACCGTGAGTACTAAACATATGCTGTATAAAAAAAAAAAAACATTTATTCTGCATATTTAATTTTTCATTTTATTTTGCATTTTATTTTTCATTTTACTCATATTTTACACAAATAAGTGAATATACATAAAAATAAATTTTAGGTGAGTAAATAAAAACAGAATGTAATTTTGTGGGGCACCACAAGGCTCACAGTTTGGTCCCCGTTTGTTTGTGTCATTCTCCATACTGCTTAATTTAAACACCGTTCTCCCAAAATAGACAGAAAAGGCAGCATTGCTGTTATATTTTATTTAGTTTTCCAACCATCCATTATATACATCTCTCTATTCATTTACCCTCCACCCTTCCATCCATCTATCTATCATCTGTCCATCCACAATCTATCAATTCATCATAGACTTTGTTTCGGAATGAAAAGCAATAAGACGGCGGGGGTAAGACGTGGACGTGCTGGTCTGGCTCATCTGCATGTCGCCCCGTGGACGTCTCCAATCCTTCACACGTCTCATCATGACCTTTGGAAACAAACCTTCCTGGTGATAAAGCTCGCTGAACGGACGCTCCGGGAAAGAAATCAATTCCGCAGGAGTGAGACGAGGGCGGCCCGTCGTCACGTTGCCGCTTATAAATGTTGCATTGCCACACTTGTGTCTGAACTGTGACCTCTGTTTTGTCACATTCTTGCAAATTAGAACCAGCGCCGACAACACGGACGTAATCAATAACAAAAAAAAATCCATACATGAAAATTGTAAACATTACGTAATGGCCGTCTTTTCATGGATGTTCCGTTGACACGCATCCATCGTCTTCATATCAGATTTATACGCCTTCGCCATTCCCGAAGACGCTGAGGTCGGAACAACCGTGGGCAGGGTCAAGGCGGACGATGCCGACGTCGGCGTCAACGCCAAGATGAACTACAGCCTGCAGGTGGACCTGGAAGAGAACGCCACCTTCACGGTCCACACTGACCCGCTGACACAAGAGGGCGTCGTCCTGCTGGCCAAGGTGATGTCGTCCCACTCGGATGAAAGTCAGGAAATGCCTTTTAACTGTAGTCTTTTAAATAATCCAGCCGTTGGACTACGAGACCAAGCGGCGCTACGTGATGGTGGTGGAGGCCGTCAACGAGGAAGTGGACGCCCGTTTCCTGCCCCCGGATGAGTTCTCGGACCGGACCACACTGAAGATCATGGTGGACGACGTGGACGAGCCGCCCGTCTTCCTTTCGCCGCTCTACGAGTGGAAGGTGGCGGAGAACGCGGCGGCGGGGATCGCGGTGGGCGTGGTCAGCGCCCGGGACACGGACGCCGCCAACGAGGCCATCAGGTGACTTTTAAGCAACGTGCTTACTCCAGTGGTTGGTAAAGGAATCGCTGAATGAAATGTTCAAACTCTGAATTATGTCACAGTGCTTTAGTTTTTTATAACCAAGTACACACTCTAAAAACAGTTGGGTCAAAAATGGCCTGACCCAACTTTTTGAGTTATTTAACACAAAAAGGGTCATATTAAATTAGTAACCCAAAAAGCAACCCAATATGTTTGGTTGTTCATGGGTTATTCATTTGAACCAACTTTTTGGGTAAATTGAATAACCCAATTGAATTGAGTCAACAATGAACTGACCCAACTTTTTGCGTTATTTAAATTTTTCTGTCAATTTTTTAGGTTGTGTTGTTATTTGTGGCTTATTCATTTGACACAACTGTTTGGGTTAATTGAATAACCCAATTGAATTGAGTCAACAATGAACTGACCCAACTTTTTGCGTTATTTAAATTTGTCTATGTCAATTTTTTAGGTTGTGTTGTTATTTGTGGCTTATTCATTTGACACAACTGTTTGGGTTAATTGAATAACCCAATTGAAGTGGGTCAAAAATGTATCGGCCCAACTTTGAGTTATTTAAATGTTTTTGCCAATTTGTTGGGTTGTTTTGTGGGTTATTCATTTGACCCAACTTTTGGGTTAATTTAATAACTCAATTGAATTGGGTCAAAAAATGAACTGACCCAACTTTTTCAGTTATTTAACCCAAAAAGCTTCAAATTAAATGAATAACCCACAAAGCAACCATTTTTGGGGTTGTTTTGTGAGTTATCCATTTGACACAACTTGTGAATAACCCAAGAAGTTGGATTGTTCCCTTTTTGACCCAATTTGGTTTATTTTTGACTCAACTGGAAAATGGACGGATCTTTTTTAGTAAGATCCGTTGTGTTTAAATGTTAAGCGCAATATATTTTGATGTTTGCATTTATATAGTTAGATTTTTTTATTTGTATTTTAATGTTGGTCATGACGTTGTTACTTGAGTTAACTGATTGCAGCCAAGCTAGCTTATCGTTACTATCGTTTGTAACCAAACTCCCGGCGTTTCGCATGAACACAACAAATCAATACTGAACTCAAGCTCCGTCCTGTGTGGCCATTTTAAATATTTATCATAAAAAATGTCATTTGTTTGAATTGATTGATGTTTGAAAATGGAAAGAACAAATGGTGCACAGATTATTTTTCCTCCACGCTGTGAAAAATGATTCAATTTCAAATGTGTTACTTCCTGGGTGCATCCATTTTTTTTTGTTTTTTTTCCCTTGATCTCTGCATCCCCGCCCATACACGGTCATATTTATCTCATATTAGTTTAGTTGGAAATGAGCCCCGCTGAATAAATCATCAGGATTTTTTCCCCTTCCTACCTCACAGGCTTTTCCTATCTATTGCGGTATTATCACAAAGCGACGTTAGCCAGGACGTGGGAATGTAATAAAGCGTCCTGCGGAGGCGGCGAACAGAATTGAGATTTGATGTCATTTGCAAGTGAGGCACGTTTTCTTGCCTGGCGTCCGTCGGCGGCGAGTTTGCCAGTGGCAGGTGCCGCACATCATCCGCCGCCCGCCGTCCATTAGTGTCCCTTTGGTGCCGCCGCCGCCGTGATGAATACATCTTGGCGGACATTTTAGGGGCTTTGCAAAGTTCCACTAAAAATGATGAAGTTTTGCTCTTGTTTTCCGCGTTGTTCGCGGTTAATTCCGTCGCGTAACGCATAATAGATGATTGTAGCGCGACTGTACTGTGATGTCAACGCGCTGCTTGTTTGGACTGATACGGATGCCTCCATTGTCTTGTACCAAGACATTTTTATGGCTCTATTTGTTAGACACACAAAGACGCTGTTCAGTGCAGTCGTCTCATAAATGGGCAAAAGTATTGGGGCACGACATGTATAATTATGCATTCTGATTCTGAGAAACAAATGGTTTTGTAATACAGTTAAATGGTAAATAAATATTTGATTAATCGATGAAATAATCAATCGGCTAAAGATAATCAATAGTGTCAAGTCCAAATCAAGCTGTGTGCAAAAAAATCGATTATCATAAGAATAGCGATTCACAATCTATTTTAAATGTCCCCCAAATCGATTTTATTTAAATGATTTTATACTGTCTTGACCTTGTTTGTGTGTTGCTGTTCATGTGGTAGACAATTTGGCCACTTCGGGGCAGTGCGGTTCCGCACGTTCTGAAGTTGTAGCCACATTAGAGAGTAGAAGGAAAAAGTCATGATCAAGTTATTAGCCGTTCTTTTGAGCGATAAATGTTTTGCGAGTAATTAGCATTAGCGAGTCAGACTGGAATCGATCATGACAATTCTTTGCACATCTATAAATTGAAGCAGAAATCATTGTCAATCAAATCGTTTTGAATCGGAAAATCTGAATCAAATCGAATGGTGAGACAGTCAAAGATTCCCACCCCTGCCCTACTGTGATCTCTCGCCAGATATTCCTTTGATAAACACAAGGAGGTGGCAAAGTCTTTCAGGATCGACCCACACAACGGAACCGTCACCCTCACCAAGCAACTTGACCGTGAGACGTTCGCCTGGCACAACGTGACCATCGTTGCCAAAGAATCCAGTAAGTCCCAAAACCGCCCAAGACATTGATCAGTCGCCAGTGGAATGCGGAAGGTCAAGTGCTGATGCTAACGTCTGACCGCCGCTCCTCTCCTAGCGCAGAAACGTTTATCCTCCTCAGTGCTGGCGTCCATCAAGGTGCTGGACATAAACGACAACGCGCCGCAGCTGGCCGGCCGTTACCAGCCGTTTATCTGTGAGGGGACGCAGGCGGGAGAGGTACGGACGTGATCCAGTGCCGATATGCCGGCGATTTACAGCTAGCTGAATACAGTATTGGATTTTTTGTTGCACATGTACATTTTGGATTATTCTTACATAGCCAGCAGGCGGCAGTCGCTTAATATGTGTGTTTCAGCTGTCATGTTGACATTGCCGAGTTTGACCCAAACAATTGGTCATGGTGAATAATTTGTGTAGTCTGCAATATAGACGTCAACACAACAACAACCCTGTGATGACGACGTATTTACCGGGGGTGTCTTATAACATTTCTGTCAAGGTTTCAAAGGAGTTTGACGTAAGCTAGGTCCCAATTTTTAACAGCTGTTACAAAATTGAGTTAAAAACTCAGCTGTTAGAATGTTTGACCTCAGGTTTAAAAACAGTCAAGGTCTCAAAGTAGGGTTTCAAAGGGAGTGTTTGGCCCCCAAGCACGGTCCTGACTTTTAACAGCTGTTACAAAATTGAGTTTAAAAATTCAGCTGTCAGAATGTTTGACCTCAGGTTTAAAAAAAGTCAAGTTCTCAAAGTAGGGTTTCAAAGGAGAATTTGGCCCCCAAGCATGGTCAAAATTTTTAACAGCTGTTTCAAAATTTAGTTAAAAAATTCAGCTGTCAGAATGTGTGACCTCAGGTTTTAAAACAGTCAAGGTCTCAAAGTAGGGTTTCAAAGGGAGTGTTTGGCCCCCAAGCACGGTCCTGATTTTTAACAGCTGTTACAAAATTGAGTTTAAAAATTCTGCTGTCAGAATGTTTGACCTCAGGTTTAAAAAAAGTCAAGTTCTCAAAGTAGGATTTCAAAGGAGAATTTGGCCCCCAAGCACAGTCAACATTTTTAACAGCTGTTACAAAATTGAGTTTAAAAATTCAGCTGTCAGAATGTTTGACCTCAGGTTTAAAAAAAGTCAAGTTCTCAAAGTAGGGTTTCAAAGGAGAATTTGGCCCCCAAGCATGGTCAAAAATTTTAACAGCTGTTTCAAAATTTTGTTAAAAAATTCAGCTGTCAGAATGTGTGACCTCAGGTTTTAAAACAGTCAAGGTCTCAAAGTAGGGTTTCAAAGGGAGTGTTTGGCCCCCAAGCACGGTCCTGATTTTTAACAGCTGTTACAAAATTGAGTTTAAAAATTCCGCTGTCAGAATGTTTGACCTCAGGTTTAAAAAAAGTCAAGTTCTCAAAGTAGGATTTCAAAGGAGAATTTGGCCCCCAAGCACAGTCAACATTTTTAACAGCTGTTACAAAATTGAGTTTAAAAATTCAGCTGTCAGAATGTTTGACCTCAGGTTTAAAAAAAGTCAAGTTCTCAAAGTAGGGTTTCAAAGGAGAATTTGGCCCCCAAGCATGGTCAAAAATTTTAACAGCTGTTTCAAAATTTTGTTAAAAAATTCAGCTGTCAGAATGTTTGACCTCGGGTATTTATTGTTTAATCGACAACTTATCGATTTCAGCTGATCGTTTAGAGCCATTTTTTTAAATCAAAATTGTACAAATCCTCTGCTTTCTCTCAACAGTAATTATTCCCTCATTGTAGCTACCTGTTGATGCCTGCAACTATTAATGTCCACTATTGGCACTATTAATGGCAGTCAATATGTCACGCTGACGACTTTATGCAGTCCCCATCGATGACCAAGTCAAGTCAGCTACAAGCCAGCCATAAAGTGTTGACGGCGCCTCTTATCTCATTCCTGGTGCATTTGCATCAGTCAGCCGAGTGAGTCGTCAGCAATAACGCGTCTACAAGTCAACTCAACTACAACCTGCCCTGTGATGATTATTTACTGTGCTCGTTATATTGCTCTTGTCACCTTGGTACAATCAGTAGCGTTAGTCGTTAGCAACAATATGTCATGCGATGTTGTTGTTCTTGTGTTTGACTCGCCGCAGGCGCGCGCCGGCAACCCACGCAACGTTCCTGTCCACATCCATCCGATTGCTTTTGAAGCGCGCCGGCCCTCGCAGATTTCCCGAGCCGCGTTTCGCGCCGCTTGTGCGCTGGCCTCTCAGCCCTCGCATGTCTTTTTGTGTCTCAGCTCATTCAGCTGCTCAGCGCCACCGACCCGGACGAGCCTTCCGAGGGTCACCACTTCTACTTCTCCATGGTCCCCGACAAGCACATCAATCCCAACTTCACCATTCGGGATAACCAAGGTCCTTCGACCTCAAACGCTCGCACATGTTGTAGGATTTTATATACGTGTGTTTGTGTTTTATTGCTAGTCACCAATGACAAAAACCTAGTCGGATTATGAGAGCGGATCTGGACAAGTTTGAAGGCACTACACTTTTCTTGCTTGGAAACTTGAGAAAAACACATTCAATAGAATGAAAATGTATTGGTAGGAAACTGACATTTTTATTAGGGATGTTTAATACTACTAATTTCAGACCAATACCAATATGACTATAAACCATAAAACCAGACTAAATGCAATTTCTGAAGAAATTGCGTGGGAAAGCTGAAAGCTGAATGCTAATAGTTTTTTTTTTTTTTTTTAAATATAATTGAAAGATAAATTAAGTGAAAATTACAATTTATTAATTGTAGTTGAAAGATAAATGAATAAATACAACACTTGAACCGCAATCTGTCAAAGGTGGGATTCGAACCATCGCCTCCTGTATACCGGTCAAAGCTTGGCTGCACTAGCTGAAGAGTTGTCCGTGCAGGGTTTGAACCCGGGTCCTCCGGGTGCTATAATAATAAAATAAAAATAAAAAAAGACAGATAATTCAGGGTTTCCTTCAGGTCTTAAATATGATGTTGTGAGGTGTAAAAAAAATTGTTGTTCACGCTTTATTTTACATACTGTGCAACATTGTGTAAATTAGTCACGACAACACAATTATGCAATAATAAATGTTGTAATTTACAATGAACAAAATGTCTTGAAGTCCACGAGTTCCAAATACTAGTTGCTCTTAATTAGAAAAGAAAAAAAACGTAGTGTTCCTGTCACCAATGTCCAACATGAAACACTAATGCCACATAGTGGCCCGAACATTATCTCAACACCAAACTATGATTCAATCTTTCACGCTCCTTTTAACCTTAACTGTTAATTGTAACTTAATGAATTCTTACTAGATCAGTGAACTAAAAGACACAACTACATTTGTGTTTGGTAACCATATTTGTTCACTTTTTAAGTATGAAAACATGTGTACATTTCGAGCAGATACGTCTGATTAATTTATGATGTACTTGCCCATCCCTAATTTTTTTATTTGACACGCTTTGAAAATATGCTCAAACCTCTTAACCACGACTTAAATGCTCAAATCTGTTTTTATATACGAAAATTCAAGTCATCGTGAAAAAGCCGATCTGATCTTTCGCGTCCATCTGCTGAGTGTAAAAAAAATGAATAAATCAAAAATGCAGCCGAAAAGTGACTTTTGTTGTCTGTGAAAAAGGAAGACGCTTGAGCTCAATCCGCCGTCCGTTTGGTGCCGTTCCCTTCATAAAGCTCCAGCAAGTATTGAAACGGATATTCCAAATGTGCTTTTACACATGATGAATATTTTATTTTCTCACTCATCTTCGAAAAGTGTTCCATATTCACCCCGGCAGATTATTTCCCCCCCACTAAAAATATCAGCACTCACATGTTTTTTTCAAGCACGTTGACTGAAAAGTATCCCCCCTCGCCCCCCCTCGTCCCCCCTCCCTTCTTCCTGCAGACAACACGGCGGGCATCGTGGCACGCAGGAGCACTTTCACCCGCAGGGAGCGCAGCCGTCACCTCCTCCCCGTGGTGGTGACGGACAGCGGCTCGCCCGCCTTGTCCAGTACCACCACGCTAACCGTTAGCGTGTGCAGCTGCCAGCCCGTCGGGCACTGTCCCTCCGGAGGGGTGGAGGCCCTGGCCCTGTCCATGGGGGTCAGCCCGCAGACCTTCGTCACGCTTCTCGTCGGCCTGCTTTTGGCCGCAGGTGAGCCGCAGACAAATCCCACTTCTTGAAAAGCAAGCGCGGCGTGAGAATGATAACATTATGATGAAAAATTAGCACACAGCAAACCAGAAGCCTGAAAAGGAAGCCAAGTGCAAGAGTGTGACATCAATATGCAACACAAAAGCCTTGAAAAAAAAAAAAAATCGCTCGAGTGCTCGTCTTTTCACGACGGCGACGCACCTTTTAGTTTCAAGGTGAACCGCCAGTGGATTGTTTTTTCGGGGCTGAAAAGGATTTTGCTGAATGAGATGTGAGATGTTAAGCGGCGGAGACAAAGAGTCGGCGTCTGATTACTAATTTTATCTTGAGGAGGATCAGTGCCCTCCGGAGTTCCAGACAATAACCAATCCCCCGCTTATTCATCTTCATTTTTTTTTTTACTCACCGAGTTTCTTTACCCAGTGCACTGATTATTCACTTTTTTTTTTTTTTTTTACTCCTTCCCCCACTTGTTCACTGTTTTTAAAACCCAATCCCCCACTTATATATATATTTTTTTACATGATCCCCTGATTTTTCACTTCTTTCTTTTTTTACCTAATCCCCCACTTACTCACTTTTTTTTAACCCATCTCTTGCTTCTTCACATTTCATTATTACCCAATCTGCTGATTATTCACTATTTTTTATTTTACTTAATCCCTGCTTATTCAATAGTTTTTAACTTAACTTAACTTATTCACTTTTCTTTCTTTTCCTACCCACCTACATTTTTTTTTACCCAATCCCCTGCTTATTCACATTTTTTTCAAAACCACTCTCCACTTGTTCACATTTTTTCTTTCCCAATCCCCCACTTATTTGCCTTGTTTTTGTTTACCTGATCCCGCGTATTTACTTATTTTTTTTTTTTGGAGGACTCAATCCCCTCTTCTTGCAGTCATTCTCAGTATTTCACTATTTGCAGTTGTGGCCTGTCCCACTCCCCTGCGAATAGTGACGGTCCATCGTACGTGTAAATGGAGTTAATGAGCTTGGTCTTTGTCCAAATTCAATTCACTTGGAAGTATCAGGGTGTTTTGTGGCCTTAATTAAAAGCATGTTTCCCTCATGTCAATCTCGAGCTCCGTAGATCGAGATTGAGGAAAAAAAAGTGCCGATTTGTGGGTTTTCTTTCCCAGCAGATCGTCTGAGCTAGCGCCGCCGCTCCGGGCGTGGTCATGGCAAGTACGCAAACGTCTGCTAACCGCGGGAACGTCCCACTAACAGCTTTCGATTGCAAAGTGAACAAAATCTCGCCAAGTCGTGGCGACGCATTGCAGCCAAGCGCCGTCGTCCCGCCACGCTGACGTCTCCGGCATAGTGAAGAGCTTCATTATGACCTCTGCTGCTCGGTGTGGTCCCCGCGCCCGCGCCCGCGCTATGAAAGATTAATGGCGATGCCCGCTATGCTAACACTCCTGACAGATGAGAGGTGTGCTACAAAAAACGACAAACAAATGCTGCTGCATCCCATCAGTTCTTTGAGCTTATCGCCCTCAAAGGTGTTTATTTTTTGTACTCTTGTTTGGGAGCATGCATCGTGTGGACAAAAGTATTGGGACGCACATCTTGAACTCGTGAATTATCCAATCGGGGGTTCAACGAGACCTCCGTAATTCTTCATTTTAGCGTCTACAACTGTGGTTCTTTCTTCACCTTGTTGGAGGTACTGAACCCTTTATCGAAAAATTAACTCTTTGACTGCCAGACGTTTTCAGAAAAGGGATGCCGTGGGCGCCAGCCGATTTAAGCATTTTTGACTGGTCTTTCAAGGTCCACAGAAAATGTTGTGTTTGGACTATGGAAACACACATACTACCAAATGAAAGATTGGACTCTCATCTTTCATCAGAAAAAAAAGTTTGTTTCTACCTTATTCCGTTTTTCAGTAATCAACAATAGAAAATGGTTAGTTTGACCTCTGTTTTGAAACAAACGTCTTTTAACGTCTTTGGCACTCCTCCCTAGGATTTTACTAAACGTTATTTAACGTTTTTGGCAGTCAAAGAGTTAAATGTGATTTTTTTTTTTTTATCTAATAAATAATCAAATGGCTTTCCATAAAGTGGTGCTACTAGTTGACAACTGTGCTACTAGTTTTACTAGTGACCTACTATTATACTAGTTAACATCCAGCACTTCACTCATAGTACTACTAGTGATGCAGCTGCTAATTAGTTGCCCTACTAGTGTGCCGAAATACAGTAGTGGAAAAAAAAAACCATGACTAGAAAGACGGTTGATCTACTAGTGCCCTTAATGTGGGATTGTGGATTTCAAATGTCTTTCCATAATCTTACAATGTGCAAGGAAAGTCAAATCCTTACTTTTAACGTGTGTTCCCAACCACAGCCAACTAAAAACCTTCATTCAGGCCCATGGCCACAATTGTCATCTTTTTGCCCAAAAGATGAGGAATTGTGGTCATGTCCCAATATTTATGGACCTGACAAACGCCCAATGTAACAACGCCATTTTGTGTCTGCAGCCTCCTCAGTCCTCACACTGTTGCTGTGGCGACGCAGGCTCAAGCAAAAGAAGGCGCGCAAGAAGGCCAGCGAGCTGGAACTGCCCGACACCGTGTCCCAGAAGGTGTTGTACTACGCTCAGGTGGGCGGACCGGGCCGGAATCCAGGCTGGGATTCGGGCCGGGCCCCGGGCCGGGCCCCGGGCCAGGCCCCGGGCCAGGCCCAGGGTCTGCCGGTTGTCCCGCTGCGCCCGCACCCCAGGAGGCGCGAAAGGCGTCTGGCGCGGGAGGAGGTTCGGGCCAGCATCCGCATGTCCCTGCGAGAATCTCACCTGGTTGGGCCCGAGGACGACGTCTTCAGGCAGTTCATCCTGGACCGGCTGGACGAGGCGGACGCTGACCCGTGCACGCCGCCCTTCGACTACCTGACGGCGTACGCGTACGAGGGCTCGGGATCCTCGGCCGGCTCGCTCAGCTCGCTTGAGTCGGAGTCTGGCGAGAGGCCGGCCTCGGGTCTCAAATCTCCCTGGGCCAGACTGTCGCCCTGGAACGGCGGAGGGGAGGAGGACACCGTCTTCTGAGGACCCAAACAGCAGGTGTGACGAGACACAAACGATACTGAGGCAGGCACGCCAACATTGCGGCGCTATTCTGCTCTGATTCGATTCACTTCAGTCCGATATCGATTCATTATCGAACATCAATTCTTCTCAAATGTTGACATGATAAAAAAAAACAAAAATGTGTTATGCATACATTGGCATCAGCAACAACAAGATTAAATATTTTCATAATTCAAATTCAATTCAATTCAATTGAAAAAAAATCAATGTCATGCCTTTCATAAATGTAAGAGTTTTTATAAATTCATGTGAAGAATAAATTACAAGAAAACAGTACGATGCAAAAAAAAAATTTTTTTTCTAAAGAATTTATAAGAAAAGGAGATATTAATATAATCGATTTATGGTTTTATGAATCAATATCGGGCTTGAAAAGGAAAATCTATTTGATATCGATTATGAAATGTTTGTGATATCGTTTGTGTGCTAAACAAAAGGCTGAAAAAGGGCACGGAATGAGGCAAGCCAACCGTCTCAAGCATTAAGGAAATTCGCTTGCAATCAGTCGGCTTGCTGCATCTCCACTTTTTTCACACTAGATCAAAGCTTTAGCAAAAGTATTTCAATTTGGGCTGGACGATTATTGCAAATGTAATCGTGATTTCAATTTTGGCTTCTCTCGAGCTTTAAAATGTGCGTGTTTACAAAGTACCCTGAAGGCACCATGTTGCTAAGTTAGCTAGCAAGCATGTAGCATATGTGATTCTGCCTTCCTTAAGCTTTCCTTAAGCTGTTTAACTCTTTGACTGCCAGACGTTTTCAGAAAAGGGATGCCGTGGGTGCCAGCCGATTAAAGCATTTTTGACTGATCTTTCAAGGTCCACAGAAAATTATGTGTTTGGACTAAGGAAACACACATACTACCAAATGAAAGATTGGACTGTCATCTTTCATCAGAAAAAAAAGTTTGTTTCTACCTTATTCCGTTTTTGAGTAATCAACAATAGAAAATGGTTAGTTCCACCTCTGTTTTGAAAAAAAACGTCTTTTAACGTCTTTGGCACTCCTCCATAGGATTTTACTAAACGTTATTTAACGTTTTTGGCAGTCAAAGAGTTAATGACGCTCAAGTTGGAGTTTACGGTCAAACTAAACAAGAATGACACGCATTGTATTTATATGCAAATGTTTAAAATCAATGAATATTTGTTTTATTTAATCATGATTTGAATCTCACCATTTTCTATAATCGTCCAGCCCTCATTACATTTAATTCATGTAAAAATGTAACCTGAAGATTTGTCATATCTTATTGTGCAGTTTGTGTATGTTTTAATAAGTTGCATAATATTATTTTTCTCGCGCCTCTATTATTCTCCCTCCGGTTTTACTGACCTGTAAATTTTCATTACATGATGCAATTTACAATGGAATATTTCATACGGCGGGTGTGAACGCGCGTCGTAATTCACACGCGAGCGCATGTGTCAATGTATTTTTTTTAAATAAAGATCGTATTTCCTGGACGGCTTTCAGGTCATAAATATGCATATCGGGCGACATCATATCGCGCGTGCCAGTGAGTCGGCATCTGCTCGAGCCGCTGACAGACAATCAGCAGCAACATTTTACCCGAGCAAAATATTCCTCATTTGAAATGTATAAAGAAAAAAAAGAGCGCATAATGATGAGCGTTAGCGGCGCGGGTGTCAGCTCGCGGGGTAATTGCGCGGGTAAGAGCGTCCCCGCCCCCTTCCGGTTTCGCTAATTGGGCTGAAGGTCAGACGCCGGCAAATTGTGCCTGACGAAGTGAAGTGGCAAGACGTCGATCTTTTTCCCCTCGCCGGGCCTTTTTGTGCTCGGCTCGGCTGACGCACTTCACCAGCGACGTCCGCTTTTTTTTTTTTCTTTCGCTTGGCCTTTTCGATTCCTCAAAGTGGCCCCCGTAGACGCCGCGTGGGGGTTCACCTGACGAGGCGGCCGGCACAAAGGCTATTGACGCTTTTCTTCGATGGCGGTCAAGTCACTCGGCTCTCGTTCTCCTTTGAAAGGCTCGCCCCGCGTGAATACCGCCGCTAATTTCAACTCGCCCGCCGGCCGCTTTTCTTTGTGTAATCGTAACCATTACGGCAGCTTTCATCTTCAGCACAAAGATCCAAGCGATTCATTTCCAGATGGACAACTCCCCTTTTAAGCTTCGAACAGCTTTACGCTTTGACCCGTTCTGACATTTGACAGCAATGGGAAATAAATGATCAAAATGGCGTTCTTTTACCTTAGCTTAAATTTGATAACTTTTCTATAGTGACCGAAAATAGACAAAATTGGGAACATTTCAAAGTTGTATTCTTTTCTACACGTTTCATGAAAGCATCAGCAGTGTTTCTTTGGGTCATTAACTCATTCACTGGCAGCCGTTTTCACTGAAGCAACCCCCTTCGCTCCTCGCTGTTTTACTGGATTTTGACAGATTTTTCAAGGCCCACAGAATGTTGTGTTCTATTGCTACAAAGACACAGAATCTAACATAAGAAAGAGCTTTGTTGCAACATGGTCCTGGCTGATCTCTTATACTCTGCTGCCACCTGCTGGCCGTTTTTGTTGTTGTAATAGCTACCATTGCTTTAAGCGACCTCTTCAGGTCAGAGGCTGCGTCAAAGCCTTCTGTACGCTCGAGCAGAATTTTTTTTTTTTTAAAGCGTATAAATACATTTATATAAAATACATAGCATAAAAACTTAGAAATAAGTTTTTGGGACCATGGCTATATTTAAAATAGAACGTTTTTATACGTTTTTGGGAGCAAACGGGTTAAAAAGTGATTAAATAGATTTTTTTGTGATTCCCGAAACACTCAAAAAGTGCACTCAAAGTTATACGACTCTTCCTACACCAGAACATATTCGGGGATATGTTTGGGTTAAAGCTACCGGACCGCATTGTAACCCTGATTAGCACACGAGAGCGCGCGGCGTAGCGAATGTTGCGCAAGACTCTACTGCACGACTCGTTTGTCATGACTTGATGAGGGAAAACAACGAGTGATTAAGAAGCTGTAAGATGAAAAGTGGAAGTCAATGTCGACCCGAGTGGGAGTGGACGGCGAGTTTGTATCGCGTATCGATCCTTTAAGTTGTAGCAGCCAGCCGCAATGGCGTGACCGGAGGCGGGACGGCGAGTTCTGCTCGCATTTGGCAAACAATCCATATTCAAGCACTGGTCCTGATCTCCAACATTTCATGATCGCGGCTGTAATGACGTCCTCCGAGAGATCCTGCACAACAGCGACGTGGCCAGTTTTGGACAAAATGGCGTCTCCCAAAGATGGGTTAGTTTTGGGGAGCGCCATGTGCCGACCTTCGCACTTTCTGTCATTGATGAAGAGGACGCCGGTTTTCGCCGCACGTCGGCCGCCACGGAAGGATGGATGCTCGCGCGTGACATCAGTCAAGGAGGTCGTCGGAAATCTCCGGCGGGCCCTCGCACTCCCGCTTTGCTTGCTTGCCGTCATCCTTCAAAAAAACAAAAGAAAAAGCTGACAACTTCCTCCTGCTGCTACTGAAATGACTTTCGCTCCTCTTCATCTTCTCGTGCCTTATTACAAGCGCGCGCACACACACACACACACACGGATGATTAGTGAAGTCTCCTTCCTCTAATCTGCAGAATGGAGACATTTTTGTTTTTTCCTTTGGTGTCCACGGCGGGTGTGACACGGACTTGATTTAGTGGACTTTGACAGTGCAGAGAGCGATGGCCGCCGCGCAGCGCTAATTAGCTGTCATTCATAATTGATTCAAGTCCGAACGGACGTAATGAATGGAAATTGAATTTTATTTGGACGGGCTTGGGAGGAGGGGGCGGGGCTTTGCTGTCTTGTCAAATCCATTTTGGCGTCTTTAAATACGGCCGCAGAAATGCACGATAACTTCATTAAATCAAGTTGAGTTTAGCAGGGAGAAAAAAAAGGCCTCCGTTTGTTTTGACTGCTTAAGTACTTTCGAAAGTGAAAAAATGAGAAACACGAGCAAGGCGGGACACTTGTTTTTTTTTTCCCAGCTAATTCCTCGTTTTCTTTGATAGGCTGTTGTTGCCACACCCACTTTGGCTCAGCTCAACATTTAATGACACAAAATACACTAAAACATGATTTTTTTTTAGCTTATTCAAATAGCATCAAGGTGGATTGGCTGCTTCAAAGCAAAATGGCTGACTTCCTGTTCAGTTTTGAACACGGGTCCTTGAGACTTTTTCGTGCATCCTGTTGTGATAGATACATTCTCCCAATTTTGTGTTGATCGGTCAAACTGGTGGTGGGGGGCGAATATTTTGTGCCCAACTTTCTGGACACTTTTTTTTCATGGAATTTAACCTTCAAAGCAACCTGGCTGACTTCCTGTTCCGTTTCAGTCTTGGGTCTTGATACTTTTTTGTATATCCTGTTGTGATAGACGCATCCTCCCAATTTTGTGTCAATCGGACAAATTACTGTCGGCGGCAAATTGTTTTCTCTCCAATTTTCCAGACACCTTTTTTTATGGAATTTGCTCAAATGTGGCTGTTTTAAACCAAAATGGCCGACTTCCTGTTCACTTGTTGGCATAGGTCATTGAGACTCTTTGTACATCCTGTTATAATAGTCGCATTCCCCCAAATTTTGTGTCAATCGGACAAACTACTGTCAGGGGCAAAAAAATTTAAGACAGTTTTTTTTCATAGAATTTGCCCAAATGTTGGGCTGACTTTCTGATCAATTTCAATTTGTGTCCTTGAGAATTTTTGTATTTGTACGTCCTGATAGACACCTTCTCCCAATTATGTCAATCAGTCCAACTAGCTGATTTTTGAACATTCCAGGAGGAGATTTTCAGTTATATACCGTCAATGGCGGTGATTGAAACTTGATGTTTGACGTCTATTGTCGTTAATGGCACTGAATGGAAATGTTCCCCAGGATGCATACAACTTGGCAAATTTGGTGAAGTTTTGGGCATGTTTAAAAGGCAAATTGATTTGCAGCAAATGAAATTGTTCCCATTGTGCAGGACACTGATACTTCCTGTGCGTGTTTGCGTTTCGTAGTAGCGGGCCGGCGGCGCATTGTGCATGCGCATCCTGCGCGTGGTGTCGACGTGGCGGATGCGGCGGCAGCCGAGCAGCACATCATTAATAACGGAGACCTTTGAAGATCCCGCATAAATGTCTAATTAGGTTTGCTAACCTTTAAGAAAGACCCGCACCAGAATGCTAAGCAGGGCCGGGGGACGTGCCGCCGCCGCCGCCGCAGCCGCCAGCAGTCAACATGTGGGGGGGGCGACGTGTTGACATTGAGCAGCTTAGTTGCCCTCCGACCCCGAAAGGAAGGCCACACTTACTTTTCAAATCGGACAAAAGTCAATCGGAAATGTTGGCGCTTATGTGGATTGAGATATCTGCATCGGGTAACCAAATCATTGTCGGTGAAGCAGCATGTGGCTCCTTTTAGAAGGGTTTTAGTCTTGTTATTGTACTGTCAACAATCACAAGACGGGTTCAACTTTTTCGCATTCTCATAATATGAGGACATTTTCTTGTTAAATTAAATCCCCTATTATGGCTTTAGTCTAGCAGAAATTTCCAATTTGCAGATTTAAAAAATTATAAGAATTAAAAAATATATATTATTTTAATTAGCAGTCAGCAAATATATTTTACACAAAATTCCTAATGGCAGGAAACATTATTAATATTATTATTATTCAACAATTAGCCTTTCTATAGCATTGTTGGAATTACGCTAAAAAGAATTTCGAAAATTACAAAATCACAATTCATGATTTCTCCCCCCCTAATATTTACATAAATGACAATTAATTTTTAATAAAAACATGAGGTATGCCTTTTTCCTTAAAATTGCATAAAATGAATGTCAATTTTCTATTCTTCTCATTTCTTCTTTTGTTTGTAAAACAGCTCAGCCACTGTTGTGAGTACCGGTACCTTGAAAAAAGGCCAGGTATCGGCCCCATACCGATACTTGGTGTTGATACTCGACCATCCCTATTTTTTGGGGGTTCTATTTTTAAGCAGCCAACAACAAAAATCATGAAAAACTCTTATTGGCAGCATAACTCCACGCATTCAACAATTAGCCTTGCTATGGTGTTTTGCATTGTGTGTTAGCATTAAGCTAATCGGACTTTTGTAAGTCAAAGCTGTATGTGGTTGTTTTCAACACCTAAGGTGCGATTGTCGTATCCCGAGTGGTTGCTGTGTTTGCACCGGGTTCCATCTTAAGAGTGCCGGCATGCTGCGCAGGACGCCGATGCGCATTTCCTCTGCCGCAGCCGAGCTGTCCGCCTCCATTAACGAGCCCTCTGATGTTTGTGACAACCCGCGTGTGTGCGTGTGCGCGCGCGTGTGTCATAAATACGTTGCAGCGCATCTGCCTGGGACGTCGTACGTTTTTATTGCCTTGGCGAGGTGAAGTGTTTGATGCCAGGCAACATTTGTGCTGACGCCTCATTTTGTGTGTTTTTTTTTTTTTTTTTTTTCCTCCATGAGGTCACATTTAGATCTTTTACACCAACGCAAAGATGTTTTAAAAAAAAATAAAAATTCTACATTTGAAAGTTGCCGTCGTGAATGATTAGCGTGACGTGGCGGTAAACGTCCCGCTTGTCAGCATGCGGCGTTTTATTGCCGGCTCGTCATGAAAGATTGTCCCGCTTGATGCAATTTCCTTTCGACGCCGCGACGACGCACGCGACAATACTTTCATCTTCATCGCAATGAAATCATACACAGCCAGTAAATGCAATTCTCTGTAACATCTCGGTGAAGCAGCATGTGGCTTGTCATACAAGCTTGTTGTTGTTTGTTACCACAAAGCGGCTGAGGGAAAAATTCAGACACAAGGAAAAAAAATGGGGGGTGGTATATGTGAAAAAAAATTGAATGATTATGTATGTGGAAAAAAAAATTGATTACAAGAAAACATTTAATGAGAAAAATATTAGTGTATTATGGAAATATGTTTTTAAAAAATCACAAGAGAATAGTTACACATTTTTCCCATTTTTTGGGGGGAGAAATCATTTATATACTACAAGAAAAAATGTAATCGTATTTTTTAAATAAAAATATTAAACTAGCTAAAAAAAAGTTCTTATATGAGAATAAACTAATCAAAAAATATGTTTTTCGCTACATGAGAAAAAAAAAGTGTATGTAACAAAAAAAAATATTTTAGCATTTTTGTTTTTTATCCTCCATGAAAAAAATTGCAATTTTCTAAAGCAAAATATAAAATAATGCAAATATGTTAATTTTCCCAGAAATTTTTCAAGACAATAGTTTTTTCCCTCATTTTTTTTAAAGAGAAATCTTCTGGAAGCGTATTGCATTTCCTTTTTTTTTTTTTTAAAGCCTGTTTTTCTGACCAATTTTTTGGGGGAACTTTGTTTTTTTGAGTATTTTATTTTTTATTTTATTTTATTGTATATTGCTTTCCCTGTTTTTCTGAGTATTTTTTTCTGTTTTTATTTATTTGCCCTGTTTTTCTGAATATTTTTTTTGCCTGTTTTTCAGATTTCTTTTTTTATGACAGAAAAAATATTCAGTAAAACTATATTAAGTAAAAAAAATAAAATACTAAAAAAAACAAATATATTATTATACATTAAAATATATTATATAGTATGAGAAGAAAACAATTAACCTTAACCTTAAAATGAACCTTTTTAATAAAAATATTAAACTAGCTAAAAAAAAGAAAAGAAGAAGAATATACTTATAAAATATATTTTTTTCGGTTCATAAAAAAGTTGCATATAACAAAAGTTTTTTTTCATCTTCCAAGAAAAAATTTAAATGTTCTAAGCAAAATATAAAGTATTGAAAATATGTTATTTTTCTAAGAAAAAATAAAATGTTAGAATTGATTTAAAAAAAAAAGCTAATTTTTGAGAAGAATTTGCTTTAAAAAAACAGTTGCATCTTAATTCAAAAAGCAAAAAAAAAAAGAAGACAAATTGTAATTTGACTTTTTTTTGCCTGTTCTTACTTTTTGCTACTTGTAGTCCGTCAATGACTTCGTAAACACGGTCGCTGCATTTTCTTCCCTCTAAGACTCTCATTATCTTACGGTAATTTCCACCAAGGTAAATTTGCCGTCATGGCGGCTGTCAGGCACGTCGACGCCATTTAGTGGGGATAAATGCAGCCGGCGCGCTCGTTCGCCAGATGTTCGCTCGTTCCGCGGCGGACGATCGGCAGCCTGCTGACCTTCAAAGCGTGTGGTCGTCCGTCCTGCAAAATGTGAAGGAGGAGATTTTCCCGAGATGTCTTTGTGCACGTGCGCGTGTTGCGGCTGATGAGCGCCGTGCTGGTAAAAGACCTCCGTCAGCTGCTGATGGATTTGCAGCGGCGCGTTAAAGCTCGCTGATGGATTGAATGGCCTCTTTGAGAGACGATTTATGAGACGCGCTCATTTGAATGCTTCGTGCCCACAAACAAACATCGACAAAATCTTCCAATTTTCAAGCCGGTCTTGCCTGTCTTTGGAGGAAAAGACAACAAAATCGAAAATTACCACACGGAAAAAAAGTTGACAATGAAAAGTCGATGTATTGTCAGATAAATGTTGAAAAATTCAGAAAAAAAATGTAACTTTACAATAAGAAGTTTTGCAGAATTAGAAAAAAAGTTTTTGAGAAAATAAAAAGTTGGCGTATTGTCAAATAAATGTTGAAAAATTAATTGAAAAAGAAACTACAATGAGACATTTTGCAAAATTACAAATAAAGTTGAAATATTTTTTAGAAAATCAAGTCATGGTGTATTGTCAAATAAGTGTTAAAAAAAGGTCAGAATTTTTTTTACTTTACAATGAGCCATTTTGCAAAAAAATAAAAATATTTTGAGAAAATGAAAAGTCAGTGTATTGTCAAATAAATGTTGCAAATTTCAGAAAAAAATTTAACTTTACAATAAGAAATTTTGCAAAATTAGAATTTTTTTCAAATATTTTGAGAAAATTAAAAGTTGGTGTATTGTCAAATAAATGTTAAAAAATTCAGAGAAAAAGAAACTTTACAATAACAAATTTTGCTAAATTACAAATAAAGTTGAAATATTTTTTAGAAAATCAAAAGTCATGGTGTATTGTCAAGTGTTAAAAAAGGTCAGAAAAAATTAAACTTTACAATGAGCCATTTTGCAAAAAAAAAGTAAAAATATTTTGAGAAAATGAAAAGTTGGTGTATTGTCAAATAAATGTTGACAATTTCAGAAAAAATTTAACTTTACAATAAGAAATTTTGCAAAATAAGAATTTTTTTAAAAATATTTTGAGAAAATTAAAAGTTGGTGTATTGTCAAATAAATGTTAAAAAATTCAGAGAAAAAGAAACTTTACAATAACAAATTTTGCTAAATTACAAATAAAGTTGAAATATTTTTTAGAAAATCAAAAGTCATGGTGTATTGTCAAGTGTTAAAAAAGGTCAGAAAAAATTAAACTTTACAATGAGCCATATTGCAAAAAAAAGTAAAAATATTTTGAGAAAATGAAAAGTCGGTGTATTGTCAAATAAATGTTGCAAATTTCAGAAAAAAATTTAACTTTACACTAAGAAATTTTGCAAAATAAGAATTTTTTTAAAAATATTTTGAGAAAATGGAAAGTTGGTGTATTGTCAAATAAATGTTAAAAAATTCAGAGAAAAAGAAACTTTACAATAACAAATTTTGCTAAATTACAAATAAAGTTGAAATATTTTTTAGAAAATCAAAAGTCATGGTGTATTGTCAAATAAGTGTTAAAAAAAAGGTCAGGAAAAAAATTAAACTTTACAATGAGCCATTTTGCAAAAAAAAAAAGTAAAAATATTTTGAGAAAATGAAAAGTTGGTGTATTGTCAAATAAATGTTGACAATTTCAGAAAAAATTTAACTTTACAATAAGAAATTTTGCAAAATAAGAATTTTTTTAAAAATATTTTGAGAAAATTAAAAGTTGGTGTATTGTCAAATAAATGTTAAAAAATTCAGAGAAAAAGAAACTTTACAATAACAAATTTTGCTAAATTACAAATAAAGTTGAAATATTTTCTAGAAAATCAAAAGTCATGGTGTATTGTCAAGTGTTAAAAAAGGTCAGAAAAAATTAAACTTTACAATGAGCCATTTTGCAAAAAAAAGTAAAAATATTTTGAGAAAATGAAAAGTCGGTGTATTGTCAAATAAATGTTGCAAATTTCAGAAAAAAATTTAACTTTACAATAAGAAATTTTGCAAAATAAGAATTTTTTTAAAAATTATTTTGAGAAAATGGAAAGTTGGTGTATTGTCAAATAAATGTTAAAAAATTCAGAGAAAAAGAAACTTTACAATAACAAATTTTGCTAAGTTACAAATAAAGTTGAAATATTTTTTAGAAAATCAAAAGTCATGGTGTATTGTCAAATAAGTGTTAAAAAAGGTCAGAAAAAAATTTAACTTTACAATGAGCCAATTTGCAAAAAAAAAAAAAGTAAAAATATTTTGAGAAAATGAAAAGTTGGTGTATTGTCAAATAAATGTTGACAATTTCAGGACCCCCCCCCCCCCCCCACACAGAACCTTAACCATAAGAAATTTTGCAAAATTACAACAACAACAAAAAGAAGAAGTTTACTGTGAAAACGTTCCAAGAAAAAAAATCTTGGAATTTTCTGAGAAAATGTCTACAAAAAGCACAAAACAGTAGAAGGCCAACAAAAATCTTGGGGTATTTGGTATAGCGGTGAATATCCGGTGGAAAAGTTGTTTGACGTTCGTGTGTGGTGGAAGCAAGCAGGGAAAGACGCCTTTGTGACGGCGCTCGGCACGCGCGGGGTCTTCCGAGACCTCCAATTTTCTGAGCGAGCAAGCAAACGATATGTTAATGGCAAACGGCAGCCGATGGGAGATGGCGCCGTTGCCCCCCCAGGGGGCGCTCGTCACGCCCACAGCTGCCGTAAACACAAACAACTGGTTGCTCCTCTGAGGACAATTAGCGAATGCACGCCACATCTCACAAGACTTTTCATCGGAATGACGACGAGTCCAAAAAAGGGGGAATATTGTGAGTTGTGGTTTACAAGTCGAGAAGTTCATGGAGAAAAAATAAATAAATAATAACGTCAATGTGGTGTTATGATTAAAAGTAAGAGAAAAAAAAAGTTGCAATGTTACGAAATAATATTTTGCTTTGAAGAGAATAAGAAATGTGGTCATTGCTTTCTGGGTTGAAATTTTACAATTTAAAAAAATTTATAATTTTATGATGTTTGAGGGAAAATGTGGGTACAGTTAAAAAAAATTTTTTTTTAATGAAATTCCGCTTTTGCATTGAAAATTACAAAAACGTTTAAGTTCATCAGATCTTTTAAATATTTATTTTTATTTATTTTATTATATTAATGAATCAATTTATTTTGTAATCCTGCAAAACCCTTTTAGTCGTTTTACCAGATTATTGTTAAAGATTTTGTAATGTTTTACTATTAATGTTTTTCCCACTTATAGATTAAATTTTGGGAATTTTACAAGAATAATTTTGCCCAAAAAACATGTTTTTGCAATCTTCAAAATTATGATTTTTTAAATTTTTTATTTAATGACAATTTCATTGTTACAGAAAATGATTTTTTTTAAATGATAGACAAATTTATTTAAAAAAAGTCCAGATTTATTGAAAAACAAAGAATAGATATACACTTTCAGGTGCTAAAACTTCCATCTCATGAAACTCAAATTTTCCACCTTAAGCATCTTAACATTATGACTTTTCTCTTCTGAACTTCTCCGTCATGCACGACTTTTGGCGTTGAACGTACCGGCGGATTCGGAGACTTTGCTCAGCAGAGGAATGTTTCCAGAATCCCCCCCCCAACAAAATCCTCCCCCTGCCCCCACCTGGCGGCACGTGCAGCGTGCGCAGCATCTGGCCATTGTGATGGAAGATAAAAGGAAACGACAGGCCATTTGAAGATGCTCTAGTGGCGGCGTGATGAATAATACAGCGGGTGCGAGCGAGCCGCTTCAAAGTTGAACGTCTCGCCGGGATGCGAGAAAGCCGGCGAGGGGCGGCGGCGGCGAGATTAGGCCGACACCGAGTCAAGACCTGGTCAAACTCAATTAAATGCACGCCGGATCATTTGCTCTTCTCTTGTACTTTTTCATTTCTCTTTAAAAAAAAAACAAAAGGCCAGGCTGTGTCAGCCAATCACCACAAGACACTCCAAAATTGAAACATTACCTGAAAAAAAAATTGTTTCACTGCAAAAAGTTTTGAAATTTACCCAACATGGTTAACAAAATGAGATTTTTTGAAATTTTTAATTTCTACACAGAAAAAAAAATAAAAGTTGCTATATTGACTTGTACGTAACAACACAAAAATTCGAATTTGAAGAAGAAAAAAATAGGAGCTTTTTCTGTACAGTGAAAAAAAGTTACGATAATTTAAAGAAATTGTTTATAATCAAGAATTTCTTTTTAGTTTTTATATTGTAAAAGAAATAACCTTGAACAACAAATTTGAACTGAAGAAAAACTTGAAGAAAAAAGTGGAATTTATCACCAAAAACCTTGAATGAAAAAAAAAAAAAACGTGAAATTTTAATTAACGAAAAAAATTAACTTTTTTTCAATTGTACGACACAAAAAAAATTGGGACAAGAATTATTATTTTTTTAATTACTGAAAAGAAAAACAAAAAAAAACGAAAAAAAATCTTGAAATTTTACAATTAATTTTTAATGAAAAAAAAAACTTTTTTTCAATTGTACGACACCCCAAAAAATTTGGACAATAATTTTTTTTTAATTACCGCAAAAGAAAACAAAAAAAAATCTTGAAATTTTACAATTAATTTTTAATGAAAAAAAAAAAACTTTTTATCAATTGTACGACACCCCCCAAAAAATTGGACAAGAATTTATTTCTTTTTTTTAATAACTGGAAAAAAGTTGACTTCAATATTTTGCTTATGTCAACTCGGCCCACGATGGCTTTACGAGTGCCATCAAAAGTGTCTTTGCAAACGCTGCAAATTTGAATCTGTGGTGGCTTCGCCTCCAAACAAGGCAAGCAAATGCAACTGGTTCGGTTGAGGCGAATCTTGGGCGTGTGGTTGATTCGCCCCACGGGCCCACCCGGCGTCTTGTAGCATGTAAACGTTTTGCATGTCGACATGATAAACAAACACTTAACGGCGCCCACGCGTTGAGAGCGCCATCAGTCCCGGCTCGCCTAATGAGGATGAAAACGGGTTTGAGTACAAAGCGCTGCTAATTAGGCCGCCTTCGATTACGCCTCATTAGCGCCCGTGTCGTCCTGTCAGCTTGGAACATGGACGTCATTGTTGTTGATTTTATTTTGGAGAAGAAGAAAAAAAAACACAACTTTGTGGCTGTAAGGAAATAAATTTACGTGAACAAATGATCTGAATATTTTGGGATTGTGGAATACTGTTGTATTAATAATTATAGCATTAAAAACATTTTTTGTTGTTGTTTTTTTACATAAATGCCTTACTATACATGGTCTTTTTTTTTAATAGAAAACAAAAGCCTTAATATACTCAACTTTTAAAAACAATTTTTTTTATTTTTATAAAGCACTTTAAAACAAGCATTGCTGTATACAAAGTGCGGTACTTTGAACAGAAATCAGTCATCATTTTTTAATTTTTATTTTTTTTTAACAATCAAAGCCCTAACAATACATGGTCATCTTTTGATTAAAAAAAAAAAAAAAAAAAAAAGCTTTTCTATACATGGCTATTTTTAAAATAAATGTAAATATTATAATACACCATGTTTTTAATGCTAGAATTATTTATTAGTGGGTTTTTTTTTTTCATAAAAGCCTTACTATACATGGTCTTTTTTTTTTTTTTTAAATAGAAAACAAAAGTCTTAATATACTCAACTTTTAAATTTTTTTTTTTTTTATTATAAAGCACTTTAAAACAAGCATTGCTGTATACAAAGTGCGGTACTTTGAACAGAAATCAGTCATCATTTTTTATTTTTTTATTTTTTTTAACAATCAAAGCCCTAACAATACATGGTCATCTTTTGATTTAAAAAAAAAAAAAAAAGCCTTTCTATACATGGCTATTTTTAAAATAAATGTAAATAATATAATACACCATGTTTTTAATGCTAGAATTATTTATTAGTGTTTTTTTTTTTTTCATAAAAGTCTTACTATACATGGTCTTTTTTTTTTTTTATAGAAAACAAAAGTCTTAATATAATCAACTTTTAAAAAAAAAAAAATAAAATTTTTATAAAGCACTTTAAAACAAGCATTGCTGTATACAAAGTGCGGTACTTTGAACAGAAATCAGTCATCATTTTTTTTTTTTTTTTTTTTTTTTAACTATCAAAGCCCTAACAATACATGGTCATCTTTTGATTAAAAAAAAAAAAAAAAAAAAGCCTTTCTATACATGGCTATTTTTAAAATAAATGTAAATAATATAATACACCATGTTTTTAATGCTAGAATTATTTATTAGTGTTTTTTTTTTTTTTTTCATAAAAGCCTTACTATACATGGTCTTTTTTTTTTTTTTTATAGAAAACAAAAGTCTTAATATACTCAACTTTTAAAAAAAAAAAAAAATTATTATTATAAAGCACTTTAAAACAAGCATTGCTGTATACAAAGTGTGGTACTTTGAACAGAAATCAGTCATCATTTTTTAATATTTTTTTTTTTTTTTTAACAATCAAAGCCCTAACAATACATGGTCATCTTTTGATTTAAAAAAAAAAAAAAAAAAGCCTTTCCATACATGGCTATTTTTAAAATAAATGTAAATAATATAATACACCATGTTTATAATGCTAGAATTATTTATTAGTGTTTTTTTTTTTCATAAAAGCCTTACTATACATGGTCTTTTTTTTTTTTAATAGAAAACCAAAGTCTTAATATACTCAACTATTAAAAAAAAAAATAAATTATAAAGCACTTTAAAACAAGCATTGCTGTATACAAAGTGCGGTACTTTGAACAGAAATCAGTCATCATTTTTTAATTTTTAATTTTTTTTAACAATCAAAGCCCTAACAATACATGGTCATCTTTTGATTTAAAAAAAAAAAAGCCTTTCTATACATGGCTATTTTTAAAATGAATGTAAATAATATAATACACCATGTTTTTAATGCTAGAATTATTTATTAGTGGTTTTTTTTTTTCATAAAAGCCTTACTATACATGGTCTTTTTTTTTATAGAAAACAAAAGCCTTAATATACTCAACTTTTTAAAAAAAAAAAAAAAAAATTTATAAAGCACTTTAAAACAAGCATTGCTGTATACAAAGTGCGTTACTTTGAACAGAAATCAGTCATGATTTTTAATTTTTTTATTTTTTAACAATCAAAGCCCTAACAATACATGGTCATCTTTTGATTAAAAAAAAAAAAAAAAGCCTTTCTATACATGGCTATTTTTAAAATAAACGTAAATAATATAATACACCATGTTTTTAATGCTAGAATTATTTATTAGTGTTTTTTTTTTTCATAAAAGCCTTACTATACATGGTCTTTTTTTTTTTTTAATAGAAAACAAAAGTCTTAATATATTCAACTTTTTTTTTAAAAAAAAAAATTTTTTTTATAAAGCACTTTAAAACAAGCATTGCTGTATACAAAGTGCGGTACTTTGAACAGAAATCAGTCATCATTTTTTTTTTTTTTTTTTTTTTTTAACAATCAAAGCCCTAACAATACATGGTCATCTTTTGATCTAAAAAAAAAAAAAAAAAAAGCCTTTCTATACATGGCTATTTTTAAAATGAATGTAAATAATATAATACACCATGTTTTTAATGCTAGAATTATTTATTAGTGTTTTTTTTTTTTTCATAAAAGCCTTACTATACATGGTCTTTTTTTTTTTTTAATTTAAAACAAAAGTCTTAATATACTCAACTTAAAAAAAAAAAAAAAAAATTATAAAGCACTTTAAAACAAGCATTGCTGTATACAAAGTGCGGTACTTTGAACGCCGCCACGCTTCTTTTTCTTTTTCTTCTGTCGCTTTTACCGCCAGCCTTCGTCCAGCTGAGACTTCCTCCTTTCTGTGATGTCTTTTCTCTTCCTCTGAAGCCAAAAGAAAAGAAAGTCTTTGTTTTGAAGTCATGTTTGTTTGCTGCTGGCTGACCAACAAATTCATATTTACGATATACGGCTACGAAATCTGATGGATTTTATTTGGGGTTAATCCAGGCATTTACGCTAATCTTGAATGTGATTGGTTAATTCTGAACACGCCCACACCTATCATGGGTGTGTACACTTTTGCAACCACAGTATCTCGGTTGACTTTTCGAAAGTTGCAAGTGGCAAAAGATTTCAAATCACTTCTCTGTCTCATTTTTTCACATCACAAAGACCACTTGACCTGGTAGGGGGGTGTAGACTTTTTCTACCCACCATATATTCCAGTCACATGCCTGTCTGGAATTGGCCGTTTCTCCGTCGGGCCAATTTGGCGCCACTGATGCTGGCTTGCGATAAGAATGTCGGTTGGTGGCGGCCAATCAGCGGAGGGCTCGTGTCGGCGCTGATAGCGAGTCGCGTGGCCTGATTGCCTCTAAGCATCCCCGCGGCAAGCATCTTGTCCAACGCGTCATCCTGGTTTTGATTGACATCCGTCCAAGATGTCCGCCTTGTGTGCCGTAAAGTTGCCCGTCGCTTGTTTATTCATGCCGCTGCATGTTTTGCCAGCGGCTCTTCGATGAACGCGTGTTTCCGTCTCGCCATTTGTGAATCATAAAGAGCACTTAGCCACATGCTAATCGGCTCTCGCGCTAACATCGGCACTTGTGCTTGTTTGTGTCAGAAGTTAGAAGTTGGGCTCGAGCGAGATGGATTTTTTTAATTATTATTATTGACACATTCATACAGTTGCTAAGTTGATGTGTGGAATCTGCAGCGCTCCGTCATTCACTAGCATTTACCTAATGTATGCTAGCTTCTGATTGGTTAGTGTTTAGTCAGCTGACAGGGGATCAGGAAGTGTTGTCGCTCAAGCTGCCGTGTATGACAAGCCAAGTTTCAATTAAGAATGAATCCGTCTCCATCCTGACTTTTTATTTTATAAAGTGTGCCGTTAACCATCAACGAATTCTCACATTAGCCTATAGCTAAGCTACGTGTATTTCTAAGGCTGATTAATTTAAAAAATACATCATGAATACGACACAACTTGTTTTTTTTTTTGTTTTGTTTTTCTGGAGAGCTCAGTATTGTTCATTCGGTAATTTTACCGATTTGACATGTTATCATCATTGCTCTCTTTTTTTAAATTTAAATTTTTTATTTTTTATATTTAAATTGCAATTTTTTTTTATTTTATTTTTTGAACATGGGTGAGTGTGTGCATGTGCGTGTGTGCGTGCGTATGAGTGTGTATTCATTAGTTCACCTAAATTCATTAGTTCACCCTAAAGAAAGAAAAAGAAAAAAATTAATACGACAACTTTATTGATTCTTTAACACCTTCAACAAAGATTTGAATTACTGGCCACAGTTTTTCATTATTAATAAATATTTTTTAAATGTTGCTTATCTTTTGTTTTTTCCAAATTGAATTAGTTTTAATCTGTTTTTAGAGCAAATCTTTTTTTTTTTTTTATAATTTTTTAGTTTTTTGTAAACAATTAGTTTTAGTGAAGGTTTAATTAGTTTTAATATTATTATTTTTAATGAATTATTGACTAAATTATAAAGTGTTGAAAAAAGCGACATAGAAGCTGACATTCTCTAAGCTGCCGTTTTTCCAAAAACGACGTGCGTGTGATAGTTCGAAATAACATTTTCCAGTAGAAGATCAAACGCAAAGAGCCCATTCACGCCCCCCCCTAAAATTGTTTTCTTGCATAGCAGATGTTTGTGACAAAGCAATTATTTCGAGTCCGCTTTATCACACGTCACTTTGAGCCGACACGTGAAAAAAGACGCGCGACGACGCTGCGGTTTGACTGAATAGCAATTTTATTTCATGAAAAAAAAAAAAAGACAGAATAAAAAGTCACAATCCTGCCTGCTGAAAATAAATAGCAACACCCATCAGTTGGTACGTGAAAGTGTGGAAAAAACAAAAAAAAAATGACACGATTATCATACAGTTTGTGTTCCATTAATGAAAGTGACCGAATATGCTGGACTACAGAAGCAGAAACTTCAAACTTGCACCTCAACGACTCTTCTTCGTCTTCTAGCATCTAAATGGCATCAGTGTCACAATCAAGCGCAATAAGAATGCCCCCCCCCCCCCAAAAAAAAAAAAAAAGCCCAACTGGACCCTCAAAACCAAATAGGCTCATCACAAATAATGACTCTTCTTCCTTAGCATAATGCGCTACTTGTTGAAGACCCCCCCCCCCTCTCAGCCCCCCCCCCCCTTAAAAACAAAGCAAACTTACATTGCTCACAAAAAGTTTCAGGATGAACCCAAAGTGCTCGTTTGATTTGGCTTTCTCAAAACTTTTGAAGATTTGAAGGTCTACAAAAAAACTGGAAAAGGTTGAAGGTCCAGAATACATGAACGAAATGCGGATTGAATATAAACCCGGCAGGGGTCGGAGGTCAGCAGACTCGGGTCAATTTGTGGAGGCTAGAGTTCAAAGCAAACGTGCTGAAGCAGCATTTAGCTGTTACGCTGCACGTAAATAAAATAAGCTGCCGTCGGCCCCAAGCTTTTAAATCCTGAATTAAAAAAAAAACGTCTTTCCCCGACCCAAGATCTGTCCGAGCATCTCTAGAATCAATTCCTCTAAAATCGTGTATTTGATTCCTCTTCAATTGTTTTACCTTTGAACGTTGTTTTGCGAATTTTGCGTAAGAAACAACGCTAGAGAAATGAAAGATGCCGTTGTTGAGCCTCTCGGCAAAATTCCCAGCCAATTTTTGCTCCATGAAAATTCCCAAGGATTTTCACTTTCATGCCTTTCGGTGACTCTTCCAGTCTCGCTGTGTCTCCGTGAAAACTAGCGCGGTCACTAACAAATATTTTTAGAATCAATTCATCTATCAAATATTCAATCCTTTTATTTTTGCATTTAATTGTCTTACAACATTTTCTTCCCCCGATTATTGTTTATTAACCAGTGATTGGCGCAGTGTTAATTTGGACAAGAAACTTTAATTTAGTTTTAGTTAGTCTTTTGACTAAAATGAAATTTGTAGTCATAATTTAGTCATCGGATCGTATTTGAGTTTTAATCCAATTTTAGTCGACGAAAAAAGAGCAATTTTTCTTGACTTAAATTGACATTTTGGTCGATATTTTCCTTCAGCATACATTTCAACTTTTATACAGGAAATTATAACACACCTATTTTTAACACGCAAGACACATTTAATACAACGGTGTCTTTATGAATTAATGTTGAACTGACAATACTATAATTTAGTTAAGCAAAAAAAAAAAAAACGTGCAAAACGTCGGCTGTGCGTTCAAAAGTTTGGAGAAGGTCATTAAAAGTTCACCTGAAAAGGTTGTGGTGCATTTTGGGTTTATCCTGAAATTTCACCTGAAACTGGAACATTTCCAACCTTTTTGCGAGTCGCGAACGTCCGCGTCGTCTCGGACATCCAAGTCGTGACGATCCACGCCATTTTAATCGAGGCAAGTGGACTCGACCGACAAGAGTCCAGTTGACTCGACCTCGGATCCGATTTTTCCGACCGATCATCTTTTCCGCAAAAGGACGGCAGGTCGGACAGTTAGCGCCGTCTCGCACCCTGTGGAAACGCTCCGCCTGCTTCCCGTGACGCAGTCCGTGTCCGCGGCCCCAAAGAGAAGTCGTTTCCATCCCAGGAACGTCTTGAAGAGTCTTTCGCTGGACTTCCTCGAATCTCTCCCGGACTAAACCGTGTCTAAAAAAAAATATCTCACCGTCAGTGTCGTCCCGCTCCGTTCGAAGGCTTGGAAAAAACGGCCCCGCCCCCGCCGGCTCCGGCGCCGTCGACGTTGCCGTACAGGTCGGCCAGCTTCTGGAAGCGCGGCCCCCAGTTGCTGAGGTAATCGTAGTTCTGTTCCGAGTCGGTGCTGAGCGACTCCAGCGAGCTGAGCGAGTCGGCCACCGAGCCGCTGCCCTCGAAGGCGTACGTCTGCAGGGAGTCGTAAGGCGGCGCCGCCGGGTCCACGTCGGCGTCCTTCAGCCGCTCCCAGATGAACTCGCGGAACACCACGTTGTCCGGGAGCGACTTGTACGCCGGCCGGGCCGCCCCCGCCGCCGTCGACGTGTAATGGAAGAAAGTGGGCGTGTCCGGGGTGACGTCCCGCCGCACGCCGGGGTCGCGGATGGCGTTGAGGTTGCGCAAGGCCACCATGTCGAAGGCCTCCGTGTCCTCCTCGCCGCCGCCCTCGTCGTCGTAGCGGACGATGTTCTCGCGGATGTCGCGCTCCTCCTCCAGGATGAGCGGAACCTTCCGCCGGCGTCGCATGGTCACGATGAGCAGGACCATCACTGCGGAAGACACGAACCCGAGTCAATATCAAGTGACAAGCGGCGCTCGCCGGAAAGTCGTCAAATTGTTGACGGCGCCATTAGCAAAAGCTCCGGCGACGCTTGAGACGCGGCGGGAAAGCAACATTTCATCTTGACGTTTACAACAATTAGAGCCGAGAGTGAAATGCGGTCGGAGGAGACGTAATGGCCGACCCGATGGCTCATTTGTCGAAAGCGAAAGCTGTGCAGCTGAAAGTCACATTTAAAGGAAAGAAGGCGGACTTGGGATGCTCGAAAGCACTTAGAAACTGAAACACGGTCTCACGTAACAAAGTATAAAATGAATCATCGCAATTGTTATTCTACAAGAAACGCCGATTGCTCATTCTTTGGATCAGTAACAACCTCCGAATCAGTAATCGGCGTTCTTTGTGAAAGCGGCCAACACAAAATGTTGAGGACCAACGAGACACAATCCTTTTTCCAAGGTTGCATCACAGGCAAAACATAAGCGCAAAAAGTGGAAACCAGGGTGCTAAATTTGGTACTTTTTTCCCTGTGTGGCTGCGCTGTGCGAAAGGGGGCCAACACCTCTTTGTGTGAAAGGCACTTTATCATAGGTGACATAGTAACTGCATACGACTAGAAAAACTAAGAGTGGCTAATCATCATACTTTGTCATAGGTGGCATAGTAACTACACAAGACTAGAACAACTAAGAGTGGCTAATCATACATTTCATCATGTGTGACATAGTAACTGTATAGGTGTAGACAAACTAAGAGTGGCTAATCATCATACTTTATCATAGGTGACATAGTAACTACACAAGACTAGAACATCTAAGAGTAGCTAATCACCATACATGTCATCATATGTGACATAGTAACTGTGTAGACAAGCCAAGAGTGGCTAATCATCATACTTTGTCATAGGTGACATAGTAACTGCATACGACTAGACAAACTAAGACATATATACAGCATACATCAACATAAGGGGCATCGTAACTGCATAAGCAACTGCCAAAGTTAGCCGTAAATGCAACAAAGTCCTCGTCCGCATTCCTCATCCATTCACAGTTTCACAAACTCAATTTCGACATCATTAGGATTAGAACGATTTTCCTCGTAAGAAACACAACTTTATTCAAATCGGAATTCACCAAACAAGCGAAATATCTCTGCATCGAGTTCGTTCTATTTCTTCTTGTAACCTCCCGTAAGGTGAGCCAATGGCAGAACTGCCACGTTTCTACCCGCCTGCCGTCTCCACTCTGCCTGCAAACCAGGAAGCGCCGGAGATCCGAGCAGCCCGGGTTCTCGCTTGCCGTACATTAGCAGCCGAAAATAACTCCCCGCCCGAGCAAGCTGGCAAACGTCTAACGATCCTCCATCCATCAACGTCGAACCGCTGCCAGTGAAAAATCATTCCGTCAGCCCACGTTTCTTTTTGGCGGTGGGCGCGAGGCAGGAAGAAGATTCCAACCCGCTTCACAGTCGCTAATAAGGTAGCAAACGGAAGAAATAAAAAGCGAGGGAGGGACGCGGGAGACCAATGGACGAGTCGCCCCGAACGCTCGCGATGGCGAACGTGCCGAGCAGCTCGGCTCAACCTTTGTCGGCGTTCGTCGGAATTTGGGATTGATGCGGTGAGAGTGAAGAGGAGACGTTCGCCGGCGCTTTCCCGGGAACTTCTTGACGCTTTCATGCCTGCCGGGCGGTTTGGAAAGCAGCCAAGCTTCAATCAACCAACCGGTTCGAAAATGTCAGGCACCGCCGGTCCAGTTGGGCAGTCCAGAAAATTGGACTACCTAAAAAACAAATTTTTTTTTTTTACGCTTTTAGTGTTTCTCAATCAAGAGCAAAAAAAGGTGACCTCCCAGCATGCACTGCTGCGTATATCTCGAGGTGCCGGTGAGCAGTCCGCAAGAAAGTACAATCCGAAGACTTGGTCTTTGGAACAGATTGAAAGTTATTAGAGAGGATTTTACGATCAATTAAATTGCTTTATTAAACTGTGACAGACTTGGACTTACGGTTAACAAAACAAAAAACCGAAAAAAATCATAAACTGTAGACGTGGCGGGGAATGTTCGATTCCAGCCAATCAATAACGAAGATGCTTTATTATTGATTGGCTTCTGGCTTGTCGATCACACTTCTTACTTATGTACGTATGTAGCTTGCGTAGCTAACGTGACCGTGTTTGCTAGCGCGCGGCGGCGTAGCTTCGTAGCTAACTCCTCGCGGGTGTCTTCGAAGTTAACCAACAATAGCAGAGAAGGATGCAGGACCACTGCGCCGTAAAAAAAAAAAAAAACGACCCGAATCCTGTTTTTCAGGTTGCTGAGCAGACACAAGAACTGAAAGAGCGAAGCCCAAAAAAAAAATAAATTTGGGGCGAGTCACTGATCTGTATGTTACCGGATAGTCGATAGGCCAAGACTTTTGAAGCCGTGAGGCGGCCATATTGCTCCTCCCAAGAAAGGTTTCTCGTCATACAATCCCATACATACCGTGCGCTAGTTTTGTTGTTTTTCTTTAAACTTGTGGGGTAATTTTAGTCGCAACTTCCAAGTCAATTTGCAGTTTTTCTAAGGTGACTAACACGAAAAGCGCGTCTTGTTCCTTTTTTTATCATTTCCTTTCCATATCCTCAAATAACCTCAAAGGTCTTTTGTAAACTTGTGCCAAACTGTCACTCCGGTAATCAAAAAGCTAAAAAAAAAAAAACGTCGTCGTCTTCTTCTCCCTTTCGCAAACAATTACGCTGTTGAAACGCCAAAACGCGGTCCGACGAGCGCCGTCAAGCCAAAAAGATGACAAGTGGTTGCCGTGCGAAGACGGACGAGCGCTCCAAGCAGACGTGGACGTGAGGTTTGATACGAGAAGCATTTTAAAAGAGGCGCATCGCGTCCTAATTGGCCCTCTCGGGGATTGAGCACCTTCGCGGCTAAACGAAAGCGCCGGGATGGTTGTCAGGATGCTTCATTAAAAACAACGGTTAGGAAGAAAACTATTTAAAAAAAATAATAATAATAATAATCTCGAGGAGATTTACATGAATGCTAAGGAAGAAGCCGTTTTTTCAGAAGCGGATATATTTTCAAGCCATCATTTATTGTATCAGATTACGGTTAAAAAAAAATTGTCGTTACCCTTTAAGGAACTTTTGAAGGATTTTTTGACCGCGTCCGTGTCTAAATTTTGGTATCTGGGGCAACTGAACACCTCAAAACTAAACCGGGCTCAAGACCTGCAGGTTTCAGGAGTGTTTCCGTCCTCCAACACTCCTGATTCATTGAATCGGCTCGGCAGAAGCGTGATCTTTAGAATCAGGGGTGTTGGAGGAGGGAAACATCTACAACCTGCAGGACTCCCGCCTTCGAGGACCAAAGGTTATTTTAGTAAATGAAAATTAACGAAACAGGTAAAAACAAAAATTCAAAAAACATCTTTATTAAAAAAAAAAAAAAAAAAACGAAAACTAACTGAAACTACATTTTATGTTCACAAAACTAACTATAATTATAGTTATCATGAGCAAAAATGTCCTTAGTTTTCGTCTTTGGTCATTAATTTAATACGTGAGCCATTGGGGTTGATTTTAAGTATATTTATTTCGATATTATTCTAAGGACGTTTGAAAGTGTGTCAAACTAAAGTGATGTCATCCGGCAGCAGCCAATAGAAAAGCACCTTCAGATGATGTCATTGCTAGCCGACAATTTTGCGCGCTTGACTTTTGGCTCCAATGGCTCGCCTTGCCCGTTTTTTTTCATTTAACTCAGCCGAAATACGTGACCATAAATACCGGCACGAGGACCCCCCTTAGCTGTTCAACAACGTGCCTGACGTTAAACAGCGCACGAGGACCCCTTTAGTAGCCTAACAACATGCCCAATTTAAAATACACAAACTCTGCACTGAACTAAAGCACGCATTAACCGTATTTTTCATCCACTGATGCCATCGCACCACAACAAAAAAGTAATGTATTTTTTTTTTTATTGTTTAAATACTGTACAAGGGTGTAAATGTAAAAAACATAAATAGAAATTAAAATCGGAATTTTCTGTTTTTGGAGCTTGGGAAGCCGTGTTGTGCTGGTTACTAAAAAATAGTAACTATTTACAGTAGTAGTTACTTCATTTTAAAAGTAACTCAATTACTCGAAAAAGTAATGCGTTACTATTAAAAGTAACTCTTGTGTTCAAACTCCGAGTAACACTGAAATCATGACTTCCCCACTAGAAGTGACGGACAAACCACCTCTCCGAACCACATGCTGCTTCACCAAAGAGCCATTCCTATCTGTCCTGTGCCTGATCCTCGTTTATCCTGGCGCTTGACAATCGGACCCGCGCCACCTTTTGCGTGTATCATATTCCCACGTCCCAAAATACTCTTTCACGCTCCCTCGCCTCTTTTGTCAATGTCAACGATTAAAAAAGATATCATCGGCGCGCAAGTGCTCGGCATTCATCTTCGTGTGTGTCGGCCCGCCGGATGTGAGCCCGCCGGGTGACCTGCTGGCCGAGCTCATTTCAGCGTCGGTATGAGCTCATTTAGAGACGCCGGAGATCGCCGGAGCGTTAAACAGCCGCACTTTGTGCTTTTGTCTGTCGCGTGGCGGGTTAACCACTTCTCATTTACGGGGCTGCTTTTTCGCCAAAGCAAAGAAAAAAAAACGGAGGATTTCAACAGGAAAAATACACTTAGTGTTGATTCTGCTTGTACATAACATTTATTTCTTTTTATTTTTTTGTACATAGGATTTTTTTAATTATTATTATTTTTTTTGTACATAGGATTTTTATTATATATATATATATATATATATATATATATTTTTTTTTTTTTTGTACATAGGATTTTTTATGAATGAATATCCGCCAGGGTTCGACAAACGGGGTTAAACGCCGGCCGTGCAGTCAAGGTGAGCACAAACAGAAAAACAAATTGCTGGAGTGTTGCATCTTCAGCCGGCAGCAAACACTTCAGCAGCCAAAAAAAAAAAAAAAAAACGGGAAGCAACGTGGACTAATTGATTCCGCTGGCCGGGTTCCAGCGCCGTCGAGCTCGTCAACATGCGCGCTGTTATTCAGAAATTGGCTGACCCGGGTCACCCGTGTTTACCAGAGTGGAGATTTGGCTTTGACCTTCCCGCGACCCCTGCGCAAAAACTCATAAAACGCGGGAGCCTCGCGCTGCGAAGTTGACCTCCTCCAGTCGCTACAATAAAGTCTGACATTTGCGCTTCGTCAACAACATTTATGTGGATCTTGACGGCAATAAATTCACTCCGCCGGCGCCCGCGTTACGCTTTCTGATGCTGGTTTGTTTCTTCTTCTTCCAATATTTGACACCATTTGGGGAACGGTGGAATATTGGCGCAAACCAGAGGTTAGCGTTTCCTAAATTCTGTCTATTAATGAGGAAATTGATACAAAAATAAAGACTAGCCGTAGTTTTAAGGGGACGTCCATCCTTTTTCCTGGTTAGGCGGTTGCGCCAGACCCGATCGCACCCGATCTTGGACGGTGCATTCTGGTGCCGTTGCAACTAGTTTCAACGCACATTAGACAAAAGCAACTATTCACACAAAGCTAAAACTAAAGCTAAAGCTACGGACAATCTGGAGTCTTCAATTACCCGTACCAGGGTAAGCTCATTAAATCTCTCGAACGGTGGTTCTTAACCTCGGGTTCAAGGGCTCGTTCTCCTGGCAATTCCTTCAAATAGCAAATCTCCGGATCCATTTTCGGGCCGGCCATTCGAAGCATGTGTAACACCCTGATATAGGATTATGTTGAATTTTTACTTTGAGTCGTCTCAAGCAGCAAACAAAGACGCCGGCTGTAAAAAAAAAAAAAAAAAAAAGCTGGCGGGCAAACGCGTCACCTCCGCACCGACAGCAGAGGAAATAAATTTCACTTTCCTTTCTTTGGTCCTTCCTCTGGTCTCCTGACGGCCTCACGACTCTGGCTGGAAGTGTTCGGTTTAGGTGAACGGTATGGGATTTTTTTTTAATAGGTTTTAGGTGAACTAATGAATACACACACACACTCGCACGCACGCACGCACATACACATATTCACCCACATAAAAAAAAAAAAAAGAGCAATGATGATGACATGTCAAATCGGTAAAATTACTGAATGAACAATACTGAGCTCTCCCAAAAAAAAAAAAAAGCAGAGGAACTAAATCATGGCGGTTTCGCGCGCTTCTTACCCAGCAGCGTGAGGATGCAGCCCAAAATGGCCAAGAGGGCGCCGGTGCTGAGGCCGGTGGCGGTGTAGGCCACGGCGCCGCACGACAGCGGCACGCCGTCGGCGTCGCACTCGCACACGCGCACCGACAGCGTGTTGGTGCTGCTCAGGGCCGGGCTGCCGCCGTCCAAGATCAGCACCGGCAGCCGGTACGCGGGCTGCTCGCGCCGCCGGAAGCCGCCTCGCTTGGTCAGTATGGACGCCGTGTTATCTGGAACAAACGCGGCCCAAAAAAACATGGGAAATCCTCAGTGTTGAATCCAAACTGCTCAATTATAGAACACCGTAGCGTAACAATTAGGCTGCTAGCTTAAGGCTGATGCTAACACAATAAACGCTATCATAACCATTGTGCAGTAATTAACGCTTTGACTGCCAAAAACGTTAAATAGCGTTTAGTAAAATCCTATGGAGGAGTGCCAAAGACGTTAAAAGACGTTTGTTTCAAAACAGAGGTGAAACTAACCATTTTCTATTGTGGATTACTGAAAAACAGAATAAGGTAGAAACAAACTTTTTTTTTCTGATGAAAGATGAGAGTCCAATCTTTTTTTGGTAGTATGTGTGTTTCCATAGTCCAAACACATAATTTTCTATGGACCTTGAAAGATCAGTCAAAATGCTTCAAATCGGCTGGCACCCACGGCATCCCTTTTCTGAAAACGTCTGGCAGTCAAAGAGTTAATAATAAATTTAAAAAACTAAACTTTTAGCTTCTTCCCAGCATACAATAATTTGGCGTACTTCCTTGACAACGACTCATTTCTTTATCTGGCGCCATCTTGTGGCGTTACACGTGAAATAAAGTGCGAGTCGCCTGCGAAATTGAATGCAGTCGGGACGAAGCGGCTTTACAGCACGAAAATCAACAGCTGGCGTCATTATCACGATTCATTAAGTGCCGCCGGCGACCACCTGTTGCCTGACGACGGTCGGATGGCGGGAAAACCGCTCCGGGGACGATCCGTCTCACAGCCAGAGATCATGTCAAGATCAGAGAGGAGTATTTAAGAAAAAAAAAAAAAATGCTGGGAGGGGGTGCAAATAGAAGGCAAAAATCTGGGCACCATGATGGTGAAACCCTGCCTTAGTGCCTTCTAGCCACAATATTAGGTACACACGTCAACGTTGCCTTGAAAGGATGCTAGTGCTTCTTTCCCGAAGTGGTTGGGGCAGAGCCGTCTTTCAAGCCGACGGCAGCACAAACACGTTCCTCGTCTTCAACCGCCCACTCAAGTAAGTGCAGCAGGCCAGCGGGAATTGTTTGTTTTTCTTCAGGATGGACTGAAGGCGCTCCTCGTGCTACGTTTGGCTCACATCAAGTGGGGACTTTTTTTTTATGGGGGGGGCAGACAATCGTTAAAAAGAAGTGTAAAACAGCAATGGCAAGGCGGCCATTGTCAGAGCAGAGTTATGCTTTCAATGGCGGCGCCCCAGTTTGGCCACCAGGCGGCCGTAACGCGATGCGGCGACGGCCAAATTTAGCATCCGCGAGTGGGACGTGCCGGCAAAATATTTTTGCAAAACAGCAACTGCTCGTTCTGGGATTGATGGAAATCAGGAGCACAATCGAGTGTACCCTCGTTTGAAAACCTAGCCCTCGTTTAAAACCCTAATTCTAGTTGAAACCATTTGAAACCCAAACCATAGTTTATTGAAAAACCTTAAGCCTCATTTTATATCACTATCTGAAACATGATCCTATTTTGAATCCTCAACTCTAGCCTGAAACCTTAATTTGAAACCCGACCCCTAGTATAAAAACCCTATTTTGAAATCCAAATCCTAGTTTGAAACTGTCATTAAAATCATAATTTAACAGTCTTAACTATCTTGAAACCCCAATTTGAAACTATAATTCGAGTTTTATAACCTAATTTGAAACGCCATACCCGAGTTTAAAGCACTAAATTAAAACCCTAGCACTAGTTTTGAAACCCTAACTCTAGCCTGAAACCTTAATTTGAAACCCGACCCCTAGTATAAAAACCCTATTTTGAAATCCAAACCCAAGTTTGAAACCGTCATTTTTAATTTGAATCCTAGTTTTAAATCATACTTTGAAAGTCTAACTATCTTGAAACCACAATTTGAAACCCTGATTTGAGTTTTATAACCGAATTTGACTCGCCATACCCGTTTAGTTTAAAGCACTAAATTGAAACCCTAGCACGAGTTTAAAACCCTAACTCTAGTTGAAACCAAAAACCATAGTTTAACGAAAAACCCTCATCTAAATTTTATTCCCCAATTCAAAACATAATCCCATTTTGAAACCTCAACTCTAACTTGAAACCTTAATTTGAAACCCGACCCCTAAAATAAAAACCCTATTTTGAAATCCAAACCCCAATTTGAAACTTTAATTCGAGTCTTCTAACCTAATTTGAAACGCCATACCAGAGTTTAAAGCACTAAATTAAAACCCTAGCACTAGTTTAAAACCCTAACTCTAGTTGAAACCTTAATTTGAAACCCAAACCGTAGTTTAACGAAAAACCCTCATCTAAATTTTATTCCCCAATTCAAAACATAATCCCATTTTGAAACCTCAACTTTAACTTGAAACCTTAATTTGAAACCCGATCCCTAGTATAAAAACCCTATTTTGAAATCCAAACCCTAGTTTGAAACTCTAATCAAAATCATAATTTAACAATTTGAAAACTTTAATTCAAGTCTTATAACCTATAACCCTATTTTGAAACCCTATTTTGAAATCCAAAACCGATCTTGATTCCGTAACTTTACATTTTAACCCTAGTTTTAAATCGCCATTTGAAAGAGTGACTCTATCTTGAAACCCTGATTTGAAAACCCCACCCCTAATAAAAACTGGTCCGCACGCTCACCTTTGTTGTCCCGCAGGGTGAAGTTGAGATTTCCGGCCACGGCGGCGTCCAACGCGAAGTGGAAGCGGTGACCGCTCTGAGGCTCGTCCTTGTCCACGCCGCTCACCGTCTGGATCACCTGACACACGACACACGACACACAAACACGGTCGTCAGACCACCAAACGCCAAGACCGCATTTAACACCGTAATCCCTCCGCCTTCATTAAAGGAGTAGTAATGTGAAAGCAAAAATAAAAAGGTGCGTGGGTGGACGGCGTACAAACATGGCAGGGCGCCCGCAAACGACGGCCGTCAAAAGTGGGCGTCGCTGACTCATGCAAATGAATTCATTCATTTAAAAAAAGGGAATATTCCGTAACTGGCTGCAGACATTTCGTCATCGTTTTTTCTTCATTTAACAATCCAATTATTATCAAGATGGCATCTGACGCACAAACTTGAAACCCGAACCTTGGCTTCAAAACCCCAATTTGAAACCCAAGCTTCTTTGAAACCCCAATCCGGTCTTAACTCTTTGACTGCCAAAAACGTTAAATAACGTTTAGTAAAATCCTATGGAGGAGTGCCAAAGACGTTAAACGACGTTTGTTTCAAAACAGAGGTGAAACTAACCATTTTCTATTGTTGATTACTCAAAAACGGAATAAGGTAGAAACAAATTTTTTTTTTCTGATGAAAGATGAGAGTCCAATCTTTCATTTGGTAGTATGTGTGTTTCCATAGTCAAAACACATACTTTTCTGTGGACCTTGAAAGATCACTCAAAAGATCAGTCAAAATGCTTAAATCGGCTGGCACCCACGGCATCATCCCTTTTCTGAAAACGTCTGGCAGTCAAAGAGTTAATACCTGAATTTGAAACCCTAATTTAAGATTCACTCCCTAATTTGAAATGTTGTCTCCTAACCATAATCTGAAACTCAAACCCAAATCCTGTCTTTAAAACCCAAATTTTAAAAAAGGTTTAAAACCTGAATTCGAGATCCTAATTTCGGCTCCAAATCTCAATTTGAGACCCAAACACAAAAACGTCCTAAAATGTATTTTTGTGTTCTTTCTATCACGTCAAATCTTTCGTTTTGGTGCAAGGTTCAAAAAGTCAAAAAATATCGTTTGATCGCTTTCCCGTTGAACCCTCGTCTGAAAAGCTCCAGGCTTGCACGAACCCTGATCCGAAACCCTTTCAAGGCATTCGGCTCGATAAATCCGAGTGACGATTAACACTTCGGAACGCGTCCCGCGTCAATCATGCGGTTTGTTTATCGGCGACGGCGTCGATACGTCTTCGGGATTAGCCGAGACCGAACCGGCGCGGGTTGTACCTAATGTTGTGACAGCCCGCCCAAAGCCGCCATTGAGCGGGCGGATCATCTGCCTTATGGAAACGGAAGCGCCGACAACAAGACGAAGCGGAGGAGGAGGAGGCGGCCCCGTACACAATTTGAACCTTTTGATGTCCTTTGAGTGGCAACGGCGGCTCGGGCGGCTTATCTGCCGGAAAGCTGCGGCGGCGGCGGCAGGGATCCCCCCCCCCCGTCCCCCCTCCCCGACTGTGTAAATCAAGACTTAAATCAAACACTTTGTAATGTATAAAGCCTTTCATTAGCGCGCCTCTGATGCAAGGCGGCGGGTGAGAAGCTTTTTGCCGAGGAATCCTCTAATGGGCCGAGCAGCGGGGGAGGGGGGGGGGGGCTGTTGGGGGGGAGGGGCTTGTTGGGGGATGCAGCCGCAACATTTGCCTGACTGACGAGGCCCGCGAGTGCAATCGGAAGCATTTGGATTATTAATGACTGCGGCGTGAGATTGCTGTAACGTCTGATTTACCGATCAATGACATCATTGATCCATCGGCAAATTGTGACATAACCAATCATCGATTTTGCATAAAATATCTGCCGATCCGATACACCTGATCCGACCGAAGAACTGGTCAGGAGATCCACTTTCTCGAAATACAATACAAGACTTGTTACAAGACTATGCATGGTTTCAATTTTCTAATCCAGTCTTGATACCTTAACATGAAATACTACAAACCCTAATACTGGGTTTGAAACCTGAATTTAAAAACCTAACCTTGGCTTCAATCCCTAATTCAAACATTTGGGTTCGAAACCTCAACCTTAGCTTCAAACAAAAATTCTAAATCTTAACTTAACTTCAATCTCAACTACTAAAAACTCCAAACCTGTCTTGAAACCAGCAATGAAAACCCAACCTTGACTTCAAACCTCAATTTGAAACCCTCACTTTGGCTTCAAACCCGAATTAAAAGTCTGGATGCTGGTTCGAAACCCTAACCCTGCCTCGGAAACACTCATTTCAAACATCACGCTGGCTTTAAATCCCGATTGTGAATCCTAACCAGAAGTAGAAACCCTAACCCTTACTTCAAACCCTAATTTGAAACCCTAACCCCGGCTTCAAACCCTCATTTGAAACCCGATTCTCATCCACTAACCAGGCTTGAAACCTGAATGTGAATAACTCGGGCTTGAAACCCGAATTTCAAAGTACTAGCGTCCTTATTTAGGAATAACAGAACCTTCGGGTACCTGTTTTGACAAAGTGGATCAGCGGCAAAACCTCAAGTCTGCCATTTTGTTCCCAAAGCACGGCCGGCGTTTACATCATCACGCCGCTGACATTTACAAGGCGGCGGCAAACCGAGTAAACACGATTAATGAACATTTCTGCTTAATTAATCGTCGCGCCGCCGAGCTTTTTGTCGCGTCGCCAGCGCTTACAAGACAAAAGTGACAATTTGCGTTAATGAGGCGATAAAGTTAAACGGCGCCGCCATTATGGTCTTGATGTACGACGGCCCACAAAAGTGCCCCGTGAACTCTCCGCGCCTAATTAGGACAAACGCAGCGCCAGCACGCCGCAACTCCGGAAAAGCGCTCCGAGCAGACGACGCTAATTGGCAGGTGCGAGTCGTGTCGCCATCAACGACCTCAACATGTTTACGGCGTCAGTCACTACAGAAGACGCGCGTCGTCCCACTAACGGCGGACTGAAAAGTAGTCAATTAAAAAGAACAAATCAATTAATCAATAACAGTCCGCTCTAGTGGACCTACAAAAATAAAAAATAAAAAATGAAATAGTTGTCCAGTGTAGTGGCTTATGCGCAACATTGACATTTTATGCCTCTTGCATGAAGAGAAAAAAAAAAAAAAGCAATTGCAGTCTTGCCGCAAAATGTGAAACAAAACGAGCTCATTCAAAATATTTCAAGTCATGCCAAAAGAGTCACGGAAAGACTCGAGGGGGGGAGTTCCGCAGGGAGCTTGTCATCATTCATGCATGAACGGGTTCAAAAAGTGACCTATTTAATTCATGAATATTTTGCAAATAATGTGCCCGAACATTCATAATTTCTCTTCAGCGCACTGCTTGGAAAAGGAGAAGGTGGAGAAGCCGCCGTTCGACCGCCGCACAGTCGACCTCACGGAGCAGCATCGGAAACATTACATTGGAAAATAATAATAATAATAAATTTAGAAAATATATATATGAAATAGAAGGAATCATTTTATCTATTAACTTTCAAATGTTGTTACTTTATGTTTCAAGTAATATTAGTTTTTCCTCACTATAATACACTAGAGGTGTCCAAATTAATCAATTAATAAACATCTATTTATATCGATTACCGATTGAACACTACTGAGCTCTCTCAGAAAAAAAAAAATCAATTAATAAACAACTAACTACTCATTACCAAATGACTCGACAACTATTTGATAGAGTTTTATAATAATTAAAATAACATGAAAAATAATTTGATTAATTAATTGTTTAAAGTAGCACTAAGGAACTTTTCGACCTTGAAAAAATATTTTATTTAAAACTAGTTTTATAGACAATGACCCCATTTTTGACCCAAATTTGGGTCAAACTGACCCAAGCAGACCCAACTTTCTAATAAATAAATAAAAAAATACAATTTAATCATTTCTGTTGTGATTTGACGTTCTGTAAACAAAAGTGACTTGAGTGACATTGAAAAGACACACAAGTGCATGAGTGGAAATCCCGACCCTCGTGCCCCCCAAATCCCCCCCCACCCCCACCCCAAAAAAGCCAATTATCTTGCAGCGCCACGACTTTAATGAAGCTTAATAAATTGTTTCCGAAGACGCGACAACATTCTTAGCAGGAGCCGCCATCCGCTTTGAAGCGAACCCGAAGCATCTCATGTGACAGATAACACGCCCGAGCGCCTTCCTCGACATTAGCCAAGAAAGGAAACACCTTCCGTGTCATTTGAATATTCTAATGTGTATTATCAGACGCAGCCGAGCATCTTTGAAGCCAACGTAAACTTCAGTCGCGCCCGCTTGGCAGTCGGGAAGATCAAGGCGGCGCGTGAAACTCTGGCAAAGAGTATAAATAAGCGCGCCATCAAAAAGGTGGCACTTATCGCCGCGGCAATATGACAGCTGTCACCGAGGTTTGCCGGCGGAGGACGCGCGGGGGCCGGCGGGTTTCGCACCCCTCGCTGCGCCAATCCACGCCCTCAACATCACCCAGATGTGACACCCGTGACGCTGACAGGTCGGCGCCGCCACCGACGGCCTCCTTCGCCGGCTCGTTTGTTGTGGATGGCGCCAGCTTTGGCTGCCGCCGATTTCCCGACGAGATGATGTTTGTCTTTTTATAGCTTGCGCGGCGGCGCCTTTTCGCACGTCTCGCCGTGTTTGTTTTCACCTCTCACCTTGCGGGGTGAGGCGATAATTTGGACGGATGCGCCAGGACATCGTCAGTCGCCGTTGATGCGGAAGTGAAGAGTGAAGTACAAGTTGGGACGTGATGCCAAGAAAATGTGTTGAGCAGTGCCGGCAAAAAAAAAAAAATGGTTATCAACTCCTTGATGTGAGTAAAATAAATATTGTACCGAAACTGACATGAAATGAAGTACTAGTGCTGTCAAGGTTAAAGCGATAACTCATTAACACATTCAAACCCAAAAACAAATAAAAACGTTTTTAATACTTTGGCCTTCACTCCCAGAAACGTATTTATACGTTTTTTCCCCTCTGCTAGAGCATACAGAAGATGCAGCTTCTGACCTGAAGAGAAAAAACGGCCAGCAGGTGGCAGCAGAGTATAAGAGATCAGCCAGGGGCATATTGTTGCAACAAGCTCTTTTTGTCAGTGCTTTCAACAGGAATATGAATTATGATGAAACTAAGCTATATTCCGGTGCTAATTGTTGCGAAACAGAAACGAATATACTTTTGTTTTGCCTGATGATAAAAGAGACTTTTAATCTTTCTTGTTTCATGTTTTTATAGCAATACGACAGAATATTCTGCGGGCCTTGCAAAATCAGTCAAAATCCACTGAAACAGCCGGGAGCGAAGGGGGTTGCTTCAGTCAAAATGGCTGCCAGTGAGTGAGTTAAGTACAGTAAATAAGTTATTGATGGTGAAGGGATCAAGATTGCGCCACCAAGTGCGCTCATAGATGTAATAACGTTCACACCAAACCGGCCGCCGGCCCCGTACCGTCAACCCGCTCACCCCCGCCGGGCCTTGCCCTCGTCACCCCATCACGAAATCAATTAAAGATGGCAGACGGCGCCGATGATCCGTACAGAGTGGCGAGTGCGGTCCGCAGGGAGCCGGTGCCACGAGGTGGCCTTAATTAGGCCCGAACGATGGCAGGTTATTCTGCCGCGAGCCGCACGCTCGCACCGCACGCTCGCACCGCACGCTCGCACCGCACGCTCGCACCGCCTTCCCGACCGGCAAGTGATATTATTTCATCTTTGGAGCAGCCAGCGGGCGTGACAGCCAGTGGGCGGCTTAAGCGAGGGGACACGGCCATTACCGGACCGGCGCGCACACAAAAGGAGCAGTTCAATTAATTGGAAATCAGGAGGCTGACACGGCGCCAGTCGGCCGGCAGCCGCGGCCGCGTTCGGTCCCGGAGCAGCTAGCGGAGGCTCGTTGTAATTCAAACGCTGCGCTCCTATTTAAATGTCAGCTACTCCCACTTCCCTCGCGCCCTGGATGTGTCTCGGCGCCAACATTTCATCATGAAATCTCTTTTATTGCATCCCCGGCACCGCCTTCGCCCGAACGCAACTACGAGGAACAAACCTCGTCTCTGCCCAATTCAAACCATAAACACAAATATCCTTCCGGCAGTCTTGTGTTGATGTTGCCCTCAGCTTGCAGGTGCGATTAAAGCCTGATGCAAATGACACGTATGCAATATCAGTGGTGGGGGGGGGGGATCGTTCCAAATATCGATACGATCGATATCGGATCGAAACTGACACTATAATATCGATCGAGTAGTTTAGTTTGACTTTGGCTCTTTTTGTTGTTGCGTAATAATCTTAAAAAAAAAAAAAAGTAAAAAAAAAAAAAAGGAAGTGATGAAGGCAGAATTTTTAGTTTTGTGTTTGTAGTTAAAAAAAATCCTGTGGTTCCCTGTCATTCTCTTTAAAAATAAAAAATGTACAAATTCGTTTTTAGATAAAATATTCTTGAAATGAATTAATGATTAAATAAAAACTAATTAAATATTTAAAAAAATGTTAGAGTTTAAATTTTAAGAGAGAGAAATGAAAAGTGGATGAAACAGTTTTGAAAATTACTCTAAAAAAATTTAAAACGTGACCATAAATGTCCATGAAATTGCCAAAAATGTCAGAATTTTTTTTTTTTTAAAGGCAGGAGAGAACATGTTCAAAAACAAAAAAAGAAATCCTGAAAATGACCATAAAATGTCCACAAAATTGTCAAAAAAAGTCTGAATATTGATAATAAAACAGAATTTTTTTTCCCAAAAATAGCCATAAAATGTCAAAAAAAATGGAGAGGCAGAAAATTACCATATATGCATAAAATATCCAAAAATGTCAGAAAAGTCTTTAAAAAAATGAAATAAAAACGCGGTGCTGCTTATATAGAAATATCAGAGTTGAATTTTCATCAGAATACAAGAAATGGATTCCAATGACTCTCTTGGACATCCAACACGGACTTGCTTGTGACGGGTTACGTTAGAAGTGGTTGAACCGGACTTCCTATGTGCTTTATTGGCACAGAAGTACACGAAGAAGGCAGCCATGTTGTTGTAGGCAATTCCGAAAGGTCACGAGTGTCTTGTCTCCTGTATACGGGACGCTTACATTGATATTTTACAGTCATCAATATCATTCAAAAGCTAACGACTCGAAACATGACGTGATTGTTTGCGGAAAGTAACAAGCGGCGTTGATGCGGTCGGTTTGACGTCGATGTCCGCCGTCTGTAGCGGAAGTAATGCGATCAATAGACATTTTTTTTTTAATCGCTGTTTGTTTCCAGGGATGATGGAGCCTAATTGACAATTGTTCATTCAAAATATTACCGTCAATGTCTCAAGTTTGCCTGTAGACAGAAGTGGCAAATCTAGTTCCAGGAAGTAAAAAGCCTGCCACGGTTTGGCTTTAGCCCCTTGAGCTAGCTAGCTAGCTAGCTATCTAGCTCCCTGGGTGCTCGCTTACCTGCTAGGGAGCTAGCTAGCTAGCTGCTAGCTCCCTGGGTGCTCGCTTACCTGCTAGCTGCTAGCTCCCTGGGTGCTCGTTTACCTGCTAGGGAGCTAGCTAGCTAGCCCAAGGGGCTAAAGCCAAACCGTGGCAGGCTTTTTACTTCCTGGACTCAGATTTGCCACTTCTGCCCGTAGAAGTAATGGCAAGTGGATCTTGGGCTTGAACTTCAGACTAAATCAGAACCGGTTCGCTCTTGTCTGGAGTGGAAGAAACATTTTTGTGTACATTTCTGTAAGCCAACCTTGACGTTTTCTTGAAAAGAAAATACGGTCTCTTTGATTTCTTAAGTAGACATTCATGTTTTCAACACGGGGTAACAAAATGTCAATGGGGATATCAGAAGTCCTTTACAAATAAAGATAACTATTTTCTACCGTCATTTACAAGTCAAGAGTTAAGGTGCCTCATTTCCAATTCTTCACAGAAAACAAGACATCCACCTTCAAGGTTGTTTGTACAAAGTGGTGCAAAGCGGCTCTTATGCTGGATTTGTTTGGCAAGAGTCACAGAAATGTGCTCAATGGAATCTTATGACTTTATTGTTCCTTCAGATCACAAAAAAATGAATAAATAACCACAAAGGTGGTATTTGGGATTTCTACGCAGTCACGCTCACGTCCGGCAGAAATCCCGGTGGCGGCGCCGGCGGGGGACAAATACACAAAGCGCGTATCGAACCGGAGCGCTTGGCGTGAAATTGATGGCTTATAGATAGAAAGCCGCTGCTGTTGTCGGGCAATAATCGTCGGCGGACGAGTGGAAAGGACGATAATCATCGGGCGGCCGCCGCGCGATGCTCGTCGATAACGGCGGCGGCTAATGAAGACGCAATGTTTACTCTAATAAATACTCTTCATCCTGAGGGTGACGTGTGGATAAAACAATTTCATTTTAGCTTCAGCTGCACTTATCTGCTTTGTTTTTTAATGATTTTTTTTTTCAACAGGGAAAGAATTAAACAAAACAACTGCTAGTGAGGCGCAAAGAGATCTCGCAGTCAGGAGAGACTCGCTCCTGCATGACAATGAAATCACTTGCTGTTTTTTTTGCCGCTCACATCTTATCGTCGGACAAAAGACACACGGGTGCAAATAACATATTCAAAAAGGTTCTGATGGTCGCCGCCGATGCAGCCCGTCACTCTGACCGATTGCATCCGTCTGTCCGTCCATCCATCCATCTGTCCATCATCCATCCATCAATCTGTCCATCCATCTATCATCCATTATCCATCCATCTAGCTGTCCATCCGTCCATCCATGTTATCATCCATCAATCTGTTCATCCATCTGTCTATCCATCCGTCCATCATCCATCTGTCCATCATCCATCCATCCATCTGTTTATCCATCTGTCCCTCCATCATCCATCCATCAGTCCATCCAGCCAGCCATCCATCTGTCCCTCCATCATCATCTGTTCATCCATTCATCCATCTGTCCCTCCATCATCCAGCCGTCCCTCCATCCATTCATCTGTCCATCCATCATCGATCCATCCATCATCAGCTATTCATCCATCCGTCCCTCCATCATCCTTCCGTCCATCCATCCATCCATCATCCATCTGTCCATCCATCCATCTGCCATCATGTGTCCATCCATGTTATCATCCATCCATCATCCATCAATCTGTTCATCCATCCATCCATCCATCTGTCTATCCATCCGTCCATCCATCCATCTGTCCCACCATCATCCATCCATATGTCCATCCATCATCGGTCTATCCAACCATCCATATGTCCATCCATCATCATCTGTTCATCCATTCATCCATCATCCATCCGTCCCTCCATCGTCCCTCCATCCATCCATCTGCCATCATCTGTCCATCCGTCCATCCATGTTATCATCCATCCACCATCCATCAATCTGTCCACCCATCCATGTAAATATCCAAAATAACAATCCTAACATATACCTTGACCTCCAACCATTGAAACATCCATCCATCTTGTTGATCCATCCATCCACCTCTCCATATGCATGAATCTATATTTGACATTTGCAGCATTTGCCCCTCAACTGCCTCGCCAGTGCCAGTTGACAGCCCCAAACGAAAGCGACATCTCCGACCGAGCGTAACGATAGGCGCCATTACGGCCATGACGGATGCCGCCTGACCCGTAATAGCCCGCGGTCGGTTGAGGAGGCTTATTGAGGCGAGACGTACCGTGCCCGCCATGGTGTTCTCGCAGACGAGGGTCTCGTAGTCGATGGCGAAGACGGGCGCGTTGTCGTTGACGTCCAGCACGCTGATGATGGCCACGCCTTTGCCGATTTGGTTCGGGTCTTCTGAAAGGCAAAGAGGAGGTCGCTTAGATGAGAGTAAAAAATGATTCCTCATTACAGCCACCTTGCACAAGAAATAATGCAGAACAACTAAAAAGTTGTTAGTTGGGAAGAAAACAAACTCAATGGCATGCACAATGCAGTTCATATAAGATCTCTTCTGTGCGGTTATTGTGCTACATTGCACAGTAGAAATAACAAAACCACTCAAAATAATCCACAAAGTAAAAATAGTACACGGAATGCATCATATAGAGAATACAATGGCTCCTACCGCCAGTTATTCACGATAACCACCAGCTTGCACAATAGAAATAACGCAAAACAACTAGAAATAATCCACTTAGTTAAGAGAAACCTGGCATACACAATGTAGCTAAAGTGATAGCGCCTTCCTCCTATCATTGACGACAACAGCCACCTTCTTGTACTATTGAAATAAACAAAACAAGTCAAAATAATCCACAATTTTTTAAATTTATTTTTTTTACTTTGATGATTAATGAGATATTCAAGATATTCATTACAATCTTTTTTTTTTCTTTTTCAAAATAATCCACAAAGGTCAGGAAAGTAGCATCACAGCTCTGAGATGCTTAAAAGCGAAGTGACAAACCCGCAGCTCGCGCCCGACAAGTTTGACGGCGGCGGACTCGAGCCGGTTTGCGACTTGCCGCGCCAACGCCTAAACGTCTCGGCCAGGCGCATCGGACGCTAATTCGGCTTGGCGGGGCCGCCCGGCTGGCCCGAGATGATGCGCTGACATTCAGGGGGCTGATGCCGCGGCGACAGAAAAAGGACGTGCGGCGCCCCGGGGCCGCAGACGGGCTTTGGACGCCAACGTCTGTGCTCGCGTGGAGGCCGGCGGATGCAAACGGCGCGCAAGTGGCGCCACGTTGCACAATGTCAACGGGGAAAACGCGCTCTGAAAGGGGACATATAGCAGGGACGGACAAAAGCTTTCTTCAAACCGCCTGTAGAGCGCCATCCCACCCATTTTGTTTGAAATAAACAACCAAGTAAATCTTTTGTGTGTTGCACATTTTGGATTTGTTTTCAGAATTGCTTACACTGCGTGAAACATCAACATGATAAAGTGCACAACAACAAAAGAAGTTCAGGGCAGGTGCCATATGGTCATGTGATTGCGCCTCCCTGCCTTCAGCTATTCACGGTAACTGCTTACTTGCACAATAAAAAATAAACAGAACCAGAAGTAATCCACAACGTACTAATCATGAAAAATATCCATAGCATGCGCCATATAGTTAATAGAGCTCCTTTCAGAAGTAATGCATGATCACTGCCACCTTGTACTGTAGAAATAACAAAGAAAGATGAGAAATAATCCACAAAGTAAAAAATATATATACAGTATATCATACTGTTTACCATAGAGTAAATTGAATAGCTCCATTTGGAAGTTATTCATGATAACCACAACCTTGCACAATAAAAAAGAACCATATACACTTAAAATAATCCACAAAGTAAAAAAAAAAATTTGCAGCATGCACCATATAGTCAATGTGATAGCTCCTCTTGGAAGTTGTTCAAAATCATTGCCATGTTGTACTAGAGAAATAACAAAAAAAATGATGGGAAACAATCCACAAAGTAAAAAAAAAAAAAAGCCCATACAATGCACTATAAAGTGAACTCAATAGATTCTCTCAGAATTTATTCATTATAGCCATTAACTTAACTTGCACAATAAATATAAGGACTTCAAAAAAATTCACCAAGTAAATAAAACAGAAGAACAGAACTACAAATAATCCACAAAGTCCAAAAAAATGATATGCACACAGCATGCGCCATAAACGCGATTGGATGTTATTCATGATAACTTGCACAACAGAAATAACAACCACAGCTAATCCACAAAGTCAACAATAAAAATCCACAGCGTGCGCTAAATAATAGTTGAGATCGCTCTTCCTGGCATTTTACCAATTGTGTAGCAATGGACCTTGAATGTATTCTTTAGTTTTTCTGTTCGAGGCGAAACTTCCATCCTAGCAAAGCCTCTGTTGTATTGCGAAATTCAAGCCGAGGCGGCGGTAGAAGTGACGTATTTCATCTTTAATCAATCGTTTTGGATTAATTTGATAATGATTAGTTGGCAATTAATTGATTAATAGTTGCACCTCTATGCGTGATCGGTTGGCTTAAAGTGTTCGATGCCGAGTAATTACGTTTAGTGGACGTGCTGCCCACAGGCAAATTTCCATCATGGGAAAAAAAAAAACTGCCACGTAAAGTGCTGGAGGACAAAATCATTTCACAGACATGTTAATAAGACACCTGGCAAGTGTTTGATATTATAAAGAAATATGCAAATGAAGTTTCCTTTCAAGCAAAGAGTGACACAAAGCCAACATGTCTGACAGGTGATGGCTGACTTTGCGTCCTCGGGGCCAAAACGAGTTGGACGGATGAAAATAATTGAAGGGGAAAAAAAAAAAAAAAAGCCCAAAACAAGCATGCGGCTCTTCGCCACGTCAGATTAACATGAGCGGCGCCACCCTGAGTCAGCGCGTCGCCCCGCGGGCTCAGGTCAGAGTGACCGTCCTTACGCCGGAATTAATAGTCACTGACATCCCCAACAAACGACAGCGCTACGAAATCTTTATGGAGCGCCGCCGTGACGCGTTTGCGTCGATGCCCGCAATGCACTCAATTAGGACTTCAGCTCGTGTTAATTGCCTTAGAAAGAGACAAAAAAAAGGACACAAATAAAGAAATAAACAGCACGTCACCCTCATCAATTGCATCCATCCGCGCATCCGGCCATCATCCAACCATATGTCCATCCATCCGTCCATCATCCATCCGTATGTACATCCGTCCATCCATTGATCCATCTGTTCGTCCATCCGTCCGTCCATCATCCATCCATATGTACATCCGTCCATCATCCATCTATGCATCCGTCCATCTGTCATCAGTCCATCAATCCATCTGTCCATCCGATATTCATCCATCCATCGTTTATCATCCATCTGTTCATCCGTCCAGCCATCTGTTATCATCCATTCATCTGTCCAGCATCCATCCATATGTACATCTGTCCATCATCCATCTATACATCCGTCCATCTGTCATCAGTCCATTTGTCCATCCATCCATCTGTCATCATCTCTCCATTCATCCATCCATCTGTTATCATCCATCCATCTGTCCAGCATCCATCCATCCAACCATATGTCCATCCGTCCATCATCCATCCGTATGTACATCCGTCCATCTGTTCATCCATCCATCTGTCCATCATCCATCCATATGTACATCCATCCATCTATGCATCCGTCCATCTGTCATCAGTCCATCAATCCATCTGTCCATCCGATATTCATCCATCCATCGTTTATCATCCATCTGTTCATCCGTTCAGCCATCTGTTATCATCCATACATCTGTCCAGCATCCATCCATATGTACATCCGTCCATCATCCATCCATCTGTCCATCCATTGATCCATCTGTTCATCCATCCATCTGTCATCATCCATCCATCCATCATCCATCCATATGTACATCCTTCCATCATCCATCTATACATCCGTCCATCTGTCATCAGTCCATTTGTCCATCCATCCATCTATCCGTCCATCCATTGTTTATCATCCATCTGTTCATCTGTCCATCCATCTGTTATCATCCATCTAGCTGTCCAGCATCCATCCATCCAACCATATATCCATCTGTCCATCCATCTCGCCATCCATCTGTCTATCTACTTTCCATCCATCCGTCCATCCATCCATCTGGCTGAAAGCTGAAACGTCAACTCACGACTTTCGATGGCGAGGATGGTGAGGTTGTGCACCGAGTTGGCCTCGCGGTCCAGAGGTTTGGCCGTGCTGATGACGCCGCTCAGCGCATCCACGTTGAAGAAGCGCTCCATGTCCGTGTTGCGGTCGATGGAGTACCTGCGCACAGGCAAAACAATGCCCGGTCGGCGATAAAGATTTGGACTTGGACTAGAATTATTTGGGGAAGCTGAGCTCTATAAAAAAAAAATTAAAAAAACTTTTTGGGAGTTCAAACTAAAAGATGAACTCGTTGTGTCTTTTTGTGACTCTTTTTCACTGCCAGATCGGTTCAAATGGTTTGACGTCTACAGCCGTTAATGGCAGTGAATGAGTTAAACACTCAGAATTTGATTTATTTATTTCATTTGCACTTCCACTTCACGTTCCATTGTCAGCAACTTGACAGGATTCTCAGATGCCACGAAGAGTCGCTTTTTGTGAACAAAAGCACTTTGATTCGACTGCCATGGCGCATTTGAATCAAGAAAGGAAGTTAAGATGTCAACTGCGACGTTAGCTTGTTGCGCTAGCCAATTGGTTAGTTGCAAAACAAAAACAGTATTGTCTTCGGTTTTAATACCATTTGGGGGATTTATTACATGAAATACTGACCTTGTGTAGCCAGAATATTAATAATAGAGCAGGTAAGATTTTTGTTTTTCCACAAATTAAAAACAATCAAAAGAAGAATTTCTTCCAATGTTAAGGAAACGTGCAATATGCTATAATAAATAAAATTGTATTAAATGCTATAATACTTGCATTTTAATTGGTCTGGGGGGAAAAATGGCATCAAACATGCCTATGATAAATAATATTTTTTCCAAAAAATTTTAATGGGTCAATTTGACGTGCAACAAACGAAGGAGGCTCTTTAATTAACTTTAATGAGAAAGCATCAAATCACATTTTTCTCGATTGTTCAACATTAAAACAGGTGAGTTTGACCCCAAATGTCACAGGAGAATTTAATAAAAGTTTCATTGGGGCGACGCAGCGCGGAATGAATGATTCCAAATGAAAGTCCTGCAAAATGTGATTGCGTTTTTGCCACGGAACTTTTGATGGCTTTTGTCATGAAACACACAAAACAAGAACAAACAATGTCGATGACACCAACTTCACGCCTTTGAGTTTGCATTTTTCACCAGAAAATGACAACTTCAATTAGCCCACACCCAAAGGTTATTATGGCAAAATAATGTGACTGCGGCGCCGCCATTAGTTCCGCAATCATTTCCATTTCGAATGATGTGGAGGAGAAATCGTATTGCAGACGCTGATAATAACCAAGAAGAGAAAAAAAGAAGGACTTAGCAGCTACAATGGTGCAGTAATTTGATTTTCTGATTAGGGTTAGTAACAATCGTGACGGAGCGACTACACAATTCATTCAATTAATGCAAAACGAGTTGGGGGGGGGCGGTTGGGGGGTTGACACCCGACAGATTGTCAACATGAGGTTGTTTGTGTTTGGAAGCGAAAAGGCCACCATGTTAAGCCTTGACCCGACTGAAGGAATGCCCTTTTTTTGGGCTTCACGATGACATTTCACTTTTGCAGATGCTGCATCTACAAACACGCACGCACACGCACACACCATCTGGCAGCGCTCGTGACAGCCACACGGGGGACTTTGCAGGCCATTAAGACTGTCGCCTCTGTTTGTTTAAGAACGGCAAAGGATTGCCGGTGAGCCTTTTCATCGTCATTGCTCGTATGAAAAAAAAAAAAAAAGTTACACTCTGTCTGTAATGGTGACGATGATGATGATGATGATGATGATGATTGAATAGGTTATAATCAGCCCTATATATAACACAAAAAAGAAAACACAAACCGATTAATAACCGAAAAAGGCCAGTGATTATAAAAAATGTGTTACTAAGTCCCGCAATAAATTGAAATAATTCGATTAATCGTCATTTTAAAAATCGAATCGTTGAAAATGTGCTAAATCGTGAAATCTAAATTTGGCTTCTGGGTTATTAAAAGCTGTTGTTCGTGTGTTCTTTTACATTCAAATGTTATAAAACTATGAATGTTAAGTTTATGTTAAAACTGATTTAGAATCAGTATACATTATTGTCATCTCAACATTTTGCACAGGAATTATTTTTGAATAAATGAAATCTTTTTTAAATAAATGTTTGTTGGGTTTATCAGATTAACAGCCCATTTTTATTGAAGCAACCCCCTTCGCTCCCAGCTGTTTTACTGGACTTTGACTGATTTTTGCAAGGCCCACAGAATATTGTGTCCTATTGTTATAAAAACATGGAACCGACCAAAAGAAAGACCCTGACTGATCTCTTATACTCTGCCGCCACCTGCTGGCCGTTTTTTGTAATAGCTACCATTGCTTTAAGCCACCTCTTCATGCCAAAAGCTGCATCAAAGCCTTCTGTATGCTCTTGCATAAAAAAAACATATAAATACGTTTTTGGGTTAAATCGTCCTGAATGACTTTTTTTTTTTTTAGTTAAACCCATCCGCCCCACCGCAACAACCCCCCGACCCACACCCCATATTGTGTAATCGCTGATTACGTGCAAAGAAGAGCAGGTCAGTCGACATCAGTACCTGATGGCGCTGTTGGAGGTGTCGGGGTCGTGCGCCGACACCGTCCCGATGGACGTGCCCACCCGGGCGTCCTCGGAGACGGACATCCTGCTGAGCGGCGCGGCGAAGACGGGCACCTCGTCCACGTCCTCCACCGTCACCTTGAGCGAGGTGGTGTCGCTGAACGGGCCCAAGTTCAGGAAGTTGGAGTCGATGTTCCTGTTGGTGGCCTCCACCCGCAGAGAGAAGCTGCTCTTGCTTTCAAAGTCCAGAGGCTGTCGAGCGGACATCGGAACGGAGAATTCAGGCGTGACTACAAAGTTAGCGCAAAAAACTTTTGTTGATGGATTCTCGTCCTCGTCTGCAGCGAGGGCAATATTATCGAGCAGCGCGTACGCTAACGGGCCTGAAAGATTTGGTCATTTTGCTTTGGCGTTATTGAGCCGCTCATTGTGCTGTTTAATAAAGCGCGCCGGAACATCGATTTGACACTTTCCTCGGCCCGTCCGTGTAATTGCCTTGCAACAAAAAAAAATAAAAATCGGACAAAATGATCAAATTGGCGCCGCTCGCCGCCGTCCGAATGTCACGTCGGCCTGGAGACCATTTAAGAGGCTTTGGAATTTTGCCGAGGTTGACCAAAACACACCATTTGGACCCGTTTCATTTTTTTATGAAGTCGGTAAATATCTAAAGCATGGGTTGCCATGGTGACGCAATTAAGTCTGTTTGGAACGGGCCACTTTTGGACCAAAACAACCAACCAGCTGCTTAGAAGCTTTTAAAATAAAACATTTGCAAATGAGTGACAATTCAACCCAAACATGAGTCGTATTCTTCGTTATCAATATTATCAATATTTGTTGTCATTATTCCATCCGGATATTGAGGAATCAAACTGTTTTTATTCATTTTTTTAAAATGTATTTTTCATTCATTAATAGCATTAGCAAAATGACGTCATTTTGATTCATTGTGACTAACAGAACACAAAAAAATATCTGTCAAACAATTTGGGTGATTAATTATGACATTCATTTATAAATGGTGAAATTTCAAAATGACAATATATGTGCTGGAGGGAATTTGGCGCGCTCAGTAGTCGACTTGTGGCTGTTGTGAGGGTGCGTCGTGTGATTTCTTTATTTTTGTCATCCCTTCATACTGACTATATCGAGCAAAAAAAAAAAAAAAAAAAGTGGTCGGACAAATTTGTGCAATTTGAATTCACGCGTATAACGGAAGGTATGGTGTTCCACAGGGTTCAATTCTGGGCCCTCAGCTGAACCTGGGTTCCACCGTAAAGGGATACTTGACGCATTGAGACATTTTCAGAATTAATACCTTTAAAAAGTCATTTTTTCCATTTGCTGTTGACTAAAGATGACATCACCTGTGCTGAGGAAGTAGGTAACGACCAATCGCGGCTCACCTGTTTTCTGGGTTGGGTCAGCAAACTGAGCCATGATTGGTTGTTTTAAATGACTTTTTGAAGGTATTAATTGTATAGAAAAAAAATAGTCAAATTCATTTTGAACAAAATTGTGTGAGGGTCCACTCGTGCTGTCAGGTCTCCTAGGGCTGGCTATTATTATTATTATTATTATTATTATTTGTATGTACCTTTAAAAGTAGGAGCACTCCCTCCTGTGTGTTCTCGTCGGTGGTGATGTTGAAGACGCCGGGCCCGTCGCCGTCCATGATCCTGTAGTCCATCTCGGCGTTGGGACCCACGTCGGCGTCGGCCGCCTTGATCCGGGCCACCACCGAGCGCATGGGAAGCGACTCCAGGATGGTGTACTGGTTGACCTCTGGCGAGAAAGGACAAGACGCGAGAGGCAGGGTAGGAAGTTAGCTCATTAGGCTAGCAGGAAGGGCGGCGCGGGGAATTTTGGGGAGTCGGCGCCCGAGCAAATTCATCCGCTGGGAGTGGAAGAAGCTTTTGGCCGATAAACAGAGTAATTGGGGCCATATTTTTTATTTATGTAAGCGGTAAATATTAAAAGCATCTTGGTTGCCGTGGTGACGAGATGTTATTTACACAATCATCTGTGTGCGGAGGCAGCATTTCTGGACCGAAACCGCTAATCAGCTGCTTAGAAGCTTTCAAAAACAAAAAAAAAAAACACATTTCCACATGAATGAGCGTTTAGTGATACAATACAAAAAAGCTGGCCCCTTTTATAAATGGAAGCACCTGAGCTCGAAGGTTTGCTCGTCTCATCTACGGACGCGCAGGATGTGTTTTCTTTATTACACAAACGCTTTTAAACACACTCTAATAGTTCCCGACAAATTCAGCAATTTGTCATTACAGTCAATATGTTGGCTGTGCTGCAGCAGGGTAAGCACTGCGGCAGAAAATTCTGAACAATAATATATATATATATATATATATATATATATTAGGGTTTGGCAAGTTGTGTCCTAGAGAGCCGCAGTCCTGCATGTTTTCGGTGTCTCCTGCCTTCCGACCCAGGTGTTTCAAATCATCAGCTCATAATTGCGCTTCCCTCAGCTGTGTTGGAGGAGGGAGACATCAAAAGCATACGGGACTGAACTTGCCTACCCCTGATTTACGTGGCGTCCGTATTTTAATCATCAAAATCGGTCAAGTTCATTTCATCGTCTCAGAAAGTCAAATGGAAGACGGAATTGCAAATGTATTGATTTTGTTGACGGTACAGGCCAACATTTTAGGATCCATAACTGCCCTGCAGGTTGAACTCCATTTTTTTTTTTTTTCAGAAGGTCCCAATTGGTTGGTCTGTAAATGGAAATTCAAGTCCATTGTGTCCTTCGGTCCACTCGGATCCAAGCGTCCACTTGACAAGATTCTATTAGTCGGCGACTCTCCATTGTGTTTCCCTGAGCTTTTTGTCCGACCCGCCCGGATTTGAAGTAGTCTCGCAAAGAATAAAGAGTGGAATCATATTCATGATCATAATCTGGCCGCAATCGGCGTGACAGAGCTCATTACGAGACCTTTCTGTGTTCCCGACGTTTTTGCCCCCGTGCCGGCCTTCTAAATGCTAATCTGCCCCACATTGTTTGCTGCCATGTAATCTGTGTAATGGCTTTTTAATTTGCCGTGGAATATAAGGCTCTTTATAAGGCGAGCGTGCAGGGAGAAAAAAAAAAAATCCAATTTGCGTCTCCACTTTACCTCCACCAACCACAGCCTGTCCGGGTTCCTTCTGAGGGCCACGACACGGTCTCGATTGCTCCTTAATGGACTGTGAGCCAGCGAGGAATGTTCGGAAAAAAAACAAAAAAAAAAAACCTCGACACCAGTTTGTATGCAAAAGTCTATATTCATTCACTGGTTGCCATTTGCACTGAAGCAACCCCCTTCACTCCGGGCTGTCTTATTGGATTTGAACTGATTTTGCAAGGCCCACAGAATATTCTGTTCCATTGCTATAAAAACATGGAATCTACCAAAAGAAAAATTTGAGAAAAAATATATTTCTAGACGTTTCCGTTTTGCAGCAATAGAATATAGCTAAGTTTCATCATTATTCACAAATCTGTTTAAAACAGTGGATAAATCAGCTTTTTTTCCAACATGGCCCTGGTTGAGCTCTTATACTCTACTGCCACCTGCTGGCCGTTTTTAGAACAACTACCATTGTTTCAAGCATTCTCTTCAGTTCAGAGGCTACATCAAAGCCTTTTGTATGCTAGTTTGATCATATGTAAACTAGAACGTATTTATACGTTTTTGGGAGCAAATGAGTTAAATACTAATTCCCCAAACTGAACAAGAAGTTCTTGTGGGCGAATTCCAATTGTGAATTCCTCATAGTTTGACAAACTCGGTCAAGGAAATCTCCAAAAAGCGCCACAATCGGACCATAGCCTCAATTTTCTGTTGCTCTGTTTACACTTTTTTCTGATGAATGAATTTCCTTTGTTGTGCCCAAAAAGCCAAAATTGCTTTGCTTAGAGTTTTTCTCCTCAGGAAAATGGATGTATTTTAGTCTTCCGGAACACAACTCAACCCAAAACTCAGTCAGGCATGTCGCGCTTTCTCCAAACTGCATGAAAACGTCTCAAGGTCAAGATCAAGAAAGTGGCCATTTTGAATTTCGGAGGCGAGTCCCAGTTAAGAACTTTTAGCCTATTTATTGCGAATCCAACCCAGCGAGGTCTCCGGGAGCAAAACCGAAGAACTTCCCCGAGAGTTTATCACCTCGGAGAGACAGCCGGGGTCGGGGATTTAAGCGGCATTGATAAGTTGTTGTGCAAACTTCAGCGTCTCGGTGCGAGCCCTCTCCCCGGGAGGCGGCAAATTGATTGGCTGGCGCGCGGCGGTCCGAGAGCGCCGAGCCACAGGGCGGCGGCGGGGCTGTTGCTGGTAAACTGATTGCTGGCGCTTTGGATTATCACAAGACGCCTTTGAATCCTGAAGCCGAGCCGGGAAGCCATTAGAAGGGCAGGAAATAAACCCACAGCAACAACGACTAAAAAAAAAAACGGAATCCGATTGATCCCGGTTATCCCACGCCAAAGCTTCCCGTGGTTGTGATGAGGATTGAAGCGGGGAGATTGCACACCTTGCAGGAAGGCGGCGTTTTAATTTGCTGCTCGCGAAGTCGGGAACAAAGTGAGGTAGTTAGCGGTTAGCGGTTAGCACATCAGCAGTTGTGGCGTGTGAGGCTACGAGAATAGGCTACGAAATACTGGCCAGTATCTCTGTAACTGAAAATAATATTTTTTAATGATTCATCATTTTTTTTCTCTTCATTGAAGTCTTCTTTGTGACTTAAAAAAAAAAAAAAAAGTGTGTCGATACCTTAAACTTTTGCATAAAAGAGAGTAACTGAACCTCAGAATGGTAACAAAAGCAATCTGTTGTTTGTCAATGTTAACAAAAAAACTTTGCTTTCTTTTCTTTGGTCCTTCCTCGGGTCTCCTGACGGCCTCACGACTCTGGCTGGAAGTGTTCGGTTTAGGTGAACGGTATGGGATTTTTTTAATAGCTTTTAGGTAAGAAAGAAAAAAAGTTTAAAAAATATATATATATATACTTTTTTTTTTTTTTTTTAATGAGAGCATAGGGGGAAAATTACCGAAAATACTTAGAAATGCAAAAGTGAAGTAATATACAAACTAACAAATGACCAAACTAAGAGACGCTAAGCTAAGAGAAGCTAACACACAAATGAATAAACTAACATACAAACGATAAACTGAGTTACTAATCAAAGAAAAAAAAATAACAACCAACTAAAATTAGCCAAATAACTTACAAACTAATGAAGAAACTAACTAGTGAACTGCTAACAGAAAACAAATAAGTAACAAAGTCACCAACAAACAAAAGAGCTAACAAACTAACAAAAACACAATTTCACCAAATGATGAAAGTAATGAAAAAAATAAACTCATTTTTAGGACTGTACGATTCCAACAATTTGTTTCGATTCCTTCTTTAGTACTTATTTGAGCGTTTTGTGGTAATTGTTTATTTCTTGCTCCAATGCGCTCAGCGAAGGTTGTTTTTTATTTGACAGGCCCATTTACTGATTGTTATACAATCTTGATCCCAAAAGAATCCCATCTGTGTACCTACAAGTATAGTTAATCCCTTGCTGAGTTTAAAATGGACGGAAGCCAACAACAAGAAGGAGAGCAACAACAACAACAAAAGAAACGCGCGCATCAATAAATCAGAAAAGATTCTGTTTAAGACCAAAAGTAGACCCGGTGAGCCAAATGTACTTAAAAGTATCAGAAACAAAAGTAGCAATTATGTAAAGTGGCACTTTTAAGTGTCAGAAAGAGCTTTTGCGTGAACGTCTCACCACTCTGCTTATCTCGAGTGCACTTTATCACTTTATTTATTGCACATTATTTCAATCAACATAAAATTTAAAAGGAAAAAAACAGCTTAGAGGGTCTCTTTCTTGATTTTTTTTTTGGCTTTTATCCACAGAGAAATGCATGCTATATTAGTACCGTAAATCCATAACTGCCTTATATTGAAAGCTAAAGGCTCCAAATTGTTGATGCAAGTATGTTAAAAGGAAAAACATCATCAATCAATCAATCAATCTGTATGCTCCTGCATAAAAAACTTTTTTTTTTTTTTTTTTTTTTTTAAACATATAAATACGCTTTTGGGATCAAGGACAACGTATTAAAAATCATATTTACACGTTTTTGGGTTTGAATGAGTTAAAATCGTCCTGAATGACAAAAAAAAATCGAGCTTGAAATGGATTCCAGTCTTGGGGAGTTCTTGCCAAACTTTATTAGGAAGCTGCGCGGGAACTTACTGTGAGGGAAGCGAGGCGGGTTGTCGTTGACGTCGGTGAGCGTGACGGTGACGGACGTGGTGCCCGAGAGGCCGCCCATCTGGCCCACCATGTCCTTGGCCTGGATGACCAGCACGTACTGGTCCCGGGTCTCGCGGTCCATGTTGGGCAAAGCCGTCCTGATCACACCTGAAGGGACACCAAAGTGATTTCATTACCGCGGACACAAAAATGCGGCCAATACAGAGTAATGAGTACTTTTGCTTAAGTACAAATTGTGAGTACTTTTCCTTGAGCTTCCCAATTTTTCCTTGAACTTTTCCCCAGTAACAAAATCAGATGTTGCAAAAGTACTCATGATTTATACGTAAGTACTTCTACTTAAGTACAAATTACGAGCAATTGTTTCTTGAGCAGGTTTTTCTAGTCGCAAGCAGATTAACTTAAAAAATGACTCAAGTACTGTTACTCGAGTACTCAGATGATTACAAATTGTGAGCACTTATTCCTTGAAAACTTGTCAACCAGTTACAAAATCAGAGGTTAGAAAAGATTTATACTTAAGTACTTCTACTTAAGTTCTTCTAAATAAGTACAAATTACGAGCACTTGTTCCTTGAGCAGGTTTCCCCAGTCACAAGCAGAGGTGGCAAAAGTACTCAAAATGTGTACTCGGGTACTTCAACTGGAGTATTCAGAAATGAGTACAAATTGTGAGCACCTATTGCATGAAAACTTACCCCCAGTCACAAAATCAGAGGTTGCAAAAATACTCACAATTTGTACTTAAGTACTTCTATGAGTACTGTTGAGGTGGCAAAGTACTCACAATACTTCAACTTAAGTACGGATTGAGAGTACTTTTGCAACCCCCGATTTTGTGACTGGCGACAAGTGTTCAGGGCGCACGTGCTCGCAATTTGCACTTATTTAGAAGTACTTAAGTAGAAGTACTCAAGTATAAATTGTGAGTACTTCTGCCACCTCTGATTGTGACTGGGGGAAAAGTGAACAAGTGATTGTAATTTGTAGTTATTTGTAAGTACTTGAGTAGAAGTACTTAAGTTCTTCTAAATAAGTACAAATTACGAGCATTTGTTCCTTGAGCAGGTTTCCCCAGTCACAAGCAGAGGTGGCAAAAGTACTCAAAATGTGTACTCGGGTACTTCAACTGGAGTATTCAGAAATGAGTACAAATTGTGAGCACTTATTGCATGAAAACTTGCCCCCAGTCACAAAATCAGAGGTTGCAAAAATACTCACAATTTGTACTTAAGTGCTTCTATGAGTACTGTTGAGGTGGCAAAGTACTCACAATACTTCAACTTAAGTACGGATTGAGAGTACTTTTGCAACCCCCGATTTTGTGACTGGCGACAAGTGTTCAGGGCGCACATGCTCGCAATTTGTACTTATTTAGAAGTACTTAAGTAGAAGTACTCAAGTATAAATTGTGAGTACTTCTGCCACCTCTGATTGTGAGTGGGGGAAAAGTGAACAAGTGATTGTAATTTGTAGTTATTTGTAAGTACTTGAGTAGAAGTACTTACAGTAAGTAGTACTAAGTACTACGCTTTGAACAGAACGTAAGGTCTGAGATGAAATGTGTTGGCATTCACTCTCTGCCGTGGCCATCAATTGGCAAATTGTCAACACGTGCATCAGATGAGCGGCGTGTAACTGCCTGGCCGCCACACTGAAGGACCTCCTGCATCATTTTGACGAACGCCTCATTCTCTGCAATCTAGACGTTATCTCCACAATATTTCCCGATAAATTAGCGGCAGACGTTTTAAAATGCAGAGAAAGTGCGCTAATCCTTCAAAAGCAATCACTGTTGCTTTCAAAGTTAATGACTTGCCGCTCGTTCATTAAACGACACTTATTAAAGATTCCCGCGGAATGCGGGAGATTACTTTGTCATTTCTCAGACGCTCGGCGGTTTGATGGAGCGGATCAAAAAAGGCGAATTTCTCGTAATCTTCAAAAGATGTGACATGCAAAGCCAGAAGAAAACACTGCTCGTTAAACATGGTTGTGTGGAATACCCAATTAGCAGCGTCGTTCATGGAATTAAAGAATCGGTCGTTAATTAGCCATTGCAAACATGGCACATGACAACAAATTCAAACATGGATGCCATGAAAACAATATAGAATGACTAGAAACTGCAGTTCCACTGAGGTCACTGCTACGATTAAATATTAGCACGCTAGCTAGCAACAAGCTAGTAATAGTTTTTCCTGAGACATTAACATTAAATGTGTTTATGTTGTTGTTTGCTCTGTTGTTTGTCACGAGTGTTTAGTTTCAATGCTACGGTGGCTAACTCGTTTTTTACGCTAACCAAAGTTACAAATAAGCTGATGTCATTTAAAACTTTGCCCGAGTAGCTAATAATAGTTAGCATTCAGAACATGAGGCCCAAATTGTCTACGTTTAAGTTTTCGATGAATAAATGACTTTTTTTGTGGGGCCCAACAAGCCAGAAAACTGCAGGGGGTTTTTTCAAACGCACGTATCCTGGTGAAAATGTAAGTTTTGTATTTCCACAACCAGTTGGACTGCTCCAAATGAAATTTGTCACAAAAAACAGTCTCATGGATCCATGGCTGACAGGAAGTCGGCCATTTTGGTTTGAAGCAGCCATTTTGGGGGCATTCCAGGGCTTTGTCTAGAAAAAAAAAAAAATATCCCCAGACAGCAGTTTGACCAAATGACCACAAAACTGGGTCGACGTGTTTACCTTCTTCGAGGAACCACGGCTGAAACTGAAGCAGGAAGTCGGCCATTTTGCCAATTTGGCACAATCCTACAGCTCGTCCTTTTGCCCTAAAGGAGCCTCGGTAGGAGAATTGGCTAGCTAACTGCAAAGAGTTTTCTTTTCTTCCCTTCCTGTGTTGCTGCGTTGAGCAACACATTAAGGCGCTTTTACGCGTGTGTGACAGCCCTGAAGGTTCAAATGTCACTTCAAAAGGCCCCAGTATGGAAGAAAGAGAAGAAAGAGCAAACATTCGCCATCCTTAGGAGACAACATCTGTGAAGCTTAACAATGCTCCAAAAGTGACCCCAAAACATAGAAAAGTTCCCTAATGGCCAAACTTGTGACACGATATTCGGGTGCCCTCGACTTTGCCGCCTTTCTAGTCATGAGGTCGCCTGTTGGATGTTCACAATGAACCTTAGCGGAGTCTTTTGTTGTCAAGCGTCTGCCTGAACAAAGTCGCTGCATTGCAGTGGCTGTCAACACTTCATGAATTAAAACGACATCCATAAAAAAAATCACAGTGTGCCTTGTTTGTGTGTGTGTGTGTGTGTGTGTGTGTGTGTGTGTGTGTGTGTGTGATGCCCTCAAAGTAGAGAGAGAGAAGCCTAATATTATGGCAAGCATATATTTTTCATGTTTGTAGCGGCGGCTAATGAGGCCGCCGTGACAAGGACGATCGCGCGGAGCCAAACTGCCGAGGTTTCAGCAGACTTCCTCTGCTTATTTCTATTTTTTCCCATCTAATAAACATGATTGCGTCGCTTCGAAGAATGCCGTCAATATTTGCAAGGAAGCTCGTTAATTTGATAAAAAAAAACATTTGTTTATGCGAGGAGCCGTCAGCGACGTCATTCAGGATTACTGAAATACTCTCGCACTCACAAAACACTATTGAAATCCTCTCATAAATCATATTGAAATACAATCATACACTGAAATGCGCCTTCCGGTTGTGCGTGAAAGTGTTTCTTTCGCTAGATTGTGTGAGAGTGTTTCGGTAGAGTGAATGAAAGTTTTTCAGTAGAGTGTGTGAGAATGTGTCAGTAGTGTGCTTGAAAGCATTAGAATGAGAAATGGAATTCAATGAGAACATTTCAGTAGTTTGTGAGAGGGAGAACATTTCAAGTAGTGTGTGTGAGAGAGTGTTTGAGTAGTGTGTATGAGAGCATTTCAATGATGTGTTTTCTAGCCTGTATGTTTAGTGTGAATTTTCAGTAGATAGTGTGAGAATGTGTCAGTAGTGTGTATGACAGCATAATGAGAACTTGAAAAAATGTATGAGAACATTTCAATAGTTTATGTGAGGGGGAACATTTTCAGTAGTATGTATGAAGGCTTTCCTGTAGAGAGTGTGAGGGTGTCAGTAGTGTGTGACAGCATTATGAGAACTTTTCAATAGTGCGTGTTAAGAGTGTTTCAGTAGTGTGTGTGAGAGCATCTCAGTCCGTCATGTGTAGGAGAGCATGTTTCAATAGTGTGTATGAAAGCTTTTCAGTAGTGTGTGTGAATCTGGGAATAAATCAGTTGTGTGTGTGAGAGCATTTCAGTGGTGTATGTGAGTGAGAGAGAAAAATCAGTAATATGTGTGAGAGCATCTCAGTCAGTAATGTGCCTGAGAGTTTGTTTGTTTGTTTTTTTAGCCGTGTGTAAGAGACAATTACAGGGATGTATATGAGAACATTTCAGTAGTTTGTGTGAGGGGGAATATCAGCAGAATGTGTGAGAGTGTTTCAGTAATATGTGCGCAAATGTTTCAGTAGCGTTGTGAGAGGATTTCTTTAGTGCGTGTGGGGAAATTTTTATATTTACATATACATATTTGTTTTGCACTGTTTATGAAAACATTTCAGTAGTCTTGCATGAGAGCTTTTTTTTCGTTAGGAACGCATACACCAAATGAACTAACTGAAGGGCTCCCTTGAAAGTTAGTTTCCCTCATCAATATGAAATTTGCTGGACGTGCATTTCATAAAAAAGATGCACAAACAAGTCTCAAGGTACCCCATCTCCAAACTGAACAGGAAGTCGGCCATTTTGTTTTTCAGGTTTGGTACTTTGACTCGTTCCTGCCTGGGAATTCACTCAAATGAGCCCCAAGTTGAAACAGGTGTAGCAGACAGATGGGCAGAAATTCTGAACGCTTTTTTGACGACACCATATAATGAGTGTGTCAAAGTTTTATAATCACTGCGAGGATTTACGGTGGAAACTTATTCGCGGCTCGCCTGTTTGTCGCTGCTTGTAACGTTAACTTCCTTCCCGTTTTCAGCATCAAAATCAAATGCGTTCAGATTTTCTTCCTTTCTTTCGCTTTCATGCGGAAACATAGTCCAAAAATAATACATTAAAACCTCTCCGACAGTGTCATCAATCAAATCCAGGTATCGGGCGTTCTGAGGTGTACCTAATGAAGTGGCCCTTGAGCGTTGGGGAAAATTGCTCGGTGTAGCTTCTTAAGTCTCTTTCTGGAGGACAATCGCTTGCTTTATTAACTTGTCAAGCTTGCGTGAGCGCACACACACACACACACACACACACACACACATTTTAATGTGCACCCAGAAAGTGCGTTTGGGTCGACGCCAACATCCCGGGCTTCCTCGCTGGCCGACCACCACTGATTAAGCTCGGCTCTCATTCCACCCCAGCAAGAAGCTGATTGGCTGTTAAGACGAGTGCTAATGCCTTGACTCGTTCTGCTGTTCACCAAAATAAAATGAATTTGAAACAAGGATGGGACTGTAAGTTGTCTATCAAGTGTGTGTGTGTGTGTGGGGGGGGGGGGGGGGGGGCATCCTGCCCAGAGTTGTTACAAGACTTTTATGGCTTTCCAGAAGTTTCTTTATGAGTGTTTTAGTTACTGAGGGGAATTTTGGGATGTGTTGACCTCATCTTCATGGAGTTAACTTCCAACAAAGTTGGCACGACGTGTCTGCTGTAAGCTTCCAAAACCAGCCTGCAGAGTCAAAATTGGCCTTGAAAAAAAAAAAAAAAAAAGCTATTTACTGTTGGCATTGCCAGGCCAGTGGAAACTTCTTAGCAGGCTGCAGAGAAATAAATTCTGCCCGTTTATTTTTGTAAGAAAAGATAATTTGGCAAGAAAATGTCAGCCTAATTAGCCCATGTGTTCATACACCAAAAGTTGCGCATGCATACCAGCGAATCCCAATTAGCATCGCATTTACAAAAAAAAAAATAATAATAATTGCAAATCCGATTTTTCATCACGACAGGGTTGGCTTGGATATTTTGCATTTTTTGATCCATTGTTATTATTTTCCATAGTTATCAGAGAAATCTCACAAGCTTTTGCCTTAGTTATTTTTTCTGCTCAAGGCTTCTGACCAGCCTGCGCCATAAAAAATGTGCTTTTCGGTACGGGTGGGAATCTTTGAACGTCTCACGATTCGGTTTGATTCCAATTTTTGGGAACGCTTTTTGATTCAAAAATGATTTTATTGACAAGGATTTTTGCTTCAATTTATAGATGCGCAAGGAATTGCAATGATCTACTCCAGTCTGACTGGCTAATGCTAATTAGCGCGCTACTCGCGGCACTTTTACCACTCAAAAGAACGGCTCCACGCTGTAAAAAAAAACAAAACAACTTTATCGTGAATTTTTCCTTCTACTCTCTAATGTGGCTACAACTTAACAGTGTATCAGACCGCGGGGAACCACACTGCCCCTCAGTGGCCAAACCGGGTACAACATGAACAGCGCTCCCAATAAAGGCACACACAGACAAAGGCAAGACAGTATAAAATAATTTAAATCGATTTTTTCTGTTATTTGGCATGAAAATGTCAGACTAGCGTAGCATTTTTTTTTTTTTGGGGGGGGTAGGATTGAATTGTCCTGTTTGCCTGTCCCTGTGGCTGTTTACCTAGCCCTCTGCTTTTCTGCCTAAGTGCGTTTGTTTGCCTGTCCCCGTGGCTGAATAGCAGTTGATGACAACAATCAAGTGTGAGCATTCCTGACCTGTGGGTCACGCCGGTAATTGCGCCGGCGACGTATATTTCATAAGGCTAAGTCCGTTCTTTACTCATACCAGCAGTGGATCATTGCTAAGATTCAACGGCCGGTGATTGCTTGCCGTAACGAGACCAGGAAGCAATCTTGTCCACGCGGGAGATAACGGATATGTTTTATATCCCAGCCTTAAGCCCCTGTACATGCGCAGAGTGACTATAGCGATTTGGGAACGGGAGACTACGGAATGTCAACGGCAATGTGACATATAGATGTTAGCCATAGACGAGAAATCGAGCAGAAGGTTAACCCAGGCTAGATGACAAAAAGGTCACAGGCAAGGCCGGATTATTGACTTCAGCTGTGTTCCCTTTTGGTTTGTTTCTTGCTTTTGGACCCATCCGGGGTGTACCCCGCCCCGCCTCTGGCGCTGGGATGGACTCCAGTTCACCCACGACCTTAATGAAGACAAGCACGAGACCGACTTGATGGATGCTTACATAAGAGCGTTCATGAAATTAGCTTGTTGTTGCGCGAGTTGTGGGAAATCTTATCTCTGTTGTCAGAGCAAATAAAAGGCCGATCACACAATGGCTGCCAAATTGGCACATCACAGACGGAGCTCGGGATTTAATAGCACTAAGTCGATTTCTTCTCCTTTTCCAGCCACTTATTGAGAAAGTAGTTTTGCTCTTACTACGTTTTTGTTTTCCAACACAGCAGGGCATGAAAAGGTAATCTCGGGTGTCTGTTGGGTCTCGTTCCCATTCCGGGTAGATAGAAATGAGACGTGGCATATTCTGATGCCGAGACATTCGTTGGTTGACGTCAATCCCACTGTAAGTACATTTCTGACTGTGGGGAATTTGTACGTATTCAACTTGTCATTGAGAGTTTAATAAAAATGGGGGGAGTGTGAATACGTTTTAAATCTTTGTCCTTCCCTCCCAAAGACGTATTTATATGTTTTTTTAAATGTTTTTTTGTTTTTTTTATGCTAGAGCATACAGAAGGCTTTGATGCAGCTTCGGACGCATGAAGCAATGGTAGTTATTACAAAAAAATTATATAACGCTAATCTTTCTTTTGGTCGCTTCCATGTTTTCATAGCAATACAACATAATATTCCGTGGGCCTTGCCAAATCCAGTAATACAGCAGGGAGCGAAGGGGGTTGCTTCAGTGAAAATGGCTGTGAGTGAATGAGTTCACGAGCAGTGGAAAAAGTGCCTAAAGACGCTCACGCGATGCCAATTTCACGGTACCGTGTATGCTGTCACGTAGCAACCAGCAATTAATATCCGCGAACACCCCGTCAATAGCAGGTGTCGCCACAACGAGGGGGCGGAGCCTGCGAGTGTTTGCCAGATGAGCTCGAGTTACCAATGAGTCCCATTTGCGGCACACGCCGCAGTCGTCGGCGACGGGTGACTTTGACAAAGTGCTGCCAACCGCAACGCTGCTCCCGAACGAGGCGGCCCGGGGCTAATGGTCAGGAGGGCTCGGCGAGGGGAGGAAGAGGAGGAAGAGGATGAGGAGGCCGCCAAGCTGCCTGCTGTGTCGCATCCCCGGATCGCTTTCCTCCAACAACTCTGCTTCTTCTTTTTTTTCTTTTTTTTTTAATCCCAAATTGAATCTACAAGGTGCCCTTGGGAAGCGCTACTTAATCCTGAATCGCTGCAGCCATTTCCGAGCGATGCATAATGCGGGACAAACACATACGTCGGCACGCCGTGAGCGCTTCACGTCTGTAATTTATATTGATCGATTGCTGGTTGTTTAGTTTGAAGGTGAAGCCGCGGAAAACGCGTTCAGGACCGACTCTTAATTGATACCCGCCTCGAGGGGGTTTGGGCGGCGTGCGGCCCGGACGACACCGCGGGGTCCTTCAGCCGTAATTATCCGCACACATTAAAGCTTCTCGGGATGCACGCATGCAAAGTCGGGAATAACAAGCGCGGGATCCGGTTAACGTGAAACGCCGGGGCGCCTTAATTACATTCGGAAGGATATTTAAAGCGGCGACACGACGCGCCTGGCAAAAGGAAACGCGGCCGCGTGCCGGTGACAGCTGACGGCCGGCTTTGTCTGCTCTCGGAGGAGAATCTAATTAAAAGCCGGCAGCTCAAACAAAAGAAAAGGCCACGTCCAATCCCGGCCGGCCGCCCTCGCGCCGCCCGTGTGAAAATGTCAAAAGGGAGACGTCTGCCCGCCGTGATCGTCTCGTGATTGAGATGTCGGCGCGCGGCCTTTTTTTTTTTTTTGTCAACGCGCGTGCGCGTTGCTGTGCGCGGGACTCCCGTCGCGGCGGCCGCTCCAAATGGAGAACATTACGGCCCGAGGCGTCTCGTAAATCTCGCAGCCTCCTGCTGTTGGCTAATATAGCGGCTTGCCGCGCAATTATTTCCCTCTGATGACAAACAACAAACCCAAACATGTACGAGTGTGACTAACACATCCTGTCAGGCGGCCATTGATTGAGAGTTGAGCGAAAACTCCGCAGCGACGTTGACAAAATTGTCGCTACGCTTCCCTAACAAAGAAAAAAAACACTTTTTTATCCTGGCAAGACTTCACTCCGGAATTCCTCGATTGTGCCGAGATTTGATTTCACCGTCGAATCGGGGCGAGCGCAAGCCGACTAATAGAGCAGCTTGCCGTGCAATTATTTCACTCTGATGACAAACCAAAGCAAACCAAAGTGTGACTAAGTGGTTTTGTCAGGTTTCCATCGATGGAGAGTTTGAGTGAAAACGACATTCAAATGTGGAGCAAATTGTTGCTACGCTTCCCTTAAAGTGGAAGCGACCTTCAACCTTCAACATTTCTTGACAATAATATGTTATATGTGACCTCACTAGTCTAAACATGACCTTGTGATTAATATGACATTAGTGGAATATGAGTTAAGCAGCAAAATCCAGACGTTTTGATCCATCCCAGGGGGCGGCCATTTTGCCACTTACGGTGGACTGACATCACTGTTGCTCAGGCAACAACCAATCAGAGCTCAGCGGTTTTCTGAAGCTGCGTTGTGAATGGTTGTTATCTGAGCAACAGTGATTATTTTAGTTGACGAAAACTAACGAAAAAATTCAAAATAGAATTTCGTTAACGAAAAAAAGAAAAAAAAGAAAATACTTTTAAAAAAATAAAAATAAAACTAACTGAAGCTACATTTTATGTTTAAAAAAACAAACTAAAACTAACTATAATTATAGTGAAAATGGCTTTCATTTTAATCTTTGGAAATTAATTTAATATATGAGCCTTTGGGGATGATTTAAAATGTTATTTTAAGTATTTTCTATTTCGATAAAAACCGGAATAAGGACGTTTGAAAGTGTGTCACGAGGAAGTGACGTCATCTAAGGAGCAGCCAATAGAAAAGCAGCTTCAGATGACGTCGCTTGTTTGACTTTTTTCATTTGACCATGATGTTTATTAAATATTGTGCACATTTAAAAAACAAAAACTAATACCAAAACTAACTAAACTAAAACTAACTCTTTTTTTTTAAATAACTAAAACATATTAAAACTAACAGAACCACCCTGAAAACTAATTAAAACTACCTAAATTTAAAAAACAAAACGAAATAAAAACAAACTAAAATAAAAATTCCAAAACTATAATAACCCTACATAGAACATATTGTCCAAATGTTTTTTTTTGGGGAGGGGGGGGGCGGTTCTGTAAGTCAGTCTCAAGAGTTCGGCGAAGGGCAAGACACCCAACTGACTCAAATCATTTGTGATGATATGCCTCGCTTGGCCATCATTGTCTGCAATCCGTATGCATAACGTCACATATGGTGTTCCGCAGGGTTCAATTCTGGGGCTTCTGTTGTTTTCATTGTATCTGCTGCTACCGTCTTTAACCAATGTGAAGTTCAATAGTTTCCTGTGAGATGGTGAAGTCTCAAAGGTGATGCAGAGTCTTGACATGAAACCAGTCGACGGTGCCAGAGAGTTTTTGGACCCCTGTGTTGAAACATGCAACGTGCGTGGCAATTCTGCCAGGCAGCAGGTGTTTACGTTGTGTTTTTGTTCTTTGGGTAATAACATGCTCCTCCGCAACATGCGGCGGCAGCACGCGGCTCTTTTGTATCCGGGCCTCATGCGGCCCGTTAACGCTGCCGAACGGCTCCAGCCGGGCTTGAATGTCACCCGGCTGGAGACGCCGCTGCCCTGCTTTTGTGTTACGGGGATCTATTTGGTGTGAAAAGGGCCGCCCGAGGGGCCCCGCAAATCCCGTCCTGCCCTCTTCATCTTTAAGAGCTCATCATCTCCATCGGTGTCTTCGTGGCAAGGCTGCCCGCCGAGCCACGGGCCGTCTGTGAAGTCGCAACTTTTATTTCCTCCTTCTGAGAAAAATGTCAAGTATCCGGGTTTAGCGGGGGGGGGGGGGGGGGGGGTTGACGCGCTCACCACCTGTCTGCCGCCAGTGGCGCGGCGACAGCCAGATAAATGTGCGGCAACAATGCGGCTGGTTAGCACCGGGGGCGGCCAGTCAGAGCGCGGCGCGAGGCCGTGTGCCGCAGTCGGGATTTTAATCATCTCCTCTCTCCGGGAATGACACCGGCGCCGCACGGGGTAACAAAGATAGAGAGCGGCGGGAAGGTGGGGGCGGAGGGGGCGGCGGGGGCGGTATGGCACCCGGCAGACAAACAACAGCCTCGCCAACGTCGCCGAGTGGATTAGCGGCGGCGCTTGGTGACAACTATGCGAGCTTCCGGGCCAGGAGGGAAAGAAATGTGGCTTCTTTTATTATTTTTATTTTGAGGATTTATGGCGTCATTAAAAGCAGACGGTAACTGCAACACGGCAAAATCATATTAAATTCATGCAGAGGTGGCAAAGGGACAGACGTTCGCACATGTATTCGCCTTCACTTTTAAGTACACAGTAAATTTTGTAGAGTACATTTTACTTTATAAAGAGTCTATTTGGTCCCTTTCTAAACAGAGTAAATGTATTTTTTTTTTGTTTCTGGTAAATAAACTAGTAAAATGTACGGTACTCAAAAAATTCCTTCTAAAATTTACTTTAAACTTTACTAGGTTTTTGTAATGGGATACGCCAATTCTCTCATACTTCATAAAAATACGTTGAGTAATATTTACACTTGGAAGGGAGTAAATTTTACTCCGAATTGAAAAAAATTGTATTTTCACTCAGAAATTCAAAGTAAATTTTAGAAGGATTTTTTTTTTGTACATTTTACTAGTTTCTAAAAATACACGAGTTGAGGAATGAACTCACAACCAGTTTAAAAAAAAAAACTACTGTATGCGTTAATAATGTAAATATATATAATATACATATAAATAATATATATAATATATAAAATAATATATTTAACTCTTTGACTGCCAGACGTTATCAGAAAAGGGATGCCGTTGGTGCCAGCCGATTTAAGCATTTTTGACTGATCTTTCAAGGTCCACAGAAAATGTTGTGTTTGGACTATGGAAACACACATACTACCAAATGAAAGATTGGACTCTCGTCTTTCATCAGAAAAAAAAGTTTGTTTCTAACTTATTCCGTTTTTCAGTAATCAACAATAGAAAATGGTTAGTTTCACCTCTGTTTTGAAAAAAACGTCTTTTAACGTCTTTGGCACTCCTCCATAGGATTTTACTAAACGTTATTTAACGTTTTTGGCAGTCAAAGAGTTAATGTTAATGTATGTGCAACAATAAACATACCAGCTAGTAAAGTTTTTTTTTTTTTTTAAATGACTGTCCATTTTAATACAATACCCATATTGATAGCTCACTTCTCTGCACAGAAAATAGTTAAGAGCAGATTTGTCCACCAAAAACATAATTAACCGAGTAGCGTTCAAGAACAATTTTTTTGTTTGATATCAAGTATATAACAATCCCTGTGTGGTGATTAGGGAGCGAGCGAACAATTCCGAATGCAGTGGCTGCAGGAATCGTTCGCTCGTTTCAGACTCCCTAATAACCACAACAACATTTTTATAAACGTATACCGATACCTGTGTAGATACTGAATACAGGTGTATGCATGTGTGAGGCCGCTTTCGTAAGGGGCTTCATTTGTCTCCCTGCTGGCTCGCACCCCGAGTTCGGCCCGTTCACCCATCGCAGGTGTTATTACAATCCAGCCATTATCCGGCTGCAGCTTCGACTCTCCTCGAGTCAAGTCGGCTGGCGGGAAAAAGTTTGGCGCTGGTTGGAGTTGTTAGCCCGGCATTACGGCTGTCTCGCGGCATTGAGGGCTTGATGGAGCCTTTCCATGCAAGCCGGTAAACAAAGTTCACAGGTGTGCGGCGGCGGCGGCGGCGGCGCTTCTGCTCCTTAATTGGCTAGCGAGATCCACAACGCGCACGACGGCTGGATGGAGCGAATGCTTCCGCGGATTCTCAGAACAAAAAGGAGTGAAAGAGACTCAGCGACAACATCCCACCGTGTGTTTATAAAAACGACATGTTCAGGCCATGCAGACGAGGGTGATTATTAGCAAATTTTATGGACTCTATTTTCCAGTGCAACTGTGATTTATAATATTTTTTCTCTCAAGAAGGTCTCCATCCCGCAATTCTGTATTGGTTCGTCCTTGGTCCTTTGATCCTGCTTGAGCTAAATGGAGGATTCTTTGTGTAATGCTAACAGTCCCAAAAAATACAATTAAAGCTGCAATATACATACTACTACTACATAACCCCTCTTTGGGGGTCAATGACCCCTAGACCAACTAAATGGGCAGTGAATGGGCGCAACTAAGAATGGGCAATAAGTGGGCTCTGGCTGGTCTTCATTTCCAAAATATCCAAATTTTGCACAATAACAGCACGGCCTATATTTCTTTGGGAATTAAGTACGATTTTCTTTTTGGGGAAAAAAATGCACAAAAAAAAAATACATTTCAACTTAACTCTTTGACTGCCAAAAACGTTAAATAACGTTTAGTAAAATCCTATGGAGGAGTGCCAAAGACGTTAAAAGACGTTTGTTTCAAAACAGAGGTGAAACTAACCATTTTTTATTGTTGATTACTCAAAAACGGAATAAGGTAGAAACAAACTTTTTTTTCTGATGAAAGATGAGAGTCCAATCTTTCATTTGGTAGTATGTGTGTTTCCATAGTCCAAACACAACATTTTCTGTGGACCTTGAAAGATCAGTCAAAATGCTTAAATCGGCTGGCACCCACGGCATCCCTTTTCTGAAAACGTCTGGCCGTCAAAGAGTTAATATGTATTATTTGAACAAACCAATTGGCCATTTCATACAAGTTTGATAGCACGAGATTAATATTCAGAGAAAGTGCTGGATAGCATTCCGAAAACAAGGACTTCAGGCTCCAGGTTCAATTGACGTGGGTACAATCGGGAACGCCATAATCAGCCCAGTGGGCCCCAGATGGGAGGAAGCTGGGTTGCCCATGTGGGTTTTAGCTAGGGCCCACATGAGGCCCACCTTGAGCCCACATGGGGGCACCATGAAATGCCTGGCCAAGCTGGGCAGCCCAGATGGGACCCATTCACCAACCCACATGGGCCCCACATTGGTGCGTTGGCAGGGTTTCTAGTTTCAGTTCCAATGCCAAGCATGCGGTTGACATGCAGCCTCAACGACGCGGCCGGTTTCAAGTCGGATCCGCCCACTCTGGCAGGCGCACAAATGGTGTACTTGGCAAACGCTCACCTGTTTTGGGCTCCACGGAGAAGTAAGGCTGCCCGTGCACGATGCTGTACACCACCCTGGCGCTGTTCCCGTACGTGGGGTCGTCAGCGTCCGTGGCCGCCACTTGCACCACCATGGTTCCTGCGGGGGCGGACGGGCCTTCATTAGTTACCACGGCAACCGCCATCAACGCAGCTAATTGTGGAAACGGCGGCGGCGGGCGCGTGACCGATTGCATTTGAAAGCAGAGTAATATTGGAGGAAGAGAAACTTGCCAAGCGGCAAATAATGTCATTAGGTGAAAAGCTGTCATGACTTGTCGGTGCTGCTGTTTAGCTTGCTAATGGCTTATTTTCAAATGTAATGATAAAAAAAAAAAAAAAGCTTTTCTGACACAACATGCGCTAAAGCGCCCACTGCTGCCATGTTTGTTTACAAGCTCAAGTGTAATTCCTTTCGGTTTTAACTTTCTATTCCCCTTGTTTCCATTTCCAGTCCCATTTGCGGCCGCGTTTTGGAGCCAAAAATGCGCGGGCCAGATGGAGAGTGTGACCCATCTGGCCGTGTTAACGAGGACTTAAGCCTTGTTTGTCCAGGATGTTCCGCCGCGTTTACACTCGGCTGCTCACACGCTGTCACAATTCCGATTGCGATGGTGAACTCCACTTGCACACTCCGCCACAACAAACGAACCGTATTCTCAGATTAAGGTTTCAAGCCTGGGTTAGGGCTTCAAGCGAGGGTTGGAGTTACCGATTATGGTTTCAAGACCAGGTTGGGGTTTGGAATGACGGTCTGGCTTCTGAATTTGAGTTTCAAGGCAGGGTTTATGTTTCACTGTAGCTTTTCAAACAATGCTTAACTCTTTGACTGCCAGACGTTTTCAGAAAAGGGATGCCGTGGGTGCCAGCCGATTTTAAGCATTTTGACTGATCTTTCAAGGTCCATAAAAAATTATGTGTTTGGACTATGGAAACGCACATACTGCCCAAAAAAGATTGGACTCTCATCTTCCATCAGAAAAAAAAGTTTGTTTCTACCTTATTCCGTTTTTGAGTAATCAACAATAGAAAATGGTTAGTTTCACCTGTTTTGAAAAAAAAAAACGTCTTTTAACGTCTTTGGCACTCCATAGGATTTTACTAAACGTTATTTAACGTTTTTGGCAGTCAAAGAGTTAAGGTTTCAAATTAGGGGTTCAAGTCAGTTTGAGGGATTCAAACTAGGGGTGAGCTTTCACATATGGATTTTAAGCCAAGATTGGGGTTTCACAGTTGGATTTCAACTTAGTCTTGGTTATGATTTCAAGCAAGATTTCAATTGCTGGCTTTCAAGTCCAATTTATTTTACAGCCCTTAATCACAAAAGAGTCTCAAAGGGCGTCACATCACTTTAAACTCTGTTAAAATTTCAGGCCAGGGTTAGGGTTTCAAATAATGGTTAGGGTTCAAAGTAAGCTAGGGTTAGGGGTTTAAAATGAGGATCTGGAGCTTGGTTTTGGATTTTAAACAAAAGGTTGCACAATATAATGCAACAAATAAAGAGAAAAAACAGCTAAACAAGAACACATTTTGATTTCATCAACTGGATGAATTCAACAAATAAGTGTACGTTCGAATAACGTGCATGGAATAACCTTGAAAACTTCTTTTTTTTATTCCACCTACCAAATATTTCACTTTCACATTTCTATTGTAGCAAATGACAGAAAAACGCCGCCTTTTGGGAAGCGGCGCCGCTCGTAAAAAAAAAAAAAAAAAACGCGGCCTGTTTTACAGGCTTTTACAGAATGAAGTGATCATGGAAATTGAAGATTAGAGTCGACCGCGCGCCTCGTAAAAAAAAAAAAAAAGCAGAATTAACGGGCGTCGCCCCCGCGCGCTCCCCGCCGCCCGCCCGGCAGGAGTTATTGCTGCGCCGGCCGCGGAAGGACGCCCGGATTATATCATCGCCTCTTAGTCATGACAGCTTCCATTACGGACAAGGTCAAAGGAGCAGCGCGTCAAAGGCAAGTCCAGCCGGCTGCAAATCGTCATTTCGGTGCCGTATTTAAAACACCCGCGTGCTGCCATCCTCGTCCCACTTCAGGATTTGCGGCGGGAAGGCGGTCACCTTATTTGAACTTTGGCGTTCAGCAAAAAAATGTATACATTCTTGAGGACTGGTGCGATTTCAAATTAGGATTTCAAAGTAGGGTTTTGAGCCCGGATTAAGGTTGCAAACAAGAGTTTAGGGTTTGAATGGACGGCTTTGAATCAGAAATCTGATTTCAAAAATCGAGTTAGGCTTTCACTGAAGTGCTTTGAGCCTGGCTGAGAGTTTCAAAGTATCAAATTAGGGTTTCAAGCCAATACAGTATTAGGGTTTTAATGTTAAACATCAAGCCGGGGTTTCATGGGTTGAACGGTAGGGTTTCAAGACTGGGTTTAAGGTTTCAAGTCAAGGTTAGGGTTTCAAACAATGTTTAAAAGCAGGATTAGGATTTCAAAGTTAGGGTTTTCAAAATGGGTTATTAAGATACAGTTAGGGTCTCAAATTAGAGTACCATGCCGGGTTAGGGTTTCAAATAAGAGTTGGGGTGTCAAGTTGGAGGATCCGATTTCAAGCCGGAGATACGGTTCAAAGTTGGGTTAAAGTTCAAAATTGGGATTCCAACACTGGGTTACGGTTCTAAATTGTGGTTTTAAGCAAGGATTAGGGTTTGAAGTTTATTGGTAGTTTAAGTTAATAAGGTTCGAAATGAACCTTTCAAATCTGCTGAGGTGGATGTAAAAAGTATATAGCCTCACATCCAAACAACATTTTCAATATTTATTCATTGTTTCTAGTGCAGGTTTTAAATGATGGTTTCAAGCCAGGGTTAGGGATTCAAGAAAGAGTTTGGCTTTGAAATTAGGGTTTCAAGCCTGAGATTGGCTTTCAAACTGGGGTTGAGTTTGGAATGAGGGAGATGTAAAAGTAAAAGGCAGAGCTCTCCATCTCGTGGCAATTGGCAATTGAGTGTCGTAGTGGGTGCGGACGGACGCGCCGGACCTCCCAGCGCCGGACGCAGCCAGTCAGTCATCTTCTTATCTGGACTCCTTGTGGTAATGCCGGGCCTCCTTAAAGTTCAGCTCTGCGCCTCCCGTCTGTGTAATCCTTCCCAGATCAGCGTCGGAGGCAAAGCGCTCGCTGCCCGTCTCCCCTCGGAACGACAACCCCCACCCCCCCCACCCCCTCCCCTATTATTTCCATTTGGTCTTTAAAGGTAGCACCTTTTGTTTACCGCTAATTTCCATTTGTATGCCAGCACATGCCTTTGACGTTCCGCCGATGAAAAAATTTGCTGCTGCTTTTTTTTTTTTTTTATCTGATTTTGTGAGCAGCGTGTGTTAGTAAAAACCCCTCGAAGATTGGGCTCGCTTTCCACTGGGCAGTTTTTTTTTTAAGACCAAAAGGCATGGAACGCAGGCCAAATGAGCAGCTGATATATTAGCTAGTTGTTCCCACAAGTTGTTTTGTGCTCGCGACCCGGTTCATTTGTAAAAAATGACAAGATCATCCATCTAAATCAATCTTGGTCATTAGAGTAGCACGTTAGTTAGCCGCTAACTCATAAAGTTACTGGCTGCATGCTGTAGCATCAAGCTCGTTAGCATACCTACCTAGCTACTAAATGTATTGAGTTATCACACTAATCAAAATAGCAATTTGTCAAGTTAGCAATCTTATCAAGACAATTAGTCATCGCTAACTCATCGAGCATCCTAGCATATCTGTAACTCAGTCATCTAATGCTACCATTTTTGTCAATCAAGTTTGTAACATATCAATACATCAATTACACTTTCTATGAAAGCCATTATGAGACTAGCTAGTTAGTCTACTTAGACCTGTCTGTCCGTCTATCTATATTTGCTACTATCATTTTTTAGCTAAATTAACAAATTAGCTCTCTTAGAACAACTTCTCACCAACTCATTAAAACTATTTAGCATATTTTACAAGGTCAAGCTAGTTAGCCATCAAACCTTCTATTGTAGCTATTTTGCACATCAATCCAGTTGATGTGATTATTAAACTCATTAAACGACTTAGGTTAACATATCTTTCAAGGTCAAGCTAGTTAGCCCATCTAGCTATCTAGCCATCTATTGAAGCTACTCAGATGGCTTAAGTTACACATCTTATCCAGTGCAGGTAGTTAGCATGTCCATCTCTCTATCTTCAAATTGGAATGTTGAAGTACAGCAGCAAGAATGTGCCGACGACATCCAGCTTGCACGCTGATGAGCTAACAGCTTCCAGCCCGGCCGGCGGCATTTCAACATCTCGGCTGGAGGACGCCTGCCACTGCAACCAGGCCAGATAATGTCGTGACGGACGGGAAATGGTTTGTCCCCGATCACAATGTATTTGTCTCAATCAGAGGGGTGGCCACATACGCAGGTGGCCGTAAACAGGAACTTGGAAGGAAAACACCCCGGAGGCGTTCCGTGCCTCCCGTCAGATTCAGACCTCGGTGTCGCTCGAGCGGCCTCTCGAACGTGCGTCACTCATCAACAGCCTGCAGGCCGACGCTGGCATTTCAGGTGATGTATGTAAATCAAGCTACAAGGGGCTGACACTATAACAAGCCCGGCTGGTATTAAAAAGACCACAGGCCACTGACCGAAACGCATCGAGGCTAACGCCGGAATAGCCACTCTCGCCCTTGTTGTGTTTATCATGCGTCTGTGAAGTTCACTGGCCTCGGGATGTTGTTGTTTTCACCTGGATTTACCTTTCATTTTCGGCGTGAGCAGTCGGAGATCTTGAAGCAAACAAGCAAGCAAGAGGGTGGTTAAGGGAAGTAGTTTGGGGTTAGAGGAGGAGAGTTAGGGCGATTGGGTTAAGGGGTTTTGGTATTGGAGGATTAGGGCTGGGCTTGGGTTTAGGGTAAAGGTTAGGTGGTTGGTTTTGTAGGGTGATAAGGTTTTATGGTTTAGGATTCGTAAGAGACACGATATATACGTAGGTGCTAGCCACTAGAGAGTTGTTGGGTGAGGCGGTTAGGGGTCTCTCTTCACAACTTTGTAGAAGGACGCGAGCTTTACTGTTGTAACGTTGACCCCTAAAAATGTGGCAGCACGAGTTAAATTCATCCCTGTATGACCCTCCGGTCAAAGCATATTTCTAGGCGTGCACCGATCGATCGTCCGGGATCTGGATTGAGGCTCATTTTCCTTAATTTTCAGTGATCGGCTGAGCCCTTAAAATAAAGCAAGATTGGAACATTGAAGGTGTAGGCAGTTGGTTATGTCGAAACAAAAATCGCGACGGGCATGTCAGGTTTTTATTGCACCCAAAAACCTATAAACATGTTCTATTTTAAATATTGCCAAATCACATTTTAATGGAAAAAATATCTGCCTCAAATAAAAACTAAATATCAAAATTTATAACTCACCCACATACAAAAAAAAAAAAAATATATATATATATATATATATATATATATATATATATATATATATGTGTATATGTGTATATATTTAAAAAAAAAGGGAAAAAAACATTTTTATTTATTTATTTTTATTATTTTTTTTAAAGGAGAGCAATGATGATGTCAAATCGAATGAACAATACTGAGCTCTCCTGAGGAAAAAAAAATATATATAAATATTGCCAAGATCCCAAAAACAGTATATTTTTTTATGCTAGAGCATACAGAAGGCTTTGATGCAGCTTCTGACCTGAAGAGGTTGTTTAAAGCAATGGTAGTTATTACAAAAAAACGACCAGCAGGTGGCAGCAGAGTATAAGAGATCCACCAGGGCCATGTTGCAACAAGCTCTTATTCCCAGTGTTTTCAACAGGTTTGTGAATAATGATGAAACTTAGCTATATTCTAGTGCTAATTGCTGCAAAACGGAAACAGAATTTTCTGATGAAGGAAGAGACTCTAATCTTTCTTTTGGTAGGTTCCATGTTTTTATAGCAATAGAACACAATATTCTGTGGGCCTTGAAAAGTCAGTCAAAATCCAGTAAAACAGCCGGGAGTAAAATGGGTTGCTTCAGTGAAAATGGCTGGGAGTGAATGAGAGAATTGTGATCGGTGCGACCCAGAGACTCAAACTAAAACAAGTGGCTAAGAAACTTCCAAACATCAAACCGACGCAAATGGTACAGTAGGAAATTTCTGTAAATCTAACCATGTCGATCCGTGGACAGGAGAAACATCCAAAATCTCAGCAGTTCAACAAGCTCACCTAGCGGCGACATCTCAGGCACTCCGGCGAAGTAGGGCCCGTCCAGAAACTTGGGCTCGTTATCGTTGATGTCCTGCACCTTGACCACAAACTCGGAGCGGGGCTCGACGGGCAGGTTGCTGAGCCGATCCACGGCTTGGGCCTGCAGCGTGTAGTAGGCCTGCGCTTCCCGATCCAGCCGCTTGGTGGCGTGGATGTCGCCCGTGTTTTCGTCGATGGTGAAGATGGAGGTGGCGCCCTCGCCCGACAGCACGTACTTCACCTTGCCGTCGCCCTTGTCCACGTCCGAGTGGAGCTGTTGGGGAAAAAAATGCAAAGTATGGGGATATCGCATCGACTTTGGGGAAGTTGTAAAAACCAAACAACTGCTAACATGTTAGCATCACGGGTGTCAAATCCACGTCTGGAGAGTAAAACAAGTCTGCATTAGCCAAAGGTGCTTCTACTCAACCGGCAGGTACGATCCCGTAGAACCTGAGGCTAAAGCCAAAGTGTGGCAGAGTCTTTTGCTAACTCTGGTTAGTATTTTAGCATTTTCTCATGTACAACTGATATTTTTTTTCAATACATTTTGCAATTGGACATGCTTAACATATTTCATGAAACGGTCCAAGGAACAAAAAATGAGTCGCAGTATGGAAACAAATTATAACCCAAATGTCTCCGATTAAAAGCCTGGTGTCTATTTGGCATTCCCGTCCGTATTTATGTTCCATATGTGATGCAGAATATGCGCCAGCAGTCATCTGGGGCTCTTTCGATTCATTTTATGGGCTTTGGACGCAAAAACAGAGCCTGATTTTTTTCTAAATGCTGAAAGCATTGCGGGAGCTTCTTTGATGAATTTTGCGATTGTAAAGATATTTTCTCTGGTTTATTCTCGTCGCCAGCGTGCAGAGTGCAGACTCAAGTTTGAATCCAAAAAAAAAAAAAGAGGTTTTGATAGCTTCTGCCTTTGCGAGTATCAACAGCAAGAGTGCGGGTCGTGCTCCCGAGTGGGATAAGTCCCTTTTGATTGCTTCATATAAAATTCCTGTGACGACAAAACGATGATCAAACCGTCGGGAAAATAAAACGTTTACATCTCGCCGAATGAAACTAGGATGTATTAATAGCAGGGGGAAAAAAAAAAAGGTCACATACAGATCAGTGGCGTGTTATTATTGAAAAACATTTGCAGACACCGAGACAAACCTAATAACATCTGAATATGTGAAGAGCAAGCGTGTGAAAAATGTCCATCAGCGGCGAACCTGTTACATTTCCATCTAATGAGCTGCGTCAGACTACCGATACCTCAATGAAGAGTGGAAGCGGCGAGTTAAAGGCTTTTAACGGGAATGTTTTTGCAGACACAAAGGCCGAGCTTGCAGATGAAGAGAGCGCAGACGCTGTGATGTAGCACCTGCTAGGCCGACGGGGGGTAGGTGGGGGGGGGGGGGGGGTGTATTTCGGTTTGTTGAGCGCTGAAATATGTGAAAGTGCTATAATGGCTCGCGTTTATATTGCACCTTTCCACCTTCAAGGTGCTCAAAGTGCTTCATTCACAGCGTTAAAATTGAAGAAGGATCAAGCCATCCGGCCCTGGTGCTCGCTTTTATTTGCGGGTCATAAAAATGGAAAGCTTTCATCTCCACCCGAGCCTCCAAAAAGCGATGAAACAACCCAAATTCAATACTCAAAAAATAATGTGGCCATGAAAGAAGCACAAGAAAACATATCAGCTGCGTTTTGAGTCGAGACAAAACACAAACAACACAACAGGACAAAGTCACACACTACATTAGCCAAACATTTCGTTAGACTGTAAAAGCTAAGAAACATTTCCCTTCTGTGGTTTGGCTAACTTTGGTTTGCAAGTTGGAATTTGATCCGATTGCCATGACACTCGTTCACCTGTTTGGAGGTCAAATGAGTCATTCGCACGCTGGTGAGTAAAGTGTCTTGCTCAAGGGAGCTTTAACTAGCCTAGCCTCAGGTAGCCTTTGGGATTAAGACAGGATTGTGCCATTTTTAGGTGGTATGGCTGTAAAACACGATGACTCTGAAACTTGCAGCCTACCACAGCTGTGGGAAGGACAATCCTGTTGGCAGCAGCACATGGAATTAATTAAAACATTAAAAGTCATTTCTTCTTCAAAGCAAAAGTCTCATTTACACATTGGTGGGTTTTAGCCTAGCCTAGCCTAGCCTAGCCTAGCCTAGCATCCTTGATTCGTCACAATGGTGCCATCTTCAGGCCTACAATGGTGGTAAATGGTGTATCACTCTCAAAGAATGACTTTCAATGGACATTGTCTTCAACACAATCGTCTTGTCCTTGGCTAATGCTAAAGTAAATGCCTGATTCACACGACTGCAGTCGGCAGAGGGCCGAAGTGAGTCTTACTCGCCTCACTTGCGACATTAGTCACGATTGTGTAACCTTCCGTAAGACAGGCCTGTAGAACACGGTATTATCCAGACTGATGGCGTCTTTGGACGGACAACCCTGATGCGCACTTTGCCAGACTGAATGCGGCTGCTTGAAATGCAAACAGGCAAGTTCTCTCGCACTGCTTTTAATTACGTGCTATGTCACAATTAAAAGAAGAAGGCCGAGTCGTCGAGAGCTGATAAACAGGAAAGACATTTTCTCAACACAACAGCACACGGAAGCTTTTTTTTGTTTGTATTGGATCAAATCAAAGCCTCGAAGCTTTCAGTCGCCTCCAACGGCGGGACAAATGCAAATCCTGGATCAAGCACCCGCAACATGGCCACTGATTCTTTTGGGCTGCCTGCGGGCCACCGATGTAAGGCAATGATTGTGCGTGGAACCAAACAACGCCGCTGATATGTTTTTATGCTGGGGGAAACGACGTGCATTTCAATTACAGCTGGAAAAAAAAAACAATCGGTTTCATTATAATGCTTTTTCTGCTATTGTGTGCATCGCCGTCTAATTAAGTTTGTGTGTGTTTGTCATATAGCGCAGTGACAGGCGGCCTCTGTCAACATTGTCTTTGCATTACCGGCGGATTATTGACGAAAGCCCTCATTCAATTTATTGGAAAATGTCAACACGGCGTTAAATAAGCAGCACTGCAAGTTTTAGAGGCTGCGGTCAATATTAGATTATGGCACCGGAGTAACACGCCAAACGGTGACGGTACGACGGCAAAGGGTTCGATTAATGGAATCCATCAGCAGCGAGGGTCGGCGCATTAGGAGGCGCCGAAATTGCCATTTGGCGTCCTGGAGTGCGCTCGACGCTGGCGTGTTTACCCGTTGCGCAAAGTCAACATTTCATCTCAGCGCGGGTCAATCCCAGGAGGTTTGTTCACAGCGAATGCCAACGTCTTGGCAACCACAAGGGGTCAAAGTTCAAATGCAAGGGGCCATATTTGAAGTCCATTTTGGGGCTTTGCTCGATGTCGCATGGAGATGTTGACGCATTTGTGGCACTTTTTGGGATTTAGGGTTAGGGTATTCAAAACTTGGGATTTCTGTTTGAGGTAGTGGATCTTAACCTTGTGGGAGGTACTGAACTCCACCAGCTTCTTTTGCGCATTTATCAAACCCTTTTTTTTTTGAAAAATTAAATAAGATTCTATTCAATGGACTGAAATTGCTTAACTTGACATTGCAAATTATGCACTTTGGATGCTGACTCCCATTACTCAACTTAACTACATTTATAGAGCACTTTACAATAACCACCTCTGTTTTTTTTTTTTTTTTAGATGGGGCAGCCGATACAATGAAAACAGCAGATGCCCCAGAATTGAACCCTGAGGAACACCATTCGTTCTGAGACTGACTCAATGAAGGCCTCGGGGCTCGATCGAAACCAGGTTAAGAACCACTGGTCTGAGGTCTCGGAAGGACGAGTCTGAGTTCTTACTTGGGAATCGATTCCCACACTGCAAAAACTGAAATCTTAAATAAGATATCATTTGTTGAATTTAACCTAAATTTGCTTATTTTGCTTTTGACAATTTCTCAATTTGCTTTGAAAGCATTTTCCACATTTTAAGATGACAACTAACCAACATCAAAGGCCATGAACTAGGGTTTCATAAAATGAATTTTCTTATTTTAAGATTTTGTGTAATCTAGTAATAAGATCAATAGAAAAAAATAAAAGTATGAAAACAATCAGACAAAAGTGCAATATAGCTTAAGTGGTTCGTTTACTAAGCAAATTTTTTTCTTGTTCCAGTACCAGCTCAGTGGTCTAAAGGTGGACCGCCTAACCTCAGACTTGGAGGGTGTGGGTTCAATCCCTCGCTGTGTGATAGCAAAGACAATAAAAATGAGACCTGTTACTTTCTCCTGCTTGACACTCAAGTTATCCAAGCGTAAAAAAAAAAAAAATACTTGTGTATTTTAACTCGTTTACTGCCAGCCCTTTAAAATGGAACGTTGACGTCTATAACCGTCAATGGCAGTGAAAACAGTTGTATTTATTACAGCTTGAAAAAAGTCAATATTAGTTGTTTATAGTCTAAACATTATATTTTCAAGCCCACTGTGGTTGATATGGGCCTAGTATTATTTTCTTATTTTTTCTTTTAGGCAGACAATTTTGCTTTATTTGAAGTAATAATTTTCTTATTTTACTTTTCTTTTTTTTTTCTTTTTTTTTTGCAGTGCAAACCACTGGCTGAATCTTTATCTATCCATGCCAGCGATTTATAATGACCAACAGCAATATTAAATGTTCTTCCACTGGACAGCAGAAGGGACAATTGTACATCCACAATCATGTCGTAAAAAAAAAAAAACAAAAAACGGCCCAGATTTCCTACTAAGTACATTTGTGAGTCAAATGAGACGAGGTCATCATTATTTCAGCAGCTATCCGGTAGTTTTTCTCACATTTGAGCTCAGTCGTGCGCCATGAGATTTCTCAGATGTAAAAAATGGATGCGCCTCGACTCAAACACTAGAAGACCATAAAAGTCTGTTATAGTCTTTAGGCGTTTTTTTTTTTTTTTTTTTTTAACACGTATTCCGCTATTGTTGCGCGACGTCAGATAACTTCTCGTGTTCTACTAAGTCGAGCGTATCGATTTTGGGAAGCGGCGGCTGCGAGGAGCGAACAATGGGCCATCTTCAATTGTTGTCCGTAATGCAGCATTATGAGTCTCCTTGTCTGCAATTACTGCTTATTATTGATTTGGATTTGAACACACAACTGGATTGGTTTGTCGATGAAGTGCATCTCCGCGTCAGTCGTTCCACAAAATGGAACCAGAAAATTGATCAAGGCGGCCATAAAAATATGAGGTTGTTAAATTAAATGGACTCGTCGCAAAGCCAATAAACACTTCGATTCTTTCAGATGTCGGCCGTGTTCTTTCATTTACGTTCAAACCAATTTCCAACTTCTCAGGTTTTTAAAAAAAAAAAAAAAAAGTAGAAATTCGATGCTATTAAACTTGGAAATTGTTTCTTGCCTTTTTGAATTTCCGGGTGCGTACGTCTTCAAAAGCTGGAATGTCAGACCAAGGTTACGCAATTGAAATCTCATTTCGCGAGGTCACATTTGAAACGGAGGAACGCAAATTGGCTACTTTTGTACTATTCTCGACTTCTACACTTTGTTTTTCTTTTCTTTTTAACGCGTTATTTTTCAAAAAAAGAAGCGTTGGGTGAACCCGGAGGGGTTCAGTACCTCCCACAAGGTTAAGAACCGCTGCCATATATTGATTTCACAGGTGACAAGCCATAATCCAAATTTAATATTGGGACGCGTCCATCATTGTCACGTCTCCTTTTAGCTAATGTGATATTTGTCCTTTATTGATTTTGGCAGGTGACAAATCTGGGCAGGATGTTTTGTACTCGGCGCTATTAGAGTTCTTTAAAAAGTTTCAACTCTTGTGAGACTTGCAAAAACACATGTTTAAAAAAACATTTATTTAATTTTTTTTTTTTTATCTCCCCTGCAGGCAAAGCTGAAAGAAACTCGTGGGGGTGGGGGGGGGGGGGGGGGATTCGTGAAGACGGGCGCGATGTTGAACGTGAACTCTGGTTAAATGAGCGCCGTTCATCCCTTTGTGAGCCGACGGCTCTCCTGGGAGACGCCTGCTAGCTTCGTGTTGGTCTTGTTTATCGTGTTGCCGAGCTCAAAAGCGCAAAAAGACCTGCTGACGGGCGCCGGTGAAAAGCCTTGTACCGGGTTTGTTCAAATGACACAAGGACGCTTGGCGTTGGCGCCAGGCGGGGCAGGCTGGCGCTGGGGAACTGGTGTGCCAGGCTGCAAAAAAAGGTTTCCCTTCCTGCAGGCCACCTTTGAGCAACGGCACATCATAAAGACGCTGGAGAGCCTTCAATCAACGCTCGGCCCGGGGATGTTCCGCAGACCACTTTTTGAATTGAGTGGCGCCGGCGGCAAGGCGGTGACACAGAAGGAAAGAACCGCTCGCAAAATGAAACATGCCCACAATCATTCCCCGAATAAAACTGTCATTATATTATGCTGCGATACAGTAAGCAGGAGTTATTGTTTGCTTCTTCGGCTTCTTGGTATTCTTGCAAACTTTTTAAAAAAAATAAAAAATCATTCTTGAGTAAATGCGGTTCTGCAACATTCACTCAACGGAGAGCTGTCGAGGTCAGAAACATTGACCGGCATTCGCAACCTGAATTTGGAAGCATACTCTAAAAACAGTTAGGTCAAAAAAGTAACCCCAGTTTGGTGGAAAATGGACCGAAACACAAAAATTGGGTTGTTTTGCATAAGTAACACCAAAAAACTGTGTCCGTTTGTTAAAAAAAAAAAAAAAAGAGAGAAAGTTGGGTTAAATGAACCCAATAGTGGATCGGTCTATTTTTGGCCCAATTTTAATTATTTTTTTTTTTTTACCCAACAGTTTTTAGAGCATACCATTTTTGCTCGTGGTTTTATAAAAATAAAAATAAAACAGTTTTTTGTGTGTTTTCTTTTTCATTTTGACCGAACCCAAAAAGGTTTGTTGGGCTCTTTGACCCAACTTGTTTTTACCCAAATGGTTTTAGTAAATGAAATAACCCCAAAAGTTGGGTCAAAATTAATAACACAAAACGATGCATCTATCCTTTTTTTTTTTTGGACTCAACTTGGATTATTTTCGACACTGTTTTTAAGAGTGCAGCATTGGCGAAATGTACGATTTGTTGAGATAAAACCCGCCGACCACTTGCTGCCATTTGACTTTTTTTTTTTTCATTCTGTTCTGCTACTTTCTATTTGAGTCCAAAAATCATTTCCTGTCTGCGTTTCATTTAATTGCTCATTTATTCATTTTTTCTCGTTTGAAAATCAATAACCGAGCAGACGTTTCAATCCGGCAGGCATAATTCATTACATTTGCATGTTTAATCATTGAAAAGGAAGCCAAGACCAGAGGAAGATGTGTGTGAAAAAAAAAAAAAAAAAAAAAAGCAAAGAGGGCTTGTGAGCAGCTGGGATGGACATCAGCACTTTTCATCTTTTCACCGCGTCCACCCGTCGCCACGGGAGACGCGCAAGACACAAATTCATCGGGAGGCGTGCGTTTGAACCATTTCGACTAACTGGCCACAACATTAGGTACATCTTGCGCAATCTCATGTGGCGAACTCAAAAGTCTGCTTTTACGGGAAGCGACACGTTGCATGATGACATCAGAATGATGAAATCACTTGAAAATCCTGTAAATTCTAATCATTTATGTAAAATATTTATAGTCAGCGTGCATTATATTTAATTGTATTTTTCCCTATTGTTTATCAATACTCAAATTTGCTGATTGGTTATAACATGTAAATTTCATTTCCTTCCAATTATGTAAGTAAGTAAGTGCTTCTTTAATTTCATTTCATTTTTTTTTCTTTTTTTTTTCTTTTTCTGGAGAGCTCAGTATTGCTCATTCGATAATTTTACCGATTTGACATGTCATCATCATTGCTCTCCTTTTTTTATATATATATTTTATTTAATTTTTTTTTATTTTGTTTTTTGTTTTTTTGTATGTGGGTGAATATGTGTATGCGCAGGCGTGCATTCATTAGTTCACCTAAAACCTATAAAATAAAAAAAAATCCCACACCGTTTCCCTAAACCGAACACTTCCAGCCAGAGTCGTGAGGCCGTCAGGAGACCCGAGGAAGGACCAAAGAAAGGAAAGGAAAGTGAAATCCAGCACCGACCAGGCACCACCCACCAGGCCACCAACCAGAGTCCTTCACCAACCCCAGAGACATCTAAATTCCCTTTTTTTTCCCCTGGAGAGCTCAGTATTGTTCATTCGGTAATTTTACCGATTTGACATGTCATCATCATTGCTCTCCCTTTTTTTTTTTTTTGTATGTGGGTGAATATGTGTATGTGTGTGCGTGCATTCATTAGTTCACCTAAAACCTATAAAAAAAATAAATAAATCCCATACCGTTTCCCTAAACCGAACACTTCCAGCCAGAGTCGTGAGGCCGTCAGGAGACCCGAGGAAGGACCAAAGAAAGGAAAGGAAAGTGAAATCCAGCACCGACCAGACACCACCCACCAGGCCACCAACAGGAGTCCTTCAGCAACCCCAGAGACGTCTAAATTCCAACAAATCAATTTCATTTCATTTGTAATATTTTCCCCATGGCGTTGTTACTGATTGGCTGAGATCAATCACATGGTTATGGTGCCTTATAGTAAGTTTGTAACATTTGGATGACAGTTGGGTGTAGATTCGACTAACTTCCTGACAGTCACCAGGGTGTTCGTTTTTTCTCGCCTCCGATTCAAAATTAGCCAAATCGAAGGCAGATGTTGAACCTGCACCAATAAAAGCATGCACAAAAGCTCGACAAGGTGAACAAAGGCCGCCGCTTCTGGCGGCCTGACGAGCAAACGCGGCGAGACAATGCGACGAGATGGGTCGCACTTCCGCTCGCCATCACAGTGCCTTGATTTGATAGCAATTCACACAAGGGGGACAAACATACGGCGGCGGCGGCGCTCCAAGCGTGGGAAACAATGAGACGTGACATCCGAGGCGAAGGAAGGCGCGGCGGCGGCCAAAGTTCCCGAGTGAAGGCTTGAAATGATGAATGGCGGACATTTGCGCTGGGAGTTTATATCCAGCCAAAGAGACTGATGGGTCTCCCCCGCGCTCGACACTCGGCACCCGCACCGCTGCCAAGCGTGATGCAAACCGGCACGGACCGCCGCACCTTGGGGGAGTCGTTTAAGGCTCGCCGTTGGGCTGACGAATCGGCCATTACGCTTGAAACAGGTTGCCGACGCTGAACCGGAAATCGCGCTTGGGTTGTATTTGATGATACGCAACAGTTTCAAGTAGCGGGTTTCAGAGTTAATTTGGAGTTAATTTACCAACGGAGCGCAGAAGCAAAATGCCAAAAAGCATAAAAAAAAAAATTTGAGGGGTCATCAACTATGTAGGATTGTGCTCAGGTGTGCCTAATAAAGTGGTGGCGGTGATGGTAGAGGTAGAGACAAGCGAGCCGCCGGCCCCTCAACTTCGCCATTCGCCCGCTCACACATCAATGGACTTCATCAAAGTGTCAGTCGGGGCAAGCTATTGTATTTATTTCTTTATTTTGCGAGTGTGCGGGTGTGTGTGCGTGCGCTGCCCTCATCACAGGGATGCACATGAATGGGGGACAGGAATAGGCCTCCCTTTCAAATCATTCTGGAGGAGGGAATCAAAGCTCCTTTGTCGGGAAAAAGACGAGTCGGATGCAAAGCGCCGCCGCCACAGCCGCTATTTTGTTGCGTTTTTTTTTTTGTGTGTGTGTTTTTTTTTTTGCTTCTTCCCTCCTCCTGCGCGGCGACAGCAGGAGGCTGCCAGCCGTCTGATGGACACGTCCAAATAAAAGTGAACAATGGCAAGCCGACTATATCATATCCGCGTCGGCTGTTGTCACTGGCAGAAGCGCGCGAGGTGAACATTGTGTTTGATTTGAGCTCGGGGGCGTGGCAGCTGCGGCATGACGGCGGCAGTCTGTTTTCTATACTTTGTCCTCATTAGCATGACCGGCTGGTGGCGTCGGTCCCAGTTTCAACTTTAGGCAACAGGCAGAGGAGGGTTAGGATTTGAAATATGAAACCCGAGTTAAGATTCGAACCCTGAACGTCAGCAGTGTACGGCAGACGGGCTACCCGCTTGGCCACCATCCTGTAATCAGTTGTATAGAATTTGGTTGACCACATGATCACAAATGATCAGTTGTGTCGTCATTCAAACTTCAAGCATCCATTGCAAAATCAACTCTTGATTGAAGTCAGTCAGTCAGTTAGTTAGTTAGTCAGGTAGGGAAGTAGTTAGTAAATTAGTCTGTAGGTCGGTATAATGTTAGTTAGTTAGTAAGTTAGTTAGGCAGGTAGTCAATCAATTCAGTCAGTTAAATAGTTATGTAGTTAGGTAGTCGTTTATGTAGGTAGCCAGTAAATAAGCTTGATAAGTAGTTAGTTAGTCAGTTACCCAATCAGTCAGGTAGTTAGTTAGTAAATGAGTCTGTAGGTCGGTATAATGTTAGTTAGTCAGCTAGTTAGTTAGGCAGGTAGTCAATCAATTAGTCAGTTAAATAGTTATGTAGTTAGGTAGTCGTTTATGTAGGTAGCCACTAAATAAGCTTGGTAAGTAGTTAGTTAGTCAGTTACCCAATCAGTCAGGTAGTTAGTAAATGAGTCTGTAGGTCGGTATAATGTTAGTTAGTCAGCTAGTTAGTTAGGCAGGTAGTCAATCAATTAGTCAGTTAAATAGTTATGTAGTTAGGTAGTCGTTTATGTAGGTAGCCAGTAAATAAGCTTGGTAAGTAGTTAGTTAGTCAGTTACCCAATCAATCAGGTAGTTAGTTAGTAAATGAGTCTGTAGGTCGGTATAATGTTAGTTAGTCAGCTAGTTAGTTAGGCAGGTAGTCAATCAATTAGTCAGTTAAATAGTTATGTAGTTAGGTAGTCGTTTATGTAGGTAGCCACTAAATAAGCTTGGTAAGTAGTTAGTTAGTCAGTTACCCAATCAGTCAGGTAGTTAGTAAATGAGTCTGTAGGTCGGTATAATGTTAGTTAGTCAGCTAGTTAGTTAGGCAGGTAGTCAATCAATTAGTCAGTTAAATAGTTATGTAGTTAGGTAGTCGTTTATGTAGGTAGCCAGTAAATAAGCTTGGTAAGTAGTTAGTCAGTTACCCAATCAATCAGGTAGTTAGTTAGTAAATGAGTCTGTAGGTCGGTATAATGTTAGTTAGTCAGCTAGTTAGTTAGGCAGGTAGTAAATCAATTAGTCAGTTAAATAGTTATGTAGTCGTTGAGGTAGGTAGTCAGTAAATAAGCTTGGTAAGTAGTTAGTTAGTCAGTTACCCAATCAGTCAGGTAGGGAAGTAGTTAGTAAATGAGTCTGTAGGTCGGTATAATGTTAGTTAGTTAGTTAGTTAGTTAGTTAGTTAGTTAGTTAGTTAGTTAGTTAGTTAGTTAGTTAGTTAGTTAGTTAGTTAGTTAGTTAGGCAGGTAGGCAGGTAGGCAGGTAGGCAGGTAGTCAATCAATTAGTCAGTTAAATAGTTAGGTAGTCGTTTAGGTAGGTAGTCAGTAAATAAGCTTGGCAAGTAGTTAGTTAGTCAGTTACCCAATCAGTCAGGTAGGGAAGTAGTTAATTAGTCTGTAGGTCGGTATAATGTTAGTTAGTTAGTCAGTCAGTCAGTTCATTAGTCAGTCAGTTTGTTTGTGTACAAACGCTGTCACGACAAACCGGGTTTTAAACTGAATTTGATTCAGAGAAACAAAAATCGAATTTTCAGACACTTGTACCTATCAAATCGGCACGGTAATGTTACACCAAGTTTCAATCTGGATCTGATCCAGGTTGCACATTTGGCAGCAATGTAAATCCATGTTGAGACGCTTACACCGCTCTCAAATGTCGTCCGCTCAGGTTGCCATTTGTTGTGCTTATGTGGGCTTTTAGCAGCTCTTGGAAGGACGTAAACTTCAGCTCCTTCTGGCTATTAAGATCCTCGCTGCTAGTCATTGATTTCACGCCTGATAAATGTTGAAGCCTTGGCCGCCTGGCCAGCGTTCTTATTGGACTTCAGCGCATAGACAGGACCACCCGGCCACCCCACCCCACCGCCTCCACCACACCCCCCCCCCTCACCCCCCACTGGCCCAAAATGAAATGAATGTTACCGTTGCTGCCTAAGTGCTGGAAGAAGCCATGCATCACCTCAGTGCGAGTCACAGCCCACAAAAACACTACCAGAGAGCTCCCATGATTTGTGATAAAGCGCATTTATAAATGAGACCAACAAAAAACAAAAGTGCAGTTTTGATTATTTTTTTTTCTTTTTAAACAACACACACAAGCCTTGTAGGGGGTTGTGGTGGGCCGCTTCTTCTTTTGGCCAGCGAGAAGTATAGCTATAAATATCTGCCTTCTGAAGGCCCGGCCAGATATTTCCACCTCTGATTCGGGCTCATAAAAGAGTTACAACCTTGTGAATTCACACACACACACACACACACAAACACACAACCAGCTTCTCTATCTCACACTGATAGCAAATAATATGATATGTTGAAGGGGCTCGGAGGGGGTCAAGGTAACGATTCGACACGTCTTCTTCTCTTCAAATGTGCCGCGATAACAATTTACTAGTTGCACTGTTACGGTACGAATGCCACAAAACAACGACAAATGTCAGTTTATACGCACACATTCGTCATAACATTCTCTCTCTTCTACACTTCTTGACGAGTACTTTTATTTTGTTGTTATAATAATAATATTAGTATTATTAATATCTATATATAGTATCAGCAGCAATAGCAGTTACTGTATGAATAATGATAATGATAACAACGATGTCATTGGTATCAATATTATAATTACTAGTAGACGTATTATAAAAATTATAATTTTACCATTGTTAAATAATTGGATTTTGGATTCAATTAGTAGCTAATACTACAATAATAATATTAATAATAATAATAATTTTATATTATTTTTTTTAATTATGATTATTACTTAATAGCCTTTGTTTAATATTATTTTTAAATATATATTAAAATGTGAATTTACTGTATAGGCTTTATTTGTTGAATTATATTTATTATTATCATATATCATTGTATGTCCATTTGTACTAATCTAAATAATTTTTTTAAAAAAGCATATTGTTTGTTGTGTCATGTCAAATGGCTGGGCTGCATCCAACAACACGGCAGCTCATGTTCAATGAACAACATTTGAGGTGGCATTTGAAGCAAAAAAAAAGAAAAAGTCGGATGCTTTTAAGTGCTTCCTTCACGTGCTAAAAATGATTTCTTGGTACTTTGTTTCAAAGTTGACCGTGGAAAAAAAAAAAAAAAAAGTCCCGAAAGAAGAAAGTAGGCTGTTGGGCTTCTTGGCAAATGGGCAGACGCAGCGTGAGGAGGACGATCCGAGTGATGAATGGAATCAAATCCTTGCTTAACGGCAGCGCCGGTGATTTGCGGCTGATTTTACGAGCGGCGGCCGGGGCGGGGGGGACGGGGGGGGGGGAGAATGGGGTGGGGGGGGGGGCGAGGAGAGGAACTTTGTTGTATTGTGAAGGTGAGCCATCAAGGTGAGTTTCACTCTCCCGCTCGTGAAAAAGCGTTTGCTAAATCCCATTTTCCGGCCATATGATGAAAAAGTGAGCGCGGCGGCCGAGGAGCCATTACGGCGGCGGAGGAGGCCGCCGCTCCGAGGGGGAGTTTCTCCAGCGCCGCTCCGTCTTTTTCTTTTTCCTTCCCGTCTTGATCTCCAGGGTAATGTGACAAAGCCCTTCACACTTTTTTTTTTTTTTTTTTTTGCCGCTGTCCAATTTGCACGGCTCCTGCCGAAAAGTAAAAATTGGCAAGTGCGCTCCTGCTTTGTGGCCTTTCTAAAGACGGCGCTCTCCATCCGTCTTGCAGCCACTCGGCATTGTCTTGGAAAAAAAAAAAAACTGATAAAATGTCCTAAAAGTGCTCTTCTGCGGGTAAAATGAGGACGATTTCCTATTCCTCGCTGTGGCGCCATCCATCATACCTTTTATATCGCCGCCTAATTATGTTGGCCTTGCTCTCTGCGTATGACGGTACGATTCATCCAATATGATACGTCAGGATGTTTTCTTTTTTTCTTGCGGCGGTTGTAGCACTCGCCGCTTGACAGACAATGGCGGCGACACACCCGTACAGATGGTTCGGGGTCAATGAGCTCGCACGGTGGGGGGTGGGGGGGTCGCGCTGCACTCATAACACTAATTAGAGTCACGATAATTAAACTCCGGAGTCTTTCCTGGCAGACGCTAATCAGAACGGCGCCACTTTAAGGCTTTTGAAGGCTCTCAAACGGTAGAAGGTAGAAGCGGAATTAGGTTAAAAAAAAAAAAAAGGGCAGGTAGTCAAGAAGGAAGAGAAGAAATTCAATGAAAGATGCAACGAAGCCACAAACGGGGCCACCGCAGACGAGGATTGGCCGTCGACACACCTTGAAATCGGCACATTTTGCCTCCATGCTGCACTCACTGACGGATAAGTTTGTCCGATTATCATGTGGTGCGACCAAAATAGCCAACTTTTATTTTGAAATTCATTTAAAGAAAGGAGTTTGTATCAGCCACAAGACAGTCAAGAACCAATGAGAGCAGCTATGTCAAAAAAGTTGACCTTTTAGCAACTGATATGTGGTGCTAAAAAAAATTTGTTATGCTCAACAAATGTTTTGTTGAGATGGCTAATTGTTAGCCTCATAATTTGGATTTAGCTTGCTTATGTGGAGGCTTTTTTTTTTGTCATTCCAAATGAAATCATTCTGAACGAAGATTTCCCGTCACCTGTTTTTTCGACGCGATCTATTCCGACCTGTCGCCGACACGCTCCACCGAGTTAATCAGGTCGGCCATGTTTCAGCCGCGGGACGCACGGAACTCGACGCGGAGCTCTTTCATCTGTTTAGCGCTTTTATTAGCGACATCTTGCTCAAAAAAAACAAGTTCCAAGCACTTCAAACGTCTTCTCCTGTCGCATATGAGCTCTTGGTTTTCAAGTGCGTAAACAACAACGTCGTCAAGACAAGAGCGCGCACGGACCAGGGTGCCGCCTGGTTATTCCCACCGAACTGTTTACGTGAACCCAAATGCAATTTCTAGCGGATTCGGCCTTTTCATTCCGATTGGAGCATTTTCATTCAGGGATGTGATTTGACCAAAGTGAAATTATCTGAAAATTTAGCCGGGGGTCTGGGGGCCGCTGGCACCCAGCTAGGTCCAGGGCAGCGCCCTGGTGGGGGGACACGGCGGGCGAAGCCCCCCGGAGCTCATGGGTTTTCTGTGTTTTTAAGTACTTTCAATGCACTCACATGACAAAGAAATAGACAAAACAACAGCATAAATTTTCAATGTATATTGAACTATCCCATATAAAATGGCAACATTTTTTAGTTTAGTTTTTATTTTTAACATTTAGTCAACTCAAAATCAGTCACATTCAAAAACATTGGACTGCCTTTGCTTTTAAAAACTTTCACTGAGAATATCATCATATCTAACTAATGTGATTACTAAGTTAACACATAAATAATGTTGAAGAGTTCAAATTTCATGAACAAATAATTGTATCATGACCAAATGAAAAGTAACTCATATTAGAGCATACCACAAATGTCTTTGTTATAGCAGAAGATGTTATCTGTCGGAGTCATGTGCATACACAATGAACTACTAAAAAAAAAAAAAAAATTTTTTTTTGGGGGGGGGGGGGGGGATAAAAAAAGCGGAATTCCGCGAATTAGCGGAAAAATCACATCCCTGTTTCATTCCGATGAATCGTAATCCGAATGCACGGCTCCGCGTAAACCCGACCATTGAGCCTTATTTGTGAACTCTTGTTATGATCGTCCGCTGAATTTCTTGTTAAGCCAAAGTGCCATCAAGGGCTTTATTTTTTTATTTTTTTCCCGGGGACGACATTAGCATCCGCCAACATCAGCACACTTGTTAAGACGACGCTCGAAGCACTACCGCACCTACAATCCAAACTATAATCCAGCCCGCAGGGCTAATTAACGGACTCGAAAGTACCCTATAAAGCTACAAGTATGATCCCAAAGCTATAAAAGTCAAGTGTCAAGGTACACAAACCTTGAACATTTGGCGGGCGGCGCCGCAAGTCATCTTAGCCCTGAAGGTCCCATCGCGTTCGAGTGTGCAGGCTCGGCCTCAAGTGATCCTGAAAGTGACTTTTTTATGAGCTATGTTGAGTAACTTGCATGCAAAGTGGCACAATATTTTGCAAAGAAAAATAAGAAGAGCCAACATACGAGGCGGATTTCATTGAACGCTGGCCAAAAAACATCGGGGAATTTGCATTAGTGCGCCGGTATGATTGTCAAGAACGATGCGCTGTCTCAAGAGTTGAAGTGGAACATCCACTTTACCCACCCCCCCGCCCCCCCCCCCCCTCCTTCTTCTTCTCCTATCAGGCAAACTCGCATCTTTCATATTTCCTTAATGCGTGCCGAGGCATAATTGCCGATGTTTGTTTACCGCGCCGCACTCGCAGGCTCTCGCCCCGCTCGGTGTTCGACACACGTTTTGATTAAAAAACCCACTCGGCCAAGAGCACTCGTGGCTCGTCGCGGTTAACGAGAAAGACGTCGATAATCTCCTCGCGGAGGCGCCCTCGACCCACAGATTAAGATGGCCGACAAGGACGACGGGCGAGAAACGGAGACGCGGATCAACGGGCGATGATGGCCACGCGTGATTAGCCATGAAGAGTTTGCCGAACGGACGTTTTTTAAGGACGAGGACGACTGGAGTTCAAAGGAGTTGTGCGTGGTTATCGGTCCATCGCTAAACTCATTAGGACGCTTCCGATACAGACCGGCGGATTTATTGTTAGCATTAATCCAATTTACAACCAATCCTAAAGTTGTTCTTGTCCAATCGTTTGTATCTGGAAAATATTTTACGATGCCGTACGTCAGCGCGACGGCTTGAGTCTGGTCGAGTTGAGGAATCGGAAAACGCGACGTCGGGCGTAGCAAAGTGTGACTTAAGTTAAAAGTACTTTCAAGTTGGGAGAAGCAAGCCTTCATTTTCACTTCCCTGTTCCTGTAAAAATAGCCCTCCCCAAACAGCATGCAGGAACAAGGAACATCCTGTGGTCGGCAGTCAGTACTGTTGAAATCATTCTTAGACATGTTTTATCCTGATTGAAATACCGTCAAATATATTTTCAAGTTACTGTTCCTGCAGTTTTTTTTCTTGCTGCTATTGCAGTTAATCCTAGAGTCATCTAGTTCGGACGTGGTGATCCCACCTTAATCTATAACCAATTGCCGATCCATAGAATCTAGAATATCCTGTGTTTGTGTTCCTTATTCCGACAGTTTTTGTTATTGGTACTGTTTCTGCAGATGAACTCTTTTGGATAAGATCCGGGTGTAGGAGTAGCATCTGTGGCTTTGTTGGTTAAAAGAACTTGTCTCATCCCAGCAGTTCTTTTATCCGGGGCAGCCCTGGAACCTCTGGTACAAGACCAGGCTAACGTCAAATCCAATCAAAATTTGGATCCTCAGAATCTAGAAATCTCCGTTCTTGTTCCTGCAGTTCTTCTGACTAATGCACAGAATCTAGAAAGGAGTGGAATTGACGTCCTTCTTCTTGCAGTTTTTGTTAATTCTGTGAGGATCCCAGAGGAAAGTTAAATCAAGTCAAAAGTGGATCCAGAGAATCTCGAAAATACAACACTTGATTTATGTTCAACCCTTTCATGTTCCTGCATTATTTTTTTGTTTTTGGTCAGGGATACTTTGTGCTGTACGTCCTTAATTTGCAGGTCGGTCAAATGACAATTTTGACATGTTGAGCCCAAAGACGGCTTTCGTTTCCTGGTCTCTGCAGTCTTTTTGTTTTTCTTCCATGCTAGTCCAAAGATGGGGTTGGGTGAAGGGGGGTGAAGGGGAGGGTGAAGGGGAGGGGGGGGGGTAGTACGGTGCTGGCAGACAATGTTTGGATGAGTGGGACTCAAAGAGAAAGGGCAGGTCTCCATGGTGCTGCGTGTAAATATTGTTATCACCGCGAGGGGAAAAGCATCCAAGTGTTTCCTGCTCCGGCAGACGAGTGCGAGAACGCGACCATGTAGAGGAAGAGCGCGGCGTCGCCTCTTTGCCCGCGCCGGCAGACGTTTATAAAACATGTTGACCAATGTTTGGGGGCTGACATTTGTCAAAAGTGGCCTTTAGTAAAAGTCATAGGCGAGGCGTGAAGAGCTTTCTTGATGAGGTCCGTCCGTGATGGTTTGTCGCTCCGCCGGGCCAGCAAGACAGACGCCGGCGTTTAATAGAGCAATATATCGAACCCATCGGCTCCCGCTCCAATCACATTGGAAATGAAATCGGGCTGGGATTGAAGACGCAAGAGTCCATTCCGAGTGCGAGCGCGAGCCGCCAAGATGGAGATTGTTTTGCGCCTCATTTTTAAGCTCGTAGACACCGCCGACATCCGGAAACTTTTCAGCGGAGACATCCGATGCGGCCAAACGAGATTTAAAGAAGACACATCACATTTTAAGACCCTTCCCAGGTGTGTGTTTAATGACTTTTGCCAAAATTGAGGGGCGGGGCCTGTTTTATGAGGATATATTTGGCATTTTTATTTCGCGCGTGACATGCATTAACATTTCTTCAAAACACACCAATACATTTATTTACCTTGGGAAAAAAATGGAACTTAGTTACTTTACTGAATGCTTGCTTTAAAAAGTAACTGAGTTAGATTACAAGTTACTTTTTATTACCACGGTAACTACGGGTTGAGATTGGGGTTCGATGACAAGGGCAAGCAGCTTCTACTTCTACAAATTTATAGACACGAAAGTCATGCCGTTCTTCTTCTATAGACGGCAAACTAGTTGCAAGTGACTCAACAGCGCCCCTACTGGTCGCGTTGCACACAGTTTTGATTCAATTCCTTCAAAATCAACGATGGATTCCACACACAAAAGCCATTTCCAAAAAATTGATTCTATACCCAAACGGACCTCAAACCATTAAGAGAATCTTCATTTTTTTGCGTGAAACTTAAATTTCACAGCTATTTGTGCACCAGGGTGGAAGAAAACAATTATGGTAATGAAGCTATTATGCTTTTTTTTTTAAAGGATGATGAATATATTCTAAGAGAAATTAGCATGTAATATTCAAGCCTCGGGACGGTCTGTGCTAAGAAGCGTCAGCGTGTCAACGGGTCGGTTAGCGTCGCCTTGAAAACAGACTGTTCCCGTTGGAGAAGATTTACATTAACAGCGGATTCGAACCCCACCCCCACCCCACCCCGAACTCTGGTTGCTTGTTTATGTAGACGGACACAAAATAATGCATCCACACATCAAAATGATTATATTTACTTGATGTCGTTCCTGTTAGTTGTTTTTTTTTTTTTTTTATCTCTCTCACAATATTAAGAATTTTATAATTAATACAATTTTTCTGCTAATATTTGTGCGATTGTCACGTGACATGAATTTAGTAAAATTATTAAATGGCGTCTACAATTTTATTTTAATAGCATTTCAATTATGAAATGAATGTGTATTTTTATTGTTTGTGGGGCAGTTGCGCTTGTGCCCCATGAAGTCTGCCTAGAAACAAGTGGATGGTTGAATAACATGACTTTGGATAATATAGAGTTAGAAAACATTTTTAGCCTAGCATTAGAGGGGCAACAATTAATCGATTATCAAATGAATCAATAATTATTATTGATAATTCATCTCTCTTTGAAATTGTCCAAAATGCTCGGAATTTCGACTCCTCAAAAGTAAACATAACATAAAATAGCTAGAACTATCCTGATGTGTACTGATGATCTTTATTATTGAATAAAATTAAACATTTGATTTTACTTTGGAAAATAATGATCAACATTTTTGCTAATTTTCCTCACATTAAAAGGGATGGACATTTATCTTTTTTAAATCCAATTCATGGAGTAATAAAAAAAAAAAATCAACAGATTAAGCAATTATTGAAATAAATCTGTCATTGAAAAATGGATTCTAGCTGCAGTACACGAGAATGTCCTTAATTCCCGTACAAAGAAAACCACCCGTGGCCGTGTCATAGCTTATCGCCAGTTACACGCACGCACATAAAAAATGGTTTGTACTTGCATGCCAAGCAATGAAAAAATGTGATCAAAATGACTTTGGCTGCGAGGTGCCAGCACTTGTGAAAAGAAACCCAACGTGCGTATTTTGCATCTTGGCCCGAGCTCACGTACGACGAGCTGCTGGCAAGCAAGCGCCACGTTTTATTTGATGTACTCGCATTGATTGACTGCCACGTAAAGTGGATCCGATCGCGCCGCGGGAAATAAAACAGTCGCAAATGACCCTTGAAACTATTTACCCAGCTGCATTAGCGTCCGCGGCTAATTATAAGAAAAGCCTCTTGCGGGGCCGGGCCGGGCCGGGCCGGGCCGGGAGGAGCACGGGCCTCGATGGTACTTCATCTCCGAGTGGCCGCTCTCCTCCGGCGAGGAAGGAGCGCATACGGGACACGGCAGGCGAATTTCCATTCAAACTTGGTGGAAAACTGAAAGGCGGTTTAAGGAAGAAAACAATCGAGCGGAAGGAACGATTTGTTCGATTTCGGCCAAGAACGGCTATGACGAGTTTTTCTTTCTTTCAGCAAAACTTAGTCAAGTACGCCGTAATGGAGAGCTGATTCGATTTTGCCGTGAATTCCCAGAAAGGCGTTCCGTTCCGTCTCTCGTGAGGCGGCGACAGCTTCGGCTTGATTACGGCCCGCAACTTGTCCACTTTAGTGTCTTAAAGGAATGAAGTGAAATGCGCTAATTCATCTTTATGAGCTCCATAAGGCACCGCCGCCCCCCACTGACGACGGCGGCGGCTATTCGGAGACCACCTGGACTCACAAATTGACCATGGTGGTAAAACTTCATGAAGGGCCCCCCCACTTGGAGGAATCCCCAAAAGTGCCAGACGATGGACTTTACAACACTCCCTTCAAATGAGCCAAAAGCAACTTTCACGTACTTATTGAATGTACAAGAGCATTTTTCAAATGTACTGCATCCAGAATGTGACTTTATGATTTGCACTTTAACATTTCATTCTTTTATTTGAGTTAGGGCTGAGTTTTGCATTGTTATGATGTTGTCAGTTGCTTATGCAGTTACTATGTCCATTTAGATGATAACGTGTGCTCATGATGTATCAGCAAACTGTATTAGCTTCTCTTAGTTAGTTTGCCTCGTCGTATGTGGTCACGATGTCCCTTATGATGACAATGTATGATTACATATTAGTCACTCTTTATTGTCATACGTGGTTATCATGTCAGTTATAACGATAATGTATTATTACATATTAGTCCATTTTAGCTGTCTTATGCAGTTATGTGCCTTATCATGATAATGTATGATTATGCAGTTATCGTGTCAGTTATTATGATGATGAATGATTATGCAGTTATCGTGTCAGTTATGATGATAATGTATGATTACGTATTAGTCACTCTTAGTTGTCTACTCTTATACAGTTACCATGCCCTTTGTGATGATAATGTATGATTGTATGTTAGTCACTGCTAGTTTGTCTAGTTGTATACAGTTACTATGTCCCCTGTGATGATAATGAATGGTTATGCAGTTATTGTGTCAGTTATGATGATATTGTACGATTACATTTTAGTCCATTTTAGTTGTCTAGTCTTATGCAGTTATCATGATTGTTATGATGATGTGTTAGTCACTGTTAGTTTGTCTAGTCATATGCAGTAACTATGTCCCTTATGATGATAATGCATGTATTAGTCACTCTTAGTTGTCTAGTCTTATGCAGTTTTCGTGTCAGTTATGATGATAATGAATGATTATGCAGTTATTGTGTCAGTTATGATGATATTGTACGATTACATTTTAGTTGTCTAGTCTTATGCAGTTATCATGATTGTTATGATGATGTATTAGTCACTCTTAGTTGTCTAGTCTTATGCAGTTATCGTGTCAGTTATGATGATAATGAATGATTATGCAGTTATTGTGTCAGTTAAGATGATATTGTACGATTACATTTTAGTCCATTTTAGTTGTCTAGTCTTATGCAGTTATCATGATTGTTATGATGATGTGATAGTCACCGTTAGTTTGTCTAGTCTTATGCAGTTCCTATGTCCCTTATCATGATAATGTATGTATTAATCAGTCTTAGTTTGTAGTTACTATGTCCCTTTTTGATGATAATGGCGGAATGTGAAATGTGAAAATCGGCCATTGTGGCACTCCTTGCCCAAGTGCGAGGGCATCAATGCGCCTTAATTAATTCCTGTTTTTGTTTTCCACTTCTGTCGAGTGTCGGCGTATTTTCGCACCAACTACCTACTCAAAGTACATCTCTCAATGTATCTATGTACTGCACCTCCCAACACAAATCCTTGAACCTGCCACTCAAGCGGCATTTTACTTCTCCAGCTTGATTGAAACACTCCCACCATTAAAGTCTGCGTAAAGCAGAAAGAGAGAAAAAAACATCAGCATGATGGCTTTTCTTTTTTTCTTGTCTTTTTTTTTTTTTACAGCATCAGCAAGTGCAATCCGAGGGGATTACAAACATCTCCAGCACTTCAAACAATGAACCGGCTTATTAAACAGCAAGATGACAAGGCCTGTGGGACGGGCAGACTTTTGATGTGTACACAATCCTTCCAGTCGGGCGAATATATTTAGACGAGCCGCTCGCGTCGCCGCCAAACTCAATAAGCAGCCGTCCGCCGTCGCCTCCGTTGGCACCCGAGCCTTTAACGCCGCCTTCGCCCCATGGCGTCATTTAACACTGTCACACCGCAAACTCATCGCCTCCATTGAAAAGCAATCGGCCCGCTTCCAAGAAAGGAGAAGATCTTTACACAAATTCCTGGCGCTTTTTTTTTTTTTTTTTGTTCCCTCCCAGTGAGAGTCGCTCATTTATAAGCGCAGTCTGGCGCTGTCAAAGTCATTTGAAGCGCAGAAAGAGCCCAAATGGAATGAGATGGAGTCTGAATGGAGGGAACATCATTTGTCTGGAAATCAGCAGTTGTCAGGGAAGCGCTTTATTGAGCCCACAAGCATTTTCTTGTTGTTGTCTGAAATAGACCTTCGCCAAAAGACCATAAAAACGCTGCCGCTGCTTCTGCCGGCCAATCGGGAAATCGTCGTCATATCGACGGCTGCGTAGCCAAACGCAATCAAATGTAATCATAATCTCAGTCAATTTGCCATAAGTGCCACCATTATTATTACAAGTACTTCCAAGAAAGCTTTGTCAGCATTTCAGCACAGTTTGTGTGTCAAAATAAGTGCGTTAATTTAACGGGTTTTTTAAACGCACAATTAATGACCACCCATAAAATTAAAATTAAATAAAATGCACAAAAATTCAATAATAATTACTTTTGATTAGATAGCTCTTAATACGAAAAGAAAAATGCACTGAGCTGTCACCAACGTCTTACAAATGCAATGATGCCATCTAGTGGCAGAAAAAATGACCTCAACACAAATCAATATCGCACTCATTTTTTACAGTACAGTAGATATGTTTAATTTGAACTCAATTTGATGAATTAAATTACTGTATCAAAGACTAAAAGATGCAGACTGGCATTTTTTCTGATGGGCATTTATAATCTTTTCTTTAAAAAAATAAAAAAAATAAAATGTATATATTTTTAAATGTCTAGGTTTTCATACTCTTGCTAACAAAAGTGGGGAAAAAAAGTTGAAGTAATAGAAAGAGTTCAAATGATTTTTTGGACGTTTATAGCCGTCAATGGCAGTGAATGAGTTAATATAATTTTTTTCAAAATAAATCATGACCCCCCCTCTGAAGAATTGAGGCCTGCTTGTGATGAACATCCTGCTCATCGCATCATGAGACTTGCATTAAAGCGACGCTCGTGATCAGGCATAACTAGCGGCACCGCACGCTCCAAGATAAAATTCCTGAGACATATTTTCAAATCAAGACCCGCAAGTAGACATTAATTGTCCGTGGGATGCGCAGGGGGCGGGGCCACGGCGCCGGGAGGAAGCCTTGACCACGTGACGACTCCATGAATGTTTTAAAAGCCGCTACCTGATATGGAAATGAGCTCGCCGCGCCGCTCATCGGCTTTCAAAGTCGATCGCTGCGTTTGCGTGCGCGTGCGTGCGCGTGCGTGCGCGCGTGCCAAAGGAGGAAGCCGAAGACGTCCGCAAGCGCCGTAAGCGTCGCTAGCACATGTAGGTCATTCACAATCCCGCAGGAAATGGAACCCGTTTTAGGATTAGAGGCCATGATTCATTAGGACTCCATTTAATTACAGCGGAAGGTGGCCGATGTAACCCCCCTACACCCCCCAAATCCCCCCACACACACACACTTTCAGCATATTAGGCTTTCCTTCACTGGACGGCCAGTGTTGTGTGTGTGTGCGTGCGTGCCTCCAGGTGACTTGAGCACAGCTGCAATTTGGACTTGTTTACACACACTCACACACAAAAAAAAGCAGATTAGGGAGGCTAATCGGGTTAGCACGAGAAATTCAACTAACTCGGTTACGACGTTCCCATGGCATCTTCCAGACCAAAAAATAAATAAATAAATCAGCTCGGAGCTTTCTCCCAAACGACACGATTTTTGGGCGCACGCCAAGGTGCTGTTTTTCGGGGAATATTAGACATACGCTTAAGTGGGGGGCTGACTGTGATTATTCTTTTAGCCGTTTGGATTGGATTAGATTAGATTGTAGGAACACAAATAGATAGCAACTGCATCTCTCATTTTTTGCAAAAAAACAAAACGAAAACAAAATGTAATCTTAAAAGTACATTTAATTTGTAAATCTGTTTTCAAATGTAAAAATTAACACATTTTAATAATTTAATATTGCTTTTTTTTTGTTTGAAAGCATTGAAAAATGGAGTGAATACATTGGTCAATTGGACCCAAGTTGATGTTTTTTGTTAAAAAAATAATAATAATAAATCAATTTTTTAATTTGTATTTTTTCAAATAAAACGATACAATTTGGGTTGTTTTGTACCAAACCGACCCAATTTTTATCATCATCATCATTATTATTATTATTATTATTATTATTATTAATAATAATAAATAAAACAATGCATTTTGGCCTGTTGCATACCAAATGACCCAATTTTCGGGATTGTTTTGTACCAACCGACAGAATTATTTAATTTTTTTATTATTATTATTTTTTTATGACAATTTTTTGGCTTGTTTGTGCAAAACAACCCCAGAGAATTGGGTTCAAATTGACCCAAAAAGTGCATCGGTCCATTTTGGACCAATATTTGGGTAACTGTTTTTAGAGTGTACAACAACAAAAATATAGAATGTAATGCGGGTTAGGGTTCGTATAATATTATTATAAAAACATACTGCACAGTTTAAAATAAATCTGCTGTGACAATCTTGAAAAAATGCAATCAAATAAAAAGTAATATAATTAAAGATTTTAAATATTAAAAAACACTTCTCATTTAAATACATATTAAAAAATGAGTCACAGTATTATCAAATATTCATACGTATTAAAAAATGGTCTTCGCTAAATTACTTTTGACTTTTAGTAGCAAAAGCCGTTGATGTCACCAAATATGGTTCCAAAGCGCTGCTGTTTTCCAGAATTTCCCCAATAAGAAGTGGAACGATGGGTCAAAAATGTCAACTTTCCCGCCTCATTTGCGTTGATCGCAATCAAGCGGACAATCTCGGCGCCCATTTTATGTGCAAAAAGCTTGACGAGGTGATGATTGTTGTGGAGATGAAATGGAAAATGACTCCAGCTTGTAAAGACAAAAGGATGTGAAATTACCTTGAAAACAGCCCGTCGGGCTCATTGGCTTAATAAAAAGAGCCGGCGTGTATCATAACGTGGGCCGCCTGCGTGCATATAAATCATTAATACTCGCTGTGGTAAAATGGATGATTGCCAAAAGTGGAGCGCTGTAAATTTCTACTCACTTCATCACGTGAACCCCCCCCCAATGAAATCGAAAATATCTTGAAATAAAAACTTGTCTTTTTTTTTTTTTTTTTGCGTTTATTCACAGCGCACTGATAGCGCTCGGCTGCCGCGGCAAGCGGACCGCTGTTGAATTATTCACAAGTCAGACCTGTTGGGGATGACGAAAATCCCAAACATCAGCAGTTCACCAGCAGCCCCCCCCCCCCAAAAAAAAGATGAAGATGAAAAAAAAAAAAGGACATAAAAGGAGGCAAGCAGAAAAAGTTGGCATAAAACTATTCCATGCACATCTCCTTCCCCACGCAGCTGCTTTTCATATTTCATCACGTTAATAAGCCGTGCACGAGGGGGGGCCTCGGCTTTGGAACGAGTCGTCACAGAAGGTGATCACGTGACCAGTGAGAGCCAATGCAAGACCTGGATTATGCCTTTCGACCGGGGCTCAAACGGCACTTCCTGTTGAATTTCCGGCAGAGGTCCTTTTTCGCGCATCACGTTATGATGCACATGCCCACCAAATCTCATGATCCAAAAAAATATATATGCCAAACAGGAAAGTACTCAGGACTCCCTCTAGTGGAACGCACAAGAATCACTGAATCCGATGTGCAAATTCTAAATAGTATTTTTTTACAGGGGAATATTCTAAGTAATGCACTGCAGACATAACAACACATCCCAAAAATTACGAATAATCAATGTTTTTTTTTAACAGAATTTTTGAAAATATTGGCATAATGTGGGACAAAAAAAAAAAAGTGTTTGTTTTTTACACTCGCACATGCACAAGGAAAGTACCGTAGCATTATAGGAAAATGTGCTATGTTTGTAGCCTATAAATATGTTTGAACATATTTGCAAGTACGTTCAAACATACTTAAATACGTATTCGCTAGAGAAAAATGAAATTTGGCAGTTCCACGCTTTCATATTGAAAATTGTTTGTTTTTGAACATCTATTTTTGCCATTTGATGTTTGTTACAATACATATTTAATTTAAAAATTCGTAAATTAAATTGGCCGACTTTTTTGACTATCATTCACATGAGACAAAGGTCTTCGGTAAAATCGGTAAAAAAATAATAATAATAATAATAAATTCAGCCAATTATTCACTTTGTTGTAAAGTTTTAAATATTATAAATGGTCCGAAGTGAAACTGGCTTTGAGGACTGACAAAAAAAATCAGCGCACAAATAAATGCAAATGTACTCTGGCTCCCTCTAGTGGAACGCACAAAAATCACTGAATCGGATGATCAAACTGCATCATATTACTGTGGCTAAATTCCCCCCCAAAAATCCAGTGAAGTACGTTTGCTTATTTTACAAATGCTAGTGAGATTCAAACCAACATTTTTAAAAATCGGAAAAAAGATCGGCATATTTTTGCCAATTTAAGTAAAGTAAAGTTAAATACTAAAGGACAAATAATAGTTTTGGGTTGATTTAAGTGTTTAGGGACCAAAAAAGACGATATTTTATTTATTATACAGTATATATTTTTTTAATTAATCCTCCAATTAATCGGTTATCAGAATTTTATCTGACCAAATATTGGAATCTGTCTGTCGAAGTGCACAACGGTCATGCCGAGGTTATGATTGATATGTTCAGCGAATATAAAACTGAATTTTTAAAAAAAAAAAAATGACACACAAGCAGGTTTCCCCCCCGAGATGCCGCCGTAAGCTCGCCTTTCCGTGTTCTTGTGGCATCTCGACTGCCGCGCCGCCCCTGTCGCCCCTAATCATCACCCTCTTCCTCTTCTTCATCATCATCATCCCAGCGGCGTCCGCTATCAAGCGCGACCTTTGCCGCCACGCCGCACGCTCTCGCCACTCGCTAACCCTCTTGACAGCGGACGTCCGCGCGGACGCTAATGAGCGCCGCCGTGATGTCGCCGAACCAAGCGGAGTTAGTGTCGGGCCGCGTCGACGGCGTCTGGCTGCCGGGTGGCAAAGTGCGCGTGACTCACCATCGTAAACATATTTATGGGCTTTCCCGTAAATATAATCATCCATCAGGAGGCCCAATCATAAAAAGCTGATTCATGAAGCGGCTCCAAAGGAAAATGTTTTCATAGCCCCGTCACCTTACGGCAAATAGCAGCGGACAGAGCATTTACTTTCAAAGGACAGAAGCGCAGCCTGAGGCTCAGAGCTAAGCTTTGTTACAACTGTACGCCAGCTGTCATAACAAGATAATGTCCTGACTTTTCATAATTATCAAGAAATAATTAAACAACGCGTCTCATCCAAACTGGTGGGATGCAGATGTGCTAATTTCACCACCACCAATTTCATTCACTTTTCTTGACGTACAAATGAGTCATGTTCTTTCTGTATACTTTCTACAATAATTCCTGTGAGAGCTAAATCAGCAAATGTGCCCACTTCACTAGCGCTAGGGAACCGCATTCTATAAACGTTACTTAAATCTTGCAGCCACAATATGATGATGTATTGTTATATTCAAAATCCCACTCACAAGGCATCCAAATATAAGGATTTGAAGACCTGCTAATTTCACCAGCCTGGGGAACCTAACTCCATTTATTTTAAACCTGATATATGTCTGTAAGTACAAATGTATTCCGTTTTGTGTTTACTTTATATATTAGTTTCTATGACAGCAGAGTTGGCCAATACGCCAGCGTCACTAACACTAGGGAACCTCACTCTATTAACATTACAAACGTCTTGTAGCTACAATATTCAAAAAATGTTTTTGTAATATTCTCTCTTACTTCCATTGTTGAACTGAAAATCCCGCTCACAAGGCGTCCAAGTTGAAGGAATGTAGATGTGCTAATTTCACCATGCTTGGGAACCACACTCCTTTCATGTTACACTACTCTTGTAGCTATGTTACTGCCATAATTACCAAATTCATATTGAAAAGACAAAGAAGGTCTTTTTCCTGATGTACTTCCTGTATTTATTTCTACTGCAAATGCACAAACATCACTTTAACTGTGGAACCACACTCCATTGTTCACACTTGTGTAACTATGATATTGCAGCAAGTCCAAACATCATATTGAAAGGACATCAAATCTTCCTGATATACTTCCTGTACTGATTTCTACTGCCACCCATTTTGACAGAAGGTGTACAAATATGACTAGTACGGGAACTACACTCCATTCATTTTACAACACCTCTGTAGTAAAGTCATCAGATTGGAAAGACACCAAATGTTACCCTCTTTCTCTATTTCCTCTGTTGATTTCCAACCCAGCAAATGCTAGCACTAGAATTAGCACTGGGGAACCACACTCCATTCATTTTACAACACTCTTGTCGCTCTGACTCTGCAACACGTGCAAACTTGGTACTGGAAGGACAGCAAACGCCGCCTTCTATCCGATATACTTCTTGTCTTGTATTTCTACTGCAGCCTATTTAGGCGGCAAATGTACAAACATCACTAGTATGGGAACTACACTCCAAAAAGTACAATAATCATACTGTAGTGGAAAGACACCAAATGTTGCCCTCTTTCTGTACTTCCTCTGTTGATTTCCAACCCATCTAGGTAGCAAATGCTAGCACTAGAATTAGCACTGGGGAACCACACTCCATTCATTTTACAACACTCTTGTCGCTCTGACTCTGCAACACATGCAAACTTCGTACTGGAAGGACGCCTTCTTCCTGATATACTTCTTGTCTTGTATTTCTACTGCAGCCTATTTAGGCGGCAAATGTACACACATCACTAGTATGGGAACTACACTCCAAAAAGTACAATAATCATACTGTAGTGGAAAGACACCAAATGTTGCCCTCTTTCTGTACTTCCTCTGTTGATTTCTAACCCATCTAGGTAGCAAATGCTAGCACTAGAATTAGCACTGTGGAACCACACTCCATTCACTCTTGTCACTCTGCCTTGTTGCAACAAGTGCAAACTTCGCATTAAAATGACAGCAAACGTTGCCCTCTTTCTGATGTACTTCCCGTCTTGTAGTTCTACTGCAGCCCATTTAGGCGGCAAAGTAGTTGGAAAACAACTTCCAGGTAGCATGTGCGTTCTGCAGGCGGTTCGGTCAAGCAGCGGCTAATTTAGCCACAAAGCCCCGCCGGAGAAACACGTGCGAGCATGTGAGCGTTTCCCAGGTGGGATCATGTTGGGGACGTCCGGAGGGGACGCACGCTCACCCCGCGACCCGCGTGCACCTTTTTCGGTCGCAGACGTGCGAGCTCGCGCCCCCGTGGCGACGTGCTCATGCTCGGCGCTCACGTCCTCGTGGGAAGGCTGTTCCGGCGAAGAGGAGTTCACTACTTGAATTTGAATTCAAGTGTTCCGCGGCGTCCCGCGAGGGAAGGCCATTCAAATACATTTGCTTGATCAATGGGCGGAAAAATTAACATAATACTGTACATCTTTTGATGGCAGAAAACAGAGCTGAAGAGCCGCAGCCTGAGGCTCAAAGCTGCACTTTGTCACATTCGCATGCCAACTGTCATGACTGAATAAATTGTAGCCTTTTTTTTAATATGCATATAATTAAAGATAAAATAAATAAATATTGGTGTCAAAATGAGTGTGTTAATTTTGAGTTAATTTAAAATTCCTTTAACACCACAACATTTTTTTAACGCGCGACACTTGGAAAGCCTCTACTGGGTCCATGTTAAAATTTTGCAGTAATAAATGTAAATAATAATGCATATATTTGTGGAGACTGGGGTCAAGTTGTATATTACAATTTAAAAAATGTGCAGAATTTCACAAGTTTTTTTTTATGTTAAAGATGAAATAGCTCTTAATTCGAAAAGAAAAATGCACCAATATCTTACAAATGCAATGATGCCATCTAGTGGCAGAAAAATGACCTCAACACAAATCAATATGGCGCTTGTTTTTTTTGTTTTTTTACAGTACAGTACCTTTTATTTTTCATTTTAACTCCATTTTATGAATTATTATGAACTTAATATATCAATGACTAACACATGCAGCCATATTTCTATTTGTTTACAATTTTTGTCCACTTTTATGTTCACAAGAATATGAAAACTTTTACTGTACATTTAGAGCAAATATAAAATTTGTGATTAATTGTGAGTTAACTATTGAAGTTATGCGATTAATAATTGTAATCACCTGACACCCTTATAACTAACCACTCTGTCCAAATTGAAGGAATCACAGGAAGTACAAATATTTGGGAACCAAACTCCATTCTATTGAAACCACTTCTCACGTACAAACTTCGCAAAATTTCCGTCGCTTCATAAGCACTAAGCAAATTATTTTTTCCGCCGCAGCCCATCTAGGCTCTAAACTCCATTTCCTTGTTTTCGCTCATTTTTGATTGACCAAATTCCTCACAAAGGACAAAATTCCATCCGCCGTCAGCCTCCACTTTTGACAAATCTGCCTGGTCACGCTGGAATTTTCCAGTTTAGCGCACTCCAATTATTTCCTCTTGAGATTCAAAGAGTGGACGAGCGAGAGCGGCCGTTTAATTTCCTCCGGCTTTCAATGCGCTTCGTCTTTCTTTCTTTTTTATTAGTCATATGAAAAGAAAAGTCATTTTCGAATGTCCTTACATGCACGCGGCGGCGCGCTACAAGGTGAGGCCGCTAAGACGCCTTCAAAGACTGCAATGGGAAGCTTTCGACAACTAAAATGAAAAATGAAAAAAATCACATCAGGTGACGTCTTGTGGACTTCCAGAGATGAAATCAAACGCAAAATTAAAATGTCTCATGCAGAGCAACTTTCAAGCGAACGGCTCGCCAAAAGCGCTAATGTTTTCCAGCCGGCGCTTCACGTCGTGCGTCAGCACCGTGTCATGATTCCGGTCCGCTAGCCTGACCCGGGCCGGCGGCGCGGCGCCAAAGCGTAATGAGACATTTGCTAGCAAAATTTGGAATGTGACAAAACGCATTAAAAGGCGAGCAGCAGGCTGCGCGGCCGGCCAAAGTCGCCGCTTCTCAATTCCGCTGGATGGCTGACACTGGACTGCCTGCTGACAGTTTGGACACAAAAAGTGTTCTGCCGCAGCCAGCAGACACGGCGCTGGTGGCTCGCTGCCTGGAAATTGATGCAAATTACAAATGCATGGTTTTGAAAATGTTTCATTTCTCCTTTCTGTGGCGTGTGGTCGACTAAAGTCAACCCTGGGGATCGAACGAATGAACGTCATCAACCCGTTTTGAACATTAGAAATCATATAAGGCGCATAAACAAGCCGAATAAGATGTTATACAAGCAAAACCAAAGTCGAAAGATTTGAGTGTTTGCACCCTGACAAGACGATTCTACCCCCACCCGGCATTCCTTGCAAACCGATGGATGCACTTTTTGCACATTAGAAATCATACCAAAATAGTTTCCATCAATGCAAATCCCCACAAAAAAAAAACAATCACTGAAACAAAAGAGTTGACGTTTTGTCCCCCAATGAGGCATTTTGCGACTCTAGCTCCGTTTGCACATTAGAAATTGTTTAGAGATACAACAAAACACAAGTCCCAAGACAATCAAGTGGTTGAGTAAAATTTTGATAGGATGTTAACCCCCCCCCCCCCCCCCAGGCTCCCAAAGATGCCGATTCATTTCCCCCACGTTCCCCGCAACTCGATGCATTTTCTGCACAATAGAAATCATAAACAACGGAAACCAAAATAGTTTCCATGAATGCAAATCCCCACAAAAAAAAAACAATCACTGAAACAAAAGAGTTGACGTTTTGTCCCCCAATGAGGCATTTTGCGACTCTAGCTCCGTTTGCACATTAGAAATTGTTTAGAGATACAACAAAACACAAGTCCCAAGACAATCAAGTGGTTGAGTAAAATTTTGATAGGATGTTAACCCCCCCCCCCCCCCCCCCCAGGCTCCCAAAGATGCCGATTCATTTCCCCCACGTTCCCCGCAACTCGATGCATTTTCTGCACAATAGAAATCATAAACAACGGAAACCAAAATAGTTTCCAAGAATGCAAATCCCCACAAAAAAAAAACAATCACTGAAACAAAAGAGTTGACGTTTTGTCCCCCAATGAGGCATTTTGCGACTCTAGCTCCGTTTGCACATTAGAAATTGTTTAGAGATACAACAAAACACAAGTCCCAAGACAATCAAGTGGTTGAGTAAAATTTTGATAGGATGTTAACCACCCCCCCCCGCCCCCCAGGCTCCCAAAGATGCCGATTCATTTCCCCCACGTTCCCCGCAACGCGATGCATTTTCTGCATAATAGAAATCATAAAGACGAGAAAATGAGATGAGACCGCATTAAACAGAAATTCTGATTTCACATTTTGCTCCCCAGCGAGGCAACTTTTTTTTCCTGAATTATCTGCAATGTATATTAGAAATCATAAACAGCAAAAATCAAAATGAGTTTCCGTGCATGCAAAAGCCCCCCCCCCCCCCAAAAAAAAAGACTAACAGCATTAGAATGAGAAAAATCAACGGGTCTGACGTGTTTCCGCCCGCCGAGACACTGCAATGCACTTTTTGCACATTAGAAATCGTAAAGTGAGTTTTCATCTATGTAGGACCTCAGGAAATGAAAATGACTAAGACAACAGCAATCACCGAAATCATCAAAACATTTGCCCCCCGACAAGGCGACTTTGTCTGAAAATGATAAGGAGGAACGTGTACACAAAAGAACGCTGACAAAAATGCCACACGGGGTTTAGGACCACAGTTCCGACACAAAAGTTTTCCCGCAGAGACCCCGAACCAGAAACGACCTCTAAATGAACCCTCGTCGGGACGCGCACGCGTTCCTACGGCAACCCTGCGGCGAGAAAGAGGAGAACAATCGGACAGTCAAAGAGATCCCCACCAAATTCCATCTGGAGCCGCTAATCCGGTTCAGAGCCGGCTAGGAAATGGCTTTGCCGGAGAGCGCAGCCGCCTGGCCGAGACGGCGCGCGCCAACGCCGCTGATCAGCCGGCAGATGAGCGGAAAGACGGAAAAGTAATTGGATAATAAGACCGGAAAATTCCGGGGGGGGGGGGGGGTTATTTGGAGAGCCTTCCATCTGGAGCACCTGCTGCGCGGCCATTTCGTCCTAACGACGGGCAACAGTGACACAAGATGGACGCCGACCACACAAGAAGTGAGGGGCCACACCACACATTTCATACCGATACGATAGAGAGTAAAAAAAAAAAAGAGGCTGGAGGTTGTCTTGTAATTGCCGTTTGTTTGTTTATGAGCCGGACTAAACAAAACACTTCTAAATATATTGTCGTAAAGGTTATTTTAGCAGCGGGGAAGGGGTTAAGGTAAAATCCATCAAATTCTGGTGCAGATCCGGTTGCAAAAAGACGATTTTTGTTTTATACAAATTCCTTCATTTGTAAGTGAATACTGCAAAACGTTTAAATGGATACTTGACTCATTTAAGCAGTAACAATTCATTTAAAATTTTTTTAGAGGTATCAAATTTAGTGCGTTAATTTTGAGTTAATTTTAAATTCCTTTAACGGCACAAAAAAGCCTGTATTAGGGAAATTCATAACAAAGCAGACACGCGCACGTCAAAATTTAGCAGTAATACATTTAAAAATAACGCATAGTTTTGTGCCGACTAGGGTCAAGTTGGATTATACGATTTTCAAAATGTGCAGAATTTCACAAGTTACTTCATGTTAAAGATTAGGGAGCTCTTAATATGAAAAGAAAAATGCAATTATGCCGTCTAGTGGCAACAAATGACCTCAACACAAATCAATATCACACGTTTTTTTTTTTTTTTTTTACAGTACAGTACATCTTTTTAACATTTACATCTAAATTTCACTAAATCACGCCTCCCTTTAATGGCCGTCCCAGGAAATGTGCGCAATTTGGTGCGACTCCAAATTGAGACTGTTGGGCCTTGGTGGAGGTCACAGCAGCTTTTTGTGTCATTTGAATATGCATTTGACTGCAGGTGCTGATTTCTGTCATCTGTCGGTTCCCCTTAACAGAACAAATAGGGCCAATAAATGTCCAAATAATCGGTAGCGATCCAATAAATATCCGGCTCGGCTGTTTTTTTTTTCTCTGTTGGCTGCTGCCTTATTTTTAGAATTGGCAATAAATGAAGCTTCTGCACAGCTGGCCACAGAAGTCACGGCCCAATAACATTACATTGGTTGCGCTCCCATATTTGATTTGATTTTTTTAAGGAGCCAGTGCGGTTGTTAGGGTCGTCTCCACGGCAACACCAGGACCTTCCGGAGGAGTCCCGAAAGCAGCGTTTCAAGAATGTAAAGTTTGCGGCAGGATTTCTTGTTGCTTTAATTTGCACTTTTTTTTTTTTTCTTCAGCGAGCGGACGCACGGCGCCGCTACCTGAGGACGCACTTTGACAACGCCGGTTCGACATATGGCGTTTATGCGGCGTTGCGTGCACATGCGTGTGTGCTCAACGGCCCCGCCCCCACCGCGTTAATCTTCCATTTACACCTCGATGGATTTCAACTTGATTTCCTTGCCAAAAGATGCATTACGTTCCTTGGCACAACACCTGCTGGTCAAAGGGACGCCGGTGTGCAACTTTGCTGATGGATGACATTTGCTTTGATCGTCGTAATAGTACACACACACACACACACATACATACATATGAACACGTCTACGTCATATGACATGTCTACCAAATTTCAAGCTGCTTAGCGAAACTGGCTTTGGGGGCGGAATTTACGAAACATTCAATGTCTCTGAACAAACACTGGAAATGGCCAAAATGGCCGTTTCAAAACAAAATGGCCGACTTCCTGTGTGTTTTCCACCAAATGTTATAACGTTAAAGAAAAGCGGCTTTGGAGGCTGAATTTTCGAAACATTCAATGTTTCTGAACAAACACTGGAAATGGCCAAAAACTGTTGAAAATGGCCGTTTCAAAACAAAATGGCCGACTTCCTGTGTGTTTTCCACCAAACGTTATGTCGTTAAAGAAAAGCGGCTTTGGGGGCTGAATTTTCGAAACATTCAATGTCTCTGGACAAACACTGGAAATGGCCAAAATGGCTGTTTCAAAACAAAATGGCCGACTTATTGTGTGTTTTCCACCAAACGTTATGTCGTTAAAGAAAAGCGGCTTTGGAGGCGGAATTTTCGAAACATTCAATGTCTCTGGACAAACATTGGAAATGGCCAAAATGGCTGTTTCAAAACAAAATGGCCGACTTCCTGTGTGTTTTCCACCAAATGTTATAACGTTAAAGAAAAGCGGCTTTGGAGGCTGAATTTTCGAAACATTCAATGTCTCTGAACAAACACTGGAAATGGCCAAAAACTGTTGAAAATGGCCGTTTCAAAACAAAATGGCCGACTTCCTGTGTGTTTTCCACCAAACGTTATGTCGTTAAAGAAAAGCGGCTTTGGGGGCTGAATTTTCGAAACATTCAATGTCTCTGGACAAACACTGGAAATGGCCAAAATGGCTGTTTCAAAACAAAATGGCCGACTTATTGTGTGTTTTCCACCAAACGTTATGTCGTTAAAGAAAAGCGGCTTTGGAGGCGGAATTTTCGAAACATTCAATGTCTCTGGACAAACACTGGAAATGGCCAAAATGGCCGTTTCAAAACAAAATGGCCGACTTACTGTGTGTTTTCCACCAAATGTTATAACGTTAAAGAAAAGCGGCTTTGGGGGCTGAATTTTCGAAACATTCAATGTCTCTGGACAAACACTGGAGATGGCCAAAATGGCCATTTAAAAACAAAATGGCCGACTTCCTGTGTGTTTTCCACCAAACGTAATGTCGTTAAAGAAAAGCGGCTTTGGAGGCTGAATTTTCGAAACATTCAATGTCTCTGAACAAACATTGGAAATGGCCAAAATGGCCGTTTCAAGACAAAATGGCCGACTTACTGTGTGTTTTCCACCAAATGTTATAACATTAAAGAAAAGCGGCTTTGGAGGCTGAATTTTCGAAACATTCAATGTTTCTGGACAAACACTGGAAATGGCCAAAATGGCCGTTTCAAAACAAAATGGCCGACTTCCTGTGTGTTTTCCACCAAATGTTATAACGTTAAAGAAAAGCGGCTTTGGTGGCTGAATTATTTAAACATTTGAGGCGCTATGATTTGTTGAACTGTTTACAAAATGTCTGCTTCCAACCAAAATGGCGGTCTTCCTAAATCCTTCTGTGTTTGGCTTCTTGAGGGTTTTTTGCCGGCCTATTCACGAAAGTCATGTTGTCAACTGGAACTGGCATTTTTCAAATCATTGAAGGAACCTGGACTCGAGACTTTTTGCGGGTCTACTTATGGCAGAAACCAAATTTCATGTGGCGGAACCAAACCACGCTTCAGTGAACTTAAAATCCAGACATGCGATCAAGTAAAAAAAAAATAAAAATATATATATATATGTATCTATTTTTGCACATAATGTGCTTTGATTCACTTCCAGCTCGCAAACGCAAATCCAGAGCAAAAGCCAAACGAGTTGAGAGTTCACTCACCTTTCCCACGTAGAGCGGCTCGTTCCCCGTGAACTCCTCCAGCACGAAGAACTGGTTCCATACCCAGCTGCGCCTGTGTCTGTGCAGGCCCCCCCAAGGGGGTGCACCTGAGCGCCGCAACTCGTCCCGGTCCCCGGAGCCCTCGCCCCCGCCGGGCCCCGAGCAACCCCCCTGCCGGATGGGAAGCAGGAGGCCCAGGAGCGCCAGGAGAGCCAGGGCCCCTCGCACGGATGAGCGGCACCGCGCCATCATCTGCGCCGCCCCCCCACCGCCTGCCTTCCTCCCCGCGCTGCTCCAAAACGCACTCAGGCCAGAAGAGGAGCAAAAAAAGAAAGAAAAAAAAATATATTGGGGAAAAAAAAAAAAAAAAGTTAAAATGTCAAAACCCCTCAGGGTTTTTATCCTCACAGTCCCGAGCTCGTTTCACCACGGTGCAGTCAAGCTCGGCATTCTGCTGTGCGCCTCCTCGTTTTTCCCCGATTGGAGACTAAAAGCGAGGTAATTCCTTCCACTCGGGCGCCGGGGAGTTGACATTAAAGGTGGCTAACAGGGTCAGCGGCGGCCCACAAGCTTCTCCGCGGTAGGGTCCGATAATTGGCACCTATCGGAGCACAGGGAAGACAAAAAAAAGACAACGGCCACGTCAGCAAAAGTGGCCGTGTGACCGCGACAAGTAATGTGATTACTGGCGCGCCTGTAATGTGATTACTGGCGCACCAGTAATGACATGCTCGCACTAATCGTATAGAAACTCAAAAGACAGTCAAATGGGTCACCAGGCAAAGTTGAAGTGGAAACAGATAAAAAAAATTGGGAGAAATTGGCTTGAAAAGGTTTCAGTGCGCTTGCGCAGGCACACGTCACAACAAAAGGTGGCGCTATCATCTTTTATTTTACACTCATTTTGGGAGAAGGAACAACACGTTTGACCGTCTTAACTAATGCGACTTTCGGTTGGAAGGATGACATTTTTGCGTTTTATGGCGAGTCATCGAAAATTTGCCAACATGCCCCGCCCACATCACATGACATTTTTGGTGTCATCCATCTTTCCTCGACACAAAATTTGATAGCAATTGGGATGCATCTCTTGGAATTAGCCAAAATTAACCTAAAATTGCCGCTACAAACCAAAATGGCAGACAGACAAAATTAACCAAAAATTGCCGCTACAAATCAAAATGGCAGACTTACGAGCTTCTTGCGAGTTTTTACTCAGCTCAACTTTATTTATAAAGCACTTTAAAACTAGCATTGCTGTATACAAAGTGCTATACATGGAACATTAATCAGTCATGCAGTAAAGATCAAAAAATTTCCATTCACAAACATCAGCCGGACAATGATTAATTAATTAATTAAAAAGTTAATTGTATTTTATAGAATTTTTCTATTCAAGGATCAAAGAAAACTATTAAAATGGTCTTTAATGAAAAATATAATTTCTATTTGATTTGACATCGATTCCGAGATTTTAATTAAGTAAATATCTGTTACAAACTCTGAAGAAAAAAGTAGCGGCAGAAGTAGCAAGTATGATTAATTGCGATTAATCGCATCGATTGCTTAGTTAATTAATTACGGCAAATTGTGTGATTTTTTTATTTTTTTATTTTCATTTAACCTTTATTTAACCATGTAAAAACTTTGAGAATTAATTCTCATTTATAAACATGACCTGGACAATGATTAATTCATAAAAAATTAACAGTTGTAATTTATAGAATTATTCTATTCAAGGATCAAAGAAAACTATTAAAAGAGTCTTTAATGAAAAATATACTTTCTATTTGAGTTGGCATCAATTCCGAGATTTTAATTAAGTAAATATCTGTTACAAACTCTGAAGAAAAAAAGTAGCGGCAGAAGTACAAAATGTGATTAATCGCGATTAATCGCATTGATCGCTTAATTAATTACGCCAAATTGTGTGATTTTTTTTTTCATTTAACCTTTATTTAACTATGTAAAAATGTTAGAGAACTAACTTCTTGAAACGGAGGCAGAGGCAGAAGTATAAAATGTGATTAATCGCGATTAATCGCTTAATTAATTAGGGCAAATTGTGTGATTTTTTTAAATGTATTTTCATTTAACCATGTAAAAAATGTTTGAGAACTAATTCTCATTTATAAACATGACCTGGACAATGATTAATTCATAAAAAATTAACAGTTGTATTTTTTAGAATTATTCTATTCAAGGATCAAAGAAACTATTAAAACGGTCTTTAATGAAAAATATACTTTCTATTCGAGTTGACATCAATTCCGAGATTTTAATTAAGTAAATATCTGTTACAAACTCTGAAGAAAAAAAGTAGCGGCAGAAGTACAAAATGTGATTAATCGCGATTAATCGCATTGATCGCTTAATTAATTACGCCAAATTGTGTGATTTTAATTTTTTTTTTTTCATTTAACCTTTATTTAACTATGTAAAAATGTTAGAGAACTAACATCTTGAAACGGAGGCAGAGGCAGAAGTATAAAATGTGATTAATCGCGATTAATCGCTTAATTAATTACGCCAAATTGTGTGATTTTTTTAAAATGTATTTTCATTTAACCCCTTATTTAACCATGTAAAAAATGTTTGAGAACTAATTCTCATTTATAAACACCTGACCTGGACAATGATTAATTAGTTAAAACTACCACCAATTATTATCAATCTTTTTTCGTGTTTCGGGTTGTAACGGAGGAAAAACAACTACAGGAGCGCGTCCTTGACCTGGCGTCGCAAAGGATCATCAGAGGCCGCCATGCTAACGAGCACGGGGCGTGCGGAACAACAAAGGCCAGTCATCTGCCTGCCAATTATGTGGCCGCACCCGCGCAAGGTCACCATTCTGCCCCGGCGACACTAACAAGTCACGTGATCTACGCTCTCGCGGGTCAGATTAAAAATAAATCGCAGGCGTCAGCGCCGCCTCTGACCTCTAGCCGGACACACTCGGCAGCACGCCGGCCTTTGTCTTAGCGCCTGGGCCGCGCTCGTGTGACAGATTACCCAGCACGCCTCAAACGCGGAGGAGGAAGAGGAGGCATGAGGAGGTCGCGGCGTCTTGACACAAAAGAATCCCAGCAGGCCCGAGCGGCCCGGTTGGGAAGGCGCTCGGTTAGCCACGTATGACTTCCAAGGCGACACATGCACTTCCGCCGGCATCCTTGCGGCTAAGAAATGCCACGTAAACGGCGGGAGGTCATGTGAGAGGAGACGCGGGAGAGCCGGACTGGCACGCAACACGGGTGACCTTAAGCGCCTCGCTTGGTTGGACCCGCAATGGCACGAATCGCCACAACTCGCTCTCGAATGCAGCAAAGAAGTCAAAATAGTGGCGACTTCCGGAAGTCTGTTTTTGTTTAAACTGAAAACAAATTGAAGTGAAATGATTAACATTTCGGTTATATTGAAAGTTTGGAAAACGTGTATTAACCCTATTTATTTGTTAAAATTAGGAGTGTTAGTGTGTTCATTTTGAGTTAATTTCAAGTTCCTTTAATGCCACTTTTTTTTTTTTACGCGCGATTAATAAACGCCCTTGTAAAACCTGTTCTGGGGGAATTCCTGTTGCAACGCTAAAAAAAAAATTTCAGTACAGTAATAAATTTAATAATAATGCATATATTTGTATTTTACAGTTTTAAAAATGTGCAGAATTTCACAAGTTACTTCATGTTAAAGATTAGACAGCTCTTAATATGAAAAGAAAAATGCACTGAGCTGTCACCGTCTTACAAATGCAATTATGCCATCTAGTGGCAGAAAATTACCTCGACAAAAATCGATATCACACACGTGTTTTTACAGTACATTTTAAACAAAAGTATGAAAACTTTAAAAATATATATTTTATTGTACATTCAGAACAGAGCTAAAATTTGAGATTAACTCATTCACTGCCATTGACGGCTATAGACGTCAAAAATTGAATTTAACTATTTCTATTAGTTAAACATTTTTTTCTACTTTTGTTAACAAGAGTATGAAAGCCTAGAATTTTTTTAATTGTACATTTAGAACAGATATAAAATGTGTGATTAATCGTGAGTTAACTAGTGAAGTCATGCGATTAATTACAATTAAAATTTGTAATCGTCTAACAGCCCTAATTTTTAATAATCTTTTCTTTTTTTGATTAAGGGCATCAGGCGATAACAATTTTTTTAATTGTTATTAATCACATGACTTCAACAGTTAACTCACGATTAATCACAAATTTTATATCTGTCCTAAATGCACAATAAAAAAAAAATTCTAGGTTTTCATACTCGTTAACAAAAGTGAAAAAAATGTGAAACTAATAGAAATAATTAAAATGAATTGTCAGTTAATCGTGAGTTAACTATTGAAGTCATGCGATTAATTCCGATTTAAAATTGTAATTTAAAAAAAAACTTTTAAAGTTCAAAAACATTTTTTTTAAGTTTCTGGATCGTAATATTTGCATCATGATATCATTTGCTGCTCCTGCATTGCAAGCCACTCAGCGATGGCCGCCTCCGTCAAATCCACGCAAATAAACGGTCAAGCTGTCGTGTATATGAATCAAGTCAGCCAGGACGCATGACATTTTGATGGCTGAAGTGGAAAGTGGAGCAGATGTGCCTGCGGGGCAACAGGGGCGTTGAAGGTGCAGCACAGTACGGAGGTGGGGGGTGGGGGAAGGGGCCGTGGGGGGGGGGGGGGTTCGCACCGTTTCGGCATGCGCCAAAAATCTCCACGAGCAACTCGTGCAGCGACCTTGTTGGCGGCATGTGCAAACATCAAATAAAAAAAGAAATAAAAAAACATCTGCTAACCGTGAATATTCCAAGTCAAACTAGAGGACGACAAGATGAGAAGGATTTGGAGTTTGGCTTTCCTTGTGAAAGAAAAGTAAACAGACTCGCATTAAGCTAGTTTTACAGCTAGCACACGATGCTAAACGGCATTGGTGGGATAACGCAATAGCATCGACAGTCGTGGATATTTAAAAACAGTACACGTTATTCTTTATCCTCTGCGATGAACGACTAACTGACTAATATTAGTCATTCATCGCAGGGGATAAAGAATGTATGCCTGTGAGTTGTTAAATGGACGGTCTGCAACGTTTGTGTTCAGATATCCGTTGCTTAAAGGATAGCAACAAGCGCTACGTGCATGCTAATTGTTAGCTTGCGAGTCAATGAAGATTCTTATTGTATGTTAGCATTCTAGACTATTTTCTATAGGTTGCTTCCAACATTTAATGAATCTTTTTTTCCTTTTATTCCCAAAGAAGATCTTGTAAATGAGCAGCTCGCTCGCTATTTTAAAATTCGGCTTTCCCTCTTAATCATTAGCAAATTGTGTTTTGGGGATTCGAACCTTTATGTGGGGCTGGCGGGAGCAGCGTCAACACGACGAGCGCCAACGAAGTGAAAATACAAGATCAAGCGGCCAACGTGAAGCCCTCACATCCGCCACCCCTCCCACCATAACGGTCGGCCCCGGGCCGGCGTTTGGCTTCCGCGCAGTTGTTCTAATCCCATTTAGCAGTCCCACAACAGGATTAGCAGCGCCGCGGGGCCGGCCCGACCAATCGCACGCTCGCTGGCGTTTCGCGGCCTCCCCCATCATCGCGCTCGCTCACGATCTTATTGTCATCATCACGTGTTGATGGAGACGTTAGGTGCCTTGCTCAAGGGCAGCTCAGGTCAAAAGGGCTCCGAAAATGAGCAGATTTGACAAGGGACGCAAAGTGATGTTTTTGAGAGGTCGGATGGAGGACACGGGCCCCGTCGGACGTCGAGGTCGGGGCCACAAAGCCGCCCTTTGATTCGCGACGCCCCCTTTTGACCCTCTTTGGGTTGGCAAGGCGTCCCCCTCAGGGGTTCGAGTGACAGGCGGCGGGACATTTTTTTAGACAGCAAGTCAATGAGAATGGCAATAATATTCATCACGCTCGTCTCGTTTCGGGACGGGTCGGGGACATTTCATTAGGCACACCATGAAAATGGACCAAAATAAGAAGAAACATTTTTTTTTGCGTGAGAGGGTAAAAAAAAAAAAAAAAAAAAAAAAAGGAACACAACCACATCAGCGTTAAAGGAATGCATTTGTCAGTCAATCAAAAATGAATTGAATTTCATTATCATCATTTTATCTTTATCAACAGTGTGCAGACTAAGGTGTCCCTAATAAAGTGTCCCACATATGTTGTAGTCCCTTTTCAAATCCAGCACATCATTTTGGACTGCATTTCCATTCCAAATGGAATTAAACAACTGACAGATCACATGTAAAACCAAAAGCAGAATTTAGCAACGAATAAGAGTAAATTATTGGGGAAAAGGGGTTGGAGGAAGGAGGAGGGGGGGGGGGGGTCACGTCCTCCCTCCCGGCGTACGAAATAACCGCTGCCGACACACGCGTGTTGCACATCCATCCATCACCGCGCAGCGTCAAACACGCACGCACGCACGCAAAAGTTCCACGCGTCGTCATCTTATGCATTGACAAGTGGCAGCAATATCCAAGAAGGGGGCGAGAGAGAGAAAAAAAAAAGAAAAAGCGGTGCGGCGGGAGAGCAAATGAGCGCAGAATACTAATCATGCACGAGCAGAAGAAGCAGAAGAAGGAGAAGAAGGAGCCACACTCACCCGAGCAGAAAAGGTGCGAGAAGTTCCCGCCAGCGCGGACGACCAAAGTTGACCAAGAAGGACAAGAAGAAGACAGCGAGAGAGAGAGAAAAGGAGGTGGAGGAGGAGGAGGAGGTGGTGGAGGTGGTGGTGGAGTGGAGCGTGCGTCACGTTGTTGAACAAGTCGCCAATTAGGTCCCGATCGTGTTGATTTGTGTTGCTTGTGTTCACGGAGCTGCTGCACGCGCTCGCTCTGCCTCCACTCAGATGTGACTCGTCTCATCCTCGCTCCCTCTCTCTCTCTCTCTCTTTTCGCTCACTCCATCTCTCTCTCTCCTGCATGCGCAGTCTCCTCCTCCTCCTCCTCCTCCTCTTGTGTGCGCGGATGACCAGCTGCAGGCTTCTACTTGTTTTTTTTTTTTTAGCAAGGACTAGACGGAAGGTGCCCAAACTAAAGCCCGGGGTGTTTATTTAAAAAAAAAAAAAAAAAAGGAAAAAAAAGTTGGGAGGAGGTATGAAGTGCAGTTTGGGTGTCAAAAAAAAAAAAAAAGAAAAAAAGTGAGGTGTTGTGATATTCACATCCACCACGGGTGCGAAAACCCTGACCGCTACTATACGACTGCTGCAAATAAAAATAAATTGGTTTTGTACAAGGCTGTTGTTGATATACAAAGATACAAAAAAATATATATATTTCCAACTAAAAAATAGTGACATTTGTTTACTTTATTTACGTAGCACTTTTCATACAGAAAAAATTGGGTTGTCAGGCCATTAAAAATTTTCATTGTAATTGATCACATGACTTCAAAAATTAACTCACGATTAATCGCAAATTTTATATCTGTTCTAAATGCACCATAAAATATTCAAGTTTTCATACGCTTGCTAACACAAAAGTGTGAAAAAATTAAACTAATAGAAATATGGCTGCATGTTTTAGGCACTGATATTGTAATTTCAGAATCATTTATAAAATTGAGTTTTAAAAAGATGAGTGATATTGATTTGTGTTGAGGTCATTTTCTGCCACTAGATGGCATAATTGCACTTGTAAGACATTGGTGCATTTTTCTTTTCGTAGTAAGAGCTATCTAATTTTAAACATGAATTAACTTGTGAAATTCTGCACATTTTAAAAATGGTAAAATACAACTTGACTCCAGTCTTCAGAAATATATGCATTATTATTACATTTATTAATGCTAAATTTTGACGTGCGATTGGAATTCCCACAGTACAGGCTTTCCGAGTCATTAATCATGCGTTTATAAAAATTAGTGGCGTTAAAGAAAGATTAAATTAACTCAACTAAAATATCCATACTACATAATTTAAAAAAAAACACAATCTGAGAACGATGTAAAAAAAACAAAAAAAAACATGGCGGGGCACAGAGAAACCATGTGAGGAAAAGCACCCAAAGGGAGCTCATCCACACTGAGGAGGGATGACAACACACGGCCACAGGTAAGGGTGCCATCCCGGAGACCCTCGGCCCAGATTGACCATGGAGTGTGCGGGTGGTGGTATGCGTGGTGAGCAGAGAGCTCATCTTGACTGGGTTCTTGCCAATCAGTGTTTTTTGTCAATAAATACGGGCCAGGAAATTTGGCTGCACGACTAAAGAGACGGCCAGTTAACCAGTTCCAATCTGCTCAGTGGAGGGACGGAGATGCGCACCACCTCAAAACCCTGACAAAATCTTATCAGCTGTAACAGACAGCTGCCATAAAGCAAAATAACGAGATGTCAGCAATATGCGTTTGCTTGATGGACTAAATTTAGCGTGTTTAATCAATTAAAGCCAAAGGAAAGTGGCATTTGCATCTTTTGGATTTTCTGTGTTGGAAGAAAAATATTTGCACAGCCGTGGAATGGACTGACACAAATCACGGCGGTGCGAGGAAGGTGCAGGAGGTGATCATAAAAAGAGAGAACGATGGTGGCAAAGAGCTCTCACGCTCACGTAAATCATGGAGAGCGATGGGAAGGGAGGATAAGGACAGAAAAGGGGTAGAAGAGGAGAGAGAGAGAGAGAAAGGAAGGAGGAGGAGGAGCAGCAGGAGGAGGAGGGCAAGCAGGAGGAGGACAAAGAAAGATTGATACAAGGAGGAAAGAGACACGCGTAGAGGAGGGGGTAGAAAATGAAGAGATTAGCAGGAGGGGGTGAAGATATATGAAGGTGGTGGAGGAGGTGAAGGAGACGGGAGGAGGAAATAAAGATAGATAAGGAGGTGAAAGAGCTGGGAAGAGATTGAAGAGGAGGATAAGGAATGAAAAAAAGATTAAGGATGAGGTGAGCGATGAAATGAAACGAGAGGACAGAGGAGGAGATGATAGTCAAACAAATAAGAGGAGATCCGAGAGGAGGACAAGATAAAATTGGTGGAGGAGGTGAAGGAGAATGTTTAGAAAAAAAGAAAAAAAAAGTTGGACTTGATGTCAGTGAGGAAGAAGGAGGAAATGATATGGAGCGGAAAGAACTAATAGGAAATAAAAGGAGGAGATGAAGGTGGAAAAGAGGAGGAGAAGCAGCAGGAGCACCGTAATGAAGATAGAGGACACAAAAGGAATATAAAAAGGAGGAGGTGGAGGTGGTAGAGGACAAAAGACAAAAACAACAGACAAAAGATCAAAAGGGAGGGGAGGAGGAGAAAGAAGAGGAGAAGAAAGGAGAAGGAGGTGGAAAAGGAGATGGAGGAGAGGAGCATAAGGAAGTAGGAGGTGAAGGAGGAGAAGCTGGAGGGAGCCAAGGAGAAAGAAAAGGAGGAGAAAACAGTGAGGCAGAAGAGGAGAAGAAAAAGCCAGACAGAAAAATGAGAAACAATTGAGGAGGAGGCTAAGGAGGCGATAAAAAAAAAAAAGGAGCTATAGAGGAGAAGGTGAAAGAAGGGTGACGAAATGACAAGAAAAGGGTTGGGGCAGAGGAGAAAGGAAGAGGAGGAGGAGGAAGACGTTCTGTGCGGAATTTCCTAAGCTGCCAAGTCGTGACTGGCAGACGGCCTGTGAAGGCAGCGCTCAAACTTCCAAGAACATTCCCGACACCTTCGTTACGTCCTTCCTCACACGCACAAGTCGTCGCACGCCAAGATTTACATTTGACATCATTAGCGTTGAGTTATTATTTACACCGCAATATACTGTCTATGCTATTAGCGCTAGCAGACTAGTGGAGTTCCCCATCATTTGTTAGCATTAGCAATACATAGTCGGAAACCTCTTTTGTGCACAATTATTCAAACTAAACTGCGTGGAAGTAAAGTACTATTGAAGCTCCTCAACTCACTTCAGCACCGTTTCTTGGCACCAAGAGGCCACGAGATGGCGGCAAAGCACTACATTTTCTGTTCCACGTACTGCAAAAATCGCCACTGATCAAAAGCAACACCGTTTGTGTGAAAATGATCAATGAAGCATCTCATCGCCTCCAGAGCATGCGCGGTCTGTTTTGTTCCCTTCGCTAATTGAATTTTCAAATGTCAGCCAATAATTGCGCTCTCCCCAAACTCCCCACTTTTGCATTCCTCCCAATTAGCCGAATGCGCCACAAAACACGGCGCATCTTCTCCACACAGGCGGCGGCTGATTAGCGGGAGACGCATTGCTTCAAATTAATGAGTGGGAAATACGTGAAATATCACACACGGGCGGTCAAAGCGTCGAGGGACGAGACAGTACACACAAATGTTTTCCACAACTTCAACTTTCTTTTGGTGAGAGAAGCGGGGAACACCCTTGCATTGGATGCTAACAAATGGCAGGACATAATAATGAATCCGTTCCATGGTTTGACATTTAACAGTTCACTAAAAAGTTACGATTTTGTCTATAATTAATGGAGTGCTGTCACTATCAAATATTCTTAGAATTGATTAATCTATCGATTATTCTAATGATTAATCGGCTAATCGGATTCATTTCAATTTAGCTTTAAAGTATATTTTTAAAAAAGCTGATTTCTGTTTATTAACCAGTGATCGGTGTTTATTTCGTACTTCGTATTTGTATAGAGATTTTTTTTTAAATGGCTCCAAATGATTACTCGATTATTAAAATAGTTGTCGATTAATTTGATGATCGATTACTTGTCGATTAATCGATTCATTTTGACAGCTTTAAAAGAATGTGATGACTTTATTATTTTTCACGTACAATTAATACCTTTGAAAACACATTTTTAACGATTCTGGCAAGCCACCACCTAAAAAGGCGTCAGTCGGACCAAGCCTTCATTTTGTGCAGCTTTTAAACTCATTAGTGTCACAGGTAAGTTGAAGCCTGTCCCAGCTGAATTTGGACGAGGGACAGGGGACACACCTGGACTGGTTGCAAGTCAACCGCAGGACACTTGTAGACAGAAAGCCGGCGCATAGAAAATCTACTGACACGAGTCGAGATTCAAGCCAGGAACTTCCCTACTGTGAGGCAGACGTGCTAATCCCGATTCCACCTACAAATCTTTATTGAAAACGCAAGAAAATGGAAAGTTTCAATGTGACCATAAAGTATGCAAAAGTGTCCAAATGTATCACCAGCGCTTGCATTTTTTTTCCAAATTAAAACAATGGACTTCTTCTTTTTCCGTTTGACTTGACGCGCACTTCGTCGCAGGTATTAGTCACCCACCGCTTGCTTCCCTTCTCGCGGGCTTATTTGCATTTTGCAGCCACAAGTCCATTTGTGTGGCGGCAGAACGGCGAGCGCCGACCCAAACTAATAGAAAGAGCAGCCCCTGTCTGTCAGAAGGGGAAGAGCGGTTAGCGTCGCCCGAGACTGAAGCGCGCGATCATGTTGGGGGAGGTAATAGAGAGCAAACGGCAAGTCAAAGGCTGCATGCAGATGGATGAGAGGGATACGATCGGGGGGGTATTTAATTGGACAGTGACATTGGGAGCTCATCAGCGCCTCCCCATCAATCACCAGATGCCCGGAGGCGATGCGGCCACCCCCCCCCCCCCCACGTGTCCGCCGTCCCCCCTTCCTGGCCCGGGTATTTATCGGCCAGCTTCTCCTCTTAAACTGCCCCCCCCCCCTCGCCCCCCCTCCGCATGCCTCCCGCCCGTCTTCCATATCGTGACTGTGACCTCCGCTCACCTGGCCAACGGTTATCTGCTCCCCGGTGACACGCTGCTTGATGGGGCGTTTTGTTCTCGGCTTAACAAGAGAAGCGGGGCGGAAGGTTGGCGTGCGGGGGTACGGTGATTAAAATATAAGCCCCAAGGACGAGAAGGTCGGAGGTGATAGCGGTAGGTAGCCGCTCTGTCTCGGATGGAGCAGCGCAAATCACCAAAATCTGTTCAGGTGATGACAATCAGCGGCCGTTCTGAGGATTCAAATCTTGGATCCGGCAGGTTTTCTGACATTCCAAAAACACTAAATGGTCCATTTGTCTTTTTGAGATCCACCTTTCACTAAAAGTCCCTGGGCCGGACGGATGGCATTCTGTTCAACACTCATCCGTATTCAGACTAAGTAACCACCGGCTAATTGAACCCTGTCCCCCCCCCTAAAATAATGCGAGTGCACAGGAAGATTTCGATTTTCACTTCCGGAGGCAGCACTTCATCAGCAAGCTGCTGTATTGCAATTGCATGTGGTTTAATTTCACACTTGACAGGTGGGCGCACACTCCAGAGACGCAGCTGTTTGTATAGAAGTAATTAAAAAGTCAATGTTGTGTAATACAGTATCTCCCCGTTGAATGTTCAACTTTTGAGCTATTGCCACTTTTAAAAATGTAGTTTTACCTTGCGGGTGCAGAGTCCAGTAGTCAGCAGGACAAAGGAGTAAAGATTGGCCCTTGATGGACAAACACACAATTGTGTCCTGATTATTCCTTTTTTTTTTTCAAGCCAAGATGAGCTCATTGTGTCTATCAAGGAGCTACAAAACATTTAGTGGATCGTCTCAATTCCGAAGCGGCAAGTCTGTGACAAATGTGGCGCCATCGTAACCGCAACGACAGCAATGTCTTACAGACCCCCGGAACTAATACAGATGTTGATTTTCTGGTGGAGGACTATTTATGAGTTTTGGACTCACAGGTGACGGTAATCCAGAAAGGATGAAATCAACTGGATGTCTTCTTTCGGAAGGAGTTTAATTTTCCCGGAGTGAACCACTGGAGATTTGATTACACGGGTTCTGCGGTTCTGCTTTTTGCAGATGATGTGGTGCTGTTGGCTTCTTCAAGCCGTGACCTCCATGTCTCACTGGAGCGGTTCGCAGCCGAGTGTGAAGCGGTTGGGATGAGGATCAGCACCTCCAAATCCGAGACCATGGTCCTCAGTCGAAAAAAGGGTGGAGTGCCCTCTCCGGGTCGGGGAGGAGGTCCTGCCCCAAGTGGAGGAGTTCAAGTATCTTGGGGTCTTGTTCACGAGTGAGGGTAGGTTAGATCGGGAGATCGACAGGCGGATCGGTGCAGCGTCTGCAGTGATGCGGACGCTGTATCGGTCCGTCGTGGTGAAGAAGGAGCTGAGCCGAAAGGCAAAGCTCTCGATTTACCGGTCGATCTACGTTCCTACCCTCACCTATGGTCACGAGCTGTGGGTCGTGACCGAAAGAACAAGATCCCGGATACAAGCGGCCGAAATGAGTTTCCTCCGCAGGGTAGCCGGGCTCTCCCTTAGAGATAGGGTGAGAAGCTCGGTCATCCGAGAGGGACTCAGCGTCGAGTCGCTGCTCCTCCACGTTGAGAGGAACCAGTTGAGGTGGCTCGGGCATCTGGTTCGGATGCCTCCTGGACGCCTCCCTGGGGAGGTGTTCCGGGCATGTCCTACCGGCAGGAGGCCCCGGGGACGACCCAGGACACGCTGGAGAGACTATGTCTCTCGGCTGTCCTGGGAACGCCTTGGGGTCCCGTCGGATGAGCTGGCTGAAGTGGCTGGGGAGAGGGAAGTCTGGGCTTCCCTGCTAAAGCTGCTGCCCCCGCGACCCGACCCCGGATAAGCGGAAGAAGACGGACGGACGGACGGTGATGCAACCTGAATTTCAACAAAGTTAGAACACGTTGTTGTCTTTTACTGGCTAGTTCGTTGCGCCAAATTCCTATCGGTGAATCCTGGTCTACCACCTGTACAATATCTGTCCCCGATCCGACCCCAACTCTATCACCTCCGAAATGGAATTCTCCACAAGAACAAACACAACCCGCATGGTAAACAGGAGGCTACGGTTCCAGCTCCCATTTGCTCTCCTTACAAAGCAGCAAGCCCACAAATGTGATCAGTACGCACCTCCAGATCAATAAGGCGCCAGCGGACAGGTGACACTATCGTTCCAGTAGCCGCCATTCGGCAACCTCGCTGCTCTCTAACACACTGACGGACTCCCAAAGGATTATCGATCCCCCCGCAGGGACTTTCTAAAGGAAACACTTAAGGAGCTGTCATAACATATGACAGCTTTTTAGAGGCTTGGTCAGGAGCGGCGAGCGGCTTTTTCAAATCCTTTCAACTTTTATGTAAATAGAATTTGCCCCTCTGCTCCTTCTCCTTCGCCTTCTCAAACACTGGAGGAGCAATGACTCAGAGCGCGTGACCTTTCCGTCGCACCGTGACTCTCGACGGCGGGTGGCTGATTTATCATCAAACCGGATTCCGTTTAGCGGCGGATCAAATGCATCTTCTCTCTCTCTGTAATTGCGCAAAGACGTTTTTGGCCGCCGAGGAGTCGACTTGTAATTGTATTTTCATTCTTTCTGCGCGTGCTTGTGCTTTCTTTTAATCATCTGGAGCTGCTGTGCGGTCGCAAGGCGCCTCGGCGGAGAGAGACCTTGATGTTGTACAACCCCCCCCCACCCCCCACACCCCGCTCCCGCACTGCCGCCGCCGCCAGACTCCTACCACCGAACCGCCGAGGCTCGTCTTGTTTGCATCAAGACACCCTTTGAGGACTCGTCATGCAGAAGGTATTGAGCCATTTTATTTTTCCTCGGACGCAGCCCAAGAGGGTCACTGGGATCAAGTGGACTAACGGACGACCTAATCAGGGGGGATTGGCTGCATCGATCGCGGCGGTCTTATCGTTATTGGCTGTCAGGGGCCGCAGGGGGGGCCCCCCAGTCCCTTGCCGGCTCAAAGCACAACATTCAGGTTGCATTCATCGAGCTGCTACCTCCGCTCTGTCCTCCCTCGAGGCCTTCATAGATTAGCATCTTTCTGACTTGCAATTTACCGCTTCCACTGGATGATTTACTTGAATAGGTTTTTATCAACTCCGCCTCCCCCCCCCGCGCATTTGCAGACCAACAAGAGCAGGCAGTTCCCTACGTTGGCACTCCCCCATGTATAAATTCTTCTAATCCGCAGTGATACGCAGTTGGACGACGGACACCTTTAAGAATAATCCTGGAAGATTAAGCCTGTCACCTGGTGGATCATTAACTCTTTGACTGCCAGACGTTTTCAGAAAAGGGTGCCAGCCGATTTAAGCATTTTTGACTGATCTTTCAAGGTGTTTGGACTATGGAAACACACGTACTACCAAATGAAAGATTGGACTCTCATCTTTCATCAGGAAAAAAAGTTTGTTTCTACCTTATTCCGTTTTTCAGTAATCAACAATAGAAAATGGTTGGTTTCACCTCTGTTTTGAAACAAACGTTTTTTAACGTCTTTGGCACTCCTCCATAGGATTTTACTAAACGTTATTTAACGTTTTTGGCAGTCAAAGAGTTAAGAGCGAGCATAGTTTCATCTTCTATTATTTCTAGGCCACCCGTGGCCTATCTGGGTACTTTATTACAAGACTTTTAGCTTTGGGTGGTTTGGGGAGATTCTTGATTGCGTGCAGGTCGACGATAATGCTAACAGCTAACCTAGGTTTTCTTCGCCTTCTGTCCGGACTCCCTGTGGCCCTCTCATAGGTCAATCAGGCTATTGTATTCAGATTTATGATTTGAAGTCTACAAAAACTTAAAAGGTATCCGTCACATCTATATGTAAAGCTACGTTTGCGTTCCCTCAAACGGTAAACGAGCTCGGAGGTCATCCTCGGTTGACGCCCCCCCGCGCGCGCGTCACGGCGCGTTTCCGAAAAAAGAGAACGTGCAGACAGACGCCTTCATTCATCTGCGAGTTTTGTCGACTGAGGCGGCGTCCTGATCCGAATCCTAATGGCTTGGATCTGCGCAGCCCCTCCCCCCTCTGTAAAAGACACTCTGAAGTTTCTTCTCCTCGACACTTTCGCTGCTATTCCGCACGACACAGTACTTAGGCGCGATGAATGAGTCATTTTGTCAAATGGCATTTTTTGTTATCTATTGAAGTGCTTTGAATAGCCTGGTCTAAAGTGGAGGCACTGTTCAAATCATTTTTAATAAAATGTTGATGTCGACCAATGGTCTAACCTCCTCATAAATCACATTTTAATGGAAAAAAATATCTGCCTCAAATAAAAACCAAATATCATAATTTATAGAAACATGGTCTACGTATATAGAATTTTTTAACCTAATTCTGGTTACTTAATTCTGCCTGTTAGCGAGAGCCACTACATCGTGATAACTTACATTGATGTTTCTGCATTTGGCAATTTATTATTATATTATATTATTAGTATGGGATTTTTTTTTAATGGGCTTTAGGTGAACTGATGAATACACACACACTCGCACGCACGCACGCACGCACACACACACGCACATACACATACTCACCCACATACAAAAAAAAAAAAAATATATATATATATATATATATATATATATATATAAAAAACATTTATTAATTTTTTTAATTTATTTGTTTTTTTTAAAAAAGGAGAGCAATGATGATGTCAAATCGAATGAACAATACTGAGCTCTATAAAAAGGAAAAAAAAAATAATAATAATAAAAAAAAATAATAATAATAATAAAATGTTGATGCTCTGCTAAAAATATCGAACATGCTAGTCATGTTTTGCAACGATGACCTGAGAAATTCATGTGAGAACGCCTTGCAGGGTTATATGACTGGATCCAACGGTTATTGGATTGGGTTTTTTTTTTTTTTCGCCTCCAGAATATGAATCAAACTTTAAATATTAAATAATGTATCAAACGTCCAAGAGGGGTAGCAAGTTGGAGCCCAGCGCTTTAGCGCAAACCCACTAATCATTCCCATTTCCCCAAACTCCGAGTGCACTTGCTGAAGTCGCACATCTGGAACTTCAAGGCCCGTTTACATTTACACATCACAAGTCGGGGGAGATTAAAGAGAGATTATGGGCGCTGATGGAAGTGCTGCTTGCCTATAAGATGTGAGACCAGGCTGGAAGTCGTTGGACGTGGCGGATGATATCCCACTTCGGATAATAAGGTTTGGGTTAGCGAGCGCGCCCTTTTGTATTAACTTCCTAACCCTTATCCATAATCTTTGCAAAAAAACGGATCTGGTCGCTAGAAAAACCCGTGGAAAAAAAACACACACAAGAGGTCTAATTAAAACAGGGATGTGTTTTGACCAAAGTGAAATTATCTGAAAATTTAGCCGGGGGTCTGGGGGCCGCTGGCACCCAGCTAGGTCCAGGGTTAGGGTTAGGGTTAGGGTTAGAGCTCATGGGTTTTCCGTGTTTTTAAGTACTTTCAATGCACTCACATGACAAAGAAATAGACAAAACAACAGCATAAATTTTCAATGTATATTGAACTATCCCATATAAAATGGCAGTTTTAGTCAACTCAAAATCAGTCACATTCAAAAACATTGGACTGCCTTTGCTTTTAAAAACTATCACTGAGAATATCATCATATCTAACTAATGTGATTACTAAGTTAACACATAAATAATGTTGAAGAGTTCAAATTTCATGAACAAATAATTGTATCGTGACCAAATGAAAAGTAACTCATATTAGAGCATACCACAAATGTCTTTGTTATAGCAGAAGATGTTATCTGTCGGAGTCATGTGCATACACAATGAACTACTAAAAAAAATAAAAAATAAAAATAAAAATAAAAATAAAAATAAAAAATCTGAATTTTTTTTGGGGGGGGAGATAAAAAAAGCGGAATTCCGCGAATTAGCGGAAAAATCACATCCCTGTTAAAAGACAGAATTGTTTTGGATGTTTTCGAAAAACGGTATGTTTGGATCTTTGTCAGATACCAAAGTGTTTTGGATTATTACGAAAAACTAGAGTCTATTGAACACTAATTGTATTCAGTCAGTGATTACAAAAACACGTTAGGTCCACAAAAGACAAAATTGTCTTTTGTGTTTTCCAAAACCAACAAACGAATTTGTCTTCAAATTATTTTTGCCTCAAATCGTGACTTCAACGATTATCCATAAACCCATTTTCTATACGCTTTAGGGTCGCAGGTGAGCTTTAGCCGATCCCAGCTGACACTGAGTGACACGTTCACAAAAACAAAACACAAATTAGTACGGGTATATTACATCACGATTGATTATTACTCTATATTGACTTACGGAACCCTCATTCCGTAAACCTTACTTTTGGTGAGGTTCGGATAATGGATGGATGCACGTTTCCGTAAAAAAACAAATAAAGGAGTCTTTAAGGACAAAATTGTCTTTGATGTTTGCGAAGACACATTTGTTATTATGTCACCGTTACCGTTCAAACGCTTGAGAAGCGAGAGTGTTGGCGATAAATAAAATTAAAAAAAAAACAATAAATAAACTTGCAATTGACTTGTGTGTGCAGCGTTCCTACCCTGATCCCGACGATGGGAGTACGTGAGGTCGAACGGCGGCGCGCTGCCCTTTGAGTGCAGCCGGCAGACGCTAACAAGCGCTCGAGAAGGCTGTCCGAACGCATCAAGCGTTTTTAGGCTAAACTATTCGCTTTTCGGGGGGGGGGGGGGGGTCTGACACGAGCGCAATGAGGCCAACCTATCGCCTCGGGGAAGCGTTGGAAAACTTTGATTGTTTGGGAGACTTCATTCCTTTAACCAGAATGACTTGGAGTCAAACTTTTGTGATGCAGCCATTGCGGTCCGCAGGGGGCGAGCGCTTATGCGCAAACCCATAAAGAAGTCCTCGCGTTTAGACGCACAATCAGTTTAAAAGCCTTTTTCATGCTTGCGCGTCTCGTTCCCGTCGGCATTCAGGTGTCGTTTTTTCATTTGTTGTAACTGCGGCGAGGCGCTTTTTCAATTAGACTTTAGCTCCCCCCCCCCCCCTCCCTGAAAAGGTGGGAAATGTTCCCTGGCTTTGGACAGCAAGCCTTGACGGCGTATAACCCAGATGCTCTTCGTCTTTCCGCTTTCAGGAAAATAATGTCACCTTGTGTTACACACAAGGAGGAAGGCAGCCGGCAAACAGAGAGCGCAAACAAGCCCAAAATGAGGACAGGATGAGGCCCCGGTGAAGAGCGGGACGGACGGGGTGGGCGGCATGGTAACAAGCAAAAGGCAAAGGCATCAGCTTTGGCATGACACGTCTTCTCCCCCCTCGCCGGTGAAGATGTGTGCTCACACGCTCCGGCAGTCAGGCTGAAAACCGCCGCCTGTTGCATTCACTCCAACCCAGCAAAGGCGCTCACGGTTGCCTGGTTGGCAAAGGGCTTGTTATCTCCAACCCCCTCCCCTCCCCGCCGTCTCTGCCGTCTCTTCATGTGCTCGCCGCGTTCCTCTCGCAACATGATCGGCATTCTTCCGGTCACGAGCATCGCGCCGCGTTACCCGGGCCTCGGCATAACGAGCAAAAACAACAAGCAGCTGCCCTTTCGGCACCCGCGGCGAGACACAGGTGAGCGCGAACGGCGCGACCGGCGGGCGCAGGTGTCGCTGGCAGGCGTCCTGATCCTCGCGCATTGAAATGCAAAGCGTGTCAAGTGGAAGGCGAGGGCTCCCGTTGGCATCCCGAGTCATCCTGCCGGCGACAGGTGAAGCCCCCAAGTTTGCAAAAGGAAAGAGAGTCAAGTTTTCCCACGGAGTTTCCATTTGTCCTTACGCTTAACCTGCTGCAATTGAGGCTTCTTCCCACAATCTCCAAAACTATTCATTAAATGCTTTCTATACCTGAAATTGTTGAATCTTAACAAAAACATGTATGTTCGCTTCACTGGACACTTTAAATCATTTAAAAAAAACATTCATTAGATTCATATATTGTCCCAAAATCTTGCATCTGTATTGAAGACTCCATTGTCTTTGGTACTCTGTTGTTTACAAAAACTCTAACCTTGTGATTGGCTTCAATCTATACAAAAGTGAGTGCTAGGTTCATTGGAGACTTTTGGCGGTCAGGACAGAGACTAGACCAAGACTTTTAAAGGTCAAGACCAAGAGTTTTGAAGGTCGAGACCAAGACAAGACCAAGACTTTTGGAGGTTGGGACTGAGACAAGACCAAGACTTTTGGAGGTCGAGACCGGGACAAGACCAAGAGTTTTGAAGGTTGAGACCTAGACAAGACAAAGACTTTTGGAGGTTGGGACTGAGACAAGACCAAGACTTTTGGAGGTCAAGACCGGGACAAGACCAAGAGTTTTGGAGGTCGAGACCAAGACAAGACAAAGACTTTTGGCGGTCAGGACAGAGACAAGACCAAGACTTTTAAAGGTCAAGACCGGGACAAGACCAAGAGTTTTGGAGGTCGAGACCAAGACAAGACCAAGACTTTTGGGGGTTGGGACTGAGACAAGACCAAGAGTTTTGGAGGTTGAGACCAAGACAAGATAAAGACTTTTGGAGGTTGGGACAGAGACTAGACCAAGACTTTTGGAGGTCGAGACTGGGATAAGACCAAGAGTTTTGGAGGTCGAGACCAAGACAAGACAAAGACTTTTGGCGGTCAGGACAGAGACAAGACCAAGACTTTTGGACGTCAAGACCGGGACAAGACCAAGAGTTTTGGAGGTCGAGACCAAGACAAGACAAAGACTTTTGGCGGTCAGGACAGAGACAAGACCAAGACTTTTGGATGTCAAGACCGGGACAAGACCAAGAGTTTTGGAGGTCGAGACCTAGACAAGACAAAGACTTTTGGAGGTTGGGACAGAGACTAGACCAAGACTTTTGGAGGTCGAGACTGGCACAAGACCAAGAGTTTTGGAGGTTGAGACCTAGACAAGACAAAGACTTTTGGAGGTCAAGACCGGGACAAGACCAAGAGTTTTGGAGGTCGAGACCAAGACAAGACAAAGACTTTTGGCGGTCAGGACAGAGACTATACCAAGACTTTTGGACGTCAAGACCGGGACAAGACCAAGAGTTTTGGAGGTCGAGACCAAGACAAGATAAAGACTTTTGGAGGTTGGGACAGAGACAAGCCCAAGACTTTTGGAGGTCAAGACTGGGACAAGACCAAGAGTTTTGGAGGTCGAGACCAAGACAAGACCAAGACTTTTGGCGGTCAGGACAGAGACTATACCAAGACTTTTGGACGTCAAGACCGGGACAAGACCAAGAGTTTTGGAGGTCGAGACCAAGATAAGACAAAGACCTTTGGAGGTTGGGACTGAGACAAGACCAAGACTTTTGGAGGTCGAGACATCTACAATACCAAGATCATATATACAAAAGAAAAATCACAATTACCCAAAAAAAAACACACACAAAAAACAGAACAAACGGCCAGTATTTTTTTTTTCATTCCATTTGCAAAAAATAATAATAATAAGTTTGCTGTTGTTTTCGAAATAGTACGACAAAATAAATATTAAATCTTAACAAATCTGGTTATTTCACTTCTACAAATTTAGCGGTCCTTCTTATTCAAACTGAATTGTCCTGACAAGGCATGATAAACGTTATTTTACAAAGAATACAGAAAAAGTCAATAATAACGATTAAATGAAATGAAGTCGGTGGAAAAAATAATCTGCACCTGAATTCTGTTTCTCACTGATAAGATTAGTACTCGCCTGCTCTCGATCATTCTTGATCAAAAGTCACGAGTCCGACAACGAGACAAGACCGAATAAAGATGGCCGATCTCGAGAACTACAACACGATTTCCAAGTTTACAAAGAAAACCTTCATGAGGTTCGGAAAATGTTTTTGATGGAAACATTTTGACTCAATATTGAAGAATTTTTCAACTTCAACACACAAAGAAAAAAAAAGTTTTGTTGAAGTTGAAGACTAAATGATCTTCGACATACTTAAAGGTTGATCAAAGATCGTAAATTCAAATTGTCAGACCGCTGTTGACCAAAGACGAGAGTCAAACAAATCGTAGCCCAAGTCTTTGAAATTGTGTTTTCCGACGTTGAGAAGAAGTCCGACAAATATGATGACAGGTCGGGGCTTTGATGCCTTGCTCAAGGACACCAAACTGGAAAGGTGCCAGCCACCATGGCAGCTTTCTTTCAATGTTTCTCATTAACGTCGGCGAGCCCGTTGAATTTAATCCCGCCGTCGTCGAGAGCCGCCAGACACGCCCGCTGAGTCGGTCGTTGGAGGACAAACACAAGAAAAATATCTCACCGACTTCCTTTTTTTGTTTTGTTTTGTTTCCGCCCCGCCGCAAGTACGTCTCTGGCAGCCAAAGTGAAAATAAAGTCAGACGTTGGTTTTAAGATGGGGAAAAAAAAAAAGTGAACGATAGACTTTGCAGGTTGCGGGGAGACGCCGTTTTAAGGAGAACAAGGACAAGTGGCGTTTTCCCGATGCAAATTCACGGCTGAGTTATGAAAAGACGCAAGATGACTGACAGCCTCGTACGCATTGCTGCGAGGCTGTCGAATATCGGAAGGGGGGGATGTCGGGTTGCGGGTTCCATAAAAGCAAGGTTTGAGATGAGACCCGTGTCAAAGCGTCTTGATGAATGCTGATCAGACGCAGTCGGCTCGCATTGTCCACAATTACAATAGCAAATCAACATTAATCAGCGGCGACGCCCGTTTGTTCGCTCGTCTTTGAGTTCACATCAAAGCCATGTTTTTTTTTTCTCCCCCCCCCCCCCCTTTCTGCTCTTTTGATTTCCGCCGCAACTGATGCTGCAAAATGAGAAAAAGTTCTTCTCTAGCGCGGCGGAACGAGCTCAAAGCTCAGCCGGCAGTGGCACGACTTGATGGAGCTGATGGCCACAGAGTGTCGACTCTTTCCAGAAAGACCACCCCCCCCACCCCTGGGTGTTCCGTGGCTGGAGAGCGTGCATGACCCCCCCCCCTCCTCCCCCCTCCCACGCCGCCGCCAGCTCAAACCCCCGCGCCAACTCCTCTTCACGCTCGTGACAGCTGCCAAGCATGAGGAGCATTCTCTCGCCGACAGGACCCGATGTGCTCGTCCATGTCCGTCACAGCTTTCATTTCCCGCGCCGGGCCATTGATTCCCCGGCTGGGTGACATTAGTGACACTCGCTTTTAATCTGTTGTAAAGCGCCTTGACCCCGGGGTGGCGCGTCCCCCGAGGACCGCAACAAACTTGCTGTTGGGGACTGAGGGGGGGAAACGCGTCACTTTCTGGAGGAAACTTTTAAGCGCGGTGACACCGCTGGAGCTGGAGGTTGTTTTGTCTTCACGTAGCCCCCCCCCCCCCCCCGTCCCAGGGGAGGGGGCCGATAGAGAAAGACACAGAAGAGTCAAAAGTGGGCAAATGGCTGCAGGATGGTTCACTTGGAGAGATAAGAAATCGTCTGATGCCTTTGTAGAACTGCCTCTTTTTGCATAATGGAGCAGCAGAGGTCCAAAGCAGGACCCCCCAAAGTAAAAAAAAAAAAAAAAGACTTTACCCAGATTTAAGCAAATCTGCTTGGGGTGTGCTTTAGACGTCAGCGTGGATGTCAGCAGTTTTATATGAACTGGGCAACTCGAGGCTACGTTTAAACATCAGTTTTTACAGCAAAGAACCCTAAACCCAAAACGGTCTTTGGACAAAGACCGAAGAAGACCCTAATCAAAACCTAAATTACTCACCTGTAACCGTATAGGTTACATTTAACTCTTTGACTGCCAAAAACGTTATATAACGTTTAGTAAAATCCTATGGAGGAGTGCCAAAGACGTTAAAAGACGTTTTTTTCAAAACAGAGGTGAAACTAACCATTTTCTATTGTTGATTACCGAAAAACGGAATAAGGTAGAAACAAACTTTTTTTTCTGATGAAAGATGAGAGTCCAATCTTTCATTTGGTAGTATGTGTGTTTCCATAGTCCAAACACAACATTTTCTGTGGACCTTGAAAGATCAGTCAAAATGCTTAAAATCGGCTGGCACCCACGGCATCCCTTTTCTGAAAACGTCTGGCAGTCAAAGAGTTAAAGGAAATAAATGGATAGATGGATGGAAGGATTAAAGGAAGGAAGGAAGGAAGGAAGAAAAGAAACTTTTTGCCATCGAATGTCTTGATTTCGGCAGTCTTACAAGAACTTGTCTTCACGAAAAGAATCATTCAAACCTTGACCCTAATGCACTGAATGGTCTAATTGCAGGACAGCAAACGTGGACTGGATCACACGTGTTTGATCCGAACACTAACATCCATCAATCCCAACCTTGAGGTCTTTTTGTTTAGGCTCCAACAAACTTGTAAAACCTCCTGCCAGTTTTACAAGAACTGGAGACGGCGTCTTTAGGGAAAGACAGAAGAAGATCCCAGGCTCCAAATTCAGTTTTCAATTTAAATCAGTTAACACTCCGAAACTTCATTAAATCATCTTAAAACTCATTTACTGCCATAAATTCATTTTTTAAAAAGATGATTAACTCTTTGACTGCCAAAAACGTTAAATAACGTTTAGTAAAATCCTATGGAGGAGTGCCAAAGACGTTAAACGACGTTTGTTTCAAAACAGAGGTGAAACCAACCATTTTCTATTGTTGATTACTGAAAAACGGAATAAGGTAGAAACAAACTTTTTGTTCTGATGAAAGATGAGAGTCCAATCTTTCATTTGGTAGTATGTGTGTTTCCATAGTCCACACACATAATTTTCTGCGGACCTTGAAAGATCAGTCAAAAATGCTTAAATCGGCTGGCACCCACGGCATCCCTTTTCTGAAAACGTCTGGCAGTCAAAGAGTTAAAAAGAGGCGATTAAAATTAATTATTAATCGCATGACTTCACTAGTTAACTCACGATTAATCACAAATTTTACATCTGTTCTAAATGTACAATAAAAAAAATTCTAGGTTTTCATAGTCTTGTTAACAAAAGGGGGAAAAAATGTTAAACTAATAGAAATAGTTCAAATGATTTTTTTTGACGTTTATAGCCGTCAATGGCAGTGAATCAATTAAAAAAAGAAAGAAGAAAAGATTATCACAAAATTCGGGGCGTCAGGCGATTCAACTTTTTAATCGTAATTAATTGCATGACTTCACTAGTTAACTTGCAATTAACCACAAATTTCACATCTGTTCTAAATGTAGAATTTAAAAAAATTCGAGGTTTTCATACTTTTGTTAACAAAAGTGGAAAAAAATGTTTAACTAATAGAAATAGAACACTTTCTATTGCATGCTACGCTAACAAATTGAACACATTGACTATTTGGGGACGGCTAGCTTTGTTAGCATTTACCTTTTGCTTTATAACATGTTGTCTATCGGGTAGCCTAGTATCGGGGCCACTTCCCTTTTACAACTTGGACGCATACTGCAAATGCTTTAAACATGATCTCAGAGTCCAATAAATAAATCGATGAGGTACATTTGTATAGATTAACAGTCAAGCGGCAGAAAACATATTCCAATTTCAACATCTCGTGTTTTGGTGGCTTAAAAGCCCCGGTCGTGTCACCGGCAACATCACTCTGAGCGGCTTTCTCAGCATTCCAGTGCGAGCTTGAAAACGCATACGAGAGAGAGGTCGTCTGTATTTAGAAAAATGGAATTAGGAAACTACCCGAGCGCAGCGTTGTCTGCCGGACATATCAAATTCAAGAGCGACGACAGTTTGAGCAGCCCCGGCTGGCGGGAAAAACGGTCATCGCCCTTCTCCGGCGTTGTCAAGGCCGCTTGACGTATTGTTTGAGGAGCGCGAGGGGAGGAGGGGAGGGGAGCAGGGGGGGGGGGGGGGCGCGGCTGTAGACACAAGATGGTGTCGAGCGAGCCGCATAAGAGAAGGTCTCTCTGAGAAAGGGGGAATTAATGCGCGCCATCCATTTCTGCCTTTACACAAAAAAAAGTGACATCTTTCAGGCTGACACGTTTTAATTAGGCCATCAATAGCCCGGCGACGGTGGCTAATGGTGCGAGAGACGCGGGCGGGACAAGTTGCCGTCGCTTTTAATTCGCCTGCACGGACATTTAAATGGCCCTTTAAAGCGTTGTGCCGTTATTTACTTTTCCAGCCCGTGCTTAAATTGGACATCGTTTTCACTCGTGAGATCTGCATCGGCTGTAATTTTTGCAGGCTTGCGTCGCGCAGAAGACGATTTACAACCCGTGCGAAAAGGCTGGACGCACTTTGTTGAAAAGACAACAAAATAGAAGCCGACATAGAAGATGACAAAATAGAAAGAGAAGAAAAAGGAGAGGACGCTGAAAAACGCCAGAAAAAAAGACAACAAAATAGAAGAAGGATGAAGATTTGATTTTGAAAAAAAAAAAGACTATAATGAAAAAACTACAGAAAAAAGACAACAAAATTGAAGGAGAAGACGAAAAACGTCAGAAAAAAAGACAACAAAATAGAAGAAAAGGAAAAAGAAAAGAGGGAGAAAGAGAATAAGAAGAAGAAGAATTTTTTTGAATTTTGAAAAAATACATTTATTTGCCGCTCTTATTTACATAATTTTCCTAACAAGAAGAAGAAGAAGAAGAAGAAAGATGAAGATTTTGATTTTGAAAAATGACAAGAAGAAGAAGAAGACAAAAAACGCCAGGAAAAAAAAAATAGAAAAAGAAAAAGAAAGATGAAGAAGAACAAGGATGAAGAAGAAGCTGATGAAAAAATGACAGGAAAAAAGACAACAAAATAGAAGAAGGATGAAGATTTGATTTTGAAAAAATACAAAGGAGGAGGAGACGATAATGAAAAAAACTACAGAAAAAAGACAACAAAATTGAAGGAGGAGAAGACGAAAAACGTCAGAAAAAAAGACAACAAAATAGAAGAAAAGGAAAAAGAAAAAGAAGGAGAAAGAGAATAAGAAGAAGGAGAAGAATTTTGGGGAATTTTGAAAAAATACATTTATTTGCCGCTCTTATTTACATAATTTTCCTAACAAGAAGAAGAAGAAGAAAGATGAAGATTTTGATTTTGAAAAATGACAAGAAGAAGAAGACAAAAAACGGCAGGAAAAAAAAAATAGAAAAAGAAAAAGAAAGATGAAGAAGAACAAGGATGAAGAAGAAGCTGATGAAAAAATGACAGGAAAAAAAGACAACAAAATAGAAGAACAAGAACAACAAGAGGAAGAGGAAGAAAATTTTTTTTAATTTTTTTTTTTGAAGAAGAAGAGTAAGAAGAACCCCGCCGCGGTTCCGAGCGTCTCCTCCCGTCCTCCGGGCAGAATAAATAAGATAACGGAGAGCGATGAGCGCGTCCATCATTCAAAGTGGAAAAGGGTAATTTAGCCGGGCCCTCCTGACAGCTTTACAACTTTGCACGCTATTCTATTTTAATTGGCAATCATGAATTAACTGAACGAGAGCTGCGCTCGCCGCCGATGCCGCTTTTAATTGGCTCGACTTGATGACTTCCCGAGATAAAAGCAGACAATATATTCTCATGATGGGCAACTCGTTTGTTGCCGTGTAATTAGTCGGCAGACAAATCAAGCCGGCGACTCTCGCGCCTTCCTCGCTCCTTCGGCCCGGATGACGCGCGGGATTTAAGGGAGCACCTGCAAAGTGCTTTTATGCTGCCGGCACGTCTTGTTGTTCGTTTGTCTCCGCCGATTATTGATCATCCGGGACAAGGACGCCTGCGCCGCTTCTTTCTGTTTTTCATTTGAGCAAAAAGAAAAGAAAAAAAAAACACAGTCACTGAAGCAACCAAAAATCCGTTTTGTGACGCGGTTTCGCTGCATCTGGATTCCTTGCCGGTTACAATGACATCTGGGGACAAAGAAGTGAGGCAGGTTTGCTTTTTTTTTTTTTCAACTCATTATGTTGGAGCACACAAAAGCAGGAATTGCTCATTTAATGAGCCGCCTTCTTTGCTGCATCCGGCGCGGCGTGTCGACTGGGACGGCGTCGAGACAGTCACAGTCACAGTCACAAGGGATCGGTCTCAGCCACAGCCAATACTCGATTTTCATTAGTTATGTTCTGGGGCCGCTTTGCTACACCCGGCACGCCTTGTTGTGAATATTTCAGAGCAGCAAAAACAAATTCCTTTAAATCAACCGTTTACGTACTGGAACGGCAAGATCAATTAATCCCTTCCGCTTGTATGAGGTTTTCTTTCCTCCCGTCGACATCCGTCTGGTCTCCGCGTTATGCTTAACAGCAAATGCGGTTTTCGCAGGTAAAAACCCAAAGCAAGCACGATGTCTGTTTACGCAACCAATCGAAAAAAGCAACACCTGAGCAACTACAAACAAATAGGGTTGGGCGAGTACCGATACCAGGTATCGGTATTGGGCGAGGGGGTATCAATACTGGTATCGGCCCCCGCGCTCTCGGAAGACGGAAATATAAACACACACTAAACAGCTTAAGGAATTCTTAACAGATATTACTAAATTACTACTTGAAACCCGAATTCACTGTATTCCTTTAAAAAAAAAAGTTGTACAACCACATATTTTAATTGGGACTGGATTACTTGTTTCATCTTATTTCTCTTTTTTGTTTTTTTTTTTGTTTTATTGTGCGCAAAATGACTTTTAGGAGCAAATTGAAAAAAATATTGCCATTCATTTCATTCAATTTTAACTCATTCACTGCCACTGACGGCTATAAACGTAAAAAAATCATTTGAACTATTTTTTTTTTCCATTTTTGTTAACAAGAGTATGAAAACCTAGAATGTTTAGAATATAATTTTTTTTTGTACATTTAGAACAGATATACAATTTTGGATTAATCATGCGATTAATTACAATTACAAATTTTAATCATTTCTTTTTCTTTTTTTTTTAAAAAGCAAACATTTATTATTTTTTTTATTTTTAACGGGGGTTTTTTAAAAGAAAAGATTAGTCGGGCGATAACAATTTTTAAACAAACCCACGATTGATCTCAAATTTTCTATCTGTTCTAATACAAAAAAAAATCTACGTTTTCATACTTTTTTTTTTAACAAAAGTGAGAAAAAATGTTAAACTAATAGAAATAGTTAAAAATGAATTTTGGAGCCGTCAATGGCAGGGAATAAGTTAAGAAAATTTGTCTTTTTTTTCTGTCATTGTTTTGGGGGAAAATTTATGTCTCATAAGTACTAATGGTATCAGCACTTGGTATCGGTGAGTACTGAGTATTTGAGTATCTTATCGGTCTTAAAAAAAAAAAAAAAAAAAAAGTGGTATCGAGCATCCCTACAAACAACCGTCGGTTACCTGTTCCAATACTTTTGCTCATTTGAGAAGTCTATAAGCATAGAAGCATAGCGACCATTTTGTCCTGGTGTCCGACGTTAAGGGTCGTTTTATCCCGCCCTTTTTCCTTAATGATTAAAGACAATCCCTAAGGCGCCTCAGACTCACCCTACACTTTTTACATATAAGGTCAAATGTTCAAAGCTTTGCCTCCCTTTTAAAAACAGGCAAGGGAGAAAAAAAAAAAGTGGGTGTGTGGGGGAGGGAGGGGGGGGGGTCGGCATTAAACATTAATGGGCTGATGAATAAATATTTTGTGTCTCCAGAACTCAGCACTTTCTCGCCGTGGCTGCAGCTCGCTTAATTAAGTCTTCCTGCAGCCTTTTGTAAATGAACACATCGCTTTCCGTGTCCTCCCACATTGTCCTCCCCCCCAGCCCTCCTCGCACCCCCCCCCCCCCCCCCAGTCCTCCTCGCCCACCCGCCCCGCTTTCATTCGCCGGTCAAAATTAGGAAGACTTCTTTTTTTTTCCCGGTATGCCACACACGCACACACATTATTATGATTGGACCTTAAGAGTGCATTTTAACTTACAGCGCAGGTTTTCCTCTCCTCGGATGAACGTTTGCTCGGGGCAATAACACTCCTCGTTCCCGGCGCATGTTTTTGTATTCACCAAATAGCTCCGAGCGCAAGATTTGGGAGGGAAATTGCAGATCTTTGTTAGGGGGAAGCGTTCAGATACAAAATGTCATCACACCGCTCGCGGTGCCAAACGACTTGATAAGATCTTTTTTCCAGCCGTTATCGAACGGACCGCACTGAACTTCCATTCGAGGCCGGCCTGATTTGTTGGGAAGTCGTCGCATTTTAAAAAGGCTCTAATTCCAAGTCAAATTATTGATGATGGAAAAATAAAAAAATAAAATAAAAAGCAGCTGGTAACTGGTGAGGAGGATCGTACGTTTTGGGAAGTCTGAGGAAAACATTTGGACGGCCTTGATGGGACTTGAAAGTGTCCATTTGGATTAGAATAGAATTGTAAAATAATGCAACCCTATAAAGCCAGAACCATGAAATAAATGAGAGAAAATTCAGATTTTTCGTAAATAGAATATTTATTGGTCTTTTTGGACAAACGTTTTTTTTTTTTTTTATCAACTTCCACATATGACTTTTTATTCATGTCATATTTGATACATCCGGTCGCAATGTGTTAAATTTGTACATTTATAACTATAATAATATTTTAAAATAATTAACAGACATTTTAAACATATTAGTTTTTCAGAAAATTAGAAAGAACATTTCCCATTAATTAATAAGTATAGGCAGAGGTGGCAAATCCAGGTCCAGAAAGTAATAAACCCTGCAACAGTTATAGCTATAGCTCCCTAGCTAGCTCACATGATGCTCGTTTACCTGCTAGGAAGCTGGCTAGCTAGCTAGCATCTGGGGCTAAAGCCAAACTATGGCAGAATTTTTACTTTCTGGACCTGGATTTGGCACAGTTTGGCTTTAGGCCCTGATGCTAGCTAGCTCCCAAGCAGGTAAACGAACACCATGGAAGCTAGCTAGGGAGCTAAGCTAGCTAGCACTCGAAAGTAAAAACCCGGCCACAGTTTGGCTTTATTCCCTGATCCCATGTTGCTCATTTACCAGCTAGCTAGCTAGCTAGCTCCCTAGCTAGCTCACATGATGCTCGTTTACCTGCTAGGAAGCTGGCTAGCTAGCTAGCATCTGGGGCTAAAGCCAAACTATGGCAAAATTTTTACTTTCTGGACCTGGATTTGGCACAGTTTGGCTTTAGGCCCTGATGCTAGCTAGCTCCCTAGCAGGTAAACGAACACCATGGAAGCTAGCTAGGGAGCTAAGCTAGCTAGCACCCGAAAGTAAAAACCCTGCCACAGTTTGGCTTTATTCCCTGATCCCACGTTGCTCATTTACCTGCTAGCTAGCTATCTAGCTCCCGTGTTGCTCGTGCTAGCTGGCTAGCATCAGGGGCCAAACTATGGCAGGGTTTTTACTTTCAGGTGCTAGCTAGTTAGCTCCAGTGTTGCTCGCTTACCTGCTGGGGAGCTAGCTAGGTTAAAGGGTCAACACAAGCACAAGGGACTGTTTTTGTTGAGATGACAAAATGGTTTTTGAGAGCATATTGTTGGTCTGTTTATTTTTCGCCAAAGATTTTTCAGGGTTTCGGGAACGTACTTAAAAGTCAAACAAAAATTAAAGCTGCAGGCACTGACTTTTTTTTTGTTTTTATTCTTCTGTTAATGTGTTGAAATGTTGTCAATGTTGCTCTTTTAGTGATTTTTTATAAGCTACTTTTAACTTTTTTCGCTTTTGCTCCTCTTTGCGAGCCATAAATGTGACGCGGCGTCATTAAATGTCAGGTCCTGCCGTGACAGCGCAAAGTCAATGGTGCCGGGAGAAGCAAATGGACAGGTCGCCCGCTGCAAAGGTTCTCGCGGCGAGGGATCAATGGCTCATTCGACACCCGCCGCGGACGTCGTCAAATTCTCGGCAAGGACGGCGTCCAGCTGCTACGAGACGCAAACACTCGCGCTCAGAAAAGCCCCCGCAACTTTGCTAACGTACATGACGGCCATCACATTGATTGCGGGGATCGGAACGCAAACACACGTGACGAGGAAGGAAATGGCGGCGAGTGCAATCATCTCACAATGGGAGCATAAATAAGCCCAGGCCAGTTATTTCTAATGACTCGTCGTTTGTCTTCGTATGGAAGATAATTCGCGACAATCCCGTTTCCAAGGTAATGGCGAGAAGAAGAAAAAGCTCCATTTTGACGGGCGAACTGGTTTTTGGTTTTCAACGGAAATCCGACCGTTTACTGCCGTGGTTCTTAACCTGGGTTCGGTCACGCCCCAGTGGTTCGCCTCAAGTGATTTGTTACGATACGTCCCGCTTGGCTACGAGGAATTTGGTGCACTCAGCAGTCAACTAACTATGAAACTATGTCGAGCAAAAAAAAAAAAAAAAGTGATCGGACGAATATGTGCGATACGAATTCGCATGTGGTGTTCCACAGGGTTGAATGCTGGGGCCTCTGCTGTTTTCATTGTTGTCATTGTCATAAGAAAGCAGCGTAATTACTTAACGTGCTTATAAATATAGAGTTGAGTTTAATTCTAGTCCAGAACAACTAGCGATCTAGCAAAAATAAAAAAAAATTTTTAAAAAATCTTGAGGCTGCACCGAGATGGAGAATACAAGAACGCAACACTTTCTGAATGCAAGGAGAAGAGAGCCAGATTCCATGAAAAGGCCAATCTTCCTGTTTATTTTGTTCACCAGTAAACCCGATACGTATTTCTTCAATTTGAAAAAAAAAAATCGCATTTTATTTATTTTTAAAGAAGGGTTAAAGAAGGGAAAAGCTAGAAACTAGAGTTGTCAAAATTAATCGATTAATCGGCAAGTAATCGATTATCAAATTAATCGACAACTATTTAAATAATCGAGTAATCATTTGGAGCCATTTTTTTTATTTAAAATTGTCCAAATCCTCTGATTTCAGCATTTCAACAATACTTGTTCACAGATTTTTGTTGTCCTTCATGAAAGAAGACTGATTACCTTCCGTGTTTAATCCAAATAAGACATTTGCAAACATCTGTTTTTACTTTGGAAAACAATGACCCAACATAGTACATCAATCGAAGTACGAAATAAAAGGGCTTAATAAACATTGATCAGGGAGGGAAAAAAAAGCTTTTGTAATACGCTTTAACGGAAAAAAATTAAAATGAATGCGATTAGACGATTAATCGATTTTTCAATTGATTCATCGATTCTAAAAAATTATTTAATAGTGACAGCACTGCAAGAAACATTTGTTTGTTGGGAAAAAAGAAGCTTTTGGCGAGTCCGGTGCTAATTTTGTCACAGAAGACGGATAATCGAAAAACGGGGAACTCCGCTTTGAAAATGTCTGCCGGTGAACGAGGAAAGAGAAATTTCCAGCGCTTTAATTGAAGTTCGGGACGGGTTTATCGCTGCTTTTGATGCTCAGACTAAGATAAGCCACATAGCTTTAGCGCCCCAGATTGCACCTGAAAGTCTTAAAATTTAAAAAAAAAAAAACACCATTTAAGTGAATAATATCCTTTTGGAAACAAACAATATGCAACGACCTCATTGCAATCCAAAGCAATCTGTTATTTGATCATATCGGGCCGCGCGTCTGATGCAAACCAGGTGAAAGAGTTTGTCACACATTTAAAGACGATTTCTTTCCTTTCCAAGTTTTCCGCATACGAGATATAAAAGCGGCGAGGACGACGACGGCGTGAAACGGCAAAAAGCGCTGGTGGCGTGTTGACAGTCTGCCGGCTATTGGCACGTCTCTCTCTCTCCCGTCTCTCGCCCCGCAGGAGCGCAAACAGCCAGACGGGCAGAAGAACCATCGGGATTCATCAGGCGGGCCGCATTGGCCGGCCCCCCCCCCCCCACCCCGGATCGTGACGGCGTTAAATGAATTGCTCTATCAGCGCCACACCTGAGAGCGGCTCTCCGGGAAGATAAACTGGTCCGGATCCCGCGGCGCGGCGCACTGCAGCAAGGTCATCGTCACCGTTGCGTCAAGAAGGCGGCGCTGCCGGCCCGCCGACTTCCATTTGCCGGAGGAAACAATTAAGACGCGCCTAATGCGCTGGCTCGCCATTCCGCGCAGGAAGCCTCGGCGCCGCGCTCATTTGTGCCGCTGTCATTAAAGACCGATGTCTTACGGCGAATGTTGCTGCCATATTGCAGGGACGTTTTTTTTTGGGGGGGGGGGGGAGATCTTATCTTCCAAGTTCTCAAATCTTTTCCCCAGCTGGAACCGGCGAAAGGTCCGAGTTTGGCAGCGAGCAATCACCGGCTCGCCGCTTGGATGGCGTGACCGTTATCAGATGTGACAGCTCGGGTCCAATAAAGTGGAGGTCGTTAACGAGTGTTGTCGCAGTTGGGTTAGGACGGGAGGGAAGGGCCCGGATTCCATCTGCCCGGCCAAAGACAATTTCTTGATTTTGTCAAAGGTCGAAGTCAAAGTGAAAAAGTAGGCATGGACCGATTATCGGCCAGGCTGATTATCGGTGCCGATATTTTCACAAATATCCGCATCGGCCTTTTTACAAATGTGAGGGCCGATAAAAAGCATGTGACGTAGCGAATTTCGGGTTTTCATCAGGATTTGGTTTTTATTCGCGGCAAAGACATTTTGTGAGCATATTGAGACAATTTGCAAAGATCTTTGGAAACTTTTTACGAACTCTGACGAAACCTCAAATGAGCGACGTTCGCAATTTCGCACGCATTTGCCGCTCAGTGAGATATAGGGAATTTTTGTTATTATTTTATTTGAATTTCAACCTCATAAAAGTTAATGCGGTCACTGGGAACTTCCTCTATTTGTTTTTTGTTTTTTTAATTAAGAAATTATGTTGACATTTTAGAGAACTATTTACTTGCTTAGTTTTTTATAATTATTATATTTTTATTATTAATTATAATATAATTATATTAAATTATATAAAGAAATATATAAATATAATATATATAATAATAAAAAATACATATAATAATAAATTAATAATAATAATAAAAAAAAATATAATAATTAAATATATGAATAAATTATAATTATAATTATTATAATTTATTTTTGTTAATTTTTAAACAATGCTGTCTCTTCTTTATATTAATTATAATATAATTATATTAAATTATATAAAGAAATATATAAATATAATATATATAATAATAAATTAATAATAATAATAATAATAATAAAATATATAATAATTAAATATATAAATAAATTATAATTATAATTATAATTATTATAATTTATTTTTGTTAATTTTTAAACAATGCTGTCTCTTCTTTATACGTCTAAAATAAAATAAAAAAGTACGTTTTCAACATTTTGACGCTAATGTTTTCTCTTTTACTGCAAATGAATATGGCCTTGAAATATCGGTTATCAGCCTCCTCGACTACTAATCATCTGCTTCGTATCGGCCCGGGAAAAAACGGGAAAAAATATCAGTTTATCACTATTGAAAAGTTTTGAATAACGTTTGGAGATAAATATGAGTAGCGATGTTTTTTTTAGGTCAGAAGTGGGGAAAAAAAGTGTTGAACACGCTGACTGGTTATTTGCGACGCGGACTTTTGGGAATATCCCGTTGGGCCGGCGCAGGTCCGTCGGCGAGTGTGCCGGCGAGATAAAAAGGCAGGCGGCTAATACGTTTACAATGCAGAAAGCGGCCCGCTGCTTTGTTGCTCTTAAAGACAATGCGGACATTTTGACTGTGTCTTCAAATGACACTTTGATTGCCTGCCTATCGCTTTCACGTCACAAAACATCTGCCGGACAGAAGAGGATCCTTCATCTCCCGACGCTTTGCTTTCAAATTTCATTACTGGGACACAATGTCGACATGATTTATGGCAGATGCAGCCTGGTGCTTTTTTTTTTTTTATCATTATTCTTATTATTCCACCAATGTCACGTTTAACGCAACCCGAGCCGCGTGGTCAACACGGGAGGCTCCATTCAAATTGCTTGCTGGCAGAACACAGAAGCAAAGACTCCAAACATGGCTTCAAATCTTACTGGTAAATCTTATTTTAAACCCTCAATTTTGCTTGAAAGGTAAAACCATGATCCTGATTTAAACCCTAACATGAGATCTGAACCTTTGCTGGAAATCCAAAACCAGGATTGGAATTTAAAACAACAACCCTTTCAAATGTATTGTGAACCCTCGAACCCCGCCACAAACCGTGTTTAAAACCCTAAGCCACAGTTCAAACCTGACCTCTGGCCTAAAACTTTAACCCAGGCTTTGTCTAGCCCTTGTTTTGAAACAATGTTTTTTCCCAAGGTTATGATAGTTAACAAAAAACAAATGAATAAATAAATAAAATGTAAAAATTAAACTAAGAAAGATTTTCATTTGCAAAAATAAATAATAGTTCATAAAATGGTTGGCAATTATAATGAAATAAAAAAAAAATGTTTTTTTTTGCAAATTTAAATAAAAATGAAAATGTTCTTCAATAAACATTTTACACTTATAAAACAAACTATAAGCTTAATAGTATGAAAAATGCAAAATTATTAAAACCCTGAATCTTCTCAAGGTTATGATGGTTCATGAAAATGGGGGGGGGGGGGGGTCGTAAAGAAATTGGGAAAAAAAATATTTGCAAAATTGAATAAAAATGAAAACAATAAACAAAAACTAACTGAAACTACATTTGACATTTATCAAACAAACTCAAAACTAAATGGTATGAAAAATCCAAAATTATTAAAACCCTGATTTTTCCCAAGGTTATGAAAATGGGGGGGATCATAATAAAATTGGGGGGGAAAATATTTGCAAAATTAAGTAAAAATGAAAAAAAAAATCCAAACAAAAACTAACTAAAGCTACATTTTACATTCATCAAACAAACTCAAAATTAAATGGTATGAAAAATCCAAAATTATTAAAACCCTGATTCTTCCCAAGGTTATGAAAATGGGGGGGGGGGGGGATCATAATAAAATTGGGGGGGAAAATATTTGCAAAATTAAGTAAAAATGAAAAAAAAATCAAAACAAAAACTAACTAAAGCTACATTTTACATTCATCAAACAAAGTCAAAACTAAATGGTATAAAAAATCCAAAATTATTAAAACCCTGATTCTTCCCAAGGTTATGAAAATGGGGGGGATCATAATAAAATTGGGGGGGAAAATATTTGCAAAATTAAATAAAAATGAAAAAAAAAAATCAAAACAAAAACTAACTAAAGCTACACGTTGGGAAAGCTCCTCATGGATGAGTTCAAATGGTCCGTGTTTATCTTGTCCCACTTTTGCAAGGAAGACGAGCTCCTTCATTAAGTGCTTTCCCTTCATTTCGTTCTATTCCAGGAAGTTTATTTGTTTGTTTTAAAATAGCGCAAAAAAATAAAAAATAAATAAAAACACTGGAGGGAACTTTTCAAATATCTGCGAGCCAACTCCACAACAACGTACGCCTCTCGCGGGCATTGAGAAACATTCCGAGGATATTTATGAGGAATTGCGAGATTCCTGATCGTCTTCCGGCAAGCCGGACACAGCATTTTTCAAACGCTGCCCAAGATGGCGCCCCGCCGCTCAGCTGAGTCACATTTAACTCGTTCACTGCCATTGACGGCTTTAGACGTCAAAAATTCACTCAAACTATTTCTATTAGTTGAACATTTTTCCACTTTTGTTAACAAGAGGATGAAAACCTAGAAAAAAGTTTTTATTGTACATTTAGAACAGATATAAAATTAGTGATTAACCGTGAGTTAACTATTGAAGTCATGCGATTAATTACAATTAAAACTTTTAATCGCCTGACGACCTAATTTTTTAATAAACTTTTCTTTTTTTGAAAAAAAAGATGATTTAAAAGAAAAGATTATAAAAAAATTAGGGCGTCAGGCGATTACATTTTTTAATTGTAATTAATCGCATGACTTCAATAGTTAATTCAGGATTAATCGCAAACTTTATATCTGTGAATAAAATGTACAATAATTTTTTTTACGTTTTCATTCTCTTGTTAACATGAAAGTGAAAAACATGTTACTAAAAGAAATCTTTTAATTATTGATACAGTCATTTCATAATAATTCGTAAAATTGAGTTAAAATTCAAAACATTTGTATTGAGGTCATTTTTCTGCCACTAGATGGCATAATTGCATTTGTAAGACATTATTGACAGCTCAATGCATTTTTCTTTTCACATTAAGAGCCGTTTAATCTTTAACATGAAGTCACTTGTGAAATTCTGCCCATTTTTAAAATTGTAAAATACAACTTGAACCCAATCTGCACAATTTTTTGTATTATTATTATTCAATTTATTACTGCTAAATTTTGACGTGGACGTGTCGGCTGCGTTGCGACTGTACAGGTTTTGCATGTAAGGGGCGGACTTAAGAAAATAAAAAAATGAGTGGTGTTAAAGGAACTTGAAATTAAGGCACAAATTTTGACACCCCTAATATAAATATAACCGGGAAAGGACTGGGAACAGAATTCAACCCAGCGCCGATGAATATTTATGGAAGACGGCGGAGCTTGCCAAAGTTTGCTCGTACCTGCAAACAGGTGGAATTGTCTGGCATGTTGTTGCAACAGTTGATCAAATATGAAAACAATGCGAGCGAGTGCGTGGGTTCCGTAATGCCGACAATTATCGGCAAAGTCGATGAATTCATCATTTGCATAATTGGGGGGAAGAAAACGTGCAGATTAGATGAGACGGCCCTGAGCCAACTGCATTGTTTACCAACGAGACTCATTAATTTATCATCAAGTGCAAGTGTGCCGTATACGTTTATATTAAGGTTGGGCTTGGTTGACCTTGGCGATGCGCGCACAACGGCGGGCGCGCGTTTGCGCTTATTCACATTAACGAGATGCATTGTTAGAAAACAACGACGCCGAGGCTCGGCTCGGCTCGGCTTTGCTCGCTCGCAATTTATTATTGCCAATTATTTTGACATCATAAAGTTATTTTTGCGTTTGTGTTTGTTTGCTTCCGGCTTGGATTTGGAGTTTGTTTGTTCAAAGGCTAAATTTAAACTCAACTTCAAATCCCTAATTTTGATCCTAAAAACTTATCTTCACTTCTTAATTTCAAACCCTCATGAAACCTGAACCAAGCCTTGAAACCGGAGCTTCCCACCCTCATCTTTGCCTTAAAATCGTCATTTTTGCTTCAAACCCTGATTTCAAACATGGACTTAAAATCCTAACCTCAATTTGTTAGCCCAAACCCTCATTCTAAAGCCTCATTTAAAACCCTAACTCTTTGACTGCCAAAAACGTTAAATAACGTTTAGTAAAATCCTATGGAGGAGTGCCAAAGACGTTAAAAGACGTTTGTTTCAAAACAGGGGTGAAACTAACCATTTTCTATTGTTGATTACTCAAAAACGGAATAAGGTAGAAACAAACTTTTTTTTTTCTGATGAAAGATGAGAGTCCAATCTTTCATTTGGTAGTATGTGTGTTTCCATAGTCCAAACACATAATTTTCTGTGGACCTTGAAAGATCAGTCAAAATGCTTAAATCGGCTGGCACTGGCGGCATCCCTTTTCTGAAAACGTCTGGCAGTCAAAGAGTTAACTGCATTTCAAACCCTACTTTGAAGCATCAACCCTGATTTGAAGCCCTAAACCAGGCCTGGCTTTGAAAACCACTTTAGAAACCTAAACTTTTGCTTTAAAACCTCATTCAAAAACCCTAACCCAAGTTTCTATCCTGAATTCGAAACCCTTACAACTCATTCGAAGCAACAAGTCAAGCTAATGAAATCATGCTAACGCTAACAATTGACGACTTCTGATATGATCAGCAGATGACGACGTCACATCATCGTTAAGCTTTCGTTATACACCTCGTAACGGCGGACGCCATGGAAGCAATCTCCTTCAATATTTGCCGCCATTAGTATTGGGACGAGACTCTTCGGTTTTGAAGATCAACCGGGCAGGACCGCCGGAGAAAACAAAATCCCTTTTGAGATCCTACTTGCAAAAACCCAGTCTGCGATTTTGCAGGCGCTTCACCGAGGACTTGACTTTGGTATGGAAATGAAGGTGCGCCCGACACCCGCGGGTTTTCGCGGTGGCGGCCGGGGACCGAGGTTAAAGGTCAAGCCTCTCCAATTAGTGGTGAACGCTCTTTGATTTGAGGGCGGCGTCCGTGCGCCCTCATTAAGTCCGCGCAGCCTCGCAGAACTGAAAGTGGCGCCCTCATTACAGCAAAATGAACGGAAGGGATTTCTGCCGCGACCAAACCCCGGGTCCCCGGGCCTCCTGGTGGTCCGCAAAATATATATTACGCCGCATCGTTTTTAAAAAAGTGCATACTGATTTAAGTGGTGGTATCCTGCGTCAATAAAGTTTTTGTGGTTTTTTTGTCAGGAACAAGATTGAAGTGTTTTTTGAAATTCAACTCAACTTTCTTGAATATTGCTAATTAATTCACATCAGCTTACCCCGGAAAAATAAGCCTTTCTTTTTGATAAATTTTGACTTTTTTTTTTTACTTTTTTTTTGGACTCGACTCTTCATCCCCACAAAATACAATGTTGTTTCCTGTGATTTTTTTTTTCTTAATGAAAAATGATTACTTTTGCCCTATGAGAATACATCCCGACAAAAGAAAAAAATTGGTTTATTTACTTTAAAAATATGATCACGTACAATTGCAATTTTTTTTTCAAGTTTTTTTTTGGGGGGCGGCGGGGGGTTGCAAACATTACATCTATTTTCCTTGAAAAAATTATATTAATTAATTTTATTAAATTATGACAAATTGCGTTGTTTTTATAGTTTATTTTCTTTTCTTCTTCCTTCTTATTCTTCTTTTAAGATTATACATTTTAATCCAGATAAAATACATATTTGATATTGACAAGATTACGACTTTTTCCTTTTGAAAAAAAAAAATAAAATAAAAAAGACTTTATACTCATAACAGCGTAAAAAAACTTTGACTGCCAAAAACGTTAAATAACGTTTAGTAAAATCCTATGGAGGAGTGCCAAAGACGTTAAAAGACGTTTTTTCAAAACTGAGGTGAAACTAACCATTTTCTATTGTTGATTACTGAAAAACGGAATAAGGTAGAAACAAATGTTTTTTTTCTGATGAAAGATGAGAGTCCAATCTTTCATTTGGTAGTATGTGTGTTTCCATAGTCCAAACACATAATTTTCTGTGGACCTTGAAAGATCAGTCAAAAATGCTTAAATCGGCTGGCACTGGCGACAACCCGTTTCTGAAAACGTCTGGCAGTCAAAGAGATAAAAAAAACACCACCAACTTTTCTAAAACTGAAGCATTTTTTTTCATTCCTTTAGCATTTCGAATGACACACGTTTGTTCTGTTTAATTGTCCCGACGATGTGGAGGAAAATTAAATTAGTTTGAGAGTTGTTTGGAGGATGTTCGTCGAGGGAACGCCTCGTTCTTTGTGAAGGTGCGCGAGTGCCTGCAGCGCAAACGTGCACACCTGCGGTGAGGACACCGACGTTCGTGTGCTTCATTTTTCTGTTCAACATCAGAAAGTCTTCAGCACTCCTGCACCTCTTTCAAGGTCACACAGCAGACAAAGGGGGAAAAAAAAAAGGGCACTTCCTGTTCCTCGCTGTTCGCATTTGGCCACGCTCACAGGAACGGGCGGGAGGGAAAAATCACCGGTTTCAGATCCGAACCCAGACTGAATCGGACACCTTTAAATCTGAACACTGGCTAATTTGAGAAACTTCAACTGGAAGCCAAACATTTTCTTGAAACCCTAATTTCAAACCTTACCCTTTTGTTCGAAACCCAATATTTGCTGTAAACTCACATTTGAAACCTTAACCCTCCCTGCCTCAAAACCCCATAATGAAACCATAATTGCAATCTTGATCTTTACTTGAAAAACCCAAACCCATCTTGGAAACGCCGTTGTTCTACGTAAAAAAATTTATTAAAAACTTAAAAAATGAAAAATTGTTTTCTCATTTAATTCAGCAATTCTTTAGAGTGCCACCGGAGGGCGCACTCTGACTGCAATTGGAGAATTCCCGACTTAAAATACAACAATATGAAAGAAGAAGAAGATGATAGAGGAGGAGGAGACGAAGAAGATAGAGGAAGAGGAGGAGGAAACGACGAAGAAGAAGACAAAGAAGGGTTCTTCCCGCCGGCACTTCTTAAAAGCGGGCAGCGCCGTTCTCGCCGCATAACTCTGCTCAATTAAGCGAGCGGCGCTCTTGTGATGAGTGCATTGTTATGGACGTTAGTTATGGCTGCCATTTTATGGCGTTATTACAGGCGGGGGGAAGAGCGGCAAAGCCTCGTGCACTTTTCTACAAAAGCTCGTAAAAGGAAGCCGCAGGGAAGGCAACTAATGGATTGCCGGACTTTGTCGTACCGCAACACGGGAACATGCGACTGACTTGATATAAAAATGTGGACGTAAGCTTGACTTGAAACCCGAACCCAGAATATCCAATAAGCATTGTTGAATTATTATTAGGCATGGGCGAGTACTGCCTTATTTCAAGGTGTCAGTACTCATTATCTGCTGCCCTCTTGTGGCTGTTTCACTTCCAGGAACTAGAAATTACAAGTTAGAAAAGCAGAAAATGTCCATTAATTTTATGCAATTTTAAGGAAAAATGCTATATCAAGATATGTAGCTCTTTCTTTAAAATGATCTGTCATTGTTTTTGGGTGGGTAATAATTACTGGTATCGGTCTAAAAAAAAAAGTGGTATGGAACATCCGTAACGCATTCACTAGCAGGCATTTTCACTGAAGCAACCCCCTTCGCTCCTAGCTGTTTTACTGGATTTTGCAAATATTGATTCTGGTTCTATTGCTATGAACACAAGGAACGTACCAAAAGAATTTGTCATTTGTTTGCGACATGGCCCGGGTTGATCTCTTATACTCTGCTGCCACCTGCTGGCCGTTTTTTGTAACAACTACCATTGCTTTCAGCATTCTCTTCGGTTCAGAAGCTGCGTCAAAGCCTTTTGTATGCTCTAGCATTAAAAACAAACGTACCAAAAGAATTTGTCATTTGTTTGCAACATGGCCCGGGTTGATCTCTTATACTCTGCTGCCACCCGCTGGCCGTTTTTTATAACGACTACCATTGCTTTAAGCATTCTCTTCGGTTCAGAAACTGCGTCAAAGCCTTTTGTATGCTCTAGCATTAAAAACAAACGTACCAAAAGAATTTGTCATTTGTTTGCAACATGGCCCGGGTTGATCTCTTATACTCTGCTGCCACCCGCTGGCCGTTTTTTGTAACAACTACCATTGCTTTAAGCATTCTCTTCGGTTCAGAAGCTGCGTCAAAGCCTTTTGTATGCTCTAGCATTAAAAACAAACGTACCAAAAGAATTTGTCATTTGTTTGCAACATGGCCCGGGTTGATCTCTTATACTCTGCTGCCACCCGCTGGCCGTTTTTTATAACGACTACCATTGCTTTAAGCATTCTCTTCGGTTCAGAAACTGCGTCAAAGCCTTTTGTATGCTCTAGCATTAAAAACAAACGTACCAAAAGAATTTGTCATTTGTTTGCAACATGGCCCGGGTTGATCTCTTATACTCTGCTGCCACCCGCTGGCCGTTTTTTGTAACAACTACCATTGCTTTAAGCATTCTCTTCGGTTCAGAAGCTGCGTCAAAGCCTTTTGTATGCTCTAGCATTAAAAACAAACTCACACCAAAACATATAAATACGTCTTTGGGAGCATGGTACTATTTGAAATGTATTTATACGTTTCTAGGAGCAAATGAGCTCATTATAGTATAGTTTTGCAGTTTTTTTTATTAAGGCTTCGGTGTGAACATACGGCCGCAAAATTCTGCGTCTAAGCTCTTTCTGGCCCCGCTAGCATTTTATACCTTTTAGCTCAACAAAACAAAAGAGAAATCGGTCCGGAACGGCAAAGCTGCGCAGATGGAAGACGCGTAAGCGCGCGGGAAAAACATTTGATCACATGTGGCTTTCGGCCAAACGTCGTTTTGTGTGTTTGTTTTGCCGCCGACGAGGACGCGGACGACTTTCACGAGGCTGCGGGTGCTAACGTTATATAGCAGCTGTTGTGTGGAGAAACACAAAAAAAAAAAGGTTTACGGTCATCTGTCAAGGTTAGCGCGCAGGTCTGCTTTGGCTATAAAGCCGCTTTAGTTAAGATCAAGGTTTAAGAAGCGCAGCCTGGCGACAGGCGCCGTAAATTCAATGTTACTGTTTGGCAAGTTAGTAAGAAAAGTCGAGTCAAAGTTGTGATTTGTTGAAGCCCCACTTCATATTGCAAATGTGGAATTTGTGATTTATATGCGGGCACGGAAAGAAAAAAAAAAGTTTCAATTTGAAAGAAAAAGAGTAAGAGAGAGGTCACGGTAAGGAGGAAGCAAAAAAATATTAATTGTTTTATTTGATGCACGTAAGAGAAACCGTCTGAGATTTATTCAAAGGAAACGGAAGAAGAGTCACAGAGGAATAGAGCGCAAAAGATAAGACTTGATTTAAATAGATCACGTCGAAAGCACAGTACGCTAGCTAGATTTCAACGTTTAGCAAGCTGCCCTCATCCACTCACACAATCAACACGTTTCTTTTTTAGTCAAACACAAAGAGTGGAAATGTAACTAATTGACACTTCTTAAAAATTTGGCTTCAAATGCATGTTGCTTAAAAAGTTTTAACATATTTAGCGTTAGCATTAGCACATCAATGGTGTTTCAATTCATGGTTAGCACTAGGCTAGCAGACTAAATGTGCAATGTATAATTCCTTTAAAAATGCAGCGTGAAAGAAATGGCCACTTAACTGGATTTAGCATCAGCTACAACCAAAAATAAATAAAAAAATGAAATTCCCTGGTGTTATCGTTAGCTTACCGGCGTTCATATTGTCTTTCAAGATGCTACAGGTTGACATTATCTCAGCCGAAAACCGCGTGTTCAAATGTCAAAACAAGTCCAGTCAAGTCACACACATCTCAAGATAAAAATTGGACCTCCATTTTGTAGGCGATAAGATTAGCCATCTTGACTTTGTGGCCAAGCAGCACGTGTCGAAAGAGGCGGCGCCAATCGGACGACTGCGTGTCCAAAAGGTGGCACGTCGATGTCAAGGTTAGCCGTTTTCAATATCTATGAGAGGCCCGGTCCATTTAAGGGATATTGGGTTTTTAGTGGCTCGGCCCATTTGCGTTGCTCATTTGCTATGATTTAGTGGCGGGCCGTGTGTGCTCTGGCATCTATTCATCTGTGTTTAACATCTCCCGGGCCACGGGTTCACCCGCTCGCCCGCGTTTCCCACCGGAGCTTATTAACCGCCGGCGCTACCGGTAGCACTCCTTGTTAATTACATAAATGGATATGAACGCAGCGAAATAGAGCACATCCACAGTTTTATACCATAAATCAACTCGCGTAAATCTGCGAACGATGGGGGGGGGGGGGTTCTTGGCTGGCGGCTACGATCGCATCGCCTTCCTCAATCGTCACGTTTTTCCAAACGGAAGAGTGGACTTTTGTGAGCCGGCCACCGTAAATACTCAAACGCAAATGTCAGGCAGGGCTATAAACGGATACATCAAATAGATAATCTCATTAGGCGAGTAAATAAAGTGTGAAATGAAATGTGGCTTTGTACTTTCACCTCCGGTGGGGGGTTAAAAAGTCCTTATCGCTAATTAGCTCCTTTTAACGCGCTTGTTTACTTACTGCCTTATCGAGCGGCACCATCACTTTTTTTAAAATGGTTTTGTTAATATAATTACATGAAATGGGCCGAGATGGAGAAAAATAGCCAACGTCGAGAAAAAAAAGCTTTATTGTCATTCATCCAGCTAGTTAGCATTATCAGATTAGAAAGCTACGTGTGCTAATGCCATCGCACAATAAAATATTCATACGCAATTTCTCAAGATAGGAAACAAGAAAAGGTTTGTATGTTGTATTATTGATCTTGCCAACAAAGCTTAAATCTTCATGAAATGGTTTCATTAATTCATTGGCCAAATTGGAACAAGCTAGCTAAAATCAAAATGGTGGCTTTATATTTTCATTCACAATTTTGTTACTTTTAATTCTTTGCTTGTTGGACATAAATGAAGATTAAATAAATAATATAATATAATTAATATAAATAATACCGTAAGAAAAATTCATATAAGATAAAATGTTAGAAATGTAACTTTTAGACAGCCAGCTAACACGAGATGACACGCAAGCTAACTAGCGAACAAGGTTCGCGCTAACCCAATAAAATGAAAAAGATGTAACTGAAGTGATTTAACAAATTATTTTCAATTGTCAAAATGGTCAAAAGGGGGGGAAAAAGTTATTTGAAATGTTCACAATGCAACTTTTAGCCAGCTTAGCCAGCTCGCTAACACGAGCTGGCTAGCAAGCCGGGTTTTAGCATCACAATTTCGCTATTTTGCTTATCTTGCGTGTCGAAATGTCACACGACGTTTGCACTTTAGCTACGCAAACATTGCAGAAGTGAAATTTCTCGCCGTAAAAGTGGAGAAAAAGGTACTTCATTTGAATAACGCCATAAACTGCGTTGCGCGTCGATGGCGAGGGGCTCGGCGGGACGCTAAGCGATCGGGAGCGAGCAGGTTATTAATATTTTCTTTTATGTGGGAGACTTGAGACGTCCCTGTTTCCCCCGCACCGCCACCAAAACAACAGGATCATGAAAAGGACCAAAAGGCTTTGATGCTTAATAATATATGTTGCTGAGACGTAAAAATAGAAGTCGCAGGAGATGCCAAGCGGCAAAAGTCACATTTGCTTTCGAGGTAACAAACTAAAAATAGCTCTTTTTTATAGCAACAACAACACTACGTGCGTTTGTACATGCGTGTGCTTTTCAAGCCAAGGCAGCTTGGGTAAAGGAAGATTACAGGATATTTTTCTTTCAGTATTCCCACTAATGTCGGGAAAATGCTAAACAAAAATTCTTTATAAATAAACGCTTCCTACTTCTTCCAAATCAACAGCATTAATTGGCCCACTGCTGGGTGTTGTGTTGCTTTCCCCGCGGCTTTTTTCTTTCTTTCCACCCGCTAACCTTGAAGGGAAAAAATCAATTATTTCCTTTCAGCCCCGAGGCGCACCAACATCTCCCTCGGCGCAATCAGCAGACACATCACAACGTATTACCAAAAATATACACGTGGACATTTTTTGTTTTTTTTATTAGCACGAGACGCAATCGGCTTCACGAAAAACTATTTAAAAAAAAAAAAAAAAAACGGTGAATTCCTTACAGGGATAATAAAGGAAGGAGTGGCTTGTTTTTCTCGAGAGGAAATCCGTCCGAGCCAGGGTCATTCCCAACTGCCCACTTTCGCTCCCACGTTAACTAATTAGCGATGCATTGGAAGCCTAAACTTCATTTAGTTAGTTAGTCTCAGTAACCAGCTGGAAGACAAGCAAATAAATTGGCTACGGTCCCAAAAGTAATCTCGTACACGGTGAGAATACACAATTTTTTTTTGTCAAGAGTTCATTTCTGTAAGGATGGATTTCATTTAATTCTGTCATGATAGACACTTACTTCATTTCATTGTTTTGAATTTGATTTATGCGATGTTTTTTTTTTTTGTATTTTACAGCAACAATAGTGGGAAATTAAACCCTTTTCACCTTCTTTTTTTTGTTTTACTTTTGTTAGGGGTGTCAAAATGAGTGCGTTAATTTAGAGTTCCTTTAAAGCCACTAATTTTTTTAAGGCGCGATTAACTCTTTGACTGCCAAAAACGTTAAATAACGTTTAGTAAAATCCTATGGAGGAGTGCCAAAGACGTTAAAAGACGTTTGTTTCAAAACAGAGGTGAAAGTAACCATTTTCTATTGTTGATTACTGAAAAATGGAATAAGGTAGAAACAAACTTTTTTTTTCTAATGAAAGATGAGAGTCCAATCTTTCATTTGGTAGTATGTGTGTTTCCATAGTCCAAACACAAAATTTTCTGTGGACATTGAAAGATCAGTCAAAATGCTTAAATCGGCTGGCACTGGCGACATCCCGTTTCTGAAAACGTCTGGCAGTCAAAGAGTTAATGATCTAACTCGGCCTGTACTGGGGGAATTCCAGTCGCAACGCAGCAGACGCGTCCACAAAAAAAAATTTGTTCATATTTAACTCTTTGACTGCCAAAAACGTTAAATAACGTTTAATAAAATCCTATGGAGGAGTGCCAAAGACGTTAAAAGATGTTTTTTTTTTTCAAAACAGAGGTGAAACTAACGATTTTCTATTGTTGATTACTGAAAAACGGAATAAGGTAGAAACTAACTTTTTTTTCTGATGAAAGATGAGAGTCCAATCTTTCATTTGGTAGTATGTGTGTTTCCATAGTCCAAACACATCATTTTCTGTGGACCTTGAAAGATCAGTCAAAAATGCTTAAATCGGCTGGCACCCACGGCATCCCTTTTCTGAAAACGTCTGGCAGTCAAAGAGTTAAAGTTACTTCATATTAAAGATTAGAAGAAAATGCGCGTCGTCACCGTCTGCCTCGAGCCTTGCGATAGCTTAAAAATGTTTGTCGTTTCCCTGAAATTCCTTCTTCTTGATTTGTTTTGACAGTTTGAAAACAAGCTACTGACACCTACAGGACTGGAGGGGAACAGCAACGTCTTTGTCAACCAACTGTGTACATAAAACATGAACTATTTACCAGTTTGGAAAAAAAACTCAAATGTTGGCAGGCCATGGCGAGCATTATGAAAACACGGTTACCGCAAATGAGAAACATGAATAATTCCACCTCAGAATTGAATGCATTCTTCTTTGGGTTGGCCCGGGAAAAAAAAAAAATCATAATAAAAGATCAGCCTGCCTGGAAGTGTTTTGCGGCAGGTGCAGCAAAAGAGTCAGAGCAAGCGGGCAAGGACACAAACGCGCACAGAACACAAACACATCAGCGCCTTGAGGGAGGTAATAATAAAAGGAGTCAAGGTTCCAAGAAGCATAAAGAAACTCGCCAGTCGCGTCCAAGGATCCAAGCCACAAATTTCAATTTGGAAGGAATTAACTTGCCGTTGATGGTGTAGTCGGCTTCAAGGCGAGAGCGAAGGTTCGGAATATTTCAATGTTAATCTCATACAGTCTACCCTGGGGGGGGGGGGGGGGGGGTGGGGGTGGACCTGAAGGTGGGCCCAGAGTCGAAATCCAAATGTAAGAGATCATGACTTCAACAGAAGTGCAGTTGGAATTTTGTTGTAAATGTGAAGTAAATGTAAGGCTCGAAATTCAATTACAATTTTAATTACACGCCACAATTACAAAAATCGGCATAATTGTAAACAAAAATAAACGCTGATCAATACTACTTTTGAGTTGTTTATATATTTTCACTTTTTTTTTATTTTTAAAACGACATTTAATAAATCTTGTTTATTCCAAAAGGAACTTGTTGTAGGTTGTGTACCCCCCCCAAAAAAATCTGATTTCAAAATTTTAAAAAAAGGTGCAAATGTATACATTTAAACGACTCAACTCAAAATTTGTATTAATAATCTTTTTTTTGGGGGGGGACGATTATACTGATTTTGTAATTGTGGAGTGTAATATTTGAAATTGTAATTGAATTGGATCTTGATTCATTGCACAACCTTACCTAAGGGCTAAGTTGTAGCGCCACCTGCTGCCTTGGCATGTCCATGACAGCCTCCCTGTCTCTTTTCCACATGGCTTTAAAAAAAAAAAAAAGAGAGAGAGAGAGACATTGTGTGATATCGCCGCGTGTGTTTTTTCTGCCTCATTATCAAGTTTATTATTATTATTATTATTAAGTTCATTATTGTCTCAAACGGCGAGCGGATCGATGGCTCTCACATGAAGGTGACTTCCGCGGCTTCCTTCCGACTCCGAAATGTCAGACGGAAAGTAAGCGCCTCAAATCCTCATCTGATGGAGGCTTTTGCGGGACAACATACAGAGGAAATGCGCGCACGGTCGTCGTGGATTTTTGTTCAACGCCAACAGGCCGGGCCCGACCGGCTGGATGCTTTTTGGGACGGGGGGCTCGCCATTTTGCAGTGAACACCTTGAAGGAAGCTAATTAGCAAAAGAGCGGCGCATTTAATCACATTGCGCCGGTTCACCGTGGCCGCCTCGGCTTCATTTATTAAAACTATTATGACTTTAAATGAAGCCATCATTCACTGTCATGGCTCAGGCATTTTGTGCATTGAAGGTCTAATCTTTTCACACCCACCGTGTGTGTGTGCGTGCGTGTGTGTGTGTGTGTGTGTGTGCGTACGCGCAACTGTTTTAAATTAGCGGTGTCGAAATATGCAAGGCCAAACTCGTCCCAGCCGTGCGACATTGTGTTCACTTAGAAAAGTTTCTCGCCGAGGCGGGAAGTACATTTTCCTCCCTGTGACATACATTTTGATTTTAAGAGTGAGTTTGCAATTAAAAAAAAAAAAAAAAAAAGATCCTTTTTGTTATGTTATTTGTTTAAAAAAAAAAAAAAGTGAATTTGATATGAATGTAATACAGGATTAAAGTGGCCTATAGGAAAAATCAATGATTTGAAATTTTTATAAATATAAACTATTATATTTTTGCAAAATTGACTGTGTATGTGGAACCAACTTCAGGGGCAGAAATTTTAAATATTCAAATTCTTATTCATTTTTATCAATATGTTCCACTGTAGAATTAAACCAAATATATATATATACCTTCCATCATCATTTGGATTCATCGTTTCAAAAATAATAGCAGCCACCCAAAATATCGACAGTGTGAAAAGCACAATGTGCACAGTTTCACAAAGGGGTGCACTCACATTTGTTGCAAGTGGACACTCATTTTGGCGCGTTAACGTATTCACCGCTACGTTCCTGCGCAACATTTTTACCTTTTGATAGCGGCGCATCTTAAAAGCAGAATTCATAACAAACTGTGTGAAAACTCATTTACATCCTCGACGTCTACGCACAACGACGTCCTTTGCGATTGCGAGCAGATTGCAGTCGATATATATACCTTCCGCGCCGCGCCTGTTAATTACATCCAGCAGAATGCCGGCGTGATTACGTTTGATTAGTCAAAGAGGCCGCTGATTTATTCCCACACTGCGCCAGCCGCCAGATGTTTAATAATAACACTCAAAGTCCAAAAGGCAAGCAGCGTGCGCAACGCCGCCGCCGCCGCCGCCGCTAATGGTGCACCGCGCCGTAAACGGACGCTTTTAATCCTGCAGGAAGGAGAACGACTACAAGCGCAAAAAAAAAAAATCAGGGCTCCACCTGAATGATAACGCGCATTTGCATCTTAAGAGGAAACGGACGAGCATATGGTTGTTTAGGGCTCCCTTGATTATGTATGGACGGCGGCGTGCTGATGAAACATTTATAAACCATAGAATACACTTCCATACGCTTATCATAATTTGGCCGCGCGTACGTGCCGACAAAAGGCGAATGAGGTCCGCGCGGCACGTTCCCGGAAAAGTCATCAATAGGGATGGCAAAGCAAGCGCTTTGGCGACATGCGCCCAGCCCGGGCCTTGGCGGGCGTGACGGATGTTTCGTCCCACTGACCCCCCTCGTTAAAATTAAAATGACGGCCCCGGGAAGAGCGGCGGCTTTCAGCCGTCCAAGACGGAAACCGCCAGCGAGACCCATCTTACAAAAATCCAAGACAAAAAACACAATTTCCAAAGTATGACTTTGGCAAAAAGAAAACTGCTCTAGGAGGAAGTGCGGACGTCACACACACACACACACACACACACACACACATATTTGTTGTTGTTAAATCCAATTTTTGGATCTCAATGACAATTTCAAAAATGTTGAACTTAAACTGAACAGATCTTTTACAGATCTTTCAAATTATTAATTTTTGGTCACTTTCCTTGTGACAAGAAAGCCCATTAATACTGTTTAGGAAACCATTAAGACTGTTTAGAGAACGTTTAGGAATTTTGAGCAAAATGTCCTTGCAACAAAAAAGACCATTAAGACTGTTTGGAAGTAATTTTGAACATGTTCAAAATGTCCTTGCGGCAAGAAATCCCATCAAGACTGTTTAGGAAACCATTAAGACTGTTTAGAGAACGTTTAGGAATTTTGAGCAAAATGTCCTTGCGACAAGAAAGATCATTAAGACTGTTTGGAAGTAATTTTGAACATGTTCAAAATTTTCTTGCGGCAAGAAATCCCATTAAAACTGTTTAGAAAACCATTAAGACTGTTTAGGAAACTATTAAGACTGTTTAGAGAACGTTTAGGAATTTTGAGCAAAATGTCCTTGCGACAAGAAAGACCATTAAGACTGTTTGGAAGTAATTTTGAACATGTTAAAAATGTCCTTGCGGCAAGAAATCCCATCAAGACTGTTTAAGAAACCATTAAGACTGTTTAGGAAACTATTAAGACTGTTTAGAGAACGTTTAGGAATTTTGAGCAAAATGTCCTTGCGACAAGAAAGATCATTAAGACTGTTTGGAAGTAATTTTGAACATGTTCAAAATGTCCTTGCGGCAAGAAATCCCATCAAGACTGTTTAGGAAACCATTAAGACTGTTTAGAGAACGTTTAGGAATTTTGAGCAAAATGTCCTTGCGACAAGAAAGATCATTAAGACTGTTTGGAAGTAATTTTGAACATGTTCAAAATTTTCTTGCGGCAAGAAATCCCATTAAAACTGTTTAGAAAACCATTAAGACTGTTTAGGAAACTATTAAGACTGTTTAGAGAACGTTTAGGAATTTTGAGCAAAATGTCCTTGCGACAAGAAAGATCATTAAGACTGTTTGGAAGTAATTTTGAACATGTTCAAAATGTCCTTGCGGCAAGAAATCCCATCAAGACTGTTTAGGAAACCATTAAGACTGTTTAGGAAACCATTAAGACTGTTTAGAGAACGTTTAGGAATTTTGAGCAAAATTTCCTTGCGACAAGAAAGACCGTTAAGACTGTTTGGAAGTAATTTTGAACATGTTCAAAATGTCCTTGCGGCAAGAAATCCCATCAAGACTGTTTAGGAAACCATTAAGATTGTTTAGGAAACCATTAAGACTGTTTAGAGAACGTTTAGGAATTTTGAGCAAAATGTCCTTGCGACAAGACAGACCATTAAGACTGTTTGGAAGTAATTTTGAACATGTTCAAAATGTCCTTGCGGCAAGAAATCCCATCAAGACTGTTTAAGAAACCATTAAGACTGTTTAGGAAACTAATAAGACTGCTTAGAGACCATTTAGGAATTTTGAGCAAAATGTCCTTGCGACAAGAAAGACCATTAAGACTGTTTAGGAAACCATTAAGACTGTTTAGGAAATTATTAAGACTGTTTAGGGAACGTTTAGGAATTTTTAGCAAACTTTCCCTGCAACAAGAAAGACCATTAAGACTGTTTAGTAGAAGTCAAACAGCACTGAACTCAAAAATTCAGAACCATTTCAGAATATTCAGAAGAAAAATGTACCCTTTAAGTGTGTCAAATATCAGGACCACAAAAAAAGGAAGGAGACTGTTGACTAGCTGGAAGTCTAATGGCACAGAAGTCAACCGATGGCGCGAGAAAAAGCTTTCCCAAGTTGACTCGAGAGGACACAATAGCTTCAGTTCAACTCCATACGATTGGAAGAGTTTGCAATCTCTTCTTCTACTTGCTTTAATCAGGCGGAAATTGAAGGTGATTAGCGGCGGCGGCGGGAGGCCCTCGGCGGCGGGCTGCCTATTCTTTGATGTTGTTGTTGCCGACGTTGCGCCGCCCCGTCATTTGAATATCACAGAGCGGGAGCGCCGACTCGGCCACTGGCGGCGCCTTTGTTTGCCGTGATTAAAGCAGGTGTCGCGCAGGGTTGTGCGCCTTAATGACACTTCGCATTTAAATAGCTGTCACTCGCCTGTCAAGGGGGAGGGGCACCGGCGGGGGCGGAGGGGGGGAAATGTTTGTTTTGCGGGCCCTCCGACGTACTTGAACTGCATCTCTTTTACATAAGCTTAACCTAGCTTTGCAAATGAGCAGCAAAACTTTGCAAACCTGGAAAGACGGGCAAACAAACTTTCCAGCTAACCCAGTTGAGAGAGCGGACGGGAAAGTCACGGGGAAAAAAGGGACACAAATGGAGAGTCAAGCGTGGATTCACGCTTAAGTAGCAATGCAGCGATTAATTGATTAGTTGACAAGTAATCACTATTTTGATATGTATTTTTTTTTATTTAAAATGACACAAATCCTTTGATTTCAGCCTCTCAACTGTAAATAAAAGCACACTGATTATATATTATATATATATATATATATATATATATATATATACAGTATATATTTAGATATAAGATAAGATTTTTTCCCTATTTTTTAATTTAATTTTTTTATTTAAATTTTTTATTTTAAGTTATATTTTTTTCTTCATTAATGTATATATATATATATACCATATATATATATATATATATATATATATATATATATATATATATATATATATATATATACGGTTTTCCAAAATAATTGTTTTGAAAATATATATATATATTTTTTTTAAGTTTTTTTTTTTCTTCATTAATGTATTTTTTATATATATATATATATATATATATAAAATTGGGAAAAAAATATTTTCAAAACAATTCTTATATATATATATATATATATATAAAAATACATTAATGAAGAAAAAAAATTACTTAAAAAAAAAAAAATTGGGAAAAAAATATTTTCAAAACAATTCTTGTGTGTTCCGCATTCTTTATTCAACTTTTTGTTGTTGTTGACCTCATCCCTGATGAATCTGGCCCCTGTTTTTGTTTGAAAAAAAAAAAAAAACGGCCAAAAGTTTGCCTAGCTGTGCGCTAGCGAGGTTTTCTGTCATTTGTCACCTTGTGTGCCTTTCATTTCAGAGCAGTCGGACAAACATATTATTAGCACGCACTGTACAAGAAGTCATGTTTGCTGGAATTTTGCAGGGGGGAAAAAAAAAAAAGCAAGCGAGGCCAAGACAGACGACAAGCTGCCAGCTGGAAGAAAAAAAATGACATTTTCTCCGCTGCACACAGAATGTTGGGAGCTTGTTTATGAATTATGTTTTACAAGACAGCCGTGCACATGCAGTCACGCCAACAAATCGGGGGGGTTTGCTGGGGGGGAAACACTGACTTCATGGTGCATTATTTTCTATATCAGCTATTCCCATCATCTTCACCCCTGACTTGATTCCAAAGAAATAAACATTATAAGCGCCGCTTTTAAAATATGTATCCAGTTCCAACCTCCTTCGGCTCGTTCGGGCTGCTCATTACGCTCACCTATTGATCGCCTCATCCTGCGAAAAGGGAGATTAGCGCCACCGCGATCAATAATCATCTCCCTAATTGGGTATCAGCGGCCAAAAAGTGGACTCGCTTGTCACGCAGTTAGTTAGTTAGTTGGTTAGTTGGTTAGTTGGCTAGTTGGCTAGTTGGCTAGTTGGCTAGTTAGTTAGTTAGTTAGTTAGTTAGTTAGTTAGCTAGTTAGCTAGTTAGTTAGTTAGTTAGTTAGTTAGTTAGTTGGCCATTCGGTCAATCATGAGTCATTCTTTTGTATAGTTTGTTGGTTGGTTCATCTGTTTGTTGGATAGCCAGGTACTAGTTAGTTAGTTTGTTAGTCAGTTAGTTTATTCATAGCCATTTGTAATTAGTTATAGTTTGGTACAGACAGTTACTGTTAACGGTTACTGCCAACTACGATTGTTTGTTTGTTTGCTTGCTTGCTTGGTTAGTAAGTTAGTCATGGGTAATTTTTTTGTATAGTTATATATAGTTTGTTGGTTGGTTAATTCGTTTGCTACCAGTGAGTTAGTTTATTCATAGCCATTTGTATTTAGACAGTTATTGTTGACTGTTATTGCCAACTAGGTTAGTTAGTTAGTTAGTTAGTTAGTTAGTTAGTTAGTTAGTTAGTTAGTTAGTTAGTTAGTTAGTTAGTTAGTGGTCATCTTTTTGTATAGTTCTATATAGCTTGTAGGTTGGTTCATTTTTTGGTCTAATAGCCAGCTACCAGTGAGTTTGTTTATTCATAGCCATTTTTAATTAGTTATAGTTTTAATTTTATAATTTTAATTAGTTATAATTTGTTACAGAATTGGATGCATTCTGGTTCGCATCACAATGTGGTGTTTTCTGCATTTCACAGAAATTGGTCATGTCATTTTTTGGGTAAACCCGATGGACGATCTAAAGAATACTTCTTGCTTGGAAAAAGTAATATGAATGATAAAATGAAAAGAAATTCAAATGTAATATCTGTTGGGTCTTTGTTGATTCCAAAAGTGAGTTTTGAGAGGCAACAAGTCGCTTGTCGCCAGTCTGGAGTGAGAAGAGAGCCCAAAGTGACAGATGAGCGTTTTCGCGCCTCCTCCACTTTTGTGTCAACTGTGTTGAGAATATTTCACTTTTGAAGCGGCGCCCTCAAATGCGAGTCGTGCTCGTACATCCTGCGGCCAAAAATGCGGCTATCGGTTTCAAACGGTGTGCCAAAAACTTTGCGCAAAATAGTCATGCGGTCAAAGTAAATACGGGTTTGGTAGAACAAATGCAGGAACAGGAACAGAAAAGACGAACGTTTATTTGAAAGGTTTGCATATTGCATGAAAATGGGACAAGGTAGGCATCATTTTACCCCCCAAAAAGTTAATAACTCTAAAAATTAAGTCGTAATTTCAAGACATCAAATATATTCTATTAACTTGCTATAAAATATAAAAAAGTCTTAATATTCTTAGAATTCAGATATTAATATTTTTCATTTTAAACAAGTCAAAAAGAATAAAAGTAATTAGATGCAAATAAATAAGTCATATAAAAAATATATATATTTCAGATGTATCAAAATATTCGCACATAAATTCTAAAGGGTTTTAAAATACTGTAAAAACCTGAAAATGAGAAAAAGGCGATCAAAACGTCGGACCTTCAAGGTCAACACTTGAGACGCATCTCATACTCGCACCTTGGCGTGTCATCGCCACATAATTCGCTTTTTCTGTTGTCCAGACCCCGGGAAGGCAAATCTATCCCCGGTTCATCCGCATCCCAGCGGGCCGCCTGTAAACACGGCGCATCAGGGGCCCCGGGGCCAATTAGCCCTGAGAGCTGAGCTGCGTCTAATCGCCAAAAGGAGCTTGAAATCCCGCCGGCGCCGTTGCGGCTTTCAGCGAGTATGAAAGGAGGCGCCTTGTTTGGGAAGAATGGCGGAAATGTGATGGCCAAATAACGAGCGGCCGCGTGGCTTGGAAGACGCCATCCGCCATACGGGGGCCGGCTGGGCTGAGCTCCCATCGACGGCGCTCGCCATTTTGTTTGTTTAAGCGGGGACAACATTCGTGGACGCCTCATCGACTTTAATGGAATTGAAGGTTCGCGCAGGGAACGGCCGGCGTTAATTAAAAGCGCAGCGTATCCAAGCAACGGGCGTTTAAGTCGGGAAGGGTTGGAGGGCGGGCGCCGCGAGCGTTCCCCGGTTGCCCGCCGAAGACCTCGCCGCCTCGGACGCACTCTCTCTCCCCATCGTGCTTTGCGGGACGGATAACAACGGGAGGATGCGTGGCGTGGGCGGCAGCGAATGAGATTATTTGGTTGGATTTAGCTAATTGTCTCGCCGGAACCAGAAGAGGAGGAAAAAAAATGCAGGTCGACGGAAGACCTCCGCCAAGGACGTGCTAATTTGGAGCACCGCCGTGGTCGATACACGCCTACGACTTGTGCTAACGGGCTTAAAAAGTGGAAAATATCGTCGGTATCTTTATTCAAAAATATTTGTGACTTTCTTCTCAGAGAAGATTAATTTCCTTGGGGGAGGCCTAAAACAACACGGGACAAAAACACGTACAAGAAAAATGAAACGTTATTATTGTTTACACCTTTACCTGTTTTCATAACTTTGCCACATAAACAACAGAAAATAAATAGAGGGGGGGGGGGGAAATAAAAGCAAATGAAAACAATAAAAGCAAAACATAGCTACCATTTTACGCATCTACGGATTTGCATAACATCATGCCTATTATTGGGTCGAATGCAAAGGCGGATCTAGCAGTAGATTAATTCATTATTCATGGGAAATGTAAAACTATAAAATGTCTAACTTTGATTTTTTTTTTTTTTATAAAAAAAAATTCTGATAATTTTTTTTTAGGGGTTTGGGTTATACTTTGGAATATTTGTTTTAGTTAATGTCGAACCCCCCCAACTCCCCATTTTGTTTTTTTATCTGAATATTTTTTGTGTTACTTTTAGAAATAATTGTTATTTTATGATTTTAATTATTTTGTTCTGTTTTTCTGAATCACCCCCCACCTTAAAAAAAAAAAACGAAAAAAGTCCCCAACCCAAAAATTAAAGGTAAAAAGTACGGTTATTTTTCTTCAAGTGAATGCAATACGCTCGGTTACGCATTTTTTTTTATCCCCCCCCCCCAAAATAATTCATTTCTAGTTATAAACAAAAACAACAGAAAGCATGACTTCCTCAATACAAGACAATTACAGAGCATTTTGTTCAACCAAAAGAATGAGAACCGTCATATGAACACGCTGGTTTGTACAACGTCATGGCGACAAAAAAACCCTCCTTGGGGGAGGCGCCAATACACAACAAGATGATCACAAAAACCGACCGGTTTAAATCTGACGTCGCTCGACTATAGCAATGAATCTATTGATTCATTATAACAATAATTGAGTTATTTGAAAAAGTAACTACACAACCCAACGTGTTTTCGACTGATTGAGTTGACCAGAAAAACAAACTGATTGATCAAAATCAGCCATCTTTGTTGTTTACATTCGCTTTGCACGCTTTGAGGTCGCTCGGAAGTGAGAGAATCCAAGTTTGGTATTTCCCACGCCCCGCATTCCTCGAAAGCAGCGATATTTTGGCAACACGACTATTATCGGCGTCGCGCTTACCGGTTTGCGTGAACACTTTGGCGTCTGTCGGCGTAGAAGATGGCGGCCAAACTGCTCGATCGGCGGGATTTGTGTGAATTTTTCCGCTGAAGAACGGGAAAAACATGTCACAGGTCATAAACTTTTATATTAAAAATGAATGCATGTTTGTTCTACTTAGCAAATAATACAACGGAAAACTTCTTTGGGAGATGACTCAAAGCACGCAACCCCCCCCCCCCCCCCCCCCCATCATCCCGCCCCCAAGCCTGCCTGCTTCATCGCTCTGCTGCTTTAGCACAGCGGCTAACTGGCATATGTTCAATACGCATTCCTCTCGTCAGGATTTAGAGCGTTGTCAGGTGCCTGCCATTGCCCCGCCCCCCTCATTCTCCACCCCGCAACCATATCGATGGCTGCGGCGTAGCTCCACAGCCTAATTTTCTTTTCTTTTTTTTAAGCACACGGCTGCCGTAAAGATTCATGAGCAAACTCAAACAAGCTTAATATCCATCTTGCGTGATGCAAGCAGCAACAGCAACAAGGTGGGGGTGTGAGGGGAGGGGGGGGGGGGGTCTGAATCATGGCGCCCCAGTGGCTTGGAAGTACCCGCATATGCTAATGTTTGTTGTGGTGCGCTACATTATTCAAATGCGCGGAAGCCTTTGGGGTTAGCCACCGCTGCCGCTAGCTATAGCGCAGAGACGTGGTCAGTGGGCGTGCGTAATCGCACCCTCGCCACAACTTGTGTCAGGGGAAAAAGGTGACGGCCGTGACGTGACGTGACGTGACGTGACGCCAGCTGGACGACCGCACGCCAAGATTTCATCATTTTTACGGAATCTTTTTAAACTCGTCTCATTCTGACTGTGGTCAAGAAAAATAATGAGAAAAATGAAATAAATAATAATAATGAAAAACGAAACCTAAAAATATCATAATTTCACCAATAATGTAATAAAAAAATGCAAACATTGTAGTAACAGTGTAACAATATGTTCCTCAAAACAGATCATGTGAAACTTGACAAAAAACGTAATATACATAAATTTTAATCTGAAGTTCTACATTTTGTATTTTTCTAAATCTGTCACAACATACACATTCACAGCAAAGATTGGAGTTTTGTTCAACCCCCCCAATGTGTATTTTTGACACCAATGGAGGTCAGTGTTGGAGTTATTTGAGAGAGTTGATTTATTTAGTGATAAAGGAACTCTGCAGAGTGTTCATCAAAGTAAGCCCCGCCCACTTGATGAGAACTGCCCTGCCGCATAGGAGCGCTACTAAGTCTTACAGTTAAATGTCCTTGTTGGAATTTTTTTTTATTTTCTTTTTTACATCCTCGAATGTCGAGCAATTTTCCAGCCGCTTTAAAAAGAAAGTTGTTACAAATCCAAAATAAGGGAGAGAAAGTCACAGCCTGCACGTTTAAGACGTTCTTGCAATATTCAAGACGATTTGGAGGCATCGACGCCCGCTTTTTGCATTTCAATTTTTTACTTGTGAAGGACAAAAAGTCAGAAAAGTGAAAAATGCACCTGCGGCTTATCATTCCTCCGCCGATGCCTCGGTTGAAGGTGAGAGGTGCTCAAATTGACATTTAACAGGCACTTTGATGCGCGGGCCGCTAGTTAAAGCCGCTAACTGCTAATTGCTAACGGCCGCGCCGGCGTATCGATCGCGTCTGAAAGAGGCCGAACGACGACGGACGGGCCAGGACGGGCCAGGACTCGCCGGCCCGGCAGTCGCGTCGCAAAAGTACAACGCGGTCAGGTGTAATTAGCGCTAACGTGCGTGTTTAATGGATCAATAATGACGGACAGACGGGACGGCCATGAATGGAGTGCTCGGCGAGGAAGAAGAGGAAAAAAAAGGCGGGAGCACTTAGGCGGGCAATTAATAAGTCAAAGGAAGCGAAGGGAAAAGCCGATAACATAAATGTAAGAACAGCTCGGAGGGCTGTTACCCGGGATTATCGTCATCGATCGGCTCCCGATGCCAGCGTGTGACTTTCATGTTAATAACGTCATTGATCCCCCAAGCAGAGCACATTTTGATAGACAAGAAATATGTATTTAGTCCTGACCGTTTCCTCGTCTACTTACGAGATTCTGTTGGAAGCGGAGCGCAGACGTCGAGGGTGGGCGGCGACTTTGTGCAACGGCGCGACGGACGGACTGAACAACAGCAGGGGACTCCGGGGCGGGTCCGGGTCAATATGGCCGTCAGCCAGGACCGCTCGGTTGCCCTGGCGGGTTTTCCAGGTCATTCGCGTCACACGCGGGAAGCCGGAAAACAAAAGCGCTTTGACCATCCTGGACCTTCAAGGACAAAAGCAACAAATGGTTGGATGAAAAACGGCGAGCTGACAACTTCCTAGACTGGATCATAGAATTTTTCACTCTACAACAGGTTGCATCAAAATGTCAACAAAAAAAAGGGGGGACGGGGGGGGTGGGGGTTCACAAAGAATTTGGTTGTTCTGTCCTCAGTTCGTTAGCAAGCTATATTCTGGTTTAGAGATTTTAAGATTATTTTATATATTTGACTCTCAGACAGGGTGAATAGTTCCAGTGTATGGAGGACCAAAGCTGCCAAAATTAATTAAATAAGTAAATAAAAGTGAAAACAAATATAAAAAATAATATTCAAAATTGAAATACAAATAATAAATAGAAATGGAGGGATATATATAAACGAGATTCAAAAAAATAAATATAAATATAAACGTGGAAACATAAAAATAGAATTAAATATCAATAAAAACGCTCTGCTCTCACATTTATTTATTCCATGCTGCAGACGCTCTGTCAGCACAAAATGTTATTCAAATGAAGGGGGTGGTCCTAAGCGTGTCTTGGGTTAGACTGCGTTGGTCGAGTGAGCGGATCGGCTAAAAAGGAAGTCTGGCCGGCTTGCGTGGAGAGCTCCAGCAATGGCCGACTATCGTAAGCCTCGTTTCCACCGACGGTATCTTCCCTACTCTACTTGGCTCTACACCAAAAAGCAGTGCGTCTGCACGGCCACCACCCGGAAGCCCCTCGTCAACTTGCAAGTGATGTCATGCTAAAGCGACCGCAGCTAGCTTGCACTGCGCGCACAAACAATGGAGAGCGCAAACAACGGTTTGTGGCTGTTTATTTCAGCCTGAAGACTTTGAATGGATATTGCAGTAACCAGAAGACTGCATTCAATAATGTTAAAAAGGTTTGCACCTCCTCAAAAGTCCAAGCATTAATCTGTTTGGAAGCCATTGTTGTCCTTCTCTTCGTCGGTATTGGCAGCTGTTTTCCCGGGGTGGTGATTTGCGCAGCTGCGTATTGATGACGACATGGCACGAACCAATCATTGGCCTCCAAAATTATTACGTCACGTTTTGGAACTGGGCTACTCTTCTTTTTTTTTTTAGAACCGCAAAGGAGCAAGTACCAGAAAAAGCGAGTAGATTAGAGTCGGGTAGATTTGTTGGTGGAGACGGAGCTTTTGCAGAGCAGAGTAGAGTAGAGTAGAGTAGAGTAGATACCGGTGATGGAAACGAGTCTGTCTCAGAATTAAACAGGAATTTTATATTTATTTATTTATTTATTTATTTTATTTATTTATTATTTATTATTTTATATATTGGAGTAGACAATTTGGTTGAATTCCAAGGTATGTTGGCAAATGTTCACTTGTAATTCCCCTTTGAAAATATTTCAACATTAGCACATATGTTGCCTTTTCCAGAAGTGACTTTCATATGTCTGATTGATTAAAAATATTTTGCAGATATACAGTCATCAAAGCTAGCTGTGTGAACTGTGAAGCTAAGCTAATTAGGTTAGCTCGATAGATCAGTATAACTCGCTGATCAAATATAAACTAAACTTTGTCAGTTGTGCATTTTAGTGATAGTTTAGACATTGCGATGTTTATTATCCTAAAAAAAAAAGACATCGCAGTGTAAAGGATAGAAATGTATACATAAACTTCACTTTGTGTGTCTTTTGGACGTCAGCGTGTCCGCCATATTTAATGTGGCAGGACCTCCCATAAACTAATGCACGTCAACTTGACTATAACTTCTTAAAGTGACACGCTACAAAGTGCACAAAAGCTACTGGCTCTCATTCACGTTTTTACACACCCAAATAGATTTGGGAACCAGATTGGCACCAAAATAACAAAATTATGTCGTTTCTAAATCGGATCATGATGGACTCATTTACTCACATATACAATCTAACGCAAATATTTATCACACTACAGTGCCAAATAGTTATTTTGTCTTTTCCAGAAGGGATTTTCTTCCTGTTTCTGATAAAAAAACATTATTCCAGTCGGAGTAAATGACTTGTGCGTGTATCTGCAGCCTGTGCATTCTGCATACACGATGTGAAGTTTCGTGACTGAGTTGCCAGCACATGGCTGTTGACCTCGGCGCAATACGCAACCATTTCAAATTTGCTTTGACTTTGCCTGCAGGAGGAGAAAGGTGGTCGTGTGTGGCAAATGCCCCCAAAAGGTCAGAGCGGCACACACACACACACACGCACGCACGAGGTCGGCATTTAGGACTCAAACGTAATCATAATAAGCATTTTGCTGGTGTCGGACTTGCCGTCTGTGCCAGGCCACCAGGGGCATTTTGAGAGGGAACTTGGTCGCTGTGCATACAAAACAGTGATGAGGAATTAATTGGAAGCGATGAGGGCAGCATATTGTCGTACTTTCTCTCTGTCTCGCGTTTTCAGATATGCAAATTATATGCATGTCATCCTCGACAAAGCAGGAAGTAGCATGCTAATGAAGCGCACGGGAACTAGCCTGCTAGCTATCCGCAACATTTTTTACTCTTGTAAGGGGAAAATATTTTCTATTTGTATATTGAAGCTCAGCAGAGCTATCCAGTCTAAGAATTCAAAACGGTACGGCCTTGCCTGACATCTTATGTCATTCTCTACAAACCAGGAAGTAGCATGCTAATGAAGCGCGCAGGAAATTTTGTTGACTTCTTTATTGAACCAGGAAGTCGGCTAATAAAGGGACGAACAAAGACCACGTTCATCACTTGTGTTTTTTATTTTTTTTAGGCCCACTGGTATGGAGGACCAAAACTGTCCACTAAACATTTCGTGACGATCCGTGAAACTGGAACCCGGGGTTCTCTCTCTCTTTTTTTTTCCCCCTCTCCCTAACTTTCCTGGCGGTTGAGTGAACAAATACAATGCAAACAGTTCATCCTGATGTCCTAAATGTTCCCTTTTCAGAGCAAATGCATTTTAAATAAATACATTCAAGAAACGCACGCTGGACTGAACAAGCACATTGTTTGCATGATGAGGTAAATAAGCACGCCAATGGTCATAATTACATGTTATGATGAATGCCTTAAACGTCTCCCAGTACTCATTGCTGGTGCATTACTGACCTCTGGTGGTCATGTTGAGCACAAGCATGAGTATGAAAATGAGCTTTCTGAGGCAGTTTTGACAGAAACCGCATCACTTGATGATGCTACTGCTGGTGCGCTAATGGATTTGCCAAGCACTGACATGTAGTTCTTTTATAAATAATGTTATAGGATGTGAAGAAAATAATAGTTAAAAGAATAATGTTCTATTCAGAAACAAAAATTAAAAGAAAAATGTGAGGAAAAAGTCATATTTTCTAGCAGTTTACTCCTCAAAATATTACAACTTTATCAGCATAATTTAGTCATTTTTTCCTCTAAATAATATGATTTTATTCCCACAATTATTTTTCCCATATAATGATGTACAAAACTCACTACATTTAGGCTGTCCCATCCAAAATATGTCTAAATGTTTCTTAATGAAGAAGACGCCCACTAGTGGATGATCGTTGAATTTTTTTTTTTTATTGTGGCAAATACAGAAGATAGGGCAGATGGTTGTGTGTGTGTAAAAAAAACAAGGCGTGCGAGGATCCCCTCATTTCTTGCTGACTTCGGCGTCGTCCCTCTCTACGGAGAATATTTCAATTTCCTTAATGATCCGTTGAGCGATTACGTCGTTGTTTGCCGACACCATCCGCCGGGACATCAAGTCGAACGGCCCCCCTGAATTTGGCACAAAACATCTTTACTATACAGATTTGATTATTTATTTTTTAACGGCTGCAAAAGTCTTCATCTAGCAGAAAAAGACCCCCCCCCCCCGACCCCGTCGCCATGCGTACGCACCGTCCACATCCAGCAGCATTCCGCCGGCTTCCCTCACGATCACCGCCCCCGCCGCGATGTCCCAGCAGTGGATGCCGATCTCGAAGAAGGCCTCCACCGCCCCGCACGCCACCAGGCACATGTTGGTGGCGGCTGTGCCCGAGCCCCGCAGCCTGCAAAAAGTGCACAGAGAAGCAATAGGTTGGATGGCGCCACATCGAGACTTGGGGGTCTTTTCCCTCATCAGAAATCTAGAAACCCCTAGTTAAGCATCTTCAGCCTTTGATTTGATATTCTAAAATATCTCAATTATTTTCTCAGCATCCCTATGTATTAGTCAAGACACCCTGTAGCTCTTAAGAGGAAAAAAAAAAATCCTGAAGTCAGGCCTGCAGGTGGTGCTATAATCCTTAAATGTGAGGCTATTTTTAGCCAATCAGAAAGCACAGGAAAGTTTGTTTGTTTTTTTCTTCCGGAGAAAAAAAACACACTTTGGTAATTGTGAATTGAGAAAAAATTAAATTAAAAAAAATAAGTAAATTTGAAATTAAAATATATATTTAAAACAATAGTAAAAATCCCATAATGTAATTATGAATTTAAACTTTTTTTTTTTTTTAATCAAACTAAAGAAAGATTAAACACAGGCTACCTTAATAACCAAAAATAACAATACAAATCCAGAATTTTGATTATTCATTTAAACAACAACAAAAAATGATCAAACAATCAAACTAAAGAGAGATTAAATTTAGGCTACATTAATCATCAATTCTTGAAAAATTTCAACCGAGAAAAAAATAATAATTGTAAAATTAACTTAAAATACCAGCGACTAAAAGTAGAAATTATTTCAAAACTAAATACAAATGAAGGCGATTGGACAGCATTTGCAGCAAATTCAGAAAAATTAGAAACCAGAAGAGAATAATTTCTGAAAAAGGCCTATTATAAACAGTGAAATGAGAAATAAATAATTTTTGAAATGAAATGTTTAAAATAACAAAAAATATACAACAATAAATTGAAAAGAACAAAAGGTATAATTTTTCAATGGAAAATTGAAATAGCAAATTATTTTTTAAATTAAATGTTTAAAATAAAATAAAAAAAATATATATATACAACAATAAAATGAAAAGAACAAAAGGTATAATTTTTCAATGGAAAATTGAATGAAAATTAGATAAATATAAATAAAAAATTGAAAAGGTATTTGGAAAAAAAAATAAAATGGTGAGGAAAATGTTGACAAAAGTGTAAAATTACACATAAAAAAATTTGAAATTCAAATTGAAAAGTGTTTTTTTTAATTATTTTTTTTTAAATAGCAACAAAAACTGCAAATAAATTATTTTAAAAAGCCAGTAAAGTAAAGCATTTTCTATCCAATCAGAAACCAGAAGAAAGTCGGTTCTGGATTTGGCACACACATCAACAATGGGGGAACTGTTAAAGGGCATCTAAGTACAAAATAAATACGTCAGATTTAAAATCTAATTGGTTCAAATCAATCCAAACAGATTGATTAGATTTGCTTTTCTTGTGTTGTTTGTGGAGATTCTCAATTTGAAAGCAGAGTTGGACGTGCAGTTCCGCCGCCTCGCCGCGAGAGGGCGGCGGCGAGCGCGTACTCACCCGTGCACGGGGATGCGCAGGATCTTTTGCATGGTGGAGAAGATCTTGGTGACTTTTTCGATGTTCCTGTCCGTCCCGTGCTCGGAGATGATGATGGACTTGTGGATGTCTGCCGAGAAAGCGGGACGCTTAGCGGACCCGTTTTGGGGAGAACCCCCCCGAAAAAAACGTACCTTGCACATCCGACACCTGGAGGAGCTCGTCGTTGCAGAAAGCTCCTTTCCCTTTTCTGGCTTTGTACATCTTGTCCTCCAAGCAGCTGTACACCACGCCAAACTCCAACTGCGACATTGATAGAAGGAAAAAAAAAAAAAATTAAAGACAACAAGCGCGAGAAGACAATTTCCTGCGTGGACTCACCTCCTTTTTGACCGCAAAGGCGATAGACACGGCCACGAATGGGAACCTGTCGATTGGAATTCAGATGGACAAACAAGAGATGAGCATCATAATAATCAATATAATAATCATTTTGGATTGGGTCGCGCTCATTTCCCTCGACAGCAGAGGGCGATATTGCACAACATGGCGGCCAAACTCGCACGGATGAAAATTGATCTGTTCAACTGGTAACAATTTGCGTCATCAGAATGCAGATATCAAAAAGTGTTTTTTTTCCCCCTTTTAATTGACTCATAAATAAATCGAATAAATAAATAAAAATACAAGTTTTTTTAATTGAATGAAATGTTTTAAAATGTTTTTCTTTTAATTGGCTTATAATTAAAAATAAAATGTCAAAAATGCACAACCATAAAATACATTTAATTAAACATAAAAAAAATGTTTTTAAACATTTTAATTTACTTAAATCAAATAAAAATAAAATGTCAAAAATGTACATTCATAAAAAGACATTTACATAAGTTTGCAATTGTTTAATTGAATGAAAAAAATAATGTTTTTTTCCCTTTAATTGACGTAAATCAAATAAATATACAAATGTACAATCATAAAACTACATTTACATAAAAGTTTGCCTTTTAACTAATAATTGGAAAAAAATAATTATATTAATTATAATAATACTAGGGATGTTCGTTACAACCCGATACTTTCTAGTATTTGAATCAATGTCCTCTTAACTTAAGTTCTTCTTTTATTCACAAATTGGGAACATAGCGTAATGGGATTGTCTCCACCCACCCCCCCCCCGTATGCAAATGAGTTAAGTCAGCATCCAATCCAAATGCCGCAATACTTTTCGGGTTACAATTACAAAAACAAGGAGGTCTTACCCATGGACAAAGTTGGTGGTTCCGTCCACCGGGTCGATGATCCACGTGGGTTTGTCAGTCAAGATGCACGGTTTGCCTTTTGCCACCGACTCCTCGCCGATAAAGCTGCAGTGGCGACGACAAATTTAGCACAATGACAAAAAAAAATTGGGAACAAAATCTTTTTTGAGGCAGATAATGACTCACTCGTGTAGTGCCAACCATTGCAAAAGTGGACTTTTTTAGACGTGTGTAATGCAGATATAATAATATATGTGTGAACTAAACGGCGATTAGCGTTTATTTACTTTAAATGGTCATCTCTAGCACGCTAATGCTAACTGTTTAGCGTAGGCTAATTTTGTTGTTTAAAATAATGCTCATGCACAGAAGATAATAATTAGTAAAGTATGTGTAAACGCTAGCTCGCTGATGCTAATCGCGATTGCTAAACATTTAGCATAGGCTAATTGTGTTTAATAATGCTCACACACACAAAATAATAATAAATAATTAGTAGTTATATCCACACAATTCAACTCATGTAGATACAATGATGTATGTGTGTACTAAATAGAAGTTATAGTGTTTGTTTACCTTAAACGGTAATCGCTAGCTCGCTGATGCTAATCGCGATTGCTAACCATTTAGCATAGGGTAATTGTGTTGGTGTTTAATAACACTCACACACACACAAGATAATAAATAATTAGTAGTTCTATCCACATAATTCAACACATGTAGATAAAATGATGCATGTGTGGACTTAATTGTAGTTAGTGTTTGTAATCGCTAGCACGCTAATGCTAATCACAATTGCTAAACGTTTAGCATAGGCTAATTTTGTCGGTGTTTAATAACGCATAATTATGTAAAGAACATAAATAATGAGTAGATCCACTCAATTCAACTCACGTTCAACCTTAGTGGATAAAAAAAAAAAAAGTAATTCAATTTTAAGGGGGGGAGATCACTCGATTACTCAATGTAGCATAAATCTGTAGCATTGTTGTAGTGGAGTTGCAACAGTTGCTGTCATAGCCATCGTAGCGCAATTATCAGCCAACGGTAGCACAGCCGTAGCAGACGCAGCCAAGTTGGGAACGCGGACGTCTCACCTGTAAGTGTCGTCTCCAAATTTTTCTTTGAGGGCCCCGATGATGATCTTCTCCACCCTCTCGTCCGTTTTGGTAACCAGGTCCACGGTGGAGCTCTTTGTACACACCTTGATTTCGCACTCGCCGGCTTTGCGAATTTCCTGCACTCACACACGCGGAACAATGACTCAACTCATCATATGTCAGAAGCATGACCCCCCCCCCCCCCCACCAAGCCCCCCCCCCTCCAAGTTCTTTCAAACGTACATGACCAGCTTTTCTCGCCACTTCCACAGCAAAATCGTACGCCGCCTGCCACGGGTCGTCCATCGCCTTCTGCATTGTCTTGACCTGCGCACGCGCACACACAACGCAGGTGTGTTTTGGTGTGTAAAAGCAACCGCAAGCCGCGCAAGAGGAGGAAGAAGCTCAACATTCGGGGAAGGGCCGGCGGGCGGGAACTTTTTTTTTTCTTTTTCTGTCTTTCAGCCTGCCGCCGAGTATGAAAAGAGCGACTTATGTTCCGAACATCCTGGGGCAAACCGCCTTCCTTTTGCAGCGGCCCAGCTCGTAAACAACAGGATAACATCTGTAATAGATTTGAACTATTAACTGTGAGGCGACACAACGAGCACCTTACCTCGATAAGGGATGGAAGAGCGGGATGAGACGTTGCCGACTGGTGGTGCAGCCTCTTATGCAAAAGCAAAGTTAAAATGCCTTAATAGGAGGGTGGGTTGTTCTGAAGCGCTGTCAAAGTAGGAAAAGTACTAGCACCGCCTCACTCACTCACTCGCCTCAAAAAAAAAAAAAAACACGCTTTTCAGGACAACATGCAAGAACATGATGCCACATTTACATGTAAGCCAGTGGAAAATTTTCCACTGAATCATGGGGCTAAGTGTGCACGTTTTGGCAGGTTTGCGACGCAATCTGCACACGTGGATTCAAATCAAATGGAAAGCAGATGAATTTAGAGGAAAACAAACAAGCTGGAGACTTTCAAAGTTTTGCTTGCGTTGCAATTACACTTTACGCGAGTGACTCAAGTCTGCACGGGCCAAGTCAAAATATGAATTTGTGACGCGACAAGCCTTAATAGAACTCAAATCTTCTCCCAGGTGGGTTAAGGTTAGCTGTTGCGGAACATTTCCTGTTAAGCTTAGATAAATAATGTATGTTAGCTGGCGAGGCTAGGCTAGGGTAGCATGTACAATTTTTATTCCGAAAGCTCAGCCAACTATTTCAACTGTTAGGCTCGGAATAGTAACACTTTTTTACAAAAAAACACTTAACTATATTTAGTGAGCAAGTTAGTAGTTTGAAACTACAGTATGCTAACTGTTGCAGAACATTTCTTGTTAGCTTAGATAAATACTGTATGTTAGCTGGCGAGGCTAGGCTAGGTTAGCATGTACAATTTTTATCCCGAAAGCTCAGCCAACTATTTCAACTGCTAGGCTAGGAATAGTAACACTTTGTTTTTACACACACAAAAAAAAAAACACTTAAGTATATTTCTAATTTCATGTTTTATTGTAGCATGTTTAGTGAGCAAGTTAGTAGTTTGAAACTACAGTATGCTAACTGTTGCAGAACATTTCTTGTTAGCTTAGATAAATACTGTATGTTAGCTGGCTAGGCTAGGCTAGGTTAGGTTAGCATGTACAATTTTTGTTCCGAAAGCTCAGCCAACTATTTCAACTGTTATGCTAGTTAGGTGAGCATTTATTGCTACAATAGCTCATTAGCCTGTTGGAGACGGTTCAGTCCGTCCGGTCCCGTCACCTCACTCAGTGCCGGCGGAATTTTCTAGAAATTCGAGCAATCGTGAAGGATTTCAGAAAAGTTCCACGGAGGTAAAACAAATACATCCGTCTTGCTGTCCCGCCATGAATAATTGATCGGCAATGACGGATGATTTGGACGGCGGCCTCCCGGGATTCACAGCTGTAATTGAGGCCGAGACATCGGTCAAGGTCGGCTCTTGAGAGATGATCGGGCCTCTCCCTTTTTTCTCCACCCCGTCGAGGCACAAACGAGATGTATTATTTAACGATGGGAGGTGGCTAACATGCTCCTTTCCCTTTCTAGAATGTTCCGATGTAGCTTCCTCTCCTGTAACTGTCTAATTATGCGGATTTAAAAAGGGTTAAATCAAGATGAACTACAAAATTTTAGCATAGTTTACCATATATAGCTAACAAGGTTAATGATAGGATAGCGCTGCATTTTTGGCAAGGCTGCGCTAACAGACGCACGTCTCTAGAAGGTAACATAGTTTATTGTCAAAATTACAGTTCAGATGAGGCAGAAAAGAGCTAACCGAGGCAAAATGTTAGCAATGTTTCGTATTTGTGAACATGTGCGATATGCCTAGCATGTGAGGCTAATTGTTTTGCTCAGCTGATTTTTAATTTTTTTTGTTACAATAGCTTGGCAAACTATGTTGATTGTTAACAATAGCTGTTACAAATATTTTGTGAAACTTATTTTTAGGCTAGTTTAGCATGTTTATGATGAATTAAATAATGACGTAACAGGTGTTTAGTGATTATTTTTGTCACAACAACTTTGCAAAGTACGTCAAATTAAACTGATATTTAGTAAACATTTTTGTTGCGATATCTTTGTGAACTATTTTAACTGCTAGTTATGTTTATTGAACAATTTTGGCGACAACAACTTTGTTCATAGCTATGCTAACTTAGCAAGTTTGTTTATGTTTTTAAATTTTTTTTTTAACAACAGCTACTACGGATGATTAGTGAAAAAATATGACAGCTTAACTGTGACAACTTCGTTCATAGCTACGCTAACTTAGCAAGTTTTGTTAGCTTGTTTTTTTAAACATAGCTTAACTAACTACTACCGATGATTAATGGAATTTTTTTTATGGCTGCTCAACCAACTATTTCAACTGAAAGGCTAATTTAGCACTGTTTATTAACACATTTAGCTACGATAGCTCAGCAACTATTATGGATGCTTTGTGAACTATTTAAACTGCTAAGGATGTTTAGCAAAAAATTATTTGTGAATACTGCTTAGCGAACAATGTTGACAACAATGGATGTCGAGTAGCCGCTTTTTTGGTTAGTTTTGCAGTCTATGCTAATTTAACATGCATGACAAGTCCTGTTAGAATAACTTAACAGGCTAGTTTTGCCTAAGGGCGAGCTATGCTAAACACTAGCGCAGTTTGGCTAACTGCTGTCCTGGGTAAATGGTTGGCTGGTGTTAGGAAGGTTCTCGCTCTGATGGCCCCAGATAGGAGGAGCCAACAAGTCACAAACAAACAGACCATTGTTTAATTCAAGATCAGCATAGTGTGGTTAGACTTTGATTGTTCAACCCCCAAAAAAAAGGCATTCCAGTGGGCTCTGGCACATGACCAGCAGTTTTACAAGGCAGTGCGGAACATGGACGAGAAGCTACCATTTGAAACAATACAAGAAAAGGTTGGATCAGTCATCACGGAGAAGTCACGCCCGGGTTGTTACTTTGTGTCCTCGTACATGAAGAACACGAGTGGTCTAACAAGAAAGCATGTTGTGCGGAGTCTGACAATGGTCTTGGAATTGAGCTTGAATGTCAAGTGTGGTCCCCGCAGGAAGCGGCAACCTTTCCTTTCTCAGCACATTTCTTCGTGGTCGTAGCCATTCGCTTGAAAACGGCTTGATGGCGTTATTATTAAAAAGCGGGCGGGAAGGAAAAAAACTAAACAAAAATAAATCGGGCTTTTTGTCAGTGAAATTCCCCCAAGGGAGATTGTAAAATTCCAAAAGGGCAAAAATCATGACGGGCGGAAGGAAGCGTTTGATCGATGCGGCAAAGACGGATGATTGGTTCGTCACGGAGGTCCGTGGAAAACAGTCAAGCAATTTGGAGAGCCGTCAAACTGACATTTGTTTGTTTGGCAAGCTTCACATGCAGGATTGTTGTGTTGAAAGCATCTGTCGTAAAAGTATGTTCAGCATCTCACAAAAGTGAGCACACCCCTCACATTCTTTAAATTGTTTTATTCAATTTTGTCATGGAACAAATCGTTGCAGCTTGTATAGCGAGGTACATTTACTGTGCCAACCCAAAATAAATCTGCACACAGCAACTCATTTCTAAACGGCTTACAACAAAAGCGAGTACACCCCTAAGTGAAAATATCATCATACCTGCATTATATGAACTCATTCACTGCCATTGACGGCTTATAGACGTCAAAATTTCATTTGAACTATTTCTATTATTTTGACACTTTTTCCGAGTATGAAAACCTAAAAAAAATGTTTTTTTTTATTGTACATTTAATTATTGAAGTCATGTGATTAATTACAATTGAAAATTTTCTAAAAAAGAAAAGATTCATTTTTTAAAAAATCCAATTAATCGCATGACTTTACAAGTTAACTCACAATTAATCTCAAATTTTATATCTGTTCTAAATGTACAATAAAAAATATTCCAGGTTTTCACACTTACGCTAACAAAAGTGGGAAAAAATGTTAAACTAACAGAAATAGTTCAAATGATTTTTTTGACGTCTATAGCCGTCAATGGCAGTGAATGAGTTAATTTCATGTATGACATTCATTATAACCCCTCAAGGGGAAATTCTACTTACAATTCAACAACCATCTGTAGCAATTTACTCAACACTTTTTGCCACAATATGGCGAAACCTTTGCTCAACATTAGCATAGCCAGCAATGTTTAGCTCATTATGTTCAAGTTGAACGGACGGCAACAGGCCTTTTCAGAGCAAGCAACAAATAAAGTTCCCGCGATGTAACCGCGTCTGGGATATTCAAGATGTTGGCATTTCAGCTGGAAGCAGAACAATGGCGCGTATTTCCTGCCGGGCGCCGCAGACGCACAGGAACACGCAATAAAATGTTTCTTTAGATCATCACCGCTCAATGAACACATTTCAAAAATCGCACGTGCTCAGTGAGTCGAGGATGGTGCTGATTTGGGTTGTTTGATGGCAAAATATTTATTTTTGCAACATCTTAGCGAGGTAACGGTTAAGCTAGTTTGCGCATGTATAATGAGCATTTTGCATTGTGATAGCCAATATAAATGTATGGTTGGGCTAGTTGAGCGTGTCCATTGAGCATTTTTTGTTACGATAGCTTAGGTAACTATGCTTATCTTTAGGCTAGTTTAGCATGTTTTTACTGAACTTACTGTTAGCTAGCAAATGAATTGTTATGCTAGTTTAGATTATCAGACATTTTTATCACGTTAGCTCAGCAAACCAAGTTACTCATTAAACTAGTTTAGCATATTAGCTTAGCACGTTTAGTCAACAATGTTTAAGATACTGACAAAAACGTCTCTTATTAGCATAGCTTACTATTTTTAATGTTAGCATAGCAATTTGGCTACTACAATATCTACACAGTTGATTTTGCAGCTTATTTTTGATTAATTGGTGAATTGGATTTTTTTTTCTCTTTTTTTTCTTCAAAATCAGCATATTATTTCAAATTGACAGTGTAGTTAATGCACAAACATAAATTCAACTCATTAGGCTAGTTTAGCATGTCTGTTTCGCATATTAGCTTAGCATGTTTAGTCAACAATGTTTATGATACTGACAAAAACTGTACTTTTTATTTTATGATGTACATCATCATGAGCATAGCTTACCCTTTATCCAGCTATATTTACCGTTAGCATATTTGGCTACTACAATAGCTACACAGCCGATTTTGTTTTGCACAGAGGCGATTATTTTAATTCGCCGATTAATCAATTAATGATCGCACCTTTGCCGCTAAGGGGCTTACAGCAATGGGTTGCCACGAGCGGAAAAGTACCGGCGCCTCACAGAAAGCCTTTTCCAAGCCAGACTTGCAACGACAGGACAACAGCATGCACACTCGCTGCTGCTGAAGCGGCGGCTACGAGGATTAGCGGACACGCCCCGCTAATTGCAGGCACGCACACGTTTCACGTTCCCACTGTTATGCAAGGCAAAATACAATTTCAATGGCGTGCTATGCGCATGCGGATTCCTCTTGACAACGTGTGACTGTGTGCGATTACATGACATGACTAGTTGAGCGGGTGCACCTTGATTAAAAAACCCCAAAAATTATTTGAGATCATTAGCTTCACAATGCTAGTAAATGACAATCAGTAATTAAATGTCGCCACGCCACGCCTCCAAACAAAAGGAGGCGCTAGCGGGCAGCGGGACAAATTGGCAATTTTCAAGACTTTTCAAATATACCAGGGTTCGACAGAACAGTTTGAGATGCACACTAACTAACCCCACCTGCACAGTTAGCGCGTCAACATATTAGCGTTGCTGCGTCGCTAGAAGTTGCTAGCTCATATTTCATACAAACGGCCCACCCGACTGTGTTGGATTAAAAACGCACAGCCTTGGGCGTTTTTTTTTTTTTTTTTTTTTTTGTGTCTTCTCTCCCCCCTCCGGCATCCATCTTCAGCAATTGGCCACCGGGTTGCCATGCGAGACGTGTAGCAACAAGGCGAGCAGACGAGTGGGTGGAGGGAGCTTGTTTGGTTAAAGCGTGTTCGGTGCACAAAGAAAGCGGGAGTTTACATGAAGTAGGATCAACCGCAGTGCCAAACAAGAATAGAGGACGCTAATTAAAGTTAAATGACCGCACCCACTTATCTCTTATCTTATCACTCTTATGATTATTTATATAACACCATTTTAAAGGGGGGGAGGGGGTTTTTCAGCAACTTTTTCTGTCAAGAGCCGTTTTAACAGAAAAATATGTACAGATTCATTTTCTTCTACCTTTCGTTCTCCGTTCTTGAATTTGTGTGTAATTTTTTCACACTGTTTTTTTTTATATATATATATATTTTTTTAGACATTTTTGGCAATTTTATAGACGTATAGTAATTCTTTGCCTTTCCATCCTTTTTGGGACATTTTCTCTTTGCTGTCAATTTTCTGACTTTTTTTTGGGGGGGGGGACATTTTCTTTCTTTAAAATAAAGTTTGAATGAATTGTGTGTACATTTTATTGTAATTTTACATTTGATGGGTACTTTTTAAACCTGGTTAAAAAAAATTCTGAGTTTTTTTTTGGGGCAAATCACATTTAGGCATTTTATGGCAATTCCCTGCCTTTTTTCTTTTGTTTTATTTTTGGTGATATTACTTTTTGAACGTTTTATTTTCTGCCTTTTTTGATATTTATGGTCACTTTTTGGACATTTTTAGGTCATTTTAAAAACTTTCCATCTCCCTTTTTGCCTCTCTTTTTCAGATTTTTTTTTTTTAATATTTCATTATTCATTTTTGTTTAAATAACAAATTCATTTAAAGAACATTTTATCTAAAAAATAAAAATAAATATGTAAAAAAAAAATTTTAAGAAAATTCTACGGAAGAGGAAAAAAGGTTGGCATGATTCTGACTTTATTCTCAGAATTCTCACTTTAAAGTGAGAAACCTGCCAAACTTAAAATTGTCTCTCTTCACTAATCCTCTCCTGTAAATTTCTTACCGATTTTTATTTTTTTAAGAGAACCACAGGAGAGGCACTAAAGAGCCACATGTGGCTCCAGAACCGCAACTGGCAAACCCCTGACATCATGCAAGTGGACGTGCCGAGCGTCAGCGACGCACGTCACGAGGCGACACCGTCCTGCCAACAATGTGACGATTGCGTAATCTGCCGGTCTTCATACCAGGCAGCTGACAAACTCATGACTAACGCCTGCTGAATTGCATCATATGGACGGGAGGATTCGCTCCGCCCGTCGCGTCAAAGGGACGCATTATGGGAAATGTCAAGAAATGGGTGGTGTGCCCGCCTGCCCATGATGCCAATCTTTCCTCATCGCTCCATTGCTGAAAAGAACTCCATTAGCCAGCCTTTATGAATTATGATGAATTCTGATGGCACTATTCAGCTCATTTAGGTATTTAGCGCCTACCCGGACAAAGAGTTTCTTCATACGACTTGGTAGCTAGGCTCGGCAAAGATCCGCCACTTTCAAGCTACAGCGCAAACTGCAACGTGTGAGAGGCGGCACAAATTAGCGTTAGCCAGGGCTGTCGCTATCGAATATTTTCAGAATCGATTAACATATCGATTATTCAAACGATTAATCGACTAATTTGGCATAAAAGTATATTAAAAAAAAATTGAATTTTTTCCCTGATGACCGTTTATTAACCAGTGATTGGTGTTTCATACTTCGCATTTGTATAGTGATTTAAAAAAAAAAAAAAAAAGGGGGGGGGAAGTTGATTTTATACTATGTTACTGGTTGTCTTATTTTGAGTCTTCTTTCATGAAGCACTACAGAAATCCCCTTAATTACAGTTGACATGCTAAAATTAGAAGATTTGGACCATTTTAAATAAAATAAAAAATGGCTCCAAACGATGACTCGATTATTAAAATAGTTGTCGATTAATTTGATAATCGATTACTCTGTTAATTTTGACAAGTCTAGCATTAGCAAAGATGCAAACAATCAGCTCATTTGTTTTTCAAAGTGTAATTCTGCAGCTTGGTGATGAAGTGCTGCCTCCCTGACTGAAAATGGAGTCAAATCTTTATATAGGTTTAAGTGAAGCGCGATTCATTCACATTCTGGGTGAGGATTTTGAGAAATAGTCGCTGGACGAGTTGAAAGCTGCAAAGTTGACAATACAGAGGCAAGTAGCGCTTGCCTCCCGCAACGCCCTAGCTCCGCCCCCATATCCTCAAAGCCATCATCTGCAATTGCATTGAGACAAAAAAAAAAAACTCAACAAAAAACAAACGCAGCAATTTCAACCAATGGGGATTTCATTTGTTCTGCAATTCTTCTTCCTTTGTGTGTTTTGACAGAAGAATGTTGAAGGCCTTTGATTAGGACATCTGGGAACTGTTTGAAATTGCAAAGAAAAAAAATTGCTTCATCCTTTAAGCAATATGGTTTTGGCACAGACTTCTTCATCTTTATTTTTGGGATCAACTCAAATGGAGATTGTAAAAAGTTTGTTGTGGCTCCAAAGCAGGCTTGTCGAGTTATGCAAAGCAAATCTATAAGAGTCTTTTTTTTTCCTTTTTCTTTTTTTTTTTTTTAAAGCAGCTAAGGTGATCTAGCAAAAAGTGAAGAATCGTTAAGTAAAATATTCCGTTTTTTGTTAATAACCACGAATATTGTACAGATTTTACATTCCACCGACAATCTGGAATCCTCAAAGACATCTCACGTTATCAAACATAAACCAAGGAACGAAACAGCAGCAACCGGCAATGGTGGAAGTTTTTTTTTTTACTGAAAATCCCGTACTTTAAAAAAAAAAAAAAAAAAGGAGAGAAGACTGTGGAAATTCCCAAAATGAAGAAGAGGAAGGGCCGTTTGTTTTTATTTGCAGCCGCTCCCTCGTCCCTGCGGCTTCTTGATTGGTTGCATTCCGTTTCACAGTCGAGTCGTGCCTCGAAAGAAGTCGGCTTTCCGCACACATGACGAATTCTGCCCGTAAATCCGATGACTCGAATAATCGAGAGGATCATCGATTTGAAACACATTTGAGAGTGGCAGCCCTCATTTCCTTGACTTCTCCATACAGGATGGATCAATTATCATCCAGGCCGATAATCGGCATACAAAATTCTCAATTATCAAATTAATTTTTATTATCAAATTAATCGACAACTATTTTAATAATCGAGTAATCGTTTGGTGACATTTATTTATTTATTTTCTAATTGTCCAAATCTTTTTCCCTCCAAAACTGTTTTAAGTACGCCTCTGTGGAGGACCTAATACTTGCTCACGCTCAGAAATTAAATTTGAGTTAAGTTTTCAAAAAAAGTGCTAGGATTTCAGAGTAGGGTTTTTAAATTTCTCGTTTGAGCTTCAAACTGTCGTTTGCGTTCCAAAGTAGGGTTTTAATCGGTTGCTCGGGTTTCAAATTGGTTTGAGTTCAAAGTCGGGTTTTAAACTACAGTTAAGGTTTCAAATTATGGATTTATACGCAAGTTAGGGCTTCAAATTTGGGTTTGAATTCTCATTTGAGTGCCACCTACCACAACACTACTGCCACCTACTGTAGTGGATGTGCAATTACACTTTATAGAAGTATGAGGGGGGGGGGGGTATGTTCCCTGGGTTGCACCGCTCACCCCCAATTTGAGAAGGACTGCTTTTATGGTAAATGGATATCCACTTCAAATATCGATTATCAGCCTCCTTAACTACTAATATTATATTATAAATAAATGAACTTTTGTCCATAGACTTGACACATACCAGATTGCTCATTTCTATCAAGCCTGAAGACATGAGAAAAACACCCCAAATTGAAAATGCCGGACTAACCTACTCCTCAGCGGGTACGCGCCGAGTTTCGCCTCCCGAGCCAAACTCTCGGCTTGCTGGGCGCCGGGAAGCGCTGCTTTTTTTTTTTTTTTTTTTTTTAAGAGCCATCCGCGTCGTCCCTGCCGACGTGGAACTCCGTCAAGTGGCCGGACAGGCGCCGGGCCACCGCTCCGCTGCTGGCCGCGATCAGCCGGCGGGACATCAGATCAAACGGCCCACCTGCGCGACACGGGAAGAGAGGATGCGCGGCGTCAGCGGTTTCCCGCTCGCTCGACTCGAACGCTTCGGATTCACTCGTGACGACTCGTCACATTCGCCGGCGACGTTTTGACCTTCAATTGGAATAAGACGCGGTGAGGACGTGCTGAAGGAATAAATAATTTTTTTAAAAAGGAGTATTATTGTCTTCATGGTGGCGGATGGAGCTCATTAGATCTTGCGGGTGTGCCTAATTTTGTGGCTCGGAGTGTAAATGCTGCGAAGAAATTTCCTTTTGACACTTGTCAGCGTGGAAGATTAATGACATGATTCATTTGGAAACAAACAAAACATTCAATTTGGAAAACTACTGCTTATATAAGGTCATACTGAAAGGAAAAAAATGATGCAAAAATGTTTTATTGTTTTTGTGAGGAAAAAAAGTCACCTTTTAAGTCTTTTTTTTTTTTTTAGAAAGAAGATACATATATATTTTTCCCATTGGAAAAGAAAATCATATTTTTGAAAAAGTTGTTTTTTATTTATAGTCATATTTTCTGAAAACATTATAACATTTTTATTATATTTAAAACATTTAAAATTTTAAAATAACGTCATATTGCTTAGGGGGGGAAACATGGATTTAAAAAAAATCTTAAATTCAAAGGAACCTTGCTTTTTTATTTAGTTATTATAAATTTTGCAATATGCATTAAAAAAAAATTCTCAAGAAAAAATATTGAAGGTTTGGAATTGACTCAAAAATAAAGTTGTGATTTTCTTTTTTGGAAGTTTTTCGAAAGAATATACATCTATTTTTTCCAATGCCAAAAGTAATTTATTTCATGAAAAAAAATATTTTCTGAAAAATGCCAAAACATTATAAAACATTCCCAACAACATTTTGATTAAATTATTGCCCTTAAAAAAAATCCATCATGAAGTAGGCCTTTTTTTTAAAATAAATTTTAGTCATTATTTAAAGAAAATATGGAATATTTTCCTTAAATAAGAAACCTTGCACTTAGTTATTAAAAAATTGCAAAAAACACATTTTCCCTCAAAAATATATATTTTTTAATGCCTTACATATTGACTGAAAAAAAAATAACCGTTCATAAACTGCTTATGATATCTTTATGAAGGAGTAATAAATTGCAGCAGTCGCTAAAACATCATGAGCCTACACTTCATGTTGAACATAAATTATAAATGACTACATTTATGAATCTACGACTAATATGCTTTGTGTAGGAAAAGGTGCCAACTTCCGAGTTACGCTGCGAACGGAGTTTGCAAAGGTTGCGCAACAGCACAGGATGTAAACGTTAGCAACCATTGAAGGTTGGATTGCTCAAAGCTTTCACCGCCGCGCAACTTCCTGTTTTGAGAAATCCACTCTTGTCCCAACTTGCGTTTTGAATCAGCTGATGACAGGATACGCTCGCAATAAAAACAACAATGGGCCAAAAGTATGGAGACAGCGGTGCGCTTTCTCTCTCACCTGAGATGTCCACGATGACCCCCCCGGCCTCGGTGAGCACGGCGGCGCCCCCGGCCATGTCCCAGCAGTGGATGCCCTGGTGGTAGTAGGCGTCGGCCGAGCCGCTGGCCACCAGGCACATGTTGATGGCGGCGCTGCCCGGCGAGCGGATGCTGCGGGTGGAAGAGGAGGAGGAGGTTGCGGTGTGTGCGCTAACCCTTTAGCTTAGCATAGGCTCATTTTTGGGGGGTTGAATATAGAGATTATATGGGAGGGGGGTCTGGGCCAATATCGATAGTCAAGTATATTTGGAGTCATTTTCTAAAAAGGGAAATTATTGGCATCAAAATTTGAAAAAATACAAACCCCAGCTCTGAATTTTTAAGAATATGTTTATTGAGCAACTTTTAGGGTTCGCTAAATATTGGGAGTAAAAAAAAAATAATAACCTTTGTTTTAAAAATCTAACAAAACGTTCAGGGATCAGTAGCATGCTTTCAAAAGTTAAGAAAAGTGGAAACAATGTGAAACGTTCAAATGAATTTTTGACGTCTATAGCCGTCAATGGCAGTTAATGAGTTAAAAAGTGTGTTTTAATAAGTTTAAGTGTGTTTAAATAGCAACGTGACAAGTAGCAGCCGTCATTGTGGAATAAAAAAAAAAAACACTTCAAAGGCCCCTAAACTTCTCCATAACAAATGGATTCACTAAAAAAACTATTGATTACTAACATTTATGACCTATTTTACTGCCCGTCTCACAAACGTTCCATTTGCGTTATTCAAGTCTTGTTTTTAGGGCAAGAGGCATTGTTTGAAGCATCACAGTCATTTTAATGTGTCCAATTTTGGCCTGTGCGAGCTTATTGGTGGATATTTTGAAACAAAACTTATCAGCCAATCAGAGAAGGGCTTCAACGATGAGCAGAGCAAACGAAATAATGAGCAAAGGGACAAGAAATAATGAAGTTAGACTGTTTCCCTTTGTGGTCATTCCGACCAAAATGTGTCTAATTTTTGGCAAATCTTGTCACATGGCTGATTTAAATCATTTGGGAGGGATAACACTTGAGCTATTTTATGTTTGGGTGACATATCCCCCCCCCCCCCCCCTCCCACCATGATAAACGAACATTCACTGTATGTGACTCAAGTCTAGCAAATCCAGATCTGCTTAAAAATGTCATGCATTCTTCCTTTGCCCTTAGCTCCGCCCTCCCCAAAGTTAAATACTAATTAGATGAGTGTCTTTTTGCGCAGCTCTGATTACTGCCGCACAATCAGCCATGAGGTAATTACCCGTGTACGGGGATGGTGAGGATGCTCCTGAGGTTGGCCATCATGGTATCGAAACGCTGCGGATCCTTTTTGAAGCCCAACTCGGTCAGCACCAGGCAGCGGCTGAGATCTGCCACAAGCGGACAACAGAGGAGGAGGAGGAGGAGGAGGAGGAGGAGGAGGAGGAGGAGGTGAGGCTGGCTGGTGAAATGTGGGCACCACCTGCTGGTCAAAAGCGGAAACGCCATCCCGCCCTCACCTTCCTGTCCGGATACCTTGATGGGAACGCCGTTGCAGAAGGCGCCCTTGCCTTTGCGCGCCGTGTACATTTTGTCTTCGATGCAACTGTACACCACGCCAAACTCGATCTGACAAAAAAAATGAATGCAGCTCATAACACTTGATAATTTAATTACAGGCTGACCACAGCAGTAATGATCTAACCATAGAGTGTCACTGACATGACTCACAATGAGCGGGACATACCTGTTTTTTGACTGTGAAGCCGATGGACACAGACACAAAAGGGAACCTAAAAAATAAAATAAAAAATACGTTCGCTATTCATTTGGGCTTCAACTCCATCACAGGGCATCTAATTAGCCTCGCGTACAGCCGACGGACAATTAAAAGGCAAAATTAGACGACGCAGAACCCGAGGGATGCGCGCCGTACCTGTGGACAAAGTTGGTGGTGCCGTCGATCGGGTCGATGATCCAAGTGGGGTTGTCGGTGAGCACGCTCGGGGCGCCCGCCGCCACAGACTCCTCACCTATGAAGCTTTAAAGATGGACGACAATTATTAAAAACAGCAGAGTTGTACTGTAACTATTAAATTGAGTATTCCATTGAATATTCAAGCACACATATACAGACAAACAATTATTATTTTTTTGTTTATCCACTAAGGTTGGACGCAAGTTGAATTGAGTGTACTCTTATTTTGTTATCTTCTATACATGTGCATTAGTAAACACCAACAAAATTTGCCTATGCTAAATTGTTAGCATCGCGATTAGCATTAGCGTGCTAACGATTACAACTTAAGGTAAACAAACTTTAACTACCAGTTAGTTCACACATACATTATTATATCACATATCATTTTGTAATAAGGTCTTAAACGTTACTTCTGGACGATGCTTCAAAATTATTCCATGAGTAAACAAGGGTAGAACTAGCTGTTAGCTACATGAGGTTAATAACTTCCTGTTCCTGTCTTCTTCTGAGCACGTTTAGTGCATGACTGCCCTCTACTGGTAAAATGATGAACTCTTGATAATTACAGCCCAAGTGCTTTTTAGGACGTTCAGAACTTCCTTTCCTGCGTTTTGGGGAAACTCAATGTGCTGTATTGTCTTTACAAAAACCCACTAAGTACTAAGTCAGTGAATATTCTTAAGCAAACAAATAAAATCTGCCATTCAACCACTAGATGGTGGACAAAGAGAAGAAATAATATAGTCAGATAACAGACAACACTGCATGCCTCTGCAAAAAATATTCCGTGTATAAAACCTGGACGGCCCAAACGTGGTTCCGGCGGAGCTTCGAGGCAGAACATTTTAGTCGACCTATTTTTAAAGTTGACTTATCCAACTTGGTCGACCTTTTTCTACAGGAGAGTAGTTTTAAAAATTTAAAGTGCATAAAGTCTTGGTTCTGGATTTTTAATTGGCTGGTGACGTAAACGTGTCCTTCCTGCATGTTCCCTCCCGTGGCAACGCCGTAGAAGCGTACCTGTGCGTGGGAAACTTTGCCTTGATGGAGGATATGATGAGATGCTCCACTCGCTGGTCCGTCTCGGTCACGAGGTCCACTTGCGAGCTCTTGTGCATGACGGCGATGTCACCCTGGAGGGCCTCGCGGATCACCTGGAGGGGGACCGCCATGACAACGCACTTATGAGCAGTGATGTCACAGAGCACGTGTGGCAGACTTGCTGTTGTGATAAACGGCCACAATCTGTGAAAATGTTGTCAGGGGGCAATTTTTTTATTTATTAATGTAGAGGCTTTTTTTCCATGCTTGGAACCCCAAAAATACATATTTTCACCAAGATACATATTTTGGGGCATCCTGAATCCCCCTAAAGAATACTGATAAACAGCATGGACTTTAGAATATATTTTGTGCAGAATGACACCAATTTTCCAGCCAGAACAAGGTGATTCCCATACCATTTGTTTTAATCAAATGTATGCATTTAATAAACTAACCTTGCCAGCCTGTTTGGCCACTTCCACACAGTGCTCCATGCACTCTTGCCAAGGATCAGTCATCGCTGTCACAGTGTAAACATCAGCGTCGCGCGACGTCAGTATGATCAGAACAATGTAGTACACGATGGGGTAATTGGTAGAGAAAGCGTCCGATATCAGACAAGAGCTGGCAAACCTGTCGGGTTACGCTTCGAAGAAGATTCCTGCGGGGATTCAATCTGCACCTGCAACCTGCACAACGTTTAACGTGAGCTGTCGGGAATGTCAACAAAACGAACGTTGGGAGTGTTTAGACTGCCGTCTTTAGTGACCCTCACGACTCTTCCACTCGTCTCCCGTTTCTCTAATAAAAAAGACGTCGTGCAAAGTCTAAAGCATTCCATTTAAGATGAGATAAAAAGTCACTTGACTTTGACAACTTCCGCGTGTAGCACTCTGCGTACTTCGATTGGTCAGCTTGTATCACGTGATGCTTATTCAACATTTGTATTGGCTAGAATGCTATCAACGGCTTTGACGGTTCATAAAATCGACATTGGTCATTACGCTAGCTAGCATACGAGTAAATGGTTACATTGGGGATAAAACAAACGCTTAACGAACGATTGAAGACTTTCAAAGTAGCAGTCGCTGAATCACTCTCCACGTGAAACGTTTCTGGCAGTCACCCCGCTCGTGCAAAGCTATTTATTGGTCAGTTTGTATCACCTGATTTGGATTCTGCGAGTTGATTGGTTAGAGTGCTGTTTTAAATAGGTGTCACCTAAATAGGATTTTAAAGTTCGTAATATTGAAAGCAAAAATAAATCTGCATTAAAGTGTTACAAGTCTCATATAAGGTTACATAAAATAATATCCGGAATAATTTATCTCAAAAAAATGACTGTGTTTGTTTACTCTCGTACTTTCGCTTGATGGGTCAGTTTATATCACACGAGGTGTTTGTTGTATTTTTATTTTTATTTTATTTTTTTTACTTGTATACCACATTTAAGTAGTAAGAGGCATCAAAACTTTAAACTGTTACATAAAATTATTATATGAAATCATAGTCAGACTCAGGCTCCTTTCGCTTGAAACCAACGAAATTATACCGCTTTGCTTGAGTTGATCAGCCAAAGTCACGTGAGTGTGAGTCGACATTTTCATTGGCTAGAACATTGTCAACAGTTTCCTTTTTGATTGCAATTAGAGAGGTTTCCAAGAGCGTTCTTTGAATTACTTGAAAATATTAGGGCGTGTTTTAAAATTGTATTCAATATAAAGCACACTGAGTACACGGATTCTTGTTTTACCATTCAATGTTTTTTTTTTTGCCATAAGGGGGCAGCAACACCTGGCTGTGTCCAGGAGTTTAACCTAATACAGTTGTTAAACAAAAGCTCAAATACTCCATTAGGAAAAGTCCCCAATTTGGATTAAAACACTTTATGTAAAACTGTGCTAATGCATCCAATTGGTTTCCATGAATTTCTCTCTTCTGTATTTTTTGTTTTTGACAAAAAGGTCAGCTTGTCCAATGACAGCAATTATATTATTCTCTGTTTCTTGGGAGCTGACATTACTCCCCTCAAACAAACAGCCCAGGCGTTGTTTGTGGAAATTCTTCATGCCACCATAATAGGAGTCACGCGGAGGCCCAAGCAAGTGAGGCCTTGGAGGAAAACATCTGTCCTCGTCACCGTCTGTTGGGGTGGGACGTATCTGCAACGTCCTGAGAGGCGCAAACGCTTTTTTTGGGTCCGAGCCGTTGAGCATCACCAAGTGAAGATAACATGAAGAGCATTCCTCGTTGAATTAGCCTGAAAATAGTGCATCGTAAATACCAGGCAGGCGAAGGATTCGCACCACTTGACATGTTGTGCTTTGCCTTCCTTGTCAAACGGATCATTTTTAGTGGCTGATGGTTAGAAAACTCTGAATGGAGCGAGTGCGAATGATGGTGACCAACTTCATAACCAGCGTGGCTGCATGTAAGTCCTTCTAATGTTTTTCTTCTTTCTTTTTTTTTACAATATTATTTTCATGCGGATTTTTCAAATTACAAGACGGCACTTTTTTGGGGGTGTGCTGCTATTGTGACAAATGTCTTATTTCAAACCATGATTGATTGATGAGAAAAGCTAACAATATCCTTTGAATGACACCCTCAATTAATTGAAAATATCGCCCCATAAAATTCAACTTTATAGAAACATACAGTAATAATAACAAAATTAAATAGAATGTAAAAAAAAAAAAAATGTTTGTGCATCATGATGAATTCATTGTGGCTCGTCTTTGGCCACTAGGGGCAGTATAATACAATCATACAGACAAAAAAAAAGAAGAGTTTCACTACTCCTGTAGGTGGCCCGATTAACAGCGAATCTTCGTCTTAGAGGATAAAGAATATATGCATTAGGGGTGGGAATCTTTGAATGTCTCACGATTCGATTCAATTCCGATTTTTGGGTGTGCGATTCGATTGTATAAAACAACCCAGAAAGTTGGGTCACATTGACCCAAAAAATGGGATTGATCCATTTTTGATCCATAATTGGGTTACTTTTGACCCAACTATTTTAGAGTGTGTGTTAGCTTTAAGCTAGCAGACTTTAAAGGTGGTTGTTTTAAATACGCATGTTCATGCCCCTTGTTTAACGTTTAGTTTTTCAGACTGACTCCAAATCGTCAGAATGGCAACTCAACAAAAAAAAAAAACTGTGAAAGTGCAGCCAAAAAGGGAAAACTAGAAAGTAAGGAATAGCTTTTTTCTTTACATTTTATTTTATTATGAGAAAATCAGCTGGCCGGTGTAATTGGCTATTAGCTCTTTTTTACGAACAGCAAAAATCGACAAAAATAAATAAATATTTTTCCGCATGAACACATTATGACATACAACAAAGATGATGGCATTCAAACTGTCGTATTTTTGCCGATTTTTCAGGTTTGCTGTTGCTTTTCATGACGCGCGTGGCGCCACTGCGAGCCCATTTGGGCACGACGCCCAACATCAAGCACATCGTGATGGGCAGGTGCTTCAATTACGTCACACTCGTCAAGCCCGACAGCAGGTAAAGCGGCAGTCGAACCATCTCGAACCCTCACAGACATTTTAATGACTTGAGTTTCCGTGAAAGTTATTCTTAATTGTGTGCGCGCAGGTTCGACTGCGAGGAGATCTGGCGCGCGTTCGAGGAGGCGGTGCTGCGGCAGGCGTCGTGCGACGTGGCCTGCGAGCACTACCGTCGCTTGTTCCGGGCCATGCCGCAGACGGGGGCCTGCCACCGGGTAACCGCCAAACTTCCTTGCCTTCCTTCTCACTCCAGCATTTGTTTTTCTGATTTTTCTTTCATTTCCTAAATCTAAAAAACGATGTTTGTACCTTGTACTTTTTACAAAAAAATGAGGGCAGTAAAGAACTATGTTGAGATTCTCTTGAGACGCTTCATTCTGACAAAAGTAGTGATTTGCTGCCACTTTCTGGCCTCTTCGATTCAGGAAACTCTCAGTTAAGAGGTTTCATTTAGACAAAAGTAGTTCTTTTCCGCCATCTTAGCAGCAAGCAACTACGTTGAACTGAGTTGAGGAGTTTCATTTAAACAAAAGTTGAGCTTTTCTGCCATTTTGTGGCCTCTTGGCACCAAGGAACTATTTTTGAAATGAGTTGAGAAGCTTCATTCTGAAAAAAGTAGTGCTTTGCCGCCATCTTGGTGAAGAGGAACTATGTTGAAGTGAGTTGGGAAGGTTTATTTAGACAAAAGTAGAGCTTTTTTGCCATTTTGTGGCCTCTTGGCACCAATGAACTATTTTTGAAATGAGCTGGGAAGCTTCATTCTGACAAAAGTAGTGCTTTGCCGCCATCTTGGTGAAGAGTTGGGAAGGTTTATTTAGACAAAAGTAGAACTTTTATGCCATTTTGTGGCCTCTTGGCACCAAGGAACTCTTTTTGAAATGAGTTGAGAAGCTTCATTCTGAAAAAAGTAGTGCTTTGCCGCCATCTTGGTGAAGAGGAACTATGTTGAAGTGAGTTGGGAAGGTTTATTTAGACAAAAGTAGAGCTTTTTTGTCATTTTGTGGCCTCTTGGCACCAATTAACTATTTTTTAAATGAGCTGAGAAGCTTCATTCTGACAAAAGTAGTGCTTTGCTGCCATCTTGGTAAAAGAGTTGGGAAGGTTTATTTAGACAAAAGTAGAACTTTTATGCCATGTTGTGGCCTCTAGGCACCAAGGAACTCTTTTTGAAATGAGTTGAGAAGCTTCATTCTGAAAAAAGTAGTGCTTTGCCGCCATCTTGGTGAAGAGGAACTATGTTGAAGTGAGTTGGGAAGGTTTATTTAGACAAAAGTAGAGCTTTTTTGCCATTTTGTGGCCTCTTGGCACCAATTAACTATTTTTGAAATGAGCTGAGAAACTTCATTCTGACAAAAGTAGTGCTTTGCCGCCATCTTGGTGAAGAGTTGGGAAGGTTTATTTAGACAAAAGTAGAGCTTTTTTGCCATTTTGTGGCCTCTTGGCACCAATTAACTATTTTTGAAATGAGCTGAGAAGCTTCATTCTGACAAAAGTAGTGCTTTGCCGCCATCTTGGTAAAAGAGTTGGGAAGGTTTATTTAGACAAAAGTAGAACTTTTATGCCATTTTGTGGCCTCTAGGCACTAAGGAACTCTTTTTGAAATGAGTTGAGAAGCTTTATTTAGCTAAAAGTAGTGATTTGTCGCCACCTTCTGGCCTCTTGGTGTCAGAGAACTATGTTCAACTGAGTTGAGGGGTTTCATTTAGACAAAAGTAGTGCTTTTCCGTCATCTTAGCACCAAGGAACTAAGTTGAACTGAGTTGATGAGTTTCTTATAGACAAAAGTAGAGCTTTTCTGCCATTTTTTGGCCTTTAGGCACCAAGGAACTATTTTGAAAAGAGTTGAGAAGCTTCATTTAGGTAAAAGTAGGGATTTGCTGCCACCTTCTTGCTTCTTGGAGTCAGGGAACTCTGTTCAACTGAGTTAAGGGGTTTAATTTAGACAAAAGTAGTTCCTATTCCCTGTGAATACTTACTCAATAATCGATATTTCTATCATATTTTTGATTTTTTTTTCAGTTCTTGTTGTGGAGCAAGACGAGGAAGCTGACTCAGGACTACGCGGCGGTGGCGCGTCACTTGTGGACGCTGGAGGACACGCTAGCGGGTTACATGTTCAACGACCTGATCTGGTGCAGCCAACAGGAAGACTCGCGTAGGCCACTTCCTGCCACGGGCTGGCGAGGCGACCAATCGCAAGGCCAGGCCGTCTCAGCGACATCCGTTTCGGATTTCGATTTCGGATCGTGTCCCGAGTGGTCGGCGTGTTTGCATCATCCCGTGCACTCTTTGTGGAGGCAAGCGTCCAAAAATGTGAGTTTGCAGCAGGCAGCATGTCATGTACGATTGTTTGTAAAAAAAATCGGAGGGATGTTGTCAATTTAAATCTTTTTTTTTTTTCAGAAATATTTTCCTTTTCATCTATAATCTTGGGGGGGGGGGGGGGACAATGATTTTCTGGGCAGATTTTTTTGGGGGAAAACAATCGCATAATGTTCCAAAATTAAAGACACCATTTTTTTCAGAGAATAAAGTCGTATTTGATTAATTAAATAAATAACATTAAATTGAATACATTTAAATTAGAATTTTTATAAGAATTATTTTATTTATTTTTTGTAAAGTTGCATGATTATTTTTTGGGGGAAAAGAGGTGTAATTGTTGGAGAATCAAGAAGGTTTTTTTTCAGAAAAAAGTTTTATTTTCCGTTTTATTTGTATTTATTTATTTTTTATTTGTATTTATTTATTGTTTTCCTACATTTGATAATTTTGGAAAAAAACATCAGTTATATTTATAGTTTTGAGAGAAGAGATTTGGACTTTCCCCTGGGGGGGGGGGGGCAGATTTTTTCCAGTTTTTTTTTTTATGTGATCTTAAAAATATTCGTTTTAAAAAAAAAATACATATTTATTTGTTAAGAGCTATTATTAAAAAAAAATGATCTTCAAGAATAAATACATAAATAATTTCCTGAAACGTTGTTACATTCCTGAGATAGTACATAAATATATATTTAAATGTTTTTTTTAAGACAAAAAGTGAAAATCAAGGAGAAAATAAGTTTTTGTTCTTTTTTTTAAATAAAGAAAAAAGTCAATTTTTCTTTTCTTTTTTTTAAAGGAAAAAAATCACATTTTTCAGAGTTCTAAACTTGTGAAAAAAAATGTGTTTTGTTGTTTTAACGTTTGGTAATTAGAGATATCATACGTAAATTATTTAAAAGTAATATTTTTCCAATATTTTGTTTTCTTAGAAAGTAATTACCAGTCGTCCTTTTACAAGCAGATGATTAAGGCAAAATCCTAAACATTACAAGAATTGATGTGCTATCCTCAAAACGGTTTCTTTTTCCCCCCCAGAAAAAGTTGAAATGAAGTCTCGTGGTGTCTTTCTAACAATCTTTGTTGTGTTTTTCGGTTTGCCAGTTTGCGGAGATGGCGTGCGGCAACGTCACTGTTCTGCTCAATGGCTCCATTGAGAAGGCTTTCAACAGGAACAGGTTCTTCACTTTCAATTTCATTCCAAGTTCAGCGTGACTTCGTGCTTGATTTTCCAAGTAAACCTTGTTGTTGTCGTTGTTGTTGTTTCTTCTTCTTCTTCTTCTTCTTCTTCTGTCAGCATGTTTGGAAGTGTGGAGCTGGACGGTCTGAATCCGCAAAGGGTCCATTACGTCAACATCAAGGTGGCGACCAATCTGGATGGCCCCTTCATGTGAGCGAATTGATTTCATGCAAATGCTGCACTCGTCAAAGACAACATTTCAACTAAGAATGTGAATCTGGCGGGTTTTCCGTGCTCAGAGAATCCTGCGGCAGGGGCTCCGTCGCGGACTTGATCCACATCCTGCAGGCCCGGGGATTCCGCTGGACGTGCTCCGACAGCGACCGGTAAGACGGCGAATCGCTGGCTCGCATGACTTCCGGCATAATTAACGAAAAATGCGTCCGCAGAATTCTGACCATGTTGCAGTGCGTCCACAAGCCGGAACACCGAGCGTGCCGGACCTGCGCCGACACACATCCGGGCATTTGACGCATTTTGGGGTCATAAGACAAACTTCAGGTCTATAAAAAAAATGTATATTGTATATTTTTTAAATTGTACAAGAAAGAATCGTGGTCTGACAATCATAGAGTCAGATGTTTTTTAAATGACAATAAAAAGAAAAAAGGTTGTGATTTTTTTTCTTTTTAAATCTTGGTTAAAAGTTTTTTTTCTGAAGAAAGATCATAAAATTATGCTCTCCCCCCCTTTTTTTTTTTGCAAATAGTCATGCTCCGACAATAATAACGGCAGATGATTTTAAAATATTTTTTAAAGAATTTTGAGAATAAAGTGCTACAAAGCGATTTTTTTTTAGAATAAAGTTCAACTTATACTTTTTTAATATATAATTTTGATTCATATCTATTTCATGCATTAAAAAAAAAAGCTTCATGCATACATTTTGAAGTGCAGATATAACTTTTGTCCACTTGGGGTCGCCATACTCACATTCTATCCAATAGTATCTTTGACCTTGAACTGCCTTTAAAAATGGTGGAAGTCAGCAAATGAGGATTTTTGATAAATGGTACTTCGTTTATTTTACTTTGTGCTTTTTCCACCTTACAAGGCCCTCGGAATGCTTTTCATTTCGACTACTGATGACTCTGAGTATCTTGCTCAAGGATCGTTCAACATGGTCGCGCGACATGTACTAGATAGAACTTCAACTGAAGGTCGCACATTTAGTTTTATCACATTTTAATCTCACAAAAAAAAAAAAAAATCAAAAATGTATTGTACGTAATGAATCGCTCATTTCCTACACAGTTGCATAGTGAAATATACATTCAGATATTCAGTTGCACATTAAAATGTAGATCAATCACTTGTTAGATTTGTAAAAAAAATATACAGTATATAAAAAGCAATTGTCCTTCCTTTGGCTGCTGCTGCTGCTGTATTGCACTCAAGCTGCTCGTGTCCCAAACGTTTGTGTGCGGACCAGAACCTGCGCGGTGTCCGGTCTAGCTGCCCCCCGTCCGTCCTTGTCCCCGTACCGCCTTTGCTGCTACGAGCTCCCTGAAGAAATCACGGAAAGTCCAATTAATCAGAATGAGAACAATAATGAGAAGAAGAAGAAGAAGAAGAAAAATGATGGAGAAGATTCGGCGCCCGTACACGTTTGCGTCTGTGGCTTCTGGCAAATGTAGCTTATGAGATCTTCACAGAAGAAATCGTTCCACAGGCCGTCGTGGATGAGGCCCGCGCAGTTCTCGCCGCTCTCGTGGCCGTGGCCCCAGTTGTCGGGCTGGCCGGGCTTCCACTTCCTGTAACCAGTTATACGCCAATATTTCAAACGCAAAACATTGATATACATTGTTACGATCAAGATGCAAAAAACGAAATAAGCTTTTTATAGCATTCACGGCACTTTTTTAAACACACCTTTGAAATAATTTGAACACATAAAATACTGACAAAACAATTCATGGATAAGACAAAAAATTATGTGCATTATAAATATCGTAAATATCCCTTATTATCTGACAATTTAAATTAAGAATCATGCCCAAAAATGTGAATTATTAATTGAACAGTCAGAGGTGGCAAATCCAGGTCCTGAAAGTAAAAACCCTGCCACAGTTTGGCTTTAGCCCCTGGTGCTAGCTAGCTAGCTTCTAAAATGGGAGCTAGCTAGGGAGCTACTTTCTGGCCCTAGATTTGCCACCTCTGCGTACAGTTCTTGCTTTCTGTAGGCATAAAAAGCAGGATCGAAGAGAATTGACATTCAATAATCTTCAACAAAAACTAGGCTGTACTTGAAATACTTCCTGTTTTCACTTTTCTTCTCTCAAATTGACACAGGAAACACAATAGTGTACCGCCATCTTGTGTGCAAAATAGCGGGCCTGAGAACCCGTAACTCGCATTGGATCGGGTTTTACTGTATATCATTCTCAACAGTGATGCTGATGTATAAATGTACCAGGGAGCGGACTGAAAACTGTTTTAAACTTCATATTCACATTGACATGAACGGTAATGTACCGCTGCAACATTGGTTCACATTTTCCCACAAACAAACCGTCTGCGGTTGAGTAAAAATGAATTCCCAGTGATGAGTACTGACGTGAAAGCTGGTTGGCTGCCGTCCAGCCAGCGCCACACGTTCTCCTCCGCCCGGTCGGTCAAACCCATCCAGAAGTAACCCTTGCCATTCGTCTGCTTCTGCAGCCATTTCTGAACACAAAACAAAAACAACTTGATTTTTTGGAACGTTTTTTTTTTTTTTTCTTTGACTGATTGGGACTCGCCTGTTCGTCCATGTCATGGATGATCAACAACGAAGCCAAGCTTCGTTCACAAGTGGCCTTTGCATCATCAAAGCTGTGCAAGTCTTTGGAGAACAAGTAGCACTTGTCCCTGTAGTGAAGCCACTCAGGTGGACAATCTGTTAAACAGCCAATCATATCGTCACAACGATCAAATACGGTGAAATTGCAGTGCCCGCTACTGGAAAACATGCAAGATATTTAAAGCGGTCATACCTGGTGACCCCAGCGTCGGCGCGACCGCTTCATCTTGGAGCGACACCGGGCTCAAGAGGCTGGGAACTCCCGGTTGTCCAGGTGGTCCCGCAGCCCCTGGAGGCCCCACTGGTCCCTGCAGTCCTCTTGGCCCCTGCTCTCCAGCGGGCCCTATCGGACCCCGGATGCCCGGTGGGCCCTGTGCCCCCTGAGGACCAGGCTGGCCGTCTCGACCCGGCAGACCGGCGGTGCCCGGCTCACCTTTACCTCCAGAAGGTCCAGCCCTTCCCCCAGATCCCCTGGGGCCCTTGGACCCTGGGTTGCCTGGGACGCCCGGAAGGCCCCTTAAGCCTGGAAGACCCGGCTGGCCTGGAATACCTTGCTCTCCTCTTGGCCCTCGTATCCCTGAGGCACCTCTGTCCCCTTTCTCGCCCTTCTGACCTGATTGACCAGTTGGGCCTGGAGGTCCTTTATCCCCTCGTGGGCCTCTGGGACCAGGAGGACCTGAAAGATAAATGCAGTCTAAGTACAGGAACCTTCCATCCATTGACTTTCTACAGTGCCAATGGCAGGTCACAGACAATCAAGCATTCACACTTTCATTTAGAGTCTTCAATGTTTTTGGAATGTGGGAATACCAGGAAAAAACCCACACAAACACAGGAAGACCATAACCGAGATTCTAACCCTGACCCTGAAGAATTTTAAGGCAGTCCATCCATCCATCCATAATCTACCACTTTATTCGGAGTTGGGTCGCGGGGGCAGCAGCTTTAGCAGGGAAGCCAAGACTTCCCTCTCCCCAGCCACTTCCACCAGCTCCTCCTCCTCCCAAGACATTCCCAGGCCAGCCGAGAGACATAGTCTCTCCAGCGTGTCCTGGGTCGTCCCTGGGGCCTCCCACCTGTGGGACATGCCCGGAACACCTCTCTAGAGAGGCGTCCAGGAGGCATCCGAACCAGATAACCGAGCCACCTCAACTGGTTCCTCTCAATGGGGAGGAGCAGCAGCTCCCGGAGGACGAACCTTCTCACCCTATCGCTAAGAGAGAGGCCGGACACCCTGCTAAGAAAAATCATTTCGGCCGCTTGTATCCGGGATCTTGTTCTTTCGGTCACGACCCACAGCTCGAAGGCAGTCATTCTTGCCAATAATCCCACCGTGCTGAAAAAAGTAATCTAATTAAAATAAAAAAGGTACTTCAGGTCTTACCCTGTAGGATGGTGAAGTTAGTGATCAACTGGGAGTGCTTGGTGTCCACCAGCTTCATCTCCTCCATGATGATAGAGAGGCTGGTGACCTCTTTATCCAAACGTGCCGCCAGGTCCTCCTGCTGGGATCGCAGTCCGGCCGCCTCCGCCGTCATGTCGGCCATGCTGCCGTTGAGGCCCGTCAGCAAGTCCGAGTGGCGACCGACTGTTTCGGAGCAACCGCGCAGGGAGTTGAGGTTGAGGTTGACGGCGCCCAGGAGCTGCGTGGTGAAACTGACGTTGCCCGTCACGCGGTCCAGGCCCTGCTCCGTTTCATCCAGCCGCACCTCCAGACGCTCGAATTTAGACGATGTAAGATTGCTGAAGTCCCTCTGCTGGTCCAGGATCTCCTTCAGGGACTGGTCATGGGCGTCGGCCAAGCTGCTGGTGTTCTGCAACTGGCTGGACACAAAGGCCAGCTGGGATCCAACTTCCTCCAGGCTGTCGTTGTTGGCTTTGGAGAGCACCGACGCATTTGTTGCCAGAACCTGCAGGTTGTACACTTTACTCCGAAGCCACTCGGTGTCAGTGAGTGTCTGTCTGCTGGTCTGCTCCAGACTTTGAAAGTCATTGCGGACTTTCTGGATGTTCTGACTGGTGTCGTCCACGGAGCGGTGCAGAGCCTCGATGAGGCCGCGCTGCTGCGCCTGGGTGAGGTTCAGGCCGCCGATGCTCAGCAAGACCTGATTCTGGAGCTTCACTTGCTGCTGGAGTTCTTTCTGCAGCCGGGCGGTGTCGTCCTGCAGACCCCCGAGGACGCCGCCGTAGGAGTGCAGGGTGCCGTTGACAAAGTGCAAGGCGGCCGTGTTGCTGTCCAGCAGACCCCGAATGGAGGCCTGACTGCTCTGGATTTCCGAGCCCAGGTGTTGCAGCTGACCCAGCTTGACCTGGTCTCCGTGGAGGTGCTCCTCCATGGCGGATAGTTGCCTCTGCAGGGCCAACACTTTACTCTTGAAGGCATGGATGGCTGTGGTGGCGTTCTCGGACTTTTCTCCACTTTGATCATCTGAAGGTGGACATTTCTTTGATTATCCAGACGGTGGCCATTTTGAATGGGAAACAAATTGACAACAAATCGCTCCTAACAAGAAGCTCCAGATATATTTGGGATTTTCAGGTGAAATTTCAGGTTTATGAACCTAAAATGACCTTTCCAGGTGAAGTTAAATGTATCTTCTTAAGCTTTCGAATCCGCATGTGCAACTGTCCAATGTTCCAGTACTTTTTTGTACAATTTGCCGTTCTCTAACGAAACTCTATGGCAAAATTCACAACATTTTTGTGACTCGGCAATTGCGTTGCCTTTCTGTGACTTCCTGGGTCTCTGCCGGCTATCTCTGTTACTATTCATTTTATTGGAGATTAACCAGTTGTGAAAATAGTATGTAACCGTGACCAGTTGGAAATTTGCATTTGAGGTCAAATTCATGTGATTTGTGGTTCATCCATAACTATCACCCTGAAATCAAATCCCTAACATTTTTTTGGAGATTAGCATAGGCCAACTTCCTTTAAGAACAAGTACAGAAGAACCTCCAAATTCCAATGCCTCTGAGACACCGATTATTACCCTGTAAATTACCCTTAAAATTTTCTGGAGAAATTCTGGTGACATTTACTTACCTAGCTTTTTCAAGTCCGTCTCCACGGCGATAATCTTCCCCCCATAATTTGCGATGCCTTCGGAAACGCTGTCAACTCTTTGCACCACTGCCACAAAACACAAGATGAAGGTTAGCATGACCGTCGCCTTGGTGTTCTTTACTCATGAGCCAGAATGGCCTCTAACCACAGACATCATTTATGAAAAAAGGATCAGCAGAAAGCATTGAACAAATCTCTGGACATTTCTCGCAGACATGCAATAACGGTGGAAGTGATTAGTGTAAACTCCCTGGATTAAGTCAAGCAAAGTAAATAACTTCAGCTTTAATTAGGTTTACTTTTAGAAAGAGACACATAGATCCCGCAAAGATGGCCTGTGGGGTCAGTGACAGAGACTCAGGATGGAGGACCTTCCCCTGGGACAGGAGGTGACCTGGCAGGAGGGGTCTTTAGTAAACAAGGGGGGGGGGGGGGGCGGGGGATCAAAGACAACCCGGGGGAGGCCGCCGCCGTGGCAGGGGAGGCTCTTCACGCCCCCACAGGCGACACGGGCGTTCATTTCCTCTGGAATGTGTCTGGGATTTCAAGGAGTCGACCCACAACCGCCAGCACCGGCCGGCCTCGGCAGGTGAACGTGCCCCTGAAACCGGGGACCGCTTTGGGTTTCTCTGCTGGGGAGCTGAGCGGTTGGCAAACAGGACGAGACAAGAGATTAGTAGGAAATGCGGCTAGTTAGCTTAGCTTCACGTTAGCTCAACAAGCGCAATTTAAGATTGGCGTCATGGAAAAAATGTGAATTCTACCACCATGCTAAAACGTTTAGCTAACTTATGCACGTGCAGACTTGTTTTCCTCCTTTGGATCAATATTTGGCCAAATCAGACACGACCTAGACAATTTAAAGATTAATCTATAGAAAACATTAACTTAGCAATCAGCTAAGACTTTCTTGTTAGAATTGTTCTTTGTGCAAACAGGACGAGACAAGAGATTAGTGGGAAATGCGGCTAGTTAGCTTAGCTTCACGTTAGCTGAACAAGCGCAATTTAAGATTGGCGTCATGGAAAAAATGTGAATTCTACCACCATGCTAAAACGTTTAGCTAACTTTACGCACGTGCAGACTTGTTTTCCTCCTTTGGATCAATATTTGGCCAAATCAGACACGACCTAGACAATTTAAAGATTAATCTATAGAAAACATTAACTTAGCAATCAGCTAAGACTTTCTTGTTAGAATTGTTCTTTGTGCAAACAGGACGAGACAAGAGATTAGTGGGAAATGCGGCTAGTTAGCTTAGCTTCACGTTAGCTGAACAAGCGCAATTTAAGATTGGCGTCATGGAAAAAATGTGAATTCTACCACCATGCTAAAACGTTTAGCTAACTTTACGCACGTGCAGACTTGTTTTCCTCCTTTGGATCAATATTTGGCCAAATCAGACACAACCTAGACAACTGAAAGGCTCGTATATAGGAAACATTAACTTAGCAATCAGCTAAGACTTTCTTGTTAGAATTGTTCTTTGTGCAAACAGGACGAGACAAGAGATTCGTGGGAAATGCGGCTAGTTAGCTTAGCTTCACGTTAGCCGAATTTAAGATTGGCGTCATGAGAAAATGTTGAAAATTTGAATTCTACCACCATGCTAAGATATTTAGCTAACTTTATGCACGTGCAGACTTGTTTTCCTCCTTTGGATCAATTTGTGGCAAAATCATCTAAAAGCGAGACAATTTAAAGACTCATCAATTTGATTTTCAGCAAAATTGTAATGTCCCGGTTTTTAATTTTGAAACTGTGGTCACCCTCCACTATACCGCTTCTAAAACAATACATCTAGTGGTGACCTAAGATCTCACAAAAAAAATGACAACAATTACCCAAATGAAAGGTGAGGCAAGGTGGAAATGTGACCCCTTTGCCACTTTCATTTCAGTTTCTGACCGTTTTTAGGGAAAACCAATGGAGCCCCGAGACAGGCTGACCTCGTTTAGCCTTTGCTTGTGTCAATCTGGTCAGAGAGAGGTCACGTCGAGAGGATGTGGGAGAGCTCGGTGAGCGAGAGGAGTCACAAGAAGGTTCGTGGATCACTCCAGGTCTGGTTCCCTTGACAGAGTTCTGCTCCGGTGTCAGTAAAAACCCAATTTGGCCGCAGTTGCGCTGCGCTCGTTCCCGGCCCATCTGGGATCGATTAGGCCGGCATGAAAGCGTGCAGCGGAGAGCGCAAGGGGGACCTGGAGACGCAAAGATAACCCCCTGAACAGATTAACGTAACTTCACCGTTACGACAAAAAAAAGACGATAAGGGGAGGGGGGGGGGGGTCGTGCATATGGCAATGTTTAGAACAATTATGGTCAGAGCATTCCGAGTCCAGTTTCACGAAAGACCAAACTTGACCTGGAAAACATGAAACTAGAAAGTCGAGCTCTGCAAGGCACGTGAGATTTGATCGAATGAATTTTCTGGGATGGGCACGAGCTGCAAGACGTCTGGATGGATGCAATTTGAAGGGTCAATTCACCCGGACGTGCTTTTGGGAGGAAACACTGGCTGGCTTTTGTTCCCTTTGGACGGGGCCAAGACTGCTGCTGACTCCATGAGTTTTCCCCACCGCTGCATCGCTGTCTTTCAATAAAACTCAAGAAAAGTAGCCAACCACGGACAAGAATTCTTTTGGCGTCCGAATAAGCAAAGAGTGAAGCAGCGATCATATTTCATGCTAGCAGGAGGTGAAACTGAAACAAGGCTGGATTCATGTCACTTTTCAATACTCTGCATGCTAATGGTTTAAAATCGGGATAAGGCAAGGGCCCTTTGGACGATCAAACCAAAACAAGGAGTATGGGACATTTATTTCTACATTCATATATCTCTATATAAAAAAAAGAAGAAGAAATCTCTGCATTAACGGGGAAGTCAACCTTAAACATTTCTTGACAATAATATGCTATATGTGACCTCACTAGTCTAAACATGACCCTCTGATTAATATTGTATTTTTGGAATATGAGTTGTGAAGCAAAATCCAGCCATTTTTATCCATCTCAGGGGGCGGCCATTTTGCCTCTTGCTGCCGACTGAAGATGACATCACGGTTGCTCAGTGCTCAGGCAACAACCAATCAGAGCTCACCTGTTTTCTAATTTTAAAAAAAATATATATATATATATATATTTTTTTTTACATTTTAATTAATTTTTTTATTTCTTTTTTTTTATTTTATAATTTTTTTTATTTTGCTACTTCTTTTTTTTTGCCTCTTACTGCCGACTGAAGATGACATCATCACAGTTGCTCAGTGCTCAGGCAACAACCAATCAGAGCTCACTTGTTTTCTAATTTAAAAAATATATATATATATATATATATATATATATATATATATATATTTTTTTTTTATTTCTTTTTTTTTTTATTTTATAATTTTTTTATTTTGCTACTTTTTTTTTTTTGCCTCTTACTGTCGACTGAAGATGACATCACAGTTGCTCAGTGCTCAGGCAACAACCAATCAGAGCTCATCTGTTTTCAATTATTATTTTTTGTTTAAAAACAATCGTATTTTTACTTTTATTTATTTATTTATTTTGCCACTTGCTGTCGACTGAAGATGGCATCACAGTTACTCAGTGCTCAGGCAACAACCAATCACAGCTCACCTGTTTATGTGACGCTGCGCTGTGATTGGTTGTTACCTGAGACCTGAGCAACATTGACGTCATCTTCAGTCGACAGCACGTGGCAAAATGGCCGCCCCGTGAGATGGAACAAAACGGCTAGATTTGGCTGCTTAATTCATATCACTATTCTGAATCGAACCTGAGGGCAGCACAGTGGTTTAGTGGTTATCACACCTGCCTAACAATGAAGTTCTGTGTTCAAATCCCAGCTACATCTCCGTGCGTTCATGTTTTTTTCCGGATACTTCCGTTTTTCTCCCACATTCGTAAAACATGAACATTGGGTTCATTGAAGTGTGAATGGTCATTACGTGCCCTCTTGATTGGCCGACGACCAGTCCAGGGAGCGCCCCGCCTCTCACGCAAAGTCAGCCGGGGCATAACATAAACAAAGAGCCGTTGAATGTGAAAATCCCGCCACGTTCCCCATCTTACCTTTATATCCGAGTACAGCGACGGCGATGGTGAGGAGCGTGCACAGCGCGTAGAGCAAAGCTATGGAGGTTTTCAGCGCCCATTCCTTCTTACACTTGGTGCACCGGGTGCCCTCCTGGATGGCTGCGGAGGCAATCAAAGTCATTGTGCTTTAGACGTAAAGTTGACCCAAAAAAACTTTTTGTCATGACCAGGACTCCCACATCTGGACAAACATGGGCCTGGGGTCTACATGAAACAGTTCCCTTTGGGCCCCCGGGTGGTGAAGGGGGCAAGGGGACATCAAAACAAGCTCCTCCCCCGCAAAGTTGTTTACATTCATGATTGTTTTCTTCCATATGCCCCCCCCCCCCCCAAGTGAAAAAGTTTCAACAAACCTGATGGCGTGAATGAAATGGCCTGAAAATAAACGATTGCAACGTCATGTCATGGAAAGACTGTTGAAGATCAACTTTGCCATTCTTCTGGTAGAATTGGGGGAGGAGTCGACATATAGGTTTGGGACTTGTGGAACACGCTTACGGGAACACAGCTGTGGTTCATTTGCAATTCAGGAAGTGTTTGTGTGTGTGTGTGTGTGTGTGAAGGGGGTCAAGTTTTCATACACCTGCAATGAAAGCTACTCCACACGCAAAATCGTAACTAACTCTACCTTCCACAAACTAACCCCACCTCATATCTCACACCCAAGGACTAAACACTACTTTCTGATCTAATCTGTCATCCAAAATCTACCTATCAACCCCAACCCTACCTACGAAATCCCTTTCCTGACCCAGCTCTGTCCTCACCGCCTGTAGCATTTTCATGCCAAACTTTAGATATTTTTTTTAGTGTACGTGTAAATCTAAAGATTAAAACAAATGCAAACAAAACATTAAGCCTAGCTCACATTCCACCCGCTTAACCCTTAACTCCGCCTCCAAACTTTACATCGTTTGCATTTTTAAAATCATTTAATGTCATATTTGTTAAATTAATAAAAAAAATATATAAATAAAAAAAATTGAGTAATAAAATAAAATAAAAAAATATGATAAAATATAATAATGTAAAATAATATATATGTATTTTAAATAGAAAATAATTACAAATTATTAAAAATATTTTTGATCACTTTATGTCACAATAAAATAATATAAAATAAATATATAATAAAATAAAAGAATATAAACTAAAAATATAATCATAAAATAAAGTAATAAAAAAATATATATAATAAAATATAATAATATATATATATAAACATAATAAAATAAAATAATAAAAAATAAATATAATGATATAGAATAATAATTATTATTTTGACAAAAATGACAGTCCCTCATTTACTAAAAACTAAAGAGACTAACAAAACTAGACTTTAGACTTTAATAGTGCAAACTGCGTCTTTAAATTCAACCTAATCCGAGCTCGTAAACCTAACCCTGACCTTAACTCCATCTCCTAACCCTTCCCTAATCCTACCTCCTAAACCCTAACCCTAGTGGAGTTAGCAGGACACGATTATCGAGTGGCAAAGCTTTCCGCAGCGATTCAGTTTAACTCCTATCAAAACGTTCCTTCGATTAGCCAGCCCAGGCCCGCCCCGCGCTTGAGTTTATAGACGTTGGAAGGAAGTTCATCTCACCGCATTGCCAACCTGCCAGCTCGGGAGGATTACCGTAAAGACTGGAGGGGGGGGGGAGGAAATTTAACGAGAGAGAGAAAAAGGGGGCGGGAGAAATATAATCCTCTCATGGTTTTGATTCTTACCCAACTCAAACACTATGCAAGCCAAGTAAGTAATTTGTCACAAGTCCTTGTCCCCTCATGTCTGCAAGCCATCCAATTGTTACACTGATGGAAGATCACATTTTCACGCTAGTTTTCATTAAAAACCGATAACCTTAAAACACCTCAAAATCCGGTGTGGCTGAGTGGTATCAGCAGCAACATCCTCAACGAAAAATGCACCGTAGCATGACTACACTTGAGTATTACTGACCACACACTTTACAGTGACCTCAGCTCTCAAAGCTCCAAAACGTTGGCTGGGGTTCCGGCCCAAGTAGTTGTGTAAAATCCCACCACGGCCTCTTTAAATTGTATTAACACATATTTAGACTTGCGGCGCAGCCCAATGTCGACACATGGCGGTTAACACAGCTGGCTTCGAACCACAAGGGGCGACCAAAGTCTGAACTTGCTCCCTGGTTCACCTTTAAGCACAGTAGTGATTGTTTTGCAATTGATTCATTTTGGTCAAAAGGGATGAAGAAAATAAATTAATAAATAATTTAAAAAAAATTATTATTTTTTTAAACAAGTCGTTTTTTCGCATGATGATCAAATTTAAAGAGTAGAAAAAAGTGTTAAACTAATAGAAATTGTTCAAATGAATTTTTGACGTCTATAGCCGTCAATGGCAGTGAATGAGTTAAGACAAGAAGCGAAAGCAGCCTAGCATATACTTCAAAGCTAAAGTAGCTCAGCCTACTTCAAAGTGGAAAAGTCAGTTGTCTTAACGCTTTTTTTCTTCTTTCTTTTTAAGTTGCCAACTTCAAAATGTGTCCTCAATTTATTAAGCAAGCAGTGCGTGATCATCTTTTACTGAAGAGGAAAAGCTATTTCATCCAAAGTGACATTGTTTGTTAGTTCAACACCATTCAAATAAGTTGTCACAACTTAGAAAGACTAATGGCAACTGTTGCGTTGATTTTTTTGTTGTTGTTGTTGTTGTTGTTGTTGAGGCTAAATATTTTTGTTAAAGTGCAGTAGTTCTGCCTTCTACCCATTATATGGGAATCAGTTGCATAATCAACAAATGAAATCGGGGCATAAAATTCAACCTCCTCGCTCAACTTGTTCTTCTGTTTAGGATTTGGCCCCAACGAATGCGGGAAAAAAAAAAAAAAAAAAACTTATTAAAACGCGACGTTTATTTACTGTAAATAGCTGTCAGGGTTTCCGTAGTGACAAATGGGAACGCAAAGCGATGAGGTCACACGCTCCGGGAACCAGATCGACTCCAAAAGGACAAATCAATGAATTAAGGCCGGCATCACAATGAAAAGTAATTGAATTAGCTCGTAAACGACCAGTCCAGCTCTATGCAAACCTCGAATCTTATTGCCCGACTTTAACGAGAAAAAAAAGAAGAAGACATTGCGCAACATTTCTGATAGACTTCAATCTGCTGCCAAGTTTGTGGGGCGGGTGGGTTGCGACAGAGGCCCCCATGACTCATACACATCTCGGTTTTCCCGCCCACACGGCGGAGCCGCCTGCGCCGCCTCACAATGGCATGCCCGTGTTTGTGTGTACGTTCACCGACTCGAATCGCTGACTTTCGGGTGACCTTGAAGCGCAGCCTCTCTCCAAAAACAAACTCCAAATGAAGAGGACTTCCATGTGGATCTTGACATTGACGGCCTCCAGGAGTGTGTTTTGGATCCAGATTTCAATGACCAACTGGCGAGAACAAGGATGACCAAACTGGGCAGCAAAGGTCGCCTAGTGGTTAGGCATCTCTGCCTCGCCGTTTGAAAGTTCTGGGTTTGAATCTCTGGTCAGAGCTTCCTGAGTGCAGTTGATGCCAATTTAGCGGAATCATTCATTTGTGATGCTTTTGCAGTTTACGGATGATTGACAGGGCAGCACGATGCGCGAGCGGTTAGCATGTCTGCCACGCACTGCTGAGGTTCGCCGTTTGAATCTCTTCCTGTCATGATCTGTGCTTTGTTTGGGGATAAGATTTAGTTTTGCGTCATGATTTGTCATGTTTTCATTCTTACCCTTTGTTAGTCTTCTTTTCCCCATTTTGTAATGGAGTCATTTACGGTGTTTCCCACCCCAACTTTTTACTGTGTTTTTTTCCTCCAACTTTTTGACCTACCCTAAAAAAAAAAAAAAAAAACGGTTAAAATAACGATGTTGCAAAAACAAAAGGTTCTCTCCCAGGATTCTCAGCTTCTCGTGCTAATGTTGGCGCGCGCAATTAACACATTTCTTTCTACCTGCCATTGACGCAATGAGAGGAAGTGCGGACTCAGGGCCAAAATTCCTCTAAGTTCATGGGATGACTCTGGGGCCCTGGCAAAAAAAAAAAACAACACAACTTCATGTGTGGCTTGGTCTTTTTTATTATGCGTGATGGAAACCAAACGCCTCCATCACGCGGGCTTGCGGTTGCGACGGAGCGTCATTAAAAGACGGCTAGAGAGCAGGGATTTAAGGAGGGCTTTTTTTTTTTATATATATATTTTTTTTATCTTTGGAAGGTGAGAAACAGAACGCTGTGATGGATGAGCTGTTGAAGCCTGCTACATTTATCCACACGAGTCTCTCCAAGATTGTGACATCATCCAGTTGAGAAATGAGGAAGACAAGAACAAGGCCTTTTTGACAGAACAAGAAAAAAAAAATTTGAATCTGGCTCTCTTCACCTTGAATTCAGAAAGTGTTGTGTTCTTGTATTCCCCATCTCCATGCATCTTAAGGAAGTGTTCGTTTAGTTAGATAGCGAGTTATGCTGGACTAGAATTGCTCAACTTGGCATTGCAAATCTTGCAGTCACTCAAATTATTTTTTTTATTCATAGAGCACTTTAAAACAACCACAACTTGTTTTCTTTAAGATGAACCGCAGGGGGCAGCAGATACAATGAAAACAGCAGAGGCCCAATAATTGAACCCTGTGGAACACCGTACACAGGGATGTGTTTTGACCAAAGTGAAATTATCTGAAAATTTAGCCGGGGGTCTGGGGGCCGCTGGCACCCAGCTAGGTCCAGGGTTAGGGTTAGAGCTCATGGGTTTTCCGTGTTTTTAAGTACTTTCAATGCACTCACATGACAAAGAAATAGACAAAACAACAGCATAAATTTTCAATGTATATTGAACTATCCCATATGAAATGGCAGTTTTAGTCAACTCAAAATCAGTCACATTCAAAAACATTGGACTGCCTTTGCTTTTAAAAACTATCACTGAGGATATCATCATATCTAACTAATGTGATTACTAAGTTAACACATAAATAATGTTGAAGAGTTCAAATTTCATGAACAAATAATTGTATCATGACCAAATGAAAAGTAACTCATATTAGAGCATACCACAAATGTCTTTGTTATAGCAGAAGATGTTATCTGTCGGAGTCATGTGCATACACAATGAACTACTAAAAAAAATAAAAATAAAAAAAAATCGGATTTTTTTTTTTTTTGGTGGGGGACATAAAAAAAGCGGAATTCCGCGAATTAGCGGAAAAATCACATCCCTGAAAATGCCAAGTTGATTTGAGTTGAGTTTGAGTCTATGGACCCTTGATGCCCCCCCCCCACGTCCAGTCGGCCACCTCCCTCGGCCCAGGAGGCCTCGTTGGGCTCTGCAAAGATTCCCAAAGACAAACAGGTCGACTTTCCAAAGAACTACATCAACAGTGGAGTTGGGATAAGGAATGGACTTACTCAGCGGAGGGGATTTGAGGGGCCTGCCGAGTGACTCGGGTTTGGGTTACAAAGCAAAACATGAGAGTTGAAACAATCCAAACGTTGCAGTCGACGCGCGCGCACGTGTGTGTGTGTGTGTGTGTGTGTGGCCTAATGACCGCCTCATTAGCATCTAGAAAAACAATAGTAATGAATGCAATGCGATGCCGGCGAAAAGACGCCAGCATAAAAGCGTAATGAGGAAGATTGAATCGTCTTAAAAACAACACAATTCAAAAGCCGCTGTTCTTTCCGACAGCTTGAACTCAAACGTTTGATAAAGAAGACGAGTTTCACTTTCAGCTACAAGAGCCTGGAAAGAAAAAAAAAGTTCTCCTCCAAAAGGCAACTTACACTTAATGTTCCCAATCCCAAATGTGAAAAATCTCCCAACGCAGTCAAAAGCCAAGGCAAGTGCTTCAAAGTAAAATAAACAGCTACATGTCACTAGACGGAGTAATGCCGAAATAAAATAAATAACATCTTCCCTCTGATGAGCAGCTGGGATAATAAACCCCCGACCCCACTCCCCACCAAAAAACGGAATTTGAGGCATTTGTCTTTCTCTGCCTGGCTTGGCTGTTGGAAAGATTTTGGGGTAAAGGAGAACATTTCTTTGACTGACGGCGTTCAGTAAAGTGAAAGCTCGACTCTCAGACTGCCCTGACCAACATAACCTTCAGTACAGGACTTTGGATCGAGGGGGGGTTGGGGGGTACTGGATTCCAATGGCGAAAATTCCCGTCCCTTTTGGCCCTTAGAAAGTTACCTTGGAGTCCAAGAGGAAAAGAAACAGACTCCTACGCGATGCTGATTTCTGACAGCATGGAACAATTTGGTATTCAAGATATTGCTGTTAAAATAGCTGACACATCTCGGTTCTTCATGTTCTTGGGCCCACCGAAATGTAAACACGCCAAGCTACAGTTGGTTTTCCTGCTGCCAAAATCCAGGAAGTCGTAAATGAGTCACGCAGAGTCCTGTCAGATTGAATCGGACGCAATGAACCGCAGACAATTTATATCCGCTTGTCGTCGTTCCATAGATGAATCCATACATTATTTCATAGCAGTGAGATATGGAGTCGGACTTTACTGTAACAGAAAATGTCCCCAAACGGTTAGCAAGACCAAAATATCTTAGCAAGACGACGAATTAAGATCCACCGGGCGCAAAAGTCCAGACCAACCATCGATGGATGAAACGATCCGATTAAGACTCAAGTCCCAAATCTCGACTTGCACAAAAGGAAGGCACCAGAGAATTTGTGAATGGAAACAGGACGATCACTGGTGCGGATGAACTCGTAACAATAACTCAGACTGAAGAGTGACAGCAAACCACACGCAGAACATTCAATTACACGCCGAAAGGTCCAAAAGCAACACAAAGACGAGCAGGAGCCCGATGACCGGCCGCCGCTCTCCCTCCCGGGTGGGCAACTGATGGAAAAGTTAAGCGGCATCGTGGGTGCCCAACTCCCTTCTGGGTGGCCTGGCATGTCTGTGGTCTAGAGAGGGAACGAGGGGGCGTGGCCTTGACAATCTGAAATGACGGGTAAGCGAGCAGGAGCCGCGTGGCGCTTCCTCGCGTGCTTGAGACCAACCGCGAGACAACAAAAGCTGTGTGATGCATTAGCACAAAAGATGTCTGACGTCTGTGTGACGAATATTAATCAACGGCAGAATGCGGCTCTGCTTGTTTAAAGGTCATCTGGAGGAAACGGCGGCGCGTGAATCAACGTCATCAGACTGAGTGATTTATCGTTATCTGGTAACCAAAGCACAACTTATTGCGTAATTATAGTTTTTAATGTCCCCTGCTAGGTTGCACTACTAAAAGATTTCATTTAGATGATGAGCGATCAGAGTTTGGGCCCAGGCATATGGTGCGAAAATTTGCTGAGTAACGCAATGTTTCGAAAATCCAATCGCCAGAACCAGCAACGTGACATCTGACAGGCATGTGAGCTGATTATTTGAATCAGGTGTGCTAATGGGCGGAAACATCTCAAACCTGCGGGACTCTGGACCTCGAGGACCGGAATTGGTGAACCATGGTTTATACTGAGTGGTGGGAAGGGGGGGGGGGGTACCAGCAATCTGTGTGTTCTGCTTCTGGGAAGTGTTTGGGATTTTAGTGCTCGACGGACACCGGAGACTTGCAAATATAAACCCATTACGTCCCATTTCAGAACGCGCTCGAACACGCGAGAACAGGACAGAAAATGTTGTCAATTTTGTCACGTTTTCATAGAAGACACTAAAAAGGACGCAGGTGCCTTGGATTGCTTCCTGCTGTGTGTCGAATTACCAAATCAATGAGTCAGACCCTCGTATCGGAGTCCATTAAAAAAAAAAAAAAAAAAAAGCGGGCCGGCGAACTGCGGCAACAGCTCCCCTGACATTTGCATGCGGGTCACGTCAAGGACACCGGGGTTATGACGGTGTGAGTCGTAGAGATGGAGGGAGTGTTGGGAGAGTGCTGCTTTTCGTCACTCTGGAAAATGGTGCCTCGGAAAAACGGTTCTGTGGGGTTGGGGTTTCGTTTGATTTGGGGTGTTCTGGTTGTCTGTGTCGGTGTTTAGTTATGTGTTCCTTGTCTCGTCGTGTATAACCGCCTGCTAGCCATGCCTTGTAGCCAAAGCCAAGTCAAAGCCAAGTTTCACCACATCCAGTCCTGTTGAGTCAAGCCAAGTCCGGTCCTGTCACGTGATGCTCAGTTCAGTGCACTCACGTCCAGTCAAGTCAAGTCAAGTCACGTCCAGTCCAGTCCAGTCCAGTCCAGTCCAGTCCAGTCCAGTCACATCCAGTCCAGTCTAGTCTAGTCTAGTCTAGTCTAGTCTAGTCCAGTCTAGTCCAGTCCAGTCCAGTCCAGTCACATCCAGTCCAGTCAAGTCAAGTCAAGTCAAGTCACATCCAGTCCAGTACAGTACCGTCCCGTCCCGTCCAGTCCAGTCAAGTCAAGTCAAGTCAAGTCACATCCAGTCCAGTACAGTACCGTCCCGTCCCGTCCAGTCCAGTCCAGTCAAATCAAGTAAAGTCAAGTCACATCCAGTCCAGTCTAGTCTAGTCTAGTCTAGTCTAGTCTAGTCTAGTCTAGTCTAGTCCAGTCCAGTCCAGTTACATCCAGTCCAGTCAAGTCAAGTCAAGTCACATCCAGTCCAGTACAGTCCCGTCCCGTCCCGTCCCGTCCCGTCCCGTCCAGTCCAGTCAAGTCACATCCAGTCAAGTCACATCCAGTCCAGTCAAGTCAAGTCAAGTCAAGTCACGTCACGTCACGTCACGTCACGTCACGTCACGTCACGTCACGTCAAGTCACGTCAAGTCCAGTTGTCTTATCCAAAAAATCACCACGTTTACACATTCCCTCTGCCTGTTCACTCCTTTTCCGCCTCCTTGCAATTGGGTCCACATCTCAGATTCTACCATAAAACCCTAACACAACCGATCCATGATGAAAGGAACATTGTGGTCTTGAATCCAACAAGGTCGTAGTACCCTGCAAGGAACTGTACCCCTTTGACCCTAAGAAAGGTAAACCAATTACTTTGGAGTCCAATGGGTAGAGGATCAGTCATTTGTCAATCCATCAATCATATCGACTACGCTGTCAAACTGCCATTTGGTTCCCTCCTACTGTTGTTGGCATCCCAATGAAATGCTGTCTAAGGTTTCTTCCTGTTTGAGAGTTTTTCCTTCCACACGTCGAGGGTCACTTTGCATGTACGAGCGTTTCTCGCTGGCTCCAGCTGACTCTTTTAACGCCTCTTATCTCCCCACCCGGGAGCCCATCGGCCCTCTTCCTGTTCTTCCCTCCAACACCGGCTGCATCTCTTCCACCGTCTCCCACTTCCCTCCCTTGCCGTCTCCCCAGGGTGATCCATCCCCCTTGACGGCTTCCTATCTCGCCTCCCAACTGTCTGGCAGTCCATCATCTCATTTTTTGTTTACACGCTCTGTTACATTCACGCTGAATATCACATTCAAGACACGGGGGCTGACATGGAACAAGATTTGTTCCTGTTACATCATTTATCGTTTTTTTTTTGTTGCTGTACACCAAATACAGCAGCGGGAAGGTCTAAAGGACCAGAACTGAAGAAGACCACAACAAAACACTGTACGTTATAAAAGAGGCCGCAAAACCACTGCAAAGACAATCCAAAATTCCTGGCGCTCCATCAAACACACAGCAAAGCATCACATGGCCGAATGTGCTAAACTCATCATGCTGCACAGTAACAGGAACAAGGCGGCAGTGTGTTTGATTCTGTTTTGGATGAGTTGTTGGTTGTTAGGCGAAAATGAACCTGAATCTGTGAGGTGTTGACACATACGGTTGTAAGCAGGACACCCGGACACCCATTTGTGGCTTCAGGAGTACTCTAAGCCTGGCGTGGTGAAACTCATTCACTCCCAGCCATTTTCACTGAAGCAACCCCCTTTGCTCCCGGCTGTTTTACCGGATTTTGACTGGTTTTGCAAGGTCCACAGAATATTGTGTTCTATTGCTATACAAACATGGAACCTACCAAAAGAAAGATTAGAGTCGGTTCTTCCATCAGAAAAAAAAAGTATATTTGTATCTGTTTGCGTTTTGCAGCAATTAGCATTCGAATCTAGCTAAGGTTCATCATTATTCACAAACCTGTTGAAAACACTGGGAAAAGGAGCTTGTTGCAATATGGCCCTGGCTGATCTCTTATACTCTGCTGCCACCTGCTGCCCGTTTTTTTTTGTAATAACTACCATTGCTTTAAGCGACCTCTTCAGGCCAGAAGCTGCATCAAAGCCTTATGTATGCTCTAGTATAAAACAACAAATTTAAAAAAACGTATTTACACGTTTTTGGGTTTTAATGAGTTTATTGAATATATTTTAATGCAAAATTCAAATGAATCCGATTAGTCGATGGATCGTTTGATTAATCGATTCTAAAAAATATTCAATAGTGACAGCACGTTGTCAACTCTAAAGCGTGTGTGACGTCTAAAAAAAAGGTTCCGTCAGGTGGTTTGCTTTTTAACTCTGATGGCTATTTTTACGTCAACACACCCTACAGGAACTAACAAACATGTTTCAACCTTGAGTACCGTGGCAGCCATCCAGGCCTGCCATATGAATTCACTCATCATCATCATCATCTGGCATGCATGCAAGTCCTACAAATGCCTGATTGTGCATTTGTGTAAATATACGTCACGTGCGCATACCTTCCGGGTGATGTTTGTGTAAGATAGAGAATACGTTCGAGTACGTTCCATCCAGAAAAGCCGACTCATTACTTTTCACAACCTTTTTTTTTTTTTTTATGAGTCATGCACGCTGGCTTGCACCTCGGCCGCGCTGATGTCACGGAGCTCATCGTAGATCACCGAGGCCAAAGACGTGCAGAGGGGGAGAAACAACAGCAAAGCAATCTTGACTTTCTTCTCCTGGAACAAAGTCAAGAGTTCATCGGAATAAAAGACTTCCCTGCGCTCCTCATGGCTTTCTAATCTAAGCCTCGGGCTGGCAAAAACAAACAGGATGCTCCTCCTCGGGTGACTCGGATGACAGGGAATGTGTTTGAACACAGTTTGGGGGCGCCTGTGCTCTGCCGACGCGGGGCTGAAAACCTCCCCCAAAATACGCAACAGCACTGAACCGTGAACCCCGATGTGTGAATGACTGAGAGTATTTTACAATGAATTTAAAAAATGAGGAGGAGTTCCATTCCACCTAATTATATGAGGTATGGTAGGTAAAAACGGATTATTTGCTCTATAGATCTTCTCACATGCAATAAATCATTGAGTGTGTCGTACCTCGTAAAAAAATATCGTTCTATTCACTTATGTTATATGGGGTATGGTAGAAAACCAGATTATTTTCTTTGGCATTTTACTTGATTTCCAGAAAGGCATTAGGCGAGTGGGATTTTCAGCTCATTTTTCAACACATACAGTAGATTTCTTCAAATACTGGATTCTGCTCTAAAAATGGACGCCATGCCCCAAATAATCACTGAATGTTAAATAAATCCTGGTAAAAAAAAAAGAAAAAAAAAAGTAAACATGACATTTGTAAAGCTGATGGTTGGGTTTGAAAAACCCGTCAAATATTATATACGATATTCAATATGAAAAAAATTAAGCCATATTATACGGGGTATGGTAGAAGAAGTGATTATATTCTTGGACAGTTTGCTTGATTTCCAAAACACACATACTGTAGGAATTAGGCGAGTGGTACCTTCCCCTCATTTTTCAACACATAGATTTCCTCAAATACGGGATTCTGCTCAAATAGACGCCATGCCTCAAATAACTTCAACTTAAATAAGTCCTGGTTCCAAAAAAAATATATATATAAATGTGACATTTGTAAAACTGATGGTTTGGTTTGAAATGTGAAAGCTGTCAAATATTGGTGTTGTGAATTGTGAGGGAAAAAACGATATGATATTAAATATTAAAAAACGTGGACCAAAGGAGTTCTATGCACTCGTATTATACGGGGTATGGTAGAAAAAGTGATTATTTTCTTTGACAGCGATTTCCAAAACACATATAGGCGAGTGGTACCTTTCCCTCATTTTTCAACACATAGATTTCCTCAAATACTGGATTCTGCTCAAATGGACACCATGCCCCAAATAATCACTGAATATTAAATAAGTCCTGGTTATAAAAAATTTTTAAAAAGTAAACATGGCATCAGTAAAGCTGACATTGATGGTAATAGTAATTTATTTGTTGTTAGAAACATTTGTACATAAAAGACTGCCATTATAGTAAATAAACACCTCCTGTCACAAATAATGAATACAATATTGTGTATAAGCGTTGTTGAACTACACATAGGCCTGTTTTACTGCCGCTTCTCCTTTCTCCCCCCCTCCTTTCCTGTATGAAGGGGGAGCTACGTGGTGATGACCGCGTCTGAGGCTGTTGCCGTAACGGTTGCCAACTCTACAAATAAATTTGACTTGACTTCACATAAAGCTTCTCTCAGCTAGACAGTAATGCTTTTTTTTTTCTTCTTCTTCTTCTTCTTCTCCAAAACAATTTACAATGCAGCTTGTGTTCAAAATTCACCCTTTCGTGAGCGCCTCGCGAAATTTCATATTGCGTAACGTTGCATAGTTGCGGTCTCGGCCATGTTTGCATGTTTCGGGTGGGGGATATCGATGGATTTATTTGGATAAAAGCCAGACATTTTTCTAGAAAAGTTCTTGACGCCATTGAGGTTTGGATATGGCGCATTAACCCATATTTCCCTGCCAGGATTTAAACATGCTAATGGTCCTTATCACAGGAATTTAGGTAAAGCGGTTCTGTCTTAATTAGAGGGGGGGGGGGGGCATTTATCACTCACCAAAGCGCTTGTATCCAAAAGACTGTACTTCCTCCTCGTCTGCAAAGTCGTCTGCGTGACATAATCAGAAACACATGCCATAAATAGCTTGCACTACAAACAAAAGTCAAACCTACAACTGGCTTCAAATATTTCTTATTATACATTGTGAAGAATTTGCCGACTCCTCTGAATTATTCCGGCCTTTTCGCGCTGCACTTAGCAAAGCATTCGTTGTGTATGCGCTATGAGGCTGCAGTGCGATGCGCAAGGTGTGCACAGCATAAAAATCCGCTACATGCGGAATGTCAAACAGGTTAGCGGACTTCCTGTGTATTGCGCAATAACTGGCATGAGGCATAGTATCAGCGTAACCGATCAAGCAGCGTTTGTTTTTCTTGGTTTTTGTTCAATCGCGCCAGATTGCTGCCTCGATTTTGTTTCATGAACAGCATTTTCATGTGTGTTCTGATCTGTTTTGAGATTATCTGAGCACACCACACACAGGACACCAACACTGTTAAATGCCTGCTTTTGATTTGTTTTGTTTAAACGACACGTGTGGGGTCGAACAAACAATCTTTTAAAAAGATTGTAAAAATTCTTATGTGTGTAGCAGGCCTCGAGTTCCCTTTGACCGGGAGCATAGCGCTACACTACACTACGCTGAAGAACTTCAAGGTTTAATGGTAAACAGATGGGGCTGACTTTGGGGGGGGGGTCTCACTGGGGAAGAGACTGATGAGATGTTTTGGTGAGGGAGGGATCACTTTACTATTAAACTCGTGGTGATGTCAACCATGCATCACTTTGTAGTACAATTGCTGTAAGATGCTCGCAACGCTAATCACCCGTCCATTTTTAGAGGCCCCTGGACTAATCGCCAATCAATCAGACCATTACCATTGCACATAAATAGAGGGGCAAAAGTGTACTTAAGTAATTGAATTAAAATGTATTACACATACTTTATATGAAATAAAATTTATCTGAATAAATGTATAAAAACTGTTCCGAAAGTCTAAATGCAAATTTATTGTACTGTGCTGAAATGTTAACATAAAAGGCAAAAAAAATATACTGCATTGGATTTATTCCTTTTTTTAACATGATGCATGCATTGCTGCAAACTCTATTCTAATATTTTATTGCATTGTTATTATTATTGCTGCCTGTGAGGCAGATGTTCATATATATATATATATATATAGATGATGATGATGAAGAAGAGGAGATATGAATGATACCTTTCATTGCGTTTGGATAGGTCGCTGGGGACAGAAGAAGACACGAGCAGCGCCGTCTGTCACTTCGTGCGCATCTCAGCATCCGCCACAAAGTGGAGCAAAAGTAAAAGTTCCCCAATTTTAAGAACGGCAATTGCTTAAAAAATATATATAATAAAATCAAGGCGGTAATAGAAAGCTACGCTTAGCGCTGGAATCCCATCGTTGTTGTGCTCCCTTGAAGCGCGACTGATGTGATGTTTCTGTCTCTTCTCTCGCTGTCTCTTGACGTCAAGGAGAAGTCAAGCTAGATGTCGCAACTTCCGGTTATTACTTTCAAAGTTTAAGTCCGGAACGGAAATTCAGCGTTTGTAATTTATTCACTCGGCAAAAAGGCAAATGTTTCGTTGTCAGTAGGTTAGTGTAGAATATAATTGTATATTTTTAAATTCCTTAGCATGTGTGTGTGAAGTTCAACACACCAGTTTAATCCCTCAAGAATATATGTTAGTTTAGCACGGATACAATACAAAACCATACCATAATTTAAGTATTTTATCAATAATCAGCATTTCATTGAATTGTATCACTCTACTGGCGTTAGTTTATTGATTCAAATCTATTATAATCATTTTTTATTGAGTTACATAGGAAACTGAGCGTTTTAGACACGCTCTTGTGAAAACTAAACCAAATCCAATCTTTACATGACATTTATTTTCATTTAGTTCAACATCGTATTTCCATACAATGGGTTACAAAAATTTCATTTTAACTCATTCATCTATCTTAAATACATATATAAATACATATTTCTACTTGTTTCAGTCACTGCCTAGTTTAAAATAACATTCTCTTCAAAAAAGAAGAGCAGCGCCATTTTTAGTTCTCGCGAGACTTCAACAATAACAAGGACGTTCTTCTCGTTCTGCTATTGGCCAGTATCTGAAATTTGCACATCACGTGGAAAGTTTTGGAGAACACAAGTGACATTTTTATTTGAATTTCTACACAAAATGCCCGCCGCGATGGACCAACCAAGCGGGGAACACGGCGGTAAGAAGCCAAAAGAGGAGGAGGAGGCGAAGGAGAAGAAGAGCTCACCGGGTTTGTTTTGCGACGAGCGCGGCTATCTGAACCAGGTGGAGTTCATCTTGGAGCACGGCCGCAAGAAGGGAGACCGAACCGGGACCGGCGTAATTTCGGTGTTCGGCGCTCAGGCTCGATACAGCCTCCGAAGTAAGCCTGAACGCAAGCCTCTCATTGAGCTCATTATGCTTGTAGAAAGATGAAGAAGTAGCTCACACTCATTTACATATTTTACATAAGAAATATCTCGCGGAACATCACAAAACAAATCTCACAAAGTATTTACAAGTAATAATGAAATAGTGATGTTTTCGTCTTAATGTACTGTACTCACTTTGAAATGCGGGCCGGTCTTGTTCTGTTGGTATCATCATCATACAAAGGTTAATTGTATTTTCTGCCATCTGGTGGAAGCGTATTGAATTGTTCTGCCTGTCGCCATACGTCGTTGACTAGACAATTAACATTGTTTGTAATCAAGGCAGCCATTTTGAATTGGGTCTCATTAATGAGTGCCTCTTAAACTAGGTCTAGAAGTATATTTTTAATAGATACGAATATGTGTTTGTGTTGCTAACTTTTGCTTTGTAGATCAGTTTCCTTTGCTGACAACCAAGAAAGTATTCTGGAAAGGAATCCTTGAAGAGTTGCTTTGGTTTATCAAGGTTTGTGTCTATGATCGGAATTAAGCGATAAGACAAACTATGACCTCAAAACATTAATATTGATCATTTCAAATGTATCTTATGAATAATGTTAGCAATTTCAAGATGAATGGTCTGGACTTTTTCTCAAGTTGGGCACTTACTATACCATATTACGACCAACGCTGCCAATTGTGATTTAGACTTTTCTATGCTACTACCACACCAAAAAATACTCAGATAGATGCATATAGATGTATTTATTAGCGACTTTAGTTGTATTTTAAAGTAGCTTATTATCAATTGTGAGGCATTCTGTGTTTTGCTTTGCCAGGGATCGACAAATTCCAAAGAGCTGTCGGAGAAAGGTGTGAAGATTTGGGACGCCAACGGCTCGCGCAGCTTCCTGGACAAGTGTGGCTTTACCGAGCGCGAGGAGGGCGACCTGGGCCCCGTGTACGGCTTCCAGTGGCGCCACTTCGGCGCCCAGTACACCGACATGCACGCCGGTACTGCTCCAGTAGCTGTTTAAATTGCTTTTAGCCTCCCACGGGTTTTGTGCGGCCAGCACGGTGGACGATGGCTTCGCACTAATGTTGCCTGTGTTCTTCTGTCAATATTGTTGCCCAAAAAACTAGATGCTGCGTAATGAAATGGAGACATATTGGGGGGAAAAAAGAATTCTATTTGTGTATTTATCCATCCATTTTCCTAACCGCTTATTCCTTACAAGGGTCGAGGGGGAGCTGGAGCCTATCCCAGCCGGCTTCGGGTAGTAGGCGGGGTACACCCTGAACTGGTTGCCATCCATATTTATGTATTTATTTACCTATTTAATTTTGGCACTTCTGGTGGTCCGAATGGCCTCATGTCTGTTTTAATCATATCTGAAACATTATGAAGTTTAAGTTTGGGACAACTTTATTGATCTTTTTCCTCCCTCAGATTACACGGGGCAAGGCGTGGACCAGCTACAGAAAGTCATCGACACCATAAAGAGTAATCCAGAGGACAGGCGCATCATCATGTGCGCGTGGAATCCAAAAGGTGTAGACAAACGCATTTGCCCTCACTGCCTCCATTTTGGTTTTTTTGATCAGCCTAAAAAGGCAAAAAGACACAAAAGTCACACATTTTGTTCCCCAAAAATGTCTAATTAAAAAAGCCATTCATTTTGAAAATCAGTAGTGTATTTTAACTTTATATTTAAATATACACATTTCTAAAAATGTGTGAAAGCTTCAACAGTCAACATTTGTTGTAATAAAAAAAAAAGATGTGAAATTGTAACAGTCTTTTAGTGTGATATAATGAACATTTATCATGACTTATTTTTACCATTAAAAAAATAGCATGACGTCTTGTCGCATGCAACGTGTAACTTCTCCTTCTTGCCTCTCATTTTGTGGCTTTTAATTGTATAATTTGCCAGACATGCCTCTGATGGCGCTGCCTCCCTGCCACGCCCTGTGCCAGTTCTACGTGTGCGACGGCGAGCTGTCGTGCCAGCTGTACCAGCGCTCGGGCGACATGGGCCTGGGCGTGCCCTTCAACATCGCCAGCTACGCCCTCCTCACGTACATGATCGCGCACATCACGGCACTCCAGCCCGGCGACTTTGTCCACACGTTGGGAGACGCGCACATCTACGTCAACCACGTGGAGCCGTTGAAAGTGCAGGTAGGTGCCATTGGAAAGCAGACCTCCGCCAAGGCCAAGCCATCTTGCATGCGCCTGAATTCTCCTCATTAACATCCATTGAATAGTTTGCTCTCGCTTGATTGACAGCTGCAGAGGGAGATCCGCCCCTTCCCCAAAATGAAGATCCTGCGGAAAGTGGAGCGTATTGACGATTTCCGCGCCGAAGACTTTGAAATCGTGGACTACAACCCGCACCCAGCCATCAAGATGGAGATGGCCGTGTGAGGCGTGTCGCTTTTTTAGTCACTTAATGTCACAAAAACACTCAAAGTACATGTTACGAAGGAGACATGTAGACACAAACAAAGAAAACTTCTACTATTCAGTAAGTTATTGTAACATTAGACTTCTTTTTGTCGAGGATAAAGAATATATACCTGTAAGCATTGTTACATTATTTGTTTACATGTATTTATTTGAGCGAATATCCGTTGTTTAAAGAGTTCCCATGACAACTGGGACGGCGGTACAAACTGAGGGTTACTCAGTGTTGGCGACTTTTTTTTTTTTTTTAATTAGTATTCTTCAAAAAATGTGTCTATCAACAAATCTATTGTGTTATGAAAGCCTGTGACACTGCGTCTAGACTGCAAATGAATAGCACTTACGCCAAGCCGCCACTGGCTAATTTAACCAAAACCAAACTGTAAAGAGTCGATTGGGTTTTCACTCGTGGAGGCATTACTGAATCGCAATTTGTCAATTGGTGTGCTGTTTTTGTCATGCTGACGACAGGCGGCGGAGCTCGAGTCCATTGTCGCTGTATTTAGCAACATTTCAAAGTGCTTGCAAAATGGCTAACCTTAAGCTAGCGTAGTAGCCAAGTCGTGCAGATGAGCTCGATGTAGCTGTGATCATTATGTAAACTAAATTAAACACGTTTTGGGAACTGAGCAGCTAACAACTTTGTCGATTAATTCCATTGTACTACAGAGACTCAACAATCAGTACACAAGCTAATTTCCATAATATGTCTCCTTTCAAGTCGTGATTAGGAAGAAAAAAAAGCAGATAAGGTCACGTTTCTTTGTACTCATGTTTCTAAATAGGTTGTGTGTTGAAAATGTTATTTAAATAAAAGGTTAGCGGTGGGCTTTGATTTCCATGTGTCTTCTTATTAACGTCTTTAGAAAGCAGGAGTGTCTAAAAATAACCATCCCATGGGAGTCACAATACATGTAAGTCCATTTTCTCCTTTATGCGCTGAATTAGTCAGTTAGTGTACGGTAATAGTGCACGTTATGTGGATTCCTTTTCTTCCAGGTGGCAGTATGGAGCAGACCAGGACCAACTCATTCCTTTATTGTACAAATCCCCAAGGTGAGGTTTTCCCCATTCAGGATTATCAGTTTGCTCATATATTTAAAAAAAAAGAAAGAAAAAAGGTCTCTTCATATACAAAGCTTAGTAATGTTATTCCCATGAGGGGAATGTGTCCGTAAACAAGTTATTGTATATTGCTATGCTGCTTGACTGTGGATAGCTCCAGGCTTTAGTCACATTCTTAAGAGGTTTAGTTTACACTCTGTCCAAAAAAAAAAAAAAATCATACAAATCAATGTAAAAGTTGCAAATGTGAGGATGTCAAGACAGAAATGCATGGATTTTAAAGGCCTTGAATGCGCTGTTGTTCTTAATACAACCACCTGATATGGATAACGTGTTATGACAGAAGGCCGTCCATCCCCAGCGGGACTCTCCATTGTTGCTTTATTCATAATTAATGCTTTCAATGCATAATTTACCTTGTAAAACACGCCAGCAAATTGAGCAAGATGTCAGATTTGCAGCTATACTCTGGTTGACAGAACTTGGAACACCAACGGACACTTAAGTAGGTACACCCGCGCAATGTCATGATGTCAATCATGTCAATTTCAGCTATATTTGTTAATATTTGTATGTTGTTGTATTTTTAAAGGCAACATTTTTGTTATATTTCTTGTATTGGATTATATTCGATTGCCCAGGTGTACCTATTGAAGTGACCAGAAGAGTAGATTACTGAGTGTATAATGCAACTCGACGCTCAGTCAACTTCTTTTTTTCTTTTTTTTTCTCCCCCGCCCGTGGTCAGCTATAGGTTCTCGCCAGGCTGGTACTGTGGCTCCGTGGCAGTGAAGTAGTCCTCCAGGAAAGACTGGATGTACTCGAAGGTGGGCCGCTCGTCGGCCTCCTTCTTCCAGCACAGCTTCATCATCTCGTGCAGCGACTCGGGGCAGCCTTGCGGGCACGGCATTCGGTAGCCGCGCTCCACCTGCTCCAAAACTTCGCGGTTCACCATTCCTGCAAGAAAGTGGTGAGTTGAGAAAAACATCATTTTGCTTCTGGCTGGGGAAAAAAATTTGCAAAATTCATGCATCTTTCATGTTATCATTAGCATTTCATAATTTTGCACTTTATGAAAAACATACAGCAATGATGTAATTTAATTAAAAAATATATTTTGCTACTCTTATCATTGTGTTGCACTTTCAGGTGCGCCCACCTTGGCCATGTAAAACAGGCAGACATACACGATGATCATTGAGCTGTCGCAACTCAGTGAGTACTGTTTTGAATTTTTGTCTTTTCACATGCATTGCTGCATTGTTTGTGTTCAGTTCGTTGCTTAACGGTTTAAAGCACCGCCACATTGATGCTGTTTAGCATTAGCGTTAAGCTAGCGGACTGAAAGTGAAAACCTTAGCTATGTGGCTGTGTTAAATACACAATGTATAACAATCAACGTAAAATATCTAATTAAATACTCATATTACATACATGGGTTTTCTTTAATCTGAGTGAGTAAATAAAAGTACTTAAATGTATAAAAAGCAAACAAACACATATGTATCATAAAAATAATGGTACACAAAAAACATTCTCATTTTAGGGTAAGAGACAAACTTGTAAGGGGATTTCCATTACGGTCATAGCACAAGTCTAATTATTTCCATGGCTCGGGCTCATAAATGGTGCGTGGCGTGCGTTGCGCATAGTTTGGACACAAGCAAACACTGCAGGCTCTACACGGCACGCACACCCTTCAGGCAAGATCCGTGTGACAGATGGCTATAAACAAGAGCGCTGTTCAATCGTCCAGCAGATGGGCTCATCTGTGTGTCCGTACATGTGTGTGTGTGTGTGTCCGTCCATAGTATGGACTCCATACATGTGTGTAATGATCGAACGAATTATCCCAGTATCTCAAGGCAACTCCGTACGTCATCGGTTTTTTTGGGGCGGTGGGGGGTTCTTACCCGGGTAGGGCACTCTGCCTTTGGTGACAAGCTCGGTGATCAAGATGCCGAAGGACCACACGTCCGACTTGATGGTGAAGCGTCCGTACAGCGCCGCCTCCGGTGCCGTCCACTTGATGGGGAATTTGGCCCCTGGATGGGATGTAACAGACATTAGCTCCACTAGAGGGTGCTCAAGTGTCCTATTTTGGAACCTTTTCTCTATAAGACCGTTTCTTTGACCGGATGTTTATTATTAGCGGTATATTTAATTTCCCTCACCTTGCCTCGCCGTGTACTCGTTGTCCTCGATCAACCTGGCCAGGCCAAAGTCTGCAATCTTGCATACCAGGTTGTCGCCCACCAGGATGTTGGCGGCGCGCAGGTCCCGGTGGATGTAGTTCATCCTCTCAATGAACGCCATGCCATCAGCGATCTTAGAAAAACAAAATCAACAATGACTCTTGAAACTGTCATTCTTGCAGGTGGCACATCACGGCAATTATGTAACAAATTTGCATGATCCCGCCCATTATTCGAAAGAGAGGCTGGGTGAAGATCCGTTGCTCACAACACTGTCTATAGCATGATATCAAATAAAGTTATCATCATGGAAGTGGATCGTATGAGCGTATGTTCACGTATCCTCTTCATGCTCAACATACATGGATCTGCTACACTAATTGGCAAAGTAGCTTGGTGATGAAGTGCTGCCTTCACCAGGGAAAATACAATCAAACGGGTACTGTCTTTGAAGTCAGCCATGCTTAAAACCACCAAACCACAAGTGCCATTCATTTGCAGTCCAAACATGGAGAGGTTAACATCTCCTGCTCTGCTCGGTTCTCGTGCAGTGGTTAGAAATGTTGCTAACATGGCGGCAACACCGAGTAGCCTTTGCTTTGTTGCAACGCCCTTGCTCCGCCCCCTGTTGTCATGGTAACAAAAGCCTTGACAGAACCACACCCCCCCCCTCTACCACACCGAATGGCAACAATATTTCAGCTCACCTGTGCGGCCATGTCCACCAACAAGGGAAGCTTTAGGAACTTTCCATCGCCTTCTTTGAGGAAATCCAGCAAGCTGCCTGTTAATTTAAAAAAAAATCCTAAAATGGCAGCAAGGACACACACTAAATGCATACAAATGTGCCACCAGTATGTGGCTCTTTTATTAGCATGTAATAAATAGTCAATGAGGCTTACTTAATTGTCACTACCTATTAGCAAAAGTATTAATCGGAGCGGTCATGTCATAAAATGTGTGTGAAATCATGCGAGCCCCACAACCACAAGCAAAAGGTCCGCTTTTTCAAGGCCAACTAAATTAAAACCTCCATGAATATTCTTTATTTCTTTGACAGTGCTGCTGTGCTAGAAAAAAAGAAAATCCAAGTGGGTGGGTTCACTTCTTGAACGTGGCAGGCTCTGGCTTGATGCGCTTATAAATAGACCACGGGAAACGCAATCGTGTGCTAGACACTCTCACGGGATATCAGTTTAACTCTAAACCAAGAATCCCCCCCTCCCCAACATGCTACCTAATATTACGCATTAGATAGCCATTCAATTGCCCACTTTGACCAAGGCTCTGGTTGACTCAGTCATGATGGTTTTTGACAACTGTTGCGCAACATCATTTTCAATAAAAAAAAAAGAAAGAAAGAAAAGTGGCTAAGCTAAGCTAGGTATGTGTGTGTGTGTGTGTACCTTTGGCCATGTACTCGGTGACTATGTAGATGGGCTCCTCAGACACGACGGCATAAAGCGGCACCAGTTTGTCGTGTCGTAGCTTCTTCATGATCTGAGCCTCCTGCAGGAAGGCCTCGGGCGACATGGTGCCCGGCTTCAACGTCTTGATGGCCACTTTGGTGGTGCCGTTCCACGTGCCTGTTAAGAGGAAGACGGCGTTAATTGTAAGCCCTTGCAAAAATGTTCTCCTGATTAATAGTCATGGGATTAGGGATAAACAGATTATCGGCGACGATACTTGGCATTTTGACAAATATCGGCATCTGCTGGCATCTCACTGAGCGATGAATGCTTGCGAACATAGCGAATTTTGGGGTCTTCACAGAAGTTCACAGACAGTTTTTAATTGTTGCAAAGACATTTTGAACATGTTCGGACAATTTTTCACTGTCTGCGAAGATCATTTGAAAGCTTTTACGAACCCTGACGCAAACCCAAAATTCGCTACGTTCGCATGCATGTGCCACTCTGTGAAATAGATGGAACTTTTTATTTATGTATTTATTTAAATTTCCACTATACTTGACTGGGAACTCCCTACACTTTTTATTTTTCAAAATTTAAAATTTTGTTAAAATTAAGAAATGATGTTGAAATTTTGGAAAACTATTTGTTGAGTTATTTACTTGCTTGTTTTTTTGACCCAGGAAGCTTCCTGCAATTTGTTAACATTTTTAAACAAAGCTGTCTATTCTTTAAGTTTAAAATTAAAAGAACAACCTTTAAACATGCTGAAAAGTTGGTTTAACAAACATACTTAATGGCATTTCAACAAAGTACATTTTTAAAATTTTGACTTGCATGTTTTCTCTTTTACTGCAAATGAATATCCACATGAAATATCGATTATCGGCCTCCTTGACTAATAATAATCAGTATCGTATCGGCCCTGAAAAAAAACCGGTCTATCACTATTCATCGTATCGGCCCTGAAAAAAAACCGGTATATCACTATTACAATATTGATCAAAATAATGCCAATTAACGTTTTGCCTGTAATTGTGCACTCACTCCTGAGTGAGATCATCTCCAGAGATGAAACAACAACAAACAGAGGAAGCCACTGCAGGAAATGGACCAAAATAGGCACAAGCGTCTGCTTGATTTAGCCTCTAAAACATCTGTATTTCCCCTGCCAAGGCCCGTTTCTTTGCACTGCACACTAGCATTGTGCAGTGTTTCACATAGCTGACTCAGGTTTAGCGGATTCACACAAAGTTAGTGGAGCGCTGGTGTAGTGGTTCAGATTGCTGACTTATGTGGACGAGAGAGAGACTACTTGTGCAGTGGCGACAATGTGACTCACTACACTATTTTGAGAAACACTGGCATAGTGGTTCACCCTCATATTGGTTGATGTTCCAACTTACCCATCCAGACCTCTCCAAAGCAGCCTTGGCCAAGTTTGAGCTCCAGTCTGAGGGAGTCTCGGGGGATCTCCCAAGCGTCCTTAGCGAGACCTTGCGTCTGAGGTTTGACCGTGGGGCAAACGGTGGTGAGCTTGTGGCAGAGGCCGTCGGCATGCTCTGTAATACCGGACAATAAAGGAACCTCCGTTATTATTACACCCGCGTGCAGTGCATTAGATGCAGCCCACTTTGATTACATCTTAACTAAGGGGCTACGTGCCTCGCTGCATTTGTGGCTACAGTACGTGATGTCATACCTGTGTAGTGTTTGACTAGTTTCTGCAAGGTGTCAAACTGCGCTCGCGTGGTGATGTAGTACCCGCCGCTGTCCAACTTGCGGATCTTGTAGTGCTTCACATTGTCACCTCTGGTTTCGTCCCAGTCACGGATGGAGAGAGAAAAAGCACCTGGACACCAAGACCATCAGGATACGGTCGACGTGAAAACAAAAGCAGGAAGTGGACCGGGAAGTCGTCACCTTTGGTGGTTTCACTTTCTCGCGCCAGGAACGTCCCTCGATGATTTCCTGGATTAAGCAGCAATCTCTCCGCGTCCTTGCGGCCCATTTTGCCAAAGTACCACCTGGGAAGACAGACATGAAGTAACCCAACTTTTTCATCCTAGTGATAAAGATGGCGATATCTGCTAGGTATGGTAGTAGTTCACATAGCTGACTTCAGTGGAACAGGTGTTCTGCGGCAATCGTGTTCTACTGGTGGAGTGCAGTCGATTATGTGAAGCTACTTTGAGCCAGTGTAAAAAAAGTCAGCAAAACGCTGGTGTAGTAGTTCACATTGTTGACCACGGAGTTGGGAGCGATTGATGCCGTGAAGTCAACTATGTGAACCATTATACCAAACTTCTTCAGACCGGTGTTGTGATTTACATAAGTGACTGAGAGAAGAGAGGGTCTGCCTGTGCAGTGGTCTACTGGGTTCGGAAAGTCAGCTATGCTGACCACTATCCCAGTCTATTTGAGAAACAGGTGTTGTCATTCACTTTGATGACTCAGGAGGAGGAGGGGTCTTTTGGTGTAGTGGACCACATCACCGGTTTAAAATGGTTTGCGAAATATAGTGTGTGTAATGTAGTGGTTTTACATAGTTGACTTGTAGTGTAGTGGTCTACTAATATTGTGGCTATAGAAATGTTAATGTTAATGCACTACACTTGTCTAAACTGGTTTGAGGAAAAACTGGTGTAGTGGTTCACATAGCTGACTCTGGAATAGACTCTGGGGGGTCTACTGCATACTCATCTGTGGACCACTATCTTCTAGCGTCGTGGTTCACACAGCTGCTTCCTAGGCAAAGGCAGACCACTACAGTCAGCGACGTGAACCACTACACCAATTTACTCAAACCATTTTAGTGGCGTAGTGGTTCACATACCTAAATCCTGTACACTGGTAGACCCCAGTTCTTCTGGTGTCAGTTATGTGAACCACTACTCCATTTGTTTCTCAAACTTTTCTTCAGACTCCACCGAATCAGTACACCCCCCTCCTCTAAATTCAGCTATGTGAACCACTACAACAGTCAATAATATACAAAAGGCTGGCGTAGTAGTCCTGTGATAGGAGTACCCCACTTCTGCTTGGATGGGTTCCAACTCACCCACAACCTTATTGAGTACAAATGTAATAGATGGATGGTGTAGTGGTTCACTCACACAGAGTCTTACTTACTCTTCGGCCTGTATGGAGTCTGCAGGGGCCACGTAGTTGCTGGGGATGTAACCTTTCTTCCCACTGGTGATGGAGCGAGCTTCCCACCAATCTCCTTCCCTACGGAGGGAAGAGGGTGTCAATCAAGCGCTACAATTTGGTTCAGGCGGCCACACTGCTGTTTGTAGTTGTCGTGGGGGACACAACCGTACGTATTGTTGATGATCTGGAAGCGATCGCCTTTCTTGAACGACAGGTCATCCGACGTTCTGGCTTCGTAGTCATACAGCGCCACGAAGAAGGTCACGCCGCCTGGAACAAACAAGACGGACGCTATGATACAACGTATTGAGACACACGGCCTAAATCATTCAGTGAAGATGTCATCCCCGTTTAGCAACCTGCGGACAACGTTCCTCCGTAATCACGTTATCTCCCAGAGAAAAGCTAACATGTTCCTCTGGGAGCACATCATCCGACACGGGGGAGGATTACCGACTAAATCCCAGCGAAACAAGAGGCTTGCGTGCTATGATATACAATCGCAGATCATTATTACAAACTAATTACGGCTTGAAAATGGGACAGAGAGCCCAACCGATGCTAATGTCTCCGTGGGACAAGTTCATGCATTACAGTGGTTTAAAAAAAAAAAAAAGCAGGAAGTGCTAGCCTATTTAGCCTAACTTTGCAGTACAAAATAATCTGTGTAAGTGGTGTGTGTTTGTGTGTGTGTGTGCGAGCAAATCAATGTTATGTAAGGTCTCTTTGAATTCATTTCTACATTTTGGAGGGTTTTGGCTAATAAAACCACAACAGGACTTGTCAGCTAATGCCCTGATTTAGCATTAGCATCCACCCAAACAACAACCTTAATTGACTAACCTTATATGAAACATTAAATGTGTTTAACCCCATTAAATTAGCTTTCATGCTAACGGTGAAAAATCTGTGATCTAATTGAACGATACCTAAGTTGAATGCATTTCTTTCTTCAATGAAACTACAGCTGGAAATGTTAGCTAACAAGCTAACCTAAAAATCCAAGGGATAAATTGACGTGTTAGCCAAAGTGCTAAATTGTAGGCTACTAATCTTATATTAGCAGTTAGTCAAACCATAAAAAGGAGCTAAACTCAAAAGTTTATATGTACCTGTGATTATTTTTTTTATTATTATTATTGTTTTATTTATATAATTGCAACTATCAATGCTGTTAGCATGTAAGTGGAGTTTTCCTGATGTTAGCGTGAAGCTAACACAACTCTTGTAATGCTAAGCTATTTTATGTTTAAAATACACGTGTCATTTTGTTTTATGCTTAGTTTCAGATTAAAGTTGATCTGGAAGTGTCATTAAACCACCTGAAACCTATTTTTTTGATGAATTATTCATTTTTAGCCAAACTCCTGCTTCTTGTGAAGTGAGTTGAATTCAGTTCACTGAGACGAGACTGTGTTTGTATATCAAAAATTGTTCAAATGATGGCAAGACATATATGGAAAAACTCTAAGGTCAGGTCACTTGTATGTCAAGGCACCACGTCCACCGTACTTGACTTTTTGACTTACTTGGGACGGAGCCAGAGAAAGAGTTGGACACGGGTCCGGTGAAGGAGGACGCCCCTCCGAAAGGGGTCATCCCGGTTGAGGATCCCCCGAAGGGTGTGAAGGCAGAGTTGAAGTTGGCTGCACCGTAGCAGGAGGAGGCGGAGGGTGCTAGACTGGGCTGGAGCTGGGTTGGATCAGGCCCGTAGTGGCCCACGTGGGGTGTTGCCACCGCCGCGGCATTGGGGTCGGACAGCGAAGGGTTCTCCGGGCCGTACTTGATGGCGGGGCCTTTGTCCTCTTTGCTCTTGACGCAGCCCATCACGGCGCCCTGCTGTGACAGACACAACAGCTCGTAACGGCGGAGGATTAAAACACAGCCTGCGTGACATGTAGGGCCTGAAACCGTTGTAGCGTGTCCTAAAATCAAACGTCACGGCCTAACATTATCTCCCAAATCACTGTTGTTGTAGCTAAGACGATAAGCCGTGTAGCAACTGCGACATAAGGGTAATAAATCCGCTTTGAACCAGTACCACCACCAGCTGCTTAAAAGGACTGGATACTGGAGAGAAAATAAAGTTTTTCTTTTATCGCTCAGTTCCTTAGACCCCAATATTAGATTTGGCAAAGGTATCTTTTGTTGAATTACAGTTATAATTCTTTATAAAAGTTTCCCCCCTGTAAACATCATTTATATATGTATTTAAGGCAAGTTGTGAAATGTCTGAAGTCCTCTTGTTTATGTTTAACAAATTTAAAACCTAAATCCTGCCTAGTACTGTCTCAAATGTTCTGTAAATGTATAGGATCGTATGCCGAGAAACGTTTCTTGGGAGGAGTAATATGGCCGCCTCGCGGCTTCAAGTCTTGGCCTATCGGGCTATCCAGTCATATATTCAGATCAGTGGGCTAACCGCTTAGGTAGGTTGCATACTAGGCAAAACTACAGTAACCTCATGATGACAATGACAGAAAAAAAAAAAAAACATTTATTAAATTTTTTTTAATTGATTTGTTGGATTTAAAAAAAAAAAAAAAAAAAAAAAGGAGAGCAATGATGATGTCAATTCGAATGAACAATACTGAGCTCTCCTGTAAAAAAAAAGAAAAGAAAAACAGAACAAAAAAGTGCAGTTTGTTATAAAACTTCATAACAGAAAAAAACATTTTTACATGCAAAGAATGATGGTGCGGTCTACTAGCTGCTAAAAATAGAATTTATAAAATATATCACTTAAGACACATTCTGTCTACGTTGCAAGCCTAATAGAAATATTTTTCATGGTTACTTGTTGCTCAGCAGAATGCCAATGTAAAACTTGGAATACAACACTTAGCACAAATTTCATGCACTCATTCGAGGCTCTGCTTTAAATATCAAACTGAAGATATATTGAGGCTACTGTGAAACGGTGCAGCTTGTTTCTTGCTGTGGTCGCCTCGGAGGCCCCGCGGCCCGACCGCACTGCGAGATTGAAAACATCAGCGCGGCTTTCATTCCTCCTTCTGGCATTAGTGGCATTTTTCTCTGACACGCTCGTAAAAAAAAACTTGGGGGGCAAGGAATTAAGGGGGGGGGGGGGTGGTAAGCTTGGATTGATTAGCCAAGCTGGGCCGCGGAGGGTTAATTGTCATGTGGCGCAGTCGCATTTTATTCCGAGATCAATGTGACGCGCGAAGAGAGATCTTCGCCAAGTAGGGATTTCGGGAGGGGTGCGGAGGGGAGTTCATGGGGTTCTCTCAGCCGTACTGAGAATTGGGAACAGGGGGGGGCGGGGGGGCAATTAATTCCGACATGTTTTGAGGGGAAACAGCAGGTTGGACTGATGATGGTGGTTGGTTGGTTGGTTGGTCAGCGGAAAACGTGCCAACTTTGCCAGATGGAACGAAAAGGAAGATTACCAGAATAGAGGATTTGCTTTAAGAGGATCATAAAAAAAAGAAAAAAAGAAAAGCTGAGCTCATATTTATCATGACACAATGAGTTTCAATCTAACAACCCATTTTTGTACCCAAACGCTACGAAATTTAGAGTTCTATGTCCCAAAGGAAGATTCCATAGAATGGATGTAGTGGAATGAGGTTCCCCAAGTTAGCAAATTTAGACGGTGCCATAAATACCAAGTAAACACATTCTAGTGGAAAATGGTTGGAGTGAGATTCCCCAGCTTTGCAAAATTAGCATGTCAGGTGTTTCAAACTGCTGATTTTGCCCTTGGACACTCTTAGAAACAAGAACCAGCAAGCTGAAGTCCATTTTGTTTGTTAAATTGGAAATATTTAGCTCTTAAATTCCATCTTGTCGCAAGTTGCTGAAAAAAAGAAAATGGGGACAGGACAAAATGGGAGTTCTGTTTCTGCATGACCATTTTGACAACTTTATTGTGATGTGACTGGAGTGAAGTTCCCCCATGTTAGCAAAATTAGCAAGTCGGCTACCTTTTTTGGCATGTTCAACAACAACTAACAAGAGTTAATTTTATCACCGCTATGCATTTGAATGAGGTAACATTTAGCTCTGAGCTTCAGCTTCATAAATATTTTTGGGCAGGACCACTTTAACGGAGTTTATTTAGAAATGGAAATGCGGTAAATCCCCCAATAAACACATACTGGTGGAGAGTGAGCGGAGTAAGGTTTCCCATGCTAGTAAAATTAGCGCATCAATATCAAACTATCAATATGTGCTCCCCCTGCAGGATCTTTAATTTAAAAATCCAGTCAATTCTGTCAAAGAGCGTTACTAGCCGCGGGACCACAAGGAAAACCCGCCTCACTCTAATTATTGGAACGCATTCTCATTACCGACAACATCCCGTTAGCCCGAGGGAACGCGACCTACTATCCTGCTTTGCATGCAAACGCGCCACAAAAGACACAATAGCCGAGTTGACGAGAAAGGAAGTCTACGTGTAATCAAACATGAATGCAATTGTACAATACGTGTTAGCTCCTTCCTCTATTTGGATGTTGTATATTCTATTAGCGCTACCATGGATGCGTGCCAGTTTAAAATGAGGTCACTTTCTACTCAGGCTAAATAAGTAGCATGAATGTTGCTATTCAGGGGGGGTGGGGTCCACAGGGCTACAGTACATACTGAATTTAGAAGCTAACTTTAATAAAAGTAAATAGCCGCACTACAAAAGTAAAAGCAGTCTAGTAGCCAAAGGCTAATTGACGCTGCTAATTTTGCTAGCCTGGGGAACCACACTCCATTCCCTTCCCAGCAGTTGGCCTGTTCAATTGCTCTCTATGGTGTTTTGTGCCAAAACGCTAATCGTTGTAAAGATGAAACATTGTTTAATAGCAGAGCCTGAAGCTCAGAGCTAAATACTGTCTCCCATCTATATTCTAACTTTAAATGGATAAACTGTATCTTGTTGAAGACCTTAACATGTCTTTAAAAACGTGTCCTAGTGACAGTCCAGCTGTTTAAAACACAAGACATGCTCATTTTGCTGACATGGGGAACGTCACTCCATTCCCCCAGCAAGGTTCTAAGAGTATGTACCAATATCATCCTTCCCTTTTCTACCTATGTTATTGTTATTTTTAATGCAACCCATTAAAGCAGCGAAGTTGCCAACAAATTGATGCACCAATTTTTTTCTAGGCTGTGGAACCTCACTCCGAGACAGTCTTCCTCCCCATTTTGATTTGTATGGCATCCCGTTTAGGCAGCAGGCAGGTTGGCAGAAGACAAATTGTTGCCAGTTAGCATTCTGCTTCAGTTTCTTGCGCAATGACGTGACCAGGGTCACAATTTATCATACCCGTCATGTCGTGAACTACTTCTATGATTGTCGTCAGTAAGAACCTCGCTCAGCCAGCACCTGTTTAACAGTTTGGACTAGACGGCTTGTTTGTTTCTCGTCCTTGAAGGTTTCGACCATATCGTCATTTTGAAAGAAAACATTGAGTTCACCCTCAAATCTGTTCTCCAAAACGCTGGCGGAAATGGAAAATTAAACAAAAAAGTCCACATTTCGAGACGCAAAAACAAACCGCCCACCATTAGCTGCGCAGAAATAACATTAGATAAAGCTCATGAAAGCTAATATTGACTTCTTCTTTTTTTTTTATATCAAGCACCTGATTTCTTCCACTCCAACCGCAGCGTGAGGAAAAACGACACTGATTTAACATCCTGATAAGGCGGCTAACTTAACAGTTGACATTGGCCTGAGTAAGAACGAAAATAAGGTCACACAATCCATGCTGACGTGCTACACTTGCTGTTAGCGTTTGAAGGCCCGCAACAAACTTTCCTTTTCCTCTCGTTTTGATTTTCACGGCAACCCGTTCAGGCGACTAACTTAGAGGTTGTTAGGTAAGACCTCTTAAATAGATGAAAACAAGGCGGCACCGTCCATGTTAGCATGCTACGTTTGCTAATGTTAGCCAAAAGAAGGCCTGCAACAAAGTTAATCCGGCAATCCATTTAAGATGCCAATTTAATGGTTGGCATTTGTCTGGACAAGACATTTGACAACAACAAAAACATCTGAGACATCTGACAACAACAAAAACAAGCTAGCATACTACATTCACTAATGTTAGTGATTGATGGGAAAGTCTCGCCATTGAAGGCAGCCCGTTTTGGCAGCTAACTTTTGTCAGCGGTTGACATTTGTTCCAATAAGTGCTATTACGCTCGTCACTTAGCCGCATTAGCATCTTTTCGGACAGCTGTTAGCAGCTGACGCACCAAGGGCGGATTTTGACTGGCTAACAGATGCTGCGTCGTCGCAGTTTCCTTCCGCCTCGTTCTTGTGATGCCGCCGTGGCTCCGGTGGAATTTTGTCTCGGGGGGGACTGACGTCAAAGTCCATCTCTCTGGCTCCCGAATATTTCAAGACAGCTGATTCCCACATTTGCAAACACAAGATCCACTTCATTCTATTACTGGATGGATTTAGCGAGCCGCCTAAAATCAACAAAATCAGTCAAAAAGCAATTTTCTGCTTCGGAAGCAATATTTTTCATGTTTAATTTATATCAGTCCTTCTCAAATAAGGGGGCGGGGCGATACCAGGTGGAACTTTCTTAATTTTGGGTCTTACTAGAATGAAGTGTAATTGAACATCCACTGCAGTAGGTGGCAGTGTCGCTGCCATTGTCAGAGAACGTGCAATGAGTATTAGCTCTACTTACAACAATTTTATAGACAAAAGATACTATTTATAGTCGCAGTGGAGAGTGTGTGTGTTGGGGGGAGAGGGGTGGGTCGCAAAAAAAGTAATTGAGAAGCATTGATTTATACTCTTTTTGGAAGCTGTTGCTATATATACATATGGCCTAATTGTTTCATCTATTTTAAGTCCTATTTTTGATTAAGATTTTTCAAGCATGGCATTAATACATACATATATATATTTAAGTCTACTCTTCCCCCCATTACAAAAAAATATATATTTTTGGGCCCGAAGCCACAGTTTGGGAAGCCCATTGGGAGCGTTGCATCGCATGGAATCCTCCCAAATGGTTTCAGATGAATGATGAGTTCAAGATGTGTGCGTGTCCCAATACTTTTGCGGCATGTGCTGCATACTGATGACTTCTTTGTTGATGCCAGGCCCTCCCTCACGTGACAAAGACCACTTTGCATTTGTCCTTACCTTCCTTTTGGAGCCTCTTTTCGCTGCCTTTCTTCTTTGTCTGTCAGTCTCACAAATGGAAAAAGAAAGGGGGGGGGGGAGAAGCAAAGCGCTATTCCAAGCGGAAGCGATCCGCCTTCATCTTGCGTGCGCGCGTGCGTGCACCACTGCCGTTAAGTAGAAAGCAATGTGCTGATGAGGTGCAGCATGCTCCAAGCAGCTCAAGTCAGCTCGCGCTTGCGTCGCCTTTGGACGCTGACGTTGTGGCGCGGAGCGGCGGCAGCATGTCCCGACCGACACGGGCCTCTTGAGGCGAGCCGAGCGCAGACGCCGATGTGACGGCCGGGATTTGTGAGCCGGGCCCGGTCCGCTTCTGCTGCTGCTGCTGCTCCTGCTGGAAGACACAACATGCACAATGAAGGAGGAGGAGCACACAGAGAGAGAAAGAGAGAGAGAGAGAGAGAGAGGGAAGACTCAATGTTTAAAGGGCACTCGATGATATAAGTGATGCTTTGGCGACCTCACGTGGAGGTTCGCAGCCAGTACAACTGCGAGAAACGTGCCCACTGCCACTTTTCATGAGGATTAAAAAAAAGAAAAAAGTTATTCCTACAAATTTTCTTATTGCAACTTTAAGAATATTTTTTTTAATTGACCCCCTGAATTTACAACTTTAGGTATTTTTTTATATGAATTAAAATTTTCTTTTTTCTTTTTTTTTTTTTTAGCTTTGTTTTCAGCAGTCAGCTGTTAGCTATTTGTAAAGAAAAATAACACTTTTGGTTTTAATGATTATTAAAAGCGGCATAATAATTTATATTGAATTCAGATTTTTAATATATACCCACATGACCTGTTTTCACAGATGATCTCATAACAAACATAATCGGTTTTGAATATTCCGAGTCATGATCAGATCAAGAGCGGCAGTGGCGGCGACTTCTATAAATGGCATCAGTGCTAAAATTAGAATTCTGAATCATTTCCACATGATTGATTTGTTTTTGTTTTTTTTGTGGTGAATTTATCCACACTGAATGAATGACTCATTGTCATTTTATTGGACATTGTCGATTGATTGGGATTTAATTCATAAAATGTGAATACTCATGATTCTGGTTTCATGTAAAAATATTTTCATGAATGCACACTGAGCGCTCTCATTTAATATTGGAGGAACAACACATGGATTTGGGTGGGACCTCGTGTCCCTAATATTTGTGGCCGTGCAGTGCACTTTCCTCCTCAGACCACTTGGAGGCAGTGTTGCTCCAGATTGAATGTTTCCATTTACGTACAGCAGCTCCAAAATAATGATTTAATTCAAACCTATTGCACATATGGTGGAATTAAAATTCTCCCTAAGCAACTGTTGTAAATGCAATGTTTTGAACTTAAAAGTTAAATACAATTGAACTGAATTTATGCAGTGATTCTTTCATGTACCACTAGATGGAGCCCACATACCACTATAACAACTAGTTATTGTTTCCTTTGATGTTCCAAACACTTGCAAAAACAAAATATATTTTTTTAGATCAAATGGTTTAAGTGACCGTATAAATCTAAACTAGCTCCCCAATAGCAACTTGTTTTCACCATGTGAGTGTATTTGTTATGTAACTAACAAAATCATTGTTGCAAAATCATACCATTACATGTACATTCATAATTTAATGTAGCTGACAGAAATAGTAATAATATCGATGTTTATTTTCTGACTGTTGCATTAAGTATTCAAAAAACGTGACAGACATTTAGATTCATTTTAATAATGGTCATAAAAATATACTACTTGATGAAAACGAAACAGTAATATTGTTGAAAATAAAATAATGGGAAAAAATCATTTAGAATAATCAAAATGTGTTTGAAATTATGTAAATCATATAAAACACTTCAAATACAGTAATGAACATGTTAATATATGTACTGTTAATATAAATATTTAACAATTAATGCACACAAATAATAAAATTGTTGAAATATCAAACAAATTAAAAGTGCTAGGATGTGGCAGCCATTTTGTTTTTGCGCAACAGCGGACAAATAGATAAATTTGTCTCTTGATTATCTAAAATGGCCTCAAATGTTAAGTCTGTAACTGCCTTGGGTCTGTTTTTTGGCACGGGACACATTTACACATAAAACCAAGGCGGCATAAAAAAAAAAAAAAAATCACTTAACTAGAAAGAATGAAAAAAGTCTTAAGCATTATGAATCACATCATATGAAAAGATCCTTAACATAAACATCTCTCATCTCATCTCTCCAACAAGGCCACACAAACTCTACAGTGTGCTCGTAAATTATTAATAAGCAGATTATTAATATCCTTTAAAAAAAAAAAAAAAAAAAAAACTTGATGACTCATATCCTAACTTGGGACTCTTTTGCATTTCAGCAGTTGGACAGCTCCGACACCCCACCATCCTTATTAACGACCATTCAAACACATGGAGGCATGTTGGGCGGCCGGACAGACTCCAGCGGGACTTGATGACGTGGGCACCTCCCTCTCGACCCTCTCCCGTTCGCCCGCCCACTTTGGGAGCCAGTGAAGGCGGCATAAAAAGCAGCCAGAAGCAAGAGCAGAGGGAGGGACTCACGCACGCACGCACACTCCCAAAAAGTTGCCTGGCACGCAAATGTTTGGAGGAGGACACGGCGACGCCACGGAGGAGACGAGACACAAACAACGAGAAGGAGGAGGAGAGGAAGGGAGAGGAAGAAGCGCTTGCATCTCACTTTCGCGTGCGCACGGGATCTTCCAACGGTAAGCGCCAAACAAGACACACTTTATTTATTTTTTTTTTCGGAAGCTGGGACAGCTGAGAAAAAAGTGTTTGAATTTTGCAGCAAAATGTCCAGCAAAGCCACGCTGGCCTTGCTCATCTACGGCATCTTCATGCGGCACGGCGCCGGCAGCGGCTCGCACCTGGGACTCGCCTTTCCCGATGTCACGTACGTCGAAAAAAGACTCTTTTGCAAAGCAGTCAATCAGTGCTTTTACTTGCCTTTATTATTATTATTATTAAGAATATATATGTATGTGTATCATTTTTCTCCAATATAAACACACACCACATTTTGAAGTTATTTTGATTATTTAAAATGATTTTTTTTTTCATTGTTGTGTTTTCATCAAGTAGTTACTGTAACCAATCCCCAGTTTTCATATTTATATTTATAATTCGTTTTTGATGCACCCTTTATTTGCATTTTTCTTAGTTATTATTATTATTATTATTAAAAATCCATGCATTTTTAGTTATTCTAATCAGGCAGTTTTTAGAGCATAAAAGTTTTAACCCACTAATTATAGATTTTTCACCTATTCATTAAAAAAAAAAAACATTTATTGACAGACTTGTGATTTAGTAATATTTTTGTTGTATTCACCAGGCAGCTCTAATAAATATTTACTGCATTTATAATTAGTAAAATTTTGCTTTTTTATGTATATCATGTTTTAAAGTAATATGATAATTACATTTGTGATGTGCATTATATATTTTTTTGTATTGTTGCTTGTAGGATGCATCTCGCAATTTTCACGCTATTCATCCCTTGTTGACTTTTTATCTCCATTTTTTTTTATCTTGTTCTTAATTTCAGTTTGTTTGGCTAATCTCATTGGGCAGCAAATCCATACTTAAACGGCCACCAAACATCCAGCAGGGACAAGCCGCTACCGTAATGGGATTTACCGAGGATGGATAGCCCACCGCCAAAATAAATAAATGGGGGGAAAAAAACGTCCTTTTTCAAAGCTAATCTCATTTTAATGTTTGCGCAGCCTGGTGTCCCTAATAAAGTGGGCACACGTGTAAATTAAAGAAATGATGGATTTGGGTTTGAAATGTAATTTATTATTTTTTTTCCCCTTCCTGGTCCTTGTAGACTTGAAGGCGAGTTATACGACGGGGACGGGAACTCTTTGCCGTCTTTTGGTTACGATGGCCAGCAGCTGCAGGTGAGAAGTCCGCCGGCAGGGACGCAAGACCGCGACGACGTCTACTCCTTGTATTACCCGCCGCCCGACAAAAGGTTTAGTACCCTGAGACGAAAATCTTTCTGATCCCCAAAAAGTTGCGTTCAAGGTCTGTGGTCATTGTCGGTTGTCTGGTCTTGTGTGTGCGTGTGTGTGTGTGACGTCCAGGACGGAACGGCACGCAGACGGCATGTTCAACAAAGCGTACAGGAAAGCGTTGGGTCAGCTGTCGGCGAGGAAGTATCTTCATTCTCTCATGGCCAAGCGGGTCGGGTAAGACCAGAATGTGCACATTTTGGGTCCCTTTACGCTTTTGCACTCCGCTTGTCGCATGACATCGCACTCCACTTGTCATTATGTACCAGCATGCTCCTCAATCTGTCCTGTCATCAATAGGACTCTTTTTTTTTGCCATTCATTCATTCTTGAACTAATCTCCCTAACTAATAAAATAATAATAATGAAAATAAAAGGGAATCAACGAGAAGTGCAATATCGTGATATTGAAATTGCCACAATATGGTCGTCGTCATGTCACGCTATTAAATCTGTTGAAAAGGTGAGGTTGGATTCCATTTGTGTACTTCTAGCACCCTCTGGTGGTTAGTTTATTAGTGCATCCTCATTTTAATTAGGAATCTTTTGGCCACTGTGGCGATTGTCTCTCATATAAATCAGTCATACCAGCAAATATATAAATAAAAAAGAAAAGAAATTGGCACTATTGTGAGTTTCTACACAGTATCGTGTTTTTTTTTTTTTAATATCGCCAACCTCACCACAATATTGTGCTAATTATCGTATCATGAGGCTCACATTGTATATTTATCGTATCGTGATGTTTGGATAACGTGATATCTCTGGTTTTAACTTGAAGTTGTTCTCAAAAAGGAAACAAAATTGACCCCAATATGAAGGGAACGTATCGTCTGCTTAAGTCTTTTTTTTTTTGTGCAAAATGATTTTTTTGCCTCAATCATCTCTTCATGATGCAAACGGTAAAAACATTTTGTGTTTCCTGGAAAAAAAAAACATGGGCGATTATTTCAACTCATTCACTCGCAGCCATTTCCACTGAAGCAACCCCCTTCGCTCCCGGCTGTTTTACTGGATTTCGACCGATTTTGCAAGGCCCACAGAATATTGTGTTCTATTGCTATAAAAACATGCAACCTCGCAAAAAAAAAAAAAAATGATTAGAGCCTCTTCTTTCATCAGGAAAAAAGTATATTTCTATCGGTTTCCGTTTTGCAGCAGTTAGCATTAAAATATAGCTAAGTTTCATCATTATTCACAAATCTGTTTAAACAGTGTGGGAAAAGAGCTTTTTGCAACATGACCCTGGTTGATCTCTTATACTCTGCTGCCACCTGCTGCCCATTTTTGGTAATAACGACCATGGCTTTAAGCATTCTCTTCGGTTCAGAAGCTGCATCAAAACCTTCTGTATGCTCTAGCATTTTTAAAAAAAACGTATAAATACGTCTTTGGGAGCACGGTCATGTTTAAAATAGAACTTATTTATCCGTCCATAGAGCTAGTCTTGTAATCGTCTGGATGTGTGTGTTGCGGCACAGCGGCGGCGGCGGCGGCGGCAAGGTGCTGGACGACAACGGCGAGCCGCTGTCCAAGCGCCACTCGGACGGCATCTTCACGGACAGCTACAGCCGCTACCGCAAGCAGATGGCGGTGAAGAAGTACCTGGCCGCCGTGCTGGGCAAAAGGTACAGACAGAGAGTTAGGAACAACAAAGGACGCCGGCTGGCTTACTTGTAGCGTCGCATCCCGCTGACAACAACTTACAACATGTCAAGCGCTTCTTGTCTTTCGTCATGTATGAAGGAAGCCATTAAAAGGAATATTTTGATAATAATACTGTTTGACTTACTACTTGAAAAGCACGAGTGTGTTTGCGTACTTCCGCTGGGGATGTTTTGTTTGTCTTTTAAAGGTTTGGAGGGCGGGGGGAAGGGAATAAATGCTTTAAAAGACAATCACTGTGCTGCTGCCTGTGACATTAAGCTGCTGTAGTTGTGTCGTTTATCCACAGCAGACTTGAGGACGTAGATTTGAGTGGCGTAGACTTTGACGCTCTCCTGGACGGGGAGGACTTTGAGGCTTTTTGGGGGGACTGGCTCAAAAGGCTCCCCCCGAAATTCCCGGTGAGTCATTTTTTTTGAGGGGGGGGGGGGGGGTGGAGGTCTTGGGTCTTGCGGCCCGCCTCCCTTTCCCCTCGTACGCTATCCTTTCCCAAAATTTCTTCACCCGTCTCAAATCTGAAGATTCGTTTGGGGTCTTTCGGGTCATTTTCTTCTTCCGCAAGTGAGCTTAAACCTTACACTCTTGTTAAGTGCCAATCTTGTGCTTCTGTGTGTGTAGAAAAAAAAAGATCTTATGAACTTTTGGTTTTAAGCGTGTCTCTCTGACCATATAATAAGTATCACAATTTAAAAAAATTAAAAAAACTTGAAAGCAGATTGTAGTGACGACTAAATTACCATGAACCAAATCTGCTTCAAAATTTTACAAATTCTACCTTGGCCCCCAATTCTACCATTCTAAAATTTCTCCCCAAATTTTTGGGTCATTTTTTTGTGTCACTCTACCAATAAACATTCAAACGGCATTCAAAAAATAACTTTTTCTAAAGCGACTTTAAACTGTTGATACAGTTCCACTCCCGTCCTGTAGGTGGCAGTAATTTGCATCACTGACTGAGTGGCGTCGCTCACGCACAAAACTTGTGAAAATCTGCACCTCAAACTGGATCTGCTAAAAACTTTTTATGAATTATTCTTTCGCATCCTGCACCACTGCTCTACAAAATTTATGAAAAATCTCTTTTGCCATTTTTTTTGTGTGTGTTATCTACAAAGGAACTAACACATACAAAACATACCATCTGACTTGAAACTGCTGATGCAGTTCTACTCCAGTCCTGGAGGTGGCAGTGGCCATTGCTCCATCTGCGGATTCTGGTGTCCACAATTGTCCCTGTTGCAAGTAGACTAAAACATCGAAAAATGAAAATCTACACCTCAAACCGGATCTGCTTCTAAATTCTGCAAATGATTCTTTTGCCACTGTTGAATGTTTTACAAAGTGTCACAAAAAAAAAAAAAAAAACGATACTTGTTACATGGTTTTTCCTAGTGAGAGACGCACCTTCTGGGTTCCGCTTCTGTGCTTCCCTCTCTCATCTTTTGTCTCCCAAAAAAGAAATTGAAATGCATAAATAAAATGAGAAAAGATCAAAGCGACTTACTGTCTGCTACAAACGCACATCTGGCGTCACGTGACGGCGCCGTCACGTGAATGCAAACCGTCCGAGCGAGATGCTCTTAACGTCCAGCTTGACATTTTGACTTGATTTGATTTTTTTTATGATCGCGTGTGGAGACGAACTGTGGAGGAAAATCAGCGAGACAAAGTGGAAATGTTGCGGCGGGATGTTTTGTGTGCGCGCGTGTTGACTGCTGTGCGCTCTCCTCCAGGCTTTGTGACGCAGGAAGCGGTTTTAGCGGCTGCGCGCTACCTTGCATCGACTTTTTTGTTTTTTTTTGTTTTGAATTGAATGGCAGATGGCTATTTAAGAGGCCCTACAATGCTGCACATCATCAGCTCACATTTCAAAGCCACCCGCCATCCAGTGTTTGTTTGCAATTCACGCCCCCCCCCACACACACAAAAAAAAATAACTTTTTGTGTTTTGAAATGGAGGCAAGGAAAACGATACGAGCCAAAAAGCCTTACAGAGATGATGCTCAAAGATATATTTGGAGTTATATTTACTGTGCAGAACGTGATTATTCTGATCATTATTATTATTAGAGGATCTCACTGTTGTGAAATTTGTTGGAATAAATTTTTGTAAACAACAAAATTCTGACCTTTGATGCTTCTTATTTGATTGTGGCGATTTCAAGCCAACGCTTTGGTCCGACTCGGGCCGGTCGGTATCCATGGTGATGTTGGCACCAGTCGGTCTGCTGCGAGTGAACCTCACCCCCCCTTGTGTGACATCACGGGGGTGAGGGGTTGTGGGGTGGGGGCCGCCAACACTTTCCAACGTCCCATGGAGGACGGTGGCGGCGGGCGGGCAGGCGGGCGGCGCCACCAAAGAACAAATACAAAACACTTGGGATGACAGGAGGAAGTGGACACGTTGGACGCGTTATTGTGGAAAAATGTTTCATTTCTGCGACAAAAGCGTGACGGTCACACACCATCTCCGGCTGCAGTTGAAGGTTGATGATGTCCTCACGTCGCACAAAGAAATCTTTGGTAGTGATTCAAAAAAGAAATAAACACGGCCATGCACATAACAAAGCCGGAAGTGCAATTCTTCCTTCACGTAACCCTCCTAACCAACAAACAAATGGCTTTGAAAACATTACTTAATTTGACATTTCCTTTGCGTCTCTCGGCCTATTTTAAACGTGCCAAACTGGCTTCTCTTTAAAAAAAACAACAACAAAAAAAAACATGCAGATGTAGTTCCACTCCAACCCTGTAGGTGGCAGTAATTCAAAATACAAAGGAGATCCATTGCTAAACACACAAATTTGCCTTCTACTCCATCTGCTGTATCAGGTAGGCCGCACTTGGCCCCAGTGCAAGCAGACCATAACATCTCAAAATCTGTCCCTTGTGCCAGACCTGCTTGAAAATTTAACAAAATTATTTCTCACCCCCCCCCCACACACACACACACACACACACACACACACCACCACTAATGAAGTTTATTTGCACCATCTAACTGACAAACAAACCAACGGCATTCAAAACGTAACTTCTCGCACTTGCTTTTTGTCCTGCAACTATCGCGAGCCAACAACGAGCCACATGCTGCGGCACCGCAATGTCGACGGCGTGTTCCAGTAGGCGATAAAATCGAAAGCCGGCTGATCCGAGATGTCATCGAGGTAGGAAGGGGGTCCCCGCCCCCCCTGTGGAGAGCCCCAGGGGCTCCGCCTCCCCACCCTGAGCCTGCGAGTGGCATTTGGAAAAACTGTAAGTGTCCGTCCGAATTACAGATCATGACGGTTAAAAAAAATAAAATAAAATAAAAAAAGCTGCTCCCTGGCAGTCATCCCTGCTCTGATTGGGCGAGCCAAACGTGGCCTCAGCTCGGGCTCCATCGACGGCAGCCCTTCCCTCAATCGTAAGGCAATTAGCCAGGGTTGCCTAGCAACCGCTCCCAAGTAGGATGCACTCGCCATTGGATGACCAAAGATCACGTTGGATCGTTTTCATTCAGACAGTAGAGGCACACAAACAAACAAACAAAATGGCCGCCGACTTCCTGTGTCTCGTCAGGCATGCCGCCTTGAGACTTTTTTGCGGGTCTCCTCACGCTAGGAAAGCCGAACGAATTTCATTTTGCCAAGTGATGCTCACTTTGAAGGAAACTCATTTTCAACCAAGTCCTGATAGCACTACTCATACCGGCAATTTCTTTGAAAGTTTGACACTAAAATGGCCGCTTGAAACCAAAATGGCCGACTGCTGTGTTCTTTTCAGGCGTGTCTCCTTGAGACATTTTTTTGTGGGTCGTCACGCCTACCAAATAGAATTTCATGTAGCTAAAGGACACTGGTTTTGCGTGGAAGAATTTTCAAAAGGATGGCAATAAATTCAGTTGATTTCCTAAAATGGCCGCTTCAAACCAAAATGGCCGACTTCCGAACACAAAACTAACATACGTACTGTCCTAAGTACTAACAATTATTTCGACCACAAACTTTAATAATTTAATAAAAATATTAACAATTTTATTAATGTGTGGTCATAATAACTATTTAATATATTTGTCCAATATGTCTAAATGTCTTAAAAAGCCAAACCAGGAGATCGATGAATCTGCGATCGATTGCACCTAACTTGCAAAGATCATCAAATGAGTTTATTTTGGAATCAGTTTGCTCGCTCACGCTCTTGTTTGTCTTCATTAGCGGCTTTCTAAGACTAGCGTCTCTGCTAACGTGCGCACACACACGCACACACACACACGCACACACACGATGATGACCAGAAGTGCTAATCAGAGATGAAATGTTACAGTCGGGAGAAATTAATTTCCTGTCACATGTAGTTAGATATGACGGCTGCACTGGCAATAGTAGCCCATATGAGCAAAAGTATTGGGACACAATCCCCCCCCTGACGGGACGTGCCCGCAGTGTCCTCTCGGGTAAAAGTTACCATGGCCAACATCCACATCCCAATGCTCGCATTCTTCTCCTTCGTTGTTGTTTGTGTATATTTATTATACTTAACTGTCTCTACTTTGCTACAGCTGCCCGCAGTCTCCTCTTGGATTAAATTGGTCTCCTGACCATGGCTAAGAAGTACAGTATAAATAGGAGGAGAGCAGGCTGGAAACGGCAAAGGTAAGCGCACGTGCCTACACACAATCTCCACTTTGCTGCAGGTGTCCTCATTCTCTCAGATAAAAATCACCATGGCCAACAGTCAGATGACAAGAATTCAATACAGGTGACTCATTTTACGTTTTTATGTTTTCATTGGTTAGCACTTGTTGTATTCCACAGTCTCCACATTGTCGCAACTGCCCTTAGTCTCCTCTCGGGTAAAAATTCTCCATGGCCGGCATCTGGTTAGAATTTCTCTCTTTCCCGTGGCCAAGAGCAAGCAGCCAAGCTAAACACCAATGCAAAATTTAGCCAGCCCACAATCTCTTATTGGATAATAACATCTTCTACGAAACGACAGTCTCCTGTTGAGATGTAAATACAGAAGATTCACATTTCTCCGCTGTTCTTGTTTGTTTAAATTTATTGTATTTCTCAGCCTCTACTTTGCAGCAGCTGCCCGTAGTCTCTTCTTGGATAAAATCTGTCTCCTGAGCATGGCTAATAAATAAATACAGGAGGAGACCTTACTAGAAATGTTCAAGATAAACACACAAGCCAATGTTGGCATGCTTACAATCTTGCCCTTAGTCTCCTGTTGGATAAAAATTTTGCTCTTATCAATAGCTCAGTGAAGAAGTCAATTACAGGAGCCCGTCGCTCTCCCCAATGTTGTAGGTCAGCGTTTCGACGGACCCGTTCAAATGTGACGCAGTTTTCGCAATTTCACGCATTACTTCGCAGCGGAAATGGTCGATGATGCCGTCATTGGTCGCTAATGAATCTTTCATCGCTGCTCCAAAATAGAACGGCTATCTTTAGCTGCTCGCACTTCATCTTTGGCGACTGATCCTGAAATAAAGTCTCACTTTTTCCTCACAGCCGTCCCTGCGGACGTGACGCTGACGATGTGATATGCAGAAAAGTAAAAGAAGCAACTTTTATTCTTTCATCTGTTGAGGTTTTTGCGTGCAATTTATTTTTGATTTTGTGGGATGGCGCTGCTTGTGATGCTGGAGAGGGAGTGCAAGATTGATGGGGGGGTGGGTTGTGGGGGGAGGGGGGGTGTGGTCTTGTAATTGGACGATGTCCATTCATCAGCTTCATTAAAGTTGAAGTAGCAGCCGACACTTGCTCGCCGCCTGATTCATTCCGTGCGTCAGTCACGCTGGCTTCGTTTAGTTCCGCCGCTTCTGCCGAACCCATCGCAACCCTTCAATTGCCTTTGGAAACGTCATAGATACATTTGAAAAAAAATATATATATATATATATATATATATATATATATATATATATACATTAAAGAATACAAATGTCATGAAATAAATAAAACCCGGAATACGTAAAGAAAGATTAAATAGTTAAAATAAAAATATAATACAAATGTCATTTAATGAAAACAAAAATAATAAAAGTAGTATTTATATTTTAATATATATATATATATCAAATTAATTATAAATATTTAATTAATTTTTAATTTTTTTTTTTTTAATCACATTTCATTTTTTTTTAAACATTTGAAAAGAAGATATTTTTCCCTCTGTAAAAGAAAAGCTTCTTTTTTTTCTTTTTTTCTTTTTGCTGGCATTTGATTGGAACGAAAGCTCAGCATGTTGACGAGCGCTCAAGTGGCGACGCCCCGCGGGAGGCTAATTACGCACACGTTGACCAACGGCGACGCTCGCCAGGTCGGCGCTTTTCGCCTGCAGGCGCGTTTACAAACAAAATGACGCAAACAATATTGTTGATTAAAATACGTTTACAATCCCGTCATGAATAATGTTGATTTTTTTATTTTTTCTGATCTTCCTTTGGCTTTCCAGGCTTCTCTGCGTATGTAAAAGCTCAACGGAAATTCACCCGGAGAAAATCCAGTGACAAAAACGCAATTGAAGGAGACGTCTGGCGCGCTCGGGCCTCGCCGGGCGGGGCCGTGAGGGCACGCTGACATGCTTCCGCGCAATGGCTGCCTTTAATCTCGCGTCCGTCGCCAGCATCCCATCGGCTTCAAAGACGCGTCCCGCCGTGTCCGGCGCAATCGACTGCACCGACCGTACCTTTGTTGTCGACCCCTACAATATAATACCGCCACCTATCAGTGACCCGACTTGTGAGTATTTTGGTATTTAGAGATGACGATTTGAATTGTAAGACGAGAGCAGCTCAAGATAAGATTTGGACAATTTAGTAAACTGTTGTCCAATGAAATTGGCGTCCAAATGCCTTTGGTGACCAAATCCAGAAAACAGCCTGAGGGCACTCAGACATCAATTGCGGTCGACAGCAGGGGGCGGTACAGGATGAAATGGCAGACCTTGAATTTTCCCACTGGCAGGTTCAATGACGCAGTAAAAAAATAATAATAAAAAAATATATATATCTGAAATTCATGTAAAAATGCAAAATGACTCAACTTCCTACCGGCAAATTCAGAATTTGACAAAAAATAAATAAAAAATCGGAATACATTCCGAAAATGACAGTCGGACTTGTCTAATAGCACATTTAACTCATATGCTCCCCAAAACGTATAAATACGTTTTGTTTTGTTTTTAAATATTACCATGCTCCCAAAGACGTATTTATACGTTTATGTATTTTTGTGCTGGAGCATACAGAAGGCTTTGATGCGGCCTCTGAACTGAAGAGAATGCTTGAAGCAATGGTAGTTGTTACAAAAAACGGCCAGCAGGTGGCAGCAGAGTATAAGAGATCAACCAGGGCCATGTCGCAACAAGCTCTTTTCCCCACTGTTTTCACTGTTTGTGAATAATGATGAAACTTAGCTATATTATAATGCTAATTGCTGCAAAACGGAAACAGATAGAATTTTTTTTCCCTGATGAAAGAAGAGACTCTAATCTTTCTTTTGGTACGTTCCATGTATTTATAGCAATGGAACACAATATTCTGTGAGGCTTGCAAGATCAGTCAAAATCCAGTAAAACAGGAGCGGGAGCGAAAGGGGTTGCTTCAGTGAAAATGTCTGACAGTGAATTTAAAATTATTATTAAGATGCCACAGCTTTTCTTCCATTTTACTCCGCTTTTAATCGTTTAGTCATTAATAAAAAACGACATTTTTAAAAAAAGTATCCGAGACACAAAAGAAAAAGTACTTGAAAAAGTTGAGTGTGAACACTCGACTTGGAGAGAAAGAAGTAACACAATGTCTCCTCTTCCTTCCTCGCCTCTCTCGAGTGTCAAGAGCCTCGTTTGCGTCCTCCGCTCTCGCGTAGCCATGACGACGGCGGCGGCGGCGGCGGCGGCGGGGCTGGCATGTACGCCGACTTTGTGACACGCTCAAACTTTGGCAAACTGGACAAAAAAGGCCTTGAAAAAAAAAATTGTTTTTTTTTTTTTTTTTTTTTTAAAGCTAACATGTTCAGTGTTGGGTGTTAACGACAGGGAAAATGTGAGAAAACTTCCGCCCGAGCTTCCAAGGTATCGACGCGTTTCCGTGGCAACATCTTTCTGCCGTTCAAGGGAAAGCTTTTCAATGTGCACACAAATATGAACTAACAGCAAAGGCTCAAGGCTGGGAGAAAAAAAGTGGACGCCGGCTTCCGCCACCCAGCACTCCGCTAATTGGCCTTGGAATCGTTCCCGATCTCTTTCATAGCAGACACGAGCCGGAGCGTGGAAATGACTTTTTTTTTTGGGGCGCGGCCGTAATTGAAGCCCCAAAAGGTTAAGGATTGGTGCGGCGGTCGGCCGGCGCTAATGACGTTCGGCGTGTCCATCAGTGGCTTGTAATGGCCGCCGCGCTTGACATGGGAAAATGCTAGCCATCCTTCTACGGATAAATGAGCTTTTTCTCCTCGATATCGCTTGGGCGGATACTTTTCTCCAACTCATCTTTCGTTTGCTAGAGGCAACAAGAAACGGCCTGAACGCTGCTAAGCTAGATTGTACAGGAATTCTCTCGTTACATTTAGTCGATAACATTTTGAGAATGAAGTACCATCAAATCCTGTGAATAATTTTCCCAAAATATGATCCTAAATCGAGGGGTCGTAATGGAGATACTACGAAACTATTTAAAAAGAAAAATTTTTTTACGTTCTTTAGACGTTTCGTCAGTACACGAGCAAACCGGGGTACTGTATTATACACGGGTACATAGAAAAAAAAATACTTTTTGAGGTTTATTTTGTGGGGGCGTATTGTACACATTTTACGGTAATATCAAGAGAAAATAAGTATTTTTTTTAAATATAGTTTTCCAAATGAAATCCAGTCAAAAGAATAAAGTTGTCGTGATAGTATTTATTTAGTTTAATATTTTAATTTTTTGTTTATTATTATCATTATTATTATTTATTTTATTAGTATTTTATTTATTTAGGTATTTATTTGCTGGCAAGATAAAAATATTAAATATAAAAAGAAAATTCAAATACTGCATAGTTACAAGAATAAACTTGTGATATTATTGCAAAAATAAAGTAGTAGTATTTTATTAGCTATATTATATATATATTTTTAAATATTTTAATTATTTACTATCATTATTTATTTAGTTTATTAGTATTGCTATTTTATTTATTTAGTTATTTATTTGCTGGCAAGAGAAAAATATTAAATATAAAAATATTAAATATAAAAGTAGTTTTTGAAATACTGTATAGTTTTTCGAATGAAATACACTTACAAGAATAAACTTGTGATATTATTGCAAAAATAAAGTAGTAGTATTTTATTAGCTATATTATATTTATTTTGTTTAATATTTGAATTATTTACTATCATTATTTATTTAGTTTATTAGTATTGTTATTTTATTTATTTAGTTATTTATTTGCTGGCAAGAGAAAAATATTAAATATAAAAATATTAAATATAAAAGTAGTTTTTGAAATACTGTATATTTTTTCAAATGAAATACACTTTCAAAAATCCAAAATTAAAAAATTCAAAATTCAAAAATCAACATAATTATGTAAATTATGTGAAAATAAAGTTGGACTATCACAAGAAAAAATGTAAATGCTATGCGAAAAAGTCAAAAATATTATTTTTTTTCTAGTAAATGTACTATTACTAGTTTTATTTTATTTTTAGGAGAAAGATCTGGCAAAAAAAGAAAAATGCAAGAAATGACTTTCATTGGACCAAAAAAGACCAAATCACAACGAGACGGAAACTTTTGTTTTCTCGCGCAAACTAACAACATGTCGGCGGCAACCGGCTAATTAAACGTTTGCCCGTCGTGCCGCCGGAGTCACCGCTGGCATTTTGGATGAGATGAAAGAAATGTCAGCGGTTACTTTTTCTTTTTTCTTCATCCCTGACCAGCGAGTGGCGGGCCGCCAACTCTCCCGGGTAAAACGTGCGACCAAATTAGCGAGCTGATTTCCATATCAAAAGAGCGCATCGTTCCAAAGGGGGCCGAAACACCGCCGGCGAATATCACGGGTGTTACGTAAGCGTCACCTCGCATTCGTATGGAAAAAGCGCAATTTTTCGGGGGGGGCGGTCGTTGTCGAGGAGAAATTGCAATGGGCGGACACACGGAATGCAGCAGCTGTCCGTCACAGACGAACCTGAGCCACATGCTGCTTCACCAAAACAACACTTCATTTGATTGAATTTTTGTTTAAAGGGATGATTTTATGTAAGGAATATTTATTTGGAAATTTTACAATTTGCTGAATGAATAATAATGAGCTCTCAAAAAAAATGGAGAAAAAAAAAGAGGAAATTTATCAATACATTTTTATCCTCAAAAATTGTTTGTAGTTCATTTTATTTGTATGCCCGTACATTTTTTATTTTGTTTTGTCAAATGTGTTCATTTGACTTATAAACGTTTTCATTCCGGCGAGTTTGGCGTCCTGAGCATCATTTCGTCCCTTCCGGCCCAAAAAAAAAAAGAATATTGACTCAAAGTGAAATCAATACCGACGATAAGGATGTCGGTCGGAGGGAGGGAGTGGAACCCGCGCATAAAGTGAGCTGACTGTGTGGTTCATTAAAACCTTTTGAATACTTAATACGTGCGGCTTATCGAGCCGCTTATTTACCGTACGTCGTAAAAGGTGGCCGTCGCTTTAATCGCCTTGTTGTCGTGAAGAGAGATTTTTAATGACTTTAATTGCGTCTCATTATATACAAGTAGGTCTGCGCTTTTTACATAAATGTCTTTCTTTTTTTTCTTTTTCTTTTTTACAGGGATCCTAAATAATGGCAACTAATTAAGAGGTAAGGGATTCAAAAGCGTTCTTATTACCCGCTTACAAACTCAAGGCAGGAAGGAGAGCAAAAGAGTCGTTTGGAACGAAGTCATAAAAAGTTGATCTGAGGGTCGGAAAGGAACGGAAAGAGATTAGGAAGCTAAAGGCAAAGATAAGGAAGCAGAAATAAAAAAAAGAAAGTGAAAGATGGAAGCCTGAGCTTTTTTCAGGGGCGATAACGATTATTTGTTTATTTGCAATACAAGAGAAAATATTAGCGTCAAAATGAATTAAAAGAATATTTGTTTAAAAAAACATTTCAAATTTTCAACATGTTTTTCTTTTCGTTTTAAATATATAAAGAATAAACCACTTTGTTTAAAAATTATTTTTTTTTATTTCATTGAGCTTCTCGAGTCATCACGTGTTAAACTAAATTTTTAAAAAAAAACTACCGTAAGCAAGTAAAATTCTACCTAAAGTTTTCTACTGTAGATAAAGTTTTCCAAAAACTCTACATAGTTTCTTAATTTTAACTCTTTTTATTCAAAAAAAAAAAAAAAAAGTGTAGGGCGTTCTCATTGTCATTGTAATCTTTGATCAAGTATGGGTCAAAAATGGAACGATACACTTTATGGGTCAATTTGACCCAACTTTCTTTTACACAAAATGACCCGAGTAAAGGATCTGACCAATATTTATGAGTTGTTTTACACTAAAAAAAACCATTTCTTGACTTAAAGGATCGGTTAATTTTTATTAACTCATTCACTGCCATTGACGGCTATAGACGTCAAAAATTCATTTGAACTATTTCTATTAGTTTCGCATTTTTTTTCCACTTTTGTTAACAAGAGTATGAAAACCTAGATTTTTTTTTATTGTACATTTTGAACAGATATCAATGATTGAAGTCATGCGATTAATTACAATTAAAACATTTAATCGTCTGATCGCCCTTTAATTTTTAATAATCCTAACTCGAGATTAATCATGAATTTTATATCTGCTCTAAATGTACAATACATTTTTTTTCTAGGTTTTCATACTCTTGTAAACAAAAGTGGAAAATTAATAAAATTATAAATTTTTTACATCTATAGACGTCAATGGCAGTGAATGAGTTAATAATAAATTGTATTAATAATGCACTTAACATTCCCAAGGAAATCTCAGTGCTAAAGTGTGAGATCAAAAAAAAAAAGAAATAGATTTTAAAAAGTGCTGGTTTGTAATCACCATGTCACCGTCACCAAAACCCATAGTTGGGTTATTTTTGACCCATCTCTTTTTAGAGTGTGGAAATTGAAATAAATCCATAAATGAAAAGTTCTCTGTATCTCACTGCATGCGAATGTAGCTAACTTAGGGTTTCGTCAGGGTTCGTAAAAGGTTTGAAACACGTAAAAACTGTCTGTGAATATCTTACAAATTCTGATAAAAAAAAAACTAATTTATGTTCGCGAGCATTCATCACTCGGTGAGTTGCCAGCTCTATCAAAATGCCCGGGCCGATAATCGGTCTACCCAAGTAATAATTGGACATTCACTGTAAAACTGATTTGTTCGACAGAATAAAATCATGAACACTTTGGAGTGGTGTGCCTCAGGGCTCCTATCTAAGGTATAACAAATTAGTTAAATGACAAAAATCAGTCTTAAAATCCGTTTGACAATGCAGACAACGATGTCGGCGTCGCTCCGATATCTTCCGTGAGGGCGACATTATTTAATCACTTTTTCTCCGGTTCTGGCATCCGAAACGGCCGCCGACGGTTTGCGTGACACGACCGAGGCGGCGAGCGCTGCAGCCCATCAGCGCTGCTTTCTCTCAAATGTAAGAGAAGCTTTTCTTTTTTCCTGCGGGCGAAAGGTGAACTATTTCGCCGAAAGCAGCCCGTGTACCGTCACCTCTCAGAAAAGCTTTTTATCTGGCCCAGATACGAGACCTTCTTCCAATTCTGCAGCCTGCCCGGATGATGGTGATAATAACGCTTTTGGTACTTTGGCGGTCTGACGAGCGAAGGCGGCAAATCCCGTGCTATTTATTCTCCTATCGAGACAAAAGCGCCACTTTTTATAGGCCTTGTCATGCAAACTTCTACGCTGAGAAAATGTCTGGGAAGAATTGGGGGTGGGGGGGGGGGGGGGGGTTGCGCTTCCACAAAAGGCGTCATTAATTGTGACATTTGAGGTGGAAGACGGCGAAACGGGGGTTGCTTCGACAAAAAGGAGCGGCGGGAGAAATGAAGGTCCAGCTTATTAAAATCCATACGCCGATTATTTGGCGGGGCAGGGCGACGCATCCCCTTGGAAAGGATCAGGCGAGAGACGGTGAGCCGTAAAACAATTAGCTAAAGGTCATGCATCAGAAACCGGTGCTTTGGGGGGGGGTCAGAAAAGGACATAAATCGCTTGGAATAACAAAACTTGAAGGCTAAAGACTTCAAAGATGAGGAAATGACCAAAAAGGCCAACATAAGTTCAATTTGGCGGCACGTAATGCTATTAATGACACAATTTGATCTGTCAAGACAGAAGTTGTGACACTTGGGAGTGGTGTGCCACAGGGCTTCTATCGAAATCCCCTACATTATGTATGCTAACAATGGAATCAGGCACTCTTGGGTCAAAAATAACCAAATTGGGTCGAAGAATGGACCAAACTAACTTTTGGGGTCAAATTAAAATAATAACCCACAAAGGAAGACCCTTTTTTTGGGGGGGGGGGGGGGGGGGCTACTGTGGGATAATAACCCAATTGAATTGGGCCAAAAATGAACTGACCGACAATAAGATTTTGCTTAGCCCTCAAATCGGTTGAAATCTATGAAACAGGCTTTTACCAGAGGAAAACATTACCACTTAGAAGTGGGGTGCCTCAGGGCTCCTGTCCAAGTCCCCTACAATTTGTATGCTAACAGCGGAATAACAGAAATAAACTTAAAGGCAGCAGAAGTGACCTTACATGTCTTTTGAATGAGACGGAAGAGGTCAACGTTACAAATATTCCTACCGATGATCAACTTTGAAGATCCATTTAGACTTGCATACCGTCACTCATCAAATTTGCCATCTTTAAAGGTTGTGTTATGTTTGAAAGGAACTTAATCATTTCACCCCCTCCCCCTCGCCGCGCTCACTTTGTTGACTCTACAATTGCTTTTGTCCGTCTCTTTGTGTCCCGATCCAGATACGTCATGGCTACATTTTTTTTTTTCTTCGCCTGGGAGACAAAAATCATGTCGACGTCCACATCGGCGCCATCTGCTTGCATCCCTGCTGGATTATTTGTTGCAAAATGCACAAGCAAGTCGCCAGATTTGTCTTGTTTGCCTTGAATACACGTAATCATTTGAGATTTTTGCTGTTTTGACAGTTTGGTCCTGCTGATGCGCATTTAATTAAAACCCCCACGCGGTGTTTTGATGTGTTTTGATTTGCTGCCTCCAACGAGGACAATGAAAACATGCCAGATCCGCACTGTGATGTGGCTAATGCTAATTAGCGTCACATTTCCACCGTGGTTTACTCGCGTCTCGAATTTGCCGCGGCGCTAATGAGGAATGTCCCGGGGCTGCAGGTGGCGAAGGGAAGAGGAAGTACAGGTGGGTCTTTTCTAATGACGTCCCTAGTGGATGACTACATTACCCAGCAACCCTTGGGATGGTGACAGGTGGACGGCTTGACAGCAAATGGATGGTTAATGACGACAATAATGAATCACCTTCTTTGTTTGGTCTCTTAATTACAAAGCTGAATTGGCGTAGTGCTACCACATCTGCCAAGCAGTTCTGAGGTTCTGGGTTCAAGTCTCTGTTCCGGCCTTCGTGTGTTCTGCCAGGGCTTGCGTGTTTTTTCTCCAGGTACTCTGGCAAGGATGTTAAGTTCACTGAAGACAAAAATGTTAAATGAATTCCGGTACCACTTGTTATCCCGTTTTGTCAACTACTAACTGTAGGGCACTCGAACAGGAGCCCTGAGGCACACCATTTCCAAGTGGTAATGTTTTCTTCTGTTTATATCAAATCAGTTAAGATGGAGATTTAAATACACTGTGTGCCATCCATTGGTCACATCTTGTCAACTACAAACGATAGGGGACATAGATAGGAGCCCTGAGGAACACCACTCCCAAGTGTTAGTGTTTTATTCTGGAATTAGCCAGTCAAAGAATAATTTAAGGCAAAGTGTTAAACTAATTAGATCTTCCGGAAGCGTCACGGTATTTTGTAAGCCTTTTGTAAAAAAAAAAAAAAAGTCCATCCATCTTTGAATGTGACGGTGCTCAACTTTTTTTTTTTCCACAATTTCCAACTGAATTTGTTTTCAAAGTCGTATTTTCAAATGGTAAGCACATTAGAGTGATGTAAAAAATATAGCGTTAAGCTTAGGAACTTGGTCAAGTTTGTGGCGTGCTCGGAGTTGATAGTACTACTTAGCGTCATTTGGAAAATTGACGCAAAAACTGGCATATTTTGCTGACGGTTTGGAAAAATATTCCGTCAAAGTTAATGTTTGTGACATGTTTAGTGGTTGGTTGCTAAGACGATGTTTGGAAAACATCACAGCTCAAATGCGCCCTGAAATGATGGGAAACTGTAAGGGACTTCGACGGGAGCCTTGAGGCACACCACTCACAAGTTGAAATGTTTTCTTTGTGTCATTTTATTAGCCTGTTTTGTGTTCGTGGCCACAAAAACTCAAATTGACTGTATTTCCACCATCGTCGAGTTGTCGTGGCAGCTCCAGGTGAATTTCCAGTTGATGATCCCGCAGCCACCGCCGCCGCCGCCGCCGCCGCCGCCGCCGCCGCCGCTTGCAGCAGCACACAAAATGACACTCGTTCAAAAGTGTCCTCATCCATCACATTCTCGGCGGTGAGTTACACAAAATGTCTTCCCGCCCAATAAATTGACTGACTGCGAGAGTGGAGAAAGTGTCAGGAAGTGAACTCGGACCATTTTATTTGTCCTAAAGTTCCAAAATAAACTGAAAAAATTTATGATACTAATAAATATTTTTTTGCATTAAGCAAGCAATTTATTACTTGTGTTTTGTTCAGATTTATTTATTTTTTACTGATATTTCAATTGTTATTTTTTCACAAGTTACTGAATTTGTACTATTTATTTTCATACAGAGAAAAAAAAAACAATCTGTCATGCAACAGTATAACTTGAACCCCGAGGGAGGTAACATGTAGTCCTGTTCCGTCACAACGGATCAGCTAGCGGCGCCGCCCACTCACTGGTTACAATTTCAAATATTTGACCCTAAAGTCGCCGGTGGCGATTTCATGACGAGGTCGCCCGTTTTCTACGGCGCAATCTCGTGCGCGCTTGTGTCACCACGTAATGAGCAAGGTTCGGAAACGAGCAATTCAAACCTTAGATAAGTGTGCTAAGAATGTTCAAAATTTTGAAAATAGTTCATCCATTAATGGTATAAAAAAAAAAAAGTCAATTTTTTTTTTTTTTGATGAACAAACAAACAAAAATAATAATAATAAATAATAAAATAAAAAAATATATAAAATAATTATATAATAAAATTTGGATTATATTCCCGTAAAATTCTTGATTTTTATCCCCCCAAAAATTCCCCTTTTTTTTTTTTTTTTCATGTAGGGTAAGAGATGCTGGAGCAGTCGCCGACGACCTTTGAACCTCGCCGCTGCCGCTCAAAAGCAGCGCGTACGCAGCAGTTGTTGAAAGGAAGCCTCGTGCCTCGCCTAATTGGATGATGATCGCACGGGAAATGCCATTTGCACAAATCGGCAAACGGGGCATCCATTGAGCAAACACGCCACAAAGAAAATCACATTTCATCAAGTCAAACGTGTGCAGGGAATAAAAACAACGTAATACTCACATATTTATGGTTCACGATTGACAAATTCACTTATCAGCACTTTTTATGTACTTTTATTATGACTAGTCTGGCAAAAAAAAATTTTTTACAAATATAAAATCAAACATATAAAATTTTAATCCAGTATTTGGGAAATTGTACAAGGTTTGTGCCAAAATGATTTTAAAAAATGCAGATGTAGTAATTACCAAAAAAAAAGAAAAATAATAAAAAAAAATGACCCTTTACATTTTCCACAATTTCTTACTAAATTCTCAAAGTTAACATTCATTTCTTTACTAAAGCTAAAATCACGATCTCCTTAAAGCCACCAGGGTTCTAATCCTCAATTTTCTAAACTGAACGAAGGACAACAAACTTTTTTGCCCCGTGTTTTTAATTTCATCCTCTCGTCATTTTCTAATTAAGTGCAAATAAGCCCTAAATCCATGTGATGATGTCACGGGGATCATTTAGGAGGCGATGACACAACTTCAAAGTCGACTCACTCACTTCCCGTCAGCCCGAAAAGTGCGCAACATCTCATCGAGTTTGTGCTTTTTTTAGCTACGGAAACACATCTTATGTGACCTTTGACTCCAGGGGGCGCCACATGTGCCACTTTGATGGAAAAGCCGCGCGTCATGGGCGGCGACGTCGGGATCTTCCTGTCCTTTTCCAGACGACCCCTGCGGACCACTTCAAGTAAGATGACTCCCAACTCGTCTTTTTTTTTTTTTTTTTTTTAAAGCCACGAGAACCCTTCAGAAAAAAAAAAGGGAATAAATGGAGGCGGGTTTATCGCCGGCTCGGTGTCAATTAAAGCCGAGGCTTATCCGAGCCCTTCAACTTTATTAAAATGCGGCTCGCTTGACAGGCCAATAACCTCTGACAGATTCATTGAAATTTGACAGACGGCTCCGAGCAACTAAACAAACCTCAGCGGAGATCCGCAGTCGCGCACGTACGCGCACGCACGCGAGGCAGGAAAAGTCATCATGTAGCCGGCCTGTAAGCAGCGAAGGCACTAAAGTTGGGGGACGAGGGCTGTAAGTAACCATTTTTCCCAAAATCCATAAATCGATCCATTATTATAGTTAACCGCACTACATGGTGAGTTCCTGATATTTTGCAGTTTTTTTTCGCCACTCTACTGTTTATTTTGAGTGTAATTTCACTGCCAATCACTAGAGGGCGCCACACTATTGCGTTAGACATGCAGTTGAGGTCAGAGGGCAGCCATCGAAATGCAATACTAGGTAAGAAATGCGTTACTTTTTTTTGTTATTTGACCATGGTGTTTATTAACTCATTCACTGCCATTGACGGCTATAGACGTCAAAAATTCATTTTGACTATTTCTTATTAGTTTAACATATTTTTCCATTTTTGTTAACAAGAGTATGAAAACCTAGATTTGTTTTTGTACATTTAGAACAGATATCAAATTATTATTTTATATTATTACTATTTATATTATTATTAACTCTTTGACTGCCAAAAACGTTAAATAACGTTTAGTAAAATCATATGGATGAGTGCCAAAGACGTTAAAAGACGTTTTTTTTCAAAAGAGAGGTGAAACTAACCATTTTCTATTGTTGATTACTGAAAAACGGAATAAGGTAGTAACAAACTCTTTTTTTCTGATGAAAGATGAGAGTCCAATCTTTCATTTGGTAGTATGTGTGTTTCCATAGTCCAAATACATAATTTTTTGTGGACCTTGAAAGATCAGTCAAAAATGCTTAAATCGGCTGGCACCCACGGCATCCCTTTTCTGAAAACGTCTGGCAGTCAAAGAGTTAATAAGAAAAGATAATTAAAAATTAGGGGCATCAGGCAATTAAAATTTGTAATCGTGATTAATCGTGAGTGAACTAGTGAAGTCATGCGATTAATTACGATTACAAATTTTAATTGCCTGATGCCCCTAATTTTTAATTATCTTTTCTTTTCTTTTTTTCTTTTCTTTTTTTAATTAAAAAAAAATTATATAAGGAAAGGGTGATTCCAATTTTTACCATTTTTAATTGTAATTAATCGGATGACTTTACGAGTTAACTCACGATTAATCACAGATTTTATATCTGTTCTAATACAACAATAAAAAAAAATCTAGGTTTTCATACTCTTGTTAACAGAAGTGGGAAACAAAATTTAATCAATAGAAATAGTTCAAATTAATTTTTGACGTCTATCGCCGTCGATGGCAGTGAATGAGTTAAATACTGCACACAAGTAATACACATTTTTTTTAAAGCGAAAACTAATACTGAAACTAACTCAAACTAAGCATTTGTTAAGTAATTAAAAGGAATCAAAACGAATAGAACAGAAAAATAAATAAAAGAAAAAACAAAATGAAATCAAGCTCGATGTATGTTTTTTAAATGTGTTTGTATTATTTGGAAACGTGTGTTTAAAGACCAAACTTATTGCGGGGGTTGGTCCTGCGCACAATTTCCTCAAACCGTTGGAAAAAAAAAAAAAAATCATAAAGTCTTTATAATATTCCAATAATTGCCTTTGGTTGCAATTGCCCTAGCAGGTGTTTACAATCGGAAAGTTTTCATGTGAAATCGGGGACGTTAACAAATGTTTGTTTTCCTTCGTACAAATATAATATACGACATCAAATCAACCAAATGTGCTTCCACGTGCTGTGCTGTTGCGTCCAAAAGTCATAAAGTTGTCTTTCAATGTTTAAAAAAAAACAAACAAGTTTATTACGAGCAACCTTCTCATTAAGTTGTGTCCACATCTGTGGCAGATTTATGACCAGATAGCGGCACGTTCCCCGGGATTTCCTTCCCGTCGTTCCCACTCGCTTGTTTGCTCATCAAGCCGCTTCTTTGGCCCGCCGCCGTTTCGTTTTCAATTCATTTCCTCCCTTCCGACCCCGTTGGCGTCGTGCCGCGTCGGCGTCGTGCTTCCTTTCAGTCCGAGTGCTTGAGAACGAGCCTTCGCTAGTGAAGTGCAACACTTGAGCTATTAACTTTGATGATTGGGAACATGTTGCCGCACGCCCAAAAAGGGGACAAAAGAAGCAAATTGCGCTTCAGACAAAAAAAAAAAAAAGCCGAAAAGAAGAATCACATTTGGAAGATGAAGATATAAGAGCTGTAGTATGTGTTTGTGCATTGCGTTTAGAATAATAATATTACAGAAGCGTATTGTACGGACATTCACTTGAAAAAAAAACTCCTGGACTAATTTGTTGGGGGACCTTTTGTTTTTTGGTGTATTTTTATTTATTAATTTATTTTCTGTTTTTAAAAAAATATATATATTCTGTCATAATAAAAATATTTTTTTAAAAAACAGGGGGGGGGGGGTATTCAGGAAAAACAGGACAAATTATTCAAAAAAATAGGGACATTTTATTTTATTTTTATTTTTTTTAAAGCAGGGAAAAATCGTATTTTTTTCTGAGTATTTTTTTTTTTTACCCCCAAAAAATTTTCCGAGTAAATGCAATATGCTTCCGTAAAAAAAAATTGCATTATTTGACTTTATAGTATTGTGAGTATGGTTGTTTGTCTCTGTGTGCCCTGTGATTGGCTGGCAACCAGTTCAGGGTGTACCCTGCCTACTGCCTGAAGCCAGCTGGGATAGGCTCCAGCACCCCCGCGACCCTTGTGAGGAAAAGCGGTCAAGAAAAGGGATGGATGGATGGATGGACTTTATAGTACCCATACAGTAATCATAATTAAATAGAAAAGAATTCAACAGTTGTGCGCATTATTTCATGACGCTACTCCATTTGGTGTGTGCACCTTGGCCACCAGGGGGCGTCATAATAAATAGACGTACGATAGGATTTGTTGATAAAACACAAAAGAAGATCATCACGCCTAAACTGCAATCATATTAGTTATTTGTAGAGGATGAAGATCATTCGTAGTTAAAAATAGCCAATTGATTTTTATTTTTTTGTGATGCAAATTACTTAAAAAAAAAATTCTCATAAATTAATAAGAAAATACAATTTTAAAGGACACTTTTTTTTTCGTATCGGCCTGTTTTTTTTTTTTTTTTTAGTTACAGTATTTTCTATGAGGAAGTATTAAGACCTGACTTTATTCAGAATATTTTAAATTCATATTTGCAATTATTGAATTTTCGAAACCCAGCCCGAATGTTTGTTGAATAATCCCGAGAGCGCGCTGACCTTTGCGAGTCAGCAGGAAGGATGCCGCTCGACGGTATTCCCCCAATGACGCCAGATCGCAACGGCGGGGCGCTGTCACGTACGAGCCCCCCCCCCACACACCCAACTAGCAGCAGGATGTCCAGAGGTTGCATCCGATCGCGCTATTGAAAGACGAAGAAGTCATTAAAAAATATATAAAAGGATCCCCTACGACGTCTTATCGGCGTCTGATGAAAATGGACCATTGAGAAAATTCATCCGATGTCTCGTCATGAATAAATTGAAACGTCTCATTTCCTGCCTGCTGCCGTCCGTCAGTCAGTCTGTCCGTCTGCAGAACGTCCTGGTTTTGTCTCCGACTTGGGATTCAGCGCCTCGACTTCTTTTCAGCCTTCTTGCGCACTCGCTGACACGACGCCGATGACTGACAAGGCCGACCCGCTTCTGCGTGCGTGACAATGAGATGGATGAATATGGATGGAGCCGTCCGTGCGTGCGTCCGTCCGTCCGTCCGTCTGCTAAAAGTTCGGCTTGGCTGGCTACGCATGCTGATAAGAACCTGGGAAAGTCTCGTTAACAAGGACGCAGACGAGTTCAGGTGCAGCTGGCGTTGATTTGGACTTTTGTGATCAAGACGAGAACTTGCCCAGGCCAAAATCCATTTTCAAAACCATGACTCTCATGATTCGATTCCGATTTTTTTGGGGCCTGTGATTTTTTTTGTTCAAAAATGATTTGATTGACAATGATTTCTGCTTCACTTTCTAGATGCGCAAAGAATCGTCACGATCGACTCTAGTCTGACTCGCTAATGCTAATTAGCGCGCTACTCGCGGCACATTAACCACTCAAAAGAACGGCTATTCATACAAAACGCTTGAGGAATGTATACAGAGAGCATATGCTCTTCCTACACTGCAAAATAAAATAAAAAACTTCTTCCTTTTTCCTTCTACTCTCTAATGTGGCTACAATTTAACAGTGTATCAGAATACGCGGAACCACACTGCCCCTATGTGGCCAAATCGTGTACAAAATGAACAGCATTCCCAATAAAGGCACACACAAAAATTATAATCGCCTGATGCCCCTAAGTTTTAATAATCTTTTCTTTAAAAAAAATAATTAAAAAAATTTAAATAAATAAACTTTTTTTTTGTGGGGGAAAAAAATGTTAAATAGAAATAGTTCAAATGAATTTTTGACGTCTATAGCCGTCAATGGCAGCGAATGAGTTAAAATCGAAACCTTTCATCAAAGTGTTTATTTACCACTGTGTTGAATCAGACTACATGAAAACACTCGCTTGAAAAATACATAAAAAAAAAAAAAAGAGTTTGCTTTGATTGGGAAGCGAACGAACCCTTAGAGAGTCGGCGCGTGCGTGTGAACGTTCCTTTGAAGCGAGCGCGTCAAACGGTCCGATGACGTCAAGGTGCTACCAATTCATCATTTTAATGTTTCACAACACTTTTGGCCTGTGGAAGAAAAAAAGGGAATCAAAATGTTCCGTGTGGCTCCAGATGCATCTGCGCTCGGTGAAAAATCTTTGGCAGGCTATTAAAAAAACATCTGTTCATAGTTTAACGCCTCACGATTTAACTGCGTTTTTTTTTTTTTTTTTACAAGCTTTGGAAAAAACATTGCATATTTAAACACCAAAAATGTTCAATCAAAACGAATATCAGTTCGTCTCGCTAAGGTTGTCTAAATGCTGAGATATAATTTGACATTTTTTAATTGTAAAATAACGGTAATTTTCCAGCAGGTGGAGCGCCGGAAAATATTGTGAAATAGCAGGAAATGACCTTCTCATATAGATCTCATTAATGTCCTTTCAAAATAAATGTTAAACAATGAATGCTACCATCTATACACTATAATTATGACACAAAATGTATTAAATTAGTTATTTAAAAATAAAAATAAAAGTACGAATGTATACACAACTCAAAAATTTGTATTAACTCATTCACTGCCATTGACGGCTATAGACGTCAAAAAATTCATTTGAACTATTTCTATTAGTTTAACATTTTTTTTCCCACTTTTGTCAACAAGAGTATGAAAAAAAATATTGTACATTTAGAACAGATATAAAATTTGTGATTAATCATGAGTTAACTAGTGAAGTCATGCGATTAATTGCGAAAAAAAAACGCCCCTAATTTTTAATAATCTTTTCTTTAAAAAATAAAAAAGATTAGTAATTTTTTTAATTATAAAATTAATAATTATAATTTTTAATAATCTTTTCTTTAAAAAATAAAAAAGATTAGTAATTTTTTTAATTATAAGGAAAAGATTATTAAAAATTAGGGGCGTTTTTTTCGCAATTAATCGCATGACTTCACTAGTTAACTCACGATTAATCACAATTTTTTATATCTGTTCTAAATGTACAATAAAAAAAATTCTAGGTTTTTATACTCTTAACAAAAATGGGAAAAAATGTTTAACTAACTTTTTTTACGATGATGCTGATTTTATAATTGTGGAGCGTTATAATTGAAATTGTGATTGAATTTGGATTTTTTTTTTTTTTTTAAAGTAAAACAATATAGAGTTTAATATTTCAGTACTTTCCCTGGGAATTCGCTGTACAGTCAACTTTTTGCAGCCAACAATAATGCAGGCAGTGCGAAGTGTTTGGAGATGTTGGACATGTTTTCCTCTCTGTAGCTAATTGCTAATTACGTTTGGTTTGTGTGTGTGGTGTTCACCTCCAGGCGATTACATATTTAATGAGACAGCTGATTGAACGCGGGGTCAATTAGCAGCCCCGGGATGTGGGCTTGCTTAACTGTTGCTCTCAGCGCTTCCCATTCACATATGCCATTAGATGGACTAAGTCGCTCGTGTCAATGATGTGTCATCGTGAAAAGTCTGCAGGAAAATCAAACATCACCTAAATGGGCGAGCCGGGGGGGAAGCGGTGCGGTGCGGTGTGTCATCTTCCTCTGGCGCCGTGGAGATGACCACGGTGACATCATCATGAAATGGAAAAAGGCTTTTAAGAAGTGGGAACGAAGGAGGTAGGAGCAGAAATAAGAAAAAATGAAATGTCACTTCCCTCCGAAATTGCGTGTGAATGCTAAGAGATGATGTCATTGAGACCAAAATGGAAAAGAAAAACATTGGAAGGGATAGATAGATAGATAAACGAGCACCATGGGAGCTAGCTAGGGAGCTAGCTAGCTAGCACCTGGGGCTAAAGCCAAACTGTTTGGCTGTTTGATGCTAGCTAGCTCCCTAGCAGGCAAACGAGCACCATGGGAGCTAGCTAGCTAGCACCTGGGGCTAAAGCCAAACTGTTTGTTTATTTGCCCCTGATGCTAGCTAGCTCGCTAGCAGGCAAACGAGCACCATGGGAGCTAGCTAGCTAGCTAGCACCTGGGGCTAAAGCCAAACTGTGGCAGGGGTTTTACTTTCTAGATCTGGATTTGCCACCTCTGTCGCATCGCATCATAACCGGAAGGAATTGTACCGTATCGTTATACATAGTATTAATCGTATTCCATCGTAACTGGTTTGACTCGTATGCTAACGGTTAGCATCAATAGATATTAGAACAAATGGTGGGCAACATATGTGAACTGATAGTATAACAATATTCACAGACATGTTTTTTATTCTCTACAAAAAAATGATTATGATCACATAAAAAATATATAACTATAATATTTTTTTATGATTATTATTTATAATATAAAAATGATTAATATTATAGCATGGCGTCACTTGCGGCAGTAGTACTATTTTGTTTGTTTGTGCAATTGTGTCAGGGATTATACTGCCACCCGGTGGCCAAGGCGGGCACACCAGAAGGAGCAGCACACTAAATTGCATTACATTAAATCAGGATGCAGAATTGTTGACTTCCTTACATTCTATTTAATTGTATTATTATTTTTGCCTTTTATAAAGTACAATATTATAGTGTTATACGTCTTGATGTTTTATAATTCATTAACCTACGTGAACATTTTTTTACACAATGAAGTCGCCTAACTTTTTATTTTTCTACCCAAAAGGGCCACCGTAGCACTTTCTTGTGCTCAGTTGTGCAAAAGCAAGCAAAACAAGTCCCGGGTCAAATGATGTAAGCTCTCCGAATGACTCACCACATTCAAATAAAAAAAATAAAAAAATATCCCTACAGAATTGAAAATCAAAACACACACAGGATCATATGTGAATGTTTATTTAAAAAAAAAAGTTCAAAGTTGCGTGGCAATTGTTGGTGATGAGCGGCTGGCCGGCGGCGGCGTTAGCGTGAAGTAGCTGCTGCGCTGAAAGCGGAGCACCTCGTTGCCCCAGCTGGTCCAACCCGCTTGCAGGCTGCGGGCGAACAGCTCCAGGCACTCGCCGTCCGCTTTCATGTACGGCTTCAACACCTCTGCGGAGCAAACGTGCGTCATTAGGGGATCGCGCGCCAAAAACTTCAATCGCTTTGTGCTTTTTTTGGGGGGGAAATGCTAGAAGATACAAAAACAAGAATAATGACGCCACTTTCACATGCTAACCGTTAGCATTGATATTTTCGATTTTTCACGTCTGGAACAAATGCGATGGCATTTTCCACGTGCAAAGATGATTTGAGATATGAGTGTTTTGAGTGTCACGGAAAAAGAGATGGTCAATTATCTCTCGATTTCTTCCGCAGCCCATTTAGGCAGCTGGAAATCAACAGGCTGCATTTCTAACTCGCTGTTGGAATTTGGTGCAAATGTGTGAAAAGTGCGGATCTCATTTATTTTCAATTTACCGCCGTTACAGTCCACACGCTCTTGCAATTTATTCCGCAGCCCGTTTAGGCAACAATTTGGTGTTTGTTGCTGCCACATAGTCCAGATCACCTGACTGCATTTGTAATTTGGAAAAACAGTGCAGGAATTTTGTGTACATTCAGAAAAGGCGTGGATCCAATTTTGACTTTACTTTCTCTCACTGCATTCTTTCCACAGCCCGATTAGGCAGCAAGCTAATTAAGCCTTGTTGCTGCCGTGTAGATTTTATAAATCAATTCCATTTTATTTTTATCATGGCAATCTGTGGAGGAAGACGAGTGCAGGCGCGTAAACAAATGACGGGCTGGTGCATTTGCCCCACCCCCTCGCCGCCCCTCCCTTTAATATCATTCACAGCGCAGTGCCTGCCGCTGACCTTGAGCCTCAACACCTGACAATCGCACCTCCTCCGCCAACACGCGGTGAGCGAATGAGAGCAAAGAGCCCCCCTCCACCCCCCACCAGCTAAGACGTCACTGACAGGAACCCCCATGTGATTGGGGAGCAGGAGGGGGGTGGCCTCATAAAAAAAAAAAATAAAAAAAGTGACACTCCCTCATGGACTGCGTGAGATTCAGTCGCTATCTTGTCAGCAAGTAATATGGTGCAACTGCGCCCCCCGGTGGCTGTGAGCGGTACTGGGGGTGACGTCAAGACAACCGTGTCGCGATCGAGCCGACATCATTGCGTCACCGTCCCGTTGGCTTGACCTTTGATCGTAACTCATCGAGGAGACGTCGCAAATCGATACGCGTTAGCTCATCGGCCTTGTTGAGGAAAGGCGAGCGAGCAAGTCACACAAGTTCAAAATGGGAAGAAAAGAAAAATCTAATAATAGTTTTTTGGGGCTTTTTTTCTGAGGAACAGCTGTAATGTAACTGAGGCGTGTTTATCTGAAAAAATTTCAGGAAAAAAATGTGATTAAGTCCAACAAGATTTGGATTGTTACCTTGCACAGGTCATGCTATAATCACACTAAGTGGCTCGTTTATAATGTTCAAAAACATGTTCAAACATTTTTCAACATATTCAAAATGAATTAGGGCTGTGCAGTTAATCAAAATTCAATCACAATTATTACACTCCTTATTAATACTAAATTTTGAGTTGTTTAAATGTATACATTTGCACACTTGCATAATTATAGTGTTTCAAAGAATTTTATTTGTCTTAATATTTTTTTATTTGTTTTTTATGTTTAAACAAAAATAAATGATCGTCCTACTGCACAGTGCACATGCTGCGCACCAACTTCAGGTTTTTGCCAACATAAATAAATAAATACATATTATTATAATAAATTCTGTTTGGTCAAAAAGGAACAAACATAATCATAATGTTTCTATTTTTTTTTTTTATTGGTCTTAATATTTTTAGATACTTAAACATTTTCCTGTTTTATACCAAAAAATAAATAATCATTTGAATGGTCGTGATTTCAATTATTGCCAAAATAATCGTCATTATTATTATTTTTCCATAATCAGGCAGCCTTAAAACGAACCATTGTCGTTGTATGCTTCCAAGCAAAAGAACAAGAATGGGTCCATTTGATCCTCAACATAACAAGAGTGTGACACAAATGTCAGTGGAGCGTCACTCGAGGAAAAAAAAAAAACGGAAGTTGCTCAAGTGTCAAAGCGTTTTTGCAACAGAGCACGGGAGCTCATTGATGCTGCTATGGTGCCCTCTAGTGGTCGTATAAAGAACATCTCTGCACAAACTTTTAAAAACCACACCTTTTTTTTTTTAAATGGTGTTCAAAATAGACAAATATGACGATAGGCTCCACAGAAGAAAAGCCAGAATAGATGATGAGTGAAGTGCAAATGGGCGGGGCTCCAAAGGTCACGTTTACCTGCGAGTGGCGGTTTGTGGGAGTGGAGAACCGACGGGATGCTGACAATCAGCCGCTGGTCTTGCACGGGGGGTACGCCGGCGCGCCCTTCTGAGGGGCTGATTACAAATGGTCAAATTGATGTTTACGTTTCATTCTTATTTCAAGGCCGCGAAAAGTCAAAGTCACCTTGACCGGGACTCGCCGCGATATCGCCCCAGGATCAGAACCTCGTACGGCTTCTTGTGCGGGGAATCCAGCGGGAACACAAACCGACCATCTGCGGTCACCTGCAAAAGGAAAAAAAAATCGTTTGAGAGTCCTGAAATTTGGCAGATTTACCATATACAAGTGCAATTTCAGATTGTTCTTGAAGTGGTCGTCAGTGCGACCTCTAGTGGACACATTTTGCAACCGTTATTTTTTTTGAAAAATTTTAGTTACACGGAAGAGGATTATGGCCAGTGAAGAGAGAAAAAAGGGTTGTCCGGATTCTCTCTTTATTTTCAGAATTTTGACTTTAAAGTGAGAATTTTTTACTTTAGCTCATTCCCTGCCATTGACGGCTATAGACGTAAAAAATTCATTCTATTAGTTGAACATTTTTTTCCACTTTTGTTAACACTTTTGCCTGGAATTTTTTTATTGTATATTTAGAACAGATATAAAATCGTGAGTTAACTATTTAAGTCATGCGATTAATTACGATGACAAATTTTAATCGCCTGACGCCCCTAATTTTTAATAATCTTTTCTTTTTTAAATCTTTTTTTTTTTTTAAAGAAAAAAATTAGGTGTCAGGTGATTACATTTTTTTATCGTAATTAATTGCATGACTTTACTCGTTAACTCACGATGTAAAAAAAATAAAAGATTATTAAAAAAATTAGGGGCGTCAGTTGATTACAATTTTTTAATTCTGACTTTAATCACAGAATACTGTGAGTTTGATCTCAAAATTCTGACTTTAATCTCAGAATTCTAACTTTAAAGTCAAAATGCTGAGAATAAAGTCAGAAACCTGCCCACCTTTTTTTTCTCCCTCTTCACTAACTCTAATCCGCTTCCGTACAGTTCTAACGTCACTTCTCCCGGAAAAGACTTAACAATGTGACGGTTTCCATTTCCTGCCTACCTTAACCCAAAACCACTGGGCCACGGCCTCCACCCCCCAGTGCGGGTACAGCTCGTCACGGACGAAGCGCAGGTGACTGGGTCGATTGGTCACCCATGTGACCACCAGGCTGTCGGGGGACGCCAAGCAGGGTACGGGGAGTTTTTTCAACTGAGACGAAGGCAGACAAGTGTATCTTCCAGGACATAAAATGGAGGAAACAGCCAATCAAGATCCAATGCAAGAGTCTCAAAATGGCGGCCTGTACAGACATGAATAGCTTGACTCGAGTGAGATTCCCACAAATGACTGAGTTTTAGAAAAAATTAAAAATCACCTTCGACTCCTCTTCACAGACTTGTTTTCCCATGGCGGATCCACGACAATAGCGTCAAACTTGCGTCCATCTGCGTGGGGTGGAAAACAAGCGCGTCAACAACTTCTTCCCATTTTTCTTTTTTTTTTTGGGACTCACATCGTAGGAGCGGCTGCATCCGGGAGAAATCCGAGAGTAGGAAGGCCGCGCGCGGAGGGATGACGTACTCCTCACCCATCATCATCATCATCACCGCCTGTTCTGCCGGGTTCTCCGTCACGCAGGAGAACAAGTCCAGATGGGACGTGTCGCCACTGTCGTCCAGGAACTGGACGCAGCGCTCCTCGTCCTCAGCGTCCACAAGAGGGAGCTCTTTGGCCATGTCGCACAAATTGGCCAGATTGCATTCAGGATTAGGTAGGGGGTCCTTTACAGCATCCGTCCCTCCATGCAGGAAGCCCAAAAGTGTGGCAGACTCCACCAGGGACTTGGTTCCCTCCAGAATGACACTTCTGACCTGCATGGACACAAGAAGTTCCCTATATTATATAAATCCCTATTTGATTAAATGGATAGAATTTTTTTTAGACCTGATTCACCAATTAGTGAAAACAACAAATGACATATTAATCAACTATAAGAGGCAAATTTCAATCAATCATCGACTAAATTTCGATCGACGTCTACTTAACCCCACTTACCTTTTCATGAAAGACCCTGGAATCGATCTCTCCCTGGTTGAGCTCACTGTGCTTTCGCTTCCGCTTCTGAAAAAAACAAAACAATGAATCGCAATAAAAAAATTGACCGTGGGGTCTCTTTATGAAAGTAATGTCTCATTTTTCATATAGTAGTAAACTGGTTTATGAGTTACCTTTGAAGGTCTCTCTTGCCTCTGCAAGACGTCTTGGTTTTCTGCATGCACATTATAATGACTAACTTTATTGTTATTGTTCCCCCCGCCTGCATGACTCTTTAAAATGTGGAAGTATTGCCTTTTAAAGCGTGCCACGAATTCTGACTTGAGGTCGCCATGCAGTCGAAAACAGCGTACGTAAGCCTGGTCGATGAGCGAGCAGGCGTCCAATAGCCACCCATGTGTGTCCTCCACCACCAACGACATTGTCCGAATACTCAGCTTTTCTTTTCTTTTTTATTAAAACCGCAAACGTGTTCTTATGTTTGCTGTTTTCACTTTAGTCTTCGGCTCACGCTGGATGCCGCCATTAGCTCCAAACACAACATTGGGATGGTGCGTTCCATGACACTCGGAGATTGGGAACTTTTAACGTCAAACTGGAAAAGTATCTCAATGTATTCCTAATCGCAATCTTTAAATTCAATAGTTTTTAGTTTTTTTTGCCAAACAACTTACGTATCATGGTCGCGCTTCTTGTTTTTGTTTACTTTCCACTGAACAAAAGTAATTGTGTCTTGACTTTTGAGTTTCCGAAGTTTATGCAATGCAGCATTGGAACCGAGCAAGCTGATTGGTGTTTTGCCCTCGTTACATTGTCTTCCGGAAATCAAACCTTTTAAGGCAGGCGTACACAAAGTTGCCGAATTCTAATCATGGGCCTAAAAAAAAATGCGAGAAAAAAGTTAAAATGTTAAATGACCTTAGCCTTTTTTTTTTTGTAAAGAAAAAAATGGGTCGACCGTTAATATCCAGGCAGTAATGTTCTGTGGTTGCCTGTCAACATTTTACAAGTCTTTTTGCTCACTATTTGGCGAGTTTACGCATGGGTCAGGCAGTCATGTTAAAAGTTTACTGACTTTGGCAGGCAAGAAACTTGGAGCTGGTTAACTGAGCCTTAAACTTATTGATAAGACACATTAAAAATTTATAAACCCTTCATACGACTACGATGTTGATTTTTTTTCTTTTCTTGCAGCTCTCGTGCAAGCAGGTGTACCTAATGTTATGCCCGAATGTTTGGAGAGTGACGTCATGAAAAAAGGCGTGTGGGATTGTTTGTTAGTCATTCATTGCTGGTGGTTGGGGTACACCCTAAACGTCACAGGAGTTTGGAGTGGAGTTGGGTCAGATCCGCATTGGAGCTTCGGACACTAATTGGGGACATTTCAAGTCGCCATGAAGAAGTCTTGCATCCGCGTCCTGCCGCTCGTCGTCCTCTTTACAAGCGCCCAAGTCTCACAAGGAACCCCTTTCAGGCATGGGGGCGCGCACTCGCCCCCCGAAATGCGCCAAAGAAACAAGTAAGTCTCGTTTTAAATATATATTTTTAAGCTGCGTAAAAGGCGAGCGTCCATCCATCGCGCAGGCAGGCGTGACTAATCGAGCGTTTGCCGCCGCAGGAACTGGTGCGCGCACGTCGTGCACAAAAACGTCAGCTGCGTCGTGGCGGCGGGCTCGCAGAGCTTTGCGCAGCCGGAGTTTCTGCCTTGCACACCGGAGATGATCGACTGTCCACCGCAAGTTATGTAAGTTGTCAAACGTCATGGTTTTAAATGGTGGTGGTGGTCACCTTGTTGAATAGGGGCTGCAACACCTTTGATGAAGACAGGTGCTTCCCAACCTTTGAGTCATGGCACACATTTTTCACACAATAAAAGTAATCACATGTAAATGTACTCACAATTTGACATTTTAATGGATAAACAGATGAATTAATTGTATCTTCTGCCACCTCGACGAGCAATTAATTGTTGGCTGGACTGGCCTTCTGGTATACAGGGCAGATGCCCGTTGGGCCGGCGTCTTTTAAATTATTATTTTCCTCCATTTTACCCACAGTTTAGAGGGGCTAGTCCATTTAATCCATTTTGAATATAGATAACTAAATGAACCAACACCAGTCAATATCAGAGGCAGATCTATGTTTTAGGCGGGGTGGTCAAGAGTCGGGCCAAGCGCTGATTCTTTTGTGCCAGTCCTACCCTGCGAACAGGTAGATGAAAAACAGATTATTTGTGGTCAATAATTTTTGGGCAATACCCTTGATAATCTCTGAGTGAGCAAAATGTTGTTAACTGAGAGTGTCCATCAAAACTGGGTAGTGTGACTTTTGTGGCAAATGTTTTGACAGTTTTGACATCTGGACAAGCACAACCTGTCATGATTTTCCCGTTTTATATACGGTGACCAGACGTGGCAAATTCAGGTCCAGAAAGTAAAAACCCTGCCTTTGTTTGACTTTACCGCTTGATGCTAGCTAGCTAGCTACGAGCACCAGGAGGCTAGCTTCACGGTGCTCGTTTACCTGCTAGCTAGCACGACGACAGAAACAACGAGCGATATGAGATAAAGGGCTAAAGCCAAACTGTGGCAGGGTTTTTACTTTCTGGACCTGCATTTGCCACCTCTGACGGTGGCCTGAAACGGGTCTGCCATGTTCTAACGCATCCTAAAATGGTCATTCTGGGGGACGCGTCAGGTGAATTCCCTTGTAGGAGTTCCTCAAGCCAAAATTGGTGACTTCCTGTTAGATTTTCCTGACATGCAAGTGCTTGACTGCCGACATGTTCCTTAGATACCGCACGCACTTCAGGCCCACGTACAAGCTGGACTACAAGACGGTGACGGAGCTGCAGTGGAGATGCTGCCCGGGCTACCAGGGCCACGACTGCATGGAGGTGAAAAGCGGCGCCAAGCTGCCGGGGCGAAAACCCGAGATAAAGGCGCCGCTTCCAGCCGAGCCTACATCCGACCATGGGAACCATCCGTGGCGAGGTCCTGGTGGAGATCCCCGCCTGGAGGAGGAGGTGCAACGGCTCTCCCAGATGGTGCTGGACATGCAGGCCAGGATAACCGACATGTCCTCCAACCTGAGGGTGGACTTCCAGGAGGAGGCAAGCAAGATGCTGGCCGTGCTACTGGACCAGATGGGGCAGCCCGCCCAGCCCGCCAGAAGTGCAGAGACCAGGACTGTGGACTTGTTCTCGGTGGATGAGCTTGTGAATAAGATCAGCCTCTTGGAAAGCAGAAGTGACACCTGGAACCATCTGGAGGAACGCGTCAACCGGCACGACGGGCAAATTCAGCACCTCATCGAGGAACTCCCTGCGCCCCCCTCCGATATCAAGCTGCAGGCCTACGTGGACGAGAACATCCGCGCTCTCAGGAAAGAGCTGATGGAGGGGATGGACATCAAGCTGGCTGACCTGAAGAACTCTTGCGACTACAAAATCATGTCCATGCACCACGAGTGCGAGGATCAGGAGGAGCGCTACCTCGGCCTAGCCGAGCGCATGGACTCCAAAGAAAGCAACCTGCGCCAACAAATCCAGGAGCTGAAGAACAAGCTGGAGGAGTCGCAAACCAGACTGGCTCCAGACTGGCTCCTCGACAAAATGGAGGAACTGGTGAACTCTTCTTTGGTTGAACAGAATGTGAAGAGAGAGCAGGGAGAAGCCATCAAAGAGCTGAAGGAGAAGTTCATCTCCACGGAGAACAGCCTCTCCAGCTCCAACCGCCAAACTCCGGATGTTCTCCGAAATGAAACAGACTCTCTCAAGGGCTCTTTTCACACATTGGAGGACAGAGTGAACACCTTGGACCTCGGACTCTGTAAGGAAAACCTGACAATCTTGGAGAAGAGTCAAAAGGCCGCTTGGGAGAAGCTTCAAGGCCTGGAGAGTCTACAGGGACAACTGACCGCCGTCAGAGATCGCCTGAGGGCGCTGGAGGACCTCGACTGCATCAGGGTGGTTGGCGATGTGAAGCATCTGGAGGCTGAGGGGTGCCAGAAGGTCTCGAAGGATGTCACGGACATGGCGAGGGATCTCCAGATCCAGACAAGTAAGAGAGGTTTACTATCCCGCTTCCGTCAAACTTTTTGACAGGTGTGACGTCACTTTCGGCCCCGCCCATTTACCCAAATATGGGCACGGTTCCGATGATGACATACTTCTGGTCCCGCCCCCTACACCCAAATATGGACTTCCTATGACATCATACTTCAGGTGGCTGAGAACATGTCCCGACATGTCCTGTTTTGACCCCGCCCCTTTAGCCAAATATGGACTTTGTCACACCTGTTAAAAAGTTTGACAAAAGCGGGATAGTAAACCTCTCTCTCAGGTAACCTTCAAATGCAACTTGTTAGAGCCATATTCAGTACTTTTAGCCATCTCTTCTTTAATAAATTTTTAAATAATTTTTAGAACATTTTTATGTTTAGTTTTATTTTATTCTATATTTTTAATATAATTATATTATTAATTACAATAATTTGACTAATGTTTTAATAGCATTTGCGGCACTTGATTTTTAAGATTTTTTGAACAGACTTTTAAAACACATTTGAACATATTGAGAGAGTGCAAGAGCAAAGAACGAGACCAATATATCTGTATCTATATATTTCTGTAGGCGTAAAAAGCAGGACTGAACAGCATTTGACGTTCAATAATCAGCCCCAAAAACTATAGGCTATACTGGAAAAACTTCCTGTTTTCATTCTTCTTCTTTCAAAATGAGTGTCATACAAAATAGTGTCACCATCGAGTGGTCAACATTGGAATTACACTCACAATACACAGAAGGCAGAAGTAAATTGTAGAACCAAAATTGCTCCCGCCTCCTTCTGGCGTATTAGCGGCGGTCATGTGGTTGCCAGATGACCCCCCCCCACGCCCCCTCCCCCCGGCTGCCTGCAGGGTGGGCACACAAAACGGGACAACAGCAGCACATTAAAGACATACCAGAAAGGTGAGTCCACATGTTCCATCGGCACACAACTTGTCCACACGCACCCTGCGCCACCGACCCCCGAGGGTAGAAAGGCTTATTAACGACAGAAGTCAATGGAACATGTGCGACGATTTTAATGGCCGCCTGTTTTGTTTTGTCACTTTTAAAGTGGAAGTCTACCTTAAACATTTCTTGGCAATAATATCTGACATCACTAGTCTAAACATTAACATTCTGATTATTAGTATTACATTTGTGGAATATGAGCTATGAAGCAAAATCCAGCCATTTTTATCCATTTCAGGGGGCGGTGTGATGACATCACAGTTGCTCAGGCAACGACCAATCAACAGCTTACCTGTTTTCTGTAGCTGCGCTGTGATTGGTTGTTACCTGAGACCTTTAACAACATTGATGTCATCTTCAGTCGACAGCCAAGTGGCAAAATGGCCGCCACAACCAATCACAGCGCAGCTTCAGAAAACAGGTGAGCTGTGATTGGTCAGCAAGTGGCAAAATGGCCGCCTTCTGAGATGGATTAAAAACTGCTGGATTTTGCTGCTATTCCGCTAATGCAATATTAACCAGAATAACATATTAGAGAATAGTGAGGCTGCATAGAACATATTATTGTAAAAAGAAAAAAGGTTGATTTCCTCTTTAAGATAACGCTAAAAACATGTTAAAAGGTATCAAATTAAGTCGTCAATTTACACAAGAAACAGAAATTGTCGCGCTTTTGTGGCAAAATAAGCTGAGTCAAGAAAAAGGTATGACTGTCAAAAAAGGTCCAAACTTAACCTGGAAAAAGATATAAGAACTACAAAAAGAAAATTTGTGAGGGGGGAAAAAAGCTGTGAAATCAAAGTTATTAATTTAAATAATAAATTATGCAACAACACTTTTTGAAGTTATGAGGAAAAAAAAAGTCCTGAAATTCTCGGAACAAAAACTTTGTGACATTGCACCCAAAAATGTTTTGAACTACAAATGACAGTCAGCTTGTAAAATAAAGTGCTGTCAAAATGACGTGGGGAAAAAAAACAAGTTGAGTCATAACAAACCAAAAGACAAGAATACAGATTTATGGATGTCTTATGTTTTTGTGTCCCAACAAAATTGGTGAATCACTTTGTTGAGGAAGTTGCGATGTCCTTTCATGGATTTCATTTCCCCTTTTGTTTTTTTAAACTTTTCCCCTGAAGTAATAATGAAATATCGTTTGATAAGCGGTTTTCAAAATGAGGCGGCAGTCGCGTACTACACGATCCATTGAAGGCCTTTGAGCTGCGGGCGATCTTGCGTTGCGGTCCAAGTCTTGTCAGCGCTTTACGGGGGGTTATCACGCTTGACCGATCTTATCTCCGGCTCGCTCACCAATTTAGCCACCGAGGCAGCAAATGGACGTCGTCCTTATCAAGGGTCGCATTGGATTTGGTTGAAGGCATTTAAGCAGTCAAGTGCTGGAGTTTTTATTATTGTTTTATTGTAAAAAAAAAAAGTTGTCACGTCATCTTTATTTATGTAGTGAAAACATATGATGAAACTTTGCAATGCAAAAAAAATAAAAAATTAAATAAAAAAAAAATATATATATATATATTTTTTTTAATATATATATATATATATATATATATATATATATATATATATATATATATATATATATATATATATATATATATATATATATATATATATATATTTTTTTTGCGTTCCAAAGTTTCATCATATGTTTTCACTACATAAATAAATTAAAAAAAATATTTATTTATTTTTTAAAAATCTGTTTTTTGCGACTAAATGTCAGGACATTGCAATCAAGTCTTTCTTGTTTTTTTTTTTGTTTTTTTTTTTTAAATGTTGCAATCTTTTCCATTACAGAGCTACAAACTAAGCAGGAAGTTCGGATTATCTTAAAATAGGTTTTTCTTTCCACCCCATTACCCCCCCCCCCCCTAATTTAACGGATAACAACACAGGAGAGCCCCCCGGGACCCTCTTTAGCTCTTTTGTCTCCAGAAGAGATGCGCTCAAACGCGTGACGTGGGGGGGGGGGGGTCTATGGACAAAAATGCCGAGATAAGCAGCGCGAAGATTTCCAGCAGCCGCCTTCCAGCCTCTCGAGATAAACTCGCCGTCAATCTGTCTGCAAATGGAAATCTTGACAAGTCGTCGTCTTGACGCCCCCAAGCGAATACGCCGCATTTTAGGAGCCTTCATCTTGTTACTAAATTGTGTCCAGTGTCCATAAATGGCGTTAAGCTTGAAAATGTTGTTCAATTCAACACGCTTTGCCAAAAGAGGCTGTGATGCGTTTGTTTGGAAAAACAAACAAAAGTGAGGTCGGCTTTTTGGCTCTGGCGCGTCGTCAAATCGCAGGAAGCGGCGCTGATTGAACACACATGCTCCGCTTTTTAATGGCGCCCATTCGTGTTGAGCAATGCCTTTTGGCTTCCACACACGCATCACGCCTCCACGCATAGACGGGCCTGTTGCTGTTTGTGCATACGGTATCGTAGTGAGTCAGCACCTCTTGGCGCGCTTTTGGAGCATTTTCTGCAAAAAAAAAATGTCACGCTCTTCACATGACTTGACATATTTAGGTTACTTGAAAAATGATTTGGGTTTGATGTTATTTATTTATTACTATGACCTCTCCCGAACACACTAATCCTTCTTCTTCTTCTATTTGGTAGAATTATTTTTTGCAAAAAGAATAATTAGATGTCACAAGTGACTCTCAAGCAAGCCGGACGAATCTGTAATCAAATTATTTACAAAGCACATTCGTACACGAGATGCTACGACTTTTAGCTAGGAAACGGCCAGCCGGCTCCCATGTCACTCACCAGACCACGCTCTGCCTTTTTATTTGACTTTTTCAGCAATTGAGAATGCAAAGTTAGCTAACTGCTATCTTGCTACGTGAATCTCCAGCCACGCGTCCACATAAAAGGGACTTCGTATGTCCTCAACAGGCCTGACATTGGACACGGGACCCCCGAAAGTGGACACGCCCCCGCAGACGCCATTGGCCACGGAGACGGGCGTGGCGGGACCCCCTGGTAGGATGACGTTGTCGTCCAAGCTTCCCAAAGGGACGCACGGCAGCACGGCGCCCGTGCTCGGCTTCGCCGGCGCGCCGGGTGAGTTGTTTTTTTGTTTGGAGGCATGAAGCAGCATGTGACTCATCGCCTGGTGTTTACCGCTTCTCATCTGTTGCTAAGCTGCGCCAGTAAAAGTGGCTGAGCCGCTACCGTACACGCTTCATCCAATCTCGGGTGAGTCATGTGTATTTTTTTTTCTTCTTTCAAATGCTCTCCAATTAGCTGCTTTTTCCCGTTTGTCAAGCAGACGCCAAAAGCCAAAAGATCTCCTTCTCCGCCGGCCTCACTCTGCCGCCCGTCGACGGCGAATCGGGCGTCATCCGGTTCGATGCAGTGATGGTCAACGACGGAGGCTACTACGACCCCAGGACAGGTGAGTGTAATTATTACAATTAATTCAATTTCAATTACAATTTCAATTAATGCACTCCACAATTACAAAATCGGCAAGATTATTAATACCAGTTGTTTAAATGAACATATTTGCACCTTTTTTATTTTAAAATGACAAATTTAATTAATCTTGTTTGTTCCAAGATGAACTTGCATAATTATAGTGTTTTATATTATTTTGCATGTTTAAAGATTTTCTTACCCCAAAATTTGAATTACTACCAAGTTAATCGTGATTAATATTTTCTTCATAATCGAGCAGCCCTAATACAGAGAGTAACGTAATTTAATAAAATGTTAAGTGTGAAACATTTTATGCATCCTGATTTAATGCTGCATTCCAGTTTAGTGTCCTTCTGGTGTGCCCACATTGGCCACCAGGAGGCAGTGCTGTACTGTACAGTATAAAACCAACATGCAGACAATTGAAGAAGAATAGATCATTTTTTTACGACAACTTTTTTTGTAGCTGTTAATAACTATATGTATGTGAGTATTGTTATATTTCTTGTCTACATGAAATGGTCCAATATTTGTTGTTTAAAGTGTTGTAAAAAGATGACTATGCTAATGTTGAACTTGTCAAGGAAATTCTCCATTCATGTTAGCGTTAAGCTAGCAGGGTGTTAAAATTCAAATTTATTGATCAGAATCGGGTCCATATGATAAACACACAGCAGATGTTGTAAAAGGGAAAAAAAGTGTAATTTACTTTTTAAAAATATTTTTATTTCTAACTAAGCTAGCTATGCTACGTCGTTACAAATCTTACTGAAGTAAACCCGACATTCATGCTGTGCGAATACACCAACAAGCATCTCCGCGTTGCCAGGCGTCTTCACGGCGCCCGTGGACGGCCGCTACCTGCTGAGCGCCTCGCTCGCCGCCCAGCCCGGCGCCAAGATGGAGGCGGTCCTGTCGGTGGACCGGCGCGTCATCCACAAATTGGACTCCACGAGGGCGGCGGCCCCCGAGCCGTGCCCCGGCGGCTGCGCCTCCGCTTCGCTCACCCTTGTGGTGCCCATGAGGCGGGGCGAGCGGGCGGCGCTCACGCTGACGGCGGGGAAGCTCGCCAACGCCGCCGCCCACATCCTGTCATCCTTCAGCGGCGTCCTGCTCTACCCGTCCGCTCGGTAGCCTTGCCCACTTCTCATGTCGAAGAAGAGAAGGCAAAAAGGTCAAATGACGACATACGGTATTCTTTATGACGGGGAGCAAAATAAGTGACTCATATTACTCACTATTTGGCACCCTTTAATATTAGTGATAGTCCACTTTTTGGCAACCTTGAAACAAACCAAAAGTGATCCATACCACTTTTTGGCACCCGAGACTCTGGGACAATTTGTTGTACTTTTCCTTTATGGTTGTATTTTTAAATTAGGGTTTATGAAAATAAAGAATGTTGCTCAAGTTGCAATAATTGATGTGACTTTATGTAATGTCTATATATTGTCAAATGTGGTTTATATGCAGTATTCATAATTTATGAAAGTCTCTATTAGTTTCTGCAGTGACAACAGCGTTCCCTACTGGTCACCGAAGGTATGACGAGACACTACAACACGTTCCACTTAAAAATAATAAAGACAACTTTGCCTAACATATTTTTGTGCTTTTATTAGCGCCATGTAAACATCACTAAGCACATACCCCGTCATTTAAAACATTTAGAAGTTAATCACACATAAAACTAAACACAACATTTACATTAAAAATGCACAAGTATGCATGTGATTTCCTCGCACCCCCAAAAATTTTCTTTCACAGAAAGAAGTCTTCACATACACCGCGTATTTGTCAACTCCATCGAATGCGCAGTCAAAATGCTGCTAATGCTAATGCTAACAGATGTCCCCCCGTCAGAGCAGCTCCTCCAAGCAGGCGTGCGTGACGGGCTGCCTCCAGTACGAGAAGGCGCTGAATTCGGGGTAGCAGAAGGCGGCGGCGTGCTGCCGGCTACGCAGCGGGAACATGTGCTCCACCAGCTCGCTCAGACGCGTGTACCTGTGCATGAAAAGGACCATTCAAGAGCGGCACAAAACTGCTGAACAGGCAAGAACTCATTTTGTATATTTAAAAAAAAAAAGGCCTTATCACATTTGTAGTATAACACTCAGTGTAAGTGCTATCTAGTGGTGATTTGCAGTTTTTTTCCCTCCAGATTTTGGACTTGCCAACTATGCATGTATTTTAATGTTGGTCATAACGGTGGTACTTGGAGAGCTGATATTTTGTTGGTATTTGGTGTGAACATTTTTAACTCTTTCATCAGGAAAAGAAGTATATTTGTATCGGTTTCCATTTTGCAGCAATTAGCATTACAATATAGCTACGTTTCATCCTTATTCACAAACCTGATGAAAACACTGGAAAAAGGAGCTTGTTGCAACATGGCCTTGGTTGAGCTCTTATACTCTGCTGCCACCTGCTGGCCGTTTTTGTAACTACCACTGCTTCAAGTGGTGTTGTTCTGATACCGGTATCGGATACTGCAATAAAACAGTGTTATCGGCAATTACTAACATACCATTATTTTTTCGACGCTAATATAGAATTTTGGATACAGCATCTCGTGTCTTGTGTTCACTGCATGCCGAGCCAAGATATGCTCTGAACCAATGAAGAAATGAATGAAGAAAAAAACAACAACTCAATGCCGATACCGCAAAACTTGGTATAGGAATCTGTATCTGGGGGGGAAAAAAAAACGGTATCGGAACAACACTAGCTTTAAGCGACCTGCTTTAGCATTTAAAAAAAATAAAAAATTAAAAAATAAACGTATAAATACGTTTTTGGGAGTGATGGACAAAATATTTAAAAACATATTTATACGTTTTTGGGAGTGACGGGCAAAGTATTTAAAACGTATTTATACGTTTTGGGGTTTTCTAGAGGGCCACTCACGAGGTTTTGTTGCCTTTGGTCTGCTCCAGGATCAGCTCGCCTTTGGGGTTGACCGTGAAGATGCGGCAGTCCGACACGCCCGCCTGCCGGTAGGCCAACACGTCCTGGACGGTCACAAAAAGTGGAAAGAACGCGGTGAAGATTTGTTCCATAAAAAGCACAGCGAGTACTCACGCTCTCTCTGTTGCCGAAGGCGGCGTAGAAGGGACGCGCGCTGGCCGAGAAAAGCTTCCTGATGTCCGACAGGCATTCCACTTTGAACTTCTCGGGTTTCTTCTCGATCATCTCCCTGGCGAGAGCAGGAAGTCGTCACGCGTGGAGTCACAGCAAGGAAAGTTTGTTTACCTGTGGAAGGCTGAGAAGAGGCTGCTGGGCGCGAGCATGAGCGGCCCCCTGGGGAGCAGCGTGCCCCCGTCGTTGACCCTCTGCAGGTAGCCCCGCGTCATGTCCGCCATGCCGATGGCCCGCGCCGAACAGTACAGGAACTTGTAACCGTTCCTGACACAAAACGGGAGGCCGATAAGTGATTGGGAGCCCTTTTTGGGGCACCGAGAAAAGGGGTGCGAGCGTACTGGTGCACGGAGTGGTAGAGCTTGGCGATTCCTTCGTGCGTCCAGTCTTTGCCGAGCTGAGGCAAGATGTGACCAAACACATCCGACCTGCCACGAGGAGACCGCTTAGAAAAGAAGACCTGACAATGACAAACACCACAAAAGAAGAGGACGACGGCAGTACTTGGTGATGGTGCCGTCGATGTCGGAGATGACCACCTGGTCGCTCCACTCCCACAGGTAGATGGTACCCTGGCAGCGACACGTCCCCTGGTACTGAGTGGTGATGCTGAACGTCACGTCGTTGGGACCGTCCCTCAGTTTCAAAGCCTCCTGCGTAGACGTAGGGAATGTCGGCGCTGTTCTTTTCCAGCTTGGCGAGATCGGGTCTTACGATCTGCTCCGACGACAGGCGCAGGGACTTCCTGTAGGCGGGGCCGGGGGCTTCCGTACGCGCGCTGGACGCCCGGCCGCCGATCGCGTCGTCGAGCTCTTTAGTTTCATCATCACTCGACCACTCCGAGGTTTTCTGTCTGAAGAAAGAGTTTTTGGCTCCGGACCCAAAAGTCGGTCTTATCATGCTTTAAGGTGACTCACTGTGCTTGAGGGCCCGAGTTGAGAGCTGAACTCTCATTGGTCAGACTCTCCTGTCGCTCCAGCTTGCTCTCTGTGGATGACTGAACGCAAAGCAGGGGTGCCCCACTAGCTCATTTGCATAATATATTTGCAATGCAAAAACTGTTGGGAAATTCTGAAGACGTGCAAGCGACTACCTGCTTGACGCTGCTCTTTCTCCAGAACCACCATCGCCCGGACTTCTTGGGCATCCTATCCTTCACCCAGGCTTCTTCTGTGGCCTGCATGTGTTGCAGCAGGTCATAACTCTTTGTAAGACTTCTAAAAATCTTGTGAGACTGACAAATCTTAAGACACTTGCGAAATGTCGTGAGACTTCGGCAAGTCTTGCTAAACTTTGGCAAATCTTTCGACACCAGCAAATCTCATGAGACTAAACGCCAAATCCTGTTAGACTTTAGCAAAACTTGTGAGACTATGGCAAATCTTAAGGGACTTCAACAAATCTCATGAGACTCTCCGAACATTTGGTAAGACTAATAGGGGAACCTCAAGAGACTTTGGCGACTCCCGTGAGGCTTCTTGGCAGATCTTGAGAGACTAATTGGCAAATCTCACAAGTTTTGGCAAATCTTGTGAGACTTTGATGAAACTTGTAGTACTTCGCTGAATCTCATGAGACTTCTCCACATATATTGTTAGAATTCCTCAACAAATCTGGTGAGACTTCTTGGCAAATCTCAAGGATATTCCTCAACAAATCTCATTACACATCTTAGCAAATCTTGTAGGACTTCAACAAAAATCTCATGAGACTCTCTCAACATTTGGTAAGACTGATAGGGAAACCTCAAGAGACTTTGGCGACTCCCATGAGGCTTCTTGGCAGATCTTGAGAGACCAATTGGCAAATCTCACAAGTTTTGGCAAATCTTGTGAGACTTTGGTGAAACTTGTAGAACTTCGCTGAATCTCATGAGACTTCTCCACATATATTGTTAGAATTCCTCAACAAATCTGGTGAGACTTCTTGGCAAATCTCAAGGATATTCCTCAACAAATCTCATTACACATCTTAGCAAATCTTGTAGGGGTTCAACAAATCTCATGAGACTAAATGCCAAATCCTGTTAGACTTTAGCAAAACTTGTGAGACTATGGCAAATCTTAAGGGACTTCAACAAATCTCATGAGACTCTCCGAACATTTGGTAAGACTAATTGGGGAAACCTCAAGAGACTTTGGCGACTCCCGTGAGGCTTCTTGGCAGATCTTGAGAGAATAATTGGGAAATCTTGTGAGACTTTGGCGAAACTTGTAGTACTTCGCTGAATCTCATGAGACTTCTCCCCATATATTGTTAGAATTCCTCAACAAATCTGGTGAGACTTCTTGGCAAATCTCAAGGATATTCCTCAACAAATCTCGTTACACATCTTAGCAAATCTTGTAGGACTTCAACAAAAATCTCATGAGAGTCTCCCAACATTTGGTAAGACTAATTGGCAAATCTCAAGAGACTTTGACGACTCCTGTGAGGCTTCTTGTCAGATCCTGAGAGACTAATTGGCAAATCTCACAAGTTTGGGGAATCTTGTGAGACTTTGGTCAATTTGTGGGACTTCACTAAATCTCCTGAGACTTCGCCACACATCCACAAATTTCACGATATTCTCCAACAAATTTCAGATTCCTCAACGAATCTCATTAAACTTCTTAACAAATCTTGTAGGACTTCAACAAAAATCTCATGAGACTTTTCTGCAAACCTCTTGAGACGTTAACAAATACCAGAAAATGTCCTGAGACTTTTTACTCAAATCCTGATAGGCGTATTGTACATGACAAAGAGCAAATCAACGGAACCTTTGGGAGGTTCTTCTGGAAAGCCTGCATACTGAGGATGAGCGGCGCCGCCAGAGTCCAGTTGTAATATCTGGAAGAGATACCAAATTAGAATCATGACAAATAATGTTACATCAGGAAGTCTAGGGTCACCTGTGTCCAATCCGAACCACCAAATTGGGATTATCGATCACGGCAGGGTTTTCCACAAACTCGTGATAGCTGATGATGGACTCCAGGAATTTTTCTGCAGGAAATTGAACATAAAATGTCATTTGTTGCATTCTGTTGTCATCCTATAGGGCGGCGCCAACGTTGCTGGTTACCGCTGTCAATTTCAGAGTCGTCGCCCCCGCCGCCGCCGCAAAGCGATAGCGTGACGTCGGGCAGGTCAACCGCCGAGTCGGAAAGACATTCGGCCCCGCTGTCCCCGAGACTCCCGCCGCCGCTGCTGCTGCCGCCCACCGACTGTGGCGACTGCGAACCCGAGTTCCTACCGCCCGCCACGCTCGTCTCCGGCCAGGGCCTCGCAAGGTGGCCGGACTCGCTGGAGACACAGGTGGGCGTTTTTTTTTTTGTTTGTTTTTTTTAAACCACTCTACTATGAACCATGGTAGCATGTTTACCTTTTGGGGAAATAGAGAGCGACAACATCGGGTTCAAGTGCATTCAGGTCGTCCAGGTAGATGTCTTCTGGCCCCTGATGTTGACTCCTCTTTCTCACGCCTCGATAAAGGGAAGCGGTGGTAGCATGTTGAGAAAAGGATGACTTGGGTTTCTTTCGCTTCCGGTTCCTTTTTCTCACGCACGCCACATCCTTCCTGTCTTTGCTCTGTCTTCTTAACACCAGTTTTGTTTTGAGAGATGCAAAGTAGACCCAAAATGTCGCAGCGGTTGTGAGACTTGAACCAATCTTGTGAGACTTTTCAAATCATTTTGCAAGACTGTTGTGAGATTTTGGCAAGTGTCTGGCAAATTTTGTGAGGCATCTCGCCGAATCTCACAAGATTTTCTGACATCTCTTGTGAGACTTCTCTGCAAATCTCATAAGACTTGTCTGCGAACCTTGTGAAATTTTGTCTGACAATCTCTCGAGACTTTGCAATAAATCTCGTAAGACTTCTCGATGAATCCTGTGAAACTCCTTCGCAAATCTTGTGAGACTTTTCAAATCATCTTGCGAGACTGGCAAATTTGTGAGAATGTTGTGAGATTTTGGCAAATCTCCGGCAAATTTGTGAGTCATCTCGCCGAATCTCACAAGATTTTTTTGACATCTCTTGTGAGACTTCTCTGCAAATCTCATAAAACTTTCTTGAGACTTTGCAATAAATCTCGCAAGACTTCTCGATGAATCCTGTGAAACTTCTTGGCAAATCTTGTGTGAGACTTGATTGCGAATCTAGTTACACTTTTTGAAAAGATTCGCGAGACATCTTGGATAGTTCTTATGAGACATTTGAGAGAATCTTGTGAGACTTTGGCAAATTTCATGAGAGTTTCAGAAATTAACTGACTGACTTAACTGAGATGTCAAATCTCACAAATTTCCGTGAGACTATGAGACTGCCAAATTTTAGACTTTGGCAAATCCCATGAGACTTTTTGACTGGTCTTGTGAGACTACTCGAATATACCGAAATCTTACGAGACTTCCTCAAGTTTGACATACCTCGTCGCTTCACGGCCATTTCTGCAGGCTTGGCGTCGGATTCTCCGCGGCTGGGCGGAGAAGACGTCCACCTGGTCTTGCGAGTGGCTTTCCTACTGAGGTCTGAGGAGGGTCTTGGGTCAGCATTCCGGGGTTGGGGTTTGACAATGCCGCAGAGAAGATCTTCGTCTCGCTCCACCGGGCCGGAGATGACCCGGAAATGTGTACTCTCTGAGGGGGTGATGGTTCGCACCTTCTTCCCAGACCGCCCCCTTTTAGTCACCTGCTTTAAGAAGAATACTTTGAAAATTCAACAAATGAGACTCCAGCAAATCTTGTTAGATTTAAAAAAAATATATATTTGTCTTGTTTTGGTTGGCAACAAGCTTCAGTCTTACCCTGGTGGATTCCGGAAACTCGCCCCAGCTCCACCGCATGTGGGCGTCGGCTCTGAGCATGCCCTCGGCCGTCTTCGCCATCAGCTCCGAGTCGCTGTTGGGCGACGCCCGCTCAGGCTCCGACGTCACGCTGCAGCACATCAGGAGAGGGCGCAGAGTGACCCGATCTGTAGTCCTTGTGCCGGGTTCATGGACAAAACTATCGACTCACTCGATGTAGGGGGACCAGTCGCCGTCGGAGAAAGGGTAACTGTCCCACTCCAGACTGCTGGCTGCGGAATATCTGAAGTGCTCCACGTTGTCTTTCGTCATTGAAAATACCCTGAAAAAAACCCAATCAATATTCTTTAACTCTTTGACTGCCAGACGTTTTCAGAAAAGGGATGCCGTGGGTGCCAGCCGATTTTAAGCATTTTGACTGATCTTTCAAGGTCCACAGAAAATTATGTGTTTGGACTATAGAAACACACATACTACCAAATGAAAGATTGGACTGTCATCTTTCATCAGAAAAAAAAGTTTGTTTCTACCTTATTCCGTTTTTGAGTAATCAACAATAGAAAATGGTTAGTTTCACCTCTGTTTTGAAAAAAAAAACGTCTTTTAACGTCTTTGGCACTCCTCCATAGGATTTTACTAAACGTTATTTAACGTTTTTGGCAGTCAAAGAGTTAAGGTCGACCCTTAGATAGACCCGAGCCGGAGCCTTCCTGTGCACAACCAAGACTCGAGCCAAGAACCTCCGATATGCGAGGCAGGTGTGTTAACCACTAGGTCATCATGCTGCCATAAAAAAGTCAACAAACATTTTGGGATATACAAAGGGTGCGACTCGCCACGAGCTTTGCGAAGTTATCTCCTCGTCGGAGCTGAGCTCAGGTAGCTCCGGCTCGCCCCCTACTGGCTGACTCGGCTCCTCCTTGCGGGACTCGCTCTTGTGCTTCCGCCGCCGCCGTTTTCTCTTCTTTCCCACCACGTTGGGACCGCCTTCCGGGCCATTGGGGTGGCGACCTTGCTTCCCCTCAGGTTCTTGGTTCTTGATTAGGGCGTCGTCTGAGGGGATGGGCGAGGTCGCCAGGTGGGCCGGGACCATCTCCTGCAAGCATTAAAAGAAGTTGAAGGTAAAAAGTCATAATCGTTTATTTTTTGTTTCTTTTTTTGTTGGCGTCTCTTTAACTCGTTGACTGCCAGACGTTTTCAGAAAAGGGATGCCGTGGGTGCCGGCCGATTTAAGCATTTTGACTGCTCTTTCAAGGTCCACAGAAAAGAGTCATCGCTGCCATCTAGGGGCCAAAAATAGGCGTTATACTAACTAGATCTGCTTGATACTTTCAGCACAGCTGGCCAAGGCTTTCCTCCACCCGTTTCCCCCCCCCAAAAAAAAAAAACTTGGTGAACGTCTTTTAACGTCTTTGGCGCTCCTCCGTAGGATTTTACTAAACGTTATTTAACGTTTTTGGCAGTCAAAGAGTTAAGTGTCACTTACATCATATTTTTCTGTCTCCTGGACGAAAAAAGCCTCACCGTTGTCTCCCAGCTTCATGTGCAACTCCACTACTTCTCCATTTATTTCGATGTCGATCTGCAAGATCATAAAAAAAATATTTTGCATTCCTTTAATGTGGATCACGTTGATATTTTTCATGTTCTTTTACAACCTCACAAAATCAGTGTACTCGTTTGAGACTTTGACAAATCGACACCGATTTTTGCAAAAATCGATTTTGGCTAACATCTTTAGCGTTTGCTAAATCTGATCCGAATCTTCCGAGACAAATTGTGTGAGACTTCAGAGAATCTCGCGAGATTTCGGAAAATCTCACGAGACTCCGGCAATTGTTACTACGCCTCATGAAACGGAGGCTTATCTCATAAAACTCTTTTTATAACAGTTCAGCAGATGTCTGCTAATCTCGGTAAGACTTCAGCAAATCCCCTGCTGGAAACCTCAAAGAGCAAAATCTCATTCGACTTCATCAGATCTATTACAGTAAATCTTGTGAGAATCATCGGCAAATTTTGTGAGCCTGTTGTCCAGCTGTGGTCGTCTGTGTTTTTTTTTTTTTCTGTGGTCGTCTGGTTTTCCATTGGTCTCTCTTCTTTTTTTTTTTTCTGTGGTCGTCTGTGGTTTTCTATTGGTCTCTCTTTTTTTTTTTCTGTAGTCTGTGGTTTTCTATTGGTCTCTCTTTTTATTTTATTTTTTCTGTAGTCGTCTGGTTTTCCATTGGTCTCTCTTCTTTTTTTTCTGTGGTCGTCTGTGGTATTCTATTGGTCTCTCTCTTTTTTTTTTTTTTTTCTGTAGTCGTCTGTGGTTTTCTATTGGTCTCTCTTTTTATTTTATTTTTTCTGTGGTCGTCTGTGGTTTTCTATTGGTCTCTCTTTTTTTCTGTGGTTTTCCATTGGTCTCTCTTCTTTTTTTTTTCTGTGGTCGTCTGTGGTTTTCTATTGGTCTCTCTTTTTTTTCTGTAGTCTGTGGTTTTCTATTGGTTTCTTTTTTTTTTCTTTTTTTTCTGTAGTCGTCTGTGGTTTTCTATTGGTCTCTCTTTTTTTCTGTGGTTTTCCATTGGTCTCTCTTCTTTTTTTTTCTGTGGTCGTCTGTGGTTTTCTATTGGTCTCTCTGTTTTTTCTGTAGTCTGTGGTTTTCTATTGGTTTCTTTTTTTTTCTTTTTTTCTGTGGTCGTCTGTGGTTTTCTATTGATCTCTCTTTTTTTTCTGTAGTCGTCTGTGGTTTTCTATTGGTCTCTCTTTTTTTTCTTTAGTCGTCTGTGGTTTTCTATTGGTCTCTCTTTTTATTTAATTTTTTCTGTGGTCGTCTGGTTTTCCATTGGTCTCTCTTCTTTTTTTTCTGTAGTCGTCTGTGGTTTTCTATTGGTCTCTCTTTTTATTTTATTTTTTCTGTGGTCGTCTGGTTTTCCATTGGTCTCTCTTCTTTTTTTTCTGTGGTCGTCTGTGGTTTTCTATTGGTCTCTCTTTTTTTTTCTGTAGTCGTCTGTGGTTTTCTATTGGTCTCTCTTTTTTTTCTTTTTTTCTGTGGTCGTCTGTGGTTTTCTATTGGTCTCTTTTTTTTCTGTAGTCGTCTGTGGTTTTCTATTGGTCTCTCTTTTTTTTCTGTAGTCGTCTGTGGTTTTCTATTGGTCTCTCTTTTTTTTCTGTAGTCGTCTGTGGTTTTCTATTGGTCTCTCTTTTTATTTTATTTTTTCTGTGGTCGTCTGGTTTTCCATTGGTCTCTCTTCTTTTTTTTTTTTTTTTTCTGTGGTCGTCTGTGGTATTCTATTGGTCTCTCTTTTTTTTCTGTAGTCGTCTGTGGTTTTCTATTGGTCTCTCTTTTTTTTTATTATTATATTTTTCTATTGGTGTCTCACCTTGGCGGCACTCACCACTTTCTCTCTGGAGCGCAGCACTCCCAGTTTCCCGAAGCGCACGTGGAAGGGGGAAGACTGGAAGGATCCGTCGGGCTGCCGCACCACCACCACGTCGATGCAGCCCGACAGCGTGGCCTGATTGATTCCCTTGTACAGCTCCTTGACCGTCACCAGAACCTGGCCGGCCAGATGGCCCACGTAGTTCATGCCGATGGCCGCCTGACAAATAGGCACATTTCGGACCTCTGTCGAGTCATTCCTTGGGTGTGCGACATCCGCTACACAGTTATGACAACAGGTACATTTTTTTCCTAATTGTTTTGAAAAAGACAACCTTGAGAAACGTCAGCAAATCTCAGGAGATTTTAATCAATCTTGCATCATCTGAGACAATTGAGTCTTGGTGACACTGGAAAAAAAATCCAGGGAAATCCAGAAAATCTCGTCAGTCTTCAGCTAACCTTGTGAGACTTTGACGCATCTCGAGAGACTTTTCTGCAAATATTCTAAAACTCTGGAAAATCTCAAGAATTTTTTTATTGATTTCTCCTTTTTAAATAAAAAAAAAAGTTGCCGCAAATCTACTTCAACAAATGTGAGATTCTTGTCAACCTCATTATTAATTGATTTAGTACATAAATAAACATTTCAGTAATTCAATTTTCCATCTGCAGTCCCGAGACAGATCGTAAATGTCAAACTAGTCAAATAAACATAAAATGCACAACAATAACAATACAATCATGAAAATACTATTAAAATGTTACAATTATATTTTCATAACAAAAGCAATAAATTTACTAAAATTTACATTAAAGCCAACCATGGAAAAACAAATACAGGAAGCATTTGTGTTGACATTTATGATTATCAATTAACCTTTTTTTTTTTTTTGGTTTGATCTTAAATGTTGAATATGAGGCTCCGGCAATTTTTTGTGATAAATGGCGCGAGACAAAAATAGTTTAGTTTTAGTTTTAATGCACATTATTAAGATTCATATTGATATCTACTTTGGCTAGATTTTTTTTTTTGGGGGGGGCAAACATAAAGTTTGAGTTCATGAGAAGTAGGCTTTGGTGTCTAGCGTAGGTGCCCTCTGTCAGAGGGTTCTAAAAGCAACAACAACAATCCCTGGTCAACAACTCGAACCTGACTTTGACACACGTTGCGGCGAGCGAGACGTTAAGTAGTGATAATCCAGTTGAGCAGATTACTTTGCAAATCTAGCTTTCCCTCGCCTGCGTGTGTGCTGCGCATCCAAGCGGCAACACACGTGAGATTCTCACATTATTTGTCCAAAATTAAAATCATATTTATCATGCGCCATAATACATTTAAAAACAACAACAACAAAGGGGAATATAGACAGATAGATTTAAATAATTAGCTTCGTAAAGGCAGATGTTTGACACTAACTCAAGGGGCCGCTGCGTGTATAACATTAGTACTAACTAATCATAAATAAATAAAAAAATCTTATTAAATAAACGTTTGACTGAAAAAAAAATCCACTTGCGGTCGAGGACTTTCAAAACCATGAGGCGTTCAGGGACACACTTCGGCGCTCGGATCTAACAAAATTATTTCGTTTTTTCCTTCCTTCCTTTCTTTTTTAAATATATATATTTTTAGAAATACAAATAAAAGACGCCACGAATGTTCGCGCTAACACTAACAACATTTAAGTCGCCCGTCAGAACATTTTGGCCAAGCAGAAAAGTGACACATTGACTCAACGAGCCACACGAAGTAGTACAAATGACGTCAGGTCATTTCGAGTCGTTTTTATGAAAACGATCAAACAAGTGGAAGACGTTTTTTGTTTTTTTTTGTAAAGTGAGATGTTAGATGATGTTCTCACCTGTCAGGGAGGACCACCTGCCGCCGCCTTCTCGTCTTTCTCCTCGAGCTCTATTCAAATTCTTCTCAAATCCCAACAGCAGCGAACTCAGCACGTGACTCGACTATAGCCATGACGTCACCGCAGCTACCTCTTAATTAAACATTTCAATGTGTTACAAAAACAAAAATTCAATGTGTTACGAGGAAAAGTAAACATAACTTTCTCCATTATATTTAGTTTAATTGGTAAGCACCCATTTACCACTTCTTGATTGAATTTATTTAAATATGTTTATCACTGTTAATATATAATTATTGATTTACAAGATATCAATCACCGTATTAACCAAACTTATATTAATCAACGTACAGTATTTTCTATCCTTTGATTTATTGTGTCCGATATGGCACTCGTGTATTGCTTGTTTGAACAAAGTAGTTATTTACAAAGATATTCAATAATTGACTAATTAAAGCTTTATATAAGATAGCGGTGAGCATAATGTAGCCAAAAAATATGGTACAATAATTATATACGATACTAATAATTAAATAATCATAGTAAATCTATGCATATATTTTATAAATATAATTTTAAAAAATTATATTATTATAAAATATTTAAAATGGACTTTCATGCCGTCACTATTTGCTTCGTCGGCCGACTGAACGTTTCATTTTCATTTTTTTTTTTATTATTATTTTTATTGTGGCGGTGACATGCACGGTGTACACAAACAATCCAAGCAAACCATATCGTGAAAAAAGAATGTGAAATTGTACATTTGAATATACATAAAAGCATACATCTCCGAATGAAAAGCAATTATGCAGCACTGCCTTGAGATACGAGCATAATTTGCTCTGTGACCACGCTTCTAACTCAAAACAATCTTTTATCCTGGAGTTCAGGCCAAATCGATTTTGTCACCAACATCTCCAACTGTCGCTTCTTCTTTTAGCTTCTTCATCAAGTCGTCCGTCGTCTCCGTTGCCGCTTTGGATTCTGTGAAAGAAAGGAAGACGTTTGAATTGAAAATGGCGTACGGATTCATCGGCAATTTCCGACCTTTCCTCGTCCCGGCGACGCCCGTTTTCATCTTGTCCTTGGGCGTGTTGGCGCCAAACACCACGTTGCCCTCGGCGTCGGTCCAGTAGGAGGTCACGCCAAGGTCGGGGGTTCCCTCGATCACTTCCAGCTAAAACCCGGCATCAGGTACGGTAAATAAACAGCTCAAATAGTCAATCGGAGAAAAAAAAAAGCCAAATATGAGTTCCTCTACTTACTCGTACTGATTGCAAAAAAAAATATTTTACGTGATTTGAAAATTTGAGCAGTATTGTCATGTTTCGGTTTTATGTTTGTTTTGTTTTTTGGGGTGTTCATGTTCTTTTTTTTTTTTTTTTGTCTGCGTTCAGTGTTTTGTTTTGTGTTGCTTGTCTATTCCCTCGTCTCATTATGCGTAGCCACGCCCACCCGTGTGTCAACCTATCAGTGCCCTCAGACGCTTGTGTCTTCCCCAGGTGTGTCTTGTCAAGTAATTAGCGGTGGTGTATTTAGTAGGGGTGGGAATCTTTGAATGTCTCCCGATTCGATTGCGATTTTTGGGTGTGCGATTCGATTCAGAATCGATTTTCGATTAGGTGCGATTATTATTTTTTTTTTCAAATCGTTTGATTGACAATGATTTTTTTGCTTCAATTGATAGATTTTCAAGGAATCGTAATGATCGACTCCGGTCTGACTCGCTAATGCTAATTAGCGCTCTACTCGCGTCGCTTTTATCACTCAAAAGCTAAACGGCGCCACGCTAAAAAACAAAAACTTTTATTGGAATAACTTGATCGTGACTTTTTCCTTCTACTCTCTAATGTGGCTACAACTTAACTGTATCAGACCGCGTGGAACCACACTGCCCCTAAGTGGCCAAACCGAGTACAACATGAACAGCGCTGCCAATAAAGGCACACACAAACAAAGGGAAGACTAAAATAATCGATTTTGCGGCACTTAAAATCGATTTTTGATCGTACTTAATGAGAATCTATTTTTTTGGCACACCCCTAAGCCATTTTCAAGTCAACCTCTGAGCAAATATTCAGATTAGGGTTGGCGTCCATGCTGGAGGCGGGTCCGACGCTACAGGAATCGGGAGTGGGAGTGAAGGGCGTGCATGGTGACAAGGTGTGCAGGAAAAAGTGAGACGTCACACAGATGAGGTGGAGGTGGAAGTACATGCTTGTTTTTTTATTATCGTGAGTGTCGTTGCGAAACACGAAAGGTTGTAACAGTGAGGGTGAAGGTGGGCGGCGACCATCGCCATTGTGATCGGTGATCTTCACATTGGACGGGCGGGCACAGGAGTGGAGGTTGATGAGCACAACGTTTCAAGTGAAGCACAACACAACAATCTGGTGATCATGTTTGACGCCATTTTGCTACAAATATCATCAGTCTTGTGCTCGGATTTTGTCAGCCTGTTTTGACTCGTTTGTAGAAAAAGGGGGGGTCAAACATGTCTAAACGCGGTCGCTAGCGTGAGCGCCGCTGCGTCGCGCTAGCGTCAAATAAATAAAACAACACAACAATTAGTCGGGCTTGCTTTGACAAACAAACAGTGAGACTTTCTCGTTCAAATCGAAAAACATTTGAAAGCAGTACAACGTCATTATTGTCTTACTAACGCTTGTGGCACCGCATGACTTTTACATTCAGCACCAATTTCAACAAAAAAAAACATCAAAAGGGCCCGACCGATTCATTTGATCTCATCGGTGTAATTTTAACTTTTAAAATTCTGCAAAAATCAGCAGATTTTTTATGCAATTTTCTACAGATCTTTTTTATTTTTTTACACATGAACACATTATATTAGAAATTGTGATATTGTGACATTTCCCTCCAAATAATTCAAAATTGCCGATTTTTGCCAGTTTTTTCTTAGTAAAATTCAACAAATGGTGTCATTGTAGGACTCTGCTGTTCATATTTTATCTTCATTTTATTTAATCGGCTTAATTTAAATTTTTAAAATCCAGCAAAAATTTGCGGATTTTTCACGGCAATTTTTTTCCGATTTTTTTTCTTTTTTCTTTTTTTTTTTAATACACATGAACACATTATATTAGAAATTGTGATATTGTGCCATTTCCCTCCAAATAATTCAAAATTGCCGATTTTTGCCGATTTTTCTTAGTAAAATTCAACAAATGGTGTAATTGTAGGACTCTGTAGTTCATATTTTATTTTCATTTTATTTAATCGGCTTAATTTAAATTTTTAAAATCCAGCAAAAATTTGCGGATTTTTCACGGCAATTTTTTTCCGATTTTTTTTTCTTTTTTTTAATACACATGAACACATTACATTTTTACCGATTTTTGTTGTTGTAAAATTCAACAAACATGATGTAATTGTAGGATAAAAGTAATCTGTCTGTAATTGCAATTTTTATTGTTGAAAGAGACCAAAAACAAAGTTATTTTATTAATTTTCTTTAAATAACAGCCCAATTAATCCGCTATCCAAATTGGATTCTGCCAAATATTGTAATCGGCATCGGCCTCAAACAATCCATATCGGTCGGGCCCTGAACATCAACATCAAAACCTAGCCGCTTTTTTTTTCTTTTTCTTCCAGGTCCGCACATTGCGCAGGCGATGGGGGGGCGGGGGTGGGGTGGGGGGGTGCTCATTTTTTGCGTCCGGCCACCTCCTCGGGGATGAAGACACTTACGGTGAATTCGGCGCTCTCGGTGCCGTACTTGTTCTTGACCAGGATGCTGTACTTGCCCGTGTCGGCCGTGCTGACCGCCGTGATGGTGAAGCTGGCGAACTTGCCCGACTCCAAGCGCAGGATGCAGTGCTCGTCCGACGTCAGCTCCTTGTCGTTCTTCAGCCACGTCACCTGCGGCAGCGGCTCGCCCGAGATGTTGCAGGTCAGGTTGAGCGCCTGCCGGGAGGGGAGGGGAGGGGGCGGGGCCAGGGGAGGGGGTTCGTTGGGTTAGCTCCAAGTGAGGGAAGGTGGATGCGGTTGAGGCTCCGCCCACATTACCTTGCCCTCCTGGATGGTGACCACGTCGGGAAGGCCTCCTGCCACTCGGGCGCGGTCTGAACGCGGACAAGGGACACAGTCAGTGGACGAATGAGGACTAATGGGTGAATGCGTGATAGATTGGTGAATAAATGGGGGGTGGAGGCATAGATGAATGAATGGATGAATTAACTAATAAATGATGCACAAGTAGAAAAGTGAATGATCAAATAACTTGTGGCTCATGAATGGATGAATAATCCCTGAATTGCGTGGATGGATGATTGAATGGACACGTGGTGAATTAATGTTTGATCAATTAAGGAATGAGGGATGAGTGGATTAATAATTGCTTCGGTGTGAACGAATGGATGCATAGTGAATGGATGATGGATGAACAGAAACGAGAATAATGAGTGGATAGATGAATGGATGAATAGATATGTGGTGGATGGATGAATGAATTCACGAATGAATGAGGAGAAAATGGATGAGTGGATGAATGAATGCGTGACGACCGAATGATGGATGCACAGATATGAGATGGATGAGTCAGTGGATGAATGAATGAATAGATATGTGGTGGATGGATGAATGAATTCACGAATGAATGAGGAGACAATGGATGAGTGGATGAATGAATGCGTGACGACCGAATGATGGATGCACAGATATGAGATGGATGAGTCAGTGGATGAATGAATGAATAGATGTGTGATGATGAGTGGATTGCTAAATGTTGAATGAATAAGGAGACAATGGATGAGTGGATGAATGAATGTGTGACGACTGAAGGATGGATGCACAGATACGAGAATAATGAGTGGATAGATGAATGAATGAATAGATGTGTGATGATGAGTGGATGGATAAATGTTGAATGAATGAGGAGACAATGGATGAGTGGATGAATGAATGCGTGACGACCGAATGATGGATGCACAGATATGAGATGGATGAGTCAGTGGATGAATGAATGAATAGATGTGTGATGATGAGTGGATTGCTAAATGTTGAATGAATAAGGAGACAATGGATGAGTGGATGAATGAATGTGTGACGACTGAAGGATGGATGCACAGATACGAGAATAATGAGTGGATAGATGAATGAATGAATAGATGTGTGATGATGAGTGGATGGATAAATGTTGAATGAATGAGGAGACAATGGATGAGTGGATGAATGAATGCGTGATGAGGCAATGATGGATGCACAGATATGAGATGGACGAGTCAATGAATAAATGAATGAATAGATGTGTGATGATGAGTGGATGGCTAAATGTTGAATGAAGGAGGAAACAATGGATGAATGGATGATGTATGCGTGAGTGAATGATTGGATGGATGGAAGAAAGTGCACTCGTGAGGGATGAATGGATGAAAGCGAGTGAACGGATGAATGCGTGACTCTATGGAAGAGCGATGGTTGAATGAATGGATGAAATACAGGCTAACATATAAATGGATGAAAGGCTGAATGCTTACTTTTTTCTGCAACAGCAGCCGCTCTAAAGAAGAGACGAAATTAAATGAGAAGCAATTTTTTGGAAGCGTAAGACAACAAACCCGCCCCTCTCACTCACTTGAGTCTTTTGAATTCGGCCAAAGCGTCCTCGTACGCTGCAAAAGAGGAAGCAGACGGCGGTGAGAGGAGGGAACACGGAGCGCCCGCTCACCCGCCCCCAAAAAAACAGGAAGTCGAAGCAACCTTGAGCCGCCAGCTCCACGGTCCTCCGCAGGCCGCCCCTGCCGTCGTTGATGTTGAACTCGATGGCGTACTTGCCCGTGTCCTTCTCGGTGGGCTCGCTGATCTGAAGCCACAACTGGTCGCCCACCACGCCGCTCTTCAGGCGCTCCGAGAAGGCGATGGCCGAGTCCCTGGTTGGAGGGGGAGGGGCCCAAAAGTCGTAAACCGCAACTATTGCAATCGTCATAACTCACTTGTAATGCCACGTGACCGGCAGCAGGTCGTTGTAGTAGCTGACGAAAGTGTAAAGGCGAATGCCTTGATCCGTGCTGGTGATCTTCAGCGGCGTTGACGAGTTAGCTGGGAAAAGATGAAAAAAAACAAACAATGGCAGCGGTTCATTTGAAGCGGCGAAAAGGTCACCGGGACGAGACCAGGCAGCTTTTTTTTTATCTCACCGATGTAGTTGAAGACTTCGTTCATCAGGTCTTTGAAACCTGCACGAGAACACGTTTCATTAGGTAATATTCATACTTTAGTAAGGTAACGTGTATTAGCTCATTGCTAACTTCAGGGAGGTAGCATGTAGTAGCTTATTACTAGCTTCCGTAGGGTAACGTGTATTAGCTTATTGCTAACTTCAGGGAGGTAGCATGTAGTAGCTTATTACTAGCTTCAGTCGGGTAACGTGTATTAGCTTATTGCTAACTTCAGGGAGGTAGCATGTAGTAGCTTATTACTAGCTTCCGTAAGGTAACGTGTATTAGCTTATTGCTAACTTCAAGGGGGTAGCATGTAGTAGCTTATTACTAGCTTTAGTCGGGTAACGTGTATTAGCTTATTGCTAACTTCAGGGAGGTAGCATGTAGTAGCTTATTACTAGCTTTAGTCGGGTAACGTGTATTAGCTTATTGCTAACTTCAGGGAGGTAGCATGTAGTAGCTTATTACTAGCTTCAGTCGGGTAACGTGTAGTAGCTTATTAGTCAATTTGTTGTTTTAAATGGGTAACATCTATTGGCTTATTAGCTTAAGGCTAACTTTTGGGCGCGGTAACAATGTGTTATGCGAGACGGAAAATTTATTATTATTATTATTAATTTTTTTTCTAATTTAACTCTATGTAAATGTTTTTATCTCCAATTTCCATTCCAGTATCAAATTCATGGTTGATTATTGTGCAAGAAAGAGCAGGTTTGCATACATTGGTCGGTCAGATTTAACGTGGACGTGTCTTTTCCTCGCTCGTCCTTCAGGACCATCTCGTACACGCCGGCGTCCTTCTTGGAAATCTGTCGAGAAAAGGCCAATGCATTGTGGGTACGACGCCACAGAAAATCTGCAATGTCATCAAAAAAAAAAAAGGTAAGCGTGAAGGGTGCTACATAAAAAACAAATGGGTGAAAATGGCAGCAAAAAAAAAAAAAAAAGCCAGCAAGCAAGCAAGTAAGCAAGCAAGGATTAACTGAAAATAAATAGGACCAAAAATGCAATCGTCTTAAGTTGCTGTTATTCCTTTTTCCGCATTTCCTGGTTGTTTTTTTGCGACGTTTTTTTTTTTATTCTGCATTTTTGTTTTCGTATTTTCACGCCTGCGTGCACCATTGTTTGTTAATCAAATCCACTTAAATGTAATTTCTCATGAGTTATTGTGTCCACTTTGAGTTCCACGTTCTGGCCGAGGCTAATTGTTACGAATGATAAATAAGCAAGCAAACATGCAAAATAAAAATAAAAAAACAGCAAGTGATCCCAACTTTAAGAGTTCTGCCGATATGGACGTCTGCGGAGTCGGAGGGCGGGTCGGGCTGCAGTGGGAAAATAATGTGACAGCAACTTTATTAGCAGCGGCATTATGACAGTGGCGTGCGATGGGGCGAGCGAGCGTGAGGCATCAAGGAGGGGAGAGAGAGAGACAGACAGACAGACGGAACACAAATCATGTCCATGATATTGATTTCTTTGAAAATGGCTTTTGTACGATATTATATGTAAATATAAGACACATACATGATCATTTGCAATGGATGGTTATTATTTTTTTATATGAACTCGTTCGCTGCCATTGACGGCTATAGACGTCAAAAATTCATTTGAACTATTTCTATTAGTTTAACATTTTTATTCCACTCTTGTTAACAAGAAACCTAGAATTTTTGTTTTTATACATTTAGAACAGATATAAAATTTGTGATTAATCGTGAGTTAACTAGTGATGCCATGCAACTAATTACAATTAAAAATTATAATCGCCTGACGCTCCTAGTTTTTAATCTTTTTTAAAATCGCGTCAGGCGATTAATCACAAATTTTACATCTGTTCTAAATGTACACTATTTTTTTCTAGGTTTTCATACTCAACAAAAGTGGGGAAACAATTTTAAACTAATAGAAATAGTTCAAATGAATTTTTGACGTCTATAGCCGTCAATGGCAGTGAATGAGTCAATAGCTCCGTTAAATTCAACATTTCAACGCTACAATATTTTTTCTACTGTAGTACCTTTTGCAATATTATTTCCCAAGCATAATTATAACATTTACCATATAATTGTATTTTTTAATTATACATTGGTGGTTGAAAAAATAAAAAAAATTATTGTTTGGCGTATATGTCGTTTAGACATTTGAAAATACAAATAAACTAAAATAGAATTTGGCACTATATAGAGAGTGTAGCTTTTCCAAAATGTCACCTTATTTATTTCACTACATTAAAATTAAAAATTAAATAGAATTAATACAATTTTTAATCAAATAAAAAGTACTGAGCTACATTACAGTATTCAAATTTTAATTGTATTTGTTTTTACATATCTAAAAAGAAAAATCAATGAACTAATAACCCTTACCTTGATTGTTGATTGACTGTGAGAACTCATAACTCCGCCTCTTACCTGAGCTATTTCCAGCTTGAGGACGCCCTCGGTGAAGCCCAGATTTTGGTCCGCCTTGATCTCCCGTCCGTCTTTGTACCACAGCGCCGACGTCTCCTTCTTGATGTTTCCCACCTTGAATGCACAAAAATAGCATTTTTAAAGATACAATGCTAATGTTGAAATAAATCCAGTTCTATAAAAGTCTCACCTTGCACTTGAGTATCACACAACATTCTTGAGTGACCTCGTAGCCCAAATACTCGATAAAGTGAGGCCCTGGAACGCGCAAAATGGTGGGTAAAAAAAAATGTAAATGGTGGAAATAGGAACCTAAGATGGAGATTTCCGTATGTAAACGTAAAGTAAACCTTGCTTCCGGAACCATTCTTTCCTCTGGAACTCGGATTCCTTCTGCAGCTCCTTGAACACTGAAAGAGGAGAAGCACAATTTGCGTTTGCATGTTTTTCTGCCCTCTTGTGGACGGAACACAAAGTGACAAGATGGCTCAGGCTAGGCTGTGCCTTCATTAATCAGTCTGTGTTAAGGTCCGACTGATATGCATTTTTTGAAGCCCATGCCGTTTTTTGGCCGTTTTTATAATGCATAAAATTGTTTACCTCTTGTTTATGTTTAACAAATTTAAAACATCATAAATCATGCTGTTTCTACTATGTACTGTCTCAAATGTTCTCCAATTTCGATCATGTAAATGTATAGGATTGTATGCAGAGAAACGCTTCTTGGGAGGAGTAATATGGCGGCCTATCGGCTATCCAGTAATATATACAGACCTGTGAATCCTCCCTACGCTGTTAGCATTAGCGCTAGGCTAACGATGTTTCAAAAACGAAACACGTTTTGTACTTATATACAGTGGATGCCATTCTTCTTGTCATCTGATTAGTTTTACAGTTAACTCCAACTGGTTTGTCGTTGAAGAAGGACGCGAAAGGACAACAGAATAACATACACTAAACACTTGCTAGTTGCTAATGCTACGCAAGCAAAATGGTGCGTTCAGGGTACTTTCACAGCGTCGGAAACTTTGTTTTTCTTCGATTATAACGTTTTAAGGGGGAAATAATCGGCCATTGTTTTGGCAGATGTGCGGCCAATTATAAGCGGTGGCCGATTAATCGGTCGGGCAGTATTTCATTTGTGCAACAATGATGATCATTTTAGTTACCGTCTCCTATGAGTACCAAACTAGACTGGTTGGTGGCTTTTCCGTCCTGCATCTGGAAGGTGAAGGTGCCTTCATCCTCAGGCATAAGCGACTCCATGATCATCTCAACCACGCCCGTGTTCTTGTCAAAGTTCATCTTGTATTTCTGACAGCAAAAATGTGAAAGACGCCTTGAAAAGAGACATGTCGGTAAAGAGGGAGAAGGATTTGCCTCCCGTCGAGCCGGCCCACCTCGCCCTGGGCCACCACGTTGTCGTTGAACACGTAGTCCACTTTGGCGTTGGCCGACATCTGCTCGGCCTGCAGCCAGAAGCGAACTCGGCCCTTCTCCAGCATCTCCACGGCCAAATCGGACTTGAGGGGAATCGCTAACGAGGACGGAGGACAAGTTTCACTTTCATGGCTTCTACTTGGAAATACTGCAGTGGGGGGCACTCACTGGGGAACTTGTGATCGTGGCTGATCTCCAGCAGCCGCTTCAACTCTGTCACAAGCGACATGTTAAAAGGTGTCCAAAAATAATTCTGAATGTTAACTCATTTGCTCCCAAAAACCTATAAATTCATTCTATTTTTAATATTACCATGCTCCCAAAGACATATTTATATGTTTTTTAATGCTAAAGCATACAGGCTTTGAGAGTATAAGAGATCAACCTGTGCCATGTTGCAACAAGCTCTTTTTGTCAGCGCTTTCACCAGGAATGTGAATATTGATGAAACTTGGCTATATTCTAATGCTAATTGGTGCAAAACGAAAACAAATAGGAAAATACTTTTTTTTTTTCCTGATGAAAGAAAAAACGAATCCAAAATCCATTAAAACAGCCGGGCGCAAAGGGGGTTGCTTCAGTGAAAATGGCTGGAATAAGTTAAGATAGAAGTCGTCACCTTACACAAAAAGTTCTAGCTTACCCAAAAAAAAGCAGTGTCAGCACAAAAATGTCAAAAAACGACACGGAAAAAAACTTGCTGGGTTACGAAAATCGTACATTACAAGAAAAAAAAAAACGTGAAAAGTCTGAATATTATCGGGAAAAAAAGTCTTGCTACCACCTTCCTACCTTCAGGTGAGATGGTGTAGCTGGACGAATCGCCGTCAGTGTGGCTGACCAGACACGAATAAATACCGATATCTTCCTCTCCGGGGGAGTTGAACGTGACTTTGGACCTGAACAGAAACATCCGAATCACCCTCAGTTGTGTGCGACCGTTCTTCGCTGAGCCCATTCGTCAAAATCTCACTTGTTCCCTTTTGTCTCCACGGTCAAGCGTGAGGACGGTTCGTCCATGTCCTCGTAGTTCTTGGACCACACGAATTTGGAGTCGGGTGTCATGCCGGCGCATTCGAAGTTGAGAGAGATGACGCCGTCGTCGTCCACGTCCACCACGATGTCCTTGGCGCCTGCGACGGGACGCCAGAGGGTGGTGAAGGTCACGCCGTGACCAATCGTGGCCTCACTTTGCTACCTGGCTTGGTGACGGCTTGGACCGGTTCAGAGAGGTCCGAGCTTTTCCCCACGCCGGCTTGATTCTGAGCCCGAACGCGGAAGACGTACGACTCCTGCTCTTTCAGATTCTTCACCTGCGGAACCGGGAGGAGCAACGGTTTTATCGTATCAGATTGAAGGTTCGCCGATATCGTGTCTCCGTGAGACGTCCACCTTGAAGAAGGTGTTCTGCGTCGCCTTGGTGTTGAGTCCTCGCCAGGCTTCCTCCGGAGCTTCGGCCTCCTTCATGTCCACGTAGAAGCCGTTGACCGGATCGCGCCCCTGATACACCGGCGCCTTCCACAGCAACACCATGGAGTCGCCTCGCACCTCTCGTAGCTGAAGATCGTGAGGAGGTCCTGTACAAAAAAAAAAAAGAAAAATGTTTGTTTTTTGTTTGCATTGCATGAATAACATTTTCCAGATCCTCGCACCTGGAACGGCAATGGTCCACTCCTCGCACAGGAAGGTGTCGCTAGGAAGCGACGGGATGCCGACGCCCGCCATGTTGGCCGCCCGAACCTGGAACTGGTACTTCCTGTTCTCCTTCAGGTCGGTCACCTGACCACATAAAATGAGGTCCATCTTTTAGAGCATTTATCCTCATGAAAGTTGCAGCCTATCCCAACTGACTTTGGGGTACACCCTGGACTGGTCGCCAAGCCTTCACACGGCACACATAGACAAACTACCGCTCACATTCACACCGACGGACAATTTAAGAAATCCATAAAATTATTGGGGAAAACGTGCAAATTCTGCAGAGGAAAGCCTAAACTGAGATATGAACCCAGAACCAGTCCAGGTCCAGAGAAAGTAAAACCCCTGCCACAGTTTGGATTTAGCCCCAGGTGCTAGCTAGCTAGCTCCCTAGCAAGTAACCGAGCACCCGGGGAGCTAGCTAGGGAGCTCGCTAGCTAGCACCTGGGGCTAAATCCAAACGGTGGCCGGGATTTGCCACCTCTGACCCTCAACACACGAGCCAAACCTTCTAACCGCTATCGACCATACTGACGTGTGTTTACTGTTCTGCCAAAACAAAAGTGACACCAAGTCTGTTTTCAAACTCACCCTGTAGGCACGTTCGCTGACTGCCCTGATGTTAGCCTCGTGCCACTTTCCCGCCACGCCGTCCACGACCTCGCGGTAGTCCACGAAATATCCCGTGATGTCGGCCCCTCCGATGAAGGTGGGCTGCTTCCACGCCAGCACCATGGAGTCGCGCACGCACTCCAGCACGCTGATGCCGAACGGCGGCGCCGGTGACGCTGAGGTGACACACACAAACTCGAATCAGCCTAGCCAACAATCGGACATTGTTTTTCCCGTCTTTATGCTAATAAGCTAATGTGTTCCGTCCTTGTGTAAAGATTCAACATTGGTAAATAACCCTTTAAAAAGAAAATATTTTTCACAATGAGACATGCTAACCCAGGGTAAGCTAAGATAGCTGAAATGTATCAAATCACTTATTTCCTGTTTTGTTTTTCCCGTGTGAAAACTAATTAACTGTACAACTACCAGTAATAGTTACAGCTAATGATAAAAACTGTAGTAGCTCATAACTATATTTTAGCACCCAATAACTAGTAAACATTTAAATAACTTCAGACAGTGGCTTAGCGCTGCTGTCAAATGCTAGGCTAAGCTAATGGAGCTGTAATATAAAAATCTAACTTTCCTGTTCTTTTGTTTACTAATATCATTAGCAGCTAATTACTAGTTTATCACCACATTTACTATTACATTAAAAACATTTTTTTTTTTAGTTTTGCTGTCATGTGCTCGCCTTAGCCACTCCAGTCACTTCTCTCCTGATCTATTTTGACTAACTGTGCTAATGGTACTAGCTAATAGCAATATTTTTTAAAAATGCATTTACCAGTTAATATTTAAATAGCTTTAAAACAGTTTGTCTTGAGACTGAGTCAGGCTAAATACATTTTCCTGTCTCTTTCTATGCTATGCTATCATATGAGATGCTAAGCTAGGTCATCTTGTATCACTTATTTCCTGCCGTTTAGTGAAGCTATGCTATCATAAATAAGCTGTTTAGGCTAAAAAGTGTTTCAGTCTTTTGAATATGCTACAGCGAACTTAAATTTAGTCAATGGTTTTTATTTACAAGATGTTTGTTATAATGGTAATATCTAATAAGTACATTTGGTAGTACATTAACCAGTAAACATCTTGCAAATTAATTAGCTCAAGACAGAAGCATGGAGTTTCAAATGGCTTCCAATCTTTATGCTACATGCTAAGTTAAGTATCATCTAACCATTTGCACCTTTGAAAGACGGGGGTTTGATGCTGTTAGTTGATGTCAGATTAAGTCTAATAGAGACTGCAAGTGGTTACTGGAAGTGTGCGGTAATCTGACATGGTGGGGGGGGTGGGCTGTGCCTAAGGGTCTTCGGGGCAACAGGACAGCGCGCTGCCCCGAGTGGGAAAGGCTGTGAAAAGTCCACATATTGCCTAAGCGTGGCTGCCTGGGAGTTAGAGTCCTTCCGGTGGGTTTCACAGTGACTTACCTGCCTGGAGAATGCCACAGGAGCGCCACCAACTGGTCATTTGCAGTCATGTAAAATAGAAGTACCTGCAGTTCTGTACATTCTTCAGGTATGTGCACTTTAAATATTAATTTTCTGCCGACATTTAATTTTTTACAGGAGTTGAATCAGTCTTTTTTACAGAACTGTCTGTACTTGTACTTAAGTACTCAGTGGGGGTAACTTGAATAGTATTAGGAGGATTGTTTTTGCACTTCCCATTCTTATCCAGTGCTCACCTTCAGCCCGTGCGTCCGGCCTGGCCGCTTCCCGGTTAGCAGAAGCATCTACTGACAACCCGCATGCCCGCTTGGCCCCGGGGGGCCCCTTGGCTGTCTTTTGAGCCGGCCCCTCGGCGCAAGGAGAGCCTAAATCTGCTGCTACGTCAGTGCGTGCTTCACAAAGCCAGCCTGGCGGTGGCTCCGAGGCCGGCCCGTTAGGCGCAATTGGGCCCACGTCGCCCCTCTCAGACCCTTGGTTTTGGCTGTCCGAGGGGCCGGAGCTAGCCGCCACCGCCGCAGACCCGGGCCCCCGCTGGGGGAGCTCGGGGTCGGCCTGAGCTTTGCTTTTTGTGTCAGCGGGGAGCTGGACAGTATCATGCGTGTCCGTCCAGTGTGGCCTGTGCGCGGTTAGTCGGCCCTGGTTACCCCCCGGCCCCGTCTCCGGCAACACACCATGAGGGATGCCGCCCCCTACGGGAGTTAGCAGAGAGAATCAAGAGAAGCTGTTTTTAAACACAAGCAGAAAAATACAGTTGCAATTAAAAGGCCAAAAAATTATAAATCAACTTGGAGACTAAAAGATGTCTTCATCTGACTGAGAGGGACAATGAAGGCAAGATGGCCAACAAGTGACATCCACGTGAGGACAAAATGAAAACATGCAGACAAACACGCTACGGTAATCCCCCACATTTTTGCGTATTCACAAATTCACCTATTCGTATTTCCTTCAGCTGAACCTACCGTGGCTATAAAGGTTAAAGTGCCACTGATTGTCACGCCCATCTAGGTGGGGTGAAATTTGTTCTCCACATTTGACCCATCCACTGAGGGAGCGGTGAGCAGCAGCAGGGGCTTGTGCTCAGGAATCATTTGTTGATCTAACCTCTAACCCCCCAATTCCAAACCATAATGCTGAGTGTCAAGCAGGAAGGCAAATGAGTCCCATTTTTATAGTCTATGGCAGAGGTGGGCATCGAGGGCCGCAGTCCTGCAGGTTTTGCGTGTTGCCCTTCTCCAACACAGCTGATATATGATCAGCTCATCAGCAAGCTCTGCATAAGCCTGATAACGATCCTGTTGATTGGAATCAGCTTGTGTTGGAAGTGAGAAACCTACAAAACCTGCAGGACTCCGGCCCTCGAGGACCGAGATTGCCCACCTCTGGTCTATGGTATGACCCGGCCAGGGATTGAACCCACAACCTCCCAGTCTTGGGGCAGATACTCTACCACTAGGCTACTGAGCTATAGATGAAAAAAAAAATAATCACCTCAAGTGATGCATCTGGCTAAGAGTCAAGGTTTGTATATCTGACTGGGAGGAGGTAAATTTTGCTTCGGTTACAAAATAGTCTTGCCGTGCATATGAAATCATCTATAAGCCAATTATTTTCAAGATTAGAATACATTTGTAATGATATAGGGATCATAGTTTGTGATATATTTAGATTAACCTATAGAGAATTCTAACCATTACTGGGGGGGGTGTTTTTTCCTGATGCGAGGCAGGGATTACCGTACTCAATGCCGATGTATTTCCCATTGACACGGGTTTTATTGTAGCAATTCTGTATCCTTTCACAGAATGTTCCCATTTCCCATATTGCCAGTAAGGAATACATGAGCATTATGACAATGAATGTGCTTCATAAAGGGAAAAGAAACATGCCGAGATGCAGTTAAAGGCTTCAAGTATGTTAGTTGTCAAGACGAAGAGGTTTACAAGGGGTCTTGCAGAGATTGACTTTGCTACTGTACTTCCCCCTGAAAACCCCTGATCCAAATGATTAAGACTATGCAAGTCAATGAGCAACAACAAAGCGAGGTTAGTTGCCTGGTTGTGATGGGGGTCCGTGCGCTGGTACCTTCAACACTGGGGAGTGGTTTGCCGACACGTCGCGCGCCCGGGACGGGGATATGTGGGGGAAGGGGAAGGGAAGGGAAGGATGCTGGTTGTGTGATTCTTGGGCTGGTTTGTAACCACCGCTGAGTTGGATCGCACTGACCCAAATTAGAGGAAGTCTACAAGTCCTGACCCGCTTCAGGCTGTGCAGGGAGCTGGTGCTTGGTTTGGTTTGGGTGGATGTAGGTGGAGCGCAGCAGACAATAAAAAGTGACAGGGTGGCAGAGTGCAACCACGGTGGAGTGGAACAGTGTGGGAGTGCCAGATGGCTCAAGAGAACACAGGTGATCAGATGCCACATCTTGTATTTGCTAGACCATAAACATACATTCAATTCCTTGAAAGATATCGGAGTGGTGGCTTTCCTCACCAATCGCAGCCTTCACCTCCACTGGCTCTGATTCCGGAGAGAATTGACTAAGTCCTGCGGCGTTCACTGCCCTTACCCGGAACACGTACTTCTCTCCCGTCGTCAGACCGTGGCAGATAAATCTAAAAAAAAAAAAAGAAGTGCTGTTAGAGTTCAAATTGCTTGGACATAATCTAGGACAAAACATACTCAACCTTTCGCTTTAATAAAAGCAATTCCACAAAAGTCAAGGTTTACCTGGTCACGTTGACAGGTTTATTGTTGCACGGCTCCCAAACGTTACTGCCCACGATGCTCGCCTCGATGTAGTAGCCCACCAACTCCTTGGCGTCACGGGATGCTTCCCAAGATACCACCACGGACGTGTCCGTGTTCCTCGTGGGGACGACTTTGCTCGGAGCAGATGGAGTGTCTACAAATTCAAACATTCTCACCATGTCACAGCCATGAACGCGGATCTTCGGGTTTGCGTGCGACCGGGCGGTTTTCTGACCGAGCTTGTCACCGACCGTGGTGGCCTCAGTGGGGTCGGACGGCTCGCCGACGCCGGCAGCGTTGCAGCAGCGGACGCGGAAGCAGTACGAGTTCCCCTCGGCCAAGTCAAACAGCGCAAAACGAGGCGACTTCACCGGGATCTCGGTGTTCACTCGTTGCCAGCTGTCGGTGCCTGAGACGCACTGAAGGGACAATGAAGAAGTCAATGACAACATCATCATCAGTTTTGCCCCAACTGGCAGTTTTCATTGGGATTGACCCTCATTTACCGAACCTGTCTATCCTAAGTAAGGACTTGATTCAAATTGAAATCTAGTGAGGGACTTAACTTGTAACTTGCTTGATACTTGAAAGTTAGTTGAGCATGTGTGACTTACACTCAAGATTCAAAGTGGTTGGTATCTCTCGGAGTGTCAGTACATCGAACTGTACCGTATCATCTGTCTTCTTTGGCAGGGTACACTTTCACACTGCTGAGATGTGACGCTATTCACGTAACTGATACAGCTCTCCATCTCACCCAGGCTCCTCTTGGTAGTCACATAACTCAGATCAGGGTTTACCATTCCAAAGTATATTGAAGCAAGCAAAACTGAACCGACCCACTTGATAATATGGCTTTCTTTTAGATTGGTGCTTAACTCTTGGTGCTTAAAACTTTGATTACCTTCTCTACATAGTACATGACACCTTCCAGGCCTTTCTCGCCAGGTGGCTTCCAGCTGAGCACTAAGTAGTTCTTGGTTGCTTCTGTCACTTGCAGTTCTTGAGGTCTGCCAGGAACAATACCCTCTGCCAAAAACAGTCATGAATCATAAGGAATCAACATACTAAGCTGGATTTTAAAAAATCAGTTTCTGATCTTACAAACCTGCAGGTTCCTCCTCTGTGACAATGATCTGGCCGGTCCAAGGAGCGGAGGTACCTGACAACAAGATGATGAGGATTCGGTCTAGTAGCTGCTGTTTGAAAGAATGTCCGAAGCACGGTACCTCTCATTCGGGCGCGATCAGCCGGGTCCATGGCAGCCACGGGTTCGGACACTCGGGACGGATGGCTCATGCCGTTCGTGTTGACGGCACGAACGCGGAAGATATACGAGCGGCCCTCGACCAATCCGGTGACCGGGAAACGGGCAAACTTGATGGGCGTGTCATTGCACTGGATCCAATGGGTTGTCCCGACCTCACACCTGTACGTATTGCAAGGTTGAGACCAAGATTGAGGTTAGGATCAGGTTTGTGATCTAGGTTAAGATCAGGGTTGGAGAGTTAGGATGAGGGTTGGTATCAGAATTAGGACTAAGATCAGAGTTAGGGTAAGGATCAGTATTTTATTGATCTTTAACCTGTCCACAAAGTAACCCAGGATCGAGCTGCCGCCATCAACCGCCGGCTGCTTCCAAGAGACAATGATGTAGTCCTTGTTGGCATCCAGACAGCACACATCCAGGGGGGCCCCTGGTGCTCCTTCCACTTCGGCGTCAGCATCTTGGACAGAGCAGAAAGGTCAATCGTCTGGCTTGTTGCCATTGGCTACTTTGGTTTGAATTATTCCTGCGCCGAAGAAGAAAAAACTGGGCAGCCCTTTCTTTCCCCTTGAGCCTGATATTCAAATTATTGGATTATCTCATCGGACCGTTCCATATCTGTGCCCACTTAGAATAGTGAGACTGAAGAAGACCGTGACAGCGGCTGATGAATGTTCCGGCATTCCCAGCATGGGCCACCTGGGACACTTTGGAAATGTCAGCTGCTTTCCAAGGGGCGGTCCGCCATGATAAGCTTGACCGGCCTCTTTTTCCATGGTGTTGTGTCTCTACTGACGATATTTAAAAGCAGCAGCTTATACTTGAAACACTTTGAATGTTGAACGTGCCTGTTACGTTATGGGTTTGAAACTAAAAAGATAATGTTCCTAGTTGTAGCAGAGCAGTGGCATATAGATGAGGTTGATTTACAACCTGTAACCTGTACCTCACAAACAACCTGTACCTCAGTACAATCATTTCTAAAAACAAAACAAACCAAAAAAACAGATAATGGTAACATTTCAGATATGAGCTCACCCCTCACAAATACGTAGGCAGAGTAGGTTTTGTATCCGGACTTGGTGGTAACGCGCAGAGTGTAGAGTCCTTCGTCTTCTTTGTTGAGGTGTGTAAGGGTCAGCGTGGCTCTATCGCCACTCCAGTGCATGTGATTCCACTTGGACGGGGACAGGAGAGCACCTGCGTCGAGGAGACGTTACAAAATGAGATGGAAGTCAATCATAAATAGTCGGGCTGAAGTGCACTTACCATCCCTGTACCACTGCACCTCGGGCTGGTAGCGATGCAGGGCTGGGTAGATGATGACGGTGCACCCCAGGCTCATGGTCTCGCCCTCCCTGCCGAAGGACACGCCAAAGTTGTCGACGATGTGGGTCTGGAAGGTGATGCCATACTCGGACACGGGGCCATCTAGAATAAAAACCAGTGAAAAGCAACGTTAGCAGAACAGGGATGCTAAAAGCTACTTGGTGACTCAACTGGGTGTGGTCATGCACTAAACTAGTGAGGCACCACAAACCAACGATATAAATCTCCACATCAAAACCACCAGTGGGGTTGGTTAATTTTAAAACCCGAAAGGTTGATTAAGAATAGTCGCTGCTTATATCTATCGGTTCTAGTCGAACTATTGATGGGTTAAAACAATACCGGTGGTGATCATGCACACGTATAGTGGCTACTTGATGTTAGCCACACCAAAACCATGTGCCCCGGTTACCTTTCGCACCAGTCCCTGCAACAGCAGCAGCAAGGAAACAACGAAATCAAGTAAATAACAAAAATATACTGCATTGTCATTTCAGTCGTATTATTAAAGGTTTGGCAGCTTTTTGTATTATGTATATTGACCAGAGAGAGTGTCGCGTTAGCATTAGCACTGACGCAGAGTCCCATTTTATAATATGCGTTTTAGCTACATAAGAAGAGAAAGTGTTTACTGCAAAGGTTACGTTCCAAACCACCCCAGCGAATGTGAGTATGCCTTTTAAAGGCGGAGCTACTCGGTTGACTGGCGTGAACGTGACGTATTTCCTGGCTATAGCATTAGCTATCTCTTTGACTGCCAAAAACGTTAAATAACGTTTATTAAAATCCTATGGAGGAGTGCCAAAGACGTTAAAAGACGTTCTTTTTTTCAAAACAGAGGTGAAACTAACCATTTTCTATTGTTGATTACTGAAAAATGGAATAAGGTAGAAACAAACTTTTTGTTCTGATGAAAGATGAGAGTCCAATCTTTCATTTGGTAGTATGTGCGTTTCCATAGTCCAAACACATAATTTTCTGTGGACCTTGAAAGATCAGTCAAAAATGCTGAAATCGGCTGGCACCCACGGCATCCCTTTTCTGAAAACGTCTGGCAGTCAAAGAGCTATAGATTTCATGCAGCGCTCTTGTATGGCATCTCATTCAATTGCGCAGTTTTTGCTTCCATATCAAATGAAATCACACGGCCACATATTGAGTTTGTACGTACGTCTTGGCACTGGCAGGAACTCGTCCACTTCCCCTTTGAACCCTGTGGGATGACAGCAGTTACTAAGTTTATTTTGCATTTGAAACACGATACTGTGTTTTGCCATATGTCGAGTGCCGCGTGCCGGACAAAAGGCCGCTAATCACAAATGGCATCCCAACACCGTGATGTTGATATACAGTATGTATCGGGATTTTTTTTGGGGGGGGGGTGAAGGGGGGGCTGGTTGTTCGTGACTTACTTTTTACAACAACCGAGGCGTAGGCGGACACCTCGCCCTTGACGTTCATGGCCGAGACGCGATACTGGGCCGTGTCCTCGAAATCGCACCTGGAAAAAAAAGAGAACATCAGGTGACGGATGATGATGATGCACACATTCTGTCATGCCCTTAAACCCCCCCCGCCGCCATGTAAATAAACCCAACTATGTGACTGTAAGGCGCTCTCTAACTCCCCAGCCAGGAATACCGAAGCTATAAATAAACACAGCTGGTGATGTCATGGACACCATCAGCTGACCACGACAGCACTGGTTTCTTCATTAGGCTGCAAGTAGTTGTAACAATTGTATGTTTGTGAGTGACTCCTGCTCAGTGGAATTGAGTCCCGAGTAGCTACAAACAAGTGTATGTTTGTGATTCCATGATGATTCAATTAAAAAAGGCTGCATTTTGGGCCAGTCGGCACTTACTTGTTGATCTCCAGTGAGTGCACGCTGTACTTGCTCTCGATTTTGTACTTGCCAGCGTTGGCATGAGGGTCGATGGTCACATTATTTTTGTACCTTGCCAGAGGAAGAAGAAGAACTTTCAACTGTCTGAGGACTCAAGATGAACGTCAGCGGGATGTTTAAGTGTCTGTCGTGACTTCTCACCAGACGACTCGAGGGTCCGGCCAGCCGCTGATGGTGCAGTGCAGCCTCACGCACTGCTTCTCCCACACGGTGTGCGAGCGAGGCTTGATGATGAACTCCGGGACGTGCAACAGGCTGTCTTCGTTCATGCGCTTGACGTGCTCCTCGTGCTCGTGCAGCTACAGAAAAGCAGGAGGCGGAGACGGAATCTCTCTTCAATCGGATGCGATTTGTTTCATAAAAAGAAAAGATTTCGGATCCCAAACATCCTATGAATAGCCGGGCCTTGGCTAACTCAACACAAAATCACCCATGGGATAAACATGGAGCTTCCTTGGAACTCCTGAAGAATTTGTCACCCTCCGACATGTCTGGCCGGGACAAATGAGCACAGTGGGGTCCCGTTACCAAGCCTAATGAATGGCTGCATCACGCAGGGATATTAATGTCTCCCTTGTGTGTAAGCTAGATCATCACCAGTCCCCACTTAGCACGCTAGCCTAGCACTTAGCACTTCTGCCTCGAAATTTTGCTGTTCAGGGAGGGTTCTTTTCTTGCCTTCCTGTGTGGAGTTTGCATGTTCTTCAGGTACTCCGACTTCCTTCCACGGTCCAAGACATGCTAGACTCTAAAATGCGGTGGTCTACATGTGACCTACGATTGCTCTACCTCGACTCTGGCCCAAAGTTACCACTGACCGTTTTTTTAAAGGAAATCCTCTGGGCCGACTCGCGCATGGCCTCCTTCCTGGAGATCTGCTCCGATCGCTCCATCTCCAGGCCGCTGGTGAACGTATCGCGGCTCTCCATGTAGGCGGCAGTGTCCCGCAGTCTGCTCGTGTCCGTATATCCCGCTGCAAACTCTTGGCTTGATGGTGGAGGATTGTGCTGGTGGTGAGCAACAGGCGAACAACCTCGCAAGACTAAAGATGATACCTGGTCCTGAAGATGGGCACCACGTAACCGATGATTTGGTTCTCCCGGTCCACGGCCAAGTAGGAGGGTTTGGTTCTCTTGGGCAGCAGGTCCAGTCCGGGTTGTGACGACCAATCAAGGCTGAGACGTAAAGGGTGCACTTTAGGAATGTGATTGGACAAGGTGCGATCTATAGTGTAATTACATTAGTACACCAGGTACAATGGAACAACGGTTTTACGGATAGTAAGCCCTCTGTTTTGGATCTTCTTTTTTTTCGTCTACATTTTATCCCGGTTTTCGTACAATTGGTGGAATGAGTATAAATTGTCAGATTCCAGTCCCTGTATTGTCTATCACTATTGTCTGTGAGCTAAACTGTGAAGCTATTGAAGAGGGTCTTCTGCGCAGATTTAGTCATAACTGTTTTAATTTCCTTATTTCCTCAGTAGAGCTTTATTCTGCGGATGTATCTTTGTGAGTGTTATCGCAATTTCTGCCAGGTGCCGGCATGTCTGAAAAACCTCCTCTATTCCACAACAATGGGCGATTGTCTGTGGTTGAAATCAATGTGTTTGAACGATGTCTTTAAAGTCTAATCTCATGTCCGGTGAACTCCGGGTGGGCTGTTTGCTGGGGGCTTTGTGGTACCGCCCTTCAAGATAGTATAAGAATGTTGCAAATCCACTGTAATCTTTGCACTTGTGAGAGGCTGCAGCCATTGTCTGGAACTCACTTGTGCCCGGAATATTCTGTAGAAATAAAAGCTTCGAAGTAACTGTTCATCGATCTCCAGCCTGCATTCGGATAACCAACATTCTCACTACCCGAAAGAAAACGAACACGCGGAGGAAAAGATCGGCCTCCTAACACTACCCAGCTATTTTACCAGGGTATGACAAATCAACTGAGACTGAGATGTGCCTCTTATCTTTGAGTTGCAAACCGTGTGTGCTGCTCTTGTCTTTTCCCAACATTTGATCCAAAAGATCTTCCTTGAATCCAAATATAATAATCCTTGGAGCTGAAAACGACAGTCATCCGTCGGCATGACGTAGCATCTGCTAGCTGCATCTTAAGCCCCCACTTCCTCGCCCCGAGATCTTGGTGGGCGCCCAGGCAAGAGATCAGGTGGCGTTAACAAAACCTAAACCCCCTTGAGCTGTTCGCACGCTCCGAGCAAGTGTATTTAAAGATGTCCGACGTGCTGCTGCGGCTTGGATTGCCGTTTAGGCTGTCGGTCGGAGACATCCTTCAAGATGATTTGCTTTTGTTATGTAATGTGTAATCAAACACATTCAATCTTTTAAGATTTGAGAAATCCGTACATGTTTCGGGTCCTGGTCATTCTAGTCGTACACTGAATTTTGAACGAATGCATGAACTTTAACGGGGAACTCGGGAAAACAGGTAAGCCATGACGTTTGCAATGCGAGCTCGAAGGCACTTTGACGTCAATTTCAGTCAACAGGACAAAATGGCAGCCCACTGAGATTGATGAAAATGGATGGATTAATCTTCTTCTTTCTAATTCCACCAGCGCAATAGTAATCAGAATACTGGGCCCAATTTTCGTGCCCATCACAAGTCTAGCGCAAAGCAGTCTGGGTGGAATTTTCTTTTTTTTGTGTGTTTTGCTTGACTAGCGCAGATTAAATAGGAACCTTAGCCTCGTTTTGCGTGGTTGTCGGATGGAATACAGCTGACTCCCTAGCGAATTGAAGCGGCTCCCCTCATTTCCTTTGAAATCAAGGGGTAGAAGCCCACGTTGCGGAAGCAAAAATTGACTCGCTCGGGTCTGTGTTTGAGATTGGTGTGCTCAAAGTGCGTTAATGGATCAAAAAGCATGCCGTCTGATGGTTTTGAAGATACGAGGATTCCGCTTGACTCCAGCGATTATGCGTTATGATTTAAGAGACGTTAGTAAAATGATGCAAATGAGCTTCAAATCCATGCATGAAGTCAACAACAGGCAGGTGTGGATTAAATGGAATGGAATGGAGATGATCCCAAGTGTGGATGGAGCTCCATCGGCAAATGGTGTTAAGAGGAGGGAGACCACGGTTGCGGGGGGGAGGGGGGGCAGCTCCTGTGTCTTACCCCCTGGTTCTGGTGCCGCCGCTGGTCCCGGCCGAGTACCTGCCACCCGACTGGTAGCGATAGCCGCTGTCGTAGCTGCGCTGGTGCTTGCGGTAGAACGGTACCGAGGCCGACATGCTTGCGGGTGCCTGCGGATTTTGTTCTGCCGGGTTAGCGTTCGAGAGCTTCTCACAACATGTTCCTCCACGCCGAACATGTATCGTTAATCCAGCAGTCCAGTCATAGTCAGGCAACACGTCACATGCTGCATCTTTCCAAGCAGAAACTCACCTTTTTTTTTTGCGTCCGCGGGAGACTTGCCACTTACCCCCTCTTCCCCCTGCAGGTGACTTGCTGGACTTTAAGGGGCAAATTCCACAATGAAGCAGGTAGCAAGCAAGGAAGGCACAGCGGCGACTGCAGGTGGACAAGACTGCAGGGCACTCAACCAAAATAATGCCAGTCTCCCCCCCCACCCACAAACACACCGGTCAGTTTGTCCCAGCGGCAGCTGCAGCCTTTTAAGGCTAGGGTGGGGATAAATATAGCGCGGGCAGGCGGGGGGGCGACGTGGGGGGGTGCAGGTTATGGACCAATAAGCAATCGATGGCCGATAAGCAGGTAAACACTGTTTGGGTTAAAGCGCAACATCATCCAACAACAATACATTTACATTTAAATCACCATAAATTCATTTTGGAATTAAATTAAAATAAAATTCACATCTTAGCTAGTAAATGATATTAAATTGATTTTTGAATTGAATTACTTTTGCATTAAGTGGAAATCAACTAAAACAACTCTACCTTTGAACCCATTGACAATTTTATTTTTATTTTTTTTTTACATTTAAACCGTTTTTAGTATGTTTGATTCCATTGTGGTCCACATTGTCATTAGCTGTTAGCGCTTCCATCTTAAAATGAAACCACTAATAGCATTGAGTAATCAAGCCAACTTAATTCTTTTTCATTTAGACCCCCTCAAAATAACAAATTAGTTTACTTGAAAAGGGGCCTCCTGAGAAGTGACGACTTTGGAGATATGAGGATTCCGCCCACTAATAAGCTTGTTAATTGCAAATTAATGTAAGGGGATCGTTATTGATACATGGGAGCACAACTGCTTATTGTTTGCAAGCTGGTTGTAATTTTGTTTTGTTATTGTTGTGTGCAGCTGTTTTAAACACGTGAAGCTGCACTGTGCCTGCTAGTTACCTCCCCCAGGGAGCATTTTTTTTTATCTTTCACTTTAGCTTAGTGCACACATACCCAGCAGCCTAACTTTAGCCGGCGCTGTGCTATTGTTACTCGTCATTGTCACTCTCTAAGTCTGTTTAGGCCACCGACGCTTATGTTTCACTCTCATATGTACCCGCTGACTTCAGCAGCACTCAGGAGATACAATGAAATGAAATTACATTAAATTCACATTTAAAAAAATAACAGGAATTTATTTTAATTAATAATTTAATTCATTTCACATTTAAATTACATTTAATTCACTTAAAATGTGCATTTTAATTGAACAAGGTTCAATTCCTTTATTTGTTTGATTGAATTTACATTAAATTCACATTTACATAAAATTAACATTTGAATTATATTACATTGAAGTTCAATTTAAATTTAATTAAATTCGCATCTAAAAAATAAATTTAAAGTACATTAAATTACATGTAATTTAATCAATTGTAATTTAGATTTTTTCCCCCTCCGGTGCAGAAAATTTGCCTCTTTTTTTTCCTCCTCGTGATGTTGAAAAATCCAAACCTTCTTGAGCACAATGATGCAGTGCCACTTATTGGCCACCAGATGCCGACAAAGTGACGACTCCGAAATACAACGATACGGCGTGAGGAATAGTTGTAAACAATCTATATATTTTCAAATATTAACCAAATAACCCTATGAAAATGTTCTGGGTTGAAACAAAACATGAAATGTGCAATGATAAAGAGGAAATGCAGTGTTACGGGTGACAAAGTGCCTCACATTTACACCCCTTGACTCATGTTACTGTTGAATTCCTGGACTAGTAATCCTCCCTATGAGGCGATGACTGTTGAGCCAACTGCTGCCTGTGTGGCCCATTCACCATCTATTATTATCGATTCTATTAGCATTTGTCCATGTTATTACTAATACTACCCCTTGCCAACATATATGGTCAAAGGAGCGATCTTGGGAGAAAAAAATAGCAATGAAAATCCAACAAAACACAATTAAAATTAAGTTACGTTTGTGTATTTTCTTATTTGAACATTTGACCCAGAAAGTTGATATACTGTACTTAATCTATTGTTTTAATGGCCCCTGATTGCATAATATGGTGGATCAAGCTTGTCTTTCCATATTTGGACATATCCAGGAACGTCAACGAACGTTGGGAAGTGTTTGGGAATGTTACATTTATTCATGAAGGGGAGTTAGGAATCAAACTATCAATGCTTTTACTCAACAATACGTATAGCTTTGCCCACATTATGCGCACTCCGTCTATTTTATCTTACAGTGTGAATTTATTTGCCCTTAAATGTCATGTGATTGTTTTATTTTCAGTCGCAATATGTTCGTGACTACGCCAGACACCCCCATTTTGTTTGGAGTTGGTACGTCCCAAGCGATTGGCCTACGCTAAGATGACAAGTCAGGAAGTGAAGGGCGGTGGTTGTGAGAAGAGCTGTGTCGCTGTCACCAATTTCCTTCTGTTCGTCAGGTAAATGATCATTTATCGACTAACATTCTAATATCTTCTGGTTCCTCTTATTTAATTTATATAAAGTGGTGGAAAATTGGTGTGCTTTGGTGTGGGGACGACGCACAAAAAAAACAATAACTGGGACGGTTAGCCTAGCTATAGTTAGCTTCTTACGACTGTCGTCAGTTGATTTGGACAATATGAGTAAATTACACGAAAACGTTATAGACGAACGGATTCTCTTTTAAACGTGGGCACGTGATGCAGGGACATGAATTTATGAGTGTGTGACTTAACCCGACGACGTTCTCGTAGCGTCGTGTTTTGTTTGTGTTGCTCCCGGCCACGGGCCGCATTCCTCTCAGCTTCTTATTTGCGTCGTTTTGTCGTTGATTCTTCCTATTTTAACAAATGACACGTTGAGAGTGACATACATTTTCCTTTTTATCGTGCGTAATATTGCACAAGTACGTGTAGGAGGTAAGTAGGAGAGATTTTTTTTAAAGCGCTTTAACCAAAAGTTCACCTGATTTCGGCTTCTTAATTAAACGAGAATATTCACAAAATGTCGAAGATTTTCATTTAGATTATTCACAAAATGTCGGAGTAGCTCACAGTAACGATTGTTTAGGCAAAATTGAGACAAACTGAGCGCTTTCTGGTTACTAATGTTTACCACCCAAAACTTACTATGACCTGGAAAACTCAAAAACAACTAAACCGGAAGTCAGAAATGTAATCGACAACAACGATATGTTCTATGTGCCTCCACTATTGTCATTACAGCATTCCGTTTTAGTTAACGTTTGTTGAATAAGAATTATTAGTCCACCCGTTTCCAGCCATCCAAAGAGGCTGACTATTTATGTAGCTACCTAGCATTAGCATTAGCAGTGCCCTGGAGCTCGTCTTGCTCTCGTCATGTAAACAAACTCAAACTGATATAATGTCCTGTTTTTTTTTTATGATTCGTGGATTCATTTTATTTTTATGTAGTTGCAGCACTAATTTTGTTGCTGTTATTGAAGATGAACTAAACCAAAACCGGTCATGAACAAAAAATGTGCTTTTCAAAATCTCCCTTTAGTTTGCCACTCTAAATTGTGCAATTTTTTGTCTCCACGTCACAAAAATAGGAATTAAATTGCCATATTGGACTAATGCCCTGAGATTGAATGAGAGCACTAAAACATGCCAGTAGATCCCGGCGTTCCTGTCTGAGCCTGTTGCAGCCCATTCCGCATATTTCCCCATTTTTCCACGAGCGTCTCGGAATGCTAAGCGTCCACAACGGAGACACGTAGCCTCATAAGGGCATCCGTGCGCACATCGTTAACTTGGAGGCAGCGATCGAGAAAGGTGGCCAACATTTCCATTTATAGCTCCGCCAGGGGACGCCGCTCGGGGCGGGGCGACCCGGAGACGGCGCCGTGTCAGTAACGCTGATCGGGAGCGGTTGACGTCTATCAACGTGTGTGTTTTGAATTTTGCGGCGCAGGGATCGAAAAGCGTCAAGATGTCAAGCAAACGGACAAAGGGGAAGACCACCAAGAAGCGCCCCCAGCGCGCCACCTCCAATGTCTTCGCCATGTTTGACCAGTCGCAGATCCAGGAGTTCAAGGAGGCCTTCAATATGATCGACCAGAACCGCGATGGCTTCGTGGACAAGGAGGACCTCCACGACATGCTGGCCTCGCTGGGTGAGTGCGCGCGCGTTTGTAGGCCGCGTCGGTGCCGCCAAGTGTAGAAACGTCCGTCAAGAATGTAGTTCTCACTCTGCTACATGTGTCCAAATTTTGGAGGAGAAAAAAAAAGCCCAAAAATTTATTTGGCGAAGGAGTGCATACTTGGGAATCGGGATATTCTGCCCGATAGGGAAAAAGCACATCTCCATATTTAAGATGAATGTAAAGAAACAGCGCAAAAGTCCGTTTTGTGGGGGGGGGGGGGGGGAAACTATGGAGTTGAGGTGCAACGAATAATTGACAACTAATTGATTATCTAACTTTAGCTAATCAATTAATCGTTTTGATAAGATTTTTAATTTGAAATTGTCCATATTTTAAAAATTTCAGCTTCTCAACAGTAAATATGCTCCAATTCCTGTAGATACGTTCAATGTTTTTTTTTATACTATTCATCAAATCAACAGATTAATCTATTAAAATAATCCGTAGTTGCAGCCCTGATGTTTTTCATATTGTAATACAATACAAACCTAAAAAAAAAAGTATTTTTTCTGCGGGGGAAGACCAGAGATGACGATTTCCTTTCGGTGGTGAAACAAAACAGATTATTCGTCTTCACATTAGGCAAATCTCGTCGAGTTCATAAAGTAACTTTTACATTTTGTCTGCGCTGGTTCTCAAGCCGCAGCGTTTTGAAAACCGGTTTGGCGAGCAGCTGTTTGTCTGTCTGTGTCGGCCGCTGGGCGTAAAACGTGACGCAAGTTTCTCGCCGTGCGCTTGACAGGGAAGAATCCCGCTGAGGACTACCTGGAGGCCATGATGAACGAAGCTCCCGGGCCCATCAACTTCACCATGTTCCTCACCATGTTTGGAGAGAAGCTCAACGGCACCGACCCCGAGGACGTCATCAGGAACGCCTTTGCCTGTTTCGACGAGGAGGGAACAGGTAGAGAAAAGGACAACCTTGAAGCGTCTCCGGGCGGTAGTGGACATAAACTGAATTATTTGCTTCAGGTTTCATCCCGGAAGATTACCTGAGGGAGCTGCTGACGACGATGGGCGACCGCTTCACGGACGACGAGGTGGACGAGCTCTTCCGCGAGGCGCCCATCGACAAGAAGAGCAACTTCAACTACGTGGAGTTCACGCGCATCCTCAAGCACGGCGCCAAGGATAAGGATGATTAAAGCCAAAGCAAAACAAAGCCAGCAGATTGTTTTCCCACTTTGTCAGCCGCGACCGCTGTACTGCCAATCTCAACTCTTCTGTAATAAACCGTTTTGTAAAGCACGCCGAAGCAATAATTTTCTGCTGTGTTGGACGCGCTATTGGGTTTATGATACTTTTTTTTTTTTGCATTTTATAATATAAACGTTTAAATAAAGCCCTCTATGTTGGATTGTTTTTGCCATGTGCTTCCCTTAAGCAACGAGTTCCAATAAATGGTGCGCTACTGTTGGTATGTCCCACCAGTTTTTGGTCTTGTCAAGTCTGGACAAGCTCGCGAAAAATGTGGAAGGAGTAAAAACGACACAAATGTAGTGCATTTTGTGACACACTTTAAACTTATGTTGGCTAGACATTAAGTAAATTATACATTTCATATGGAGGCAGCAAAAATACATGTACAGTTATTTGTATAATATACAGTTAAGGGTATAGAAATAAAACTGCCATAATTATGAATTAAATAGTAATACATGGGAGTACTCAGTTTACGGTGACGACTGATCTCTACTTAAGTCGAAACGCGCACCATACTCAAAACGCAGTACTAAATACAGTAAATTTATAAAAAAAAATATTGGTCACGAATATATAAGAAACGATTAACTGCAATTGCGGTAGTTTATGAAGTGACATTTAAACTTGAAATACAGTATAGTAGTCTACTCAGTCCCGTCGAATCATCTGTCTGACTTGTAATCACCTTTCATTTGTAATTGTCGCCCTCTAGTGTTGAAACGTTTCCATACAAGGAGGTGCGTTCGGGTGTTGTGGGGAGAAAACACTGTCGCCACTGTTTACGTTTTACAAAAAAAAGATGTTTGTTGTCTCCGTTAATTCAGTGAGCTACTTTATTTGCTTTTAAATATTTTGGGAAAATAGGTCAATATTTTACTTGCGTAGTGCGTGCATTACATCGTACAGCCGACTACCATGTTCCTGGCGATTGTCAGAAAAACGAACATCCATTGAACGCATCAAGCATTGTTACGGAACCACATTATGAGACGAATCTTCACCTACCATAGTCACTCACCTTTCGTCTTCTCATTTTTCCGGGCGACTGGAGGGTGAAGGTATGTAGTAAACATTTGATGTTCTTTAAACCACTTATGTCAATAAGTGTCAGTCTTTTTAAACGCTGGACATCCGCATGGACAGTGAGTGTCGCTAGTGTGAAGCTAGCAGCTAGGTTGCTAATGGCTAGCCTCAAGGTTGCTCGGGACGGCGTTCGACAAACTTTTGGGGTCCAGGGGAGAACGTTCATTTATTTATTTATTTTTACTTCAACATGTATCCCATGGTCGCGAGATGACGTGCACTGCTTCCACTTCCAATGTGGCTGCGAACAGAGGGGAACTTTGTTTATCCAAAACACAATGTTGAAACAGGGGAGCCATGTTTTACGAGTTTAATTCATTCATATGACATTAATCCGTTACAGCACCCCTCAAAACCGTTTTTGTGAGGTTTAAAAAAACAACCAAACAAGATAAATAGGCTGAATTATGTGATTTTTAAAAAATGGTCACCAAAGTTTTCCAAGTGTATTTATTCTGTAGTTTTTTCCTCCCCTTTTTCAAGCCAATACAGTCAGTAGCACTTTCTGGAGGCATCTTGGCGGAGATGAAATGCTGTTTTCAAGTGATTTGAGGAGCTTCATTCAGATCAGGAGTAACCAACTGGTCCAATTATTCTGAAACTGAGGAAAATGTACAGTATTTTCCATCTACTTTATGCTTGGTGTTTTGTCCCAAGCCACTGATAATCTTACTTTGTATTTTTCTTTGTGTGTTCTAGCGTGACAACATTGAGCCGAAGGTCATGGCGTTGAAGTTGGTCCAGAGACTACCACTGGTTTCCGTCTTCTCGGTGGCCCGGCCCGTCTGCGCCGCGTGCCCATGCAGGCCCGCGGGGCGCTGCATCCTCACAGGAGGCTGCCGCCGACTCCAGCTAACCGGGGGGACCAGGAGCCTGACCGCCGCCGTCCGGGAGCTGTCGTTTGTGGGGTCGCATGGGGACTCGGCACCCCGGTTCCGTCTGACCCAGCGGCACGGTCCCGCCGATGAAGAGGAGCGCGACTTCTGCAGCCGTTTGAGCTCCTGTTCGTCGTCGGCCAAGGTGTTTGACGTCATAAATGAAATGACAGGACATTTACATTTACTAACATTTAATTATTCATATTTTTAATTTAATTAGCATTTTACACACATTTTCGTAACATTATATTTACATTTGGTACATTAAGTTATTATTTTAGCTGAAATAAATTACATTCAATTGCTATTTAAAGATAATTGTATTAAATTTGCATTTAAACTCCCATTAAGATTACATTTAAATGTTTTTAAATTATATTTAATTCAAATTGCATTTAAATGACAAATTTCAATTAAAAAATGTTACATTTACATTAAGTTCAGATTTAAATTTCATCACATTAAGTTTGGTTTAAAGAAAATTCAAATTAAAACAATATTTGAATTTAATTAAGGTACATAAAAAAAATCCATTGACTTTGTTTTTAAATGAAATTCACACTTTGATTAAAGTCACATCAAAACTAAATTATGAAAAATTACCATTCAAATTATATTAAATATACAATTAAATGGAATCTCAATCTAAACTAAATTGTCATATTTAAATGTAATAACATTTTAAATAAATGTATAGTACATTCAATTATTGTGTAAATAATAATATTCAATTCAAATTTGAGTCAAATCGAACTCACATTGAAATGAAGTAGATGAATTCCAAATTTCTGTTTTGTCTCCGTGAAGGTTTTCAAGCTGCTGCGTTCGGCGACAACGCTGCCAGGCGGCGCGGCGGCGGCCGCCCTCCACCGCCTGGCCGACCTGGAACGGGAGGAGAGCGAGATCCCCTCCCTGCGGGACCCCTCGGTGCTGGACGACGCCGCCTTCCGACTCCTGTGCCTGCAGCTGGAGTGCGCCTCGCGCCTCTTGTCCCATTCCACTCTGGTGTCAGCGCTCCTGGCGTGCACGCGGCTCTACATCGACCCCTGGAGCACCCTGATGGTGGGAATTTTCAAAATGGAACTTTGGCACTGAAACGGGGAACTTGTAGCTTCTGCAGCTTTGTTTTCATGAGTGGCTGAGCGACAGCAACTCGTTTTGTTGCACTCCAAAATTTTAATTGCAGATGAGTAGCGTTGCAGCGTCACAGATGAACCAATGAATGATGTCATCTCATCAGCAAAAATTACTTACTCGAGTCAAATGCCAGCCAACCACCGCAAATCATTCCAAATGGTCATTTTACCATTGAAAAAGATGTAACGTTGAGGATGGAGTTGTAATGTTACTAAATATTTTATTTCAGTAATTGAGAAGCTGAAGTCGTGATATTACGAGACTACAGTCGTATTTTTTAAATGGTATTCCCATTTGAAGTCACAATGTTACAAGAGTAAAGTTGTAGTTCAATAAGATAAAAATAGTAATGTTATGAAAATTACTTTTTTTTAAGAGATCAAAATTATAATTGTATGAGAAGAAAAAAAAACATAATTTGTAATTGTACAAAAATGCCAACACAAAACAAAACAAAACAAACAAAAAATATGATTGCAATTTAAGTCACAGGTGCATAGAAAAGCTTAAAATATCATAATTTACATAAAAAAGTTATGTCGCGTTATAATCTGCTTTACAGTAATACTTAACTATTTTTAGGATTGTACTTGTGGATAAAAAGCAACTAACAATTATTTCAATTTATGATACATTTGTCGATTTTTTTTAATCAATCGATAAATCATAATAAAAAAATTTTTTTACCCTTTATTTAAAAAGTACAAGTACAAATTGCTGTGATTTCTTTTTTAGTGTGGTCTGCCGTTACGTCGTCAGAAAATCAGCCAATATGTTGATCATTCTTTTCCAAAGAGTTTTGGCAAATGTCTTATTTTGAAAGATAATCGGCCTGCTTTCATGGAGGATGAGACGCCTGACAATATTTACGGTTGAAAGACCGAAACAATCAATTGATTATCGATTCATTTGCTGATCACTGAGTTGTGGATTGATTGTTGCGCCTGCAATTTGCAACCCTTTGCGATTTCAGGTGCGTCTGTTGTCGGAGAGCCAGGAGAGGCTTGACGGCGGCGACCTGAGCGTGGCCCAGCTGTGCACCCTGGGCCGGGCCGCGTTGGCCGTGCAGGGCCCCGAGGGCGCCATGCTGGACCAGGCCGTGGCGCAAATCCAGAAAGCGGAACCCTCGCGCTGGAGCTTAGACGAACTGGCGGCCGTTTACCAGCTCCTGCGAGACGGCGCGGCCGTCGGCGGGAAATACCGCGACCTCCTGAACTCCATGCACGCCCACGCCGTGACGGCGACGCCCTCCATGGACGAGGCGGCCGTCAGCGGGCTGCTGGGCGCTCTGGTGGACCTGGAGCAAACCCAGGCCACGGCGCTGGTGATCCAGCTATGCAAGCAGGCCGTGCGCCACCTGCCCCGCTTCTCCGACGAGCAGCTGGCCGCCGTCCTCGCCGCCCTCATGCGCTTCGGCCACAGCGATCGCTACCTGGTGGAGGCGCTGGAGCGCCGCGTGTCGGCCTCCGCCTTCACGTGCCACCCGGAGACGCTCACCAAGGCCACGGAGTTCTTGGGGCGCCGGAGCATCCTGTCGCCGGCCGTGCTGGACGCCGTGGCCGAGAGCTTCGTGTACCGAGCCGACTCGTACGACACGGAGCAGGTGGCGCGGCAGATGGCGCTGTTCGGCAAGCTGGCGTACCTGCCGCCCAACGCCGGCGAGCTCTTCCGCAAGGTGGAGGACGTCCTGCGCACGCGCTTCTTGCAGTTCCAGCCCCGCACGCTGCTGGGCTTGCTGCACTCCTGCATCCTGGTGGAGCGGTTCCCCGTCAATTTCGTCTCCAAGGTGTTCAGCAACTTCTTCCTCCAGCAGCTGCAAGGTGATTCCAGTGGCAAACGGCAATTTGCCGTTCCGCGGGACGGAAAAGTTGTGCCGACATCTAATGCCGTTTGTCGCATTTCAGTGGAAGGGGACAGGATGGACCGTTTGGCGCTGGCGCAGCTGACTCAGCTCTACATGACTATCAAATTGGAGTGTCCCTTTTATAAGGTAGGGCTGCAGAGCAAAGTTATTTTAGTGAACGAAAACTCATGAAAAAATAAAATTCAAAAAAACAATTTAATGAATGAAATAAAATCGAAACAAAAATGCTTTTTAAAAAGCACTGTGCACAAGTAATACACATTAAAAATAAATAAATGAATAAAAAACAAAAACTAATATGAAACTAATTAAAGCTAAACTAAATCAAAGCATTTATTTTTTTAAACCCTAAAACTAATCATAACTAACAGAAGCACCCTTAAAACAAATTAAAACTAACTAAATTTAAATAACAAAACTATACATAAATAAAAAAACTATAATAACCCTGCTCCATAGACGGGTATGATTTTCATTTCATCTAATTGGGGATTCACTTCAGATTCTGTTTTTTAAATGCTATGACGACATCATGGATGGGAGGAACAAGCGCAAGGTGCAGTTGACCAACTTGCTGCCTAAACAGGCTGTCACAGAAATGAATGCTGCAAGTAAATTGGACAAAAGCAAGGCAGATCCCCTCAAGAAAAATGGCAGCCGTTACAAGAATCTTCAACTCATTCACTCGCAGCCATTTTCACTGAAGCAACCCCCTTCGCTCCCCGGCTGTTTTACTGAATTTTGACTGATTTTGCAAGGCCCACAGAATATTGTGTTCTATTGCTATTAAAACATGGAACCTATCAAAAGAAAGATTAGAGTCTCTTCTTTCATCAGTAATTGTTTTTTAGTATCTGTTTACGTTTTGCAGCAATTAGCATGAGAATATAGGTAAGTTTCATCATTATTCACAAACCTGTTGAAAACTGTGACAAAAACATGGCCCTAGCTGATCATTTATACTCTGCTACCACCTGCTGGTCGTTTTTTGTAATTGCTACCATTGCTTTAAGCGACCTCTTCGGGTCAGAAGCTGCATCAAAGCCTTCTTATGCTCTAGTATAATTAAAAAAAAATGTATACATACGTTTTTGGGTTTGAATGAGTCAACTCACTCGCGAGTGTGTGTTTTTTTTTTTCCTCTCTTGAGAAAAAAAACATGATGGCACCATTAATCCAGGCCCAACTTGTTTGCTGCCTAAACAAGCTGTCATATAATTTTTATGTGAGAAGAACAAAGCAAACAAAAATCCCCTGGAAAATGATGAATAAGACCATCTTAGACAACACTTAACCTGTCCAGGCCTGACTAGTGTGCTGCCCAAATGGGCTGTCTTAGAAATGAGTACTAAACAGGAGGAAGGCAGTTTAAAAGTGGCCCAACTTGTTTGCTACCTGAACAGGCTACCTGGAAAATGGAATCAGAAAATAAGAGGCATAAAAAAGGGCTGCTGTCCCTTAATTAATCCAGGCCCGACTATTATGCAGCCTAAACAGGCTGCCTTGGAAATTGAATCAGGAAGTTAAGAGGAGGAAATCAAACTCAAGCCACCTTGGAAAAAAATGTGTGTCAAGATCATCTTTTACAGGCAAGATAAAAGGATGCAGGCTCTCAAGGATTCCAGGCCTGACTAATCTGCTCCCCAAACGGGCAGTTGTTAAACTCCTCATTGTTTGCCGTCTCCTCAGGGCCCCAGGCTGCTTCCCAAGTACCGCGTCAATTCCTTCCCGATGCTGGAGACGGCGGTGAAGCCGCCGCTGTACAGCATGGTCAAGTCGGGCCTGGTGGACCTGCTCGGCGCTCGCTCCTACTTTGCTTCCAAAGTCTTGACGCCTTACTGCTACACGCTGGGTAAGGTCGCGTTTGGCGCCTCGCCTCCAGCAAGCGGGACGTGCGTTGATGTGCGACTTTGCTTGCAGATGTGGAGATCAAGCTGGACGAGGGCGGATTCGTGCTGCCCGCCAGCCATCAGGACGTCTCCAAGAGGTGTGTGCAAATAATTGGAATCTTTAGTAATAATTTGAATCGGCGTCATGATCCTAAATGTTACTTTAAAAATTTTTTTAATTTAAAATATGATAGAAAAAATAAAGTTCAAATTGAATCGTACATTTGAATTATCTTTATGTGGGTCATTTAAAATATGTATGGAAATCCAAATGTAAACAGTTTTCTTCAAAATGGAACAAAAAATTCTCACTTTTGTTTTCAAATCATAATTGATTTAAAAAAAAAATACAAAATAGTTAGACAACACTTTTGATTTGTAATTGTATATAAAAGCGGATGAAATTGTGTATGGTCAGGATTGCGCTGTGCATCGACGGCGAGCGGCGCTTCTGCAGCGACGGCAGGCGGCTCCTCGGCAGCGAGAGCATCAAACAGCGCCACCTCAGGCTGCTGGGATATCAAGTCGTTCAGGTAAACGGATCCGGTTGTTTTCAGGAGAATATTTGAGACTTTCTTGACGACGTTCTCGTCCGCTCCAGATCCCTTTCTACGAATTTGACCAACTGCACAGCAAGACCAGCGTCATGAATTACCTTCACCAGAAAATCTTCCCTCACAGCTACAGACTCAGCTGGTGACGACGTGGAAACGAAACAAAACGCTCGTTTGGACTACAAATAGTTCTATTTTTGCTGTACAGCTAAAACTGTGCAGGATGAGGGAAAAACACCGTTTGACATGCGGAACAGTTTGAAAAATACAATTTATTGTGTCCTGCTGCAAGAGAAGAGTTGCACCATCGATTAATATCACAATCATAAAGCCTTATAAAGAGAAAGCAGTTTGATCTTTTTTGGTTAAGTCCAAGGCAAGGAGTGTCAGTTGGATAAATAAGAGGCGACGGGTATGACACACGTCTGACAATTGTCTCGTTTATGTCGCGGGAATTTGAGGAAGGCCAAACTCGTCCACCAAGATGCCGTCCTGCAACAAAACAAGAAAAGACGCATGAGTGAGATCAGCGTAAAAATAAGCGCAAGAGTTTCAAAATTTCTGGTGGGGGGGGGGGGGGGTCGTACCCTGTTTGACTTGGAGGCGGGCAGCCCTTCGGGGATGGCCGGCACTGAAGACGCCTCGTCCAAGTAGGAGCTGTCATCGTCACCCAGGAACTCGTCTCCCAGCGCGCTCAGTTCTGCCCACCGCACAAACCACCGTTAATACGACAACATCGGATGACAACATTTCTTCATAGGGTGAGTACTTGAGTACTTTTACTTTATAGTCATTTGCAGTTACTACAAAAAAACAATTTTTCTATTAATGGTAAAAAAAAAAAAATGAATGGGCAAGTATACTTACTATCTTGGATGCTGCTTTTTAAAAATGTTGAAAAATGTCAAAAAGTATTCATGTTTATTTTATTTGATAAATTTAGTTTGTCGTTTACAAAATTTTGTAAAAAAAGTTTTAAATGAAACGACGTAAGTCAAGTGCAGTTATAAAAAAAATATTTAAAAATATTTAGTTTTTAAAATGCTAGTTCAGTTTAAATATTCGAATTGAATATTAAAAATACAGATTTTTCTTTTAGAAAATGTATTTTAAAAATTGTTTTTAGTGTAGTCTTACCACGTGACATACTGCTAAAAACATTTTTTTTATCACAGCAATTATGAAGATTCTAATTTTTTAAATTAAATTAAATTTGAAACCTAACAGAAAATGTAATTGATTAAAAATTTAACTACAACATTTAGATTGCAAGTTGAATCATTTTGTTAAAAACCATGCAAAAAAATAAAATAATTTATATATAAAAAAAAATAATAAAAATCACCCCCAAAAAGTCTTTCACCTTCCCAAGTGAATAGACAAATCTGAAGAGAAACTTCAGTAATAAAAGCGACGTTGAAAAATTTTTTTGCGACTGACCCGCCTCCAGGTCGTCATCGTCAATTTCCGGCGTTCCGTAGCTCCGGCCCAGCGCTTCCTGGATGTCGTTGGCGTCCTCCATCATGTCCTCCAGCTGATCTTGAATGTTCTTCAACAGGAAATAAAGAGCGTTAACGTGGTCCCTCCTGCTCGTTACTATTTAATTTGGGAGCTTAAAGTACCTCAATTTGATCAATTTTGACGTGCTTGTACGCTTTCTTCATGTCTTTCAGGCCGCCCTTCATGGCGTCCACCTTGAACAAGAAAACTCCACGTTAGTAAGCCACACTTGCACACATTCAAAGCGCTTGACTTTTTCCACATTTTGTTTTACTTAATAAAAACAAATCCTTTTACCCCCAAACTAATAATCTTCAGCTTTAGCTTGCAATACTTGCTGTTTTCACTCTTTTTTTTCCTTTTCTTTTTTTAAAATGTAGTGTTAAACAAATAGTGGGCCACCGCCTAGTGGCCAAGAGATGAATTACACCCAAAATAAATGGGATGCAGAACAATGACGGGACCAAAAAAAATATAAAATAAGTAGGTGGAGTGGACCGTAAACCTGTGGCCTGTGATGGAGGTGGGTGTACTCTATACAGTTGGCGAATGTATGGTCTTACTGTAGTTTTTGTGTCTTTGAGAGATTGAATGGTGTAGTTGGTTTGTTCCATGTTAAACGACTGCTGCATGAGGTTGTCTCGCTGACCCTCGTACCTGCAACGGCAATGATTCAAATTTAAATAAAGCCAAAACTAATCGTAATAATAAATTGCTGAAAAGTGGAAAAGGGCACTTACATTCTCTTCTGCTTCAGAATCCTCATGGCTTTCTGTTTGACCATGTTCTAGTGGTGGGCACAGAGAGGAACGTGGTCAAAAAACAAAACAGACATCGGATTGCGTTTGCGGGTTCACCTTTGATGGTCCGTCTCTCATCTTCTTCATCTGGTCCTTGTATTTGACCAGCTCGGCGTCCAATCTGGCGATTTTCTTATCCACAGACTCTGAACGGGCATCCACCTTTTCAAGAGACATATTGCGCATTTTCCAATCAATCAATCATTCTTTATCCAGAAATTAAAACCAATTGTTTTTCACTTTTCCATTACATCTCTCATATATAGGAGGAAAATGCACTACCATATGGGTTAATGTGAGAATAATCATACTAAAGAGCAGCACCAAATCATTTCTAATGGTATTCCCGTCTTGAAACATTCTTGTAGTTTCTAACGTAATTGGCATCCACACAACAAGATGCCAACCGTAGAAGAAGAAAACAAGCGCAAAGGTGCCACGAAACATTGAGGAAATCAGCACAGATGAGGCTATTTTATTTATTTTATTCCTCCCACAAAGACTAATTACGCAGCGATATTGTGATGCCACTGACAACCGTAATGCTTCTCTTCCCTAAATGTCATTTTCATAACATTTAATTTCGAAATATATGTACAATTTGATGCTAATGCTAGCTAAAAATAACCTCTTCCTCTCAAGCCACCTACAAACCTGTAGAACCGGTTTGTGCCAGTCTGCCGGTCTATCTCACCCAAAACTAAATACTTTCTAATATGGGTCATTATTTATATCTGTCAAAAATAATTACGAACAAGACAAAGACGCCGATTCACATCTGAAATGATGGTATTTTTTTTTAACCCATGACGTCAACGCCGCGTCGGTTTTTGCCGCTCGTCAATATTAATCGTGTGGTCAAATATGAATTTCACGTAAACACGTTCAGACTGACTAAATCAAACACGTCCTCGGTCATTTCCCGGTTGAGAAAACTTGTCAGAGTCAGGCCACACTTTTAAATGGCCAACCCCGGATCGTCTTTGTTTACTTGTTGGCAGGAAAGGTGAAAACACGGGGGAATATTGTACTTACGGTTCCGATGCAGTCCGTAAGGTTCGGTGGCGGAGCCTTGGGTTTTCCCATGCCAAAAATACGATTCATTTTGATACGAAAAACTAAGTTTTGCTCCGCGTTTAAGTTCTTTCGACGCCCGTCGTCTCTCTCCACCAGCTTGGAAACACCCGGAAATGTTGAAGGCGACGTCAGTGGCTGATGTCACCTAACCACGCCCATGGAAGGGTTTTTCATATTTCAGGTTTTTAGAAGCCGTATTTTAGATTTTAACCCTTTTTTTCAAGTTATACCTACCGATGTAATTGTCCTTTCGTTAAATTATAGTAAGATTTGTGTTTAATTCCATTTTGTATAAAAAGGAAGTCAGTTGTAATGCACCGTTTTGGTCACTGGGGGGCGCTATTGCCTTACACTCCACAGAGCCGTAGATAGACTCCAGGTAACCCTACCTGTACCGTACATGAGTGTTTTTCAAACTTTTGACACAATGTTCCGCTTCATAAAATAACTGACGTGCTGACGACTCATAATAGTCCGATTTGACACCTGATTGACGGGCAGATCAAGTTTAATTTAACATCCATCCATTTGTCCCTTTTTAAAATATATTTAATGTGTTATACAGACAAAGCCAATGTACTGCGGCAGGTGAACACACATAAGACGACAATAGTAAAATGACAGAAAAATCCCGAAATAACTTTCTCTTCTTGGAATTCTGTCTCTGAAGTTATTTTTGGTTGCAAGAAAGCCTAAAAATAGCTGCAAAACGGGAACATTTGATGATGCGATGTCATTCATATGCAGTACATTCTATATCATTTACAGCAGAAGTGGCTAGCATGCTTTTAGGATGAAAATGCTACAAGGACACTCGGTACATGTCTGAACAAAACACAATCATGTTGCCGTTACACTGTACATGCTGATTGATAATATGAAGGGTTCGTAATATTTGAGTATCACAATGGGATTATTTTGTCGCCATGCACACACGTGACGGGATTATTCGCTGGGAAGTCATCAAAATAGATGACGGAAAGCCCTCTGTCCTAAATTTCTAACACACCCTCAGAATTCCTCTTCTTAAATGTAAACATTTCCCTTGTCCGAAAAATATTTGTATCCGTTTTCATGCAAATCATGCAACCTTTTCATGCGTTTGACTTCAAGACGGTCGATGAGACGAAAGGCACATCGGGTCAAAAATTCCGACGTATGCAGCCCTTGACAAATAAGATTGCGCAACAGCTTTTCAGTCTTGACAACACCTCGTCTGAGAAAGTCGTTAAATGTTCGTACGTCTCCAGCCAATGTCCGCCTGGTCACCACGACATTGCGGGGGTGATGCGGGCGGGGCCGAGTCTCAGGGTTTTTTGTTTTTTTTTCAACTATTGTAAATGGAGGACCAGTTTCATCGCCAACCGCCTGGACTTGGACTTAACCGATCTCGAAGGGTTTCTGCCGGGGCAAGACGACCTCCGGCGGCGTCTCAGCCTGGACGCTGGAGTCCCTGAAGCGGCGCTTCAAGTTCTCAACCAGGAAGGCGTGAGTGAGGACTGGTGGTGTCGATCCATGCAGAAGAAGTTAGCGGCTAAAAGTCAGTCATCAAAACATCTGAGTTCCTTTTTTTTTTCTTCTTCTGGTCCTCAGCTAACCAAATCAGACGAGTCATCGCTAACTCAGATCAGTTGAACAGATCATCTGAATCCGCAGTCTTGATTTGGTTCCAGGCAGCAGGCTACCATAAATTCAGATGATTTGATCCTTTGACTCGGGTTTTTGGGAACTGATAAAGACTCGTTTCAGTGAAGCGAACCATCAGAGTCCAAAGTCCAGACTTCTGAGTCTGCTGTGTTTAGGGTGATTCCAACAACTCGAATCAGTGGACCAAATCATCGGCGTGACACTCAGATTCCACATCTCCAAGCACGTCCACCGGCTCAACATGGCAGTCTACATTGCGGTGGTGATGTGGGTCAGGCCCAAGTCCCGGGAGTCTTCCTTTCCAGTGTGGGAAACGGAAGACAGTTCCACCGCTAGTCATGTGGGCTTCCTATTGTCATCGGGGTTCCTCAGAGGCACGGCAGCCTCCTGCGCCGCTTCCAGCGCCGCCTTCCTGCTCCCGGACGCCTTCTCCCGCCTCAGCCTGGCCGAGACGCAGAAGTCCTTGAAGCAGCGCTTGAAGTTCTCGTCCAGGAAGGCGTAGAGGACCGGGTTGAGGCTGCTGTTGGTGTAGCCCAAAGCCACGCAAAAGAAGTAGGCGGCCATGATGGCGGTGGTCTCGGGCACGCTGGCCAGCGCCTTGACCAGGATGAAGATGTGGATGGGGGTCCAGCACACCACGAAGACGGCCACCACCACCACCACCAGCCGGGTGATGCGGCGCAGGTTCCGGTCCTTCACCCGCGAGCCGGACAGCATGCGGACGCTCTTGAGCCGGAGGAGCATCAGGGAGTAGCACACGGTGATGATCAGAACCGGGACCACGAAGGCAAACACGAAGACGCAAATCTTCATGAGAGTGTCCCAGTACACGTACGGCTCGGGGAACTGCAAGGCGCATTCCGTGATGCCTGCGAGGACAAGGACAGAGACGGACCAGAAACATGGAGGAATGAATCATCCGTCCAACTGAAATAGGGCAGAACACACAATCACCCTCAAGTAGGAACTGAACCAGTCAGTCCTGGAGCTACCAATATACCCCTGTGCAAGTATTTGGTTTAGTCCAGGGTGAAATGGGATAAGATAATCCAAGATCAGCCACGATCACTTGGTTCCTTCATTCACAAAGGTATGAATTGGATGAGTCCAGGTTTTAAAGGGGTAAGGTCATCCAAGATCTTCAGACCTTAAGACCACAGTGACTGTATCCTTCCTACCCTTCTTTCCTCCCCATCAACCATCCTTGCATCCAGCTAAGTGGACAAGGTCTGACATATACGGGTACCTGCGTCGCAACCAGATGCGGTCAATCCAGGTCCAGGCTTTAGCCACAGGTCCTTCTACTCAACTGGCAGGTAAACCAGTTCTTGGAGCTGCCGGAGCGAGTTCTTGGAGCTGCCGGAGCGAGTTTACCTGCCAGTTGTGTAGAAGGACTTGTGGCTAAAGCCAAAGTTTGGCATGGTTTTTACTTTCTGGACCTGGACTTCCGCATGGTACCATATTGCTTACCATCCATCCATTATCCAACCAATCAACCTCTTTTTTTTTCTTTTTCTGGAGAGCTCAGTATTGTTCATTCGGTAATTTTACCGATTTCACATGTCATCATCATTGGTCTCTTTTTTTTTTTTTTTTTTTTATATGTGCGTGCGAGTGTGTGTTTATTCATTAGTTCACCTAAAACCTATTAAAAAAATCCCATACCGTTCACCTAAACCGAACACTTCCAGCCAGAGTCGTGAGGACGTCAGGAGACCAGAGGAAGGACCAAAGAAAGGAAAGGAAACCAATCAACTTCTATCGGCCTGAATATTCAACATCCCTGAACTCTGAACTGGATTCGTCTCGTCTTAGTCTCGTCTTAGTCTCGTCTTAGTCTTGTTTTAGTCTCGTCTTAGTCTCGTCTTAGTCTCTCAGCCGACCTTCCTTTCATCCTTAACATGAGCTCCAACTGGGAAATGTATGACCGCTCACCCAGGTTGGTCTGCGTCCCGCCCAGGACGAAAGCGGGAATGCCGGCGGCCGAGGACAAGATCCAGATGCACACGTTGATCACCTTGGCCTTGACGGGGGTCCGGAAGTCCAGCGCCTTGACCGGGTGGCACACGGCCACGTAGCGGTCCACGCTCATCATGGTGAGCGTGAAGATGCTGGTGAACATGTTGTAGTAGTCGATGGCGATGAAGACCTTGCAGACCACCCGGCCGAAGGGCCACGTGTTGAGGAGGTAGTCGGTGCTCTGGAAGGGCATGGTGGTGGTGACCAGGGCGTCGGCCAGCGCCAGGTTGAAGATGTAGATGTTGGTGGCCGTTTTCATCTTGGTGTACCTGTGACGACATGGAGAGTTGTCGGGTGCCGATAACATCTCGACCGTTTTGTTCTCCGCCATGAATTAAACATCAGCTCGCTTAATGCAATTTGTCCGGACTAGCGCTTCATTGTTATGCATTGTACGCCTCTGAGACCAGTTTGTCTCCTCTTCATTAATTTGGGGGAAGTGTAAGCACACTAAGTAATTACTTTTTTTTTCTCATTTTGCAGCAGTTAAGATTTTTTCTTTTTTTTTTCCCAGTGAGGGACGCCGTCGGGGTTTGCAGAGAACAAAACAGTCTTCAAAATTACCTTGACTTTTTCATGACTACCTGAGGCCAAACTATATTATTCACCGTAATAGCATAATGCTATAGTTAAATTATTGATTCGAATGACTTGCAGGCTCCAGGCAGCATGTGTTTAATTAGTGTGACCAAAAAAAGCGGCCGGGTCATCAATAAAACAGCTCGGCCAATCGCATTTGTTTCGTCGAACTGCTTTTTTGTATTTACTTAGTTGATACATTTGGGAAGGATTTTCTCTTTTATTTATTTTTTTAATGCTAAATTCAGTGCGTCCAAGAAGAACTCGGGTTCATCGAGCCTATTTGGGACCTGATTCACTGTTGTTGGACCGACTGGCAGGAAGTCAGATAACCAAAAGTGAGTCCACTAATCTCAAGTTAGTGAACCAAATCATGGGAGTCCGCAGTTTTCAGAGGAAACTTCAGAGTCCACAGCCGTTTTCAGTGAGTCTGCTAACTTGTTCCCTCAGAGAACCAAATCATTTGAGTTTTTTTGCTTGAGTTCCAGAGAACCAAATCATCCCAGATCTTGCACTTGTCTTAGTTTGACCAAGTCATTGGAGTCTGTATTGCTTCCAGGAAGTCTGCTAACTTGTTCCACCAGAGAACTAAGTCATCTGAGATTTTGCTCCCTTGGGCTAGTGGACCAAGTCTTTGGTGTCTGGAGGGCTTCCAGGGAGTCTGCTAACTTGACTCAGTCACCCGATTCAGCGGAATCCTCCAAATCTGCAGCCTTTTGTTCTACCAGAGTACCAAGTCATTTGAGTTTTTGCTTGAGTTCCAGAGAACCAAATCATCCCAGATCTTGCACTAGTCCAGAGGTGGGCATCGAGGGCCGGAGTCCTGCAGGTTTTGCATGTTGCCCCTCTCCAACACAGCTGATATATAATCAGCTCATCAGCAAGCTCTGCATAAGACTGATAACGATCCTGTTGATTGGAATCAGCTTGTGTTGGAAGTGAGAAACCTCCAAAACCTGCAGGACTCCGGCCCTCGAGGACCGAGATTGCCCACCTCTGCACTAGTCTTAGTGGACCAAGTCATTGCGGTCTGTAGTGCTTCCAGGAAGTCTGCTAACTTGTTCCACCAGAGAACCAAGTCATCTGAGTTTTTGCTCCCTTGGGCTAGTGGACCAAGTCTTTGGTGTCTGGAGGGCTTCCAGGGAAGTCTGCTAACTTGATTCAATCGAATCATCTGGGTCCAAGGTCCTTCCTGGTGATTCTGCTGACTCAAGTCAGTCAACCAAATCGTCTGACTGTGCAGTGTTTGTCGACTAACTTGAGTCTGTGAATTAAAAAAAAAAAAAAAAACGGAATCCCCGGTCTTTCTTGTGAGTCAGTGGACTAAATCATCGCAGTCCGCCCATTTGAGTCCGTCACCCAAATCACTCCCCAGATAACCGTGGTGTTCCTTTTGAGTCTGCTAACTGTCTTTTGTGTACTTAGCAGCAGTCAGCCGGAGGATTCGCACGATCCAGATGAACAAATGTTAGCGACGCGGAAGTGTTGACCTCAACTAATGAGTTTACACGCAAGAGCAGCTTAATTGGTTCCGTCAACTAAAGACTTACTAGAAGCGCGACAGCGTCGGCAATTAGCGACACCTTTCTAATAGCAAGCGCGGCGTAATCAATGTTTAATATAAAGGCATCGATTGGAAGGCGGCCGCGTCGCTTGCCGGGAAGCGCTTACGAAGTCGCCGCCGTGGCCGCGCATCACTTTTGATTTCAAGCCTCTCGCATCTTTTACTGAACATTAAAGCCGATTTGTTGCCTCCACGTGTCGTAAATAAAGACCCAATGTGACCCCCCCACCATCCTTCACCGCCGACCCCGGAGCTATAATTAATATCATGTTGACCGGGGCTGCTGGGGGCTTGTGATTTATGGAAGGTTTGTTATCGCTTCGGCGAGGGCCACTTCTCAGTTGGGGATTCATAAAATGGCCCCGTCGTCGCCGGTCGGGCGCACATATCAAGCACGGCAATCGATTGCAACATGTCGCGCATTTAATGCTGAAATTAATAGCATCGTGAAAGTGAAACTCCGCACTCGCGGCTCAGAGGGAGCAGGCCACTTTATTAGGTACGCTATTAACCGATGATTGTTTTTGAAGAAAATCCTATCGTTTGCCAACTTTTAATTGTTATTCTGCAATTGAATCACATTTTTGGGAGACTTAAACATGCAGAAAAACTGAAATGTTGATATTTTGAAGCACAATTACAAAAAAAAATAAAAATAAATTGGCTCTATAGCGCCCTCTACAGTAAAGTTTAATCCTACGTTTGACCATGTCCTGGGACAACAACAGGGGACAAAATCTCAAATTTTCGCCTACTATATGATGGGGGCGGGGCCTAAAATTTGGCATGTATTTCCTTTGGAAATGTTTTGTATTGAATGTCACATGCAGGTGTGCCTAATTTAATGTCCATGACGTGAATAGAAAATAATGGTCAGCTGAACATGTTAGAAATATGAAATTTGCAATTGTTTTCAAGTTTTTTTTAAGTTTTAAATCTCTAAAAGGGAAATGAAAGAAATATGTATAATCGGTATTCTTATTCATGTTTTTCAAATAGCCTAATTTGATTTATTACTATTTTAAATTAACTTGATTTATTTTAATTTATAAATCGAAATATACGTAAAATATAGTCATTTATAATAGCAATTATATACATTTTTTCCAACTATTTTTTTTTAATTCCACAGTATAGAGTACACTCAGGTATGCACACAGGTATATATAATAATGTTATTTTTATTCCACATTTTTATGTGATAATGTGCTTCAATTAGACTTTTAAAGGCATTATGCTTTTACTGCAATCCCTATGTGGGTATAATAATAATAATAATAATAATACATTTTATTTGTCCAGCACTTTACCTTGCATTTGCATGTTGCCTGAATACCTCACAGCAGCGCAGGTGTTGTGCGTGCTTGCTTGCTTACCTGACGATGACGTACATGACCAGGCAGTTGCCGAGCAATCCCACCACGAAGACGAGCGAGTAGACTGCGGTGATGATGGGGATGATGGGCGACAAGTCCTCCTGCTCCCAATAAGCCTCGTCGCCGCCGTCGCCGCTCGCGTTGCGGCTCCACGCCGCCGCCGCCGCCGAAGCGTTTCCGGCGGCGGGATTGGGCGCGTCCTCCCGCGGCCGCTCCCGGAACGTCATGTCGGCAGGACTGGCGCTTCCCATCTTCCAAAAGAGCAACTTACTTGCCGCCAAAAAAAACGAACGCGCGCCCGCTTGCTGTTTGCTGCAAACTTTGGAGAGAGGCGAGGAGCACTCGTGCACGCGCGCCGCGCACTGCCCACAGTCGCGCGCCTCGCTCGGCCACTCCATTAGGTACACCCGCTCCTGTGTGACGCCCAGGGCGAGGAAAGGCAAACGTCCTCGCGAGATTTCACGTGAGCGCGCACGTGTTAATGTTTGGCTTGAACTCAAGCAAGATCTCATTTTATGTGTTGGCAAAGAGGATATTTGTGATGATAACCATAGAATGAGAAATGCAACCCCCCCCCCCCCACCAAAAAGTATGAACCAAAATTTGCGACACTTCGGCTTAGTCAGCAAGTGTTCAGCTTTTTTTGTGTGTGACTTTTTCATTTTTTGTCTTGAAATGTTGTACGACTTCAGATCAAGGATTACGGAAAGTGTGATGATAACCATAGAACGGTAACTGGAACAATTTGCGATTAAAATATCCCTCAAATCTCCTGAGATTTCAGTTCAGTGAGCTTGTGAAGGATTCAACTCGCCCCTAAGTGCTTTTTTTCTTTGGATTTCCAGGTGAGGCGGCGGATGGCGTCACCACAGAAGCAGAAATGGAATCTCTGGCCACGGTACGTCTGTCATCTGTCTTCACATTGGGTGAATGCTTTTCGCGGTGCTTAATTTAGCTGGTTATGATGTCACAGTGGGGCTAATTTGCATGAAGGTCAACACGGGGTTAGGTTGGCGTTCGGGTCAGGTCTGAGATTAGGTAGGATTGAGGTTAGGTCTAGGTTGAAGTAAAAGGCGGGATCTTTAAAAACATGTCTATTTTTATATAAAAACAAATAAAAAAATTTAATAACATAATTTTTGGGGGGAAAATTTGGCTCACTATTGGGAGTGTGATATCTAAGTCATTTCTGAATTTTTTTTTTAACTTGCGACCACTTGCGCTATCTGGTATATTATGGCTTTTATGATTCTAAAGTCACTTTTTTTTCCTCCTACGTTTAGCTGATGCACCAGTGAAGGGATAAATTGGGTAATCACGGGAAATGCACAATAACACATCAGATGTACAAAGCATCCAAAAACATGAAAAATTCTGATTTATAATGGGAGTCAATGGGCCACAATTTGGACATTTTCACTCATGTGTACTATAAAAATTTGCTTCCCACATATAACAATGACAATAATTATTTTGAATTTTTGGACGTTGTTTTGGGTGCAATTTTAGCTCACTCAGTGATTTTTCTTATAATTAATTAATTATTATTATTTTTAAGTAAAAAGCAACGCTTTCCTTATGAGGTTAAGGAATAATAATAATTAAAAAAAAGTCTTGGTCATATTGTAAAATTCATTCAAAAATCTGTTTGAAAAACTGTATTGTTTTATTGGTGAGGTTTTTTTTAGGTTCTACTTAATGTACAACTGCTTGAATGCATGTACTTTACATATGTTTTATTCCTCATTCTCTGACAGCAAGGTTTCGTTTCCCAGGTAACGACGGGCAATTTGGTGGCAGGAAGTGCAATTTGGTTCACTTTTCTGGCACGGCACTTAAGGAACGTCTTGGCGTATACGTGTCGTGCCTTTCATGCTTTTAAAGGCCCAAAAGGCGCACGAGCAGCGAGCGAGAAGACGTTTGAAAGCGAGCGCCGCTTATGTACGCTAATGGCTCCGTCGCGCCTGCTGTCGCATCAAAACAGCAAAATGGATTTCACAAGTGCTCAATTTGGACAGAGAACAATCATCCGCAATTCTTATTTGACTCGAGTCACGTGACTCGACGACTCAACTCATTTCAGCTAAAACAATTCAACAACAAAAATCAACCATAAAATAAGAAGAATAAATAAACAAATACAAGAGGTGTCAAAATGAGTGCCTTCATTTTGAGTTACTAATTTTGTTAACGCGCAATTAGTGACCGCCCCTGATTTAGGGAAATTCCAGCTGATGTGTCCACGTCAAAATTTTGCGGTAATAAATGAAACAAAAATAATGCATATATTTTTGGAGGCTGGGGTCAAGTTGTATTTGACAATTTTAAAAATGATACTTCATGTTAAAGATGAGATGGCTCTTAATATAAAAAGAAAAATGCATCGAGCTTTCACCAACGACTTACGAATGCAATTATGCCATCTAGTGGCAGAAAAATGACCTCAACACAAATCAATACCACACTCATTTTTTTTTACAGTACAGTACATCTTTTTAATTTTAACTCAATTTTTATGAATTATTATAAAATTACTGTATTAATAATCAAAGATGCAGCCATATTTCTATTAGTTTAACATTTTTCCTACTTATGTTAAGGATATGAAAACTTTTATTTTTTTTATTAAATTTTATTATTTTATTTAGAACGGGTATAGAAATGTGTGATTTAATTGTAAGTTAACTATTGAAGTCATGCGATTAATTACGATTAAAAAAAATTGTCGTCTGACACCCCTAATAAATACAATAAACAAAGAAAATGCAAATACATACAAGAAATAAATACAGTTAAATTAAGATAAAATGAAAATAAGCAAATCATCATAATGTTAGCAAAAGCCTACTAGAACAACGTTGAATGGATTTTTCTTCATCATGTTTATGTGATGGACGCCATCTTGTAAAACCAAACCACGCAAACTCAGATTTCAAGCGCAAAATGGAGTCAACCTTTTTGGGGGGAACTGCCCCCCCCCGCCCCCCCATATTCCTTTCCGATAGTCTTAAAACAACACAATCAACAATTCCAAGGCAAGGGATTATCCAGATTATGGCCAGAGCCTGTCGCCGTGGTTACCGGCGGACCATGTGACCACGTGACCAGTTTGTCTTTTGCATACAAAGATGCTTCGTTGATGTGCTTTTGGACCGATTTGTTGAGTGCTGAATTGAAAAGTCACAAGAACTACAATCGCAAAATGAAAACATTTTTGCTATCATTTTAATGAGTTTAATAAACACAAAATGTGGTGGTTCAGTTAATAGTTAAAAAAAAAAACACTCATTTTTATTTTCACTTTTGTGAACTCTTATGACTTTGTGTGTGTGTGTGTGTGTGTGTGTGCGTGTGTGTGTGTGTGTGTGTGTGTGTGTGTGTGTGGATGATCTATGAGCTAGCGGCAAATGGTAGCGACGGTCCGTCAGCTAAAGCGCCAACTCAGCGGTGCGAGATGGATAGCGACGCGATTCCGTGGGTGGGACCCTGATGATGCGCCCACAAGGGGGCGGGAGTTTTTTTTTTGGGAAAGTTTCTGAGACGATACAGCAACGATCGTCGGCCTTTGCTGGGTTCTGTGTGAAAGGCAAAGGCATACAAAGCGATATATATATATATATATATAAATAAAAATAAAGATTTTCTGGGTTCTGTGTGACAAGCATAGGAGTGAATTGTATCTCAATTTTTTCAGATGTCTGTGTAAAAGAGGCTCCCGTGGCAATATCCTGCTTCTGCTGGGTTTTGTGTGAAAGGCAGACGTGTCTCTTTCGCTGGTCTCTGTGTAAAAAAAAGTGTAAATGTCTTAAAGTCGTAAAGTGTAAATTTTGCTGGATCTCTGTAATAAAAGAGGCTGCCGTGGCTATATCCTGCCTTTGCTGGGTTTGTGTGAAAGGCAAATGTCTGTTTTTCTGGTCTCTGTGTAAAATAAGCATTATCAATATTGGCTCTTCAACTTAGCTTCCTTTCGGTTTGAGCACATATTCAGCTATTTTGTCTGTGTTAAAGAGGCTCCAACAATGTCCTGCCTTGGCTGGGTTCTGTGTGAAAGGCAGAGGTGGATGAATGCCTGGTCCTTTGTTTTGGCCCTGCATCAATTTTTGTTGGATCTCTGTGTAAAAGGCTACAGATGTGGCCATGTTCATTTTTTGCTGGGTTCTGTGTGAAAGGCGAGTGCAACCTATTGGCGATTTTGGGCTCCCATAAGGTGATTTTGCTGGACCTCTGCGAAAAGTCCCTTTAAAAACGGAATCAGGCTGACGTAAAAGAATGCAAGACAATCCCAGGGGTATTTTTTTTTATATATTTTTTTTGCTCCTTTTGTTGTAGCTTCAAAGAATAATCCACACGGGAATTTGTCTTTTCTTCCCTTGACATCAATGTGCAGCACAGCTTCTTCTCATTATTATTATGATTATGATCGTGCCAAAGCAAAACACGCATGGATCATAACGACCCAAGGTTGACTGCAATGTCGCTTTTGGGAGATGAAAATAAAAAAAAAAAGACTTTGTGTTTTCACTCGCTGAGTTAAATGCGGGGAGCAAGAAAATATGAAACCTTCGCTACTTTCATTTTTCTTTTGCGTGTGTGTGAATAATTCAACATGAAGAGGCGCGCTCACACGCCGCTATCGATTAACCTATCGACATCTTTCGCACCTCCGCCAGTCATCAACATCCATCCCCAAAAAACCCCCCAAAAAAAGCATCAACAGTTCCCCAGGTGGCCGCCGGTGAAAGACGACCGCCGCAAACATCCACCCGCTCTTCCTCCTCACCTTCCTCTTCCTCTATTGATCGGGATTCCGTGCGTTTGAGGCATGAACACGTCTAAACTTGGCGAATGAGCTACATGCTGCTTCACCTAATACATCATCGGGTATGGGCGGGGGCCTGGAGGGTGGAAAGTAACAAGAATTGGGAAACGATGGCTTGCTGATAGGAAAACTGTGATTTGGGATTGTCCCTGAAGGCAACACCACACCACGTTTCATAGACAGGTGCATTTTGTTTTTGACGGATTTGTAAACAATTATGGACAATTGGAACAAATGCTCACTTGTTGAATGGGGAAAACTGTGATTTGGGATTGTCCCTGAAGGCAACACCAGACCAGACTAGAGCGATTTTTTTTTGTGCTATTTCAAAGACTTAAGGACATTTGAAAGAATTATTATGTAGCAGAAAAGCCGTGATTTCCCTGAAGGCAACACCAGATGATATTTTTCATTAAGCGCCTGCCCCCCAAACCCCGTTGTTGTATTTTTTTACTCATATAAACAATAAGTCCTGCAGTATTGTTGGCGCGTGCGCGAGATTGTGATACGAGCGAACAAAAAAATTGCTGCGTTAACAAAAAGAAAGAATAGAAAGGGAGAAAAAAAGTACTCAAGTGGCTCAAGTAGATTGGACAAATTTTGACAAATCGCAAACGTGAAAGAACAAGAACAAGACTTTTGGGAAAAAAAAATGTCATTCCTGACTGTTCCCAAATTAAAAAGTTGTCTTTTTTTTTTTTTTTAAAGGTGTGCTTAATGACATCAATTTGATTTCCAGCTGCTCCTGAAGGCAACTCGAGACAAACATTGGATGGCTTGATTTGTTTGTTTGTTTTTAAATGGCAGACTCCAAATGAATGACATTTGTAACAGTCTGTCATTGTTTAGTTGGGGGAAAGTGTGATTTCAAACTGTGCGTGAAGGCAACACCGAACACTTTTAGATTTTCCAGAGAGCAATTTTGATTTCAGACTGCTCCCGAAGACAACAGCAGGTAATGCCGGACGACTTGCCACCTGAAAGTGGAACAAGTGGCGTAGCAACATTCCCCAGGGGCCCCAAGCAAGAAGATTGGGGGCCCCAGTGGCCATTCGTAGTATAGCCTATATAGTGCGTCATTTTAAAATTGCACATCTGTATCTTCAATAAACAATCACCATGCATTGTGCTTCATTCAAGTGACTTGTTTTGTTTTAGTTTGTACATGGTCAATTTTTATTATTTGTATTTTTCTTTAAGAAAAAAGAAAGAAAAAAAGCTTTCTTATATATGGTCATTTTTTGTTTAAAAAAAAAGCCTTACTATACATGGTCATTTTTTTTATTATTATTTTTTTTAATCCTATTTGGAAACCCTAATATAAAACCCTAGTTTGAAACCCCAACCCTAATTTGAAACCCTAGTTTGAAACCCTAATGTAAAACCCTACTTTGAAACCCCAACCCTAATTTGAAACCCTAGTTTGAAACCCTAATGTAAAACCCTACTTTGAAACCCCAACCCTAATTTGAAACCCTACTTTAAAACCCAAACCGTAGTTTAAAACCCTACTTTGGAACCCAAACCCTAATTTGAAAACCCTAGTTTGAAACCCTAACCCTAATGTAAAACCCTAGTTTGAAACCCCAACCCTAATTTGAAACCCTAGTTTGAAACCCTAACCCTAATGTAAAACCCTAGTTTGGAACCCTAACCCTAATGTGAAACCCTAGTTTGAACCCCTAACCTTAATGTAAAACCCTAATTTGAAACCCTAACCCAAATGTAAAACCCTAGTTTGAAACCCTATTCCTAATGTAAAACCCTAGTTTGAAACCAAAGTAGGGTTTTAAACTAGGGTTTGGGTTTCAATATAGGGTTTTAAATTAGTGTTATACTTTCAAAGTAGGGTTTTAATTTAGGGTTTAGATTTCAAAGTAGGGTTTTAATTTAGGGTTTGGATTTCAAAGTAGGGTTTTAAACTAGGGTCAGGGTTTCAAAGTAGGGTTTTAAACTAGGGTTAGGGTTTCAAAGTAGGGTTTTAAAGCAATAAAAAGTTCATTTTGGCTCTCACACCTAAACTAAACGTTGTAGACTCAATTTTTTTTGCTGTATTTATTGTATTTTAGCATCCTGGAGAGATAGAGAGGATTTATTGACATATTTTAAGCGCACACCGGCACATCTTGACCAAGTTTTACGGCGGCGGCCATTTTAGCATCTTGCCGCTAACAAGTTGTTGTGCATTATTAATGGCCGCCGCCCGCCACCGACAGGCAGGACATATCGCCGTGATAAGACAGCAACAGCTCCTCTTTACATTCTTCTCCCTCTCTTGTTTTTTTATGATGAGTTTTTGTGGGCAATTTAAGAGCCAGAGGCCGTCTGAGAGCTGAAATGAAATCTACTGCTGGATTGATGATTCGGGTCCCGGCTAGCAAATATTCCTGAATTATTACAGTGAGCACGCAGCCATTATTTGGGCAAGGCAACCAGCACAATATTTGCAAATAATAACTGCCCGCTGCCTGTGAATAATTATTTAATAGTTTCAACCAGAAAATGTAGATTGTAAAACAAAATCTTGATTTTGGACAGAAAGGCACCAGAAGTGCAATGATGCTTTGTAACCCATAAAAAAACAATTACTGCTTTCCTATTAGTCATTCTGTGTTTTCTCCTCCAGGATCCCCACAGAGTTACTGAGCCTTAGTAGTTGCATTAAGGTGGCACAAGATGGTGAAATGAAAAAAAAAAAACTCCCCAACTACTTCCACATAGTTCCCTCCTTGGCACTAAGATGGTGGCAAAGCACTACTTTTTACAAAATGAAGCCTCTCCAGGAAATTCCTTGGCTTCAAGATGCCACAAGATGGCGCCAAAGCAATACTTTTATTGCTTTATTTAGCCCGGGCATAAAACACCAAATAGTTGAGCCTTTCAGCCAATAACAGAGGACAGGTTGAAAAAGAAAAAAGAAATTGTCAGGCCTAAATGTAAATATGTATAAATTAGATAGCTATTGATGAATGGATGAGTCTTACAAGCATGGTAAGCTATCTTTTAAAAATGCTAGCTTGTTCTATATACTAGTTAAGTTTGGTGTTGTAAATTCCTTTAAAATGATACCTGATAAATTTCTTCTATTTCACTGACGTTGGTGCGCAGCTTTACTGCTCTCTGGTGGCCGCCCGCTGTATTGCGCCTCTACAAAACACCTGCTGGTTAAAAGCAAAACGATATGAACAATACGCACTCTGGTTATATCTTCTTTTTTTTGTTGTTGCTGTATTTCAAAACGAAAGTCACATTTAACGTAGTTTATTTATCTTGAAGCAACTGGAAATCCTTAAAGGGCCAGTACGGTTCATTCCAGTTCGCGCATGCGCGTCACCCTCCTCGTCCTCCCCCTCCCTCCCCCGCTGCAAAAAAAAAAAAACCAGCACCTGCATTCTGGCATTCATGGTGACACAGTGAGTACATACGAATGGGGCGGGGGGTTTATCTGCTATTCTATATTTATACATTGTGGGGAGGGGTGGATGTTTTTGAAGGAGTAATTAGTGCTTGTGTGTGTGTGTTTTTTTAAGGGGGTGTAATGCTAACGCAGCATCCAAAGCCAGGCTTGGTTGGTTACTCGTATTTGCATGCAACGCGAATCCGCTGCACGAGCGTTTACAATGCAAATAAGATGAGCGTTTTAAATGCAGATGTGCTGCTTGTATTTGGAGAAGTGTTTGATCGTGGGGGGGGGGGGGGTGGCAAGAGGCAGATGGATGCTGCCTTGTGGCCGGGCTGCGTCCATTCACTGAAGGGTGGAGGAGGGATATGGGATGGGGTGGGGTGGGGTGAGGGGGGGTGCAGATGTGACTAATATTGCACGGCTGGTGTCGCGTGTGGCGTCGCTCGCAGTTGCCGGCTTCGGAGCGGCTGGAGATGCGCAAGAGGCAGCAGATGCAAGTGCACCAGGAAGCCGCCGCCGCCGTCCTGCACGCCCGCCACGGGATGGCCGACGCCCCCGCCAACGCCCCCGGAAACGCCTCCAACGCCTGCTGCTTCTGCTGGTGCTGCTGCTGCAGCTGCTCCTGGTAACTCGACTCACAAAAAAATTGTCTAAATGGGCGGGGGGGTATAATTAATGCCAGAAATTGGTTATTTTAGCTTTTATTTCAATTATAATTAATTAGGCATAATAATTTGAATTTCGTGAACATATGCTCATTTTTATTTGTATTATTCATTATAAATGAATGAACATTGTTTAATAAAGCAAAAAAGTTTAGATTTTGTATGTGTGAAAAAATTACCCATTTTTCATGTGCATCCTAAAATTATTCCATATAAATAGCCAGTTGTTTAATAAGTAATTATTTTTTGCTAATATCCCATGTTTATTATTCATATATGCAATTAATTAGCAAGTTGTTTAATCACATTTTTTTTAAACTGCATTGTTTATTTTACTAATAATTAAATATATTTCAAGAGCCATGTTCGTTTTATTTTATAATTTTGTGCTTTTTTTTTTTAGGGCTGTCAAAGTTAAAGCGTAATTAATTGATTAGAAAAGGAGCACGAGCGTGTGCAGTGGATTTTTTTTTTTTTTTTGAAGACGTCTTCATAACTTTAAATGTAAAAAAAAAAAGAACACGTAACAGGTGCTTTTTAAATTTGGCGGGCAAAACAAAAAAAAAAAAAGTGATTAATCTGATTCAAATATTTAATCATTTGACAGCTTTAATTTTTATTTGATGTGCAATTGTTCATTCTAATATTAAAGCAACAAATAATTCTCTAAAATTTAATTATATTTTTGAACAATTTTCCCCATGCGAAATGATGTCCAAGTGAAAAAGTAAGTCAAGCGTTGCCAGTCATTTTCTTGCAAGCTATTAGCAACTATGCTAATTACATGTAGCCTGAAATGACTCCTTACCCTGAAGTCGTTGCTAGCCACAATGCTAATGTCAGCATCCACCGGATGAAATGAATGCCTGCAATATAGATCTCGACAATTTCAAGATGACGTTGACATTTTCGGAAGGGGGTGGGACGTGTTTTGGAATCATGGCGCACTTACGTCCTTGAGGGACGTGTGAGTGATTGTTTTCGGCCTCCTGGGGCGCGTCCTAATTGTTGCGCCGTTCCCTCGTGGGACGGCGAACCCAATTAGACCTGGTGTCAGGTGCTGTGTACATTTTAATGACATTTCTTGTTGCCATTCGCGCGGCGGTCCCGGAGGTACACGCCCGACGACTGTTACCATCTATTAATATGCCGTCCGTCCGTCCGTCCCTTGAACGGGAACATTTGCTTTCTTGCAGTTTAACCGTTCGAGGCGAAGACGAGACGATCCAGAGGTCGGCTTGTGATCGCAGGACGGAAGCCGCCAACAACTGCGAAGAAAGGTGAGATCCGCTTTTGAAGGTGAACTCAGGACTCAGGACTCATCCGATGCCATCTTGTGGTCCGGAAGCCCCAAGCCGACGCCGGAGGACGCTCGGTCGTGGACGTCGTCGTTCGAGAAGGTGATGAAGAGCGCGGCGGGGCGCGGCTGCTTCCGCCAGTTCCTGCGCACCGAGTTCAGCGAGGAGAACATGATGTTCTGGCTGGCCTGCGAGGAGCTCAAGAAGGAGACCAACAAGACGGTGGTGGAGGACAAAGTGCGGCAAATATACGAGGACTTCATCTCCATCCTGTCCCCGAAGGAGGTAAACAAACCTTTTCCAGGGTCTCAAAATGGCGGAAAACTCGTGTTTTTGCAACATGGTGAAAATTAATGCATGTCAAGAGTCCTACTGTCGTTCACTATGGCATCAAGGACGATTTGCAACTTTTTGTAATACAAGTTTTTTATACTCGTTAATTAACATAAATGTGGTTACATCATTTAGTTCAATGATACAGTAATTTTAGAGTGATTCATAGTTACTGTTAAAAGGATTGTGAAACCTTGAGTCATAGATTTGTGAGGTAAAAAAAAAATTCTACCACTAGGTGGCATTAGTGTTTCATGTTGGACGTTGATGACAGAAACACTACATTTGTCTTCTCAATTCCAGAGCCAGAAGTGGCAAATCCAAGTCCAGAAAGTAAAAACCCTGCCACAGTTTGGCTTTAAACCCAGGTGGGATCAAGCGAGCTCGCTCATTTAAGTTAACTAGCGAAGTTATATGCAATTAATTACGACTAAAAACTTTAATCGCCTGACGCCCCGAATCAATTATATTTTTTATTTTATTTATTCTAACTTTTTTTCCCCACTTTTGTTAACAAGAGTATGAAAACCTAGATTTTTTTTTATTGTACCTTTAGAACAGATATAACATTTGTGATTAATCGTGAGTTAACTAGTCAAGTCATGCGATTAATCACGAAAGAAACAACCGCGAGACGTTAAAACGGCTCTTGATCGCCCCCCGCAGGTCAGCCTGGACTCGCGCGTGCGCGACGTGATCAACCGCAACATGCTGGAGCCCACCTCGCACACCTTTGACGACGCCCAGCAGCAGATCTACACGCTGATGCAGAGAGACTCGTACCCGCGCTACATCAACTCCGCCGCCTACACGGACCTGATCAAGAGCCTGGAGGCGCCGCCACCGCCGCCGCCAACGACCGCGCCATAGAAGACTCACCATTTAGCTTTAAAAAAAACGGGAGAGAGGGGGAAAAAAAAAGTCGCATGTGTCCCAAAGGGGTTCGGGTTCGATGTCCCGCATTCACAGCTGGCCCACAAATGTCTATTTTTCTACACTCCCTGGCGCTTGACGACGTTGCACTTTTCTACCTTGTTTCCAGGAGGGGCCGCACGGTCGCGTCGGCCGCATTTCGCTGTTTTAGGTCCGCATCGTGAGCCTTAAAAAAAAAAAAAAAAAACATCGAAACTTTTCATTTTGACAAACAGTTTAGAAGACGGGAAGTGCCTTTGGGACGAGATCTTCTACATTTCGAGTACATCCCGACGGGTGCCACATCTGACTTTGGTGCTTTTCAGCTCTTCTCCAGCTTACATAACCTGGATATAATAATACGGATGACGTACGAATATAGCTATACATCTATATTGATTTCTAAATATCTATGTATAGAAAGATATACAGATACCTAAATATAGCAATATAGACACATATATATATATATATAGGCTGTGCATTTTGGATACTGTGATATGCGTCGTCTTCTACGAGGAAAGACGACGTGAAAACATGGCCGCCGCTATAGTTCTAGTTGTGCATCAGGGCAAAAATGTTGGTGTGAAAGCAGTTCAATAAAAGCACAATCATGTTGTTTTGATGGACGCTTTTCATTCAATGTCACTGAAAACAGTTTTCGGAAAAATCCACGCCCAAAAATTTAGGGTTGTGCAATTAATCGATATTCAATTGCAATTTCAATTATTACACTCCGCAATTACAAAATCAACATAATCGTGAATTTTTTTTTATTAATACTCATTTTTGAGTTGTTTAAATTTATACATTTTGTACCTTTTTTTTTTATTTTAAAAATAACTTATTTAATACAATTTTGTGTTGTCCAAAAGGAACTAGCAGAATTATAGTGTTGCAAATTAGTCTTAATATTTATTTTTTTTAATTTTTTTTTACATTTTCTTGTTTTGTAACAAAGAACAAATAATTGTGATTTTCTTTAATGCCAAAATAATCATGATCATTATTTTTTTCCATCATCGAGTAGCCCTACAAAAGGTTTTGTTTTTATATTTAAACATCATTTTCTATGGCATTTTTTTAATTGCCTGGTCTGAAACATAGCATTTACCGTTGATTGTTAAAAAGGGATAGCACGAATGTCCAGGGGTCAATCTGACCCGTGGCGTGTTTCACTAGCCAATTATCTGGAAAAATTATTATTAGTATTTTTTTTAATCAATAAACAATTTCATTGTTAACTCCTTTACGCACCATTTCAATCAATGTTTTCTCATTAAAAATGCATGCTAAAGTGTAGCGTTCAACTGTACAATATTTCAAATCAGGGATGTGCAATTAATCAAAATTCAATAAAAAATTTTAATGATTACACACAATTACAAAAATAAAAGATTATTAATACTAATTTTGAGTTGTTTAAATTTATATATTTGCACATTTTTATTTTGAAATGACTCATTTAATTACATAGTGTTTCACATAAATAAATGTTTAAACCTTTTCTTGTTTCGTACACAAAAAAATAATTATTTGAATCATCATGATTTCAATTATGACCAAAATAATCGTGATTATTATTTTTTCCACGCTTAAACTCTTACAAACAAAATCCCAATAAGCAATTTTATTGACACCCTTACTTACCATTTCAATCAATAATTTGTGACTAGTGACTTGCTCTCATTCAAATAAAAACAACAGCATGCTAAAAATGGGTCAATTTTACCTGCCGCAGGCGGCTTTTAATATCAAAATAAGAAAATCTGTCATCTTGAAATGAGCCTAAAAAACACATTTATCGAGTATGCAATTAAACTTGTCGAATTAACAGATACTGAGCTACACTTTTAGCAACACATTAGCAAAAAAAAAGTAATACTAACAATAGCCCATTAATTGTGCGTTAAAAGTACAGCTTTAAATACCCCGGAACAGGAAATGGCTTTTTTAGCATCACAATCAAGCGACTGACGTGACTCTACCGTAACGTCGCTCTGTGACGGGACGGACGGGACGAGCCTCACCCGGAGCGCAACGTGAAGCGGTCCCGCACACCTCTTAAGCAGCGGTGGAGGCGTGTTTGTTATCGTCAAGTGTCCTCGATCCGAGTCCAATTGGATGCGGCGGCGCTCATTCGTCGCTGAGGGCGGGCAGCTGCTTCTCGATGAATCGCTTGATGTCGACCATTTCCTGCACGCAAACAACATCGTTGGTTCGTATGATGCCCCCCCCCACCCCCAAAAAAAAAAAACTTGGTTGGTCTCGAACCTCTGGACAGGCGCTGTGCGGCAGGCCCGGATACGCCTTGAAGGTGACGTTGTCGGGACCCAGGAGACTCTTCAGCTTGTCGGCGGTGCGAGTGCCGAAGGAGAAGGGCACCAGCGGGTCGGCCTCGCCGTGGCACTGCAACACGGCCATGTCCTTGTTGGCCACGCCCACGCCCGCCGACGCCTACGGGAGAGCCGTTAGCAGGAGGGGGGCGTGGCTGGAATCAAAGTGCCACGCCTACCTGAGCGAAGGCGTTGCGCAGAGGAAGCCAGCAGCTGAGGGCGACCACGCCGGCTAGCTTCTGCTGGCTGGTCAGCGCCGTGTACAGCGACAAAGCGCCGCCCTGTCAGGTCAAATATGATCAAATGTGTCGGTTCAGGGAGCTTTAAATATATTTAAAAAAAAACTACTTTTGGGATATTGACCTGCGAGAATCCACCCACGACGATTCTATTGGAGGGAATGCCGTTCTTCACTTCCTGGTCTATCATGGCTTTAACTGCAGAGGAATCAAAAGTTACGCGATTTTCCTGAATGCAACGCGATGACATCACTTTTGAAGCAACACACGCACGGTTGTCTGACGCTCTCTTGATGCCGGCCTCGTCTTCTTCCGCTTCGGGACTCAAACCGTAAATGTCGAACCTGAACACAAACAATCGTCTACAATACATGCAAACATATTTTTAATACATATTCATGTGCGGCCACTTACCAGGAAGGCATTGACATTCGCATGTTTAAGGTGACAGGCATGGTAGGCCTGTAATAAAAATATTAAAAATGAATTAAGTATAATCATGTCAAATATAGTGAGAAAAAAAAAAAAAGACGGTTAAGTCTTATGCTAATTTTGAAAGGAATACATACGCATGCGGACAAATGTACTTGACGTGTGGAATCCTGATGCCACCAAATGCTTCTGCCCAGCCGTGACTGTCCAAAAAAATACGAGGAAGGGGATTATACAGTACAGTTAACATATGTGTATACAGTACACATACAAACACAAGCAAGTATAAAAATTCATGAAAAAATAGATCCAGATAATCTTAGGACTAATTTGTATGCATACACAGTTTTGATTCCTTCAATTTAATAATGTAATCATGTACAATTATGGCCAATTTCTGTTCATATTGCGATTGTTATACTCGCCAAACGACATTTCATCACATTTTGAAATCAAAATAATCCTCCCAAATCAAGTCCAACTCGTTTTCAACGAGTAACGCTGGCATTTTGACAGGTGACGTAATTATGACGTAATCTCGTAATTGTCCGTCGCACACGGAAAGATTTATGTGACTTATGTTTTCGCTACAGTGGCAGTTGAATCTTTGCTGACCATACAAATAAATACACCGCCGTTATTTTATGTCGTAGTCAGTGTAAGTAAGATTTGAGATGCAAACAAGGTGACCTACCCCGTGTCACCGAGTCCATGCAGAAAGATCACCTGCAAAGGTTTGGAATGACATCAGTTAGTTGGCGGCTGATGCTTATTCTGCAAATACACACGACTGGTGAGGTTTATGGTCATAAAAGCGACATAAGGGATGTGTTGGAGGGAGTAGGTGCAAGGTAGTCGGGATTATAGACTCACCGCCGCGGTGGCTTTGCGGGCAGCAGGCACGATGGCAGGTAGAGGCGCCGACATGTTATTGCCGCACATACAATAAAACGAAGTACCCGTGAAGAAGCCGCTATTACGCGAAATATCGAGGCGAAATGTCAAAAGGACGAGTGTCAGACGGCCGCTTTTAAAACGTTTATTTCGAGGGAGTTTCGTTTGAAGAAAACAACACACGAGCTAATCATACGAATCACATTACTTGGGACGTCGAGAGGTGGCACGGGAAGTCCCGCCTTTTCTCCTTTACGATTGGGTTGAACGTAGGAAGACGTAAAAAATGAAGGCGGCGATTGGTTCTTTGAAACGCCAATATTTTACCTAACGGTAAAGTCAGATGATGCAACGCTTTGATCACTACTTTACATAATTAAAATGTAGCATTAGAGCTTTGAAATATTTTTTTTTCCAAGACCACGAATGTTTTTATGTGATAATAAAATGTTTTTTAAACGTACCCGGGTAAGGCTTACTTCCGAATCACGATTTCTCTTATTTTGATTGGCTTCGCCGAAGGAAATGGACATAAAATCGAGGCGGTGATTGGTTTGCAGGTAAACCAGCTTTTGTTTTTTGTTGTTGTAAAGGCTCACGGGAAGTAAATGCAAAGTTAGACGAGGCAACGCTTTTTAAAATATTTTAAGAATAAAACGTATTTTTATGATTACATTTTTGAAGTGAATTTCAAACCTTTTTTCCCGCTTCATGATTGGCTCCACCAAAGGGCGACGAACAGGATTCAAGCGGTGATTGATAACTATTTTAAGGATTAAATGTAAAAAAATAATAAAAATAATAATAAAAACTAGATTACTTATTTTTCTTCTTTTTTTAAACAATTGTATTTTTCAATATTGAGTTGAATCACTTCCGAAGTCACGCACGTCACGTGACCCTGGTCGTCTTGTTGTCCTTGGCTACAGGCTAGCTAAGATCGTCGCCAAGTTTGTACCGACATGTGAAGTGACTCGCAACAATTATGTCTTTCCCCCACAAAACCGGCGGCAAAGCTTTCGAAGCCTTGCGGAACCTGCCGCGCATATCCTTGGCCAACCTCAGGCCCGAGCCCGGCGCCACAAAGAAGGTAAGGTTGCATTTTGACACACCGTAAATGCGGGCTACCTGGCTAGCGTGGCTAATGCTAACCGTACTTTCTGAAAGTCAACGTCGGCTAACTAGCTAGCATGGCAACATCGGCATAGAGGTTCGCTCGCGAAGCTAATGCTAACGCTAACCGAGCCACTCACTGTAATGGGTTCGTCTTTACACTTTGCATTGTTTTGTAGGAAAAACGTCGGGGCAGAGGGCAGCACGGTGGCAACCGGAGCGGACGTGGACACAAGGGCCAGCGGCAGCGAGGCAACCGGCCTCGGCTCGGCTTCGAAGGCGGACAGACACCTTTTTATTTGCTCATCCCCAAATACGGCTACAATGAAGGACACAGGTATTATTATTATTATTATTATTATTATTCGTGTCAAGACTTCTCACTGATGTCATAAATATTTTTGTAAGTAAAATCTTTAAAAAATTAATATTTGTCATGTAAATTACATAAATATGATTATACATAAAGTAAAACCAATTATTGTACTTTAAATAATTTTAAAAGATACTAAGACAAAATAATAAATATTTTGGGAGTTAAATTACAGATGAGTTGAATCTGTTTTTAAATGGGCTAAGAACAAAAAAAAAATCTTGGCCCACTGGAATGTATTTATCAGGGACAAAATTTTGTGGTTCCGACTACACAAAGTTTCTTCCAAAAATCCCCCAATCTCGGTTTAAAATCCCCTAAATTTGAGGTCTAGTTGAGGAAATACGCCAACGAGTCACCAGGTAACCAACCTGTTTTTGGCCGCCATGTCCTGTTTTTGTTCCGCTTCAGCCGGCGTCCTCAGTGCCAGCCGCTGTCTCTGAGGCGCCTTCAGTACCTCATCGACTTGGGCCGCGTTGACCCCAGCCAGCCCATCGACCTGACGCAGCTGGTCAACGGGCGCGGCGTCACCGTGCAGCCGCTCAAGAGGGACTTGGGCGTACAGTTGGTGGACGAAGTACGTTGTATCACATATCACATTTTTTTCCCCACAATGCATTAAAAAAAAATATTTGCTGAATTTAATGGCAAAAAAATAAAATTGAATCCCGATTTCAATGCCAGCATTTCTCTTCAATGATTTTGTGAGTTTGTTGGTGTATTTTTTTAATCTGCCACCAGATGTCGCCACTCACAACATCTCACATTTGTGTTTCCAGGGCGCCGACTTGTTCTCGGCCAAAGTGAACATCGAGGTCCAGCGCGCGTCCGAGAAAGCCATCGCCGCCGTGGAGAGGAACGGCGGCGTGGTGACCAGCGCCTTCTACGACCCCATCAGCCTGGCCATCCTCATCAAACCCGTCCCGTTCTTCCAGCGCGGCCAGCCCATCCCCAAACGCATGCTGCCCGGCGAGGACCTGCTGCCGTACTACGTGGACCCGGACAACCGCGGCTACCTGGCGAACCCTGAGCACGTGCAGCGGGCGCGCCTGGCCCTGGCGCTCAAGTACGGCTACACGTTGCCGGACCTTTCCCGAGACGAACGGTACGAGATGCTTACTGCCCGCAAGCACACGCGGCAAATCTTCTTTGGACTGGCGCCGGGCTGGATCGTCAACATGGCCGAGAAGAAGATCCTCAAGCCCTCGGATGAGAAGCTACTGAAATACTACGCCTCCTAGTGGATATTTTGTATATTATTTAAACCAAGTGGGTCTTGAGCTTGAGTGGTCAAAATAATTTGCAATAAATTGTCATAAAGCGCCAATAAAATGCACTGAAGCAGTAGTTTGTAAATTGTGTTCATGGGCTCCCTCTAGTGGAATGCAGTGGTATCACCGAATGTTTAAACTACATCATGGACAGTGGCTCGATTTTTTTGGGTTTGTAACTAACAATTATTTTGATTTTTTTTTTTTTTTCAAACTCACTGCGCAGATGATGGATAACAAAATGATTATAAATTCTTTACTGTTTTGGTCCATAACATCTGTCAGGAAATTGGCAAAAATGTTGATTATTGGTTTCCTAAAGTAAAAGCAGAGGTTTGCAAATGTGGATTAAAGTCTTCTTTTGGCAGAACTAAACATGTTTTTTTTTTGTTTTTAATTGAGCAGTACCTTGACTTATGATTTGAAGTTAAGTACTGAAATGTATTCATAGTTCTCTACATAATTATTCGCAACTAACATTCACCTAATTGCCAATTTATTATTTTTGTGGAATCCTTACATCAATATTGTCTATACAGTATTGCTATTTTTGTTTACTGGCCAAAGTAATAATAATAATATTGCTTTGCTGCCATCTAGTGGTATCTTGATGCCAAGAAATATGAGTGTCATTCAGACTTAGTAGTGCTTTGCTTTCATTTTGGTGCCAAGGAAACGTTAACGTGAGCTAAGGAACTTTGTTTCTATAAAAGTAGTGCTTTGTCGCCATTTGCAACAGGGCTCATTGCCCAAAGCTCCAGTTTCTACCTTAAAATGAATTGGAATATATCTATATATTTTTTTCCACTGACTACAAAACGTCTTGGAATGTTCACACGTTGTCATTTTGAAGGGAAAACATTCCGAGCGCGACAGGTGAGCAGGCGGGAAATCAAGACGAGTGGAAAGAATGAAAACCGGAAACAGATGCCGGTGACGTGTGTCACGTGCAACTTCGGAATGAGTCACATGACGCGCGGCAGCTGTACGTCTTGACGCGCGCCTTTTATGGAACACAATCGGGAGGCCGACGTTACACTTCACATTACGATCAACATGCGGCAAAGGGGACATTTTTGCCTCATTCATTTATACAAAAATATTCTTTCATAAATGTGTTAAGAAAACTACTTTTTGTGTGTACTAATGAACAAATATTGTTTGCGATCAATAGCCCACATTTGTGGGAGTATTTTTGAAGAATAGTATCTTGATTCTGAAAGAAAATTAAAATCAGTAAAAAAAATAATTTAAAAAAAAATCTGCCAAAATTGATATCAGCATAAAAAAAGTTTGTCTAGTAAAAATAATATACTATATTTGTTTTTTCTTCTCCCACGTCCATTATTTTAAAATATATGTTTAATTTGGAGAGTTGGCAGGAGCCATTTCTCACAAATTGGAAGTTTATCAATGTTTTTTTGATTAATATTTTGGGTAAAAAAACAAAAAAAACAAGGCAAAGGTCAACTTAACACACTTTAAACAAACTATCGACCATTCTTGGCAAGATTTTTTTTATTTTTTATGTTTCTGTACTTTTCAGCCACTCTTTGATTCCCAGAATGATGACAACATGCAATGCAGAACCCTTTTTTTTTTTTTTTGGTCTTAACATCATTAATCATTATCATTAAATAGTGGATTGAGTGACACCAAAATGTCACAAAATCCATCATGGCTGACAAAATGTTGTTGTTGGCATTTTTGCTTGTCTAATATACAGTCTACTAACTGATGTCTGCCACCTAGGGGCGGACCATGCTATTACAACTTGAAACTGATCAGTTGTGGTAGGAGAGCATTTATTGATTCATTTATTGATTAATTGATTAATTGATTTATTGATTTATTGAGTGATTTATTGATTGGTTTATTGATTGGTTTTTCAAACGTTACCCATCCCTGACCTAGACAGCAAATATGTACCTTAAGGTGGCCTCCATTGCAAGGGTCCCAATAAATGCCCCAGTGCCAATCCAAAGAACCCTAAGAGGAATAAATGTGTCCCATTTTTCTCTGCGCTCACTTGAAAAGTTGGGAAAGGGAGTTGGGCCTCATAGTTTATTTCGTGGAAATGGCCGCCTGGCTATAAATAAGTGCACTATTTGATGCTTCTTTATCAAAGGAAGCATATGTTTGTGTGTTGACTTTGTGCTCCGACACAAAAGCCGAAGCAGCCGCAACCCGCTGGACATTTCGGAGACTTGGAGATTTGGACAGAAAAGTTGATTTTCTTTTAGGGGTGGGGGGGCTTCTAGCGCTTCAACGTGACACGTAGAAGTGGCGTATAGTCTGAGGACAAATCTGGGCTGCATCCTCAGCACATCAAATAAATCAGAACGCAGGAAAGAAAACGCCGAGTCATTGTTTAGCGGCGGGCGCGCTGGCTTATCTTCAAAGCAGCAGATCTTTTGCACTTCAACTCTCAAAACGCTCGTTTCTCTTGCTTGATTCTTGCTTGTTGTTGTTTTGGACGTCTTTTGACTCGCGTTTCCATTTTTCGGATTGTTCGCCATTTTTGTTGTTGCCAGGGTCACTTTTTGCCATTTGGATCGAACATCGGTTCGATCCAAATGCATTTTGTCAACCTGAAAAATGATCAGTCCCGATGCTAGTTTCATTAGCACGCTTATGCTATTTTGCTTTGTGTGTTAGCGTTAGGCTAATTGCTTAAAGGCTAAGCTACGTGGTTATTTTAAAAACACAATTCTCTGATTTGTGTTCACTTTGTCAGGATACTTAAAAGTTGTAAATCTAAACGAAAACATTGGCCGAGCGACAGATTGTATCAGAAAAAGTGTGTGAGAATATTACACAAAATTGCTCCTTTGTCCAAAAATTGATAAGCGACGTCATCTGGCAGAAAACATACAAAAGTCAAATTTTGTTAGCAGGATTGTCTAAATCCTTTTTAACTTGCTGTCACAACATTTTGATTTCCATGATTGGCAAATTGCTCCAATTTTCTCCTCTTTTTCCCAAAAGTAAAAAAAAAAAAAGAAGAATTTTCCAAATTTCACGACTAAAATCCATTTGACCACAATTCAATCCTGTGTAATTTTCCAAATTGTTTTCTTTTTGTGACTTTCAAGTGGCTAAAATGTGACAATTTGATGTAAAAGAATACTAAATGACAAAATCGGACAAAAATCTGCACCATTTGGATGTTTCATGCCATTTGCATTAGCACAGCTTGGGCTCCCTCTAGTGGTACACAAAAGAATTACTGAATTAAAAGTTCATGATTGTTACACAGGCTTAGACATTTACTTTCTTTCTTTCTTGTATTTAACTTGTAAGTACGATTACGTTTGCATTTTATCGGGATTTTAGCTCAATTTTGTGTCGGGTTTCATGTCAGAAAATCGGCAAACATGTTGATGATTGTTTTCCAAAGTAAAAGCAGACGTTGGCAAATTCTAATTTTGGGGATAATCAGACCGCTTTTTGGTGAGCGTTTGCTATTTCGAGGCTGAATTTTTTGCGGATTTGTTTAACAAGATCTCATCACGATTAATCGATGCTCAAAATAGCTGTGGATTCATTTGATAATTGATTAGATGGGTTGTCTATTTTGCTGGTATGCAAAAGATAATTGATCATCGATTAGCTGTCGATTAATCGAATAACTGCTGCTTTTCGTTGCTGTGTTGTGAAAAGTTTGGGAAGGGCGGCGGCGGCGGCGGCCGTAGACTTGAAAAGGATTTGTCTCGCTGCACATTAATCTAATGTCTGTGTCTAACCTGTTCACACCTAATTAGAGCAGCCGGCAGACATTTTCTGCCACTTAACGAACGTGAGGATTTGTTTGGGGGCTCTCGAGGGCCACTTAATAGCGGCTCTGAGGTGCCCACGCACGCGGCTGCAATATGGAGGACGTCCAGACGTCCAGACGTCCTTCATTTGTGCCGATAACGAGCAGGCTTATCTGGGCCTTGTTGATTTGCGAAGGAATTGCAGCAATGCAGTCTTTTTTTCTTTTTTTTTTTTTGAAAGTCATATTCATTCAATAGGAAGTACTTTTTTATTTTTATTTTTTTTATGATCTATGGTGTATTTTTTAAAATTATTTTATAGAATATTTGCCTAGTTTTTCACATATACTCTATGTAGGCTATTTTTATTTTATTTATATTTATTATCATATAGCATTGTTTTTGTTTTTATTTGTTTTTGTTTTTATTTCATATAACAAAAGTTTATATTTATAAAATTGACATTTAAGTATAAATATTACACTACTATGACATTTGTGCATTTACATATTTCATTTTGTATTTTTATTTATTTATAAAAAGTAAACACCCAGATATTTATAATTTATCAGTCACATAAAATAGAATATTTCTGAATTTATACATTTGTTTTTTTAATTAATCATCTTTTCTCTTCATTTAAATATATATATATTTTTTAATTATTAATTTATTTAATTTTTCTATACACAATAATGCATTTCTGGAAAAAAAAAAAATCATCTTTACTAAATGTTTCCATTTATTGAGTTGACAAAATCCTGCATGCACGTTCTAATATTGGAGGTCAAGGAACCACTTTGGGTTCCCTTATGGATCCTGATATTAAACACATCACGCACATGCCTTGTGACATTTAATGGGAGGGAGGGGGTATTTTTTTTTGGAGGGTGTTTGAAGTCTGGCTCAGTCCACGTTGTTATCAGCGCCTCATCATTGTGGGGGACCTAATGAAGGGGCGGGGGGGCTTGTAATCCTCTCAGCTGGCCTGACGTAAGGCTGGGCAGGGCGCTATTTACACTAGGGGGGGGGGCACTTAGAGAGAGGGATGGGGGGGGGGGCTTGTGTTCATAGTTGGCTGCATAGAATGCTGTCTGAGCTTTCTATGGATCTTCAGCCTGCTGTGCCCATACAATACAAAAGCCAAAAGAAGAAGTTTGCTAACACCATGCAAGGAATACAGTGCTTCATTATGACACCTTGATGTCATGGGAGGTGTGGGGGGGGGGGGCATATGAGGGTCACAAAAAGTATGAGTAACAAGTTCAATGCAGTTAAGACTATGAAATCCCTTCAAAATGACTCATTTGGTGCGCTAATGTGCAGCTGCAGGCCAACGCAAAGATCTAAAAAATCTACACACCCCACCGAGAACCAGGTTTGTGGAGGGAAGCGGGGGGGGGGGGGGTACTTTTAAAATGTATTCTGGTACAGATACTAGTTATCTGTTCAAAACCGTAATAATCCAAGTATCATAAGATTAAAGTAATGTAATTTGAGTACTTTAAATTACTTTTGGATTAGTCCAATAAGGCAAGACAATGTACCATGTTTGTTACAAATAAGACATTTTTTAAAATTGTTATTATTGAGCAATTAATAAAGAGTGTTAGGAGTGACACCTTACAAAAAAAGTACCATTTTAAAAAATTAATATAATTATATTTCATTTCTAATGAGTGGAATTATTGTACCTATATATAAATGACAACATAAAGAAATGTCATATTAAATATAAATAACAGATTGCGATAGTTATAATAATGTTATTTATAGATTTTTAATGAAACTCCGTGGACTGACATTGTGCTGAATTTTCAGTGACTTAGTGGCAAATGTGCACGTTTGGCCTGTCGGCCAGCAGGGGGCGCAGTGAGCCGAAACCAGCGTTATTGTATTCCCGCTGTGCTTAATTGATTGAATCGATTACAAGCAACAGCTTTGTTGCACTTTTGCGTCTTTCGCAGCACATCGGCGCGTGCGTGACCTTCAACACCGTCGATGTGGATTCGGATCCACCCCCCCCAGCAACCCCCCCCCCCTTTTTTTTCCCTTTACCCCCACACTACACGCGTTTAGTCCTGATGAGTCTTGAACACATCAAGCCTCCTCTTAGCAAAGTCCAAACGCGAGCTTTTGTTTAAGCTCCAAGCCGGGTGACGTCATGGATCTTACACCTTCGCCGTCACGTGACGTCACGCCAGCTCGCGAGTTTTAATGGACGCCATTGCGATGCAAAAGGGACAATAAGCGACTCGTCTGCGGGACAAAAGAGGCGCAGGTGCAAAAATGTTTGCTAGCTTTTTTTGGCGCAGGTGTCATCAAGCTTTTGTTTGCCGGTAATGGAGGCGGGACGGCGCGGGGGGGTTGCGAGGGGGGGGGGGGGGGCACCTGCAATCATCATTCGAGGATGACAGGACAGCATGCTGCAATATGATCACGTTCACGTTTCATGGATTAAGTCCTCATTAAGGTGTCTGTAAATAAACTTTTTCTTTTTTTTTAAGAATAATAATAACATATAAACTTCAACGTCAACGTTATACAGAATCATGAACGTCTACATGATTGTTTTGAAAGTCTTAAATGGAAATTAATATAATATTTAAAAAAAAACGATGACGAATGAACAATATCATCAAAAGAATGCTTTTTAAAAAATGAAACTAAAATTCAATATTACACAAAATTATTACATCTATGTTTTGATTTGATTTGATTTAAACAAATGCTTATTAAAAAACGAAATGTTTAATTTTTTTAAATACCAAGTGATTTAGTCTTGAAATCATTAGACTTTCATTTTTTTTTTAAAATTCAAAACAAAATCATAAGCAGAGCACACTTTACAAAAAGACCTAAATGTAGGTTTGTTAATTGTTGTATTTATTAAAAATATTTTATATATACAAAGTATATTATTATTTTTTATTTATAATTGTTGCATTTATTTATTAAGTATTTTTTCTAAATAAAATATTAGCTAATTCACACCACTGGCGATGGGATCATTAATCACTTTTAATACACTTTTAATAAAATTGTTTTTGTTTTTTTTGTTTGAACGAAATAAGATTTTTTAAAAATTCAAATTGCAAACGCTTCAATTTCTTTTCTTTTTGTGTGTGTGTGTGGCTGTATTTTGGAAAATTTGAATGCTTGGAGGTGAAAAGGCCAAGTTGGTTTCAGGGAGTCTGTTGAGGCTTTCAATACACTTCAAGACTTGGCGAGCACGCACTTGTCTTTCTTTCTTTTCTTTTTTTTGTAATCTTTCTTTCTTTTTTTAAAATTCGTGGGTCGTCTCTCCTTGCAGATGATGAACCGCTCTTTATCATCATCATCATCGTCGTCATCGTCATCGCCGCGGCGTCCCCTTTGTGCGCGTCTATCAGCTCAAATATTTGCCAGGCGCAATAAACGCGCGCGTTTGATCATCTGCGGAAAATGGGACAACACGCACGCGCGCACACGCAAACACACGCACACACACTACACGACGCATACGATGCTTGATAAGTGTGTATGTGTGTTGGGGGTTGGCGTCTTGAGTGCCACAATGTAATTAGTAACTAACCCCCCCCCCCCCACCACCAACACCACTTTGATGTACACCCATCAATACTGTCAGGACCTATTGATTGGATTCCAGCACACTTCAACGGGATAAGATTGGATTAATAAAAAAATAAAAACGTTTTCATGAAAAAAAAAAGAAAAGAAAATGTGAGGGAGCATAAGCATGACATAATGAGGAATAAAAAATAAAATACAAAATCAACTACATTAATGCCGTGAATTAAATCGTTAAAAAAAAAATTGTAATTAGCGTTTAAATAAAAAGAACGCAAGTGAAAATAAGCGCGAAATTAAGGAGTAAATTGATGGAAAAAAGTAACAAAAAAATTAACCGCACATTTTAATGGGAATTGAAATATATTTTTATTTTAAATATAGAAAACGAAACAAAAACATAAATTTATAGTGGAAATTGAAGTAAAAAAATATACGTTAACGTTGCTATTAATTTAAAATCTGCATTTTAATTTAATTGGGGGAAAAAAACGTTAAATTCGTGAATGCCTTGAGGGTGTCTGAAGGGAGGAGGGGGGGGGGGGGGGCATTGGGACCTCACCTGGACTTCACACCTTCTATCCCCTTCCTCTCATTGGCCGAGGCCCCAAATAAATCCGAGGGTCCCGTGACGGCGACCTCCCGACCCCTCCTCCCGGCATGCACCACTTCAGCGAGGAGCCGCCGTGCGCCTCGCCCTACGGCGCGTCGGCCTGCTCGGACCCGGCCGGCCCGCACGGCTCGCTGCGCTCGGCCCAGGGTCCCAACAAGTGCGGAGGCCCCCCGGGGCAGCGGGTGCGGAGGCCTCTGAACGCCTTCATCATCTGGACCAAGGAGGAGCGCAGGCGGCTGGCCCAGCTCAACCCCGACTTGGAGAACACCGACCTCAGCAAGATTCTCGGTGAGAGATCGGTGTTATTTTTTTCAATTATATTTGATTATTTTCATTATTATCATTACTAGATTTGTTCATTGTTATATTTACTTATTAAAAGGCAGCCATTTGCACCGATCACAACCATTTTCGAGCATTTTGAGTGATTTTTCAAGCCCCACAGAATATTATGCCGTGTGATTCATTTCACATTGATTCTACCTTTTTAATTCTCTAGTAACATTGTAAGAAATTGAACCGCTTTGCCTTATATCCGGAGAAAAAAAGCTTTTTGTGAAGACAAACACATCAAGCTAATATTTTTCTTCCGCTCATTAATGACACAGACTTCAGCTAACTATCAACACATATTGGTTGGATATACAAACCATAAATAATGTAGGGGACAGAGGGAACTTTTTCCTCTCAAATGGTTGCACCGCTTCCCCCTGCTGGCCGTTTGGCTCATGACAACACCTCACGTGCTTGCAAGACTTGTCAACCTCGACCAAATGAATAAAACAAACCAAACACCATCAACTCAACTTTTGGTTGGCTCGACGGTTTAAGTCGTCTTTGGCACTGAATGACTTTTTCCCGCTTGATGTTTGCCCGCAGGCAAGACGTGGAAATCGATGCCGCTGTCCGAGAAGCGTCCGTACATGCAGGAGGCGGAGCGTCTGCGCGTGCAGCACACCATCGACTACCCCGACTACAAGTACCGGCCCCGCCGCAGGAAGCAGCTGAAAAAAAGCGCCAAGACGGCCGGCGCCGAAACATCGCCGCCCCTGCGCCCCCCTGACGGCTTGGACCTGACCTACAACCTCACCTGCCTGCTCCACAACCAGCACCAGCAACTCCACGGCTCCTTCGCCGGCGCTTATCCCGATCGGGGCTACCCGACCAGTCCCTTTTGTCAGGAGGCCTTGCGGGATTCCTACCCGAGCGAGCCTCACCTGCGTTTCGGGGGGCAGCGGCACGCCGAGCAGGCCGAGTCCAGGTTCTTCGGCGGGCCCTCGCTGGACGTCTACCTGGAGCGGGTCCAGCTGGACACGCTGTACGATCTGGACCGCAGCGAGTTTGAACAGTACTTGGGCCCGCCGGGTCCCCTCAGGCCCGAAGCGGTGGATCTCGGCTGCTACCGCAGACAACAGCGCTCGCTATCCTGAACATGAACACATCATTTATATTTATATTGGGTTATTTTTAACCCAGCAGTCAAGCAGAGGTGGCAAATCCAGGTCCAGAAAGTAAAAACCCAGCCACAGTTTAGCTTTAGCCCCAGTTGCTAGCTAGCTAGCTCCCTCGCTATCTCCCTGCTACTTGTTTACCTGCTAGGGAACTAGCTAGTCTGCCACAGTTCAGCTTAAGCCCCAGGTGCTAGCTAATTAGCGCCCTAGCTAACTCCCCGAGTGCTTCTTTACTGGCTAAGGAGCTAGCTAGCCTGCTACAGTTTGGCTTTAGCCCCAGGTGCTAGCTAACTAGCTCCCCGGGTGCTTGTTTACCTGCTAGGGAGCTAGCTAGCTAGCTAGCATAAGAGGCTTAAAGCTAAACTGTGGCAGGGTTTTTACTTTCTGGACCTGGATTTGCCATCTCTGTAGAATATATGGTAGAATTTCTGTTAATACAATCAACATAGTCAATAAAAGTATTTACTTGAAGTAAACCGAAGCTACACTGCATATAAAAAGTCTACACACCTCTGTAGAAATGGCAAAGGCTTGTCCGCACAGCAGGGGGCAGAATTCTTACAATACTTCAAATAAAAACCCTGAAAAATGATAATAGTGTTAAAATATGTCTATATTTTTTTCAAATATTGATGAATGTTAAAAAAAAAAAAGAAACCTAACCCTAACCCTAAGGGGTCAAGGCAAAGGTCACTTTTCTCGTGCCTGTCTGTATATATTTTGTGTGCATGTTTTTTTTTTTTTTTTGTATGTGATTGTGATCCAATAAATACGATTTAATTCAACTGTCAACTTGTGTGTAAACTCGACCCTGAGGGGGAAACGGGAGGGCACCTGCGGGCATAAACTTCCCAACTTCCTGTTTCATTTTATTTCACAAAGGCGCTAAAAATATGACCCCCCCCCCCCCAAAAAAAAAAAACCCCATCTCCAAGCTGACATGTGTTTACAAGTTTTACGGAAATGTTTAGCTAACAGGTTAAGCCCCCAAAACTTTTCACGTGCGCTCCAGCCAAATAAAGTACAAATGCTAACATTTGAAATGCTAACATATCATCAAATAAATAAATATTGATTTTGACGGTTCGAGATGCAAATATGCAATCCAATCATTTGAATGACAAATGTTAGCGTTTGAAACGATGAGATTAAATCGTCAAATAAAAGAATCTCGGCCCTTAAAGGTTTTGAGAACAAAGCGTTTCGGAATTGAATTCTTTGAAGACTACAAATTCGTTATTGTAATAATAAAATGAAGTCTTATGATAATGAAGATGTAATATTGCAAGAAAATTGGAAATGCTAAGAGAATAAAAATGTCATTCAATAGTCGATACCCCTTTTTATACCGATACCAATCGATGCCAGTACAAGTACTCAACTCTTGAGTAGTTATCAATGCCGATACCAAGTACCAATACCACTTGTACTTTTGATGCATAACCCCCCCCACCCCAAAAAAAATATCATTTTAAATTGATGACAATTTTCTATTCTTCCAATTTCTAGTTTTTAGTTGTAAACAATTTGATAGCAAGCATCGGTACTTACTCATCACTAGAAAAAACAAAATCCAAAATGTCCAAAAACGTCCCTTTTTTGCGCAGATTTATTGAAGCTCTTAATGAATTAATAATAATAATTAATCATTTATTAATATTATAAATTCGATAATTATATATATATAAAATTATATAAATTTGATAAGAATATTAATAATAATTATTATAGTATATTAATAATTAATAAAAGCTTCAAGCAGGGCAGTTGCTCCTAAATGCTGACATAGCAAAAAAAATTAATTTTTTTTGAAACCAAGAAATTTGTTTATTTTATTATTTTTGAATATTTTTTGTTGCTGACAAACCTGCGCTCAACATTTCTTGGTCATTAACTTTCCAAGTGGACCCCTAAACTTTTAGTCCCGGGGCCAGTACGACGCTCTTAGTAAAAACAAATCCATACATTGATTTCCAATCCCATTTTGTCCAAATGTTGCGACACGTGCCGCGAGACAGAAGACGTCTAAGAAGTGAAGCTTGTGGCGTTCTTGTTTTCTCGCCGCCGTTTGGCAAGCGTTACGCTGGCCTTGCAGGAACTTCCTGGAGGCCAAACAAGAGGATGACATCAGCGAGCAACAATAAACACGCCGGCAGCGGATCAACTCAGCATAAACTTTTGGGTCAACTTGAACGATTTTCTCCCAAACGCGCGTCACCTCGCGCTCGCGCTCGCGCTCGCTTATCCGTCTTCCATCAGCGCTAACCAATGCGAGGAATCTCGCCCGACGGGCCCGCGTAATTCCTCACTAAACATTCCCGCTTTGAGATTAGCAAGCAAAAATGCCACCTCGGCATGTCCAATATTGACAGGAGACAAAAGGCCAGTTTATGTTGGAGCTAAAAATAGATTTCCCACTCGGAACATTCTTGAGCTTTGCCATAATTAGCCTGACGCCGAGACCTCGGGTCACTTCCTGCGCCGGCCGACTTGGAGGTGCGGCCGCGTGGCCTGCGGCCTGAAGATAATGCTCATCCGACTTTTATCCTGCAAGGTGGAGGAAGCCCGGGACAGGAAGCTGCGCGCTGCTACCGTGCTTGAAAAGAAACAAGCCGGCCAGGACGCCAGATTCCTTCAAAACGATAAAAACGCCATCCAATGCATCACTTGCCGATGAATTCCGCGTGACCTCATTTACAGAACGCCACGTGGTATCAGGCCACAACGGCATATCATTAGTGCTGTCACTATCAAATATTTTAAGAATCGAGTAATCTTATCGATGATTCAATCGATTAATCAACTCATCGGATTCAGTCTAATTTTGCATTTAAGTGTATTATAAAAGCTTTTTTTTTTCTCTGATTGCTGTTTATTTCCTACTTTGTATTTGTATAGTTTTTTTTATTTTTATTTTTTATGTCGACGTGGCCCACGTCAGCCTTTCAAATGCGGAAGAGCACGAAAAATCACATGTGAGCGCATTTACATACAAGCACTACTGTGTGCGTGCACGTGTGTGTGTGTGTGTGTGTGTGCGCGTGTCATACCTGACTGAACACCTGTGGGCTTTGTGGCCACTCACTGATTTGGTGGGACCCCCACTGTTGCCGGGGGGGGGGGGGGGGGGGGTCCTCACCCCTCACTAGGTGGTGGACTGTGTGCTAAACTTAAAAAAAAAAAAAAGATGATGTCATGCATACGGTATGCAAATGAGCACATTTGGCTACATGTCATTTCATTTGTAATGATGCGCAGGCTTACTTTTGCATGATTTTACTTTCGCAATACCATATTTGATTTTATGAAATATTTTATAAAATGATGTTTTGAATTTGTCATTATTCTTCTTGCTCTACTTTGCTAAATTATTATTTGTTCTAGTAACTGTAACTAGTATCAACTTTTTTTTCTCTTATAAATTTACGATAAAACGATAACCGATTTGATCAGAATATAGAGCAATATGTCAATTTTTTTCTTTTTTCTTCCTTATTTTTTCCCCATCATTTCATTTTTTTTCTCATAAACTTGTGACTTTATCCTCCGAACGTTCATAACAGCAAACTTTTTTTTCTCGTATCCTTACAGCCAATTTTGCAACATTCAGATTTTTCTTCTGACGACCTTACGACTTTTTTCTCGTAGCTTTACAACTTTTTCTTACATTCTCATAATTTTGTTGCATCCTTTTGTCCATAATGCAAATTTTTTTTCCTGCGCTTTACAGGTAATCTTGTTTTTCTTGATACCTGACAACTTTATTAAAGCATTCAAACCCAAAAACGTGTTTACACGTTTTTAGTACTTTGTCATTCACTCCCAAAAACGTGTTTACACGTTTTTTATGTTTGTTTTTTTTTTTGTTTTTTTTTAATGCAAGAGTATACAGAGGGCAAGAATTGGTGGCTTAAAGCAATGGTAGTTATTTTAAAAAACAAAAACGGCCAGCAGGTGGCAGCAGAGTATAAGAGATCAGCCGTTTGCTGCAAAACGGAAACAGATAGAAATATACTTTTTTTTCCCTGATGAAGGAAGAGACTCTAAACATTCTTTTGGTAGGTTCCATGTTTTTATATCAATAGAGCAGAATATTCTATGGGCCTTGCAAAATCAGTCCAAATCCAGTAAAAGAGCCAGGAGCGAAGGGGGCTGTTTCGGTGAAAATGGCTGCCAGTGAATGAGTTAATAATGACTTTTTCTCCTTTTGGTTGTTGTAAGATGGCGGGTGTGTCGCTCATGATGTGTATTTATAATCTGGGGGGCTTTCCTAGTGTAATGAATCAACTTTTTTGTCCGTGTCAGGCTTCCACTTCCGGCTCAGCTTTTTGCGGCGCATAAGAAAACGCAAGGAGGTGCATGTGGCTTCCCCCCCCCCCCCCCCAACAGGCCACCACGGCGAGGTCCAAGCCCCCCCACCCACGACCCCCGCCACCGCCCTGTAATCACACGAGTACTTTTCCAGATCGGGCTTCCTGCCCTTCCAGCTGCGAGTAGCACAGGAAGAACAACACAAGTAGCAGAATGCGGCCTTTTGCAAACACAAGACAAAATCATACTCGTAAAAAAAAAAAAAAAAAAAAAAAGGAGTTAAAAGGCGAGCGGGTCGGGGAAGCGAGGGTACGGCCGACCTTCCGCGACACCCCCGCGCGCTCAACAATAAGCTGCCAATCACGCCGCACACGTCTGGCATGTTTTTGCTCATGTTCGGCTCGCTTGACGTGTTGTTTCTGCTAATCGGACTTCTAGACCATTTATGACATAAAATTGACACAAGAAATATTAAGGTCATTTTAAAGGAAGACCTATACATATATATATATATATATATATCCCAATATAGCATTTTTTTTCTTTTAAATTGCACAAATGAATAGCAATTTTCTAGTTCCTGATCATAAAACAGCCACAAGTAGCGTCATGAGCTCCTTGAAATAAAACTTTATTTACATATTTATTTATTTAAATAAGTTCAAAATGGAGCCAGAATGCTTCATGGTTAAAATAAATTGCATAAGAATAAATATTTAACTTTTTAAAAAAATTTTTTTTTTTTTATCAAACTTTAGCTTAATTGTCTTTGTGCAATTATTTATCAGATTTTCATGAAGGTATTTTATTTTTTATTACTTGCTGCTTTATGTGCCTTCATTAGCTCCCAGGGACAAATAAAGTTTTGGGAATTTGAATAAGACGCCTGATGACATGTCAGCAGAACATGTTAAGAAAAATGAGTCTCCGTTAATACTACAAGAATAATGTTGTCATGTGATGTGAAAAACGTCGCCATGTTGCCAGAGGAAAAAAAGTCGCAATGTTGATTGAAATGATGCCAATTTTAAAACTTTATTTAAAACAACTTTGAATAGTTTGGTCCAACATTTGAAAATGTCAAAATAGCAACAAAGCCGACTTGACTCATTGAGATGAGTTTTCTCAATTTATCACTTGAAATAATTGGTTTGCTTCAACTTAAAAAATAAGTTAAAAAAGGAAAGAAAAAAAAAAGGAAAAATGTCAAATTTTCTAATTTCAAAAAGTTTAAAATTTCAAATTTTCTCTCTCTTTTTTTTTAACATTTACATGAGTCAGATCTATGATATTAATTGTGACGTTTTTTTTTTTTTTTTCTGGCCAGTGTAGTTTGGTTTGGCCATGGTTGACATTTTTTGCATTTAACAGTGAAGTTAAATGAATTTGTATTTTGACGAAATGCATTTCATTTTTTGCCGATGATGTCATCGTCCAGCATGAACTTTTAGTTTCCTATTGGCGCGAGTGGCGCCCTAATGTCAGATGTGCGTTTCATTGCTTCCTCCTTCCTGCGTGGTCTTCACTTTCCCAGGCAGGCGGGTGTGGTGGTGGTGGTGTTGGGGGGGGGGGGGGGTATTGTGGAGCCACGGGGACGGGGCGGATCGGGAATGGCACGGGGGTCCGGCCTCCCATTGTATGTGTGCATTTGCTCAGCATGGGAGCGCAAGGACAGTCGGCCCACAACAATACAATAGGCTCATATTTATTTACTGCTTAGCGGCGGCCAGGGAGGAGACCCCCCCCACCCCACTCCTAACCCCCCCCCACCTCCTCGTAATAGCTGATAGTGACTTTACAGTCATAGACCTCTCATAAAGATGACAGAGGGCAAGCGGGGGCCAAACTCTCAGACTGGATGTGATAAAACATTCCGATACTTGCGAATGTGCTTTTGCATGCTTTGTATGGAAACGTCGGCCATATTGCTAGCTTGCTAACAAGTTTTGGGCCAGGAGAGGAAGGCACATTAGGGGAAAAAAAAACTTGCATATTCTTTTTCAAAAATGTGCTTTTAAAATTGTGTTTTCATCTGATGATGTGTTTAATTTGATATATTTGTATTTTTTACGCTCTTTAAAACAATGGTATTAGTGATTAAACCAGAAATTTAATTTATTATTTTATTTTTTTATTGAAAAATGCAATTATTTTTATAGTTTTTTTTAAAATTAAAGGTGTTTAAAAAAAATTCATTTACAATTTTTAGTTTAATGAAGTTTGTAAGTTTAATTTAAGAATACTGTTGTTTTTGTTAAAACAAAAATATATAGAGAGAGATTTAACAGTGGTGGATTTAATTTTGGGTAATTTTCTTTAATTTGATGCCAATTACATTTAATAAATTCAATTTATTATAATATTCTTTTTCAAAAATGTGCTTTTAAAATTGTGTTTTCATCTGATATCTGATGATGTGTTTAATTTGATATATTTGTATTTTTTACGCTCTTTAAAACAATGGTATTAGTGATTAAACCAGAAATTTAATTTATTATTTTATTTTTTTATTGAAAAATGCAATTATTTTTATAGTTTTTTTTAAAATTAAAGGTGTTTAAAAAAAATTCATTTACAATTTTTAGTTTAATGAAGTTTGTAAGTTTAATTTAAGAATACTGTTGTTTTTGTTAAAACAAAAATATATAGAGAGAGATTTAACAGTAGTGGATTTAATTTTGGGTAATTTTCTTTAATTTGATGCCAATTACATTTAATAAATTCAATTTATTATAATATTCTTTTTCAAAAATGTGCTTTTAAAATTGTGTTTTCATCTGATATCTGATGATGTGTTTAATTTGATATATTTGTATTTTTTACGCTCTTTAAAACAATGGTATTAGTGATTAAACCAGAAATTTAATTTATTATTTTATTTTTTTATTGAAAAATGCAATTATTTTTATAGTTTTTTTTTAAATTAAAGGTGTTTAAAAAAAATTCATTTACAATTTTTAGTTTAATGAAGTTTGTAAGTTTAATTTAAGAATACTGTTGTTTTTGTTAAAACAAAAATATATAGAGAGAGATTTAACAGTAGTGGATTTAATTTTGGGTAATTTTCTTTAATTGGATGCCAATTACATTTAATAAATTCAATTTATTATAATATTCTTTTTCAAAAATGTGCTTTTAAAATTGTGTTTGCATCTGATATCTGATGATGTATTTAATTTGACACATTTATATTTTTTACGCTCTTTAAAACAATGGTATTAATGATTTAACCTGAAATTGAATTTATTATTATTATTTTTTTTTTTATTAAAAATTTTTTTTTTTTTGTTATATATATATATATATATATATATATATGGATTTAGTTTTTGGTAATTTCTTTTTTATTTAATGCCATTAACACTTTGTAGCTTCATTAAATTTTAAACACTTTTTTTTTTTAAATATAATTGTATTCATGTTCTTTTTATTTTTTTAATATAGTTGTTTTAAACTTTAGTTCATTTTTGAGGCACACACACAAATACACTCACAGGAAATACTATTACCAGTACCACTATTGTTGTTATTATTATTATTTTTACAAATTCAAGAGAAATTAAATAATATTTTGTTAGTGATTGTGAATGGAAGTGTAATGCATGTGCAGTCCAGCGGGGGGCGCACTTCTCAGCGTTCACAAAGTGGCGAGATAAGAAAACAGTCAAGAATAAAGTCATGAAAGTCAAAGTGAAAGTCCAAAAAGTGCTGCACTCACAATTGCAAAGTGTGTCCGCTGTGCGTCCGGTCCACGTGACCTACATGAAGAAGAGAGAGAAATTAATTTTGCCGCAGGCATTACGGCGCACGATGACGTGGGCGTAATTTTAAAAGCCGGCCTGAGGTTTGAGTGGCTTTCGCTAGCAAAAAAGATTAACGTTGGATTAAAAAAGGTTAAAAATAGAGAAATCCTTTTTGCAGATGAGCAGATTGATTAAAAATGGCGAAAGTCGTCAGTATGCAGCCGATGCAGGTTTGGGCGCACATTTGCTTACCTTGCAGACTCCAAATCCTTCTCCAAACATTTCAGATTTTTATCAGTAGTGAAGACACTTGGATTTATATGTGCAAATGTCTCCCCAAAAGCCGCGCTTTAAGTTCTAATTTCGATTGGGAATTGGAGAACAGATCCCTCTGGTGCATTGCAACAACATCACGCGGCTCCCTCCTGTGGCAGTAACAGGAAAGACAGCGTGCTTGACATGGATGGATGGACTGAAAAAGAAGGAAAAGAAAAAAACATGCTACAAATCATGACATTTTATTTGGGACACAACAGTATAAAGGCATTAAAAGTGAGAAAAATATGCATCTGCTTAAATTGAAAAACTAAATATATATTTGTTTTAATGCAGGGACAGACTGTACAGTGTACACAATATAATTATGTCATATAAATAATAAATCATTTTCACACTCATAACAGGCCAATGAGGTCAATCACAAAATGAGTTTGACACCCCTGATCCAATATGGAGGACCAAAATTGACCAAATTCCAAATAAATAAATGACTAAAAGCAAAAATTAAAACGGATAGAAAAAAATATAAAATATATAAATATATTATATATACACAAATAAATAAATATATAAATAAATGGAAATAAAAACAGCTATAACTATAACTATATTTAATTTTTGAATTACATTTTTTATATTCGTTTTCATTTTCACTTTTAGTCATTTATTTATTTGTTTTTAATTTTGGCAGTTTTGGTCCTCCATAGATCCATGCTAATTTCCATGAGCCCATCTGAGGCATTTTGCATAATAAGCATTTAGTCAAACGTGTCGGTGTTTAATTATAATATATATAATTAATATTTCTTGTTCCTTGTGTCAAAACTTACAGTCGACTTAAAGTGAGACTGAGAAACAAAAACAAAAATTTTATACAACAATTTTTTTCTCCTTCTCAATGATGATGACGGCCAATTAATTCGAACATATCAGTAAAAAAAAACCATCTGAAAATAATAATAATACAAAAATGACCCTCAGTACGTTATTGTTATGATCATTACTGCCGGAGAATTGTGAAAAAACGGCAGCGAGTCAAATCTTTTGTTCTTCTGGGAACAAGTGAGGGAAAGTCCCGCCCGCCCGCGTGATGTCACGACAAGCTAACTCGCTAACGCTAACGTTGCTGACACGCTGCTCAACAACGGCGCGCCGATTTCTCCGATAATACCGACACTCATATTGATCCATCCTCCATATCGATCTGATCATTATCGCTCGTAGGGCTGTTTTGACGTGTTTTTTTTCATTCCATCTGGTCTGAGAGGTTCGACTGCGCTACAAGGCAGAGATTTGCAGAGTAAATCAAAGCGGCCAATTTCCTGCACTGCAAGGAAAACCCCCCGACAGGAGAAGGAGTGGATAACGTCGCAGCGTTTGCCCGCCGCTTCCTGCCACACACAAAAAAATAACACACACTCGAGATTTATTGTTCCTCTGCAGGCTGTCAAGTGGCGGACATTTTGATTTTGAGACCGCAGGGATTTTGGGGCGGTTTTTTGGAGCTGTAAGAGCAGGAAGCAGGATGGAATACGCAATGGAAATGTGTCGATGCAGCTTCTCGCATTTAGATAATTGGATGCGGGCCACATTTGGTGGAATAGCGAAACAAAAGGGACACGGGTTCGGAATCAGCACACAACGCTGCTGACTGTTTTTGCTGACGTTCATATCTGCAAACTTTGCATTTCTGTCAGCTGTTTACTTTATTTACTTTAAATTTAATTCTTCAGATATTTTGAAAATTTGGAATAATTTATTTACTTTAGTTTAAGTTTTTATGTAACTTTTGAAAACATGCTACTGTCCCTTGGAGATCCCAGAACTTTTTGTTAGATTTTTTTAAACAAAGATGTCTATTGACTATGATTTTTTTTTTTTAAACATCCCAATATTTTACGAACCCTAAAATGTGTTCAAAAATTCCCCCGCCCCCCCCAAAAAATAAGAGCTGAAGTTTGTACTTTTTCAAATTTTTAGGCCAATATTTGCCCTTTTAGTGAAAATGAATATCTGCTCCAAATATCGATTATCGGCGTCCTTGACTACTAATAATCGATATCAACTACATTTGCATGCATTTGTTGCTCAGTGAGATACAGAGAATTTTATTTATTTATGGTATTATTTAAATGAACATTTTATAAATAAAATAAAAAATTTAAAAAAACTGCTGACACTGGGAACTCCCTACACTTTAAAAATAAATAAATAAATAAATAAATACAATTCAGAAATGATGTTGAAATTTTGGAAGACTTTATTTACAACAGAAAACTTAAGGCTTAGTTTTTAATTTAGCTCAATACATTCTGATGACCCTGGTAGCCATCTGCAATTTTTGTTATAATTTTTTTAAACTGTCCATTAATTAATTTAAGCATGTCAATTCTTTATAGGTTTAAAATAAAAATAAAAAGTTTTCTTTTTTTTGGGGGGGGGCTTGAAATATCGGTTTTCGGTCACCTTGACTACTAACGATCTGTATCGGCACTTATCGGCCTACCACGACTGGCTATTGTTGCCGCTGCTCACGCTCACTTGACGTCACGTCGCGCACAAGCGATGGTTTGTAGTGGCTTTGCCGGCTGAGTGAATGCCATGCGCTTGTTTTTTTGGGTGGGCGGAGCCCGCGAGCTCTGCTGGGAAGCGCAGAGGGAAGCTGCCGTCCCAGCAGGGGAAGTAACACACAAAAGCACGCTGACGTAACGACAATCACCTTCTGTTATGGCAGGTGTGCTTTTTTTTTTTTTTTTTTTTTTTTCTTGAGCTTTTTCACAGCATCTCTTATTCAAGTCATGCATGTGGAGTGTTTTGTTTTAGATAATTACGGCATTGTTGATTTTACGGGGTTTAACAAAAAAAAAAAAAATCAAATTCAAAATAAAAGTATCTGATTGTATTATTTCCAACAGAGAAGCTAACTGTGTTGGGTTTGAGAGTTTCCACTGTTTGTTTTAGCTTCCTTTATCAAAGCGCTCATCCTCTTTATTTACTGATGCCATTGTGTGGAAACGGAGATGGCGGGGCACCTCGGACGCAGGCCCCCGAGGTGACGGCAAACGGGCCTTCGGGGAACGTCGGAATGAAATATGCTCGGAAATAAAAAAATAACATGAAGGAAGGTGAAAGTGAAGCGCTCGCACCTCCGCTCGCCGGCCCCGCCCCATCCATCTGCTCCCGTGACCGAGTTCGTCTTTAATCAGCCCGAGTGAGAGCAAAAGCAGAAGTCGCCGATCCGACCCGTTTCCAACCAATGGCGGCCAGTAAGGGGAACAACGCCAGGGAGGAAGCACTCGCGCTCACACTCACACACAACTCAGTGCATTTCCTCTATAAAAGCACAGCTGCCAGAAAAACAAGATTCTTTCTCCGCTTTGATGAAGGCGATGACATCATCGAGTGTGTGCGTGGCACTTAAACGATGAAGTAGGCGGCACAAAGAGCAAAGCTGACCCGAGAAATTTTGTTGTTGTGTCGAGGAGCTAGCTAGCTAGCTAGCTACGTTGCAAAACAGAAAAATAACTTTTTCAGCCTATCCAAGATAGCTAGCAATATAGCTAGCTAACAAACAAACATTTTGAGAGAAAAAATGGCAAGACATGGGAAGTGTGTGTGTGGGGGGGGGGGGGGCGTCCTACCTATTGTGGAAATACACACACCTCTGCCTTACGCAACTACAGCAGGCAGACTTGAGTTTCTACTTCTTGTGTATTCTATAAACCAACTGTTGCAATTCACTATTGTCGGTACAAAAACACACCCAAGAAATATCATTTAAAGTATGTAATTTTCCGTTCGACTGACTAACTCGTAAAACAACTTAATCATGTACAATTCAGAATGACTTTTAACACTATGCTAGCTAACTAGCAAACAAGCTAGTTATCTAACTTTGCAAAGTTTGTGGTAAATATAATGAACCCGCCAAATAACAAGTAAACTACCTCAATTACAAGCAAGCTACCTATCTACTTAACAACCTAGCAAACTGCTAAATTAGCCAAATAGCACACTAACTTCTACAACAGCTTTAACATTTTTCCAAATACACTTAGCCGAAAGTCAAACAACTTTAAACCCTACTCAAGCCGACTAGCAAAAACAACAACAAAGCTAACTAACTACCTAGCAAACTAGCTTAAAAACAAACACCAACTAGCTACCTACCATCCTAGCTACTGACCCATCAAATTAGCCAAATTGCACATGAACTAACTAACTACCTATAGAAACCCCCTCAGAAATAGAAAATCATTTTGAACGATATACGCGAGATTAAGCGCATCAAATATAAGGTAGCGCAAATGCTAGCAAATTAGCCCGCTAAAGTCAAGCCCAAATGTCTTTAAACAATATCAAGGTGTGTGGACACGGCCTCCAAGTCTTCCAGGGGCCTCGTATGGCGTATCGATCCAGATTCTTTCCGATCAAACACGCGCTATTGATGGCTAGCACGTTTGTGGGCTATCGACATGTTTGGTCACCTTTTAGCGTTGCGCACACGAAAGGGTGACCAATCAATGGACGCGCAGATTGCAGCTCACAAAGGCCGCACTGTCTCTCCCGTCACCAAATCAATTGATTAGCAATGATTGGTCGCTGGCTAATACATCCAGCGTCAAAGTCAAAGCGGCTTGTGGACTTGAAGACGACGCGAGGGGTTGAACGCAGGTCAGCTTATTTGTTATTAAACACAATAACAACACTTGTTAGCGACATCATTCTCACTTGACTTTGTCAGCACAAAAGGCCAACGCACAATTACTTTGACGCTAATTTTTTTTTTTCTCTTGGCACCGCTTATTGTTTTCTGTCTTTGATGCTGGAAACGACAACTCATTGATGAAATTTGCTCACAAATGACCGGATTTTCTCTTAGCTCGAGTTACTTTCAGCCTGGTCTGACCCTTTAAGCTAGCCAGCTACAAGTAGTTAGCTTACAAAATGAATACAAGCTACCTATCAAGCTAACTCGCTAGCAAACCTGCATAGAAAGATACTAGCCAACTAATTAACTAAAAAAGCTAATAATAAGCAAACAAATTAATAACTAACAACTGTGGTTAATTAAAGTATCTTACCAGTGAGTAAACTAGGTAAGGCACTGACTAACCAAAACATTAGCCAACAAACAAACAAACTGAAAATCTCCTACCAAAAAGCTCGCCGACATTTTAGTCTGAAAGTGTCAAGGCCAGATTTTGTTTTCAAACAAGAAAAGAAAGGGGTCTTCCTAAAATAGACGAGGGGTCTTATCAGTTTGTGAGCGGGTGGCAGCGCAGTTGGAAACAATGCACGGCGAGGCGCGATGGCGGTCAGAGTTGGCCTCATATTGCCAGCGACCTGTCAAGGAGCCCCGAGAACAGGAAGTGCCGGCGAGCTCTGTCCTTATGGATAAAGTCATAAAATGATAAACACGCTCTTCAATTAGCCTCGGCCCGGCCAGGACAATGAGCGGTCGCCGCTGGGCGGGGGGGGGGGATGCGGTCAAATGCTAATTCCACCAATATCAATTGTGCTAATCACTCAACAAGGTGTTATCATGCACAATTAACAATCTCTTACATTTTTTTTTCTTCCCGCTTTCCATTCGCACTTGACGCCGATGGAGGGGCTGCAAAAGTTGGCACATGGCAACAGCGTGTGATGATGCTGACGATTGGATCAGAGAAAGCGCGATGAGGTGAGCGAGATTTTTACTTTTCAAAGAAAAACACCAAGGATAAAAATCATTCTTTAACCACTAGATGGCGTATTGCTAACCAACTAGCCAGGTAGCTGCACAGAAAACCAAATAAATAATAATTAAATGAATGATTGACTAAATTAACAAGAAGATAGTTACTTAGCTAAGTGTTAATTGTAGTGGAAAAATAAATGAATAAAAAGAACGCTTGAAGTGCTTCTTCTTCTTTCAGCATTCATTCCCACAATAAAGCTGCTAGCAAGCTAACTGGAAAAGGAGAACTTTTTAACCAACAATGAAATGACAAACTAGCTAGCTAATCTTTTTAATTAACTAGCTGTCAAGCTCATTAAAGACCTGGGTAGCTAACTACCGGTAAGTGAATAACTAAACAGAAGCTGGTGAGCTACCTGGAAAGTGAGCTTGCTAACTTTAGTGAATAACTAGCCTGGCTAGCTCGCTATGCTACCTCAATGTGATTGGCAGCTGACAGCCAAAGGGAATGAAACTTTTATGATAATGAGTATAAAAGGTGTCAATGCTATTCTGAGATGTTTTTCGCTCCTCTTTTTCATCACCTGCCATATTGAGTAACCCGACACCCCCCCCCCCCCATATACCACCACCAATACACCGACAACCCCCCCCACCCCCTCCTACGCCACCTCGTTCCCAAGAGCAGGTGTTGAAGAGGGAGGACGTGGTGGTCTAATCAGACAATCACAACACTTCCTATCTGAGGGGCTGATAATGACACGTGTCTGCTCGCTGCAAACAATGCATGCCAAAAAATGGCAATGACAGAGCAGACCTCCACCAAGGCACATTCTAGCCTCATTTGGGGTTTCCACAAAAAAAATACGTTTGGATGCACTATTGGCGAATATTTAGGTCAATTCATGCCACACACCGAGGGAAAAAAAAATTCCAAATGGATCAATGCAGAACAGAATAATCTAAAATTCATCCTGCAATGGAGAAACTCGGGTTTTATGGAATCCTACATGTATCAATAACTGTTAATCGACTGGTGACTAATTAGTAGTAAGAATGCTAATGCTAACACCGCCGCCGCGCATTATGCGATCCCCCAGAAGGCCACCCGCGGCCATTAGCGCGACCGGCGTCCCCGCCCGCCGCTTGCCGTGCCCCCGCCCCCGCGCAACCACCACCCCCGCCGCTTTGTACGAGGCGGACAGCTTGTGCTGCCGCGCCAAGGACAGGAAGCGCTCGCCGAGGGGACAGGAAGTGCTCACCGCCGCCGTTAGCCGAGGCCTGGAACTGAGATAATGCTATTGTGTAAGCAAGCCCGCTTGACCTCTCCCTGGAGCGCTCCCCCGTCCCGAGGCTGGCGTCGAGAGGACCCGGCCCCCGCCCTGCCCCAGACTCCCCAGGCACGGGGCGTAGGGATGGGAGGGCTCCCAGCGCGGGCCTGACTGCGAGCTTCACCTTAGCGGAGGAAATGTGGCGAGGTCGCCAGACTTGATGACTTCGCCAATCAAACGACGGCGCGTTCCACGCCCAGACATTCCCAGAGACACCCCCGCACGCCGCGTCTCGCTGCTAAAATGGCCGATGACAGCATTACGGCGCACATCGGCTCCCGTGCCGACCTCGAGTTCCGCATGGCTCGGGGTCGCCCTGTAAGCGAGCCCTCGTATTTCTGTCAACCCTTTTTGATGCGGGAAAAGCGGGACGGCGACGAGACGGGGGGGAAAAGCGGCTGCCGGCGGTGATAAGAAGGCAACAAATGCGCTTTTGCTGAAGCAACAAACAGCTCCGCAGAAATCGGCTGCGCGGGCGCTGGTGTGTCACGTTAACCCCTCGCTCTACAGGAAGGACACCCGGGTTCAAGTGTAAACGAGGCTATACACACACACAACAGCAGGGCCAATAGAAAAAATTGCAAAAGCAATCGTCTACAGTTGTATATATATATATATATATTAGGGGTATTGGAAAAAATCGATTCTGCAATATATCGCGATATTACAGCGCACAATTCTCGAATCGATTTTTAAACATCAATTTTTTTAGGGGAATATTCAACAAAACATCTTACTTAGGGTTAGGATTCACACATTAAGCACACAAAAAAATTATATTAATGGAACATTAAGCCTTAATATTTGATTTCAGTGCTGTTCAAAAATGAAACAGATAAATAAATACATTTTTATACAAATCTTACAGTGTACATGATTAGTATTTTCTAAATTTGAGATTTATAGATTCGTAGCGGGATTAATCGGTATTGAATCGAATCGTGACCTATGAATCGTGATACAAATCGAATCGCCAGGTACTAGGCAATTCCCACCCCTAATAAATATATATATATATATATATATATCTGTGCTTCTCAATAATTTTTTGTTACTAGATGGAAGAAAATACTTCTCACACACCCAATTCTGCGCCGTGACTTTAAATAGTATTATTTGCCTATAAAATTGTTGTAAGTACGCCTCTGCAGGGGGCTCATACGAGAGCGCCGCTGCCACCCACTGTAGTGGATGTGCAATTACACTTAATTCTACGAGTATCTTCCGCCCTCTTGTGGGACGGTTTATGACCAGGAACTATAAATGAGAAGAATAAAAATGTGCATTTTTAAAGGGACATTTGGCTCATGCAGCCATTTTCAGCAGCAAAAAGTTACGATTTTGTCATTAGCTGTTTCCTGAGCGCGTGTGATGTCATCTTCAGTTGACAACGAGTGGCAAAATGTGTTTTTAAAGATATTAATTGTACATGAAAAATAATCATTTATTTCATTCATTTGTAAAAAAAAAGAAAAAAAAAAGACATTATAGAATATTCAAGAGTTGTGTATTCATACTGGTATTGGTCTGAAAAAACATCGCTACCATACTAACATACATGCACATACTAATCCTACGTGAAAAAAATGCAGCAGGAATAGTCATCAACATTGTATTGTATACGAGTTCCTAATATTTTGATCCCAAAATATTAGGAACAGCTCCCAGTAATAAGATTTCTACAATACTGCATTACAACCACAATTTATCCTACTAGACGTTTCTCACATACCAGTCTTTTTATTTTAATATTTAATTTGTATTACATTGTTTTTCGTAACTCTAAAGTGTACATTTTGTCACGTTTTCAAATCAAGGCGAGGCATTTAAGCGTAACCTTCCAAATAAGGTCAACAGGAGGCAACTTTGAAACACCTTGCTGCGTTTTGACCACGCCCCCCCTGCGCGCCGATTGGTTGTCCGCGTTTATAAATAACCCCGGCACGCACGCGGAGTTGGTGCGCTTGCCAGCAGCGTCTCTATGGAGGCAACTAAACAATCCTAAACTCTCAAACAAGATTCGCAGGCGCGTTCCATCTTTTTTTCTTCCTTTTGATTTCAAGTCCTTTGGGTGAGAAAGGCCGCGAGAAACAAAGAGATGAGCAGCCCCGATGCGGGCTACGCCAGCGACGATCAGAACCAGGCAAGGTGCGCGATGTCAGTCATGATGCCTGGGATGGGACACTGCCAGTGGGTCGCCACCGCGGCCGCCGACCCCCTCAGCCCCCTCGGGGAGCCCAAGGCCAAGAGCGAGGCGCCCGCCGGGCTGGGCTCGGCGGCCGCGGCCGGCGGGAACCACCAGAGTCGCGGCAAAAGCGAGCCGAGGATCCGCCGCCCCATGAACGCGTTCATGGTGTGGGCGAAGGACGAGCGCAAGCGGCTGGCGCAGCAGAACCCCGACCTGCACAACGCCGAACTCAGCAAAATGCTCGGTAAGTCGCGCGTACGCTTTTTGGGTACTCTACGCGGTTATTTGACTTGATTAGATGAGGGCTTCGGTTATTTTACCCAGTTGGTTCCATTAGGTTTGGTTTGACAGGTTAAAAACATTCAAACGGGACATTTCCTTGAATGCATCAACGTTACTGTAAAAAACGGTTTAATGTAAATATTACAGCTATAATTTTTTTTAAACATAAGTCTATAATGCATTACTATAACTTTTATTGTACTTAAACACAAACACTTTTATAATAAAATTACATGACATGACGCAATTCACGGCAGTTGGATATCGACTCCTTTCACACTTTTCAAGTCCAAAAATTATATGACGGTCATATTTGCAGTCATCAAATATCAGCGAGTGGACTTACAGTGTTTACATTATGATGTATGTCATATATTGTGATCCAATTTTGTCATTAAACAGAATGTACATTTTTTTGCATTTTTACCATTCAATGGAATTAAAATGTCATAAGGCAACTCAAATGTGATATTAATATAAAACGTCACCTTTGTTTGAGTCAAACATCAGCATGTGGACTCGACGAGTATTTTCATATCACATATTTCACATTGACTTCAATACGTGTGGCTAAGATTTGTTCCGCGGCAATCCACAGGTGGTCGGATTTAGAGTTTCAATCATTTTATAATTTCCGTTTTTATTCCCCTCATATTGCTGTAATATTATGTTAATTGTATTGAAAAAAAAAACAAAAAAAAAAACGATGATTGATGTATGGATGTCAGAAATAATATATTATGATATATCCCAGTCATTTTAATTGGCTCAAAGTTCAAGTAAGGGTTGATTTGCTCAATTTCTTTTACAGACATTTATTTTTTTATTTTTGTTGTTGTTTTGGACGGCTTTTTACTGTCACTCTCCCCCAGTTTGTTCGGTTAATTAAATTTTTTTATTGGGGGGGGGGGGGGGGGCAGCTCACAACGTAAGCACTTTTGGAAAATTATGTTTTGATGGCATAAACACAACTAGCTACATGCTACAGGTTTCGCTTTCTGCTTCAGTTTCTTCTTTAGTTTCTTCTTCTTCCTTCTTTTTCTTCTTCTTCTTTTGTAGTTTCTTCTTCAAGTTTCTTTTTTCTTCTTTAGTTTCTTCTTCTTCTCCTCCTCCATTTCAGCACTATGAAAGAAGCCTAAAGCTTAATTTATACTTTTGTCTAGAAACATATTTAAGTCTGTACGTTGAAAAAAATAATAATAATGCAAATTCTGGCACTTCCGAGGTGGAAAAATACTATGATTTTTTTTTTTTTTTTTTTTTTAGGTGGACATTCATTTTATTCACTTCAACTTAGTTCCTTGACACCAAAATGACGCAAACACTGCTATTTAATTATTATTATTTTTTTAATGGTACTTCTATCACATATTATCCATTTTATTGCAAGATTTTGTGGTGATTATTTTTCCCACATGGACAAACTCGAGTGTGAGGAAGGAAAAAAAACAAAACAGAAAACGTCCAAAGTTTGTTATCATTTCACGCTGCACGTCGATGGTCAAAAACCAACATGGTTAGCTAATTGAATAAAGCCTAGCAATGGAACCAATACAGAACATGTGGTTTGGATGAAGGGAGGACGAAAACAGAGAGCGGTGCACTTTCAATGGCTTGGAAGAAAATGGCGTGAACTTCGTTTGCCGACCTGCGTTAGCCTCAAGTGACGCCGTCACGCTACACACACAGTGGCTAACCGTTTAGCCAGGTCATCACGAGCCAGACCTAAACTCCACAGGTCGGGTCTGTTTTTTAAAGGCACACACGCATTCAACGTCACAGATACCAGCAGCACCTCGCATGCATATATTAACCTAACGGCCGTGTCGCCCCCTGCAGGCAAGTCGTGGAAGTCGCTGCCGGCGGCCGACAAGCAGCCGTTTGTGGAGGAGGCGGAGCGTCTGCGGGTTCAACACATGCAGGACCACCCCAACTACAAGTACCGGCCCCGCAGGCGCAAGCAGGTCAAGCGGATTAAGCGGCTCGACTCCGGCTTCCTGCTGCACGGGGCTTCCGAGCACCGGGTAGACGGGGCGGGGCCGGCCTACCACGAGCACGCCGGCTTCCCGCCGCAGATCCCGCAGCAGCAGCAGCAGCAGCCCCTCGGCCACTATCGCTCCGACCCCCTGGGGTGCCCCTCGTACGAGAGCTACAGCCTCCCCACGCCCGACACGTCGCCCCTGGACGCCGTGGACGCCGACGCCATGTTTTTCCCGCCGCAGGAGGACTGCCACATGATGTACGCCTACCACCCGCAGGCCGGCGAGTACCAACACCAGGAGCCCCTCCTCCACCACCACCACCACCATCCTTCCTACATGGGGGGCCCCAACCCCTTGACCGTGTACTACGGTCACCCCAAGCGGCACGCCGGGGCGGGGCAGCTATCGCCGCCGCCCGACTGCGCCGGGTCCGACAATGCCGAGCTGCTCTCCGAGGTGGACCGAAGCGAGTTTGAGCAGTACCTGGGCTCGTCGGCGTACGGGGCCCCGCACGAGGGGCCCGCACAAGGGTCCGAGGGCCTCATATCGTCCGTGTTGTCGGACGCCAGCACCGCCGTCTACTACTGCAGCTATAACAACTCGTAAAACCTCGGCACCACATTGGACTTTTTTTTTTTCTACTGAACTCCAAGGTCAAACTACTGAAGGATGTTTTTTTTTTTTTTTGTATTTGACTTGCTTTACAAGTCGTTTTGTACAGTCACTATTTCAAAGTCTTTGTATGTAAGGAGATTTTTTTTTTTTTTTTATACTTTTGCACTTTTGGCTAATAAATTTTGCAAACAAATCAATGATTGTCTGCTTTTATTTTTCCAGTGTTGGTGATTAAATATGAAAACTGTGGAAAATTGCTAAAGGTGAAAAGTGTCAAGTAAGAAATGTTTCGATAGCCGTTTGACTGCCACTACGGCGAGTTTGCAAAAAAATGACACGGGGGATCTGCGTGACACTTTGCGGAGGAGCAGCACAAGGGCAAATGAAAAAAATACGGTAAATGTCAGTCAAGTGTGGTTTAAAGTGGGAGGTTGCATTTTGCTAGCCGCTTGTCAGTTTTTGTCACTTTTACCAAATTACAAATGTTAGAAGTGCTAACGTGAGTAGCGACATTTTGCTAGCTGATTTTCCAGTTAGTGAGATAACAAAAAAAAAAAAATACATACACAGTTTCTACAACACTGTGCAGAGAGACCTTTTTATTTTATTTTATTTTTTTAAACTTTCTCTAACTAATATATTTTGAAAATAAATCAATCACTAAATGTAGAACACGCTAAAGGTGATACATAACTTTGAATAGCCGTTTTTTGGTTGGATTTGCGGAATTATGGGAAGACAACATCAAATGTTTCTGTAACACTATGTAGAGGAGTAGCGCAGTGGTGAAGGAAAAAAACGCCCCAAATGCCAATGGGGTCTGGTTTGATAACGGCTAATGGCGAAAACTGCTAAAGGCAAGAAGAGTCAATGTTAGAGCAGTTTGTTGGTCAGGTTAGCCCCCCCCCACCCCCCTTTTCTCCAAAGTGAGTCTGTTTTGTGTGGTTTAACTATTCTTAAAAAAAAAAAAAACATAGCTCCACCTATAAACTGCAACAAATATTTTTTTGTTGCTATTCTTTTTTTAATCACATTTGAAAAGGTGTAAATTTGGTCATGTCAACATAAATAAAGTAAAGGTCAAAGGTCAGCATCGCAACACTTGACCAAACCTTAGCATTTATGGAGAAACGCTGCCGCGCCAAACGACAGTGAGATGTTTCCTCCCCAAATGCGTTAGTTAAGAAGTGCGTACGAAACTGGCAGTACTTCAACATTAAATCAAAATCCAAAAAGTATCTCTCAGTTTCAAAAAGGCTGGTGACCCTTAGGGTAACATATTGATCGCCGTTTGTTGGTTGGGTCAGCTGTCTTACAGAAAGATTTGTTGAGTTGCGCAGGGGTGAAGAAAAAAAAACACCCCAAATGTTTCTCAGGTGCGGTTTGAGAATTTTTTGCGCTTAATCCACTTGCAATGCAGCCAAAAGTGACAAGCAGATCCTGCCTTGGCGGAGGTCCGCATTGTCGTTTTACACCTTGGGGCCGTTTTCACATTCTCCATTTTACGCTTGCTTGTTTCTCATCCAGCCTTTCACCTGGAAACCCGACGTGGCTCTTCCCACAGTCGGGAGGGCATACGTGAGTCACGTCACGTGACCCCCCGGCTTCCCGACCCGGATGGTTCCAGAGCTAATCTGTGTGCGCGAGAGTTACACACACGGCGCCGTGTTTTCGCAGCGCGAGAGGGCAGCTTACGCGGCGGACATCCTGTCTGCACATGATGTAGTGATTCACGCCGTGGCTCTTAAGATGGTCAGCAGATACAATGAAAAGAGCAGAGGACTCAGAATTGAACCCTGTGGAACACCGTACCTTCCATTATACACGTCAATTCCTATTTTTTGACCACTTTCTGTTTTTGTGCGACATAGTTAGCACGAAACGGTATTGTTCTCTCGGGTTGGTTGTCAGCCGGCGGCTTGTTTACTGTATTTCGAGCCCACAAAATCCCCTTTTAAAAATAGAGATTTCTCCTGCGTTGAAAGGAAGAGGGTCTTCGCCCTGACCTGCTGCTCTGTTTTTAGCTCTTTGGAGGAAACACGTCGCAGAGTTGCGCGCGCGTGTGTGTGTGTTTACTATTTGGCCCCGGGGCCATGCAGGAGAATCCCGTCTAATTGGCGTGAATGTGGTTCAATTGGGACGGCGGCTTGATCCCGCCTGTTGTTGTAGCTAACGGCTGCATAACAAGAGGCTCAAGGCCCTCATTACAATGCCCCCCCCCCCCCAACCACTCAAACGAGCTCCGGGCCACGGCAACGTGGGTGGGGGCTCACCTGCGTCAGCAAGCGTAGACGTGATATCATCTGGGGCCAATTTGGTGCTGAAACAGGAAGGAAATTAGGATTGGTAAAAAAAAAATAAAAAAATCTATAAAATGAGTTGGAACAAAAAGTGAAATTTATTGTTCATATTGTAGCATGTATGTGAAATTGTAATTTCATTTTGAGATTTATAAGAAAGATCAGAGAAAGAGAAAAAAAAATTGTGTTACATCTTATTTTATAACTACCGCATTTGTTTGATTTATTTTTAATTTGTATTTTTTTAAGTAACCCGAACTAAACTAGAATCAAACCAATTTGGTAGTTTTTTTTTTAAATCATGAAAAAAAAATCAATAAAATGAGCTGAAAATTTTTTTGGAAAATTATTGTTCATATTGTAGCACATTTATGAAATTGTAATTTAATTTTGAGCTGTATAAGTACAATCAAATAGAGAAAAAAATACAATAAAATACGTTTTGTGTTGTGTTACATCTTAGTTAGATTTTACTTCAAAAAAGGTTTTTACATTTGATTAAAAATGTATTTTATTTTTATTACACTTATTTTTTATGCTTGTGCACTTTAATATTTTCAAAATTATATGTATTTTTGTGTTTTCTTAATAACTAATAGATTCTTTTTAGTATAAAACTAATTAAAACATTATAGAATATTTTGCTGCATGACTTTTAAACTATTGTTTCTTTTTTGCCTGTATTCAAATGGAGTTATTTTAATTGTATTCCTTTTTTTTTGGTGTTATACATTCATGTATTATTTTTGAATAATTGCAATTTAATTTTTTATTTTTTTTATCATTTACATTATTGCTTGAAAATGTTGGTAAAAAAGAAATGTTTAAATTATTTTTTTTATTTTTATTGTGCCTACTTTTCTAATTAAAATGTGAATAATATCATTTTTTAAATACTGAACTCTTGCTTAACATAGTCAGCGTATTTATTTTTGTGTGAGCATATTCCGAAATGAAGCGGCACAAAGCCTGGGATGCGTGTGCGTGTGTGACAAGAGATTCCAGCCAACGTCCGTGCGGCGGCTTCAAATGACGCCAGCGGGCTTCATGCGAGCTCAGGTAGCCGCTGCACGGCCGCCGTTTATTTATTGATCTGCTGCTGCAGCACAAAGCTGCAACATCAGCTTTTTGTTTGGATTTGTACTTCCTTTTTTTTGGGGGGGGGGGTGTGGGGTGGGGGGGGGTATCGTTGCAGGGCTCATCGCTCATAAGAAGAAAAAGTGTTGCAGTGAGACGCAAAACTCTTCCGAGCTGCGGAATTTTCTTGCGTGAATGTAATCACAATAAATCACAACAGAATTGACTTTTTTAGGGAGTGTGTGGAGAGGATGGGGGTGCGCCAATTCTGTCACGGCGTTGAAGGGGGTGCATGACTAAAAAAAGTATGGGACATACATATGTATATATAGCACATGAAATTGGGAGATACAGTAGAGAACACAGGATTTGTTTAGATTTTTTAGTTTTTTTGAGGGGTGCACCATTTCTGCCGGTATGTTGAATGAGGTACAAGACAACAGAAAGAACCTATGGTGGGAAAAAGTTGTGCGCCAAATCAGGATATTGAAGGAGGTGTGTAGCTTAGAACTGACCAAATTTAGTGGGGTAAAAAATAAAAGGTGTGCGAAGTGGAAAGGGGTGCGCCAACCCTATTGGGATGTTGAGGGGGGTGCCAAGCCAGCACATGAAATTGGGAGGTACAGTAGAAAACACATTGATTTTTTTTGGGAGTGGTGCGCTATTTCTGCCAAGATGTTGAAGGAGGTACAAGACAACAGAAAGAAACTAAGGTGGGAAAAAGTGGTGCGCCAAATCAGGATATTGAAGAAGGTGTAGAGCTAAAACAGACCAAATTTAGTGGGGGCAAAAAAAAAAGTGTGTGCAGTGGAAAGGGGGTGCGCCAACTCTATTGGGATGTTGAGGGGGGTGCCAAGCCAGCACATGAAATTGGGAGATACAGTAGAAAACACATTGATTTTTTTTGGAGTGGTGCGCCATTTCTGCCAAGATGTTGAAGGAGGTACAAGATAACAGAAAGAACCTATGGTGGGAATAAGTGGTGCGCCAAATCAGGATATTGAAGGAGGTGTAAAGCTAAAACAGACCAAATTTTGTGGGGGTAAAAAAAAAAAAGTGTGTGCAGTGGAAAGGTGGTGCGCCAACTCTATTGGGGTGTTGAGGGGGGTGCCAAGCCAGCACATGAAATTGGGAGATACAGTAGAAAACACATTTATTTTTTTTGGAGTGGTGCGCCATTTCTGCCAAGATGTTGAAGGAGGTACAAGATAACAGAAAGGAACTAAGGTGGTAAAAAGTGGTGCGCCAAATCAGGATATTGAAGGTGTAGAGCTAAAACAGACCAAATTTTGTGGGGGTAAAAAAAAAAAAGTGTGTGCAGTGGAAAGGTGGTGCGCCAACTCTATTGTGGTGTTGAGGGGGGTGCGCCAAGACAGCATGTTGAAGGGCAATTTAGCTATAATCAGTGTGATGGTTAAGGATGTACGTGACACTTAAAATGTAGACTACAAGAATTTAATCTACCAAAAATGTCGTTGTCTGGAGTTCTTTGTGGGTGGTTTAGGGGGTGCACTTCTGGTGCAAAGTCATTGCCATCCTCCAAGCGTCAGCCAGGGCGTGCCTTAAAAGTCCAGTAGCTGGAAAGAAGAAAAAAAACAAAACAACGCCTGCTACCTGTTTGATTTCGCATCACGCGCATATTCGAGAAGATATTTATACACCAGCCTGCGTGGGTGCGCGCGAGTGATGGGATCAGGAGGAAAATAAACGATGGAGTCAGCGTGTGCATGTGACTAAATTTAGCGCGCATCACAAGTGGACGCGGGTGCACGGCCGACACCATAAAAGCGATGGTTGGGGCGGCATGCGTGTGGATTAGTGTGAGCCTTTGGACGCACCCCTCCCTCGGCTGCAGCTGTCCCAAAAGGCTGCTTGTGCAATCTACTATCAATGACTTAATCAGCTAACACCCGTCTGCGCACCCCCAACACCAACACTCACTGACCTTTGAAACATCTTGTCATCATGCATTTGCTTTTTGGCATTAAAGTCAAGAATCACAAGCAAGCTGGGAACACAAAATTCACAAAGGCATTGGCACGCACCCTCTCATTCTGGCACGCACCCTAAAAAAATCTAAAATCAAATTCTATGCCACTTTCACTTTATGTAAGTGTTTTTTAAAAAAAAAAATTTTTTTAAGTCATGCATGCCTTTCAACATCCTGACCTAGCTACTTGGCGCACCCCCCAACCTGGAGACACACTCCCTAAAAAAAAACACACTCAAAAAGTCAAAACCCCTTGATATCTTATTTTCATTTAATGTAGAAAAATCTCTCACAAAGATTTTGACGCACCCATCCCGGGGATATGGCGCACCCCCACAAAACACCACCCTTAAAAAGTAAAAACAACAGCCCATTAAAAAAAAAAAAAACTGCAGATAGAGTTCATTTGCCCAAATTGTCAAGCTATGCACCCCTTCCACAACCTGACAGTGTTGGCGCACCTCCTAGATTTCCTATTTTACACATCACACACTCAAAATCTCCATTTTCCCTTGTGCATACCTTAAAAAAAGTCCTTTCTGTAGGCCACACAATATCTGGACTTGATGTTCATGTTGGGAAGAGGTGCACCCCAAAAATAAAAAAATCAAAGTTTTTTTTTCTTTCACTGTGCCTTTCTGAAGAGCATGTTTCCTTTTGAAGTCACGCACCCCCCTTCGACAACCTGTGAAGTGGCGCACCCCCAGACCCAGCACACACCTTTGGAATATTACTATTTTTTTAAACAGTTTTTATTTTCATGAAGTCATTCTTTCCTAAACTTCAACATCCCGACTTGGCGCACCCCCTCTCTTCTGCATATACTTTTATTTATTTATTAATTTCACACCAAACAACGAGATGAATGCTTAAACATAACACTGCAGCACAGAGCTTATCACAATATGACATTTTTGCAAAAGTAGCAAAAAAAAAATGTGTAAAGGTTTTTCTTTTTTATCGCAGCCACTGACAGAACAATTTTTCATGTTTTTTTTTTTTTTTGCTTTTTAGCTTTGGTGGGTTGCTCGGAGCATTCGGGACAATTTTCAGCTGGCGTCCACGCCGGCGTGCGTCAAGCTCGTAAGCAAGATGACGACATGACTTCCCGCGCAGCCGCGGCGCTCCGCCTTCTCCCAGCTGCTCGTTCGCTTGCCGCCGGCGCACCGCCTCGCCTTTTGAAGGCGGCCACCGGCCGCGACTAAACAATGGGCGTGACTCAGCGGCGGGAAAAGGAAGACAATCGCTCGCAGGAGTGAATCAGGAGTCAAGGACGTCGCGAGGGTGACGCGGCACTCCGACCTACCGCTTGTTACGCCACCAGATGCGGCTCACGCTTTTAGGGCAAAAGTTCACTCTTTCAAAAACAATTTAAAAAAAAAAACAGACAAGCACATTGACGGACAGGAAAAGTTGCCATTCCATAAATGGAACAAACAGTCATGAATTTGTCGTTAATGTAAGTCATGTGGAATCCATGTATTTATAACTCTAAAATGTCATTAAAGTGTAATAAATGTGTATTTAACATAGAAGTGAAATTAACATTTCATTACTATGTAATTAAAGTAAGAATGAACTTAATGTGTATTTTATATTGAGGTCAAAGTGTAATTTGTCTATGAGCTTGTGTAATTAACGTGTAATTAACATATATTGAATTTATAGTTGTTTACATTGTTATTGATTAGGATTTTATCATGCAATGAATGTGTGTGTGTGTGTGTGTGTGTGTACCTTGTGCAGCACCTGCCACCACTTCCACTTGACGTGCATGAAAGACAGTCTGGGAACATCCTGTCATCGTGCGTATCCGACAGGAAGCGCTTCTCTGTGAAATTTGCACCCCCGCTTCTTTTTTTTTTTTTTTTTTTTTGATAGCCGGTAGCACTTCCCCTAAAACAAACAAAAAAAAAGACATAAGCATATGGGTAAAAAAAAAAAAATATAAAAAAAAAATCACGCTAAGTGCGGTTTGTGAAATGGATCAGTGATGTTGTTACCATTCTAATCAAATATAAGCACAATTCCCACTAAAATAAGTAAATTAAAAATATATATTATAAAAGTTTTTTATATCCCCACAATTGTCCTGGGGCTCCTATTTATAAAACTATTTTTAAAAAAACAGTTGAAAGACCACAAGAAATTTGTAACTAATGTGTAATTATTGCGTAACTAATATGTAATTAATATTTAATTAGGGTCTTGCTTCCCTCTGTAAGAAACTACTTTAATAGGTATTAATAGCAATTGGGTTTTTAAATTTTCAATATAAAGTATTTAACGATAATACAATTTGTAGAGCGCTTTTACTAATATGCAAATATTTTAATTAATCAAACATTAATAGACTAATAGTGTGTAATTCACATGTAACTGATGTGATTGTGGTAATGGACAATTACCCAAAAAGTGTGTTAAGAAAATGATGATAATGAAAGCAAAACAAACAAAAACATGTAAAAATAAAGAAAGATTGAAAAATTATGCAAATAAGGTCAAGCATTCATCCATCCATCTTCTTAGCAATTTAATGAAAATAATCAACGTTAAGATACAATAGAGAAATGGAGTGTGTGTTAGTGTTGTCACATTATGTTTGGCAAATTTACAACAAAAACAAAAAAAGCCAAAGTGTGAAAGAACATCTCATGAACTCACTTTGCTTCACTGCCGCGTCTAAATGTGCTTGTACTGCCAGCTGTCGCCACTAGGGGTCAGCTGAGTTCCATCGAATGGAGCGCTCCTGACAAGACACAGGATTGATATGTTCATTTCAATCTGAAATGAAAAATGACATCATTTTTCATTTTGGTGCTACTTGTTGTAATCAGTGCATTGATTTTTGTTTTGTTTTTTAGTCAAATAGTTTTTTTGTTTTTTTTTAAATTGACTTAAAATGAATATGGTGTATTTAAATACAAAAAATAGGAATGCACTGTTTTGAAAGATACGCACCCCCGCCAATATCCCGACATGGCACATCCCCTTCCCCCCAACACACCCTACAAAAAAAGTCAATAAAACTACCCCCCCCCCCCCAGGTTTTCACAACATTTAAAGTTACGCACTCCCTTCAACATCTGCAACTTAGCAAGGCAAAAAAACCACCAATTTTCTTATAATGTCACTCTTTTTTGGTCCCACGGGTTTTAAGTTGCGCACCCCTCCTCAATATTCAAAATTAGCAATTTGGTGCACCCCCACTCCCATGCACCCCCACTTTTTTTTTAATTTTCACTTCCTGTTGGAGCCATACTTTGAAAGATACGCACCCCCGCCGCCAACATCCCAACTTGGCGCACCCGCTTCCCCCCAACACACCCTACAAAAAAAGTCAATAAAACTACTCCCCCCCCCACCCCAGGTTTTCACAACATTTAAAGTTACGCACTCCCTTCAACATCTGCAACTTAGCAAGGCAAAAAACACACCAGTTTTCTTATAATGTCACTCTTTTTTGGTCCCATGGGTTTTAAGTTGCGCACCCCTCCTCAATATTCAAAATTAGCAATTTGGTGCACCCCCACTCCCATGCACCCGCACTTTTTTTTTTTTAATTTTCACTTCCTGTTGGAGCCATACTTTGAAAGATACGCACCCCCGCCAACATCCTAACTTGGCGCACCCGCTTCCCCCCAACACACCCTACAAAAAAAGTCAATAAAACTACTCCCCCCCCAGGTTTTCACAACATTTAAAGTTACGCACTCCCTTCAACATCTGCAACTTAGCAAGGCAAAAAAAACACCAGTTTTCTTATAATGTCACTCTTTTTTGGTCCCATGGGTTTTAAGTTGCGCACCCCTCCTCAATATTCAAAATTAGCAATTTGGTGCACCCCCACTCCCATGGACCCGCACTTTTTTTTTTAATTTTCACTTCCTGTTGGAGCCATACTTTGAAAGATACGCACCCCCGCCAACATCCCAACTTGGCGCACCCGCTTCCCCCCCAACACACCCTACAAAAAAAAGTCAATAAAACAACTTTGTTTTTTCTGGTTTTTCACTACTTTTGAAATTCGACACCCCCTTACCATTGGCAACTTAGCAGGTCGGCGCACCACCTCTGCTGCGCAAGATAACTGCGGCGCGCGTGTAACAAAATTGCTGACTAAGGAGACGCTCATGTGGCATTGCTTTTGTTGTGGGCTCGCGGGAATGCCAAGGCCTCGGCGGTAAGTGCATGTCAGAGTGGCCGCCAACACGACACTATCGGCATTTTGTTCCATTGCGTGTGCGTGGAGGCCGCATGCAGCGAGACGGGGAGGTGCCTGTTTCACTGCCCGTGTCGCCGCAATCAAGAGGACGGCCGACTTGGACGGATAAATCACTCCTCGCTTGTCTGCGCATTCGCCGCGAGACGCTTTGATGATGTGCACACAGTGGTTATGGAAAGTCTACACACCCCTAATCAAATGCCAGGTTAGGAGTGAGTTATGCAAAAGAAAATTTGGCATTCAAACAGGGGGTGTGTAGACTTTTTATAGCCATTGTATGTGCCACTCGCTCTCTCTCTTTGTGTTTTTCAGCATCATAAATCATACAAGAGGGTGGAAATCATTCAAAGGGAGGAAATAAACTATGAGGTGAGGACATGTTTAAAGTGTGTGAAAGGAAAGGTCGCCTAATTAAAAGTTCAGCGGAGGAGTGCCGAGCAATTTACGACATGCTTATCTCCTGTAAATAAAGCTTGGAGAGAAAAAAAACGAACAAAAAAAAAGATAAGTTTGGGTGCAGCTGACGTGCTGAATCAAAAATTGATTAACAATCAAAATCCTGGCTTAAAAGCGAACGGTCGCCGTGCAGCTGCAAGGGTCCTAATTGAATTCCAGGAAATCCCTGGAGGAAGACGGCTGCTGCGTCGACGTGTTACAGTAGCGGCAGCGCACGACAAGACGGCGGGCTAGCTATGCGGCAGCAGCTGCGCGCCGCCGCGACCGATTTAGCCGCACGCGCACGCATTTTTTCCCATTAACAGCAGCGGTTGGAAGCTTGCGTGGCGCCAATTAGCCGCCGCCCGCAAGTCAAAATAGACGCCAGGCGGCCTTGGGGATTGACGGACAGGCGACCCGTTCACGTGCGATGACGACAGAGAGGAAAATTGGGGGGTGGGGGGGTTGTAGATAGTGCTGTCATCACCTCCTGGCATGCTACATGCTAACCTCCGTAAGACTACAAACGGAGGTGCCAAATCCAGGTCCAGAAAGTAAAAACCCTGCCACAGTTTGGCTTTAGCCTCACGTGCTAGTTAGCTAGCTCGCTAGCTAGCTCCAATGTTGCTCGTTTACCCACTAGGGCGCTAGCTAGCACCAAACTGTGGCAGGGTTTTTACTTTCTGGCCCTGGATTTGCCACCTCTGACTACAAACAAACATTTTTCTTTGAGGACTTTATTTGAGGTTCAACAAGGGTTACAATTAATCAATTATCAAAATAGTTGATTAATTAGATAATCGATGAGTTGTTTCACTTCAAATGTGATTGGTTCATTCTGAACACAACCACAGCACCCGTTACAAGTGGGTGTGTACACTTATGCAACCAAATCCGACTTGTTTTTTCAATTGAGTCGTACAAGTCACATAAATGGTGGGGGAAAAGGTGATGGATGTTGGTCTCATTTTTAAATATCACAAACACCTGGCATTTGAACAGGGGTGTGCAGACTTTTGATATCCCCTGTAAATGATTCAGCACTCAAAAATACGTAGAGTACCGTTAAAATCTTTAAAAAAAAAAAAATTGTAATTAGACATTATTTTGCTTTTTCTGCCAGCAGAATCCTTCCAGAAAAAGTTGACAAATAATTGGGGGCGGGGCAAATAATAACGCAAAAAGTCTACAGATGCAAGTAAGCAAATGGCACAATTTGTTAGCGATGGGTTGCAGTTGAGGAGGGTTTGTTTGTCAGGATATATGTTGCCCGCTTGTCTTATCTTTGCGCTTGTGGAATGGGGGGGCACGCAGGCGACCTGTTTACTCTGGGGAAAGGGGGAGGGGCTTCCTCTATTGTCCCTCCACTTGCGCCGCCTTTAACTTCCCGTCTTGGAACTTTTGGCATTTTTGCTCGTTGTTGTTTTGGGAAGGGGGTCACCAGCTTGGCATTCCTCGATTCTTTTCACTCGCACGTGGGAGTCGTCACCTTATCTTTTACGCGCCTTTTCCTGCGTTGACGAGGGGGCGTGCAAACTTTCGTGCTCAAGGGCCATGTTGAAGTTTGCCTCGCGTCATTCGGACCTGAGGTCATTTTAAGAGCTTCAAACAGACGCGTAAAAATATGCCAAGTGATTCTTTACAATGATATCATTCAGGATGAGTTTTAATTAATCAAATTACAATATTCATTATTTAGTTATTATTTAATCACATAAAATATTCATAAAATATCAATAAACATTATTTAATGAGAAATTAATAAATGTTATAACTAACCAAATTTGGAGGGTTTGTCCAAATTAATGTAACAAATACAATTGTTTACTTCAATAAATCATGAAATTCTTTATAAATGTAATTAAACTGTACTGTATTAACCATAAATACTGTAAATACATGCAAGGAAAATTCAAACCAACCAATTTTGGGGGTAAAAGAGCAAAGCTAATGCAACAAATAAAACAGTTTATTAGAGTGAAATGCAAATTATATTTCTCATACTAAAATTAAAATTAATTGTAATTATTATTAAATTAATTTTAGAAAAGAAACAGCAAAAAATAAAGTTTTAACAAAATGAATACATTATTTTTGTTATTTTATTTTTATTTATATTTTATTTTACATCATTATTAATTACTTAAAAACGTGCAACTAAAATTGTTCAGTTAAATTATTGAATGAAAGAAATGCATAAAAATAACTTCAAATGTATACATTTCAACAAACAAAACCTGCTAAAATAATGCAACAAAGACTTTTAAAAAATTCAAATCATGTAATTACTACTAATTATAATTAATCAATTGCATGAAAATATATGTAAACAAAATTACTCAAAAATAAACTCAATAAAAACATTTTATTGAAGCAATCTTTCAAGATAAAACTGCAAAATAACGGGAATAAATACCAAAATATGTCTAGCTAATGAAACTGTACCCAGAAAAATTGAGTTAGTTAGTCCATTCCATTCTCAGCTTGTGGGAGGGGCCAAAGGTCATGACTGCCGTGACACAAACAGCGGCGGAGTTCATTTTTGGCCGTCCGTTACGCAACGCGCGCTAAGCTAATGGATGAGGGTACGCGCTCGCAGTTGGTGAGCGAAGCTTTACTTGTCTCTGGGGGCGGGACAAAAACAAGATCTTTGAGCGGCAGGTTTATTGGGAGTCCGGCTTGCAGGCACGCCAGCCCCTCCCCCCAAGCTAACAAACAAGCCAGATTGGCCGGTTGACTTTGAGATTTTCGTCCAGTTTTTGCCGTTATTTAAGTAGCTAACTACAAACATTCAAAAGCAACCTACACATGCCCTGTTTGAATTCATTTCATCACATCCTTCCTTCTGTCCATCCTTGACTCCTCCCACCCTCACTCATAGCATCCATTCGCCCTCCCTTCCTTAAATAATCAGCTTTAAAATTTCCCCATCTGTTTTTGTCCAACTTTTGTGTTTATTTGAAAAGGAGAGAGCGTTTACGGCGATGTCATTTTAGTTGATGGAGTGAACACCCCTTTAATCCTCTCAATGAGATTAGGCCCACCCCCGTATGAACACACGCCACGTTAGCATCCGTCAGCGCGACCCGCCAACTTTGTTCCGAGCGCAACTACAAAAATATGAGCACAAAGATTCATGAGTGCAAGTCGGGCATCCGCATGGCTTTGCGGGTGACACTAAACTGTAGACGCATGAAGAAGATCGCCCAGCGTGCGTCGCACTAGCATCGGGGGATTAGCGGCCAGCAAAGATTAAGCAAATTAGCCGCGATGGTGCGGCCCGAAATAAACAGTTGCAGTGGAAGCGAGCGCAAGTCGGGATGTAGAGCGCCGTGTATTTTTTTAGAGATTCCAAAAGGAAATAACCGGTTGGCTGTTTCACAATGACAACCTAGGTGAGTTTTGGGTTCTTGTTATGGATGTTGTGGTATGATTTGGAGTATAGATCCACCACAAATCATTGGTAGAATGTGTTTAATTCCGCTAAAGCCAAATTGCTTTGGAAGAACAAGATAAGAAGAAGTCCATATGAAATTTGTATTATTTACAGTAATTTTTATCTAGCAATTTCAAATGCAGTCTGACAAAACAAGAAAAAAAATAGTAAAGCACATGATTGCTTTTTGATGAAGATGTTCTATTGTAGTCATTTATTTGCATTGGTGGACAGAAAAATTGTTTTAGTGGAAATCAAATGAAAGATTGTTAAGCAGCACAAGATGCCAGCTGGTCTAATACGTTTGTTAAGCACCTGCGTGTATTTTTAGCTGCAGTCGTAAAGTCAATTAAAGCTGCGAACAGTGATGAGTGGGCCTCGCACCCGCTCTTTTAGGTCCAAACCTCTAAAACAAAAAAATATATACCACAATTTAGCGTTGTCCAATTTGGCAAAATTACAGATCTGAAATTTGAACCACTTCAAACCAAAACGGTTGACTTCCTTCGAGACATTTTGGTGAACAGACCCCTAACCAGAAACGCCATAAATTTCCCGGAAGAACGACATCTTACAGCTCAAAACGGTAGTTGTACTGAAGTAACTCCGAAGTATGCAGACTGATGAACTTGTGTTTGTTGAACGTGTTGCTGGGTTGGCAAACCGGGAAGCACGAAATCACGTTTGCATTGGCGTCTTTCCCAGAAACCCAATCAAGTCGTTATTTGACTGCCGTGTGGGTAAACAACATATGTTCGGCCAACGCACGGCAGATGGCAACGCATGTCCACTTATTTGCGTCAAGTGTCGATCAACTGTCAAATATGTTCTTGATGATGACACCTTAGGTCACGTTGTTGCTTTCCTGTTGTCATTTTAACACTCCGGTTATGTTTATGGTTCAAAGTGACATTTAAAAGCTAGCATGAATAGTAAAAAGGAAAAAAGGTGCCGATTTTCGGTATGGATCTCTACGACGGTGTATTAGGGTCACGTATAAAAGAAAAATTCCGCGGAGGGCGGGGGTGGGGGGCTGTGGGTGTTTGGGGCCGATATTCCGAGAAAAAAACTTGCAAACCGCAAATTTTGCTAGTTTGTTAAGTGGCAAATTTGCGACTATAAAGTTGCAAACTTGTGACTATAAAGTGGCAAATTTGCGATTTTTTTTTCTCGGAATATTGCCTCCACCCTCTAAAAAATATTTATTAATATGTGGCCTTAATACGCCATTGTAGATCTCATCTACTTATAACATACAGTGAAAAAATGTTTACTTGACATATTTGCAACTTGCAACTTATTTCGCGAAGCCGATCAATGAAATCACTTATGAAGCAGAAAAATTAAGACATTACAGCCGATAACCGATTTTGCGTACAATGCAAAATATGGGCCAATCTCGCTCCAGCCGTTCATTGTAAAGTCAAGTAGAAACCATTTGAACAAGATGAAATAATAGTCACTACAAAAAAATCAAACTGTCTTCTCCTCCCCTCACAGCCAATCACAGAAATGAACGAGTCAGGCCTTCGTAGGCTCCCCCCTGACCAGTCGTCGGGGAGTCTGCGCACCTTCGGCACCCCCCGCCATGCGAGTGTCACCAACCCCATTCTGTCCAAGCGGGTGTGCTTCTACAAGAGCGGCGACCCCCAATTCAGCGGCCTGCGCATGGTCGTCAACAGCCGCACATTCAAAACCTTCGACGCCCTCCTGGACAGCCTGTCCAAGAAGGTGCCGCTGCCATTCGGGGTGAGGAACATCACCACCCCCCGGGGGGTCCACGCCATCAACACGCTGGACGAGCTGGAAGATGGCAAGTCCTACATCTGCTCTGACAACCGCAAGGTGAAGCCCATCAACTTGGCACTGGCCAGGAGGAAGCTGGCGCCCTGGTACCACGCCAGGCCCGTGAGCTCCCGCCGTCGGAACTTGCAGCGGGCCAGGGCCCTCCCCGGGCGGCAGGAACCCATGCTTGTGCACACGCCAAAGAGACTGGTGGTCTTTCGTAATGGGGACCCCTCTGTCAAACACACGGTGGTTCTCCAGAAGAGAAGCACAACCACATTCGAGTGGATTCTGGAATATATTTCGGAGATGATGCAGTTCCACGTGGTGAAGCTACACACGGCTGATGGCAGACGCGTAAGTGCATCCATAACGTTACGTGTCCCCTTTAGGCAGAAGTATGAGTCTTCTTAGTGCTGTTCTGTAAATGGCTGGCCCATAAAGGGAAAGTCTTAAGCTTCTTTAGCACGCACCCTAATCCCTCGCAATGCATTCTGGGATACTGCCATGTAAGGCAACTGGTCAGGGATCTGCTTTCAACTGGGAAGATCCTCGTGACTTGCACACCAATGATATTATTAGTTGGGTTTGCAAAGGATTTTTTTTCCTCAATGAAATCAGTCTGGCTGTGTTACACTTCCGGAAAGTGAGACTTTTGTTTCATTCGCCGAAGGTGGAAGGGCTCCCAAGCTTGATCTTGTGCTCCGGCGTGGTAGTGGCAGCAGGCAAAGAGCCATTCAGACCTGCAAACTACAACGCCCAAAAGTCGCCAGGATCCATGAGACCCACCGGCAACCGGATGAGCATCAGGAGACTGAAGGCTCTGAACCGTAAGTCTAATTCATTTCAATCAAGTAGGGCCTTCAGTCATGTGACCTGCGTAATCTACCTCGTATGACGGGATAAAGCCTGAGATAGTGCTGACGCGATGTGAAAATGCATAACACTGCAGATGGCCTACATACGGCATCTGTGAGGCTGACTACTCATAGACAGACCATCTTTCTAATTGGTTTTCTTATTTTCTTTCATGTCTCCTGGGTATCCTCCTCGTCTCCACTGCGGCATGAAATCATCAAAACCTTTTTTTTGTCGGCTTATTGGCCGAGAAGGCAAAAAGAAGTCACCGTCATATGGGTCCAAGTCGAGAAACTTCTCCACATCCTCAGAGCGCTACATTGTGAACAAGATACATAATTCCCTCATGGAAAGCTCGTGCGACCTGCCCAGCCACCCAGCCAATTCCGTAGGATACGAGTCTGGACAAGTAGCTGCCGAAACAGAGGGTGAGGACCTGGACTGCATGCAGCCTGACGAGGACGACATTGAAAAGTCCTTCCGGGTTAACCAAGATGGTAGCATGACAGTGGAGATGAGGGTGCGCTTGACTGTCAAGGAGGAGGAGACCCTTCACTGGACGACCACCCTGACCCGCTCCAGCGTGGCTAGTCAGCTCGACATGGCCTGTTTGCCTGAACCGGAGTCAGAGCAGGACGTCTGTCCCACCACGCTGGATTTACAAGACGCCGTTTCCTCCAACGACACCATCAACAAAGATAAATCCAAAGACGACCACGATGAGAATCCACCGTCACTGGGCAACGGGATTTTAAGTCAAAGCAGTTACGAAGAGGACGCTGTCAAAATCGAGGCAACGTCCCCTAGGAGAGGCCCAACCCCGGGACAAACGCAAATCAGAAAGAAACAGGCTTCAATGGACAGCATTGAATCCATTGGATCGTACTCTTACCGGGAAGAGACAGAAAATGGAGCCCTGACAGAGCAGTACTGCGTAGTGAGGCAGAGCAGCAACAGGCCAATCCCCAAACCAAGAAGGCTCAGCTCTATGGACGCTAACAGCATAAACACAAACGCGTCATATAAATCGGCTGAAATCACGCACATGGAATCCAGCGGGGAGGAGATCACTGAAACTGTCTTGCATATCTATGAACAGCAAACTTGCCAGGATAATTACAACGCAAATGTGGATTCATTTTATAGGCCCGTTACTTCAGAAACGGGCCATCTACACACAAATGACGATTTTGAACAGGAGTCATTGGAACCTTCAACAGCCTCTGAATTGGTTCGCAACTGGAACACTGGGAACAAGTTAGTAACAGCAGATTTTCCTTCTGCTAAGCATGGCAGAGCACAAGCGATGGCACCAGTAGCCAAGCCCATCAAAAGCAAAGAAAAACAACCTCGACCTAAGACCAGGAGGAGCCCCATAGTCAGAAACAAAAGCATGATACGTCTTCGGTCGCCTGGTAAACGACAGAGAGAACATGTATCAGGAGACACAAAGAAACGCAAAAAAGCAACAGCGTTCTCCAGCGCTGGGTTCATCAGGAAGATTTATGGTAATAAATTAAAACCAGCAAAAAGCCCAACAAAGCTCAAAAGGAGAACGACCAAAAATGCGGATGAGAACTCTGGCACAAAGAGCGCAAAGCCATCACATAACACACTCCAGAAGCCAAACATAAGTGAGGCACGTGGAGTGCTGACCCGGCAGACGTCGGTGAACCGAGACAAGCATCGTGATGTCAGCAAGCAAATGTCTCTGCCTGCTTTTGACTCCTCCAGCTCTGTTGCTAATGAATATGTCCAGAACTGGCTGAACAAAGTGCAGCCTAAACAACCTACCGACTGCCCAAGAAAGACCAACAGGACAGAAAATCAGGGACTTATCCCTGACGTTGCGGAGGAGAATGACAGGGAATTAACAACGCGAACATCGGCTGAGGATGTGCAGGGAACTTCCGTCAGAGATAGAATCCAGTCCATGGAGAACAAGATGGCTTCATCAAATCAGCCGACAAATAGAGAAGGAATAAAAGCTCAGCCTAAAACCAACAACATGACGTCACCTAACCGTGAAACTGGAAATCATGTCGGACTTCAAGAGTCTTCTGAGGTTCATTCAATAGATCTACCTCTACCACCTCCACCCAAAGAGGAAATACCGGAAGAATCAGATCCAGAATATCACGTGGCCTGCAACTCAAGGTGCGTGCAGCCAGCAGTAACAAGTCAAATGTCGGATAATCACCCGCCATCTGCCCAGGCTTTACCACATGCCCAGCATGTTATGAGAATCACTCAACTGCTGGAGGCTGAAGCTTCAACGGAGGAAGAAACATTATCGAGATCTATGTCTATCAAAAGGGCACCTTTGGTCAGTGATGTGTCCCTGGAAAGGAAAATGTCCCTTAGAAAGTCTTGTATGGAACATTTTACCGTATGTAACAATGAAGAACAACAGCAAGCACTCTTGGATCTAAAGAGCAGCTCTTCTGTGTCTCCGAATAGTCTTCCCTCAGAAGAGACACCGTCCTCATTCAGTATGCCATCAAGTGAGGTTACAACATCTCCAAATAATCTCCCGCTGCCCAGCCCAAAAATCATGGACAGTCCAAAATCACAACCCAAAAATGGGGCTTCCCAGCTTCCCAAAAGGTCGCAATCATTACAGCGCTATCCTGCGGTCAAGAAAACGTCACCAAATGTCAGCCCCTTGCCGAAGAAAAGGCAGACGCTGTCCAAATCCGAGCAAAGTAAACAAACCACACATTCCAAATCGATGGACCTGGCATCGCCTCCAGTCCGACACAAGCCTAAAAGAAGGATGCTCTCCCAAAATTTGTCGTCAGATTCAAATGCTGCAGGCATAAGAAAAACGCAATCCCTGAGAAAGCAAATAAACTCTTCCCAAGCCATGAAAGTGTCTGTTGAAACCGCTGAACAGACCGATGAGCTCCAAAAGCAAGATCAAGAGAAATCCACAAGTGACTCAAGAGTAAAAGCTCAGCTGCCAAACATCGTCAACCAGCCAAACGTGGAAGCAGTCCTTGAGATTGTTTGCTGCTCCATCAAGTCCATCCGGCATATCACACAAAGTCCACTTTGCTTGGAAAAGTCCAAAAGCATGTCAGACTTCTCCTCTCACGTGACCTCCGTGTTTGGCTCCTCATCCAAAGTGCTCCTGGCGTTCTTGTCCATCGTGGCCCTAAAAGACAGCATTGCCGACCTCAACGTAGACCAAGTCACTGCGAACGACGTGAGCAGCGCGGAGGCTTTGAAAATGATCGACTCCCTGAGGGAAATCGCTACCATGGAGGACTCCCACCGGTTAGAGGAAAGTCTGTCTGCTTTATGGAAGTCGGCCTCGAGGCATATCCTAGACAGCTGGAGAGACTTCCAGAGACTCGGAGACACATATCAAGAGGAACAGGCCATTAATGACCTCATTGAAGGGCTTGACATTCCTACAGTCCTTAAAGAAGAACTCGTGTCTCTCTCGGCTGGTTTTGTCAGCGTGAGTCAAGAGAAGCTGAAGGCTAATTCTGAGGACTGCAGTTCTGGGACGGAGGAACATAATGATGAGTTGGCATATAGTGATGAAGGACAGCAGAAATTGAATCCGGACCACGAATCACATTCTGCCATGCAACGATGCTCGGAAGAGGAATGCGAGGACAAACCACAAGGAGATGACTGCTATGTGGAACTGAATCCTAGTCGAAAGGCAAGTTCAGAAAAAAATCAACCAGATACCAAAGGCCAAATGTGGAGTATGGATGAAGTTCAACCAGAGGATGAAGACAAAGGATTGAAGGTTATTATAGAGGAAAGGAAATCTGGAGAGGATGAGGAGAACGAGGAAGAACTCAGAAACGAGACGCAGGACATACCTGGCTATAAAAGACTAATTTGTGACCCAGATCCAGAGAGAGACCACCCTCAGGATCAGGCCGATGATGACGGCGGCAACAACCTGTGTGGTTGTGACGAAAACGCAGAGTCGTCAGCACTCGAAAACGCAGAGTCGTCAGCGCTCGAATACGAGCAAATCCAAAGCTCGGCTGAGAATGAGTTGAGCTTCTATGATAAAGCGTCAGGATCTGAGGAGGAATGTGGCTATGTAGGGGAACACCAAGCTCCTATGATGGACACAAAATGTAACAAAGTGGAAGTTGCCAAAGACCAGTCTGACGAAGAGAGTTCCCAGCCTGTCGCGGTAAGGGTGAGTCTTTTGGAGAAGCAAGTTGCTGATGCCCACAAGACAAGTTATAACAAGGATCATGCCAAAAAGGTCTCGCTTTTGTCCGAAGAGTCCATTGATACATTTCAGCAGAGCAACCGATCGGTCCCGCAGTCGTCACTATCCTTCAGCTACGACTCCAGCGGTGTGGTAACTGTAGAGCCTGAAGGCAACAGGGTCAAGCTGATCCGGGAAATGTTCCTGGCGAAAAGCTTTGCAGATACTGCAAAGCAGGGCCTGAACACAGCGCTGCCTTCCGAGACGTCAGACAGTGGTAGCTATCAGACGCGAACATCGAGTGAGCAGTCAAGTAGTGAGGAAGATCCAGTGCGGAAGTCCATCAGCAAAGGCTTCGTGAGGAGAACCATCGAAAGGCTTTACGGGAAGAGCAACGCCGTCGAGAGGCCCCCGTCGGCCCCCAAAACCAAAAAGAAGCACTCCAGCATTTTCATGCCTTTTCACGCAGTGAGATGCAAAGCGACGTCGGAGTTGTCTTACTTCAACTCCACCAACGCTCTGGACACTTTGACCGAGGCCACCCGTTGCATCGCTTTCAACGCACAAGTTGGGCCTGGCGACAGCGTTCCCATCGACGAGGGACGATGGCTCATCAGGGAGAACGCGCTCATCCGAAAATCTGTTTCCGACCCGACCGGAATCAACAAAAACCTGGTCAACCTGGACCAAGATGAAGATGACTGCGAGGACACGCAAGAGGACACTCCATACTCGCTTTTTAGCACCACGTCTGAGCCAGAAGACCACAAAAAGTCCAAAACATGCACCTATTTCTCTTTGCCGCACACCAGTGACTCTGAGGCGTGTCAGGATGAAATGAGCGTCCAGCAAGAAAAAACGGAGAGCGTTGTCAAAATGAGGCCCGAGAGAAACGGTTCAGTTGTCGGGATGCCGGACAACAAGGTGCACCCGTTGGTGGAGATCCCAGCGGACGGTGCGGCAGTGGTGCTGGCGCAACCCAAGAAAGGACACGGCGCAGTGACCAGAAGCCTCCAGGAGCCCGACGTGTTGGATCTTTTGTACAACTTCTGTGGTGAAAACTGTCCCATCCTGTGATGGAATAACTCTTGAATATTATATTTGGTGCCTACGTTTTTTTTTTTTTATGTTGCCATATTCTTGGCATGAACAATGACGATATTCTACGTCTGTCTATTAGGAGTTTAACGGTACCCGTATTCAGATTTTTCGGTACAATACAAAGCAATACCGAGTTCTCACATGGAAAAATTAGGTAAGGGACAGGAAGTGTAACTATAAATTTGCAACTATAGCACTTACCTGCATTATGTTTCTTAAAAAGAACAATTCGGTTGAACTTACCTTAGAAGACTAAAGCAGGGTTCACCAATTCCGGTCCCCGGGGCCCTGCAGGTTTTGAATGTGTTCGCCTACCAACACACCCGATTCATATAATCAGCTCATCAGCATGCCTGAAAGTCATCCTGATCTTTAGTATCGGTTGTATTGGTAGGCGGAAACATCCAAAACCTGCAGGACCTCGAGGACCGGAATTGGTGAACCCGGAGTCGTCATCATTTGCTGGAGAAATGTTTGCTAGCAGCCTGCATTTTTAAATATTCCATTTTAAATGGCTTCCTGTTTACACAACACAAGCATTAAGTTCCCGTACTGTACCTTATGTGAACTGAACAGTCACATCAAAACCAACGTACTCATCCAGCTGTGATTTATTTATTTTTTACGTGCCGTTACACCCCTAATGTCAACATTAGGTCCTTCCAGTGAATCTTGTGTAAATATAGGTGTGCGTTTTGTTTTGTTTCTGTTAACGGTTTTTACAGGTCATCAGGACCGAAAGCTCTGGGAAGAATTAGCGTAATCTGTTTTTAAAGCTCTTAAAAGAGATCAAGTCCCAGCAGATGTCAAGGGAGGAGGTGCAGCTATGATTCGACCTAAGGTTCGGGTCACAATGTACAGTATGTTTTTCGTACGTCGTAGTTTGTAAAGCGGGGGGTTACATGCATACTGATTTCGAACATTTTCAGATGAAAAATAAGCCAAGTGTGTACTTACTGTTTTTAGCATGTGCGGTGTATTACAAATGACCAAGACACCACCACACACACACACACAACCTTGGCATCTAGGCCTCTGGAAAACACAAAGAACAAAGACAAACAAATAGCTTTCTGATCGACTTTGACCGCAAGGGAGCAAAAATGTTCAAATTCGGACCAATTATCGGTACGTGTGCAACCCGCGTAAGTTTTATCGTGCTTAGATAAAATTGTGTTCTACTGATTGAAAGTGTGGCAGCTGTGAAGACTATGTGTCTTTAAACTCTTGTGGAGAAATAAAAACAAAAACGTGTATTTCCAAATTGATGCCATTGTGTCATTTGCCATGTGTCAACACCACAAATAATCAAGAAGCTCACTAGAGAGTGTTTGTCGTAAAAGGATACCTCGGTTGTTTTTCGACCTGGCCTGATCGTTATCAACTCTCCCAGCTTGAGGAAGCGTTTTTTGTTGTTCCAAGCTTGTTTTTGCGAATGTCAAGCCGGCCTGTGTTGTGACAGGAGCATGGAGGAATGCACTAAAAGGAGAAAAACAAAACACACCAGTTACTGTTACACTCAAAAAATGCTTGTAATACTTAAAAAACGAAAAAAAAACAAAAAAAAAACATACATAACCGGCCACTAGGTGTCCCTGCTCATCTAGGTTTTCTCTGCATCCCTGTAAAAAAAAAAGTGAGCAGACACAGGCTGCAATGCTTTTGCAGTTTATTGAAATAAATATTTACAACTTTATATATATGTATAAATCTCATCTATGCACAAAGTCATAAGAAGGAGCCTCGAAGAACTTCCACATGGTTTATTATAAATGTTATAGTATGCATTTATCTACATGATGACCATTTCATATAGTACAGCTAAGTCATTAAGGAAAAGGAGGATGAGAACTGTGTGCTATTTAGAAAAAAAGAAGAAGAAATGAAGCCACTGTTAATCAAATTCAGGCACAACAACAAAGCGAAATGGACAGCCTGCTACAAAAAAACAAAACAAAACCATCATATAGGTTACAATGCCCCGTTGCTTTTATAGCAAACAGTATATGGCTCAGATTGGAATAACAGGCAAAAATGTGGTCTAATAAAAGTAATTAACAACAACAACAACAACAAAAAAGCCCATGATACACTACTAAACATTTTGAATTCAGATATTCGGATATAAAATACTAACATTGTTAGTTTGAGATTTTGTGACAAAATTTGATAGAAGGGGTAAAAAAAAAACAAAAAAAAAAAACAGGTGATCAGTCACTGATGGGGTGGCCATACTTGATCGTATGTTAATGCATGGTAATAAAATATAAAAAGAAACATGATTCATTTTCTCCTAAGTAGCTTCAGGACCTCACTGGAAAAAAGAAAAAAATACACTACAAGATTAAAGTCGTATATGTTTGAGAGAAAACCAGTTGTATCTTTTTTTTTTTTAATCGTTAATTGCGGGAAATAAACAACGCATTTTTGCGCTGGTCTACTTTTCTAAATAGAAATTCATGGATTGAAACCGTAATATTACAAGAATTTGGTTATACATTTACAAGATAAAAATTTGTCATTTTCAAGCTCAAACTCTTATTACGAGAATAAATTTGTTTATCAAGATTGGCAGATTTTTTGAGCTAGTCATATTTGTTCCTTCTCCGAATCGCTTTTTCAAACTATAAAGCGGAATATTTTTGAAAGTCGTACATTTTTCAGATCGTATACCACAATAAAGTTGAACATTTTTTAGATTAAAGACTATTTCAGATGAATAAAGTTATATATATATATATATATTTTTTTTAAACAATGCAGTTCTATTATTTTTACTTTTGACTTTTTGGATAAAAAGCTAATTTTTTTTAAAGTCATGTTTGTACAGTATATATCTGGGATTAAAGTGGTAAAATTACAAAAATAATGTCATGTTTTCCTGAAATAATTTGTGTACTTTTAAAGATAAAACTTTGTATAGTTTGGAGTTTTACCTCGAAAAGATCATATTTTATTCTCGCCTTGAATCTTGTAGTGTGATTGTTATTTTTCAATTTCAGGTTGGCCCCAATACTCCTTTTGTTAGCTTCCAATGGATGTCGCGTCAACATAAATCAGATTTTTGCATGAAACGGGTGAATTTATTCATCCTGAGATTGGAACCAAGGCGTGTCCATTTTGTGGGGAGAAAAAGTGAGGTCTATTAGACATCTTTTGGCGAGGAGGATTCTACTCCCGGGTTCACACACCTCGCCTCCGGGGTCGACCGTCATACCGAATCAGTTTTGGGCTGTTGCGAGTGCGTTCCGCTGACAAAGTTGTACACCAAAAACTGCGAGGTACCAAAGTAGTGCGTGGCGAAGAGCTTGCCGTCGGGTGTCGGGTCTGAGAAGGCAATCTCATTTTTGCTCAGGTATGAACCGTAGATGAAGTTGTTCCTGTGCAGAGAAAGGAGGAGCTTTGAAGGTGATTGCTTCCCTTGCTGTAATGTTGCGGGTCATTTTGAGTCTAGAAACTCTTTATTCAATTTTTTATTTTTAATGAAATGAAAAAGTGGGGAATTTTAGTAGTACTGTGGTACCAGGACTTGCAAGTGACCTGACTTTCTAAGATTTTCAAAATACCAGACGCCACTCGGACGATTATTTTTATTTTTATTATCTTGCGCTGAAAAACAAATTTTGTTAACAGGCATATATTCTTTATCCTCTGTAAAAGAATATATATATATATATATATATATATATATATATTAATGCAGTTTACTGAACTGAGAAGAGACCATCATGTGCATTTATAGGTACGTTTTTTACTGCCCCCTATTGGCCATGGCGCATAAACCAGAAGTAGCATTGTCAATAGATACAGAAACACGAGATTTTTCTGATTTAAAAACATATTACAAAAACTGTCACTGTTTTTGAGAGAATGGAATAGAATAGTGGCATTTCTATTCATTTCAATGGGAAAAGTTGATTTAAGTGTAGTTGCCCTAAATATTGACTGGATAAGAAAAAAAAAAGGTTCTTGTAGAAGCACTAAATAAAAACTGAATTCGACCTATTAGAATGCAAGACAAATATATCTCAACAATGTAAAAAAAAAAATCTGATGAAAGAAATTAGTGACTTTACAAGTAAGACAATATTATTAAATTTGACCCATTCAAAGTCTAAAATCCCCCCAAAAACATATTAACCCAAAAAATGTAAAAACACATTTTGATGAAACAAGTGATTGAAGCAAAGCAGCAATTTGAAGGCTAAACGAGGGCAAGACAGCACCGACCTGAGGCATTCCACCAAGCGCGAGGCGATGGCTCGGCGTCTCATCATGCTCACCACCCATATGCGGCTAATGCCGCACAGCGCCGGCTCGGCCGTGGTGGAGCAGCACCAGGCCTTCTGACGCTCAAACATCACCTTCTCCCCTTCCGAGCCCTCGGGTTCGGGCTCCTCGATCACCCTGTAGCCCTGCGCAGAGTGTCCAAGCATGCGGTGATGTAAGCGTGCTCAGCGTAGAACATTGTGGAGGACTCACCTCATTAATATGCTCGGCTATGAGGCACCCTGCCACTTTCTTGTCATTGGTGATGAAAAGGAAAGTTTTGGTCAGGGAGGGACACTTTGTCCCCACCTGCTGGAAGCCGAGGTCATTGTCTACCATCTCCCGTATCTCTTCAACCTGTGCGGTGACAAACCAAGTCATTGGCACCTTTGCAAACTGGGTAAGGAATGGCAAGTTTATTTAGGGGTGTATTTAATAAAACCATAAGGTTGCTTGATTATGGAAAAAAATATAATCACGATTATTTGGGCAATAATTGAAATCACGATTATTCAAACAATCATTTTTTGGGCACAAAACAAGAAAATGTTCAAGCATTTATAAATATTAAGACCAATAAAAAAAATTAAAAAAAATAAACACTATAGTTATGTAAGTTCCTTTTGGACCAAACAGAATTTATAATAATATATATCTATTTATTAATGTTGGCAAAAACTTGAAGTTGGAGTGCAGCATGTGCACTGTGCAGTAGGACAATCATTTATCATTTAAGAAAATGTTTAAACAAATTTAAGACAAATAACACTATAATTATGCAAGATGATTTTGCATAAAGCTAAATTTTTGTTATTTTTTTTAAAGGTGCAAATGCATAAATTTAAACAACTCAAAAAATTTTTTTTTTTTTTTTACTATTATGCTGGTTTTGGAATTGTGGAGTGTAATAATTGAAATTGTAATTGAATTTCAATTAATTGCACAGCCCTTTAAAACCATGACCGTCATTTTTGATACAAGCCTTATGATTGATCACATACTGTGTAATTCCGCTTAAACATTAATTTATATGTACAACATTCCGTGTTAATTACACATAACAGTTACATTTATTGTACGAAATCGATCTTAATTATGCCTCCCCCCCCCCCCCCCCCCCCCGAAAAACGGCTAATTTGCCATATGAGCTTTTACGATTGGGATATATTTTCATATGCAATCGTTTTTAGGCTCGACGTACATGGCAACAAGTGGAGATTATTTTATCATACAATCACAGTATTGTGATCCTGTCACTATAGTGACAATGGAAAAAAAAAGTGGGGCCATTTTTAACTTTGATGTCAAGTTGTGGGCTGCGAGTCACAAATGGCCCCTAGCCTGTGAATTTGAGATTTTTTAGTGTCTCGTAAATGACAGTGATATGATCAGTTAAAACGAGTTTTCTGTACCTTCTTGAGAGCGTATTTGGGATCCTCAGGCAAGACCAGGATGACTTTGCCATCGGGAAACTCTCCGAGGATCCTCTCCTTTTTCCAGCCCTTGCAAACACAGAAGCGTGATCAGATCTCCAAGTGGCTCAGTATAGCACGAGACGATGAAAGTCATGACAACTCCTCATCCTCTCACCACGTATTTGACGGCACTGATGAACTGGTTGTGGAAAAGCAAATGCTGCGATTCGTCCTCGGGGCAGGCGGCGGAGTACAGCATCCCGCACACGCTGCAGGCCACAGCTCCAAAGTGTTTTTGTCCTGCATCCTGTAAAGATAAATCCTTCAGATTATCCTCAGATAAACACAATAAATTGACTTGAAGTAAAAGTCTTGCTCAAATTTACTGACAATGACAGTTTGGCTGTCGTCTTTATCGCTCTCCTTCAGCTTTTTCACTTTTTGCAGAGTTGCTACGTCTTGCTGCTTCTCTGCATCACTGCAAAAAATAAATAAAAAATGAATACAATACAGATCTCAGTTGTTATAAGGAAAATAGTAGAACTTACTCTTGACAGGATGTTTCTGATGGACGCTCATTTTGGGTTGTCTTGGAGGTTTCCATCTTTTCACACTGCTGAGCGACTGTAGAAAAAAAAGATTGTTGTACGCCATAAGAGTTTTGAAGCGGTAGGGAACTAATTAAAAAAAAAGAAAAAAGAACAGACCTGCAGGCTTTCCTTCACATTGCTGCGTATCAGGCGGATCAGAGCTCTCTTTTGAGGGAGGGGGACTTTTAGGTGGACTTGATGAACTTAAAACAGCGGTATCCTAGAATTAAAAAAAAAAAAAAATCTTAATAACGTACCATCAAAAATGGTTGATACTGTACCTCAAATATTATCAAAAGATGTTACCTTGGTTTTCTTGTCTGTCGCTGCCTGAACCTGGAGTGTTTTCGCAGGACCTGGAACTTCATCGGCTGGAGGACCGCCAGGTTTCACCTGGGGAGCGTTTGAAGCCACTGGCTGGTCGGCCCGAACTGAGGCGGCGGAAGGTGTTTTTACTTGGGGCGAAATAGACTCCACCTGATGCGACTGCGTCTCAGCCGAAACGGATTTTGATTGCAGAACGGCATCAGAAGGAGACGGTTTGGTGGGAGCAGATGTGACAGAGGATTTTGACGGAGCGGTTGTGGCGATGGGACATTGTGCACCAGGAGAACCGGCGGGTTTGGACTGCGCTAACTTTGAAATGGTGGGCTTGGACTGACATGGGATCTGTCCAGCAGAGGTGATTGAGGGTTTAAGTTTTGCCTGATTGGCAATCTGAAGCGTGGCTTTCGACTGGGCCGGGGGATTTGACTGAATGTGAGGCTGGTGAGGCCTTAGCGGAGGACCAGACTTTTTTGGAGGCACTGGTAACGGGTCATCGTCCAGTTCAAAGTCATCAAATGAATACCTGGGGCGTGGTTTGTAAGGCTTGTACTCGACAGGCTGCGGTTTTGTTGCCTTCACTCCGTTGGGCATGGGTGGGGCGACAGCTGGCAGGGACCTCCTAGTGGACGACCTGGTGACTTTAGGGGTGGGATTTGGAGGAGGGGTCGCCTTTGACGTCTGAGCCTTACTACTTTGCCTTGTTGTTCTCGTGACTTGGGCCTTCACAGATTCAGTCGGAGGAGTTTGGAGTTTTGGGGGTTCAGTTTTGACTTCTGGTTCAGTCTTGGAGGCATCCGCTTTGGGTGCTTCTGTTTTAGCAGCTTCACTCTTGAGAGGCTCAGGAGTTTCTGGCTTCGGTGATGCAGGTTTGCTACTTAAGGCAGGACTTGGAAGTGGGGGCGAACTGGATTTGGGTGCAGGGTCAGTGGGCGTGGCATTGGTTGAAAACGGAGCAGACGTAAACATCGACGCTTGCCAGTCCATGTCTGAGAACATTTGATTTGCCTGGTCAGACTTCATTTTCTTCATGCGCGCCCATGACATCTTCTCCCTTTGCAATTCGACCTGTCTCAGCCTTTGATATCGAGTGAGCTTCTTCTTCTCGTGGGCCTTCAGAGGAACGGTAACTTGTGAGACGAAGAAACGCCTCTTTGGAGGGTCGTCGGCCAGCTTGGATTCAGCTATGGGAGGCAGCACCACAGGGGGCTCCTCAGCAGGGGGCACCTGCGCTGAGGCGCTTTCGGGTTCAGCAGGAGGCTTGACGTCAACGGGGGCCACTTCCTGCACGCTCATAGGTGGATTTTCCTTCTTGGCGGCCTCGCCTTTGGCTTCCGCTTGTTTTTCCTCCTCAATCCTCTTTAACAGCATGCTGTCCGTGGCTATGTCCTCGGCAATTTCCTGACACAAGGCTAAGAGGTTGAGCTGCTGCTTGTTGGCAGTCCTCTTCATGGCGGCAGCTTTCTGCTCTGCCAGTGCGGCCAAACGCGCTTTCGTTCTTGCCTGGGTGTTCATTTCTTGCTTCTTGGGCTTCTCAACAAGTACCTGGCTGTTAACGTCGGTCTTGGATGAATTGTTGGTCGTTAAAACATCTTCATTGTCAGTCCTTTCCACTGCCTTTTGAAGAGAATGTGCTTGAGTGTCCGTTTTTTCTATAATCGTAATGCCACTATCTTCTTCGTTCCCGACCTCAACTACTATGATCTCATGTCCAATCTCCATGTCCTCCAGGATTTGCAACTCTTGGAGCGCAACGTCACCCCCGCCATCTTCTGTTGGCACAAAATCCCTACCTTGGGGTTGAGAATTGCTCGTTTCTACCATGACAGATGGTGATTGAGGAAAGTTGTCTGGAGTTAACTCTGTAGGTTTTTCTGAAGGTGGGGCAGATAAACCATCTGCTTCTTCACCTGAAGGTATCACTGCAGCAACATTGACCTCTGGGGGGTGCTCTTCAGTCTTCAAAATGCAGGTCTGTTGTGGTCCGTTTGTAGCTGTGAACGTGCAGTTTGGATCCACCTGGGTCACCAAACAGGGGTCGGACAGACCTGACGCAACGGCAGCTTGAGAAACGATATCCAAGTGAATTTTGCTCTCTTGAAGTGGGACTGGATTGAGAATGACATATTCGTCAGACGCATCATCTGACAGGTCCACTGCAGGGAGGGCCGAAGGTGTCGTCACTGGGAGGTTGTCCTGCAGATGTTCACAAACTTCTCCAACAACCACACATTCTGTAAACACATCTTTTTCTTCACGGGCAAAGTTCTCTGGTGCATTGGTCACTGCAGCAGATGGTGTGGAACTAACTGGAACTGCAGTGGTCTCTTTTAGCTCCAGTATTTCAACATCTGTCACTTTTTCATTGGAAGTTTCCTCTTTTTCCAGTTGTAAGTCATCTGTCATGTCTTGGGTACTTGATACATGCTGGGAGGACACAATAACGTTCTCATACAATGCTTCAGCACCACCCCCATTACGGTTTCTCTCTGGACTAGTCTCTGGAACTGTGGCGGCCTCTTGCACAACTATTTCAATTGCTGATGGGCAATCTGTCTGTTCTTCTTCAACAATTTCCTCATTTTCCAGTTGCAAGTCGCCCTTCATGTCTAAAGACACCAAATCTTGCTTCTGGAAATCCGCAGCAACATCTCCTTCTTGGTTACTCTCTGGACTAGCCTCTAAAATTGTGGTGGTCTGTTCTACCTCCATTTCAAATACTGCTTGGACGTCCGTCTGTTCTTCTTCAGCGGTTTTCTCATTTTCCAGTAGCAAATGACTAGTCTCTATGCTTTTATTAGTAGAAAAGTCCTCCCTCATTTCTTGGTTACTTGGTACCGCCTCTGAAGACGCCAAATCTTGCTTCTCCAAAGCCACAGCAACATCACCATCTTTGTTGCAATCTGGACTAGTCTCTTGAATTGTGGTGGTCCCTTCAATTTCAACTGCTGCGTGGCAATCTGTCTGTTCTTTTTCAACAATTTCCTCATTTTCCAGTTGCAAGTCGCCCTTCATGTCTAAAGACACCAAATCTTGCTTTTGGAAATCTCCATCTTGATTACTCTCTGGACTAGTCTCTGAAATTGTGGTGGTCTGTTCTACCTCCATTTCAACTACTGCTTGGACGTCTGTCCGTTCTTCTTCAGCGTTTTTCTCATTTTCCAGTGGCAGACAACTCGTCTCTACGCTTTCATTAGGAGACAAGTCCTCCTTCATTTCTTGGTTACTTGGTACCGCCACTGAAGACGCCAAATCTTGCTTCTCCAAAGCCAAAACAACATCGCCATCTTTGTTACAATCTGGACTAGTCTCCTGAACTGTGGTAGAGTGTTGTCCCTCCATTTCAATTGGTGCTTGGCCATCTGTCCGTTGTTCTTTCGCACTTACATCCTTTTCCAGTTGCAAATGATGAGCCTCCACACTTTCAATAGTGAGCGTGTCATCCTTTTTGTCTTGAGCGCTTGGTACTTCCTCTAAGGACAACAAACTTTGCTTCTCCAAATCAACTCCATTACCCTCTGGAACTGCGGTGGTTTGTTGTACTTCCTCCATTTTAACTGCCGTTTGGTCATCTGTCGTTTCTTCTTTAGTGGGATTGTTATTCTCCAGGTGCAAATAACTAGTCTTTATGCTATAATTAGCAGACGAGTCCTCTTTCACGGCTTGAGTACTTGGTACATCCTCTGAAGAAACCAAACATTGCGTCTCTAAAGCCACAGCAGAATCTCCACCTTTGTTACTATCTGGACTACTGTCTTGGACCATGGTGGTCTGTTGTACCTCCATCTCAACTGCTGCATTGCCATCTGTCTGTTCTTCTTCAACTCTTTCATCATTTTCCAGTCGCAAATAACTAGCATTCATACTTTCATTAGTAGACAAGTCCTCCATCACGTTTTGATCCCCTGAAGACACCAAATCTTCCCTCTCTAAAGGCATTGCAACTTCTCCATCTGCACCAGTCTCTGTAAAAATGGTCATTGGGAGCGTCATTATTTCAACTGCTGTTTGGCCATCTGTCCATTTTTCTTTAGCTATGTCCTCATTTCCAAGTTGCACATGACGTGCCTCCATGCATTCATTAGTAGACAAGGCCTTCGTCGTGTCTTGAAAACTTGATATGACCTCTAGAGATACCAAACCTTGCTTCTCCAAAACCATACCAACATCTGCATCTCCATTACTCTCTGGGCTACTAATAGGCTCGTACACTATCTGGTTTTCAACTTGTGACTGACTGACAGCCTCAGTCTGCTCTTCTGATTTGGTTACAGTAGCACTGTCAGCTGATTGGGCAAAAACAAGAACTTCACGGCTTTCAGATGTTTCTCCTACAGTGTCGTGATTACATACCATATTTGGAGTAGTGTCTTCACCTTTCCAACCTGTCTCCTCTTCTAATGATGAATGAACAGATTCACTCATAACAAAGTGATCAGGACCAGGATTTTTAGAATCAACAGTAGCCAAAGTAACTTGTGCCACCTCGTCACCTTGGACAACACGAGTTACTGCATTAGAAGTATCCGTCGTTTCTGCTGTCATGTGCTTAAGTTGAACCTCAGAAATAACACACAAATTGTCTTCATTCTGCACTTGTATTTCCTCAGTAGAAACTGGAATCGAGACAAAATCCGGTGCTGCTGGTATGTCCATCTCTGCATGGTTTACAGTAGCATCGGAACCTCTGGTGATGAACTCTGACACTTCGTTGTTGTCCAAAACTGAGACGATAACTGTCGATTCATTGTCTTTCTTGTGCACGTCCTCTTCTTGTACAACCATTTCTACTTCTGTGACACACTGTGCGGTCCCCTTGTTATCAAAATAGCTAATTGCAGTCAAACCTGGACCCGTTTGAACTTCACATACGTCGGGCACAAGTTCTGTGGCTTCTTGCTTCTCGTTGCTTCCTGCCGGGCCAAAATCCACTGGCGCAGATGTTGTTTGTCTGTCTTGCAAAGATGGATGTTGAAGGTTCTTCGTGTCATCTTTATTTGAATGATTTTTTGTGGCGTCTTGACAAACCTCATGAGGCAGCTCAGCTTCATGTTGTATTTTCAAGTGAGAGGTTTCTACCATTTGACCTTCCAGATTTTGTGTCTCATAAGAAGTCTCTGATGGGAGTGTAGTCTGATTCTCCTGACCAACAGAATCTTCATGTTCCATATCTTCAGATACTTTTGCCTGACTCTCATGAGCATCGAGCAGTTTTGCCTCTTCCTGGTTTTCTTCTACAAGGGCTTCAGAAGTCATTGTGTCCGCAGTTGGATATAGGTCCAGTTGTGTTTGGATTGTTTGATTTTCTGATTCCAGCATAGGGTTCACTAGCTCTTCGGTGCTTTGAATTTGGAGGTCAGCTGAACTCACAGGTGTAGCCACAGGGTAAAAATTTACCTTGTTTTTCTCGTCATAGACGTGGCACTTGGGACTTACGTCGATCTTGGCTACCTTGTGTGCTTCTGCTTTCTCCATAACAGTGATAGGTTCCTCAGTTACGCTGGACTTGAAATTTGCAGATGCTAAACCTTTGTGTGCAACATCAGTAGTGTGATCGCTTACTTCTGGGTGCTCGTGAACATTGACATCTTGCACCATTTCTGCATTAGACATTTTGGAGTTCTCAGTAATGCATTTTGAGTTAATTTTGTCTTTATTTTGTGTCGATTGACTAATTCCAAGATTAATCTCACTGTGATTGGTTGCTTCGTTGTTATTTTGAGGGTCTATTTCCAACGAATAGGCAGGATGCTCCATATTCTCAGAGGCAGCTGAAGCCGGGTTGTTCATTTCATTCATCGCTGCTGCGGTATAATCAAAGCACATATTTTCCTTTTCCAAACTAGAGGAATTTCCGCTCATCATAGCGTCATTAACATTTTGGCTGGAGTTATTATTGATTTCCCCCTGAGGTGACGCAGTGGTTAATCTTCCCTTTGGTGGCGTTTCCACATCTGCCTGTTGCTGCGAGACGATGACACATTCACGTGGCATCTCCATTGTCCGGTTTTGGTCGCAGGCCGCCTCACAGTGGGGTGTCAACACCTCAGTTGTTTTGTTGACGCCGTCACGTGAACTTGGCAAACGCGCCTGCTTTTGTTCGGAGGAATTTGCGTGGATTTGACTCTCAGATTTGATATGCTTCTCCACCCAACGCTCGTCATTAAAACTGTCTCTTAGGACATTTTGTAGTGTGGCTTCTGTTTGTTTTGTCACATTTTCTTCCATTTTTCGATTAGACTCTATTACTGTTAGATTTTGATTCAACTCCACTGGACTATCCTCCACTTGAATCCCTGCACTGAGATGTCCTACATGGACCTCTGGTGATGTGGGTTCTGATACCTTTGAAAGTGAAGGATTTCCTGACTCCGTTGATGCTAGATTTGGCACAAGTTGACACTCTGTGGGATTGTCAGACTCCATTCCACCCTCTGAAATTTGGCTTCCCAGAAGGAGCTCTTGTGCAGTGGGTTGGGTTTCTTGTGAAAGCGACACATCTATGTGACTGCGTAGGTTCTTCTCAGATTCCATTGCATTTCCATTTTCTTCCTTGCTTTTGGATTCCATTGGATGATCCTCTGCACTAAAACCGTCTACGAGGCCCTCCTGTGCCATTGGTTCACTTTCTTGTGAAAGTGACAAATCTTCAACATGACTTTCTAAGTTTTTACCAGCCTTCACTTGTGATTGATTTTTTTCATTGGGCACCATTTGATGTTCTTCAACTTGACTCTCTATATTAAAACAGTCGCCATGGATTTCTTTTGGAGTTTTTTCAGTTTCTTGTGAAAGTGAAGGACTAGCTAATATATTGTCTTCAACGGGACGTTTTGGGTTTGTACCAGACTCCATTGATTTTGGATGTATTTCTTCAGTTTGAGTTTCACCCAACTCTTCAACTTCAGCTGTAAACTGGTCAACCAAGACCTCTTGTGGTGTGGGTTCCGTTGAAAATGACCGATTATGAGACACATATTCTTCTGTTTGTAGTTGACTATAGCACTCCACTGTTGGATTTTCTTGAACAGGCCTGTCTATTTGAGTTTCATCAATCCGTGCATTTAAACTTCTGAGTACATCTTGCGATGCGTGGACGTTTCTTTTCAAAATTAACAAATCTTCTATTGTTACTTGAGTCTGCACTCTTTCTGTCGGTTTTCCATCAGATGTATTTTCTGGACTACTACTAGATTTTATTCGATCCTCTGCATCATGACTTTCAATGAGGACTTCTTGCGACGTGCAAACAACTTCCTTTGAAATAGAAAAATCTTTGGTCGGACTGTTTGACTTTCCACCGGACTCCGTCACACTTAAACTTGCTTCATTATGACTTGCTGGGTCTTCAGTTGGAGTCATTTGAATTTCTTGGATTGAACACACTGGAGTGCAATTTGCTTTGAGGACCTCTTGTGGCACATCTTCGGCCTCCTTTGAAAGTGACTCAGGCGGACTTTCCGGAGTTCTACTACACTCAAATTCAATTTGGCACACTGGTTTTCTGTCTGGCTCCGCTGATGCCACGTTTTCTTCAGCATGACTACCTTGGTTTTCTTGGATATAACTCTCTGGACTTCTCTCTAAAACTATTGTTAAATCGTCTTCAATCGTACTTGACGGATTTCTTTCAGACTGTGTTACATTCTTAATCTGAGTATGCGAGTTGTTATCGGTGTCTGTAACAGCTGGATTTTCTTTAGTCTCAGATGCTGACGTTAGAGGTTCTTTAAAATGACACTCTAGGTTTCGGTCAGACTCAATTTCTGAAGTTTGGGTGTCTGGGCTTCTATTTGACCCAGGTGTACAACTTTCTTCACAGCTAGTCTCAGGATTACAACTTTCAACCACAATTTCTTCAACGGCGGTGTTTGGGGGCGTCTGATCTTCATACACGTCATGAAATTTCATTAAGGCATCACTTGCCTTCATTTCATGCTTCTTCTGGTCTGTATTTTGTGTCAAATCCTGCTTTATTACACTTGAAATAGTCTCTCTACATTCGCTGCTGGAATCTGACTGGCAAATTGGCCTATGGGCTAACTTTTCGAAATGTACATCTCCGTTGCTGGAACAAAATGTTCCCACCGACTGGCTTCTGATGGCAGCAGCCGAAGCCACTGAATTAGATTCCGTCAAGGACGATGCTGGCGGATGGTTAGACGTCAGCCTTTGGCCCTCTGCTTCTTTTCTGTCCTTTTCTTCAGCTGTGAATTTGATGTCAGCCGATGTATCTTCAAAACGTAACATTTCCGTTGTGGCGTTTTCCGTAGTGTTCAATATGCTGTCAAGACTGGAGTCTGATGCTCTACCGTAACTGTGCTCATTCTGAAAAAATTCTGTTGGAGAGGATGCTAGCGTTTCACTCACCTGCTGTGGGTCAGAACCCGCCTTGGTGTGTACTTGGCTTGAGTATCTCTTGATGCAACTCGGCTCGTCGCTCTCGGTCAAAAGTCCATCCTTGCTGCGGTCGCCGGGCGTGTTGTCGACATTGAACGTCACGTTAACATCGTCTGACGGAGTTTCCCGACAGGAGGCACTTGTGTGTTTTGTGACGGGTGGACCTAAGGTACTTCTAAGTGGGGAACTCTGTCGGGATGACTTGGCCAGGTTCCCTTGCGTTGCTGCTTCTTCTTCTGACAGTTTCCTCTTGGTCCGAGTGGCGAGAGCGTCCGTCATTTCATGCATATGGATTTCTTTGAGAGACCTGTTGTTGATCGCTGGTGCAGTTTCGGTGTGGAGCGCTTCACCATCCTCATCCAATCTCCTCAATTTCGCTTGAGGATCAAGGGCCTCCTCTGTTCCTCGCTTTGAGGCTGGCATTCTGTCAAAATAAAGAATAAACATGTTAGTGAAATATAAGACAACGACTGACTGTAAAGCATTTGCCTCTCTTGCATCAGCAAAAGCTCAACTGTCTCTGAAAGATCATCAAGTACACGCGTTATATGACAACATTTCCCAAATTTATTGTTGACAAATCCACCTCAACAAAATTCCGCGAATCAATTTTTCTAATCAAAAAGCATCTCTTTATTTTATATTTTTCTATGCTTCTGCCAAATGTGCTGTTAATTTGTTGCAAACGTATTTTTTGCGCCAAACGATGGCCAGGTGCCAGGTGACAACAAATGGCTAACTGGGCTATATTCATTCCTTGCTATTTTTTTCTAAACATTTTTATGCATGTTTGTGCGACAAATTAAACCAGACATCGCATGACTTCCATCTGCAAACTGTTCAGCACTTGACCATTATTTTGTAAATTTTTTGCAAACCTGTGCATTTGGGTTTCTTATTTCTGAGTTTGTTATTACTATGTTTTAATATGTTGTCTGTTTCGGCACTTAACAAGCATGAAAAATGAATTTTCTTTACATGTTAAATGATCTGTCTGCTACTGTTGCTCATTTAGATCAATCTTTGAAATTGTACACAAATACCCACGTAAGTGGGCTCTCTCATTTAAAAAAAAATCAGTTGAGATGCTGAAAATCAACACAACACAAAATCAAACACACATGTGAAAGTCATTTAACTGCAGCTGCACTATTGATGCTGTCCTATGGTGGTACTAGTATAGACAACGTGGAAATACGCCCCCAAATTGTTTAATGAACGCGTCCGAGGGATGTTTGGTGGGTGCAGCCGAACGTAAACACTTGCCAAAATGATGCAAAACAACGAGGGCAACTAATGCGGCGCACTAGTTATGACGAGTGCACGTATATCTGCGTGCTAATAAAACATTTTAGTGGTCATATATCACCAGTATGCAGTGGTAGTGATACTAGACAGGACTGCTAGTTAGCGAATAGTGGCTAAGGTGCTAGCTACAAGTGCACAGAAGCGGTGGTGGTAGTGAAGGCTGATGCTAAAGCTAGCAACTCGGCAACAAAACGCGGCTTGCGTGTAAAATAAACAAAGCAGCGGGCCTGCACACAAACAGGGGGTTTAACAGGTCGTCACGCGAGAGAATAATGACAGCAAAAGCACAAGAATTCGATGGGGAAACTCACTTTGAAGCTTTCTTTTTTTCGTACACCAGCTGTGTTTTTTTCTCGAGAATAAAAATTGACTGTACTTCCGGAGACTGGCGGCGGATGTGACGTAACAGTCATGTTTTTTTCGCGTTCTATATTTTTTTATTTGGAAATTATTCAAGCAAAAAAAAAAAATGTTATGCCTGGGAGACATTATGACACTCGCAAATGATTTACAATGATGCTGTACATAATTTTCAATAACAAACAATAACACCAATTTTTATTAGGTTTTATTTGATTACTTCTCAGCTGGCAAATCACATTAGCAACATGTAGAACAGGTACACAGATTTCAATTGCATTTTGTTGTTTGTTGCATTTGTTTAATAAGTTATTTTTTTATCTCCAGGATGCTGCTTCCTGGCCCACGCCTCTTCGCGCTGCAGATGTTGCAAAACTGCACTCCAGGAGTCTGCAAAAATAAAATAAAAAATTAGGCAAAAAGTCACTTTGTGCTAGATAATTATGATCTTAATATTTCTAACCGTTCCAGTGGAGGGTAAACATTCCTTATGAAACATGTGTCTGCAGTGGAACACCACCACGCTGAAAGCTTTGGCCATGTCTGAAACACAGAATGATATAATAAGTCTACACACCCCGGATAAAATGCCAAGATGAACATCTGAACTTTATTTGCGGTGTTGAAATGCTTTGAATATGGATGTGTAGACTTTTGTTTATCTACTTATTGTAAACTAGAAATTAAAAAGGTTTTAGTGTGACATACCTGAGGGTAAAATCGTCACATGGCACGATTCACAAATACTCTCCTCTGCAAAGAAAAGCCCACAAAAGTATTAATATGAGTATCAATATGAAAATACTAGGACCCGACTAATTATTTATTAATTTTTTTGTGAGGCAGATGCCAATTCTGATATTTGCCAGGAAAAAAAAGTTCACCAACCGTCCACAAAGATGCCTCTGCTTTGAGTGCGATGCATCTTCTGTAGCAGCGACAGCGAATCGGCCACCAGAATCTTCTTACATCCTTCGCGAAGCATAATCTGTTGATGAGGAAGAAGGGTAGCATGCTGATGTGAGTTTTTTCACCATATAGAATCTTTTATTCATATAAAATGAATAAAATATTCTATATTGGAGCATATAAAAAAAAAAAATATAATAAAATATATATATTTTTTATAGGATTAAATACATTATTTATTTATTTATATTAACTTGTCACTTTACACTAACCAAAAAAGATCATTGTAACTGTCTTCTAATCAAAACATGAAAGCTTTATTGCAAATAAATGCAACTAGCGAACGTGAGCATGAACCTGCAAGTTATAGTCGTGGAGAATCTTGACGAGGGAATCCCTGAGATTGGGGATCTCCATGCCCTCCTTGATGCGATGGATCAGCAGAATGGGATCCACGTGCGTGCCGATGTTGTTCAGCAGGCCCGTAATGAACGCTGAAGATGCAAAACGGAAGAAAGCGAAAGGCGTGAAATTCGCCAAGCTGGCCGCGTCAAAGACGATCGTCGGGCTCCTCACGCGGCTTGTCGATGGAGTAGGTGATGAGATCCTCCCACAGCTCAGCGTCGTCCTGCTCCTTGGCGAACTCGATGGCCTTGTCCACATCCTCCAGCTCCTTCATGATCATCTGCAGCGCCCGTCTGCAGTTCCCCATCCGGCCTGCGGAGGCGCTCGTGTTAAATCGACTCCAGAGCCGTATATAGAGAGAGTTTGGCCAAATCGGTTTCAAGCAGGGTAACAAGATAGCGTCCATTTGTCATGCGACCAGCAGTTGACCAATCACAGCATGACTAATCACAGCGTGATTGGTCAACTGCTGGTCACATGGACGCCATTTTGTTACCCCGCTGAAAACCGAGTTGGCCAAACTCTCTCTATATATGGCTCTGATCGACCCTAGCCCGGATGAGGTCAAATTATTTCCATGATTTATCATTACTGAGCAGGAAGACGGTCTCCTCCACAAAATGTCTCTGCTGGCAAACTTCCAGAGCCTGCAAGAGGAACAGGATAGATCAGCAGCGGGCACTCAAAATATTGTTACAAAATTAGGGGTGTCAAAATTAGTGCGTCCATTTTGAGTTAATTTAAAGTTCCTTTAATGCCACAAATTTTTTTTTAACGCGATTAATGACCGCCCCTTATTTGGGAAGGCTGTACTGGGGAAATTCCAGTCGCAACGCAGCGTCCACGTCAAAATTTATCAGTAATAAATGTAATAATAATGTATATATTTGTGGAGACTGGGGTCAAGTTGTATTTGACAATTTTAAAAATGTGCAGAATTTCACAAGTTACTTCATGTTTAAGATTATATAGCTCTTAATATGAAGAAAAAAATGCACTGAGCTGTCACCAATGTCTTACATATGCAATCATGCTATCTAGTGGCAGAAAAATTACCAACACAAATCAATATCACACTTGATTTTTACAGTACAGTAGATCCTTTCAACTCAATTTTATGAATAATTATGATATTACTGTATCAGCGACTATTTCTATTAGTTTAATTTTTTTTCACTTTTATGTTAACAAAAGTATGAAGACGTGGAGGAAAATATTTTATTGCACATTTTATTGTACATTTAGAACATATATAAAATTTGCGATTAATCGTGAGTTAACTATTGAAGTCATGTGATTAATCACGGTTACCATTTTATTCGACTGACGAACCTATACAAAATAAAGAAATGTGTATATAAAATGTATTTTTTTAATAATTTTTTTTTTACAATAAATCAATTAACAATATTTAAATAAGACGCTTTAGTTGACGTAACGGTTCGCGACAATAGACATCAAGGGATTAAGAGTACCTTCTCTAGCGGGCAGTGTGTGCTGTCCCTCAGGAAGGGCAGCAGATTGGGCCGGTCAAATTCGGCGTACAGGCCGATCTGTTTTTCGTGGTACTTCTGGCCTTTGTGGTGGTCCCGCTTGAACAGTTTGTGGAGATACTGTAGATGCGAGTGGTGTAAACAGGATTAATGTTCAAATACATTTGGCGCAAACTCAACGACAGGAAAAGAGATGTCAACGGACCACATGAAGAAGCTCGGGCCTGTCTGCCAATTCCTCCACCACCCTGTCAATCTAAAGCAACAAAAACAGTGAGCATCATAATTATCTTTACAAACGAAGGAGTTGATGGCACACTCACTGATATTTTGTCTTCATTGTCCAGAAGCATGTCCACAGCTTTCTGCGCACACACACACACACACAAAACATGGGGGGGGGGGGGTAATTGGAGGTGACGGTCGCCATGGTGACGTAGGAAAGGAAGTCAACTGTCAAACCTCTTTGTCAAAATCCATGAGGAGCACGATCTTGTCCTCGATGGAGGAGAAGAGGTTGTGCTTGTGGATGAGCTGGTAAACGTCTTTGTGGCGCAGACGCAGGTAGATCTCTAGCGCGCGGTCGTAGCGCTGGTCGTACGTGTAGCTGCAGGCAAAAGATGAGTTCATTCATCCTTTCATTTCATTCGCTGCACAAGTTCATTGTTGGCACCAAAATAGCAAAGAGATACAAAAATATATGGGGAATAAATGCATACAATTTGTCCTAGGCTAATATATAATTTCCCTAATAACTCCTGTAAATCAAATTTGACATCCCAAAGTCAAATAAAAATGAACATTCGTTTTATTATAACTGACAAGAGGGCACATTACATTCATACTCGATTAAATATGATTGTTTTCACCCTCAAATATTTTTTGTCCAACTACTCAAGTCATTTATTTTTTATTTGCCTGGTTAAAATGAACATTTTCAAACTTTCCATTTCATACCTTTTAATTTCTTTAAAGTCCCAGAATTTCTTGAAAGCGCACCAAGAAAAATGAGGGAAATAAAAAAAATATTTAAAAAACAATGTAAGAAAAAAAAAAAGAACAGAAAAAAAGTGCACAGAAAGATAAAAAAAAAACTTTAGGAAAAAAAGGGGGGAAGGAAAAATAATTGTAATGTAAGAGACAGAAAAAATGGGATAAAATTAAACCCCCCCAAAAAATGGCAGAAAAATACAACTATAAAACATTTTATTCCATTATAATTGTACAGTATATACAGGAAAATTAAGGATCTCATTGATTAAATAACACCAATATTTTATCTAGCAATTATTCCGTGAAATGCCTATTTTATTCCCAATATTTATGCCAACTTAGTAAAAATATCACATTGAATTGTCATAAATTCCCATTCATTTTTCCACCCTAGTCTGAAGTGAGCATGTTCATAAAGGCAGACATTTGTTTTTTTTTTCTCTCTCTCAAACATTTAATTTGCAGTATGGGCCATCTTTCGATGATGCAGGTTCGCCTAACGATTAGACTGAAAAGCGTGCAGGAAAGTGTCCGAATACGGCGACTCACAGCTCGGCCAGTGTGGTGAGCAGGGTGGCGTTCACGGGGTTCTTGCTCAGGTGGTCGGTGACGGCCTGCACAATGGCCATGTTGTTGTAAAGCTCTCCCGGCCACTCCCGGATCAGCGTGGCGAAACCCTGGGCCCGGAGCAAACAAACTTTAAGGCCTTAAATGCACAACACTTGCCAATTGAACGTCAAGTACCTCGTAGTCCGTTTTGAGGAATTCGTGCAAGATCATTTCGTAGATGGCCGGGCGAAGACGCAGGTCGCCTCGGGGTAAATACTGACTGATGGCCTACGGTTGAAGACAAGTGAAAATGTTGACTCGAAAAGTGAAATGATCAACATTTGACGTCGCTTCATCACAACCGACCTTCAGTTGTCCGATGGTCTTGAATCTGCACACCTCGTTTTCCCACAGTTCCATGTTTTTACCAAGAATCTTTTGGCACTTCCTGCATGAGAAAACTTCGTACAGGATCAATATGCACAAATTGATGACACCAATTTCATCATTATATGCATAAAAATTTGTTTTTTTTTAAGCTAGAAATGTTCAAACTTGTTGATAAAATATAGATTGTTATTTGAAAAAAGAAAGAGAACATGAAAATGGGCATTTTAAAAAGTAAAATAAGAAAATTGAATGTTAAATACTTGAGAAAAGAGATAAAGAAAAATAAAACATGGGGAAAACACTCACACACAAAAAATAAAAAAAATTGAATAAAGTAAAATGAAAAAAAGAAGAAAACAGAGCAATGAAAACAAGAAAAACAAGAAAAAAAGTAAAAAAAAAAAGTAATTAAAAAAAAGTAAGAAAGTACTCAGCTGACTAAATATTGAATGCAATGTTGCTATGGTGGTAAAAACATCCTCAGTGTCTCCTTCATTAGGCACATCTGCAATACGTAATCTTGCGCAATAACCCTCACGAGCCACGACGCCTTCATTTGGCGTGTCAATAAAGTTAGCTTGGATCCTCCAAAGCACCTCCTGGGATCTCACTTGAGCGTGCAGATGTACCTAATGAAGCGTCCTGTGGTAAAAGCCCGACGGCATTATGAAGAGCAACCTGGCGGCGCCGTCGTAGTCGCCCTTCTCCACCAGGTGGTTGATGTAGGCCATGCCGATCTTCTGCACGTCGTGCCTCTTGATGTTTTTGAAGCTGATCTCAGCAGCCATCAGCGCTTCCTCGTACTTCTTCTTGTCCAGCAGCCAGTCGATGTGGTCGTCCTGGTCGCGCTCCTTGGCCACCACCACGTCCTTGGGGCTGACGATGTAGAACAGCGACTCGCCCTCAGAATGCTCTGCTCGTCACAACACATCAGTGGACGTTTGTAAAACTAAGCTTGAAAAGAGCACGCCGAAAAATAATGGTGCCGTTTTCCTGATAGGAGTCAAAATCCTTCCGGGGCCTCGCGTCATTAAACTCAAAACACTCAAATCATCTTTGCCCATTGAAAACACAACAAATGTGTTTGTGGAAAAATAGACCTCTGTATTACTGCACATTATAAAATTTGAGTAGTAACATAATTTATTTGTATATATTTTTTTATCTCTCGTTTTTCCCAGAGAAACAGAAAAAAAGAAGAGAAAAAAGTAAAAGAGAAAAAAGTAAAAGAGAAAAAAGGAGAGAGAAAAAAGAAACTTTGCCCACTAAAATGAATGGAAATCCCCCTGAAAACATAACAAATGTGTTTTGTGGAAAAATAGACGTCTGTAATATTTCACATTATGAAACTATACTAGTAAAATAATTGATTTTTATTATTTTTTTCCCAGAGAAACAGAAAGAAGAAAAAAGGAGATAAAAGGAAAAGAGAAAAAGAAAAGAAGAAAAAAGGGGGGAAGGGAAAAAGAGAAAAAAAACAAGAAAAAAAACAAGAGAAAAAAGAAACTGAAAAAAAGAGTCGTAACATAATGTTTATGTCTTTTGGTGTTCCTGCCTTGGCCACTGGGTGGCAGTCTAATGCAGTCATGCAGACACAAAGAAGAAAAATTACTTCTGCTATTATTTTAAGAGACTCAATATGAATCTGTACTCTTCGTGATTTTCATAGAGGATAAAGAACATATGCCTGGTTCTAAAATGGTGACAATCAACGCTAATCGCTAGCATGTCAATGGCGTTTTCCATCATATGTTAGCATTAAGCTACACACACTTGTCTTAGCAAACATTTTAAATAATGTGCAGTCCTCTTTGTTTAATTTTTGAGTAGCCTTGAACTGAAATGGCACGAAGAACCCGATCAAATCTTTCTGGGGGAGTTGGGATATGGTTACGACAGTCTCACCGAGGCGATAGTCACGACACTCGTTCTCCTGGTAGTTGCGCACGGTCAGGGCGTCCGACGAGATCTCCTCGCACGACTCGGGCAGAGGCTGGATGATGTCGAGACGAGGCCGCGCCAGGAACTCCTCGTCCTGTCCCCGAAACAAACGTCAGCGATGTGGTCAAAAGTTCTTTTGGGTTTTCCTTACCACGTGCCCAGGGTTCTCCTTCACAAAGAACAAGGTGACCAGCTGATCTGCCAGCGGCGCCAGCCCGCTGATGAAGAACTCCGTCTCGAAGGCGGAAACTGCCAAGCACAAACGGGATTCCTTTCAAAATGCGATTATAAGAACGGTGGACGGGAAGAGCAACTGTACGAACTCAAACTAGTTAAACTGTTACTGTTGCAGTTGTTTAAATTGGTAATTTCCTATTGGTGTTGCACTTTTCTAACAAAACAAAAAAAATCTGCATATATGATTATATATGCATTTTATTTTATTTTTATGATTATGGTGTACACCCCCACTAATAGTTTAATTGGCATATGATTGATTGACTGTTGATTTTGCATTTTCCAAAAAGAAAATATTGAAACTTAAAAAAAAATCTTATTGTGCGTCTTACGCTATTTATATTATTTATTACAAGTCTTTTACTTCTTCCTACTCTTTTTTGAGCATGTTAATGATAAATGTATTGTTCTTTATTACTTATTATTACTATTTAATTAATTTATAATAATTCTTATAATAATTAATAATAATTATTATAATAATTAATAATAATGAATTATTGATTATTTATTGTTTTGATTTTGTTGGCTGTTTAAATAAATATTTCAACTGAGCATCCAGATTCCAAACAGGGATTATGATCATTACAGTCCTACCAACAATCTATTGATTGTTGTCTGAATGATGTCACACTTTCCTAAAAAGAAAACATTTAAAACGTGACGAGAGGATTACACATGTATTTTAAAAAAAAGTACACACCCGTGATTACAACGTACCATTACAGTTACTAATAGTCAACTGATTGCTGTCTGACTGATATTGCACTTTCCTAAAAAGAAAACATTTAATGCCTTACATATGACTAAATGGCAGAAGTTTTCCATACCTATTTCCACATACCGACTAGGCAGGTCCCTCATTTCTGTCGGATGTCGCTCCTTCACGACACAAATCTACAAAAGGAAGATGTCAAAACAGCACAAAAGTTGCTTGCTAAAATCAACTTGAAATGTCAAACCTTGATGGAGGTTCCCCAGCCCACGATGAGGGTGGTGTTGTCTTTCCAACACAGACTGCACGGGTACATGTCGGGTCTCAGGCTGACGTTGTCGCGCAGCACGTTGGTGATTCGCTGCTTTGTGCTGATGTCGTAGATTTTCACGCCCTAACCCGAACAAACGGCGTCAAGTCTCAGGCCTGCGTAATGACCCAAGGTTCCACGACAGTAGGGATGCGTACCACGTTGTTGGCCCAAGCGATGAGGTTGCTCCGCCACTGGACGTTGGTGATGGTGCCCTCGCCTTCGTGCAGGACGGCCGTCTTCCAGCGGTTCATCCAGTTGCGCTCGTACAAGAGAAGCTTCAAGGAAAGGCCAAAAGAAAAGTTTGAAATGCAGAATGTGGCGCAGTGGCGCCGTGCAACCAATAGAGGGCAGTGCATGAACAGTAGATTGGTGAGGGAGGGAGGCAGATGGAAGGCGATTCTTCCTGCAGGGGAACATTTAACTATGAATATTTCATAAAGTGTACAATAAGTGAAAAATAAGCATGAATGTTTCAGCATGGGAGATATTTAGAATACCAAAAAAAACTAATAGAACCACCCTGAGAACTAATTAAAACTAACTAAATTAAAAAAAAAAACTCAAAACAAAATAAATACTAATTATAATAACCCTGTTCAGGTTGCTATCTTGCTCTATGTTAGCATAGCAACTGTTAGCACGTTAGCAACTGATCATTTTAGCTAATTCTTTCTTAAAAATTGTATCCACACATACTGTAAAGATCCAAAAGCTGCACGATATCAGCGACTAGGAAACGCTTGGGCCCACCAAGAGTCGGCGTGACAAAAGAACGGCGGAAGCAAACATTGAATTTTTCTTGGGAACGGGACACGTCTCCCGTCGAGGCGCATTGATTTCCGTGGCAGGCGCCTCGCCGAGGCCTTCAGCGAGAGGAATGGGCGGCGATTCAAAGAAAATGGCAAAGCGGCAGCCGAACAATGACGGCAAAGAAACGTTGCTTGTTGTATAAATGTCAGTGCGCTTGATCTAAAAATAATCCATGGCATTATTACATATACTCAGCGGCCACAATATTAGGTACGCCTGCTCGAAAGATCTTTGAACTACAGTGGTGTCGTTACTTACATGTTTAATTTGTTCCATGAAAATTTACTTGCACACCAAATCAATTTTCCTCATTGAAATGAACTGAAATTACATTAATCCGTTCCAGTTCCAACATTTTTTTGCTTCGAGAAAATAGCTCTGTACTCTGTAAAACAATGAAAGAGCTAAGAGAGAATTGAAAGGCTGACTGTTTGTCTTGTTCAATATGAAAATGCACCAAGGACTATGGCTCTCCTTGCCCACATGCCAGGGCATCACATTACCCTAAAAGCTCCATTTATTTTTCGCCTGACTCGAGTGGCAAGCTCGCTTGTAACTCAAATTTTGGCTTGCAACACAAAGCAAAAACTCTCAAGTCAAGCTGGCCCTGTACAGTATGTGGCATCTCGATAATGATCCCTTCTCTTGCGCGGAAATGTCTCGCATTATTGGACAGCACTTTGTGAAAATGGGCCGCTCTCCCAAGAGCACTCCAAAGAGGCAGATGTTGCCTTGTTTTTTTTTTGCTGCTTGTTTTTTTCCACAGCAGACAGACAAAAAAAGATCATCTTCTTTAGCCGTAGCTAAGATGGACCACGAATGATGGATTTGAGAATAGAGCGTCAAAAAAATAAATAAAAAGTGAAATGGTAAAGGAGGTGTTCAAAATCCTATTCAAACCTACCTTGTTGCCGCCGGTGACAAACTGCTTGTAGTTGGATCTGGAGAATTGGGGGTGTAACGCCACCACCTAGCAGGACAGATGACACCGTTAGGATTTGGGAAAGTGAAATGGGATTGATGTTTTGCAATATTCCAGTTAGGGAAATAAACCCTATGAATAAAAAATATTGCTATATGGACAACAGGAAATGGAAAAAAATGAAATATGGAGTTTGTATCTACTTTTGAAGACTTTTGTGGTTGATACCAATACCACCCCCATCTAGTGTTAGTATTCTTTAAATTTGCTTTACAGTAATTAGTAATTATTTAATATTTTCAGTTAATATAATTTATTACATTTGTTCTTGTTTAAGGGAAGCAACCAGGCTGGAAGGTGGGAGGAGCAGAAGATCTGGCACTCTTTAATCCTGCTTTTTAAGCCTACAGAAAGTGATAACTGTCTGTAAATTTGTTAGTTTGAGAAAAAATGGGATTTGCTTACCGTAAACATATAAAAGGATCGGCACATTGTAACACATTTTGTACAATATTTTTGTGCTTTTGCACTCTCTCAATACATTATATTTGTTTAATTCAATGTTTTTGTATTACGTATGTTTAACTCATTCACTGGCAGCCATTTTCACTGAAGCAACCCCCTTTGCTCCTGGCTTTTTTACTGGATTTTGACTGACCAACCCCCCCATAAAAAGAAGGACAAAGTAACGTTTTTAAATGTTTTGGGGGTTTGAATGAGCCTTTTTTTTTTTTTTTAAGTGCCACATATGCTATAAAATTGTTCCTAGATATCGCAGATTTCCCTTTATTATAGTTGTCATGAGACATCAGAGGCCAGATAGCATTTGTAGCATTTGGATGAAAGGGAATTTTGATTGCAATCCAATGTCCGCCCACAAAGGGCGTCTGTTACTTACTTTTATGGGACAATCAAAGTTCTCGTGGAAGCCTTCTCTTGTGTAGAGGCCAAACACTTGCACCTGGAAAAAAGCAGCAACAAAGGTGAATAACTCAACACCCCCTCTTTAATTGCCGCCTCTGCAACTAGCCCGGACCTTCGGGGAAAAAAAACTGCAGAAAACCCGACTTTGATTTGTTCCACCAGGTCGCCAATTAGTGCACACCTTGATTCCGGGGGAAAAACCCTGCGGGCTTTACAAGTTTGCTAATCTTGGACTCTTGTGTGCTGTAAGAGGGCCGCTGAGTTGCCATTAGTGCATCGCAGCCATCTGGGGGGGAAATAACACCAGATCCTGATGGCATCTCGGCGTCAATTAAGGATTAAGTTAGATTTGTAGGGATTAGAAGAGCCCCCTGACATCAAGTGTGATCGCATCTTGACTGGCAAACTCTTGATGACGATAACCATCAGCCAGAAGACCGTTTCCAGAGATTAAACAGCAGGTTAACTGGCGCCGTTAAACCTGCTCAATATTTCAGTCCGGCGGTATTAGCATAAAGTTTGGCGGCAGATAAAAGGTGGCGATGGAAAAGCGCAATGTGCCGCTTGCGTGCTCAGTAAGATGGAAGATGTCCGACCTTGCCATCCTCGGAGCAGATGCCCACGTGCTCGCCGCTCTCGTCCAGGCTGATCTGGTTGATCTTCACCGAACTCTACGGGCACAGAAAAAAACATGGCTGGATCTCAAATCACATTTTCACACTGAAATGAATGGAAATGACATCAATCCGTTCTAAACCAAAAATGAATCAATAAAATTGTCTTGTGGTTTTAATGAGAGCAATAGCACGGTTTAATGTTATAATTCAATTAATTATCGAAAAAAGTTGTCGATTAATATAATATTTGATTAGTGCTTGATTCACTAACTGTTGCACCTCTCATCTAAATACTGTACATACACTGATTTACAGATTTTTTTAAATAAGATAATAATAACAATAATAATTAATAAAATAATTAGTAATATAATAATAATAATAATAATAACTGTGACTTTTATGATTTTTTATGTTATGTACAGTGTTTTTTTTATTGGTTTTACTGTTTGCTGCTTTTTAATATATTGGTTTTATGTTGTTTTATGTTGTACCCACTGTAGCACTTTGAGGTTTGATTTCAAATGTAAAGTGCTTTACAAATAAAATGTATAATAATAATAATAAATAATAAACAAAAAATAAACATACAATACAATTTAATACAATTTTTTTTAAAATTATTATTATTATTACGATTTCAGCATATAATCAGCAAAATGTGGCTCCTACTCACAATTTCAAACTTCTGGGTGACATTTCCTTGGATGTCCAACAGGAAAACCTTTCCAAAATGTGTCCCCAGAGCAAGAAACTGAAAAAAAAAAATAATAAGAAGAAATAAGTATGAATTCAACAAGAGAAATTTTGAATTATAAAATGAAAATGTGTCTGTGTGTAGGTGAAGGGGATTAAAAAAAAAAGAAAAAAAGAGTATGGGTGCGGACTGGGTAAGCTTGTGAGCAAAAGTGTGAAATTGCCATTGCTCTTTATTAAGTCAGGCAGTGTGAAATGGCATTTCTTCTTCTTAAATTAAAAGGCTTCAGCATAATAAATGCACTGTACGTCTGACTTCTCGTCACCCTCTTGCTGCTAAACTAAGCTAAGCACACAGCTATTATATGCAAGCATTTGTCTGGTTTTCATGCAGTGTGTGTGTGTGTGTGTGTCCACTGGGGGGATAAAAAATGTGGCTGTAAGTGTGTGTTCTTGCACCCAAGCCTAATCCCCCCCCCCCCCCCCCCCCCCACACACACACACAGCTCTTCGGCGGCATGTGGCCCAGCAGCATGCTTGAGTGCAGCCTATAATGAAATGCTTATATTTACAGGCACAGCTGAGCGTGTCACACAGAGCCCCCTGCAATCTTCACAAATAAAATAAGCAGCAAATAAAATAAAATAAATAAATAAATAAGGTTGGAGGCTCGTGAGGCGCAGCGACTTTTAAAAGGGATTTATCGGGACGGGGCGGATTGTTCAAACGGAAATCCCCATTCAGACGCTTAAAATATGAGAACACATGCGCGCGTTCACGGCGAGAATTTCTGGTGGGGCGACGCGGGCGGCTGTGACCGAGCGGGGGGGTCCGACCCGTTGCACAATGTGACTAGAAGTTAAGGTCTCGAGTTGTCAAAGTCAAGAAGATAAATAAAAACGTAAAAGTTATCAGAGTGAATCATTAAAAATAACTGTACAAATGTAATACAGTATATTATTTAAATGATTAAAAATAATAAAAATCAAAACTGTAAGAAAATGCAAGACAATTTAAAAATTTTGCTTTAAAATTTGTTGACAATTTTTTTTAAATGCCCTCTCCCTGATCTGGAGCCAATCGTGAAACTGGAAAACGGGTTCAATTGTTTAATAACAAACAAACAAACTCCAACTTCAACTGTCGTGATGATTTGCCATCTTAAAGAAGAACGCCCTGGCGGCAGGCGAGCGATGACAACTGGCGCCCAGTGGGAATGAAAAGGGGGTACGACAATTGCGTGTGGCGCATCTCCTTGTGCGCGGAGGTGAGAAAAGAACGGCCTCACCGGGCGCACTCTCGAGCAACGTGAGAGGCAAAGGCCCTTGCGAGGCGTGACCCGCTCGCTACCTTGTCGTGGACGGTCATACAGCTGGCTGCGTCGCTCTGGAGGATTTCCGTCACGCCATTGGAGAGGCGCTCATATTTCAACTTGGGCTCCTCCTCGCTCTCCTCCTCCTGAGTGACAAAGAGCTGCCAGATGATTGGCCACATTCCACAATCCTTCAAACTGCATTCATTACAAGCAAAGTCCTGAACACGAAATTCATATCTGGGGTTTTGCCATCCTCACGCTCTAAAGTCCTGCAGTATCTGGACTGTGACTGAATGAATGTGACTTTAACTCATTTGCTCCCAAAAACGTATAAATATGTTCTATTTTAAATATTACTATGGTCCCAAAAACGTATTTATATGTTTATGTTTATTTTTTATACGCTATAGCATACAGAAGGCTTTGATGCACAAAACAGTTGAAGCAAAGGTCAGCAGGTGGCAACAGAGTATAAGAGATCGACCAAAAGCTGTTTTCCCCACTGTATTAAACAGATTTATGAATAATGATGAACCTTAGCTATATTCTAATGCTAATTGAGAGAGATCAAAATATACTTTTTTTTTCCTGATGAAAGAAGAGACTTTAATCTTTCTTTTGGTAGGTTCCATGTTTTTATAGCAATAGAACACAATATTCTGTGGAAAATAGGCAAAAACGTGAATTATTGTTTTCCAAAGTGACAGCAGATGTTTACAAATGTCTTATCTTTATTCAACATAAAGATAGTCTGCCTTCAAGGAGGACTTCAGAAATATTTGCTGTCTGAAGATTTATACCATTTTTAATTGAAAAATGTCTCTTAACAATGGCAGCACGGTGGCTGACTGGTTAGCACGTCCGCCTCCCAGTGCAGAGGACGTGAGATCGAGTCCGGGCTTCGGCCTTCCTGGGTGGAGTTTGCATGTTCTCCCCGTGCTTGCGTGGGTTTTCACCGGGTACTCCGGTTTCCTCCCACATTCCAAAAACATGCATGGCAGGTTAATTGAACACTCCAAATTGTCCCTAGGTGTGAATGTGAGTGTGGTTGTTCGTCTCTGTGTGCCCTGCGATTGGCTGGCAACCAGTTCAGGGTGTACCCCGCCTACTGCCTGAAGCCAGCTGGGATAGGCTCCAGCACCCCCGCGACCCTTGTGAGGAAAAAGCGGCCAAGAAAATGGATGGATGGATGGGTCTCTTAACAATCAATTGGTTGTCAAAATAGTTGTCGATTGATCTGATAATATATTAGTAGTTGATTAATCGATTATTTGTTGCCCATCTATTCATTATCTTTAAGTTTGGTAGCGCTGTGAGTTCATGTGTTACAAATTGTTGACAAATACAAAATACGTCTCCTTTAAAGTGGTATGACACCAATTGGCCTCGAAATCTATTAAAATAACGACCACGACGTGAACGGTCGAGGGACGTTATCCTCGGTTTGAACTGTAAAACTGTGACTTACAGGCAAATTGTCGACTCTGCGGCAGAGGCGGCGATAGATGGCAAAACTTTGAAAGTGGGTAGTTTCACTGCGGGGGGATACAGTTTGGCTTTTTCTCGTTTGATACGGCGGCGAAGCCCGTGACAAATGCCCTCGCATCAAAGCTCTCACCACCGTAATACACAGGAAATAGCCTTGATATGGCATTGTTGACTGGGAAAGGATTGTTTTTGAAAATAACACTTTTTCCACGCTCTTGTCCTACCGTCACCCTCAACCCCCCCCTCAACTCAGCGGTACAGAAGAGCGCACACAGTGTCTTGAGTTGATGTACCCCACAGACTGTGCAGCATCGCTTATAAAGCCGATTGTGAGTAATATTCCGCCCGTGACGCGCCGGGCCGGGCCACAAGTGTTGCTTCGTGCTGGCGGAAGACTTTAAGTTTGTTTTATGAAAAGAGCAAATGCGTGGGGATGAAGCTTCCTTATGACAAAATGAAAATGTCCTCAAACGCATTTCACGCAACATCATTGAAATGTGCCTTTGCTGCTGGCCTGCACGTTTTGCAAGGAAGAGGAGTGCGTGACGTGACGCTAGCAACACTGATGATCTGATGCTAACCAAAACATCAGCATCTAGCGAGGTACATAATTAATCGGAGCGATTAAATTGTAGCATCAAGTTCTCTGCACACTATTATAGCTTCACGCAATTCAAATTATGGTAACAACACTTTGTCTTCCGCTGAACTCGGGACATGTGGTCGCTCTGCATTGTTGTGTGCATTGCTAACCAAAACAGCAGCACCTTGCGAGGCAAGTAAACAGTGTCTCTGATTAATTAAGGTGTTGAATCTTACGTATATAAATAAAGATGACTTTTGACGATGATTAGCACTCCAGAAGAATCAGGCGTGTGATCGCGCTGCATGTCATGCGTGTTGCTAACCAAAACAGCAGCCCCTACTGATAAACATGAAATTGTTTAAAAAATAATAAAAATAATAATAAAAAGCTCATGTGAAGACATCTAACGTTTTCATTTTTTTGGTCTTCTTTTAATAAGAATTATGTAAACATGGTTAAAAAAAACTGAAAAAAGAAAAGAAAGAATGGTTACAACACACCCATTTCGCTTTTGTTCTGGTTCAGGCTTTGTTCTCCTTTCCTGCCAAGTCGACACATGAAACTATAATTTATTTATCGGTAGTCTACTCGTGACTCAGGTGTAGAACGTAGTCCTGAGAGATGTGGTAAAAACATGTACACCGCGTGAATGAGTCTTTTTGACACTTCTGAAAAAGATCCTCTAGATGGATGTGCATTGTGGAGTCTTACTGGACTTAAACATTAGCAGGGCTTGACGGAACTGTGCACACACTTGACATTGATGTTGACAGTACAGAAATAACAGTACGCTGAGCAAAACTACTCATCCTATACAGGAGGATCAATGGTTGTACAGTAATGATTCATCTTACCTCTGACTCATCTGTAAATTCTTCGCTTGGTTGTCTGCCCTGTTTTTGGAAAAACAAATTAGATTAGATTCAATTTAATTGTCACTACACATCACAGTACAAGACACTGAAATGCAGATTAGTGCATATGTTAGTCTAATAGCACAATTCATAAACATTACATAATCATCATTACACCTTTGTTGGAAATCATATTGGAGATGCTATTTGTTGTTATTATTCCATTTAAATACTTGTAGAAAATGTAAATTTTTGCGAGTTACCATTAACAACATTAGCAGGCTAACGTTAGCATGCTAGTCTTACTTACCTCTTCTACCACTGCCGCCATCGTTACGCCGCGTCTTATCCGACAATAAAAACACTTTACCCGGGCATGAAACCAATTTAGATGTCCCTGATAGCACGGTTATGTTCCCGGCATGACAAAAAATATTCACGACATAGCAAGAATGATTCTTGTTCACCACAGACTGCGGCTGCTGTCTTTAACTTGAATCACATGACAGAAACAATGACGCGGAGAATTGTGGGTATTGCAGTTCTTTTGGTGGTGAACGCTACAGTGATTAATGGCGAGAAGGAATCAACTCCGGAGACATACATTTCTTCAGTTAATAAGGTTTGTATTTAGTATATGTTTTTAGTCGCATTATTACATGATTAGAGTTCGTTTTCTCTACAGTATATTAAATTGGACACCAGCCAAATTGCAGAAAATTAATGAAACGATGAAGATAAGCATAACAAATTTAACTGCGTCACAAACAGGTAAGAGTGGGCCTTGTTTTCCAGTAAATCAACAATGTGAGGTATATTACACGCACTGGCACTATTACATTGTGTTTTTGTTGTTTCTACACTGGTTATGGTCGTCTTCATTTATTGACACGATAGAATGATAACCACTACACGAGGTGGCCTGTTTTGTGGCCAATTTTTGCCCTTAATTACCAACAAATATTGATATAAGTTAATGGATTAGTCAATAATGTGTATGTATATATAGTATGAAAGAGTGATTGAAATATTTTGTTTCCGTCATATCAAGCTTGTTAAAATATTGTAAAGTGCAAATAAATATTTAAGTATTATTTACTTTTAAATTGTCTATATTTGTGGTGTGAAGAAATATTTTTACTATCAGGCGACACTGAGTCTTTTGTGGAGCCATTTTTCTATCAGGGTCCATTTTGTTTTTTGTTAAGTCCTCCAAAACGATTTGGATGGGGGGAAATCGTCATGGCAATTAACTCTATTTAACCAATAAAATTGATTAATTATTCAGCCTTGTGTTATGGATTGAAAGTTTTTTGTGTCTTTCTAGCGTAGCCTGGTGGAAGGACTTCTTCAAACACTGCCACGCCGTATTTGGCCCTCTACCATTCATATGGTTGGTTGCCAGAACTCGGAAGGGGGCCCCAAATGCATTCCGCAGCCTTTCATCGCCTCTCGGGGAGCTCCTTCTCGGCGCTGACGGCTGCTCGCCAACGTCCGAGCGAATGGCATCGGTATGATTTGCCTTCTTTTTATTGAGATTGTCTCACGCTGCCATTTTCCCCCCTTCGTCCATCCTCAGGAGAATCCTAATGCACTGATACCAAGAGGGGGATTTTACAATCTACTTAGCAATGATTTATTGATTGAGGCTTCCACCCTCAGAGAGAATTACCAATCCCTTTTTGGGAAATCAGATTTTCACACCTTTCCGTACGCATGGCGGAGGTCTCCGGGGACGGCGCCACAAGCTTTTGAGTGGCAGCGAGTCCTCTGTAGTGTCACTCCGGCGCAGTGCCCGCTGTACAGCATGCCATTCTCTGTAGACGTTTACATTATTTATAGCTTGATAAATGCAGTGTCCAAGCTCCACTTCATGCGGTATTTTTCATAGGGAAAAATAAAAGCAGAAAAACAACCCTTGCCCCTCATAGGAGGAGTCAGATTAGGGCACTGAAAGCTTTGATGCTCCAGAATGTCAGCACAGTCGATCGATCTAACAAAAAATAAAATAAAATAAAGATTCACCTGACCAATCAGAGGCTGCTCCCTGTTCCGGACCTGCCGGTGCCGATTGAGCTTCAAAGAGCTCCTTTTAATACACTGCTTTGATAACACTCAGCCTGCACTCGCCCTCCAATCATCCACCAGGGAGCGTTTTGCTGGAGAGGGAAAGAGTGGGGCTGCGTGTAGGGGGGCCATTTGGCAAACTGTTGATCGTTTTAATGAGTGTGATGGAAGGAAAAATATCAACTTCGTTCTTCACCACATCAACTGATGCTTCTGGGGGGAAAAAGGAGCCTTAGCTTTAGTTGCCATTTTGGGGCTGGTAGATAACGGCTTAAAAAGAAACCACAAGAATCTAATTTACATTTTTTTTTTTTTCCTGAGGTGGCTGAAAATATTGATTAATCGATTAATCGCAATGATTCCCCCAATTCAATTTCCATTCAGCAGATTCTCTGAATCAATTCACCTCCTGACCAGTAGGGGGCGCTTTGCAGTTTGCACATGATTTCATGTCAATGTGGGTTCTTTTGTTATTCTGGGACACAGAAAATAGACAAAGTAGGGGATTTTGTCAACTGTGCCAGACATATTTTATTTTCATTATAATCAAAAAGAACTCAACATTATTTAAGTTTGCAATTCATCATTTTTTGTTATTAATTGTTATGATTAAATTCTGATATTTTATTGCTCAAAATTGTGAGGTGACGTACCATATGTACACACGGGCAAGAAAATAAATCTCTAAAAACTGTCATCATTTACTGTGTATGTATGTATGTATGTATATCAACTTACTTAAATCAATATCAAATCAAATTGAATCACAACATAAGGAATCAAAATTTAATTGAATCGTAGCCTACATGGAATTGATTTAACGTATACTGAAAGCGAATTACAATAATGTCTTTCAAAGACACATTTTAGATTATTATTATTATTATTATAAAAATAACTCCTCTTTAGAGATAATTAGCATTTCCTGTTGAAAAACTTCCCTTTTGTCAAAATATATGTAAACAAGATCCTGAATAAATTAACATTTTGCATCAATGCAGTCCATTATTACATCATTATTAGAGGTATTGATCAGATATTTGATACGTGTAGATCAAAACTCTTATTAGAGATTGTGATACAACTCATTGCAATATTGACATTTGACTCAGAAAATCAATCGTTGCAAAATCAATATTGAGCGCTAGTGTATAAATACTGTATCATAACAATACAATAAAATGCAAAATCAACAGTAGGCTGCTGTATTGATACTTTATCACTAAAGATAATATTATGTATGAAATATTGCCATTAGTATTTCATAATGATCTAACATGTAGCCATATTGATAGTTTGATCAACAGCCTCCCACTTGCGCGTGAGGGTGGTTGATACCCCCCCCCCCCCCCTTTTTTTTAATGCGCTTGTCACCACACCGGGCCCCTTCTTTTTTTGACGTGACACATGATCATCTATGAAAATGTTAATCAATAGAAAGAGTTGCAGCTGCGGCGGCTGCTCAATACTGGCGTGTCTGGTAACAATGTCACTAGTCGTCACACTTTGTGTCGCGTTTGATTTTTGGAGTGCACTTAAATCAAATGTGGGCCATCAAAGCACATTTTCCTTTCTGCGCGCAACCCCCCCCCCCTCCCCGCCGCCCCCACCGCCGAGTAACCTCGTTCCCCTGCCCCCCTCACCTTGATAGGTCCACTGGAGGGCAAAATTAATACCTAATTGAATCTTGCAGTCATCAAAATAATCAATAGCTTTTTATTATTTATTCTTCACAGTCTGTTGGCTGCTTGAAGGCTGCGAGGGACAGCGGGGAGCAGCCCTGAAATTTCACAATGTAATTTTCACTGGGGCATGCGGGGTTTGCAACACCTTTAAAATGAGAGCAGTGTTGCTTTTTTTTTTTTCTTGCTGGGAAGTGTGTATTTGTGTGTGTTGAGGGCAACAAAAAAAAAAGAATTTAAAAAAAATGTGAATCTTTGCCCCAGCAGCTATGATGAAAAATAGAATAAACAAGCCGGTGACACTTTGGAGAAGAGCGGCGTTCTCCCTGTCCATCCCTCTGTCTTTTTTTCTCCTTTTTTCCTTTCCCCTTTCCTCCTTATTTCATCATATCACAAGTGTGTGGCGCTTGCTCCCTAATGCCGGCATTCCTCTTCCTGACAGACTCCAAACAAGTGCCGGGAATGAGATCAGGACTCTAATCTTCCTCCGGCTTCCGAGGCTGCGGATGATGATGATGATGGTTTCGGGTGGGGGTGCTGTAGGTGGGCTATATATCACTCAGCATCTGCGTTAATTGAATGAATGATTTAGCTGTTTATTAATTCACCCTCTTGGAGTAATTCCATTAAAGACAAGGGGATAATTCTCTGTCATCAAAGCAATCTATTAAGGATGTCCAGATTCTTTTTTTTTTTGCACCCTAGTCTAAGTCCAAGTCACTTGACACATTACAGAGTCCAGATCCAATACCTCTGCAATGCATTAAGAAGAAGGATGCTACATTATTAACTAAGCTAACTAGGGCTCGTCCGATATACATTTTTTGGGCGATACAGATTACCAATTAATCTGCAGATAATTTTAAGATATATATTTAATGCATAAAATTGTGTTCCCACAGCATATGTATGCGAATTATTTGTTATTTGATGGAAAAACATTCCCAAAGTCGATGCTAACTTCCTGTTAGCATTTGAATGGGATCTTCCCTTCACTTTTAGCATTAGCGCTAGGCTAGCGATGTTTTAAAAATGAAGCATGTTTTGTATTTAAATATACAGTGGATGTAATACTTAACGTTGTGTGTTTAGTTTTACAGTTAATTCCAACTGGGGTGTCATTAAACATTTTAGGGACAACAAAATAACCAGAATAACATACGATACATGCTAGTTGCTAATGCTACGCAAGCAAAATTATGCATTCAGGGTACTTTCACAATGTCGGAAACTTCAGTTTTCTTCAATGATAACATTTTTAGGGGAAAATAATTGGCCATTTGGTCCAATTAGCCGATTTGTTTTGGCCGATGTTTGATCATCCAATTATAATTGGCAGCTGATTAATTGGTCAGGATTAAATTTGGTGGATTATATTAAATGGAGATGTGATCCAAAATTGGCAATTTCAAACCAAATGTAATCTTGAAAATTTAAATCCAGATTTGGAAAATCTAATCCGGCCTTGAATCCAGATTCGAGTTTGTGTTGGGTATTTCAAAACTTCAGTCCCAAAACTGGATCAGGTGGATTATGTTTGAAATACTGGGCGCTGGGCATTGGTGGCGCACGCATAATGTAAAAAAAATAATACATCTTTAACATTAACATTTGAAACTCCACAATGTATATCAGCATTTTTTTTTCATGCATCAATATTTTAATTGACGTCAAATTATACGTGGGTTTTCGCTAAATCAGTTTGATCCTAAAATTGCATGAAATGATCAAAATGCTTTTTTTGGGATATATACGCCATACGTCATTCTTTAAAATGATCTGTCTTTTTTTTTTTTCTTTTGAAAATGTTATGTATCAATAGTACGAGTGGTATCAGTCTATATGTGACTACAAAAGCGTTGACTACTCATACTGGTATTGGTCTGAAAAAAGTGGTATCGCACAACCTTAGTTCCCACCTTGCATCCTTCCTTCCTTACATCCTTCCTTTCTTCCTTCCTTCCTTCTTCCCTTTGTGCTGGCGCACAGACGCCGGTCACCTGCCCTTTGCTCAGACATATTTAGGTTGATTGCTAAATAAGGAAGCGGAGCGCGGCCCCGCTGCTCCTCGTCTGCGTCTCGGAGCCCGAGGTGGGGTGAACACTGTCTGAGGAACTCTCGGCTGGCCAGACACAAGGCGGAAGAGACAGATAGAGTGAGGGTGGGCAGTGCGCGATGGAGGGAGGGAGGGAGAGAGGGAGGGAGGAAGGAGGAGGAGGCGGCGGCGGCAGCAGCGACATCCCCGCCGCTCGTCTTTGGGAAGCCACCTCAGCGTGAAAGCTCCGCTGGCCGTTCACGTGCTTCAGGACGCGCCTTCCGCTGGTTGGCTAGCGAGCGGGTCGTAGCGGGTCGTTGGGCTGCCGACATGCCCCCTCACATTTGACTCATTTCAACTTTTGGAGTCTCTGAAAAGCTTCCTTTTTGTAATATATATATATATATATTTTTTTTTTGTGGAGCTTCATTTAGGTAAGGGTGCACTTTATTGGATTTGGCTTCATTGCGAGATGTGGCGCTGCATTTAGGGGACAAAATATCACCTTGTCATTATCGTTGTTGCTCATGGAGCCGGTTGTTGTTACTTTGTTTTAGTGAACCAAATGTTCCTTCTGTCATATTTTTGATTCCCCCATATGTGGATTATTGCGATACGATGGCGAAATACAACATGCAGATTTTTATTGCTGATATTATCCATGGCAATAGAGGCCGATAGTGATGTCATTTGTTGACGTTACTTTGTTTTAATGAACCAGCGATTCTGCTAATTTCCTTTTATCGGTTATATGGATATCATGACATGTATACGGATTTTCCACTTACTGCATCTACTTACGCCATTACTTTGTCGATGTAAGATACTGTCTGGTTATTTTAAAAATCAATTAATTGTTGTTGTTTTTTCTGATTTAAAAAAAAATTCGAACAAGAGGATTAGGGCTAGTGAAGAGGGGAAAAAGGCGTTTGCAGGATTCTCACTTTATTCTCAGACTTTAAAGTCAGAATTCCGACTTTGTGACATAGAGCTATGAATTGTGGGGAAAGTCCGAATTCTGCCAACCTTTTTTTTCTCCTCTTCGCTGGCCCTATCCTCCTCCGTATTTTCTTAATTTTCGAATTTAGAAGACATAAGCAATATTTCAAAGTTGACAGACCAGAAAATTTACAAACATAAATCGATTGTGTTACAGTAACTGGTTTGGTCTGAAATTTGTCAAATAAATGTTGGCCTTTTACTCAAATGAACGCAATATTAGCAAATATTTTGACTCAACATAAAGATAGTCAATCTGCTGTCATGGCGGATGACAGAAATTAACGAATATTTAGAATATTGAGAGACTGAATTCCAAAGATTTGAATTTGGAATTTCTAGTACTTTCACTTTTTTAATTACTTGGATGTTTATCCCATAATTCCTCTTTTGTTGTTGTATTTTGGTTTGAAAAATATGTCATGTGAGTTAATCTCCTCTAGTTAGTGTTTGTTTGTTTCCCGCAAAGATGGATGCAATCGCTGGCGTGCGTCTGTCCGTAAAGTTATTGAAGGTTTTTAACAGCGCATTGTTGGCTAAAATGAAGCCCGCGTCGGGTCGTAGCGCTTCTTCGCATCATCACTTCAGGATGAAAGGCAGTGGGCGAGGGAGGGAGCAGTAGGGAGAGAGAGAGAGAGGGAGAGAGAGAGAGTTGGGGGGGGGGGGGGTTGTAGGAAGAGGGAATGCGGGTAGCGAGATAGTGAGTGCGAGGTAGCCAAGGAGAGCGCCCAAGCACATTCTAACCACAGCTGTATTTTTCTTTTCTCCCTCCCTCCTCCTCTGCCGCCTCTTCCGTGAACCCACCTGGCCTCCCTGCAGCTCCGATGCTGACGGGGCAGCTGAGCAAGCCGCTGCTCTCGCTCATGCGCGGCGGCGGCGGCGACATGAGCGCGCTGGAACTCGCCGGCCGGATGGACGACAAAGCCGGCAGCCCCGACAGCGAGCTCAACGACGACGTGCCCACCCTGCCGGCGGACGGCCCCGACCGGGAGGGCGTCCCCGGGAAACTGTACGGTGAGTCTGCGGGTTGCTCGATTTAAAAACTTTCAAGTGCTTGCAAGTGCAACATTTGCTGGTCAATATTTAAGTGAAATTAAACTTTGTCAGGCTTGGAGGCTGCAGTTCTATTTAGCATTGAATGCCCCCCCTTCCCCAAAAAAAGTTTTGCATCATTTTGCAAGAGCTGATAGTTCCCTGTAATATGACCTTATTTTTCGCCATTGTCAAAATGTAGAAATGATCCATGAATGAATTTGCTCAAATTAAAACTTCAACATTCAAAGCCCGTGAGAACAATGAATCATACGTTGAATGTCATTTTTGAACGATTCAATAGCGCAAAAAGGCCATTTTTAACATATTTTTGCCAACAATTGCTGTTGCCTGTGCTTGGTGTGTTCCCCCCCACTTCATTGAATTGAGGCCTTCTTGTGTGTATTATAATTACCTGTAGCAATATTATAACATATTAAAAATTATATATATATATATAATATTATTATTAAATTTTATTTGTATGTATTTATTATTATTATTATTATTATTATACTATATATATATATATACAGTATATATATATGTGTGTGTGTGTGTGTGTGTGTAAATAAATAAATATAAAATATAATTTTGAATAAATAAAATATTTATAAAATTAATTAATGATTGTTTCAACTCTATTTCACCGATATTACACTATTATGAGTATGTGTGTATGAATTTGTTTTATTTTTATTTTTGCTATTGTATTCACCATCAAACTGTCTGTTTTTTTCCCATATGATAAAATGTTACTTTAGTTTTCAAAATGCACCGCATAACGTAACATTTGACACAACTTGCGCCAAAGTTTTCGAAATGGTGTCAGTGAAAGAATTTGAAGCCAAATATCGCTTCCAAACTTGCTCCGTTTGTATTCTTCCTTCCAGAAGTGGCAATTTAATGCTTGGGTTGCAAGGTGGATTCATTTCCAGCAATTTTTTTAATGACTCATCATCCGGGATTTCCCATACTTGAAGGATTCTTTGGAATTGCGTTTGTTTGTGTGTGAGCAGTGACGACACATTTTGTCGTCACTGGAGACGCTGTTGCCGTTCGGAGGCGCTGGAGTGTGAATTGGGGGGGGGGGGGTTGTCGGTGGTTGCGGTTTCTCTCTTTTTTTGCCCAGTGGCACCGCTCTTGGCTGTGGGACCATCTTGCCTTTCTTTTCTGACCTGTGAGCCGGAAAGACAGACAGACAGACAGACAGACAGGCATGCATGAGCACACATGGTTACACTATTGGGATTTTTCTTGCAATATCCAAGGTAGACATGACAGCTTTCTTTCCCCAATTCATTTGAGGTATTCAAAAAAATATGTATTCATAGAAAATGAAGTCTAGATATGTTAATGTGGCTGACAGTCTGACACGCACTAACATTCAGCTCAAATACACATTACACCCGGGAAAAAAAATGGTGCCACAAAATGTTGTATTTTAGGTTCACGGCTCGAAATTGAGGTACATCTAACTAACTAACTTAACTTAACTTAACTCCACAAACATGGCTGACATGCCACATTGAAAAATGCTACATCATGCCGCTAAAATGCTATATTTGGTCATACTTGGAGCAGTTCGGCTTCTGGGCTTGAAGTTAATCAACTCTTTTAACAAACTCAAAATGTCACATTGCCTCTGATTGCACACGCCACCAAAATGTCCGCCGTAGTGGACTGAAAAGGACCGCACTTTCACACAAAAACACATTTCTGATTTTTGTACTAGTCCAAGTTCTGACCATTTAGCTTCATTTAATGGAATGGAAATATTCTTTGGCTTAAGATTTTAGTTTGGTATTAGTAATAGACAATTACAGTTTTGTACAAAAAAAAAGAATCCAATTTGGGGTTTATAAATTAAAATTCAGTGCTGATATTGTTCTGAAACAATAACAGCAGCTTTTGAGCTAACTATAAAAGTCAGTAATTAGCTTTTTTTAAGTAGTTCAAAATTCGCTTTTCTTGAGCATGCTGATGACATATTTTAAAGTGTGACATTGCAAAAAAAAATTTGGAGGATCATTTTTGACTTTGTAGATTTGTACGGAGCCCCTCAGGTGACGTAATAGGGGGAAAAAAATAATCATTTGCGTTCTCTCGCAAAAAAAAAAAACGTTTGCAAAGATTGTGAGATAATAAATGGCGCATTCCCACTGCTGCCACGCTCCATCCTCGTCCATTTTTGGTCACACGGAAGATGACCCGGAAGTACATCAACTCCTTAAAAGAAAAAATGCGTCCTCTTGCAAAATAAACTTTTGCGTTATCTCGCAAACGTTTTTGCGAGGGAAGGCCAATTCCCCCCCCCCCCCCCCCCCCGACCATGTCACCTTAGGTGCTCCGTAGATTTGCTTGTTTTGGGTCAGTGTTTCACAAATTGTGGTGTGTGGGCTCCCTCTAGCGGTATGTGAATGAATGACAGGCCAAGTACAGTTCAGTTGTATTTAACTTTTAAGTTTAGTGCATTTGTGTTTCAACTATAACAACTGTTTTTGTTGTAGTGAATTTAGGTACCATTTTTATGTGTAATACATTTCAATTGAATCATTACTTTTGTACAGTTTCCCCCCTAAATTCTTAATTTTTGTTTAGAACATTTTTGTGAACATTATTCCTGTAAAATTACATTTTTTTCACACCAAAAAAAAAAAAAATATATATATTTTTTTTTGACTTGGGGTTAATTACAAATGTTTTTCATATAAAGTAACAGCTTTATTGATGTATAATTTAAATGTATTTTTCTCTTGTCAATTAAAAAAAAATCTTATGTTCTGTCTTTTTGCCTATGATTTTTTTTTTTGTGTGTGTAATATTTCGACTTTATTCCTGCACACCGTGGGTTGTTGTTTTTCCCCCCCTCATAACATTATGATTTAATTTATGTATTTCAAATTTGGACTATTAATTAATTAATGACTATTATTATTATTATTATTATATTAGTGGTGCTTTGAGAGCCTTTTTTGAAATTCATGATTATTTTTTTAGGGCGGAGGTGCTTGTGGGTGTAAAAAGTTTGCAAAGCATTGTTTTGCGGTTCTTCTGATTGCACTTCTCGCCCGTCTAGCAAGTAGACGTCGGCCATGACAGTCGAGGCGTTTGTCCGAAAACAAATTGTGGATCTGGCCAACCTGCCGAAAAGCGTGCGTGCGCTCCACCGCCTCCTCCTCCTCCTAAAAGCTGGCCTGTGCAAATAGTCTTCCACTTGAGCTAACAGGCGCTATGAAGCACCGCAAACACGGCGCCGCCGAAGTGCTGGACATTAGGTGTGGAAAGCTGTTGTTAGGAAGAGCGCAGACGTTTGTTGTGTGCGTGTTTTTGCAATGTGTGTTGCAGCTTCTGTCTTCCCTCCTCAAGTCAAATCTCCCTCTTGCAGACATCAGCCGACAAGATAATAAGACACTCCGAGCACAATTCCACATTATATTGTGCGAGCGGAGGCTCATCTCTTGTCAGTTTGCATTTAGTCTTGCGAGGATGTGACGCTTCCATCATCACGTTGTCAAAAGGGAGCCGGCCCGGGAAGGACAGCACCGCTCATTTCGCACACTTACTGTCGGCGCCAAATGGGCCGCACTTATGCCGATTCCTGCAAAATGGCCAGCCGCTTTTACAAAAAGGTCGGCCAGAAAGACCACCCAGGGCTTTTTATTTGAATTATTGGGCAGGGGGAGGTCATACGGATCAAAACACGTTTGGGGTAATATTGGAGCCGGCTTTCTTTACAGTCCAATTGTTCACTTTTGCAAGCTTTCAAGTGTTTTGATGTGAGGAATGTCAGTTTATCGGTGCAGAGTTGAGTTGTTGTAACATACTGGCCGGCTCAAAAACCACTCAATACTGAACTTCTTTACACTTTGGCACAGTCCTTCTCAAATAGTGGGGCGTGACCTCTATGTTTTTTGTTTGTTAGTTTGTTTTTAACCAGACTAGAATAAAGTGTAATTGTACATCCACTACAGTAGGTGGCAGTGGCGCTCTCATTGTCAGAGAGTGCGCAAAGAGTATTATCTCCTCTGCAATGGTGTACTGACAACAATTTTATAGACAAATAATTTGAGCTGTCAAAATTAACCCATCAGTTGACAAGTAATCGATTATCAAATTAATCGACAACTATTTTAATAATCGAGTAATCGTTTGGAGTCTACAAAAGCCACAAAACAAATCTCATTTGGGACAAACCTTCTGGAGCTTAGTGGGCAAACAGCCCCATGATGTGAAGTAATAAAGTCAATGCATAAATAAAAGTGGCTATAGGCGAGCGCGGGAAGGAAGGACGGACGCCTTTCCTGGGAAATGGATCTCATTACGGGACTTTCAGAGTGTCTGTGTATGGAAAGCAGCTGTAACACACTCACTAATACGCTCCCAAATGTGTAACATGCTTACTAGAGCTGTCAAGATGAATCGACAAGCAATCGATTTATCATGTTAATCGAAAACTATTTTAATAATTGAGTAATTGTTTGGAGCCATTTTTTATTGAAAATTGTCCAAATCCTCTGATTTCAGCACATCAACAGTAATTGTTCACCGATTTTTGTAGTCCTTCATGAAAAAAGACCGATTATCGTCTGTGTTGTTGTTATTTGGAAAACAATGACCGAACTAGTAACATAGCACAACATCAATCCCCCCCCCCCTTTTTTTTAATCACTATATGAATACAAAGTACAAAATAAACACCAATCACTGCTTGTTAGACATTAATGGGTGCTTTTTTAATACAAGTTGATGCAAAATTTAAATGAATCCAATTAGTCGATTAATCGATGAATAATTGATAGATTCATCGAAATATGATATAAACACCAATCACTGCTTTATAAACAGTAATCAGGGGGGAATGCTTTTTTAATACAATTGGATCAAATTTAAATTAATCTAATTAGTCGATTAATCGATAGATCTAAAAATAGTCGATAGTGACAGCAGTAATGCTTACTAAATGCTCCAAGTTGTTGTTGAGCGAAGGTCGTCCTGTTTCATGTCGACTTTGTGCACAAACTTGTTTTTGTCTTGTCAGGAAAGCGGGAAGCAAATTGAATTTAAATATTAATTTGTTTTTTTTGTTTTGTTGTTTTTTGTAGCGTGCGCTTCCTAGTCCAATGCCGGCGAGCCTTTTATGTGTTGCTAACAAAGTGGCGCCGTCGGTGGCGGCGAGACGCAATCCAAGCGGCATTTTTTTTTTTTCTCATTTTGAGGGGCGCGCGCGCGAGCGAGGGAAGTGGGTTGGAGAAATGACACGTCTGGTATTTGACTGGTGTGGCGTGAACCAGAGACGCATCCCGGCGGCCCGTGTCCTTCACCGGCCTTTTATTATTTATAACGTTGGCTCTTTGAGCAATGACCAGTACTAATGCGTAACCTTCTGTCCCGCCGGCTGATTCGCTTCCTTTGAAAGCAAAGATTGAGGCGGGAGAAGTGGGCGGATGGTGGATGAGGCGGGCGGGGCGCAAATAGCGCCGAGAGGGGGTGCGCGCGTGCGAGTGTGTGATCCAGGGAAGTTATTATGTTTCCCCTCTTTTATATCTGAGGATGTGGAATAACACCCTGATGCTGCTTTTCTCCGGGATAGAGTTATGGGCTTCAAAGCAATACGCACACACACGCACACGCACATTAGTTTCCGCCAGCAAAATAATGTACTGGGAAGATGGGCAAAATATTTGTTTGGAAAAAATGCGCCTCAAAAGTCAAACAAAACTTGGCCAGTCTGTCATTTTTCCACATTCAAGTTCGGTTTTGGAGTTACGGCTTGTAAGTTTGATAAAAAGGATTTGAAAAAAAAACAACAACAACAATTGTAAGCTCTCGACTAATTGTTCACTCCACTAGAGCTGACAAAATTAATCGAGTAATCGATTATCATATTAATAGGACTGGGTTTTAAAAATTAAAAAATCGATATTGAATCAATTTTTCTATTCGAGCGTGATATCGATTCATAAAAGCATGAATCCGTTATTTTAATATCTCTTTTTGAAGTCGATGCTAACTTCCTGTTAGCATTTGAATGCGATCTTCCCTTATCTTTTAGCATTAGCGCTAGGCTAGCAATGTTTTAAAAACGAAGCATGTTTTATATTTAAATACACAGCGGATGTAACTCGTATCGTCATGAAACATCTTAAACGAGGCTTAGGGACAACAGAATAACCAGCATAAGATATGCTACACACTTGCTAGTTGCTAATGCTACGCAGCAACATGGGGCATTCAGGGTACCTTCACAGCATCGGAAACGTCGGTTTTCTTCGATGATAGCGTTTTAAGGGCCCTATAAAAAACAAATATTCACCAGCAGCATCTTATTTTTGATGAAATTGAATCCCGACACATAATTAATTGCATGCTGTTATATTGCGTTTTTGTATCACATCGATGATTTGAATACTTGCGTTGATGTGATAATGATTAAGTTTCCCCAAGTCTTCAAGAAAGGTCTACCACTCGCCACCTTTACTGTACATCGTTGATATGAAAACAAAACAATTTGACTTCGGAGCTTCCACCGTCCCAGATGACACCGTTTGTATCACCTGACATTATCGCACCATTGTCATTACAGGCGGAAGGATGGGCGGGGGGTGGGGGGAGGTTGAAGGTGGATCAGGAAGGGGGGGAGGGCGCGCTTTGAGGGACAAGGGCTTGAAAGTGGGACATACGCAGCATTAGGGCTGCATCGCCTGGAGGGGCCCCAGGCTGATGTGTCAGCCATGACATGTGGGTGTCTAGCCCACCACACACACTACACACAACACTACACACACACACACTTGACGGCGGACTATCCCTCACACCCCGCTGGCTACTTCTAAATGTCCTGCTGGATGGACAAAGAAGCCCCCAAAATGTGCTGTTTTACGGCCGCGACACAATGAAGCTCATTCCCACTGATGGAATCGAAGGCACGCGTACGGACACTTCATTAGGGACGCATGCGCTGCTTTGCCTGCTTTTCTTATAGCGACGCCTTCATAATATTTTTTTTCTCACATTTTTCAGGAAATACAACATTTTTTAACCATTTGCATCAAAATAATAATAATAATAATAATAATAATAAAGATTTAGGCAATTATTTTAAAGAGAATGACGATATTCAGTTACCATGTATGATTGAATTAAAAAAATAATATGCTGGAGTTGATTTCATATGTTATCGACGATTACAAGCAATTTTGGTATTAAAAAAAAATGATAATGGCTTTTGTTGTGGGAGTGTAAACATGCTACACATTTTTGGGGGACTAGAGTTAAAATTAGGGACGAATCTAGCAAATAATTAGCTCAAATATACATGCATATATGTAAAAAAAGTACATAATCAGTTCAAAAATAATGTTACACTTACAACAAAATTCTGTAAATAAAATAATTTTCCAGCTACAGGAGCCCCACATTTTATTTACATGTTTTAATTCATATGTTGTTTATTATTTTTTAAATATATAAATAGTATTTTTTGAATTAGCTATTATTTTTTTAATTCATTTTTAGCCAATGCTAGATTATGAATACGAATATATATTGTCATGTTTTTCTTTAGGTGCTAAAATTACAATTAATATTGTAATATATGTTTTTAAATATATAAATGTTATTTTTTGAATTAGCTATTATTTATTTTATTATTAAAAAAAAAAAATTTTAAGCCAGTGCTACAATGTTTATATATTGGCATGTTTTTCTTTAAGGGGCTAAAATTACAATTAATAATTTAATATATGTTTTTAAATATATAAATGGTATTTTTTGAATTAGCTATTATTCTTATTATTTTTAGCTAATACTAGAATATGAATATATATTGTCATGTTTTTCTTTAAGGGGCTAAAATTACAATTAATATTGTAATAATTAATACTGTGGGGTAAAAAGTCCAATATTATGTATTCATAGGCAAAATGTTTTAAAAACACAAAAAGCATTTTTTCTTTCCTTTTTTTTTTGGAAGGGAGTTGGGGAATCCTAACCAGACCAAGTGTCCTGGGCTATCGCTGCCATCTTTTTGGCTGGAGGGCCGTGCGGTGCTGCAGGCAGCACAATCCTATTTACAGCAAATAGTATTTAAGTAATGCGAGCGGGTAGTGAGGAGGAGGAGCAGCGGCGGCGGAGCAGGCGTCTCCTAAATGGCTTACGGCGCTCCAAAGCCGCTCTTCATCTTGCCGTAAAAGGATGAAGCATCATTTGGATTGTTATTTGCCTCATTCGGCTCTCAGCTAATCAGGTTGACATTGCTTGGGGAATGAGGAGGACGCTCCGTAACAGATGCGCTCGTCCACAAAGTGTCCCGAGTAACCCCCCTCCTCCCCCTTCCCCCGTCGTACCCTCCTCTTCCACTCGCCATCACACCATCTCTCCTTCTTGACCTTTTGAGATAGGCTGAGGCGCCTCTTGTTCCTGTTCCCTCTCATGTCTCCACTCCAGCGTCAAGGAGGAAGACAGGTAAGAGCGCCGGGCCGGAGCACTCGCCCGCCCGCCCGCCGGCCGGCGAGAGCCGTAAGTGGCTCTCCGGCCGCTGCGAGCGCCGTTTACATGCAGATGGCTCATCAACAGGCGGCTTTTCATCTGGCGAGATGCGGCTGTGCTCTCTTGTTTACATTTCAAGCAGACGGCCATTACCTCACCTCTGCCCGCCCGTGCCCGCTCGTGTCCTTGTCTTCAAAGGGGACATCTACACGACAAGCACGTGTTTGGAATATGCCAGGCCAGGATTTTGGTTGATGGCTTATTTTCCAAAGGAGCAAACTTTTTTCCAAGCGCTCCTCCTCACTTTGTGATTTACTTTCAGCTTCTCTTGTCGGCCTTAAAATGGAAGTCAACCTTAGGGGGCGGCCATTTTGCCACTTGCTGTCATGTTTTTCTTTAGGGGCTAAAATTCCAATTAATATTGAAATATTTTTTTAAAATATATAAATTATATATTTTTAATTAACTATTATTTTTATGTTTTTATTTTTTTTAGCTAATGCTAGAATATGAATATATATTGTCATGTTTTTCTTTAGGGGCTAAAATTCCAATTAATATTGTAATTTTTTTTTTAAATATATAAATGATATTTTTTTAATTAACTATTATTTTTATGTTTTTATTTTTTTTAGCTAATGCTAGAATATGAATATATATTGTCATGTTTTTCTTTAGGGGCTAAAATTACAATTAGTATTGTAATATTTTTAAGAGATAAATGGTATTTTTTTTGTATTAATTATTATTATTTTTATTTAATTTTATTTTAATTTTTTTTGCCAATGCTAGAATAAGTTTTTCTTTAGGGGCTAAAATTACAATTAATATTGTAATATATTTTTTTTAATTATTTTTTATTACAGCTGGTAGTGAATTACAAGTGAGCTGTGATTGGTTGTTGCCTGAGCCCTGTGCAACTGTGATGTCATCTTCAGTCGACAGCAAGTGGCAAAATGGCCGCCCCTTTGAGATGGATAAAAACGGCTGCATTTTGCTGCTTAACTCATATTCCACTCACGCAATATTAACCAGAATGCCATATTTAGACTAGTGGGGCGGCATAGAACATATTATTGTTAAAAAAAAATAAAGAGGTTGACTTCTCCTTCATGGCGGAAACTGTAAAGCAGACTTTAAGAACTCAAACCTAAACCATAACTCCAGCAGCCCATTAATCCAAATACAATATCTAATCCAGTCCAACTTTATTCATAAAGCACTTTTAAAAACAACACAGTTGACCAAAGTGCTGTACAAAAATCACACAAAATGACAACTCTCGTGTGATTCTCGTTTTTTTAATAATTGGTTAACAGATAGGATGTGACAGGCCTAAACTACTAGCTACTTGTCTTTACAAATAACCTGAGAAAAAAAAACGCCACATGCCTCCTCCGTCTTCATTTCTAAGCTCCATTAATTGGCTAATTCGAATGAATCAGTTGAGTTATTTCCCCCTCCCTGCTGACACGCACATGACGCCTAACGCTACAATGGCGGCTTCCCGCCGAGATGTCCGCCACCTTTTGTGGCTTTTCGCCCCCGCCGCGGCTCTTCATTAAGGTAATGACAGCTCCTCCGGCAGCACCGAGGCCGGCCGTAATGCGGCTTAATGGCGTTACGTGACGCTCCCCCGGCGGCTCTCCGTCCCGGGAAGCTCGATTGACTTCTCTCAGCCTGGCCTCTGAACGGTATTATTCCCCTCGGCGGTCCGGTGGGAGCCGTCCGGCTAAGAGCGCCGGCGCTTATTGGCAGCGGATTATGCCGTGTGATATTGTTGAGGGCTTTGGTGGGAGCTCACTCGCATTCTGCGAACGCTTAAGTGAATAGTTATTGCTCGCACGCTGTGTGGATGTACACGATGGTGCCTTGAGATACGAGTCCCTCGACTTATTTATTTATTACTTCGTTTTTCAAGACACGAGTCATCTTCAAAAGTAGTCTGCTTTTTACTTCTACTCATCAAGTACATTTGACATTTGAGTACTTTTGCGAACGTTGGTTTTTACTAGGTGTCAGGCGATTCACATTTTTAATCGTAATTAATCGCATGACTTCAATAGTAACTAACTTCACTCATGATTAATCGCAAATTTTATATCTGTTCTAAAAGTACAATCATTTTTTCCTAGGTTTTCATGCTCTTGTTACCGTAAATGTGGAGATTTTTTTTTTTAACTAATAAAAACACGGCTGCATCATTTAGTCATTGATAAAGTAATTTCTTAATAATTCATAAAATTGACCTAAAATTAGAAAGATGTACTAACTATACTGTAAAAAGTGAGTGTGATATTTATTTGTATTGAGGTCTTTTTTCTGCCACTAGATGGCATAATTGCATTTGTAAGACATTGGTGACAGTGCATTTTTCTTTTCATATTAAGAGCTATCTAATCTTTAACAGGAAGTAACTTGTGAAATTATGCACATTTTTTAAATTGTAAAATACAACTTGACCCCAGTCTCCACAAATATATGCATTATTATTACATTTATTACTGCAATTTTTTTACTTGGAGGCTTTCCAAGTAAGTCAATAATCACACGTAAAATAAGAAAAATAATAATTATGTAATAAATAATAATAATAATAAATAATTATTTATTTATTTATTTATCAATTTTTCTTTAATTATTAATTACTAAATTAATTAAATAAAAAATAGTGGCTTTAAAGATTTTATATAAGAAATATGAATGCACTAATTTTGACACCCCTACTTTACAATGTTTCCTGAAAAAGTAAAATCCTGTGAATGGGACACATCGTATTATTATATGCGGATTTGTAAGAAACGCTTGACATTCAAACTGCCAAAACCGCCATTTAAGCCATTTAGCGTGCCTGTGCGTTTGTTTACTGGTGACGTTTTGAGTACGTGTGACATGGCGGTGAAAAGATCGTCATGCCGCACTCCCACCTTTTATGTTCAACGTTGATTTCATTCCACTCCTCCACCTTATTGTCAATTGTATGCCTCCGCATGCGTTTGTGTGGCGCCACCCTCCGACGCCGCATCAACTTTTCAAGTGCTGTTGACCAAAATCGATGGCCAAACAATCTGGGGCATTTGACAGCGCTATTGATGGAATGTTTATCCTTTATGCACCAACAGAGCAACACAAAATGGCCGCAATCAACAGCAAAGGACACGTTGGATCGCATTAATAGATTGTTTTTCTGTTTGTTTGTCCATCAGCGGTTCGACACGCAAACCACAGCACTGACTTCCTCTTGCCGTATGCAGTCGCTTTCCGCTCATTTCCGTTCTTTTCCACTGTCTGCATTGCAAAATGTCCAACTCGAACAGTCTCACTTTTCAGTACAGTTTTGTAGAGCTAAACACGCTGCTGTCTGTTGATTGGTTGGCATCCGATCAGAATCGACCTGATACCAAAGAGATGGGAAAGCACTGGCATTCTGTACTTGAGTAAAAGTACAATTACTTGTGTAAAAAAATAAAATAAAATAAAAGTTGGTAAAAGTACTCACTCAAATAATTACTCAAGTAAAAAAGTACAGGCTCTGAAATGTACTTGATAAGTAGAAATGAAATATTTTTAAATATAAATATAAAGAAATCAATATTTTTAAATATAAAAATATTTTTCCTTCTATTTCAGTTTGAAAGATATTATCTAAAATATAAAATAAAAAATATAAAATATACAAAAATATGATAAAAAATTAAATAAATAAATAATAAAAAAATATTTTAAAAAATAAAATTGGCCAATTGAGTATATATATATATATATATATATATAGTTGTTTTATTTCCATTTATATTTATTTTTGTATTTCATTTTTGAATCATTTTTTATAGCCGTTTTTATTTTCATTTTTATTCATTTATTTAATTTAGTCATTTATCTATTTTAAATTTGGGCAGTTTCGGTCCTCCATAGTAATCAACATAGCGTTTCGATATCGTTGCGTGCGCATGAATTCCTTTGGCGCGGTTTGTTTCCGCAAAAGGTGACAATGATTGACAAGTTGTTAAAAGCAAGCACATGCGCTCAGTCGGCCACTTTGAAAGGGGCCATTATAAAAATGGGGCTCGCCGTGAATAGCCCGCCAATCGTTACCGGGCCCCTCTCGCTCGCTCTCTCGCTCGCTCTCTCGCTCGCTCGGCTACATTTGACAACTTACATAATGCCTTTCCACTAAAATAGCTTAAGTGTTACGGCTTCTTTTATGAGCAGAAATTGATTCATAAATGCAGCGAGGCGAAAGCTAACCTGGACACAAAGCTTTCAATAACGCCCATTTTATTCCCCGCATCAATGTACGACGCGGCTGCATTAGCCAAGGTGGCATGCTGATTGCGTGATGAAATCCAGGCTAATTGTTTTGTGCCCGAGTCCTTGGGGCACCCTGCATTAAGACACGCACACACGCGCAAATGCGTCGGCATTGAAAGCGCCTCTCCAGTGGCCACTTTGGTGATCAATGAGAGGGAATTTTTGACGCCGCTCGCAAAAGCCGGCCCAGTAAATGTCAGCCCCGGCGCCGGCTTTGTGACACGTGGCATTATATCACCTCGCATTTAAATACATTTCCTCCCAAAGTGTCTTCGTGTTACTGTCGCGGCCGCAAGATTATCTGCTGATAGAGTCGCAACATCGAGAGTGACAGCGTGATTTCGGCTCGCTTGTACTGGCGCCGCTGACATGAAAGCGCAAACGCCTCCCGTAGATTAAATCTTGCATCTTTTCATCCAACATAAACATTCAATCCAGCCCGCCCCCCATCTTTTGACTTTGCATTCTTGTATTTATCTTCATCTCCTAGCTCTTTTTTTTTTAATCTTTTTTTTTTTCAAAGGCGTTAGCCACGTCTCAAGGTTTTGATCATAAAAAGATAATTGCCAGCTATCTTGCTAAAGAAACGGTGCTTATTTATTGATCTCTTCCCAGGCGATAAACATGTTAACCTTCGTGAAATGGTGAAAAGGCGTCGAGGAATCCTTGGATCAGATCGGATTCATTATTCGCCGCCGCAATCGTCAGGCAGCCCATTGATGCCTTCATTATGACAAATTGAATGTCCTCATTTAGATAATTGGCTTTCGCCGCCGCGCTTTGATGCTGATTAGATAATTGGACGGCATGAAATGTCATCGGCAGCGCGGCAGGTTTTTGATGTTTTTCGCTGTTGTTTTGGGCAGTGGTTCTCAAATGGGGGTGCGTGAGATTTTAAAATATATTTTAAAAGTATATGTACATTTTTCAGAATAATATAAGTTCATAAACTTCATTTTATATTCAGTATCCTAAAAAAAAAATTGCATGACAATCTCGATGTACATCTGTCAAAATTAATCGATTATCAAATACATCGACAACTATTTTAACCGATCTCATATCATACTACAACATCAATCCCCCTTTTTTTAAATCACTATACGAATACAAAATGTGAAAAACACCATTCACTGGTTACAGTAATCAGGGGGGGAATGCTTTTGTAATACACTTTAATGCAAAATGAAAAGGAATCCGATTAATCGATTGAGTAATCGATCGATTAATCGATTCTAAAAATATTGGCTCGTGACAGCACTACCTCGATGTTACAGAACAAACCAGTCATTGATTATGATCATTTGAAGTTTTTACCTTTTCTGCACAATCACCTTGAAATAATGTATTTTTTATCCAATTCAATTAATCAGAAAAAATTGACAGATTGACCGATTATTAACTAATTTGCACCTTTTTTTTTTTTTTATGTTTTTTTTATGCTAGAGCTTACAGAAGGCTTTGATGCAGCCTCTGACCTGAAGAGGTCGCTTAAAGCAATGGTAGTTATTACACAAACGGCCAGCAGGTGGCAGCAGAGTATAAAAGATGAACCAGGGCCATGTTGCAAAAAAATTTTTTTCCCAGTGTTGTAAACAGATTTGTTTATAATGTTGACACTTAGCTATATTCTAAACATAGAAATGAACTTTTTCTATGGGCCTTGCAAAATCAGTCAAAATCCAGTAAAACAGCCGGGAGCGAAGGGGGTTGCTTCACTGAAAATGGCTGCCAGTGAATGAGTTTTCTAAAATTGTTTATTAAAAAATCACTCATTAAAAAAAAACAAGCAAGAAAATATTCCGCCACTTTTTCCATATTGCGATTTTTCCAGCCTAAAAATGGAAAAGAAGAAAAGCTGCACATATCGTGACTTTGCTCTTGAGCACGACTGGCGAGCGCGTTAGGGCGGGGCCGCCGTAATGGCGGAAATAATTGGTGAAAAGAGACGCGCGCTTGTCAAAAAGCGTCCTCGGCGCCCGACCTCCACCGAGACGAGAGCCGGCGGTGGCCAACCAGCAAGAGGCAAAGCGAGCCAGCCAGCGTCTCGCCGTGGGCTTCGTGCGTCGGGTCGCGCCGTTCACCAATTATTTGGATTTTATGGGGGAAGATGAAGTGATTTTGCTCGACTTGAGAATGCCTTGCATAAATACACTTGACAGGCAAGCAGATCTCGCCGCAAAGTTGTTCAATCGTACATTTTATCAGGCTCCGCGTTGGCCGAGTCGTCTGTGAATAAAAAAAAGGGGGGGGGGGGGGGAAACGCTCTCCTTTTAAAAGCTGCGTCCATTTAGGAAAAAATCAATCTTTATGCTGAAAGGTGATTGTATTTTTGTTGAAATTCATCGGCGGCGTGTTGCTCTTTAACACGCGTGTGCGGCTTTCACTCACATTTGCGCACGCTCGACTTGAATCCACTTTATTTTATTCCCCGGGAAAAAAAAAAAAAGAAGACGGGCGTGGGGTGTGTGTGTGTGGGGGGGGGGGGGGGGTTAGTTGCGGGGTGCTCGCTCTTGTCAGCCGTTTTGCCATTGGACGTTTCAAACTCTTCTCGCCGTCTTTGTAAGGAAAAGATCACAGCGCGTTTAAACAAGTCTATTTGATTGCGCGCATCAACTGACTCAATCAGCGCGCAACGCATCCATTGATTATTCACCGCAGCAAAACTTCAAACTCCATTTTCATAAAACAAAAGACGGGAATGGCTTTGTTTTGCGCGTCAAAGCGCAAAACTTGCCGAATGTCCTTTCAGGACTGCCGTCATGATCGGGATGAAAAAAGCGGTGACAATTAGTCACCGAGCAAAGGAAAATGTGAGAAATGAAATACAAAAGGTCTCCCAAAAGTCCTTGAATTGCAATTTTTGATCAACATCAAAACTAGCATTCCTTTCTTACAAATCATTCATCAATAAAACAACAGTAGGACACCTCACTTTATTCTGCATGACCTTTTTTTGGAATGTTGTTGCTTTTTAGTTTTTGAAACCTTCATTAGAAAAACAACAAATATTTCAACATTTTATCCAAGAGGTTGAAGGGAAAATGAGTGAAAGTTTTTGTAAATCTCCAGGCATGTTTTCTCTCCCCCCGGGGCTTCCAATTTTCTCATTAAAAAAATACATAACCAAATATTTTATTATTTTTGTACGCTTTACACATTACTGAGGGTTAAAAACAAATTACTGTCAATAACACAATTTAAAAACATGGGTTTGAAAATATAGAAAATAATAAATTAAAATAAAGATTAATATTAGGGAAAACAAATAATAAAAAATATATATATATTAGAAAAACATTAACATTAGGGATGTTCCAATTATGATCGGGTCATTTTCAGCTGATTGCAATCAGGGTAAAAAGATTGGGTCTTTTTAATTTGATTTTTAACTCATTTACTGGCAGCCATTTTCACTGAAGCAACCCCCTTCGCTTCGCCTTCCGGCTGTTTTACTGGATTTTTGACTGATTTTGCAAAATCCACAGAATATTGTGTTCTATTGCTATAAAAACATGGAAGTTACCAAAAGAAAGATTAAAGTCTCTTCTTTCATCAGGAAAAAAACGTATAATAGTATCTGTTTCCTTTTTGCAGCAATTAGCATTAGAATATAGCAAAGTTTCATCATTATTCACAAACCTGTTGAAAACAGTGGGGAAAAGAGCTTGTTGCAACATGGCCCTGGTTGATCTCTTATACTCTGCTGCCACCTGCTGGCCGTTTTTGTAATAACTACCATTGCTTTAAGCAACTAATTCAGGTCAATCAAAGCCTTCTGTATGCTCGAGCATTAAAAAAAAACATTAAAAACGTATAAATACGTATTTGGGACACTTAAAACATTTAAAATAGAACATATTTATACGTTTAGCAAATAAGTTTATCAATGCTCCTCATGAAATAGCATTGAAAAAAATCGGCTCCAGATGAAAGCCAAACATAAACGATAAAAGTAAACTGGATGAGCAGTTCAAATGGGATGCAATTTATAAAGGAAGACCGATACCGATTAGTAGTCAAGGAGTCCGATCACTGATATTTGAAGCCGATAATTCACTTTCACTACAAGGGTAAATATTGGCATCATAATAGAAATAAAATACAAGGTTATCTATCATTATTTTTTATTTGTGACTTTTGGGTATCAAAAGTACTAGTGGTATCGGTAATTGGTATCGATGACTGCTCAAGAGTTGAGTACTGGTGAGAGGGGTATTGAACATCCCTAAATTTAGCCTAAATTCATTTACCGGCAAGTAGGCCGAAAGGATTTGTCCACTCGCTATGACGCTTCCTCTCCCCCCCGCAGCCATCATCATCACCCCCCCCCCCCCTTCCCCCTCGTGGCGGCAAACGGGTCTAATTGTGTGTGCCTCGCCGCGGGCCACGAGTGCAGCGATCGCAAAGGGGAGGGGCCGCGGGATCACACGGGTTGATCCTCTCCCATGTAAATGGCCGAATAATACGCTCGCCATCTCTCAGCACTAATCGAGGCCATCGGGGAGCCGCCAGGCGCGCGCGTTCCGCCGTCACTCGGCTAATTTATTCAGCACCGCGGCGGTTATTGATGAAACGCTTAAACACAAATTACGCACCCCCGCCACCATTTCGCAGGCTGTCTGTCTGCAATAAACACACTCATGTTATTAACCTCTTTTTTTTCCCTCCATGTGATCTGGCAGGTGCCCGTGAAAGTTCAGTGCGGTCGGACATCAGCAGCAGTCCCGCCGAGCAGAGTCAAGTGGGCCCGTCGCACCTGGGGTACCCCGCCATGGGGCCACAGGTCAGTCAAGTGCTTCATTATTGACAATGAATCGATGATTAAATGAGAAATCGGCAACTATTTTTTTGAGATTCGATTAATCGTTTGGAGAACTTGTTTACTGTCGATCTTCCCCGATTTGCGTGATCCTCTGAAGTCGAACTAATTACATTTGTGCTGAATCCAAATAAGACATTTGCAAACAATCGTCAATATTTTTACAGATGTTCTGAACCGATGTCACGGGAACAAACCCGTAATTACAATTTGAAATAATAATCCTGTTTTAAAGTCATTTACGTTTGATGCTTTTGATTGTGTTCCAACTTCAAAATATCAAACAATAGTTTTTTTTGTTTTTATCCGTAACACAGCAAAAAAAGAAAAGCTGACTAATATTTAAATGCACTTGTGTTGTTGTCCATTTAAAGCATACATTTCCCAATTTTTTCATTTTTACTTTTTCATCCATCCCATTCAAGAAAAATCTTTTTGATTTTTGTTGTTGATGATAAACATTTAAATATTCCTATTTTTTTCGAGTAGCCCCCGCATATTGTCACTAACCAATAAAAAGCACGTACTTCAAAGTTTTTTCTTTTAAGAAACATTTGTTTGTTTCTGGGGGGAAAAAACTTGCAAAATTTGGATTAACATCTTTTCCAAATAATCTTGAACATTTTTATTTGTTACTTTTTTAGTATAACATTACATAAAAAACTCTCCAAAACGTATATATATGATTTTCAAACAAAAATATTGTTGCTGTGCAAGAAAAGTCTCAATTGTTTGGATTTGTTTTCTTTTTTATCTAAAGCCCAAAGAAAACACTTTTTGTTTTTATTGTTAATAAAAATGTCACACATTTGTATTTACATGTTTGTTTTTTTAATCCAAATCTCAAACTAAACATGTTATGTTTTTCTTCTTGTTGTTTAAAATAAAAAAATTATCACATTTTAATTCAGATGTTTTAAAAAAAATTCTATGTGATTATTTATTTATTTATCTGAAGCACACTAGTTGTTTTCAGATTCTGAAGTTACAAAATCGGAATTTACCCACTTTTGCAAATAATCCCCAAAATATTGGCGCTGTCCAATAAACGGCAAGTATTTGCACATTTAGTGAGTATTTTTTCTTTTTCATCCACAATTTCTTTTTATTTTTTTATTTATTTTTTTTTTTTTACTGTTCATACATTTAAACATGTTTGCTTTCTATTCAACATTCTGCAGTACTTTCAATACCACATTTGCATCCAGTATCTTATTGTTAATCAATTCCTTGACGAAAGGCATCTTATTGAATAATTGATGAGTCCAATGTGCAGGAATGAAGCTTTTATGTCATTGGTTCGGTGGAGACGCTAATGAGGAGACAAGCGGAGACGACCGCCCGCGCGCCCGCCCCCCCCAACCGCCCTCCCGCCAGCCCGCGGCCTCCACTAATCGCTAAATCAGCCTCTGTCCGATCTGATTGGATTTATTGGGCTGGTGGCTCGCCGCTGTTAATTAACGTCTGTCTCATTAGTGTCCACATTTAAACACACCAGGATGACACATTAGGGCTGGAGAAAAGTCACACCATACCCATCGATTTTGCGCTCAAGCGGCACAGTTTGGGATACAATATGCAAAGTTTACACAAGAGGGGCGGAGCTGAGATTCAGATTCAAAACATGCTAACGGCTAGCGTCACGTGGAGAAATGTGGACGTTAGCATCACCAGGCTGCTAACTAAACAAAAGCACGGTAAACCGATAATCGGTCTATTCAGCAGGGGTGTGGCAAAAAATCGATTATCATAAGAATCGTGATTTTCATTTAGTACGATTCAGAATCGATTTTAAATGTCCCAAAATCGATTTTATTTAAATTATTTTGTACTGTCTTCCCTTTGTTTGTGTTTGCCTTTATTGGGAGCGCTGTTCATGTTGTACCTTATTTGGCCACTTGGGGGCAGTGTGGTTCCACGCGGTCTGATACACTGTTGAGTTGTAGCCACATTAGCAAGTAGAACGAAAAAGTCATGATCAACTTAAACTAATAAAAATAGTTTTTTTGCAGCGTGGAGCCGTTCTTTTGAGTGATAAAAGTACCGCGAGTAGCGTGCTAATTAGCATTAGCGAGTCAGACTGGATTAGATCATTACAATTGCTTGAACATTTATAAATTGAAGCAAAAATCAGTCAATCAAATCATTTTGACACAAAAATCGTTCTCAATCGAAAATCGATTCCGGATCCGATCGCCCATTAAAAAATCGGAATCGATTCTATTCAGCCAATTTCAAAGCACTGGTCTGAAAATGCGCACGCATCCACCCGCTGCCTCAGCGTCGGCAGTACGGCGTGAAATAAAGAGGAGAAATGTGAGCAGCTCGCACCGGCAGCCGCCCGTCGTCTAATATATGAACGCTGTCAGGCGGGGCCGGCCTGCGTCAAGCAAACACTTTGGAGAAACAAAGGCGCCCCCGCACGTCGTAGCCAATTCTCCTCTGGCCAGATCAATACATTTGATAGATTCCCCCCTCTCGCTGGCCGGATATTGTGGGAAGCGCCATTATCCGCCGCTAGTTTAGCCAACGCGAACCCGCCTCGCCTTCCCCTCGCTCGCACTTAGGGTGACAAAAGTCTGCTATCTGGACCATTATGGGCAATTTCTCAGTGGCCGAATTGCCGGGCGGATGAAGGAGTCTCCTCAAACCCCTGATGGGCAACAGCGCCCCGTCCCGCGTCCAGCGTGCGTGTGTGTGTGTGTGCGTGCGTGTGTCCTGGCGCCCCCCGAGGAGACCACTTGTCATCACTCAGCTGTCAGGCCTGCCGAGTGCGACCGCTCGGCTGAGGAAATCTGTTGGCAAACGTGCCGCCACTTGCATTCGCACCTGCAGAGTTTATTTGAATGATGCGAAATTACGTTGGTATCAAAATGGATTTGATTCATATCCGATGTTACAAAACCGCAACTCAAGTGTCTAAATGATGTCAATATTAATATGAAACAATCCATAGTAGGGTTGCAGCTATCAAATGTTTTTTTTTTTTTTTTTTGTGAACGAACACATCTAATAAGATTCATTATTAACTAAATGAAGCAATTTCGGCAGAAATTGTGTGTGAATGCTGAATGAAAAAATTAACTCATTCACTGCCATTGGCGGCTATTGACGTCAAAAATTTATTTGAACTATTAGTTAAACATTTTTTTCCACTTTTGTTAAGAGTATGAAAACCTATAAAAAAAAATTATTGTACATTTAGAACAGATATAAAAATTTATGATTAATCGTGAGTTAACTATTGAAGTCATGTGATTAATTACAATTCAAAATTAGCAGCGTCGGGCAATTAAAATCGGAATTAATCGCATGACTTCATGCGTTAACTCACGATTAATCACAAATTTTATATCTGTTCTAAATGTACAATCCAATTTTTTTTTTATAGGTTTTCATACTCTTGTTAACAAAAGTGGAAAAAATGTTAAACTAATATAAATAGTTCAAATGAATTTTTGACGTCTATAACCGTCAATGGCAGTGAATGAGTTAAGAAACGTGGAATATTGAATAAGGTGGAATGTTGTTGAAAGATATGGAATTATGTTAAATGGTATTGAATGATTTGGATAAACGGTATCGAGTGATCTTGAATAGTAATGGTGAGGGGGGGTGGGGGTGCTTTTGTAATACACTTTAATGCAAAATTAAAAGAAATCAGATTAATCGATTCTAAAAATATTCAATAGTGACAGCACTAATCCAGATCCTTACGAGAAGTCATTTTCGCCCTCACGCGGATTATTCCATTATTCGGTTTCTCATTCCACAATCGCAGTATTAATCAAAGTCGCGTTTATTTATTTATTTATTTTTTTACTGGTGCCGGCACAAACCCAAGTATTCGGTTGAAGGCAAAGCGACATTCCAAATCCCGCAGCCGTCAAAGAAAAGACATTTAAAGACATTTTTTTTCACGCCGCCGCAAGAGTAAAGTCGTGAAACTTTTTTCTTTTCTTTCTTTTTTTTTTTGCTAAGCGCCGCGTGTTTGAGGCGCGTTTGGCTGCGCTATGAGGAGACTTGTTCAGTGGCACGAAGCACAAATCACAGGCGGGAAGAGAAATTCTCACCAATTTGATCTGGGAAAGGAGCGACGCCACGCTAAGCGCACGCGTGGCGATGACATCCAAACGGGATGATTAGCGCGCAACGCTTTCAATCTTTTGCTACTTTTTACTCAGCAGCACAACTCATTGGCAGTACAGCAAATATTCCGTCGCGGAAAAAAATTATTTTGGTATTCTTTATTGTCGTTTTTTTGTAGACAAATGAAACGACGACCAATCATGGCTCAGTTAGCCAACGTCACATGACCAAACTCCGAAAACAGGTTAGCCGTGATTGGTTGTTAGCTGAGCTCTGAGCACATGTGATGTCAAATTCATAAGTTGGCTAAATGGGTTTTTAACGGAATTACTTGTATATGAAAAACAATGAGGTTTTTGTGCTCTTTTATTTTAATTTATTTTATGTTGAAAAGCCAAAACTGATTTTTTTTCTCTTTCAAAATTCTGCCGTTTTTCCAATAGGAAAATGTCTTTTATGTCCATTTTTGCAGACCGATAAGGTTTCTTTGAGGGCCGATACCAATGCCGATTATTGGTAGCCATGGGGGGCCGATAACCGATATTTGAAGCCGATAATCATTTTCAGTAAAAAGGGGGGCGGGTGGGGGCTGTGTTGTAATGTCTTAAATCATGTTAATCGAACAATTTTTATGATTTTTTTTTTTTCTTAGACAATTGACATCTTTCTAAATTTCTAACAAAACGTTCAGGGTACGTCTTAAAAAGTTACATGGAAACTTAAGCAAGTAAATACCGTAGATCTTTATAGCTTTCTATGGTAACCCGCCCCCCCCCCCCTCAACTTTCACATTTCTTTATTTATTAATTTATTTATTACATTTATTAATGTCAAACAAAAACAAAAGGTCAGCAGCATCTCTTATAAAGTTAACTGAAAATGTAAATAAATAGCTCCATTTATCAGTCGTCAGATTAAAAAAAAAAAAAAAAAAAGGCCCATATTTGTTAAAATGCCTAATATCGGAATATCGGCTCCGATCATCGGCCAGGCCGATTGGTCTATCTCTAAATATTGTATTTATATATTTATATGTATCCATTAAAACATAACGGAAATGTTTCAAACTCTTGTTTCTTATTACAAACATTAATAATCGTTTCATCATCAAATCGTAACCACAATGATAATCGCGTACCATTCCCAACTGTTGTCAATGTCAAGATGCTGACGGAATCTTGTTAACTTGGGATGTGTCATGTGCGGGAACCCACAGTCGTTGCTGGTGGCCCAGCAGCTGGCCAACGCGGTGGGCGGAGCCATGTCCGGGGCGGCGGCGGCGGCGGGCATGAACCAGCCCATCCTCATCCCCTTCAACGCCGGCGGGCACCTGGGCAGCCAGCAGGGCCTGGTCCTCTCGCTGCCCACCACCAACCTTCAGAGCCTGGTGGCGGCGGCCGCCGCCGGGGGCATCATGACGCTGCCCCTCCACAACCTGCAAGGTAAGGCGTGGTGGTGAAGCAGCATTTGGCTCCCCAAAAGTTCTAAAGAGTCTCACTTTATAAAATTCGAATTCAGGCTGGGCGATAAATCAGATTAATTCGATACATTGTCATTTTAAAAATGTAATCGTTGAATCGAAATGTGCTAAAATCGTGAAATACAGTTTTGGCTTCTGAATTGTTAAAAACTCTTGTTCTTATGTTCTTACAGAATGTTATGAACATTTTGCACAGGAATTATTTTTGAATAAATGAAACCTTTAAATAAATGTTTGTTGGGTTTATTAGATTATAATCGATTAAAATGGTAATTGTCCTGAATGACTGAAAAAAAATAATAATATTTTTTTACTTTTTCGGCCATATTGCCCAGCCCTAATTTAAATGAATCTCCAGAGTTAGCGCTTTAAATTTGAAAAAAATAAAAACGTTAAAATCTATGCAATCTTTTTTTTTTTTTGCTGCAAAATATATATATATATATATATTTTTTTTTAATGCAGATATAAAAAATACACAAACAGAAAAAAAAACTTGGCCTAAAGGAAATGTAGAATAATAATAATACTTGCACTTAAAAAACAATGCAATCTGTATTTAATAAGTGCAGTATAAACTAGGGCTGGGTATCGATACTAATTTCCTGAATCGATTCGATTTCGATTAACAAGTTAAATTCGATTCAATTTCGATTTTTTCCCCCTGATTCAATTCAATATTGATTAACATATTGTAATTCAATGATTGCAAATATAAATGAAAAAGATTATGAATTTTCTTTAAGTAAAATAAGTCAGGTCTTTCATAAATGTGAGAAAATGCTTTTACATTTCTGTGATGAGTAAAAATAACTCAAATAAATCACAAGAATCGATTTATGGCTTTATGAATCGATATCGGGCTATGAAAATGAAAATTGATTCGACATTGATTTATGTTTTTCTTTTCTTTTTTAAACTTAGCCTAGCATAAACGTGCCTTTGCGGAGGTCCAGCTTCTATGACGTGTCATCGTTTTGAGTTTTACTCGCTCGTTGAAGTTGCTCGTTATTATTTATAGAAGACTGTACGTGCTGATTGTTTTTCTCTCCATCCTGTGATGGACACGCAACAATCTTTTCTATTTTCTTTTTTTTTTTCTGTTCCTCCAAATAGTGCCAAGGTTTCCTTGCGAGCAGCTCGGAATCCTTCAGGGCTTTGTCAGCCAATCCTCAACCGGCCTTAAAGAGCAAAGCGTATTAATTACAGGTCACCGTTTTGCAGCGCGCCGCAAAAGCACTTTCTCTTCCCCTTTTCACTCCCATTTTTTTTTTTTTATCTGGTCCTCATCCTTCCATCCGGCCGCTGTACTTATGTGTGCCTTTTAAACTTTAATGTCCAAATGTTCCCTTTTGATCATACTTGTAAATGGTTTTCATTTTAATGTTTAAAACATTGTCTCTTTTATACCATTAGATTGAGGGATGGATGGGATGGGAGGGGGCAGGGGAGGGGAAGGGGGGGGGGCAGACGCACGTCTGTCATGAATCTTGGATGAGTGTAGCGCACTAATGTCAAAAGACGTCCATGTAAAGCAGTGTGTGTGTGTTTTATTTTAGGGAGGGGGCATTACAATAATGCCGGTGCAGCACAAAGTGCAGGGGAGGGGGCAACAAAGTGCAGGGGAGGGGGCAAAGTGGACGCACGCGTGCAAAGGCGGGCGGCGGCCTAATGGACACAAACATGCATAAATAACAACAAGCGCGGCTGGCGGGCAGAGCTTTTAATAAATCCCTTCACGTGGATGAGAATGGCGCCGACGCGCAGCGCCGGGAGCGCCTGCGAGGGATTGTCAAACACGTCGGCGGGGGCGGGGGCGACACCGGGACGAACGCCACTCCTGCTTTTTGCCACGCACGTTTGATGGATTCTTGTTATTTGGAAATCCTTTTATGGGGACGGTGAAGTCAATTCACTTGACAATAAGTTTGCTGTAGGGATAGACCGATTATCAGCCGGGCCGATTATCGGTGCCGATATTTGCCATTTCAACCAATTTTTGACAAATATCGACATCAGCCTTTTTCCGAATCTGAAGCGGTGAATGCTTGCGAACGTAGCAAACTGAGGATTTTCATCAGGATTTGTAGGATGTTCACAGACAGTTTTTACTTTTCACAAAACCATTTCGAACATAGTCAGACAATCGTTCACCGTCTGACAAGATCTTTTGAAACCTTTTATGAAAATTAGCTCGCTACGTACGCATGCATTTGTTGCTCAGTGAGATACGGGGAGCGTTTCATTTATGGATTTGTTTAATTCCGCTTTACAAAACAACTCCCTACACGTTTTATTTTTAACTCATTTGCTCCCAAAAACGTATAAAAATTAAAAACGTTTTATTTTAAATATGACCAATGTCCTAAAGACTTATTTATACGTTTTTTTATGTTAGAGCATACAGAAGGATTTAAACTAATCAATCGCTGTCATGTGATATTGCACAATTGTAGTTAAGTTGTTGTTTTTATATCTATACTAAATAAAAAAAGAAACAATTAATCAAACAAAACAAACAAAAATCAATTGGTAAAATTTTTTTCATAATACACTTGCACATGCAAAATAAAATGTTATCCGATGAATCCATGGAATAATTGCTGGAATAATGAATCCATTCTAAAAATGGTGACGCCTGTAACCCTTTCAAGCAAACAGATAAATAAACTCTTCTAATGTATGCGGCATCCCCATAAAAGAACAGGCAAGATTCCCCCAACCACCCAGCACCCCCCCAACCCCCAACCCCCCCAGTCTAAAGGCGACGCGTTGAAGGAACCTCCGCCGAGAGAAAGTGACACGAGTCACGAGTGAAGCTAAATGTCTTGACTATGTCCGGACCCCCGCGGCCCTCTGGGGGGCCCCTCCGCTCGCCGCTGTCCCAGCAGATCACGGGCGGGCTTGACTGAGGCCTGCTGGCGCAGCACCTCTGTCAGACCGCCGCGGCGCTGCCCCCTCGCCCCCCCCCCCAGGTCCGATTAATCGCATGCGGCACGACAGCGGCCGGCCTGCCGGCGTGCTGTACACGCGCTCACGCTGCGTCCTAATTAGTGTCAGATCAGACCAACTGGCAGACTGCGTAATGAGACGGCGGGCGGAGTCCAGCTAATGCGAGCGCTCAGGCCTAATGAGGCGGCTAATGAGCTGCTAATTGGACGGACTGTGAACCGGAACGTTTACATGAATCTGATAGCTAACACATGCGCAAGAATGAAGTGGGGGTGGAAATTGTGGACTAAGTCAAGTCATGTTTTCAATACGTTGACGTCTTCTTATGCAAATACCGATGAAGGAAGTAGAGACAGAAATTTTACTTCCAAAAAAGTATTGGCAAAACCAGTTATCAATTTTATGCTAAGCGGAGTCGGCTTCTGCCGAAATAAATAATAAAGTCACTTAGAATCTTAGTTACTTTTAAGTAATCTAAAGAGTAACTAACTTACTTTGAAAGTGAAGTAATCAGTAATATAACTAGGCTACTTTTTCAAGGTAACACCAGTTTTAGAGGTGGCAAATCCAGGTCCAGAAAGTAAAAACCCTGCAACAGTTTGGCCTTAGCCCCAGGTGCTAGTTAGCTAGATCCTTAGCTAGCTCCCATGGTGATTGTTTACCTTTTAGGAAGCTAGCTAGTTAGCTAGCATCTGGGGCTAAAGCCAAACTGTGGCAGGAGTTTTACTTGCTGGACCTGGATTTGCCTCTAACCAGTTTCACCCATTGGCACGAAATTGGTTGGGCGACAAACAAAAAACGTTTCAAAGATTTGTGCCAGAAACTGAAGAGGAAGTCAGCCATTTTGGTTTGAAGCAGCCATTTCAGGTGAATCCAGACCTCAGACTCAAAAAAACATTAGGACACCATAAAACCAGTTTGACCCATTGGCATGAAATTGGCTGTATGTGTCCATCATAACCTGACGAACAAAAAAGTCTCAAGGTCCCATGCCTGAAATTGAAGAGGAAGTCAGCCATTTTGGTTTGAAGCAGCCATTTTAGGCAAATTCCAGGCCTCAAAAGTAGTTTCAACTGTTGACATGAAAATGGCTGGACATGTCCATCATGACACAACAAATGAAAAAGTCTCAAGGATGCATGCCTGATAGTGAAGTGGACGTCGGCCATTTTGGTTTGAAGCAGCCATTTTGGGCAAATGCCTGCATGGTTTGTGCTTTGATAAACTCCTACCAGGGAACGAGACCTGATCAAACACACGCTGAATCGCAATGCGTCTTTCCTTACATCATCCAATGTGGGCGGGGCATGGCATCATCATTTGTTGATCATTTCGGGGTCCCGCCATGAAAAAGCGATTGGGCACCGTTGGCAACTTTAAACTTGTTTTGAATTTGTTTGCAGAGAATCCGAGTGCTAACTTGCCGAGGAACGAGATGTTTGTCGAAACGATTCATGCGAGCGGGAAAAAAACAAACTCGCAGTGAAACTAAACAAGGGGGAAAGTTATCCTTTGTGACAAGAGCGCACACAAACCCGGCTGACTTCACACAGGCTCCAAAAGTAGGTTGCGTCACACCGGAGCTCTGTAAACATTGTCGGCTATTACCAATCTAAAACATACATGAGTGCTCGACTTTTAAAAATGAGTTCTTTCTTTTTTTTTTTTATGATGGCAACTTTCCTCATGATTTTATAACAAGGAAATGGTGATTAACGTGCTTGTAAAAGTCGCCGCATCAAAGCGAACCGCAACAAAGTCTTCATCCGCCGACTCCTCTTCTCCGCACTCGCAGTTAATGCGAAGGCGCCGCTTGACTTGGAAGCTCTTAATAAGCGCACGCCGCCGCCGCCTTATTTGCCGCGCATCACATCAGAGAGGCGCCGAAGTTGTAATGGCGGAGGTGAGAGCGCGCCGCCGTCGTTCGTCTGTACTCGGGCTTGCCGCTTTTAAAGGTCGGCATCCCACTCACCTGCCGTAATGAGAGCCGGCGTGGCTGCCAATCAAAGCCCCGCCGCCCCGTCTGGCGTTTTGATTCCGACGCTCGGCGGTGTCGCTCAGAGGTTGCGGCTTGTCGGCGCGCTACAAATTAGGGGAATCACTGCGCTCATTACGCCACCTAAGGGCGAGCCCCCAGGAGGGAAGCGTCGGATGTTTTCGCAACAGGAACACGTGTTCCTTTCACTTCTCCTTACCTGTAAGCATGCGGCCGCACTGCTCTGCAGTACACTCTAAAAACAGTTGGGGCAAAAGTAAAATAACCCAATTATGGATCAAAAATGGTATTGTTTTATACAAAATTACCCAATTTTATTTTTAAAAATGATCTGACCAATATTTATGAGTTGTTTTACACTAAAAGACCAATTTCTTGACTCAAAGTTGGGTCAAATTGATCCAAGTAGATGATTGGTCCATTTTTGACCCATAGTTGGGTTATTTTTGACCCAACTGTTTTTAAAGTGTAGCTTGTGCTCCAATGGCCACAAGCCGACAGATGGGACAAGCCAAAAGAAACTAAGTCCTTTACTCTAAAAACAGTTGGGTCAAAATAACCCAACTCTGGGTCCAAAATTGACCTATCCTCTACTTTGGTCTATTTGACCCAACTTTGAGTCAAAAAATGGGTATTTTAGTGTAAAACAACTCATAAATATTGGTCAGATCCTTTAATTGGGTCATTGTGTGTAAAACAACCCAAGTGGATTGGTCCATTTTTTTAATCTATAATTGGGTTACTTTTGACCCAACTGTTTTTAAAGTGTAGCTTGTGCTCCAATGGCCACAAGCCGACAGATGGGACAAGCCAAAAGAAACTAAGTCCTTCACTCTAAAAACAGTTGGGTCAAAAATAACCCAACTGTGGGTCAAAAATTGACCTATCCTCTACTTGGGTCTATTTGACCCAACTTTTAAGTCAAGAAATGGGTCTTTTAGTGTAAAACAACTCATAAATATTGGTCAGATCCTTTACTTGGGTCATTTTGTGTAAAACAACCCATAAAGTTGGATCAAATTAACCCATAAAGTGGATTGGTCCATTCTTTTAAATCTATAATTGGGTTACTTTTGACCCAACTGTTTTTAGAGTGTACTATACTTCCAATCACAGACCTGACAGACTGATTCTCAGGGATGGAAAATCCGAGGTGATTCTGCTCAACCGGCAGGGTTTTTACTTTCTGGACCTGGATTTTCCATCTCTGCCCAGTCTCAAAGATCCCAGGTTCCTAGTTGGGTCTTCTCTTGGCCCCGGAGCTAGTGTTCAATACTCAAGACCACACGCTGAGACCAAGACCTGCCAAAGACCAGAACTCCCTGAGACCAAGACGAGACTTTTGGGAGTTGGGACTGAGTCAAGCTCAAGACTGAGAGAAGACAGATGGCAGTGGGACGGATTCAAGACCGAGACAAAAGCAGGACAGAGACGAGCTCAGGCAACGACTAATCACAGCTCACCTGTTTTCTGAAGCTGAGATGTGATTGGTGGTTACCTGAGACCTGAGCAACAATGATGTCATCTTCAGTCGACAGCAAGTGGCAAAATGGCCGCCCCCTGAGATGGCTAAAAACGGCTGCATTTTGCGGCTTAACTCATATTCCACTAACACAATATTAACCGGAATAACATATTTAGACCAGGGGGGCTGCACAGAACATATTATTGTCATTTTTGGGGGGTTGACTTCCCCTTTAAGACAAGCCGAGACTAAGACAAAACAAGCTGAGACCACAGCAAGACCAGTACCATGAACATCCATTTTAAAAAATACGTGATTGCATTTTTCAAGTTAAAATAAAGAAAGAAAATAAAAGAAAAAAAAATTTGTTGAAAAATATAAAATAAAATAATAAATGAATAAATAAGGGGGGAAAAATAAACATTTTGAAGTTGAACAATGGTGGGTCAAAAAACTAAAAACATGTAAAATCCAGACGACAAAACGTGGTCTCAAGACCAAGACCGGTTTCTACTGTTTCAGCACGAGCTAATCCTCCAGAACTTCTTGCAATTGCTATTTGTGTACTTTCTACCAACTGAAACAAAATGTTCCTCATCCCTCATCGAGAGCCATTCATTCATTGATTTTGCACTTGGAAGGGGAAAAAAAATGTTGCAATTGGTGGCGTTGCAGTCATTTTTCCGCTTTGTTATCGCCGTAACGAAAGAGAACGAGAGTCCATATTTCCTCAACACGGGAAGACAATGGAGGCCCGAGCCGTCCCCTTTGCCACACATGACTGTTTAATTTGCAGCCTTCTCCGGCACATCGCCCCTTTTAATGATTTAACTCGGCGGCACTCGAGCCGCGACTCGCGAGCGAGAGAGAGAGAGAGAGAGAGAGAGGGAGCGCTCGGCATTAAATAAATAATAGTGATAAAATGTAGAGCTCATACATTTCAAAGTTAATGCGACTAGCGGCGCGATAGGAGCAGCTGCACACAGTCCTCCGAGCGGTAATTTGATTGATTTGTTGTGACAGCAGCCAAATAATTGAGAGTGAGAGGTGCTGCGAGCGAGCGAGCGAGCGTCCTCCCTCTCTCCCTTTCTGCGTCTCTCCTCGCCCAATATCTGCCACAAGTTTATTGTTTGCCTTCGACGACAAGCTGCCTTTGTGACGACTCCCAATCAAAGTGTACAGACGAGACGTGAGGGGGTTGGAATCAAACAAGCGCATTTACACTGAGGCTCATGCACGGCATAATGCAAACACACACGTCCCCCCCCCCCCCGAGACGGATGATTTACTCCGCCGCGACTCTTTGAAGCTCTCTGCGCCGCCGAAGCCGCGTGCGTCACTTGTTGCAGGCGTGCTAATGATTTGTCTTACATATGCGGCGTAATTGCGCGCTTGATTGTAGCGCATTATGTTTAACAGCACGCATCCCCAGATATTTGCTGAGCCCGCGCAGGCGCGCTTCTTTTCTTCGCTTTGTTGACTGCGGATGGTGGCGCTACTGCCCGAGCGCCGATTAGAAACGAGAAAGGCTTTTGTAAATGTTGATGTGGACAATATTGTTTGAATATACTAACAAATTTGGGTGTCACTGCTGATTATCCAGAAGTCATAGCTGCCCGAGCGCTGAATAGAAACAGCTTTACATACGTTTCTAAAAATAAATCATGCTGACCACTTTTTTTGACAAATTTGTCAAAAATAATTCTGGCCCAAGCACCAAATAGAAACTAGAGAGGCTTTTGTAGATGTTGATGTGGACAATATTGTGTTTGAATATAGTAACAAATTGGGGTCACTGCTGATTATCCAAAAGACACAGCTGCCCGAATAGAATAGAAACAACTTTGAAATGATCTTAAAATGATCTATTTTCAATGATTTAAAAACACAACAAATACATTTATAAAAAAAAATAAACCATGCTGACCACTTTAAAATATGTCAAAAATAATGCTTGCCCAAGCGGCGAATAGAAACTCAGGGATGTGATTTTTCCGCTAATTCGCGGAATTCCGCTTTTTTTATCTCCCCCCCAAAAAAATTTCAGATTTTTTTTTTTTTTTTTTTTTTTTTTTTTAGTAGTTCATTGTGTATGCACATGACTCCGACAGATAACATCTTCTGCTATAACAAAGACATTTGTGGTATGCTCTAATATGAGTTACTTTTCATTTGGTCATGATACAATTATTTGTTCATGAAATTTGAACTCTTCAACATTATTTATGTGTTAACTTAGTAATCACATTAGTTAGATATGATGATATTCTCAGTGATAGTTTTTAAGAGCAAAGGCAGTCCAATGTTTTTGAATGTGACTGATTTTGAGTTGACTAAAACTGCCATTTTATATGGGATAGTTCATTATACATTGAAAATTTATGCTGTTGTGTCTATTTCTTTGGCATGTGAGTGCATTGAACGTACTTAAAAACACGGAAAACCCATGAGCCCCCAGACCCCCGGCTAAATTTTCAGATAATTTCACTTTGGTCAAATCACATCCCTGGAAACTAGAGAGGCTTTTGTAGATGTTGATTCAAAGAATATTGTTATAAAATCAGTTATTATCTTAATGTAATCACAATTGCGTGTCGTGCTACAGGATACTGCGGCCCAAGCGGCGATGAGAAGGAACAGGGTGACGGGTGAAGGCTTTTTGTAGACACTGTTGTAAAAATATGATATTAGAATATGATAACCAGCGGTGCCGTCACTGTGTTGCCTCTGTGCTACAGGTCACAGCGGTCCGAGTGCCGAAGAGAAACTGGATTAGGTGAAGGCATTTGGGGATGTTGAAACAGCCCAACCTATTAGAATATGATAACAAGTGTGGCTGCCACTACGGTTCGGCCATGCGACAGAGCATAGATGCCCGAGTGCTGAATAGAAAGAGAAACCTTTTTTTTTTTTTGGAGATGTCGATACAGCGATAATGTTTGTTATAAAAAAATGTTGTCATTAAATACAATAACAAACATGATCGTTACTGTAGTTAAGCCGTGCTTTCCCTGACATGACTGTTTGAGCGCCGAAGAGAAAATGGTGAAATTGTATTGACGCCCTTCCTAGTTGACAGATTGAGCACTAAAACATTTGCATTAGCACAGAAGAAACAATGTCTGCAAAAGATAAATAGATGATCAAAAATGGTTGTGGATTAATTGGATGATGGATTATTGGTTGCTCTTTTGGGATTGTGTTCTGATATTTTTGACGCCTCCACCGAAAGGCCTTCGAATTTTGGTCAGCGGCCACTAAAGGTCCGCTAGCCGCAAGCCTTCGGCCGTCCGTGCCTGGCGGCCGCGTGTAGTGGAGCGTTGCAAATGAGAATTGATTAATATACATGAACTTTTGAAATGTTGTAACCGGAAAATTAGTCAATTCCTGTCCGGTGCAAGCGGCTGACATTTGCACTTCGGTCTTGTAGCGCTTGACTTGCGATGTTCATGCTAATGCTAATGTTGCGGCAACAAAAATCATGTTAGCACCATATGTTCCAAGTAGCTTGGGATCGTTTTTGCTATGGATTATTACCCAAAAACTTGAACGAGCCAAGTTCGCCGCAGAGGTCATTTTTGATCCCCTTCTCCGGTTTCGTGGCGAGTCTGCGGCCGTCCAAGTCTGTCGGCAGATGGCATCGGAACCCGACCCCGTCGCTAAAAGCTGTCTGCGGTTACTAATTGCCGACCGGGGCGTCATTACCTTAATTAATGGGGTGGGATTGGTCGCGGTAAGGGAAGGGGGTGGGGGCTTTTATCAGCATCAGTGCGGCTTAAAAGGTCCCGGGAGATGCGATTGGGTCCCGTGGGCGTCATTTTTAGAGAGGCTGCATCCGAGATTACGTCGCGACAAGACTGCTTAGTTTTTCTGGGCTTTTATTTTTCCCAAATTAATTCACGTCAGGTAACGTTGACTAGCAGAGGTGACAAATCCAGGTCCAGAAAGTAAATACTCTTCCCCAGTTTGGCTTTAGCCCCTGGTTCTAGTTAGCTAGCTAGCTAGCTCCCTAGCAGCACCATGCAAGCTAGCTACAAGCATCATGGGAGCTTGCTAGCAATGGTGCTCGTAGGGATCTAGCTAGATCTCTAGCAGGTAAACAAGCACCATGGGAGCTAGCTAGTGAGCTAGCTAGCTACAAGCACCATGGGAGCTAGCTATCAAGCTATCTAGCTACGAGCACCATGGGAGCTAGCTAGGGACCTAGCTAGCTAGATCCTATGGTGCTCGTTAACCTGCTAGGGAGCTAGCTAGCACCAGGGGCTAAAGCCAAACTGTGGCAGGCTTTTTACTTTCTGGACCTGGATTTGCCACCTCCGTCGACTATGGCGGCATATCCACAGTCCAGTGTGGGGTGGTGCCAACTAAAAGGTTATCAAATATATCAACAACAATTTTGGTAATTGTTGAGAGACTTTGTTTCACATAAACTCTCAAATTGAGCCCAATTATCGGTTTGTATTCGCAGTAGTCCGGCGTTCTCACTGTGAAATTAGCCCTTGCACTCGCACAGCTGGTTAAAAGGTGCGGATTATCCAGTGTGGAAATAAAATCAGTCTGATTCATACATCCCATCTCTTGGATGATGTATCGTTGAGGGCGCGGAATTTCATTTACCGCCGCTGCCCTTTGCTGAACCTGTTGCTAGTCAGCGAGCACGATAAAGCGCATAAGTAGCACGCAGCTTCATTCATCATACTTGGCTGCGGGGCTCATACAGCATACAGCGATGGGGCGACTAAAGCATCCCCATCAGGATCCACAGAGAATCCATTAGAGGGCCGGCGAGCACATTTTGCCATCGACAGAACATTAGCCAGTCCCCGCTTGGTAGACGGGCTGGTTATGCCTCTTTGAAACGCCGTATATTCTTATTCTCAGTTTTGGGGGGCCTTGTTATGACTGAAAACTTTTATAAATATGTGTATTGTGGTGAAAATATGCATTGTCAAAAAATTTATAGACCTTCCTAAATCTCAATCAATGTGTCAAATGATCATTTCAAGAGCTACTGGAACTCTGAAAATTAGACTTGACACCATTTTCACCAGTGAAAGTGAACAGGAAGTCGGCCATTTTGGGCAAATTTCAAGGCTTATACTTCGATGGGCTCTTTAGAATGTTAGGGGACGGGGGGGGGGAATTATACACTGACACCTCTTTCACAGATCGACGTGAATTTGGGTAGACATATTTATCACAACCGTGCACACGAAAAAGTCTCAAAGACGTATGGTTAAAAGTGAACAGGAAATCGGCCATTTTGGAAAAATGACAGGGCTCGTCCTTTGATGGACTCCTCATATTTATTAGGAAAAAAATAGCCCCTTGCACCAGTTTCACTGACCGACATAAAATAACAGGACACACGAAAAAGTCTCAGGGACCCATGGCCGAAAGTGAACAGGAAGTCTGCCATTTTGGTTTAAACGACAATTTTGAGAATTCGTCATTGGGGGGGAAAAAAGAGTGTAAGGGGCCGTCCGTTGCCATTGCCGCCCTCAGCTTGAATTCCGCTGCATTTGGAATGCGTTCTCTGCGTGGCGTGCGTGAGCTGCTCTGTGCTATCTTAAAGAGCATTGATAATCACAAGAGGCTGCTTGTGCGTGTCACTCACCAGGCTCAAGCACATCAGTGTAGCGCTGGCGGGCACGTGGCGCTGGCGTGAAAGTGCTTACACGCGGCCGACGTCGCCCCGGCAAAGGGAATCATTAAGGAGGCAGAAGAATGGAAAGCAAATCCCATTGTTTGGGCTCATTTCGTTCCTATTCTCCGCTTCTTCCCCAAATGCACTGTGTGTGTGTGTGTGTGTGTGTGTGTGTGTGTATATGCGCTGCCATGGATGCCATCAAAAGCCTTATGATGTCCTCCTCATCTGCCATGTTGCCTTTTGATTATTATCTCTCTGTGCATCTCTGGAAGAATCCACTGCTTAACATATGTTGACCCACCGTGTTATTTTCTATTGGTTTTTATCATGTTTCAGGGGATTTGTCTTTATGTAGCCCTCAGTGGGAAAAGTTTGGTCACCCCTGCTTGAAATAATCCACAACAATAGAATTCCAATTTAAGGTGAAGCACATCGTCAGGACGGCGACTCCTCGTTTTCCACAGCGTAAACGCAGCCCTTCAATCTCTCCCGGCTTTTACTGTCAGTCCAGAGAGCACTCAGTCATCTCTGTGCATCACAAACCCCACCAACACCCCCCACCCCAACCCCCCCCCCCACCCCCAATATTGATTTTTCCTCCCACTGAAACAGCCGCATGAACATAAATTTTGCATGAGGCTTTTACTCAGGGCCTGCGCGCTTTTGCTCTGACGACACATGATGGGCTCGTGAACACGCGCTAATAACGGATAGGCAACACTGTAAGGTGTGTTGGGAGTGGGGGGGTGGGGGGGGGGGTCCAAGGACAAAAGCCTGGGACCCCTCACTGGGCACCATTGTATTACATTTTGTCAACATATTCCTTGAAATAACCCTGGAGGAGGAGGAGGTGGCAGGCATCGGCTGCGACAGTGCACAGATGTATTCTTTGTCATTAAAGGGGGTACACGACAACCTGCTCATTCCTTTCCAAAAATAGATTTTGAACAACGTAGGCATTGGTCACAACCAAAATAAAGCTAGCTATAAATCAAAAAATTTGACTTTTATTTCAACGAGTCGTGAATATTTGTCCTCAGCTTTTGACATGATTTGCAAGAAAATCCGTCTCCATTTTGAAAAATAGGACCAATGGTGATGAAGGCAAAAAAAATAAATAAAATGTTGCATATCTTCAGTCCTCATCCGTGTTATCAACGCCGCTCTCGGATGAAATTTCATGTCATTGGTGGTTAATAAGATTTGTAGCTTTTAACCTTCTCCTGTCACCTCTCATATCTTCTTCCCAAAGAAGAAAATCAGAGTGGAATGAAAGTAGTTCTTATTTTAGCGGAAACCCGCCAGCGCGCCTCTCCTCGAATGCCGACGAGGTCCTCGCGCCACCCACGGGGGTCCCTGGGCCACGCGGCCTCATAAAAGAGGGAGGAAGCATTAACCAATCGTGTTTGTGTAACATCTCCGTTCAAAATAAAGGATGAGAATCTTTCACAAGGCGTCGCCTTGCCAATAATGACGCGATTAGGACGACAAGCCGCATGATTTGCTCTCATTTCTTTTGCATAGGATTCATACTTTCTGTATGACTTGACATGATAAGCATTTTTTGAGACTTGTGGAAAGCAGTCTAATCAGTTCTCCGCTAAAAAAAAATTGAAAAAAATGTCTCTCCAGATGTGAAGCACTTCTTTGACCCGACTTGAGTACTTGAGTAGTTTTTCCAATCAGAAACCTGAAGAAAGTCTTTGCCGACCAATCAAAAAGTATATTGAATACAGCTTAAAGTTTCATCATTATTCACAAATCTGTTTAAAACAGTGTGTAAAAGAGTTTTTTTTTTTGCAACATGGCCCTGGTTGATCTCTTATACTCTGCTGCCACCTGCTGCTGGCCGTTTTTGTAATAACTACCATTGCTTCAAGCATTCTCTTCAGTTCAAAGGCTGCATCAAAGCCTTCTGAATGCTCAAGCATTAAAAAAAAACAAAAAAAAACGTGTAAATATGTCTTTGGGAGCATGGTATTATTTAAAATAGAACGTATTTATACATTTTTGGGAGCAAATGATTTAAAGACTGATCTGATCACGTAGACTAGCGCAGTGGCTAAGGCTAACATAGACCATCGAAAGACATCGGTGCGCACCAAGTGCCACGTTATCCACTTGAGCGAGCGGCTCCTCGCTAATCCTGCGAGTACGAATGACCTTCCTTTTGACCACCGCCGTAATGATCCCCATCCGGCGCTCTCGAAATCTCCGCCGGAGTCATTAGCGGCAAGGTGGCACTTGTAAGCTTCACTGTGAGGGATGGACTCTTCATTTGCACAAACCTTCGTTTAACGGCGTTATTGACGTACTGTAGCTATAGACACCAGACCAAGAGAAGACACGGAACGCTTTTTCTGTGTCTTGATGTAAAGTGCATGAGGTTTTTATTGATCGCACACAATACAAGAACACTCCTTTTCAGTCACAGTGCTCCGATTTCCAAGGTTTTTCTGTTTGATAATGTTCTTGTGAAAAGCTTCTAATTATCAATTCGGTCATCAAGTCGGCCTTGGCCTTGTGAGAAAGTACATCAATCAGTGGTTTCTTTCAACGATATGAAACAAATGAATTGAATCCAATGGTATATTATGTGCGAATGGCCGCTGAAAACGGGGGTAGCCGATATTTGACATCTGAAAAGCTGACGCGCGTCCAGGTTGTCAAATAATGACTCTTGTGCTTTGTCAAGTTTTTGGATTCTCCAGCCTTCGTTAAATTAACTCAAATCACATTCTTGTTGGAGGTACACAGTATAATTCTTGGAGTACATTTAGACTATATATCGCCTGACACTCCTAATATCAGGGATGTGATTTTTCCGCTAATTCGCGGAATTCCGCTTTTTTTATCTCCCCCACCAAAAAAAAAATTCAGATTTTTTTTTTACAATTTTTTTTATATAGTAGTTCATTGTGTATGCACATGACTCCGACAGATAACATCTTTTGCTATAACAAAGACATTTGTGGTATGCTCTAATATGAGTTACTTTTCATTTGGTCATGATACAATTATTTGTTCATGAAATTTGAACTCTTCAACATTATTTATGTGTTAACTTAGTAATCACATGAGTTAGATATGATGATATTCTCAGTGATAGTTTTTAAAAGCAAAGGCAGTCCAATGTTTTTGAATGTGACTGATTTTGAGTTGACTAAAACTGCCATTTTATATGGGATAGTTCAATATACATTGAAAATTTATGCTGTTGTTTTGTCTATTTCTTTGTCATGTGAGTGCATTGAAAGTACTTAAAAACACGGAAAACCCATGAGCGAGTGCCAGCGGCCCCAAGACCCCCGGCTAAATTTTCAGATAATTTCACTTTGGTCAAATCACATCCCTGTAATATATATATATATATATATATATATATATATATACATCAGTTTCCTATGCACATTCACTGAACGATACTTTATTAAAAAAATAAAATATGACTTACTGTATTTCTAATTCAAGACATGGGTCTAAGGTTTTGCCCGATAGCTCGTTGAATATCGAGGACTAGAATTGCTCAACTTGGCATTGCAAATCATGCAGTCACTCAACTCAACAATATAGAGGACTTTAAAACAACCATCTCTGTTTTTTTAAGATGCGACAACACATACAATAAAAACAGCAGAGGCCCTGGAATTGAACCCTGTGGAACACCACAAGTTATATGGTTTGCTCAAGACCCACTGAGTTAGTGTGTGATGACTGCACACTTTACCCTGCCTCATTACAAACATTAACATGTCTTTGCTGGATTGTGTCAACAGAGAAACAGGGACCCTCCGTTGGAAAAAAAAAAAGAAAAACACCCGCGAGTATCAAAGAGAGACTTTTGCGATATAACGAGCTCGCCGGCATCTCTTCGGCTCTCACTCCATCATTCCAGCAAAGCCGCGGCGCAAACAATTAGCCCCGACAAGCCGGTTTGCGGATTAGGCGCCGCAGCCGCGCAATCAAGAAAGGCGGACACCGACGTGGCCGTCGCCCACTTAGAGAGCAGCGGCGGCGGGTCAGTGGTCCTGACAGTCTTAACAAGATGACAGCGTTTATAAAGCACTGCTGTTAAAGAATCTAGTTACCTGCAGTGCGGCTCTGATAATAAGGCCACATGGGGCTTCTTCCATATTCCCTCTGTATTTGTTTGCTTTTGCCTCATCTTGTGTTGTTGCGCTGCTTGTTTCTCGCCGTAATGGTCCACGCCGGAGGACATTCTCCAGTCGCCTTTGATCTCGCCTGCGCTTTCGATAATTTTCTGACAGACGCCGTCTTGAACTGCGCTTTTGTCTTCTGCTTTTGTATTCGCCTTGTAAGTAGAGCTCAACATTTTGTCACGGCGGCGGGCAAAGAGGCGGCCCCGCGTGTGTGCGACTTGGAAGGGTTTTTAAGTTTGAAGACAAAGTCACGGATTGTTTTATTATTTAAGGTTTGCCCATAATTTTGCTGGTGTCTTCATCCTTTTCAACGCCAAACTCTGTCGCTTTTGTTCGGTTGCTCCCAGATTTGAATCGTGTCTACTCGACGGATGGGTGAAATTAAATTGTGAAAAATTTGTTGACGACGTTGCTTGTAGGCGGAAAATGGCTGCAAACCGTGACAAGATGCAATCAAATATAAAACTTTTGGGGTAAACACCACAAGGTGAGAACATGAGCAAATGTGTTGCGTGTGATGAAAGGATTTATAGCACCCCCTTCTGGCGGTAATGTTAACATCAACCTCTCTTTTCCCTGACGAAAGATTCCTGTAAAAACGCGTAAACATGTTTTTTAATACTTTGTCCTTCGCTCTCAAAAAAACTTATTTACATGTTTTTTAAGATTTTTTTTAATGCAAGAGTATACAGAAGGCTTTGATGCAGATTTTGACATGAAGAGGTGGCTTAAAGCAATGGTAGTTATTTAATAAAATGGCCAGCAGGTGGCAGCAGAGTATAAGAGATCAGCCAGGGCCATGTTGCAACAAGCTCTTTTTGTCAGTGTTTTCAACAGGAATGTGAATATTATTATTATTATTATTATTATGAAGATAGACCGATATGTTTTTTTCAGGGCCGATACGGATGCCGATGGTTAACTCTTTGACTGCCAGACGTTTTCAGAAAACGGATGCCGTGGGTGCCAGCCGATTTTAAGCATTTTGACTGATCTTTCAAGGTCCATAGAAAATTATGTGTTTGGACTATGGAAACACACATACTACCAAATGAAAGATTGGACTCTCATTTTTAATCAGAAAAAAAAAGTTTGTTTCTACCTTATTCCGTTTTTCAGTAATCAACAATAGAAAATGGTTAGTTTCACCTCTGTTTTGAAACAAACGTCTTTTAACGTCTTTGGCACTCCTCCATAGGATTTTACTAAACGTTATTTAACGTTTTTGGCAGTCAAAGAGTTAGTAGTCAAGGAGGCCGACAACTGATATTTGAAATAGATATTAATTTTCAGTAAAAAGGGAGGGGAAAATATTGCCGTCCAAAAAATTTAAAATACAAAGGCCAATCTTGACTCGTTGTTAAAAAATGTCTTAAAGCATTAATGCTTATTGAACATTTTTTCAGACTTTCAAAATGTGGAATTTTTTTTATTTTTATCTTAGACAATATTCTTCATTTTAAATGTCTAAAAAAAATGTTCGGGGAGCTCCCAAGGTTATCAGTACGTCTTAAAATGTTAAATGGAACCTAAAAAATATTTTTTTTTTATTTGGTTAAGAAGGTTCTCAGTGTCAGCAACATCTCATAATGTTAACTGAAGTTCAAAATAAATAATTCTCTGAGTTGAAAATGATTTTAGCTTTACCTTTTATTGGCCGTCAGATTTTGAAAAAAGGCCAATGCTGATATTCGTCAAAATGCCCAATATCGGCCAGGCCAATAATCGGTCTATCCTTGGTGAATATTGATGAAACTTAGCTATATTCTCATGCTAATTGCTGCAAAACGGAAACAGATACAAAGTTCCTGATGAAAAAAGAGACTCTAATCTTTTTTTTTGGTAGGTTCCTTGTTTTTATAGCAATACAACACAAAATTCAGTGGGCCTTGCAAAATCAGTCCAAATCCAGTAAAACAACCGGGAGCGAAGGGGGTTGCTTCAGTGAAAATGGCTGCGAGTGAATGAGTTTAAATGGGGTTCCAGCAGGGCGCCATTATCGGATCCAATTAGTTAATGTTCCTGAAGTCTGCTCGAGGAGATTGATGGTTTTTTTTTTTCCTGGTGTAATTTGAGCCATTAAACGGGAATATCCATCCTCTTGAGTGACAAAGAAGACTTTCGACTCGTCAGACTGTAATTGTATCATCTTTGTCCTTCCAACTCCAACTAAATTGAGGGACTCGAAACCCCGCAGGACCTTATTGCGGCTCCGTGCAATTTGCGTGTGCCTCGGCTCACACCTCCGTGTGTTTGTGCATGTCAATCGCAGGTGTTGAGCAAATAAGGACAACGGCTCAGCTTGTCACGTGTTGATTGGGCTTCATGTTTTCTCAACAGCTACCTCAACTCTCAACTCGCAACTCCAACACCTGCAGCAGCTCCAACAGATGCACCACCACCAGCAGCAGCAGCAACAGCACCACCAACACGTCCACAACCAAGTGTCGTCTCAGCATCATCACATGACCCCGCCCGGTCAGCCGCAGTCGTCGGTGCCGTCGCCGGGTTCCGCCTGCTCTTCGGCGTCCGGGCAGCCGCCGCAGTCGCCCCCGTCGCATCGGCCCAACCAGTCGCCCGCCCGGAGCCTACCCTCGCCCGTCACCCCGCCCGTACCTCTGCCGGTGAGTCAGCAAGAGTTCTTCAGTCTTTACGAGCTAATCTAAATTAGCATAAACACAAGTTACGCTAATACGGTGGTGACGTGAATTTCAAGGGTTTCAACATAGGATTTCTGAGTGAAAAATCTTTATTTTTTTCATGTGATAGGCAATTTTTCTCATACATAGTAAAAATATTTTGAGTAAAATTTATATTATATAATTTTATATTTTTATATATATATATATATATTATATAATTAAATTTACTGAATATTTTACTCTCTTGTAAGTGTCAATTTTACTCTGTTTAGAGGAAACATTTCTACAAAATGTACGGTGTACTTTATAGGCCTGGTGGGCCGCCAGCGTTTTCTTGCCTTTCGCTAGACACTGACATTTTTTCAGGATTCCCACAGGATGGGAGTCAATTTTGCTTTTAATCACAGGATTGGGATGGGACAGGATCAAAAGTTCACGGGAGTGGGATTGTGTAGTAGAAGGGTCAAAAAATCAAAATAAATACTCTGACTGATGCGTTTTTTTTTCTTTGTTTGTTTTGTTTTAATGTAGCTGATCTCCAAAATGGGAGCGGTACGGGAGTGGGAGTCAATCTGAACGGGAGCAGGACGGGACAGGATTTTTTGGGAATGGGACTGGAGTGAAAGTCCACTTCTGTGTCACTCAAGTGTTCTTGTTACGAAATGATGCGAAATAATAAGGGATTGCAAAGGGTTTTGTGGATCCCCAAGCTACGGCTGGCGGACTGCGAGGGATCCCCAAAGATTTGCCATGATATGTTGCAAGTTGTCCCACGTGTTGATGACGATCAGGAGGGATCGTGAGGTCATCTCCCCTCCTGCTTTATCAGCCTCTTCATCTTTGCTTCCTACTCAAGCTCCTTTTGCACTCACTTTGTCCGTCCATCCATCTGGGCCACGCCGTCCGTCGGGCCGTCAGCGTGACCATGATAATGGCCTATTTTATATCCCGGCGGTTTCATTTCCAGCGTGCGCCGGTCAGGGTCGCCTGGCCGTCCTCGCTCACATTCATCAGCGTCAGGCCCCTTATTGGCTTGTGGCGCGAGCTTCTTTATGGGCGAAGATGCGTCGGGCTGTTTGTTCCCTCGTCTTCGAACCCTCCCCAACCCCCGCCGCTGCCTGTTTCGACCCCCGTCACGGCCCACTGAGACTCAGCGGGGGGGGAAAAAACAGTCTCTGGATTTAATGGGCCTCCAAAGGCGTTACGTCGGAACCAGACACACTGTCCGGTCTCCGTGCAGAATCACTTGACAAAGACCAGAGAACACTCCCATGTGCTCAAGATGGAAATAAAAACACATATCATGAGTTGACCCGCAAAAAAAAGTCTCATGGTGGAAAAGACACAGGAAGTCTACCACTTAAGCCCTTTCCAGGGGCAAATTTTAGCGCCAGAAATTGGTGTCACATCTACATCTAAGTCTCAAGAACCCCTGGCCCCCCCAAAAAAAGCACAGCAAGTCTGCCTTTTTTGTTTGAAGCGGGCATTTTTTGTGGTTTTGGCCATTTCCAGGGGTCCTTCTCAGAAAGAAAGAAAAAAAAAGAAGGAAATCTGCCATGTTGTTTGAAGTGGGCATTTTAGTGGTTTGGGCCTTTTCAAGGGATCCATTTAAGATAATTCTGTCAGGGTGGAACTGGTTGGTTGAGAGTCAGTGGACCCAAATGCAAAAGAAAGAGGCGTCGAAACAGGAATCAAGTGCAATGCATGGTGCTTTAATGAACCACAGGGAAAACGGTCAGTAGAAAACCATGACTGGATGGGCCGTGACTGGACTGGTCGTCATGACTGGACGGGACGTGAGTAGACTGGTCGCCTTGACTGGACAGGACGTGAGTAGACTGGTCGCCTTGACTGGACAGGACGTGACTGAACTGGTCGCCATGACTAAACAGGACGTGAGTAGACTGGTCGTCGTGATACGTGAGTGGACTGGTCGCCTTGACTGGACCAGACGTGAGTAGACTGGTCGCCATGACAAGACGTGACTGAACTGGTCTCCATGAATGGACAGGACGTGAGTAGACTGGTCGCCATGACTGGACAGGACGTGAGTAGACTGGTCGCCGTGATACGTGAGTGGACTGGTCGCCTTGACTGGACAAAATGTGAGTAGACTGGTCGCCATGACAAGACGTGACTGAACTGGTCTCCATGAATGGACAGGACGTGAGTAGACTGGTCGTCGTGATACGTGAGTAGACTGGTCGCCTTGACTTGACCAGATGTGAGTAGATTGGTCGCCATGACAAGATGTGACTGAACTGGTCTCCATGAATGGACAGGACGTGAGTAGACTGGTCGCCATGACTGGACAGGACGTGAGTAGACTGGTCGCCGTGATACGTGAATGGACTGGTCGTCTTGACTGGACAAGATGTGAGTAGACTGGTCGCCATGACAAGACATGACTGAACTGGTCTCCATGAATGGACAGGACGTGAGTAGACTGGTTGCCATGACTGGATAGGACATGAGTAGACTGGTCGCCTTGACTGGACAAGATGTGAGTAGACTGGTCGCCATGACAAGACGTGACTGAACTGGTCTCCATGAATGGACAGGACGTGAGTAGACTGGTCGCCATGACTGGACAGGACGTGAGTAGACTGGTCGCCTTGACTGGACAAGATGTGAGTAGACTGGTCGCCATGACAAGACGTGACTGAACTGGTCTCCATGAATGGACAGGATGTGAGTAGACTGGTCGCCATGACAAGACGTGACTGAACTGGTCTCCATGAATGGACAGGATGTGAGTAGACTGGTCGCCATGACTGGACAGGACGTGAGTAGACTGGTCACCGTGATACGTGAGTGGACTGGTCGCCTTGACTGGACAAGATGTGAGTAGACTGGTCGCCATGACGTGACTGAACTGGTCTCCATGAATGGACAGGACGTGAGTAGACTGCTCGCCATGACTATAGACCATAGAACCGAAATGTGACAAATTCCGCCCCAAAGTCTTTAACTTAGAAACTAAGAAACTTAGCAGGCATCTCTATCGTGAGTAAACCCACAAAAAAAGATGTTTGAAGTCCATTTTTGGCCATTTCCAGTGTCCTTCTAATAAAATTCAACCTCCGAATTTTGTGTCTGGCATTTCCACGAGTCCATTCAAGCAGATGAAGTTCACTCAGCAACTCAGCAAATTTGATAGATTTGTCTATCATGAACGGACCCACCAAAAAGTCTCAAGACCTCAGGAGCGAAAAAACACAGGAAGTCTTGTATTTTGGTTGGAAGTGGCCATTTTAGAACCAAGTCAGTCGAATGTTTGAGTCGAATGGCCTGCCTGCTTTCTATTGAAAATGTCTTGAAAGGAAGCAGCGAGCGTGATTGTGATGACCGAGGACAGCCCTCCCTTGAGAGGAGGCCACATCAGCTATCATTACGATATTGCCTCAATCAAATAGGATTAGCGTGCACGCATGTGTGTGTGTGTTTGGTGGAAACAAGAGCCACCGTAAAGGGTTTACTTCTTTTCTGGGTCAGCGCCTGTCCGGCAAGGACAGGCCGCAGCCTGTGGCGACCGCTCAATAGGATTTGAAGGCCCGCTCGGGCAGACCTGCGGCCCGTGGCGGCTGATTGGATGCCATTAAGCTCATTGCTTCATTCACGTAAAACTTCAGGTACACACACGCATGAATCGTCGCAGTATCTTTAGACGGGAGGAGGTGGAGAAGGTTGTTACCTCCTCCAAGGAAATGGTGACGAGCTACATTGATGATTGAAAGCATTCTGCAAATTTTCACGGCTGGTCACGTTGGCCTGCCTTAACTTCCTTTTGCCCCCCAAAATGTATAAATACGCTCTATTTTAAAAAAAATCCATGGTTCCAAAGACGTATTTATATGTTTTTTAAAAATGTTTTTATATGCTAGAGCATACAGAAAGCTTTGATGCAGCCTCTGAAGTAAAGAGTACGCTTGAAGCAATGGTAGTTATTACAAAAACGGCCAGCAGGTGGCAGCAGAGTATGAGATCAACCAGGGCCATGTTGCAAAAAGCTCTTTTCACACTTGTTTTCCGCACAGATTTGTGAATAATGATGAAACTTAGCTATAATATAACGCTAATTGCTGGAAACAGATAGAAATATACTTTTTTTTCCTGATAAAAGAAGAGACTTTAATCTTTCTTTTGGTCCATGTTTTTATAGCAATAGAACACAATGTTCTGTGGGCCTTGCGAAATCAGAGCGTGGCAATTGACATTTAGCGCATGATTCGAACTTAGCTCGTTGCATGCTATTAGTTCACCAGTAGATGGCACTAAATTCTACACAATGTCTATTTAATGAATCCGCATTGAGTTTCACTTTCTGAGACTACCACTGATCTCAAGAAGTTTGTAGCCGTTGGGCGTGAATTTGTGTTTAAGGTCTGGACTCTGAAAATATTCCCCCACCCCGGAGCCATAATATAATCATCAGTGCATTACAGCGATCCATTTGTTGAGTAATTGTAAATCCCTCGTTAATCCGGAGTACTCATGACAATCCCCCTCCTGTTTATGACTAATTAGTGAGACAAAATTAACACAAGACTGATCTGCCCCCATTTGAGTGCAAACGCCACCACAGGCAGGAATCCTGTGTGTCCTTGACTTCCTTCTTCCTTACATTTCTTACAATACTGCAGCTAATACGGTTCACAACACGAGCCACAGAGGTGACAAATAGACTGCCGAGGTGAGATTAGCACATTTGCCTAAGTGTGTTAATGTGCTGATTGCGGGAGGCGGCGCTTGCGGGATTTTCAGCCCGCAGGTTGATTGATTGGAGCCGCGGGGTTTTCTCCACGCCCGGAGAGCTCGGGGATTTGGCGGCGGGCACAAGTGCATGCGGCTACGTGGCGGAATTGATCTTAATTAGATCTGAAAGACCCGCCACAGCAGAATGGGCGCGCCGATTAAAATGAAAAACAGGAGAAATTACCGATCAAATTAATCATAATGTCGGGCTACAGCTGTAAGGTCTGCTGTAATTTGCCACTCCACTGGCTTACATCGGGCCGGCGGAGGCGGAGGGAGCGCCGCGACATGCTGATCCGTGGAAGCGGGAAGCTTAGCTCGGCCGATCCGCGCCGCCATTACGCGTGTCACCTTCCCATGACCCGCCTGCTCCGGACGCATTTCCTCTTGCTATAGCGGCGCTCTGCTCTGTCCTGCCAAAGCCAATCTGTGCTCTATTTTTATAGCAATAACAAATAAGTCCTCTCAGTTCAATCCGATATCTATTAAATATGGAACATCAATTCCTCTTAAATGTCAAAGACATGATAAAAACTAACTAGTACATTTTACAGTAACTGGTCAAATGATTTAGTTTATTCATTAAAGTAACTTGTGTGATAATAATTTAAGTATTACACAAACATTGACGTCAGCAAGGATGAGATGAAAATATTTTCATAGTTCTATTTTAATAATTGTAAATATTAACGTAAAAGAGCAATAAGTCATAAATATTTTTATTATTTTTTATTATTATTTATTTAAGTCAGTTATTTTTTTGTAAAATTGAAAAAAATACTTTTAATTTCATGTGAACGGTAAATTTAAAGAAAACAAAACTGCAAAAAAAATTTGCCTTTAAAATTCAATTTTCTTAAGAATTTATGGGGAAAAATGCATATTTTAATACAGTAATCAATTAATGTTTTTATGAATCAATATTGGGCAAGGAAAATCGACTATCGATTATAATTTTTTTAATTTTAGAAAATACTTTAAAATCCATTTGAACAGTAAATTTCAAGAAAACAGTACTTAACAAAAAAATCTTCTTAAGAATTTATGGGAAAAAAAAATTGCTATTTAAATAATCAATTCATGGTTTTATCAATCAATATTGGGCTCGAAAAGGAAAATCGATTTGATATTGATTATTCAATTTTTCTAAACCCAGCCCTATTAAACATGGCAGCGACGATGGTAATAATAATAATGATAATGTGCATGTAAAATGTCATCACGGTCTCTGCTGCGAATGAGGACAAATGTGCTTGGCGGCAACAGCCCCAGCGTGGCCAGAAAAATGAAAAATATTCTGCAGGGAGCACAAGCGGAACTTTTGACTTGGCTTGCAAGGAGGCCATAATGCCATAAAGCTGCATTAAAAGCTTTTTTTTTTTTTTTTTTATTTGTTATTTATTTATTGCTGCCCTGCACACCGGCGTTGCTCGCGTGAGCTCGGCCGCTGCTCTGTCTGCGGTCACTAATGGGCACCAGAAATGACCAGCAGTGGAATGGTACCCCGCGGGGGGGACTGGCCTCCTCGGCAGAGCGGAGCACTTAGACGGTGCCCGAGAGGGTGGGGGGGGCTCAATGTCAAAACCCGGACCGATAATTAAAGAAAGCGCTGTTAGCCGAGCCCTCGTCTCAAAAGACGGCAAAAAAAAATGAAAATAAAAAATGTCTCCTTTCAAAGAAGCAAGTTCGACATGCGAGCGAGCACTCCCACACCAAAGACTGTGAAAATCCATCTTTGCAAACATGTGCAAACTTTGACAAAAAAGAGCCCCCGACACGAGATTGGGTGGACGTGTCGATCATAAAAGGCCTCAAGAAGCAAAATCGAAGACATTTTGGTCTGAAGTAGCCATTTTGGGAAAATTCCGTCAAAAAGTGTAAAGTAAAAAATCAGCCCCCAACACCACAAGTTTTATCGATCAACATGAAATTGGGTGGACGTGTCGATCATAACAGGATGCACAAAAAAAGTATCAAGGACCCCAACCTAAATTTGAACAGATCTAATATTTTGGTAGTAGTTGCCATTTTGTGCAAATTCCATCAAAAACAAGACCTTGCAAAGTAAAAAATAAACAAAAAATAACGTTTGTAGTCCCAAAGCAATGTTTGGGGGACGACCAAACAGAAATTATTTCAAATTAATTAATGCAATTTTAAATGGAAAACAGCAAAGATAAGCTACGGTTTATCAAGAATTACGAAATAAAACTCATGCGACGTCATCGCACTGCGCAGTCGCTTCATGTTGTTCTTCTTCTTCTGTTAAATTACTGGTGGATCGCATGTCTACGTTGTATAGCGCCACCTAAAGCTCTTTTCCACACTGCAGATTTGTGAATAGTGAGGAAACTTAGCTATATTCTAATGCTAATTGCTGAAAAATGGAAAAACAGATAGAAATATACTTTTTTTTCCTGATGACAGAAGAGACTCTAATCTATCTTTTGGTAGGTTGCATGTTTTTATATAGCACTAGAACACAATATTCTGTGGGCCTTGCAAAATCTGTCAAAATCCAGTAAACCAGCCGGGAGCAAAGGGCGTTGCTTCAGTGAAAATGGCTGCCAGTCAATGAGTTAAGGATCCCCCAACATGACAACATGGTGAAAATGATGAGAATCACCCAAACTGGAGAAAAAAAAGGAAAACCCAACCCACAATTTGACTGCAAGCTGCACACCCCAAAGCATAAAAATTGGTAATAAGATGAAGTGAAGTTTGTAAATTGCAGCCTGACCTCCTCATCCCTGGATGGCTAATCCCTCATTGCAAGTAAATAAAAGTAGTGCAGCTGTCATGGTCAGCTTGCTTTTTGGCCCCTCATCTTTATAATTATTCATATGAAATGTGCCGGCTGTTGATGGGCCACACAGTCTTATTTTCTGCTTCAGTCAACAGTGCACATTTGCACGCAGCCGCTTGTTATGTAAGGCAATTTTCTGCCTTCTTAAGACCTCCCCGGCATTGACGGCGGGCGGGCGGGCGACCCACAGGTGCGCCTTATTGGACTTTTTTCTAAGTCACGTTTGCCGTCGAGTTGTGCTGATTTGGGTGGAAGTGTCCGCTCCCGCCGACGGCTCGTACAGTCGACGTGAGTCATGACGTCTTAGATGGGAGAGTGTCATCTTCATTTTGATTTAATACACTGCAAAGTCGCTGAGACGATCTGGGAAATCAATGACATTGATTGGTCAGGCTGGCTTAATATGCGTGTTAGCATAATAGGCGAGTGGCGGCTTTAAAACGAGATGAGTAAAAGTGACACATGATGGACTGCAAATGGGATTCATTCATTTAGGTGTGCCTTCTTCTTCTTTTTTATTCAAAACTCACGAATTTGGAGATACTTACTTTTGATTGGACAAAGTAGTAAACTAATTAAAAAACAAAAAAAAAAAAAATGCTGTTATAAATAAGTCAATTCAAAGTGTTTAAAATGCATGTTGAATGGATAGCTAGCGATAGCCTATGTAGCTAGCATTATCTTGATTTGACTTGGCAAATATTGAGGCACTTTTTTGCTTTATAGCCAACGCAAAAAAAATCACCCCCAAAAAATTGTAAAGGGGAAAAAAAAAGATTTATTTTGTGGTCCATTACAAGTCTTTTTTGTAATGTACACAAAACAATTCTGGGGTCAAAGACTAAAATGCATATTAAATGGATAGCTAACGATAGCCTATGCAGCTAGCATTATCTTGATTTGACTTGGCAAATATTGAGGCACTTTTTTGCTTTATAGCCAACGCAAAAAAAATCACCCCCAAAAAATTGTAAAGGAAAAAAAAAGATTTATTTTGTGGTCCATTACAAGTCTTTTTTGTAATGTACACAAAACAATTCTGGGGTCAAAGACTAAAATGCATATTAAATGGGTAGCTAACGATAGCCTATGCAGCTAGCATTATCTTGATTTGACTTGGCAAATATTGAGGCACTTTTTTGCTTTATAGCCAGCGCAAAAAAAATCACCCCCAAAAAATTGTAAAGGAAAAAAAAAGATTTATTTTGTGGTCCATTACAAGTCTTTTTTGTAATATACACAAAACAATTCTGGGGTCAAAGACTAAAATGCATATTAAATGGGTAGCTAACGATAGCCTATGCAGCTAGCATTAGCTTGATTTCACTTGGCAAATATTGAGGCATTTTTTGCTTCATAGCCAATGCGACAAAATCACTTCTTTCCCAGTGAAAATGTGCAGATTGGACTCATAAAAAGGCAAATTTTCTCTCTCTCAAACATCCAAAATATTATAATAATAAATATTATTATTTATTTTAATGTTCTTATTATTATTATTATAGCAGCATGAGTGTCTGGATTGAGCTCAGTTGGAGACAAAGGGGGAGCCAAGATGGACTAGTCTGAAAGGAGGCGGTTGGTGTCCGTTGTTGAGAACGGCAAAGCGGTGAGGAAAGATGAGTAGCGTCAGACAGCGAAGCCGCTGACGGTCTGTCGTGCTTGGCAGCCGCTGACCTCTCGCCAGAGACTTCTAATGAAGGCTGATTGCTGGCCGACGCTCGCGCAGCCACGCCAAAAAAGAGAGAGAGGAGAGGCTCAGGTAATTGCAGCACTTGCGAGTGTAGAGGGTTGCAGGGGAGGGGGGGGGGGCCTCGGGGCGGTCCTGTGATGTTGGGGCGAAGTCGGCGGGGAAGAGAGATGTCGGTAAATTGTGGAGAAGGAGGGTAGGAGGTAGACCCCCGGGCTGTAATTACCGCTGTTGAGTGATCCCGTGGAGAGCGGACAGGCCCAGTGCGACCGCTCTCTGACAGCGATCACAGGCGACTTTCAGCCAGACGCCGAGGTTTGGGGGGGGGCAACATGAGATTTTGTTGCCGTGTACATCATGAGTAGACCCACGAAAAAGACTCAAGAACGTGTGTACCCGAAAAGACACAAAATCTGCTATTTTGATTTAAATCGGACTATTCGGAATCAAAGAAATTCATGCTTCATAGTGATCGGACAGTCTCAAGAATGTGTGCCCAAAAAGGCGTAAAATCCAAAGTCTCAAGAGCATTTGTCCAAAAAGGAGAAAGTCTGCCATTTTAGGTTGAAAGGCCATTTTAGAGAATTAATGTTGGGTGAGCGCCCCCCCCCCCCCCCCGACCCCCCACCCCCCGCTAAAAAAAAATTACGTCTCAATGGCTGTACCTACAAAAATATCCATTTGCCATATAGAAATTCCTTTGACTCCAAATTTGGGCCGGTTATGAATCATTTTGGCCTTCATTTCCTTTAATTTCATTTTCAATTGCTGGCGTCCATTTTGACTTTTCCTCACCTTATAAGGTCGACGCGGGCTCCTCAAAAAAGACGACAAAGTGGAGCGATCGATACAAATACAGATGTAAATGTCATCAATTCATCTGAGGCCGCTCGGACGACTTCACCGCACGTATTTTTGGCCGGGCCCGAGAGGGCCGGCGAAATGATCGATCCGGGCGGCGGCGGCGAGCCCCCTGGCTGCCGCCGCGATTCATCTTTGGGGCGGGAAGAGTCGGCCGGTGACACATGACAAGTCCTCCATTTCTCTTCATTAGCGGCCGTGTTTTTGGAGAGCGCGCGGCGGAGAGTCATCACTTACCTTTATTGTGTTTATCGAGGCGCGCCGCGGCTGACCCTCCCCATATTGAATTGAGAGCATCAAAAGATCACTGGACATTGATTAGCGCGATATTAAAGTCATTCAAATGCTATATTGCTATGTCAGAGCGCACACAAGACTGAAAGCCGGGGATTCTTAAAATGAAATCAAAGAAAAGTTTGATCACATATTAAATATCGGAGGTCGTCGTTTCGAGACGCTTGGGAAGTTTATGACTACACTCGGCCATAAAAGCGCAGAAGACTCTTCAACATTTGAAAATGGTGCCATCATTTCACAATTTCAAACACTGGATCTCAAAAAACAAGCGCAAATATGCCCCAGATGCTTAATGAGCGACGACTCGCCCCCGTTTAAGAAAGGAAGACGTAGCTAAATATCATCAATCGTCCGGCCATCAAAGAAATCCGAGCGGAACGTCACGTAAAAGCCGAGAAAACACGTCCAAAAAGACTCGCAATTATCACAAAACGGGCCGGGGAGGATTTTAATGGCATGATTAAAGGCGCGCTTAATTCCGCCGGAAGGTAACGAGCGGCGAGATTGACGGCCGGCCCGGGGCACTCCATCAGCGCTTTATGGTCGTCTTCAACCATTTCACGACTCTCGTCCGCCTTCATTTGCATCGCGCCTCGTTACACGCCGCCATTTGGCCGCGCCTTAATGCCTTTTATTTGATCGCACCTTAACTAGCCGTCACTCAAGCGGCGCTGATGACATCACTCCCGCCAAACGTTTGCTATGTATGCTTGTCCTCGTTAGGGTCTGGCTGGAGTCGATCCCAGCTGGTGGGATGACTGCTCGTCAACCAATGACAGAACACATAGAGAGAATCAACTGTTCCCACTCACACACTTCTGGAAGTATTTTGCTTGTATGGTTAGTTTAGCCCTAGCTAGCTTCTGCGATTGGAAATGTTTAGCCGATTGTTAAGCTAGCCCATCTAGGCTGTGTATCAAAACCTTTGTCGATACTTCACTGTTTCAAGTTTATGAACTTGGACGCTGGACAAGAGAGATGAACGCTCCCAGGTTAGCTTAGCGCTAGCTAGCTTCTGCGATCAGAAATGTTTAGCCGATTGTTAAGGAAGCCCATCTTGGCTGTGTATAAACACATTTGTCGGTACTTCACTTTTTCAAGTTTATGAACTTAGACGCTGGACAAGAGAGATGAACTCTCCCAGGTTAGTTTAGCGCTAGCTAACTGCTACGACAGAACACTGATGAATGTAAAAGTTGACCAAAAGCAAAAACAACTTGGGTTTTGCTATTGGCTAGCATGTAGCGAGGAATCCTGGAGGTCCATGTAAGTCATTTTGAATTAAAAAGGAAAACTTTCTGTAAGTTGCTTTGGGCAATATATTGTGTAGCTAAAGTGCTACGTTCACGCCATTTACCATTATGATTAAATTGGATTTTTCATTTTTTGGACTTAATGGTAAACATGGCGATCTGGGATACAAGTCTGAACTCTAATTGTGGCATTTTTTGTCATATGTTGCTCTAACTCTCACATTATTATTATTATTTTTTTAAAGAGCTTCAAAACAGTAAATAGCATGAAAACACGCCTACAGATTATGTAAATATTGTGGATTGAGTGAGGTTTACTGTATTGTCTTATTTTTATTTATTTTTTTGCCCCAGTTCAATATTGGTCTTGCGTCCAGAGGGGCGGGTGTTGGCAGGCTTTATTTTTCACAAGGTGCGCAGCAGAGGCCCAGCGGTGGGCAACAGATGGCCCAGCGCGGAGGTGTTTGCGAGGGCCTAATGGCATTTTGATGTTTAAGCACAGAAGGGCGCGAGGGAAGAGTCAGCCGAGGCACGGCGGCGGCCGCGGCGGCGACACGTACACGCCGTGCGCTCTCGTGTCACTCTTGATCACATCAAGGGTGGAGGAGGGACCACCAGCTTTCATGTTGGGAGGGACAACTTTGTCCTATTGTGACAATATGGCCGTTATTATTGTCGTGGACGCTGGGGACGCTCTTCGCACTGACAAGAAAAGCTGCGGTCACACTTGCAAGTACATCACAATCAGGTTTTCTTGAGTACTTTTTTCTGTAGCTTATTTCAAAAAGTCAAACTCATACTTACTACTTATGACTGCCCCAATTTATGACTTTTTTTCCCAAGCTCAGGCCAAACTTAACAAAATAAAAGCATACAACTTTGTGAAAAGGATCCACCAACACAATTGAGCAGATGCAATAATATTTGTGGGTCAAGTTGTAATTTTACGATTTTAAAAAACATCCACAAATTGCTTCACCTTCAAAATTTATATGAAAAGAAAAATGTATTGTGCTGTCACCAATGTCCAACAGGAAATGCTACTGCCATCTAGTGGCAGAAAATGACTTCAACACAAATCTGTTTCATGTTTTTACCGTACAGTACATCTTTTTAATTTTAACTTCAAATAGGTTTATGAATTACTACGAAATTACTGCATTACCCCCTTAATGTTGGTTGAATTTGTGTTAGCGTGGCTAACTTAGCGAAAAAGCTAAATGTATGGTGGTACCTTCACCTCTTTTTAGCTCCGTTCTCCATTCTGCGCGGGAAGAAAGAAAAAGCAAACTGAGCCACGTGAAAAGAGCAAAACGACAACAATAATAAAGTGCGCTTTCTTTGTGTCAAACCATTTTCGATTTCCAGCTGGGGGGGTCTCCAAGTCTGGCCACGTTTTACGGCGGGGCTACTTTTGGGCGATTACACGCACCAGGCGAGCCTCCAGCTGAAACAAAGTCGCAGGACGCCGCACTTTGGTCCAATTGCAGCCAAACATGCATTTAGCGTGGCGTGGCCTCTCAGATTACTGCTGGGCGTCTTTGCCGCTGAGAGGTGCGAAGAAAATGGAGGCTTTGACTGCAGAAGTGTCAAGCTAGCGTAAAGAAGCAAACACAACAAGGGCCGTGTCGACACGCTGGAACAATCGTTGTTTATCTCCTCCAACACATGCAATCAGCACAAACGCTCGGCCGGGCCTGTCATTTGCTCCCTCCCGCCGAGGAGTCGCCGTGGCGGAAAATCACCTGTTTAGATCTGGAAGCGCACACACGCGTGCGCGCGCGGTAGAATAAAGCCTGACGTTTCTTTTCAGGCCCATTTAACACAACGGAAAGGACTGTTATTGAAGATGTTTCCAATAAAGCTGTTTAATTGACTGTTAACGCTCGGGGAAAAAATATTTATCCTTCATTCTTTGTCATTTCTTAACTTTTAAAACTTTTGGTTTTCTGCTGAGCGTACACTCTAAAAACAGTTGGTTAAGAAATAACCTAACAATGGGTCAAAAATGGTCTGATCCTCTACTTGGATGAGTCAAATTGACCCATAAAGTGACCCAACTGTTTTTAGAGTGTATTAAACTTGTACCGTGTAAGTCAATTCACACTCTAAAAACAGTCAACTTTTAAAACTTTTGTTTTTCTGCTGAACATACACTCTAAAAACAGTTGGATCAAAAACAACCCAACTATGGGTAAAAAAAATGGACCGATCCTCTACTTGGGTCAGTTTGACCCAACTTTGAGTCAAGAAATGGGTCTTTTAGTGTAAAATAACTCAATAAAAGTGGATCGGTCCATTTTTTATCCATAATTGGGTTATTTTTGACCCAGTTGTTTTTTAGAGTGTGACCTATATGGTACAAGTTTAATAGACTCTAAAAACATTTGGGTCAAAAATAACCCAATTATGGATAAATTAAAAAAAGGACCGATCCACTTTATGGGTCAATTCGGCCCGACTTCCTGGGTTGTTTTATACAAAATGACCCAATTTTCTGACCCAAGTAAAAGATCTGGCCAATACTTATGAGTTGTTTTACGCTGAAAGACCCATTTCTGGACTCAAAGTTGGGTCAAATCGACCCAAGTAGAGGATCGGTCCATTTTTGACCCCATAGTTGAGTTATTTTTGACCCGACTGTTTTTAGAGTGCATGATATGAGTATGATCACAGTGGACCAACACACAAGAACGGTGGAAGATAACAAAAACACCCTTTATAATGTGCAAAATATTACTTTTTTTTTTTTTTTGAGTTCCCGCAAGCTGATAATCCGCTTTGTAAAAATGTCGCCCGGCGGAAAGAAGACATAAAAGGACAATAAAGGAAGAAAAAGAAGTGGATGACTTTCCAGGCAATATCAATCAGGGCCAATTTGAGGGGGGGGTGCCGACATGAAATATGATTTCATAAGACAAATGCCGTGTCATTCTTAATGTACTTAACCTTTACTGTCAATGAAAAAGTATTGATTTTTTTTTTCCCCCCTCCTTCGTCATTAGATTTGAGAAAGTGTAATAATAATATACGGCGGTGAGCCTGAAGTAACCCAATGAGCTCACGTGCTCCGCCGTTTGATACGAAGACGCGGGATGCTTTTTTACCGATTTTACCTCGTCCCCACCAAGATGACAAATGGCACTCGAGAGGTCGCCGAACTTTTGAAACAGAAAGTTCATTCTTTGGTACCAGTCAATGTACTTCATTATTATTATTATTATTATCTTTGTGAAGACTCTGATCATGTTCATGCATTACGCAATAATTATGTGGGAAACTATGCAACACTTTACATTTTCAAACAATGACTTTTTTCACAATATTCCATGTAAATCACAATGTTTCGTCATTGGTGCGCTATTTTTAGAACAGGCCCCGGGGCTACTCATGTGTACCGACGATTGGCACGGATTATTTTTCGCTTACGCATGAAGATAAGAAATCAGACGTTGAATAGTTTTGTTTATATTGTGTGTGGTTTGTTACGGCAATCTGAACAGAGCACCACACGGGGGCAACTGCTTTTTTGTTTTTGTTTTTTTACAGACCAGCCCAAAAAAATCTTCAAGAAACGCTGATAAATATTCACTATACGTTTTCCGCTTAAAATTGGGACAATGGTGGGGGGGAATCCCGGACAAAAATCTAAAATTAAAAAATATGGGGGGGGCGGATCTGAAAATGTGTGAATATGCAGGGATCAAGTGGATTTTTAAGTTGTAATATCATCAATCACCACTAGAGGGCAGATGTGTCTTAGCTGCGCTATGTTTAGCTTTGTTTTTTTGTGTATTTTATTTTCTGTTTTTCTGAATATTTTTGTTCTGTTTTACTGAACATTTTTTCGCTAATTAAAAAAATATACAGAAAAACAGGAGGAAAAACATAAAATGAAGAAAAATACACACAAAAAACAAAGCTCCCCCCCCAAAATTAGTCAGTAAAACAGGATTAAAAAAAAAATAAAAATTAAGTGAATGCAATACGGCTCCGTAATACGGGACAAACATAGTACCTTAATAATATTCAATTTTTAATAAATTGATTGTTGTGTTATTATTAAAAAAAAAAAGTTCTTTTGTTCCGCCCTTGAATGATAATTGTATCATTTCATGCTATTTTTCACTTGCCAGTAAGACGATCTTGTGATTGTTGTGGTTCCAGCAGCCGCTGAACCCTCTGGCCAGCCAGGCGGCGGCAGCGGCGGCGGCGGCAGCCATGGCGGCCGGCTCGCAGGTGTTTGGCAACGCCCTTTCCAACCTGCAGGGAGGCGGCGGGCAGCTGGTGACCAACGCGCAGGGACAGGTGAGCGCCAGCACTTGCGCCTCCTCCTCCTCCGACTTTCAAAAAGCGCTGAGCTGGCCGGCTGCAGAATTGCTCCATGAGTAGCCGGACGCTTGAATGATGACGCTTGTCATCGCCGAGCCCCGTCTAATGAATCATCTGATTGCGGACAGCGCGCAACGCGTATTGAAGGCAAATGTGTGAGTTGGCACACGCGGACGGTCCTCAACGTGCCATCGACTTTGTGGTGAACGCTGGTAAAAGACGATTGCAAGTGTTGACCAACGGAAATGAAAATCAGGCTTTTCGGAGACATCACTCATACCGCAAATCATTTTTCCCTTTGGCAATGAATGCAACTGCCATTAATATGTTTCAGCCGAACATTACTTATTATTAATATTATTATAATTATTATTATTACTGAGACATTGTATTACCTATTTATGATTTTTATTTATTTTATTTTATTTATTTTCATTTATTTTATTATCTATTTATTACTGCATTACATATTTATGATGTATTATTATTTCTGAGACTTATTATTTTATTACCTATTTATTTATTTTATTACGTATTAATTATGCATTATTATTACTGAAACGTATTATTTTATTACTGAGATGTCACTCATACCGCAAATCATCTTGGCAATGAATGGAAATGCCATTAATATGTTCTGAAAATGACTTATTATTATTATTATTATTACTGAGACATTTTCTTACCTAGTTATTATTTTTATTAATTTTATTACGTTTTTATTATTGTATTAGGTATTATTATGTATTATTATTACTGAGACTTATTATTAGTTTATTACTGAGACATCACTCAGGCCGATACCAGGTATTAGTACTCGCAACGGAAGCTGATATGGACTGCAAATTAGAATGCATAGAAAAATATCCGTCATTGTTTTATGTTTGAAAATAGTACAAGTGGTGTCGTTGCTGCCAAACAAGCCACCAAACGTGTTTGGTGGGAGCGATTATGCGGCGGGCGATGTGGCGTTTAACTCTACGTCCTGCCATGGTGGCGGAGCGGTCGGACTCGTCCGCGGCCGCCCGTCGTCTTGATGCTGAACGCGGCTAATGAGACAGCATGGACTCAAGTGGCTTCACAAAGGCGCCCGCGGCGCCGGCCCACGCCACGCCGACGTGCCGCAACGCGCCACACTGTGCGCTTTGCTAGCGTCTTGGGCGGGCTGACGGTGCCTGACATAATCGGGTCAGCGAGACGGTCAAAGCCCCGGGCTGCAGCCTTTGCTCCATGGCATGACGCTCATTATTCCTCAGCATTATTCAGACGGAGGGGCGGGGCCCCAAAAAAGCGGGACAACATGGAGACTTGAAAGCAAACGGAGTAAACAAACACAAGCAAGACCTCCGCCAAGGCATTAGTAGAGCATGGTTTTCATGGAACCTTTTATACATTTATTATGAAATGTATTATTTGTATTATTATTATTTTTGTATTTATTTATACAGATAATATGAAAATATTTATGTAGATTAATATTATTATTAACTCATTCACTGCCATTGACAGCTATAGAAAAATAGAAAAAATTCATTTGAACTCTTTCTATTAGTTTAACATTTTTGTTAAGAAGAGTATGAAAACCTAGATTTTTTTTTGTACATTTAGAACAGATAAAATTTTAACTAGTGAAGTCATGCGATTAATTACAATTACAAATTTTAATAGCCTGATGCCCCTAATTTTTAATAATCTTTTTTTATATATATATATATATATATATATATATTTTTTTTTTTTTTTTTTAAAGAAAATATTATTTTTACATCTGTTCTAATATAATTTTAAAAAATTCTAGATTTTCATACTCTTGTTAACAAAAGTGGGAAAAAATGTTAAACTAATAGAAATAGTTCAAATGAATTTTTGACGTCAATGGCAGTGAATGAGTTAATGTTTTTATTTTTATTTTGTGTTGATAAAACTCTTAATGAAAATTCCACAAGTATGATCACCCTGAACCAGTAGCGTCCTTGGCGGAGGTAATCAAGAAGAAACATCAGCATCATCATGACGTCTGTATTAGGTGACGTTTGTTAAATTGTTAAATGCGAGCCTGCGAGGCCTCCGGCGTGTCATCATAAGCATCTTCCAAAGCAAGCTGTCACCCGCCCGCTCTTTTTATTACGGCGACGGAACAAGCACTTAGCGCCGCGACCACCATGAATAATTGAGTGGAACAAGTTCCCCCCCCACCGCGCCGCGCCGGCATGCGAAGCGGGTGGCTCGCTCGGGGGGCGGGGGTGGGGGTGGGGGGGTTCAATAAAATATGCTAAGTGGCAGCAAAAGAACACGAGCCGGGGAGAGATAAATTATCTGCGCCCTAATGCGAAGCAACGTCGCCAAATGAGGCATGGCGGGGATGAATTACAGATTGCCGGCCCGCCTCGCTCGCGATTATGTCAAAGCGATGTTGGCGAGGAGGGGGGTGGGGGGGCACATCGCAGGCGGCATGTGAAGCTACGAGTCATTTAGTGCTCATGAACACGAGTGTATGAAAATGTGTTTCGCTTGTAAAGAAATAAAAAGCATCCAGTCAAGCAGAAATAAACGCCGCACCGCAAATATTTTACAAAGTGGGCGCCTTGAGATACGAGTGACCCGACTTACAAGTTTTTGTTATTGTGACAATTTTTTTTGCTTTGACTTATGCAGGCAAGCAGTGTTGAATTGAGATTAACCAACTTGCATAATGCTAATGTGAATGGAAAATGCCATTGAGATGCTAACATTAGCAACAATAGTCTCGATTTTACAACCTTTTAGATCATGGCTATATCAACACAAATACTGTAACAACGCATATAGGCAGATCTTTATCCTCTCTGATTTTTTTTCCCAGCAACTTGTGGTGTCGTAGATGAAGAAGTGTGCATTTGTGTGTGCTAATTCTTTGCTTTTTTTCTGGGAAGTTGGAAGGGATAAATGGTAGTTTCATTCCTTTCGTTGAGGAAAGATGATTTGAGTTATGAGTGTTTTGAGTGTGATAACAGAACAAATTCAACTCCTAAATTGAGGCACCTGCAAATTAAAAAAAAATAATAATAATAATAATTAGCAAAAAGTGAATGACGACATATTTAAAAATAATAATAATAATAAAAAAATGAATCACCAGAGAATTTTGAACTCTTGTTACTTTCTGTGAGGTAAAACTCGCGTTTGCCCTTCCTGATGACAAGTACACGGGAAGAAGGTGATTTTGGAGGGGGTTAGATCACCTGCTGAGTTGAATTACAAGCACCGGGTCTTGCAATCCCCCACTTTTGTCTTGTCTCCTCTCAGCAGAGACACACAAAGACACTTCAGACACTCATCGTCACGCATGCACTCGCTCACGCCGCAAGATGGCTAACGCAGGCACTGGTGTGCACCAACTCTCACACGCACACACACACACACACAAACATCCAAACAGGTATTCAGTGTTGACCTTTGCAGCAACATTCTTGACGACTTAGCAGCCATTAAATTTAAAATTATATATTTTTATGTTATTGTTTATTTGTTTTGTTTATTGTTCTATTTTAATTATTTATTTTAATTTAAAATATTTTTTTGTTTTGTTTATTATTATTATTTTTATTTTATTTTCTTAAATATATATATTTTATTGTTTATTGTTTGTTTATTTTATTTTTTTATGATTTATTTTAATTTTAAAATTATATATTTTTATTTTATTTTTATATTTGTTTTATTTATTTTATTTGTCTATATTATCTATTTTTCTTTTCTTTTCTTTTTTTTGCAGATAATCGGAACAATCCCGCTGATGGCAAACTCGGCGGGGCTGTCCAGCCAATCGGGGGGCGGCAACGCGTCGCTGCAGGTGCCGCCCGTCACGCCGCAGCTGCTGACCAACGCGCAAGGGCAGATCATCGCAACGGTGATCGGCAATCAGATCTTGCCCGTCATCAACACGCAGGGAATCACGCTGTCGCCCATCAAGCCCGGTCAGCAGGTGGGCGAGCGCTACAAATGCTAACGCGCTAACGCTGGCTCCTTTCGTGTGCTCAGGTCTCGGGTAACAACCAATCACTGTGCAGCTTCGGAAAATAAGTGCGCTGTGATTGGTCGTTGCCTGAGCCCTGAGCAACTGTGATGTCATCTTCAAAATCCAGCCGTTTTTTATCCATCTCAGGGGGCGGCCATTTTGCCACTTGTTGTCGACTGAAGATGACATCAATGTTTCTCAGGTAACAACCAATCACAGCGCAGCTTCAGAAAACAGGTGAGCTGTAATTGGTCGTTGCCTGAGCAACTGTGATGTCATCTTAAATCGAAAGCAAGTGGCAAAATAGCCGCCCCCTGAGATGGGTACAAATGGCTGGATTTTGCTTTATAACTCATATTCCACAAATGAAATATTAATCAGAATGCCATGTTTAGACTAGCGAGGTCACATTTAACATATTATTGTTAAAAAATATGATGTTATGTTATTGAACGTCTTACTGGCAACGTTATTGAAAGCTTTTCATTTTGTCACATGCTGTCGCCGTGGCGATGCGCCGTTTGCAGAGGGAAAATAATGCTGTTTTTGAGGGTCTAAACACGGGTGAAAACATACGAGTCGCGCGCTCTTTGCAACGTCAACGATATTAACTGGATCACCTTTGTAGAATCGCACAAGTAAAAGTTGGACGTTTAATTGCGGCCGCCCGCCACTTGTCACGAGCGATTGCGTTTGTAAATAATGTTTAGCGTCGGCCGACTCTCCGCTTGAAAGCTTCGGCGTGCACGCGGGGAATCATTTACGCTTGTCAGGACGGCGCCGTCGGGAGGAATATTTCCAGTGGAGCTCGTAGATAATTCTCCTGGCCTGTCAGCGCTCCTGACGGCGTGCGCTAGCTCGGCTGTTGACTAGCGCGTCCCCCCCCCCTCCCCGCAAACAAACGCACGGCAGACAGAAAATAATTAATAGCAAAAGAGGAGAGGAGACGGCGGCGTGACAACGTTCCCGTCTTCATGTTGTAAAAGCACATCGGGCAGAAAAGTACATTGTTATTGTTTTTGTGCCGCCGCCGATCAGGAATTACGTTTGATTCCGGGAGCTGCATTTCTAAACTTGTCAACAGATGTTCTCGCTCTCCCCCAAAGACGGTTGGAAAGTCTGCAGTGGGGGAATTTCAGTCGCAACCCAGCAGACGCGTCCATGTCAAAATTGAGCGGTAATAAATTTAATATCAATGCAATAATAATGCATATATTTGTGGAGACTGGGGTCAAGTTTTATTTTACAATTTTAAAAATGTGCACAGTTTCACAACTCACTTCCTGTTAAAGATTAGCTCGCTCTTAATATCAAGCGGTCACCAACACCTTACAAATGCAATGATGCCATCTAGTGACAGAAAAAATGACCTCAACACAAATCACACTCGTTTTTTACAGTGCAATACAACTTTTTAATTTTAACTCAATTTTATGAATTATTATGAAATTACTTTACGTTTCAATGACTAAAAGATGCAGCCATATTTCTATTAGTTTAACATTTTTTTTCCAATTTTATGTTAACAAGAGTATGAATCTTTAGAACAGATTAAAAAAAAATGTGATTAATCGTGAGTTAACTATTAAAATCATGCGATTAATTACAATTAAAAAATGTAATCACCCGACACCCCCACTTGAAACAATTAACATGAATTTCCCTTTTTTTTTTCTCGCCATTGGGCCCAGCAGGGTGCAAGCGGCCCGGCCTCCTCCTCTTCATCCTCCTCCTCCTCCTCGTCTTCGTCCTCGCAGCCCGGCCTGCTCCACATGGCCCACCGGCACAGCCCGCTGCACCAGCCCTCTTCGTCATCCTCCACATCATCATCATCCTCCTCGGCGCTCAGCGTGGGGCAGCTGGTCAGCAGTAAGTACGCGCGCCGCACCATAACATGAGTTCAGATCAGATCAGGAAATGGAAGCATTCGTGCGCTCGTCAGACCCCAGGACGGCCCCGAGCGAGGTGGACGGCGTCAACCTGGAGGAGATCCGCGAGTTTGCCAAAGCCTTCAAGATTCGCCGCCTGTCGCTGGGCCTGACGCAGACGCAGGTGGGCCAGGCCCTCAGCGCCGCCGAGGGTCCCGCCTACAGCCAGTCGGCCATCTGCAGGTGAGCAGCAGCTCCTCGCCTGACCTCGCCCGCCCAACCGGAACTCTTAAAAATTTCAGCGCGTCAACGTCAGACGTCGGATAAAATGTGAAACTCCGCGCACGCACGCACACACGCCATCACTCCTCCTCATGTCAAACAGTCCCAGCATGCAATATTAATAAGCCGGCATTATTAAAATATTCATAACATTAAAAGCCATTAGCTTGGAAAATAAACACACGTGTGTGTATTTGTGTGCGCGTCAAGCTGATGTTTGAGGTCGTTAACTCTCTTTTGGTGAGCAGGGGAGGAGGACGGACTGACGGATGCCCCGCCCCTCGCTAATCAATCAAATTATTTATTTCGATATTAGCCAAGTAATGTCAGATGTCAGTTTTTTCAAACGTTCTAAAGTGGCAAATTTGCGAGTTTATTAACTCATTCACTGCCAATGACGGCGATAGACGTCAAAAATTCATTTGAACTATTTCTATTAGTTTAACATTTTGTCCCACTTTTGTTAACAAAAGTATGAAAACATAGAATTGTTTTGTATTAGAACAGATATACAATTTGTGATTAATCGTGAGTTAACTAGTGAAGTCATGCGATTAATTACGTTTAAAAATTGTAATTGCCCGACGCCCCTAATTTTTTAATAATCTTTTCTTAAAAAAAAAACACTATTAAAAATAAATAAATAAATAAATGCTTTTTTTTTTTTTTTTTTTTTTTTGAAAAAAATTATTAAAAATTAGGGGCATCAGGGGCACATTTGTAATCGTAATTAATCGCATGACTTCACTAGTTAACTCACGATTAATCACAAATTTTATATCTGTTCTAATTGTACAAAAAATATATATTCTAAAAATTCTAGGCTTTCATACTCTCGTTAACAAAAATGGAAAAAAATGTTTAACTCATAAAAATAGTTCAAATGAATTTTTTACGTCTATAGCTGTCAATGGCAGTGAATGAGTTAAGTGGCAGATTTGCGAGAAATATTCTTAGCGATAGTCTGGACGAGGTGCAGGATTTTGTCCACCAGGAGCTAACGTAAGGACTCGTTGGTGGTTAACGGAACACTGTTTATAAAATGAAAAGGCAGGATGGAGACGGATTTCTTCTTCATTTAAACTTTACTTAGTAATATGCTACAACACTTCCTGGCCCCCGATCAGCTGACTGACACTAGCCAATCAGAAGCTAGCATTCTTTAGGTAAATGCAAGTGAATGACGGAGAGCAGCGGATTCAATTTAGCTACGAGTACAAAAAAATACCAAAATGTATGAATATGTCAATAATAATTCTGGAAACAAGAATTTACACGTTTTTTTTCTCGGAAATTTGCTACTTTGGAAAGTGGCAAATTTATTTGTTTTTTTCTCGCAAATTTGCCATTTTATAAACTCGCAAATGTATTTGTTTTATTCCTGGAATATTACCAACCCCCCGCTTCTAAAAAATATATATATTTATACGTGGCCCTAACACGCCGTCGTATATTTAGGATTGTCAACCGTCACTTTAAGGATAATGACTTGATCTGATCGTTTCTGGCCTTTAATGGGAAATAAGGCACAAAATCGGGTGACCGTCATGTATTTCATTTCATGTCATTTGAAAGACGATTCCAAAGGAAATCTCATTAAATGACAACGGGCCATATTTTGATGAGTAGTGCAACGTCATTGATCGGCACCGGCGGCTTTGGGGGAGGAAGTTTTGCTTGAAATTGACGTGCTGTGACACTTCCTGGGCCAGTGGAGTTTTTTGGGAGTTTTTTTTTTTTTTTTTTTTTTTTGGTGGGGCGGCTTTTGAGTAAGCTTGTTTTTTTTCTCGACTCTCCCCAGACACACCATCCTGAGAAGCCACTTTTTCCTACCGCAGGAAGCCCAAGAGAACACGATAGCTAGCAGTCTGACAGGCAAACTGAACCCTGGCCTTTTATATCCTGCCAGGTTTGAGAAGTTGGACATCACCCCTAAAAGCGCCCAGAAGATTAAGCCGGTTCTGGAGCGCTGGATGGCGGAGGCTGAGGCCCGCCACCGCTCGGGCATGCAGAACCTGAGCGACTTTATCGGCAGCGAGCCCTCCAAAAAGCGCAAGCGCCGCACCTCGTTCACCCCGCAGGCGCTGGAGATCCTCAACACCCACTTTGAGAAGAACACGCACCCGTCGGGCCAGGAAATGACCGAGATCGCCGAGAAGCTCAACTACGACCGCGAGGTGGTGCGCGTCTGGTTCTGCAACAAGCGGCAGGCGCTCAAGAACACCATCAAGCGCCTCAAGCCGCCCGAGGGCGGGGGCGGGGGCGCCGCTCCCCTGCCGCCGCCCCCGCCCCTGCTGGACCTTGGGGACCCGCTCCTCGACGTCCCCAAATGAAAAGACGGACGCTGCTCCCGCACTCTTGAGAAACTTGCCGTCGTCCTGTCGTGATTTTCACTCTACCAAAAAAAAACAAGAAAGGTGCGAAAGATGCACAGAGGTGCCTTGACTTGCGACCTTGACACGCTTTATTTCTTTTATTCTTCATGTCACTTGTTGACTTTTCAGAGCGGCCAACCCCAAAATGTCAGACATTTTGGTTTAGACTCATTTTACTCATCATCTGTAAACTGGATTCTATGAAAGCATATTGCATTCACTTGAAGAAAAAAAAAAAACTTCCTGACAATTTTTTTTGAGGGGGTATTTTAGATTTTTAATATTTTCTGTTTTTCTGAATGTTTTTTTTTTCTCATTAAAAAAAAATCCAAAAAACGGGGGGGAATGTTCATAAAGACAGGATTTTAAAAAAAATCCCCCAAAAAAAGTTGGGTTTTTTTGGGGGGGTTTTTACCTCTGAAGTCCAAGTGACTTTCTGCGAACACTTTCCCACATACCTCCAACGTACCGTACCTTCAACTATATGACTTACTGGCTCAGTTAAGGTAAGGCGTGTACCGCAATCGATTGGCATGATTTTAGTAAGCTAACAGTTAAGTTTCTACAGAAGCGTGTGCTGGAAAATGTCCGCCATTAGTTCGCCTGCAACAAGTCACTTGGAATTCAGGGGTAAAAAAAAAAAAGCCCCAAAAAAACTGAAGCTGGTGCTCTGTTTTTCGGAATATTTTTTTTCAGTTTTTTTTTATATTTGTTTTTCTTAATATTTTTGTCTGTTTTTTTTAATATTATTCCCCCTTTTTTCTGAATATTTTTACATTTCTTCTGAGTAATTTTTCCTCCTATTTTTCTGTAAAATATTTTCCTGTTTTTCGGAATATCTTTTTATGATAGAAAAAAAAATTCCGCAAAACAAAACAAAAATATTCAGAACTGAAAATGAAAAAAATACACAAAAAGAGGTTGTTTTTTTTTCCAAGTGAATGTAATACACTTTCGTAGGATTGACCTATTCAAGAATGTTTTATTTTATTTATTTATTTATTTATTTTGGAAGTGGGTGGGGCCAAGCCCTGTTAATTTACTCGTAAATCAAGGTACCACTGTAGACAAATGTTGGTAGGTCAAACCAATTGTGAGGGGGGGGATGGGGGGGAGAACAAACCAAATGAAAACACTATTTACCAAAGTATCGTGGCATCTAAAAAAAAAAAAAAAAAAAACTTTTCTAATGTACATTTTTACAATTTATACCTGCAGACGCACGCAAGCCAAAAGCGACACTTTTTCTCCTTCCATCTTTTTGGTGTACAGAACGAACACGAATCCATCAGCATCACAATGATCCAAAAAAGTCCCCTGCAAATAATCTCACCAATTCTGTCATTGTAGCAAAAGTATTGGGACACGCCTCCCCATCAATCCGATCAGTTTGTTTGGACTTTTTACGTTGGATGAGGTCGGTGTGGACGAACAAATGTCAACGGCGCCGCAAACATTTTGTGGAAGTTGCCACGTTTCACTTCCTGTGCCTGTCCCAATACTTTTGTCCAGGTAGTGCACACCTGGAGGCTTGTTGTTTGTATCGCGATCATCGCCATTCAAAATTGTCTGGTTTTTATGACATGAACCAAAAAAAATGAAGGAAAACGGCGGCGGAAACACACACACGCACACACACACACACACAGGAAGGAGTGTTTTTGTTGTGTTTTGATCTTATGGTGTGAGCGGGCCGGACCAAAGCTGTCGACTTGTTATGCACATTATACAGAAACCTTTTCACCACGTTGACAATCTTGACCCTTAAAACAAAAAAAAACACTTGAGAAGGGAGGACGTGTACAGACGGCGGCGGCGGCGGCGGCGGCGCTACCTTTACCTCACATTGATTGCGTTTTGCTGACGTTGGCACGCGACGTACGACCGTCCTGCTTGACAACAAAAATGATTTTGATTTCTTGCTAGCAGTCCACCAACTTCAAAACCAAAGCCAACATTCTGCACAGGTTTTTTTTTTAATATATATAATTATGCTGACGACGTGTATTTAATCCACGATGGAGCAATATCTGCTTTGGTCATTTAATAAGCAGCACTTTTTTTTTGGGGGGGGGGGGGGGGGTGCTTCCTTTCTAAGAAGAAAAACAAAGAAAAGCTTCAAGAGTGTCGACTCTGATTCGTACCATAACGTTAGGAATAAACAATTGTTTGACATCAATGTGCCCGTCTTTTTATTTATTCTTTATTTTGTTTGCATTTTTTTGTTTATCCAACAAATTGAAATATAATAATTACTTTATTAGCATTGGAATTGTTTTAATGAAGTGGCTTTGAAATCAACCTTAAATTTTTCTTGACAATAAAACGTCATATGTGACCTCACTAGTCTAAACATGACATTCTGATTCATATTACATTTGTGGAATATGAATTATGTGGCAAAATCCAGCCGGCCATTTTGTCTACTTGCTGTCAACGACCAATCACAGCTCAGCTTCAGAAAACAGGTGAGCTGTGATTGGTCAGCGCCTTGAGCAACTGTGATGTCATCTTCAGTCGATAGCAAGTGGCAAAATGGCCGCCCTCTGAGATGGGTAAAAATGGCTGGATTTTGCCACTTAACTCATTTTCCACTAACGCAATATTAAACAAAATACCATATTTAGACCAATGAGGCAGCATAAGATTATAATTTTGTAAAAAATAAATGGGTTGACTACCCTTTTAATTTTGTGTGCTGATTTGTTCATAGTGACCTCAGCACAATATTGAGCAATTAAAAAATGTATATTAATCATATATAATTAGTCACTATAGAGGTGGCATGGTGGCTGGCTAATTAGCATGTCCGCCTCCCAGTGCAGGGGTCGTGAGTAAGGATCCCGGATCTGGCCTTCATTGGTGGAGTTATGGCACGTGAGCACAATACTAAAATTATATTAATTAATATTAACTTTATCTTTCAGCTGTCAAACGATTATTATTATTTTTGATTAGATTAATCACATCTTAGAATTTCTTTCTATATTTACTGTTATGAGGACCACTGCACACTCTCATCCTCTTTTTCTAACCAGTTCATTACTTGCATAATTTAAAATGGGGGGGAAATGACCCCGTAGTTTGACTAGAACAAATATTCTGAATATCATGCACAAACATTTATTCACAAATGATCGTAATATAATTCATTGATAAAACATTTGATAACACATTCAATAAATTTATTTAATTCCATATTTAATTAATAATCAAATGAAACATTTCATTTGTTTAACTCCTGTACTTAATGGTGCATCCATGTATTGAATTTTGGCCCTTTTGGTCCTCCATACGTCATACTTCCGTTTACGCCCATCCCTCACTGCTCCAATTAAGACTTCCGTTTAGAGCTCAGCAAAGCCAAGGTGAAGACTGACGCTAATTGTTCGTTTTCCACTTGCATCCGCCATCTGCGCACGTTACTGCACTCCGACCATCAAGATGGGTCGTTTTCAAAGACAAACGGCAACTTGCCGTGATTGCCATCAAATGTGCGAGGAGCATTACGACAAATGCTCAAGCTCAGGTAAGTAGCATTTTTTTTCTGAGTTAGTCTCGATGGGAACTTCGGTATAGGCCCGTCGCTGACCTGCGACCACCTTGCCGTCACTGAGCACCGACCGGAGCAGGTTCTCGTCGGTCGAATCGTCACGATCCGGGTCGGTACCGAGCGACGGTTCTGATCAGTCCATATATTTTTAGCAGTGTGGCGCCATCGAATGGTCGCGGCCTGCCAACGCATGTGCGGCGGGCCGACATTGATTTGAAAGTTACTTTGTGTAGTTTAATGAAACCTAATGGCCTGTAGAATTGGTTAGAAATAGCAGTGTTCATTTCGTGAATGAAAATAGTGATGAGAATTTTTTTTATCAACAGTGTTATTGTTCAGGCCTGTTCTATTAAACCATGAGGCTAATGCTAGCTGTGTTGTTAGCGTCAGGTGGTGGTTAGCTTCACAGCTCATCAGAAACATGCAGGTGCATTATGGTCTTTTTTTTTTTTTAACTCTGTTTGCAATTTCTTGCATCCAGTCGGGAGTTGTGAACAAGCCGTTTTGTTTCACGCGTTTATTGAGGAATTGAAGCGATGCCTGAATCACAGATGAAATGGAAATGTGTGTTTTTTTTCCACCATTTTATTTCGGTGTGATTAATTTGTATATTTCATACATTACATAAATGTCACCTTTTTCATTTTATTTTACATATTTCTAGTTTAGTTACATATATATTTATAGTTGCATATCATCACCACTTTTGTTTGGGGATAAAAAAGAAAAAAATATCAAAATTTGGACACACTTGATTTTCCTTGTACAGAAACAAATTTTATCCTGCCTTAAAACAATTTATTATTTAAAATTTGATAAATATGAAATACAATTTTATGTATACAAATCTAACTCACAGTGTTGACTGTCTGTCATATTGTTGAATTTTTACTACACAATGTAAGTATTGTGGGGGGGGGGGGGTTCACAACACCAAAACTAATACAAATGACTGAAAACGAATTACATTAAACAAAAAAAAAAAGGTCAAACTGAAATCTAAAACTTACTATAATGAAAATTCTACAAGTATGATCACCCTGAACCAGTAGCATCCTTGGCGGAGGTAATAATCATCATCATCATCATCATCATCATGACGACCATATTAGGTGACGTTTGTTAAATGCGAGCCAGCGAGGCCTCCGGCGTGTCATCATAAGAATCTTCTAAAGCACTTAGCGCCGCGACCACCATGAATAATTGAGCTGAACAAGTTCAAGTGCAAAGCGGGTGGCTTGCTATTTTTTTTGGGTGGGGGGGGGGGTGTCAATAAAATATGCTAAGTGGCAGCCAAAGAACACCAGCGGGAGAGAGATAAATTATCTGCGCCCTAAAGCGAAGTAACGTTGCCAAATGAGGCGTGGCGGGGATGGATTACGCATTCACGAAGATCCCCTCCCGATTATGTCAAAGCGATGTTCGGGGGGGGGGGGGGTTTGAAGCATCGCAGGAGGCATGTGAAGCCACGAGTCATTTAGTGCTCATCATCACGAATGTATGAAAATGCGTTTCGCTTGTAAAAAAAATGAAAATGAAAACACACATCCATCTTTCTTCCCTCGTTTCCCGATTGTGGAATTTTTGTTCACACGTCATCGAAACGTTGGCCTGCGTTCACGTACACACCTCATTTAATGGAAATATTCGTTCTACTTTTTTTTTTTTTCCAGATGAAGGCGGGCCCGTCTGCGGGACCTGGATTTGCCATCCCATTTCACGCACAGAAGTCAAAAGCAACTTTCCTTAATAAGTAGCACTTTTGTTGTCGTTGGTTTGGGTTATTTTATTTCTAAGAAGAAAAAGCAACAACAAAAAAAGCTCAACGCTAATGTGACTGGGAAAGTGCTATTCACATGCTAATGTTTAGCATTAATACTTGCAGTTTTACAAGCCAAACACATCTCCAAACATCAATTAGATTAGATACACATTAAAATCGATTCATCAGAGTGGTCTATTGTAGCGTATAACAACAACTCAGACTGAATTATTACCGAGTTTATTATCATATAGTTTTAGGCTAAACCCTGAAATTAAATACTTTATTTATTTATTTATTTTTTCAGGAAAGCTCAGTATTGTTCATTCGATTTGACATCATCATTGCGCTCCTTTTTTTCTTAAAAAATAAATAAATAATAATAATAATAAAAAATATTTTTTATATATATATATTTTTTTTTATATATGTATATATTTATTTATTTTTTTATTTTTTTTGTATGTGTGTGCGTGCGAGCGTGTGTGTATTCATCAATTCACCTAAAGCCTATTAAAAAAAATCCCATACTAATAATATAATATAATAATAAATTGCCAAATGCAGAAACATCAATGTAAGTTATCACGATGTGGTGGCTCTCGCTAACAGACAGAATTAAGTAACCAGAATAAGGTTAAAAAAATACTTTATTGTTCTACCAGATACATAATCAAACCTAATCTGGATTAGAACCAAATCATTGAATGTATTGAATGTTACATTTTGTCAGTAAGTAACTTATTTTAAATGGAAAAAAAATATTTTATTGACTTTATATACGCAAATGTTTGATTAAGTTATACAAATATTGAAGGCATTTCTATGTCACGGCTCACCAGAAAAAGTTTTCAATAACATGCATCGTAAATAAAAAAAAATAAATAAAGAAAACATCTTTTATGAGCTGCACACAAGAAGTGTTTAGTGAAAGCCGACCTCTCCGCATCTTGAAATCACCTCGGGGCGAATAAGAGCATCTCAGCCTATAGGAGGGGCTTTTTAATGACCAGTGGAAAGATGGGAGGGGGGGTGGGGGAGGGGTGGGGGTGGGGGGGTCAGTGCTGATGCTTGGCCTCTCGTCGACAAACCCGCAAACAAGCACAAGCCGAGGAGGAAATAAAGCAGGAAACGTGAAGGGAGCCTTTTGAAAGCAAACTCCAAAGTTTGACACGTTGTTGCCTCTCCCGTCCGTCGTGACGCCTTTGAAGACGAGAGGTGGAAACTAGTAAATAATAAAATAATCCTAATACACAAAAAAAAAAAAAAAAGCAGACCGAGCAGATACATTATTAATAATAAGACTGATGCTTTTTGGTCTTTGAGGAGGATTTCAATTCCGCTGCCAGACGTGTTGTGATGTTTTTCTTTTTGTTTGCCTTGTTAATTTTGCCGGGCGATGAAGATCGACACGTTTGCCTGCGTACTTGCTGAAGTCGGGAGAAAAAAAAAAAAAACACATCCAAAGTCGAAAAACAGACCAACAAATGAAAAAAAAAAAAACAATTTGATCAAAATGGTGAAATGAGTGCACTTACAGCGCTTTATCTTGATCATATGTTTACAAATGTTTTAGTTACACCAACGACAGAGCAAAGGATGGTTTTTGGGGGGGGGGGGGGGGTCCCATTTTAAACCCATCTACGTTGCGACTGGCCATGGGTGACCGTTTTCACATTTAACTCTTTGACTGCCAAAAACGTTATATAACGTTTAGTAAAATCCTATGGAGGAGTGCCAAAGACGTTAAAAGACGTTTTATTTTTCAAAACAGAGGTGAAACTAACCATTTTCTATTGTTGATTACTGAAAAACGGAATAAGGTAGAAACAAACTTTTTTTTTCTGATGAAAGACGAGAGTCCAATCTTTCATTTGGTAGTATGTGTGTTTCCATAGTCCAAACACATAATTTTCTGTGGACCTTGAAAGATCAGTCAAAAATGCTTAAATCGGCTGGCACCCACGGCATCCCTTTTCTGAAAACGTCTGGCAGTCAAAGAGTTAAAAATGCGATGCCACGTTACAACCGAAAATCAAATGTACTTTACACCAAATGTAGCTAATGCTAAATGCTATCTTGGTTGACAGTTCAACAGCGCTTACAATCAGGAAGTACACGTAGATCGAGTTTCTGTAGGACGGAAACGCGCACATGAGGATGAGAAAGCAAACCTGAATTTGGACGTAAATTTTAATTTAACACTTAAATGACCTTTTTAATTAATGGGTTTATCAGATGAATCGCTATGACAACTGTGTGATTGGCATATAGCAAAAACAGCCGCCTCATGCTAGCTAGTGCTAAGCTAGCATCCAAGTTTGCAAACTTCCTCCTCGCTTGTTGCTAGCACGGCGTTAGCCGGCCAAGTGCGATTTGTTAGCCAGTTACAACTCCCGTTGTTTAAAAAAAAAAATAAGAAAGAAAGTATATATTTGACAAAATATTGACAAATTAAATTGTGCTTGCTGAGGTTTTCCGCTATAGCTTCCTTCCACTCCTGACTTGATGTGCTTTCAATGCTGGAGTGGAAAAAGCAGCTTTTAAAATGTTTACATGTGAAGCGTTTGAACTCAGCGTACCACCAGCAAGTTCCAGCGTCGCATTCCGGAGGACGCCATCGTCCACTTGAGTTTGTGTACTTGAAACACTTGAGAAGTTGCATTTAATGTAAACACGGCAGCAAGTCGTCCTCGAGCGGCTCTTGGAAATGCCGCCTTGTAAAGGACCAGACACTCGTGCGCGGCCTGCTAATATTTCAAAACGTCATAGAAAAAAACTAATTAAGATGTTTAAATCATGTTTTTTTTTTTTTTCAGAATTCTATGGCATTGTTCTTGGAAATGATGACACTTTTGTTTTGTTTTTTGTCGTAAATGAAATCTCATAAATTTGACTTTGTCCAATTGTGTTTTTTTTTTCTGACATTTTACAACTTAGTACATTTTATTCAAACATGTACTTTTTCATTGTAGAAATATTTAGACTTGTCCTATAATTATGACTTTTTTCTTGCAATTTTTACATTTTATGGTCAAATTACAACTTTTTTTGTATCAATTAAAAATTCAAAAAAAAAATTGGTAAATGAGAACAAAAAAAGGCTTTTCACTTGAGAAGCATTCACTTCATCCCAGTTTTTCCACTTCATTGAAATCAAAGCGTCTCGGACGTGTCGAAATGGAAGATTTTAAGCGCAGCGCGGCCGCACGACCGTGAGATAATCACCACACGGCCGCCTTTTTGGAATAAATTCCTACGGATGGATTACGTTTCAATTCGTCGGCACGCAGATGCGATTCAGATCGTGTTCACGCGAAATCGAGCGTCTGCTCCTTGGGCGGTTTCTTCGTCAAGGTCGAGACGTCGGTCAGACGTGCGCACGATTAGCGTCCGCCGGGTTGGCCATGCATGTGATCCCTCTGGGTTGATTAGCGTCAAGTGACGGCGGGAGCGTGGGCTGTTTGCAGGTAGACGACGACTTAATGGTCTCACTTGATGGCAAAATATGTACAGTATGGAACAAACATACTGTACACTCCATTTAACGGTCTTATTATGGAGCACTTAAGGGATGAACACGCCTTGTGTTTTCCGTAGCAGCGAGTCTGAAAGTGTAGCAGGGGTGCAGTCGTCCCTCGATATGTTTGACCCCAAGTGGACAAAAATAAGACCTGCACCTCACATGACTATATTGGTGAGTTTCATGAATGATTACATATGCTGTATTTAAATCTGGAATATTGCGGTACACTTTAAAAAGAGAACTGATGAACCAACTTAAGTTTGACAAGAGAATTGTTGACCATCAAAACAGCCATTTATAGAGAGAGTTTGTTCAACTCTGTCTCGGCATGGTGACAAGATGGCGTCCATGTGTGACCATGTGACCAGCAGTTGACCTGGTCACATTTGGACGCCATCTTGTTACCATGCCGAGTTGGCCCAACTCTCTCGTCTATATATGGCTCTGCCTCAAAAGTGACGTGGGCTTTTTTTCTGGTGCAGCAGGAGTTAAGAGGCACACTGAGCAGAAATATTAACTCGATTCGATGTTGCTTTGTGAAAAAGTAAAATCTAGTTGTTATAGTGACGCGTTCCGTCCTTCGTTCCCTTTTTGCGATCTCAAGTTGCCGCCCCTCTTCAAAGTGACCAACGGGGGGGTGGGGGCGAGATTCGGTTCGAGACGGCCCCCCGTAATGATGGCTGATGGCTGCACCTGCGTGGCCGCAAGACTTTAAAAAAAAAAAACGAGCTCGAGCACATATGTTAGCGTGTGGTGTAACCTCCCAATCTTTCCGTCAAGAGGAAGAGGAGCTCCCAAGGTGCTTTGCTGGCTCCATTGTGCTACCGGCCTGTCATCTTAAATTAGGGACTACAGGCTCGGCCAGCGTGAGGGGAAGAGGGAAAAAAAATCAATACTTGATGGAAGATTGCTCCCCGGAAAATCTGTTTTGATTGTGAGGATTAATTCTGGGGCAAAATGACACGCCAATTGGCAGCCAAAATGAACACGCTGGGAAATTGGAGGGAAATGCAGCAGTAGGAGAGAAAAGTTTTTTTTTTGGGGGGGGGGGTGCTGCGGGCTGTCGTTCGTCGTTGATTGAGGGAAGGAGGCCATTTGGGATTGGTTAGGTACGCTACGAGTGCCACTAGTTGTACGTGGGCTCCCTCTTGTGGCACACAAAATAATTACTGAATGAAATGTTCTGACTGTTCAACTTTTATTTTATTCTTGTTAACCCACTGTCGTGGATTTGTGAAGTTCATTTCGGTTCTATTTAATTTTAGGTACAATGCAATCATATTGCTTTTTTTATTTTTTACACATTTTGCTTTCAAAACTTATTCAGATAAAAAAAATTAGAGACATTATGTGCAATATATTTGAAGGAAATCATGGTTTAATAACAGTCCCCCCTTCCCTATTTTTTAAATCCAGCATTAAAAAAGAAAGAAAGAAAGAAAAAAACACTGCTCTGCATCCCACTGAGGTTTTTTTTTCCCCACACACAAGGTTGAAATGCATTATTGATGCCCCCAATAATCCGTTTGGTGGTCATGACGTGTTGAAAAGGGAAACAGGAAGCTGTGAAGACGGCGATAAATTAAACATCAGCGTTTGTTTGATGGCAGTAATAACATCAACAACAACAAAACACTTCATTGAGAACAGGAGATGACAGCATGTTTCTTTCTGCCCTCACATAGAAGAGAAATTATGCTCACTTTGGAGTATTTTAGGATTTTGCTCAATCTTTCTGGGAGCTCAGAATGCCGCGATGCTCTAGCGCCTCTTGCAGGATTTCTTTCTGCATTACAGCTCAAGGCTCTTTGTGACGTACTGGCTGCGTTGGCGCAATTTGTCCTGTAGACGGCGGTGTTGCCAAACAGGCGCTGGTCGTTGTGCCGTAGAAGAAGAACCATCTTCCTGTGACTGTCCTGCGTCACAACAACATCAGCGGCACGTTTGCATTTTGTTTCCGAGTTTACAACAATGTCGTGGTTAAAACTAGCTGCGTCAAATGGGATGGACGACGTTTTTGAAGAGAACGCGGACGAACGTGACATTTCAGCCAAAGAATGGGCGCTCAACATGAAGAGAAGAACCAGGGTAGAACACTTTTTGCGTCACTTACACTTGTGGAACGTGTGTGGATAATCGGAGCGTCCACTGTCGTATCGTATCAAAGTATAGAATATATTCACTTATTTTAATTCATTCTCTAGGCAACACGGATTTTTTCAGATTAAAGATGTATATAACTTTTTTTTTTGTATCCACATTTTTTTTTAATTGGTTGTGTCTGATGAATGGGGTTGAATTCAATTTTTTCAGAGTGAAAAGTCATTGATGCTGATGTTTTATTTTATTAAGGAAGACATCAACAATTTTTTTTATTTTTTTTAAACAGCTGACTTGTCTTTGTCATCACTTACACAAAAAGTGGCAGTTTCTGAATTATGTGCATGGATTTTTTTTTTTTTATGTTCATGGGGTGCATCATCCAGTCTGGAAGTGACCCAGCTACTAAACACTAATTCATATATTTGGACCCCCCCTTCCCATGTCTAATTGTCGATCAGGACGGCTACGTGGACGGCGCTGACGCCGGCGAGGACGCAGCCCTCGAGGTGGGCTTCCAAGAGGGCTTCCGGGAAGGAGCAGCCAAGACTCTGGCCGTCGGCCGACTTCGAGGGATTGTATGGTAACATTAAGAGCAACACACGTAGATTGATGATGGAACAATACTCAGGCATGTAACAGTCACAGTAGTAGTAGAAGTGGGTAGTCTTCATTTGTGTGACTGTTGTGTACTGCCCCCTGATGGCTAATGTGGGAAGTACAATATAGACTGCTATTTATCTTTATTAAAAACAAAAACAATTATTTATTTTTTTGGTTCTGCTGGAACAGATTATTTTCCATTCTGTGTTTTTTTTTTTCTTCTCTTGTGTGTGACATGTTTTTTTTTATGTGGCTGCCTTCAGCGCAGTCGGCAGCTGGTACCAGGTGGAGCACCGCGGCCAGCCCTTCCCCGCCTCCGTCACAAATCTTCTCCAGCGCGTTTCGCAGCACGAGGATTCCATCGTGACGGAAATCATGAAGGCCATGGAGGAGCTCCCTCCCATCGCAGACGACCTGGCGGAGAGCCTGGAGGATCTCGGGGTGGCGCCCCCTGTGGGCTGCCCAGAGAGCGACTGTTGCATGGACACGGATTCTCCTCCACATTGTCAGACGTCGCGTTCGGCGTGCGGCGCCAACGGGGACGCTTGGTCCTCGTCTTGCGCCCGCGGAGCAATCTTCAGCCAGCTGCTGCAGAGTTGCAGGGACATCGTGGCGGAGCTCGGGCTGCCTCTCGGGCTGTTGGAGCACATCAATGAGCTAGAAAAGATTTAACGGACATCTTCTATATACTGACAATACGGTCACACCCAGAAATATTGGGACACAATTGACCTCTTTTTAGTTCTAAACATCGCCACAAAGGCTTTGAAATGAGACCAACGTGACATGCTCCAGACTTTGGAATTTGAGGGGATTGATTGACATCTAAAAAAGGCGAACGTCGCGATAGGAGGGACAACGGTTTGTCGCCGACATCATGCAGAATCCTCATACTTCCGAAATAATAGTAATTTCGGGCTCCAGGTGGCGATGCAGGTTGGCGGGGGTTCGCTTCCCCGCCTGGGAGACCATGTTTGTTTGTGTGAGTGTATAAAAAAAAAAAAATTAAATTTATTTACACATGCTTGAACAAAACATCAAATATAAAAGAAAAAAATACTCAAGGAACATTTCGGATTAAATTGTAATTAAAAATGTTATGAAACTATTTTAAATGTTTTTTATTCATGAAAATAAATGAAATGTTATTAATTACACACAGAATAATACTTTTTTGGCCAGTTCCAACCTAATTTCTATATTTAAAAAAATAAATAAAATAACGTGTGTAATATTTTAGAATGCAAGTATAAATAAAATGTGGATTTTTTTATGTGTTTGTATTTAATTAAATTTATTAAATTTTATTCATCGCACTTGGAAAAATGCTTTTTTCTTACGTTAAGTTCTTACCGAATCTCTGTCTTAATCATTGATTTTTGATTGTCGTATTTTGGAACGCAGCGTCGATGAACGCAGCAACACTTGTCGCATCCGTGATGACGTCACCTGCTTCAACCTGGAGACGTTACACCACCGCCCTTTATAAAAAAAATTCTGGAAAGATGTGTCTCGTTTTATTATCATTCGAAACCTTTGTTTTTAGTTTTTTAAATGGAAACCAAACAATACATTAATACTATATTGAAATATATCAACAAGAAAGCGATGAGAACTGTGGCTTTTTTAAAAAATGTTTTTATTTAAATATCCCCCCTGGCTTCTTTGTTTTTTTCTGTATTAATAACGTGTTTGTGTAGTGTTCACAATTTTTTTTGTATATTCTGTTTGAACTTGTTTAATAAAGTTATATGAGAAAAAAAAACACCACCCTTTGTTTACATATTATTGCTACTCGCACAAAGCCACTTGACAGATGTTCTGCGTCCTACCGCACAGCCCCCTTTTTATTTTATGTGATTTTTTTTTTTTTACAGTAAAATGTTCTGGCGCACCACCGCAGACTCGCCTCGGCGCGTCGCTGTTGTTCATAAAGCAACCGCGTCGAGTCTGCGAGCTAGCGGCGTGTTTGTCTGGTGGAAGTTTCCCCAAAATGCTAGCCGGCTAATTATCGTGATTTCGGCTCAGCGAAAGCGAAAGCAGCTCCTGCGTTTCATGGCCGCCCCAGACTGTCAACTTTGGACGCTTTCCGCAGTGTCTTTAGGTAATCCACGTCCTTTTCAATCTCTGATGTTTTTTTTGCGTCGTCGTAGCGTGTCAGTTTGTAGTTGAACGTGTTGTTGCGCGGGTCATGTCACTCGTGTGTCTTACATTTATTATCATCTGTGTTGTTAAATGTCGAATGTGCGTTGTATGTGTTGCTAAAGGAGTCAGCATCAATCTGCGATGATTTTTGTAAATACTGCAAAACCCAGTGGAGAGTCACTTAACCAAAACGTTAGGTACACTGTGGAGGTATCTGTGCCATCAGATTCTCAATTTGAATTATTAACACTGCATTTTACCATCGAAGTATTCAATGTACACTTTTAAAATTCTATATTCAAATGCTAGTTCAGCAGCAAAACGTCACTTCCGGATCATTCGGTAAAGCCAGGCCAAAGCAATCGATGTAGCAGTCATCCAACTTCAGCCGCGGTCGCCTGCAAATGACGTTTTGCTGCTTCTAAATATCGATTTTTTTTTCAATGCTCTATTATGATAATTATTTTTGTATTTTTTTAACCAATTGTCATATTTTACATGAATGAGAAAATAGGTTCACCGCCACTGATCTACTCACGCACAAAAAAATGATTGAGTCGCGTGTTGGGTGAGCAAATTGTTTATTGTTGTTGTGGCTTCTGCACTGAATATTTAATACTGAAACGTGTTCACCATTTTTGCTTCTTTTTTTTTTTTGAGGATGAAGAAGCAGCCACTTTGTGCGATAACCCCGTCACATTGTTGTTTTAGACATGAGCATCCCGATCCAGCGGCCTTGGTAGGACCCGAGGCGACGCCGTCGGGCCCCCGCGTGCGTGTCGTGGGGGGCACTCCAATGGGGGCCTGCTGCTGTCGCCCAAAGAGTCCCTGCGGCAGTCGAGACGAGCGAAGCGGTTTGCTGAAAGATGACACCCAAGTGGCCGCTGTGCCCGCCGGCCACCTGGTGGCGACGACGGGAAGTGTGAAGGGCACGTGTGGCCCGCAAGGAGACATAAGGTGAGACTTGAGCAATTTTCCTGAATGATTTGAGATGTCCCCCAAGTGTTGCATCAGCCACTCATGAAAACTATTTCCCGAGAGAAATGCTCAAATACTGTAATTATTGAAACTTTTTGAAGGGTTTCTTGTGAATGTTGTAGTTGTCGACGCGTAGCGAGGGAATGGAAAACTCTTATTTCCTTAAGTGGATGTTTAAAATGGACGCCGGCCGACTCGCGATGAGACGTGAGGTCTTTTATTACAAATAATAAAGGAAACAAAATATGATTTTGATGCAATTAACGAAGCCTAATGCAGCGTAGTTATCCACAAATTCTTTATTTTAACATTATAGCTTTTTTTTTTTTACATGTTAATTTTATTATTAAAATGATGGATTTTGATTTTTCAGTTGAAAATTATAATTATAAAACTAAGTGAATTTTTTAAAAACTCATTCACTTCCATTGACGGCTATAGTCGTCAAAAATTCATTTGAACTATTTCTATTAGTTTAACGTTTGTTAACAAGAGTATAAAAACCTAGAAATATTTTTTTGTACATTTAGAACAGATATAAAATTTGTGATTAATCGTGAGTTAACTAGTGAAGTCATGTGATTAATTACAATTACAAATTTTAATCGCCTGATGCCCCTAATTTTAAATAATCTTTTCTTTTATTAATTTTTAAAATTTTTAATAATCTTTTTTTTTTTTTTTTTTTAAAGAAAAGATTATTAAAAAGGAGGGGCTTACAATTTTTAATTGTAATTAATCGCATGACTTCACTAGTTAACTCACGATTAATCACGCATTTTATATCTGTTCTAATACAATAAAAAAAATCTAGGCTTTCATACTCGTGTTAACTAAAGTGGGAAAAAATGTTAAACTAATAGAATTTGTTAAAAAATAATTTTTGACGTCTATAGCCGTCAATGGCAGTGAATGAGTTAAAAATCAGGGATCTCGACAAAAATAATTTGGGATTTGTATTTTATTTATTTATTTTTATTCTACTGGTAACTAGCAAACAACCCAAAAATATACCACTAGCTATCTTTTGAGCTTTTGTTATCATAATTAATTAATTATTGTAAGAATTATTTACAATCAGAGCTATCTTTAATGAACATAAATGTCCGTATTTAGTATTTTTGTCTTCTTTTTTTTTTTTTTTTTTTTTTTTTGCCACCCAGGAAGATGACCGACACGGTGACATTAAAAACTGAAAACACGGACGACGCGCAGCTAACGCTCCTCCCCCAATTGGACCCGTCCGAGACGATTGTCGCGCGGGAAAACGGATCCTTACTGCGGGAAGACGCGCTGGAAGAAAACGCCGGCATAGAAAAAAGTCCGGAGACTTTCCCGGCGCGAAAAGGATCACCCGACCTCCCGCGGGAAGCCGACCGCCAATGGGAAGGTGGCGACTGGCGTCCGGCCTCACCTGTGCAGGTTGAAATCCAAGATGGCGGCCCAGACGAAGCGCAAATGTCTGTTGGTGACGACGTGTCAGACGTTTGTCGCCGTGACGACGTGGGGGGCGACGCGGGCTCCAAAGTGGCGAATGGCTGCACGCCGGCGACGACGCTTTGTTGGAACGATGAAGACGAGGAGGCCGAAAAAACGTGTCGGGAGAAAACGTCCGAGTCCAGCTGGTGAGTCATGTGACAGCGCAATATGGTCAACTTACTAACCCTGTCATCGTTACCTCCGCCAAGGAAGTTTGCATCATCTTGGTACGGAACTACGTAACTTTTATTCATACTTGGGATGCATCGATATCGGTATCGGGGCCGATAATGGACGTCTAGTGTATGTAGTCCTTTAATATAGTGCCCCCTAGTGTTGAGGCTGAGACACTACACAATTGAAATGTTTTGCGTTACAGGCTACATTTAAGCGAAAAGGAATGTTACAAGTTCATCTAAGAAGTGTTTTTTATAATAGAGTGAAACATATGCCACATTTTGAGCAGCAATATAATTTAGGGACACTTTTTTTTTTATTATTATTATTATTACCACTGCAATAAAAATAATCTGTAACAAAGTATTATTCAGCCCCCCCCCCCAAAAAAAAAAAAAAATAATGAATAAATGTCATTTTGTTTTGTTGAAAAACAATTTAACGAAATGTAATGTAATATTGATTAAAATTGTGTTTATAGTATGCAAAACAAGTCATTTAGCTTCCATTAAAAATGGAAAATCCCCTTTTATGTGTTTTTTTTTTTTTGCAGGTTAAAAAAAATGCTCCAAAAACAATTTGACTACATGATTAGATTTTAACATTTTATTGTATTTTCCATATTTTACCTGTCATTAGAATAAATAATGGAAATGACAGTCAAATTAAACTAAAAGTCATTTGTGAGCAATTAAAATAAAAAAACGAAGTGCAGAAATGTGTACGTTTTATTGAATAATAAATTTAACAGTAAAAGTGCTATGATGATTTTATCTGTCAAATGTCATCAGGTCAATTTGTACTTTTTTTTGTGTTGATGTAGAAGCATACTTATCAAAAACAAAATCCTTTATGATTTAACTCTTTGACTGCCAGACGTTTTCAGAAACGGGATGTCGCCAGTGCCAGCCGATCTTTCAAGGTCCACAGAAAATGTTGTGTTTGGACTATGGAAACACACATACTACCGAATGAAAGATTGGACTCTCATCTTTCATCAGAAAAAAAAGAGTTTGTTTCTACCTTATTCCGTTCTTCAGTAATCAACAATAGAAAATGGTTACTTTCACCGAAATTCTCTCTTTTGAAACAAAAAGCGGAGAAAAACGGCTTTTTGTGAAATGATGTTATTTCATGCACTCTAGTGAATTGTACACTTCTTTTTGTCCATGAATGATGCCACAAACACCTAAATAGTGCTTTACTTCTGTAAAACGCTTTCACCGACAATGAAAAAGTGTCTTCCATTCTCATCTCCTGCTCGACGCTCTAGCTCCGCCTCTACTGACGCCCACCCGATCTTGTCAAAAGAGAGTCATCGCTGCCCTCTAGGGGCCAAAAAATAGTCATTAGGCACAACAGACCTCCTTGAAACTTTCACCACAGCTCCGGAAGGTTTGCCCGCACCCGTTTCAAAAAAAAAAAAAAAAAAAAAAAAATTGGATGACGTCATTTAACGTCATTGGCAGCCCTCCGTAGGTTTTTACTTGACGTCTTTTAACGTCAGTGGCAGTGAAAGAGTTAATGGTTTATTATTATTTATTTTTTTAATTTTTTTTTTTATCTGATTTGTTTTCTGCCTGCGTTGCAGCTCAGTGAACGAGAACTCTGAAGATGGCGAGTGTTCCGCGTTGACGTCCGGCCAGGACCAAACGGGCCACGAAACTTCTGCGGAGGCCGCAGAAGCCAAGCTGGGCGGTGACGAGAGACGCCCGGCGCACTCGAACCACCTGGAGACGCCAAGGGCCGCGCCCGAAGTGGCCAGCGGGTCAGCGCGGGTTCAAACATGACTCCTCGTGTCGTGTCACTTCTCCTCGTGACCACAAGGAGGCAGATTTGCTCATGATTGATGTCCTCATGACTTGATTATAGCCTGCAGCCAGGCCGTAAAAAAATGTTTGCTCTCTGCAGCCCGACTGAAAAGCAGCAGGAAAACCCGGAGCCGCGCGCTGGAGAGGATCGAGAGGATGAAGAGGAGATGGAGGACGTGGAGGTTAACCGGCAAACTGAAGAAAGTGAAGTCACACCCGCTGAAGGCAGTTTGAGGAGCAGGTGTGCTTTTCGAAAAGTTTGTTTTCATGACGCGGCAAAATGCTCGGGTGCGGGCAGGAAAAAAAATCCACAATCTCTTCTTTAGTTTTTGCATTTCCTCAGTTTTTCTTTGACAGTCGCACCATGTTATTATGGTTCAACATGGGGCCTCGCAAGCCAATATGGGCTTTTGTGCTGAATCGCTTTGTGTACACCAGACTTAATAACACTTTTTTTTTTTTTACATTTTTGAGAACTCTGCATTCAATTCAATACTTAAAAATAAAAAATAAAAATGGGGGGGAAAATGCTGCTATGTGAAAAACACTTGGGTCCGTTTTTTTCCTTATTTTTCCATTTTTGGGATGTCTGCATTCAATTTAATCCCCCAAAACGTTTTAAAAAATGCTGGTATGTGAGAAACACTTATGTCCATTTATTTATTTATTTTAATATTTGTGGAATGTCTGCATTCAGTTTCATTGCTAAAATGTAAAAAATAAAAAATAAATGGGGGGAAAATGCTATGTGAAAAACACTTACGTTCACCCCCCCCCCCCCCTTATTTTTACACTTTTGGGATTTCATTTAATTCCAAAATCGTAAAAATAAAAAAAAAAAACGTATGTGGAAAAACACTCATGTCCACCCCCCCCCATTTTTTAAGTTTTTGGGATGTCTGCATTCAATTCAATCGCCAAATACGTTTAAAAAAAAATGCTGCTTTTTGAAAAACACTTTTGTCCATTTTTTCCCAATTATTATTTTTTGATATTTGTGGGATGTCTGCATTCAGTTTCATCACTGAAATGTAAAAATGGGGAAAAAAATGCTATGTGAAAAACATTCCCCCCCCCTTATTTTAAAATTTTTGGGATGTCAGCATTTAATTTAATCCCAAAAACGTAAAAAAATAATAATAATAATAAATGCTGGTATGTGAAAAACACTTATGTCCATTTTTGTTCTCCATTTAAAAAAAAAATAAAAAGTTTTGGGGACGTCCGCATTCAGTTTCATCCCAAAAACCTAAAAAAATTTACATATATGTTTTTCCCATAAGAGTGTCGATATGTATTTCGAAAAGAGATTTCATGTTTGTTTGTTTTGTTTTCTGTGTCATTCCCAGTGAAGAAGATCTTTACGGAGAAGAAGAGGAGGCGCCCTCGTCTCCCGCCGACACGCGAGCGGCGCCGCCGGAGAGCAACGCACGTGAGTTCATCCGGGGACGACGTCGTTGCCTTCAAATCAATACAATTCCAATTAGTGGCCAAAAAAAAAATGAAAATGCTATTTGAAAATATATTTCTAAAATGAACAGTTCCTGTAGTTCAGGCATGGCGGCCATTTTGATTTTGATGCCACGTCCGTCCGCCGTCAACGTGTCAGGCGCGCTTGATTTGTACCCGATGATGGCGTGCAGCGTACGTCACGTCTCGCTTTTGTTGCTCGTCAGCGGAGGCCAGATGCAGTTTGGGCCCGGCGGTGGACATTTTGTCTTACAGCCGACGAGAATGGCGAGGAAACACGGCCAAAAGTGCTCTCATTCGGAAGGTGGGTGGATTGTTTGTCTGCGGGTTCCAGTTGCTGCTTTTATGGAAATGGAAAAAAGTCATAAGACTATAGAATGTATCTTTTTTTGTGTTCCAGATACACTTCAGTAATGAAATTTTATTCTTTTATATTTATTTTTGAGACAAAATATGTGTATGTGTCTTTCTGCAGCCTGTTTTTGTGCAAATTAAGTTATTTAACTCTTTGACTGCCAGACGTTTTCAGAAAAGGGATGCCGTGGGTGCCAGCCGATTTAAGCATTTTTGACTGATCTTTCAAGGTCCACAGAAAATTATGTGTTTGGACTATGGAAACACACATACTACCAAATGAAAGATTGGACTCTCATCTTTCATCAGAAAAAAAAAGTTTGTTTCTACCTTACTCCGTTTTTCAGTAATCAACAATAGAAAATGGTTAGTTTCACCTCTGTTTTGAAAAAAACGTCTTTTAACGTCTTTGGCACTCCTCCATAGGATTTTACTAAACGTTATTTAACGTTTTTGGCAGTCAAAGAGTTAGAATTTTTTTTTTAAATAAATACCACATAAAATGTACATTTACACAGTAATATATAATTTAATTTAACATAACGTGCAATACTGAAGAAGAAAAAAATTAAGATCATTTTAGATTTCATATAAGATGACATGGAAAGAAAACGATACATTTAGAAATCTATTCATTATAAACAGTGATAAAGCATATTAGTTACAACAATAAACTAAAATATATTTAAAACATCGATGTAGTCACTTTTTGTATTAATCTACCATAATTATAATAGTAATCAAGCTTAATTGAATAATGTAGTGAATGAACACATTTTGTTTGAAAATATGCAATAATAAAATTGTATAGCTCCTAAAAAAATTCTAAAAAAGATTTTTAAATCTTGCTGGGAATATTTGCCGTTCATTTAAAATAATAGAAGACAAAAAAAGTGAGTAAATGTGGTGGCCTCCTGGTTGTCATCGACTTCCTGTTTACCTCCTGCAGGGTTACACGGAGCTGTCGCAGCACTTTGCGGCCGTGCGTCAGGTTCGGGGGGACAACTACTGCGCCCTGCGGGCCACCTTGTTTCAGGTGCTCTCTCAGGCTTCTCAGGTGCCCGCGTGGCTGCAGGATGACGACTGCGACGTTGCCGAGGTAACCGTCCACATGAACTCTCACTTGCTCGTTTGGGCTTCCACCACAAAAGAAGGTGAAAAGTAAAGCGTGCGTTTTCAGGATCTGTCCGAGCTGACGGGTCAGTGGACGTTCCCGGGCGAGACTGAAACGCAACCAGACGTCGCCCAGCGGCTTCAGAACTCTCTGGAGATCCTCCGAAATAAGGTTCACACAGATTCACTGCTGCCTGCACCCGAGGCGATATCATCGCGGCCCGTTTGATTGTCAGTCATGTGGAGGGCCAAAAAAACGGACGCAATTAAAAATAAATCAATAAAAACTGGTATAAAAAATATCAATGGAAATAAAAACAACAAAATGTATAACTTCATAAATAAATAAAAGTTAAATATAATATTAGGTATAATAGTAATAAATAAAAATATAAAAATGAATGTGGAAATACAAAATAAATATAATTAAATATTAACCAATAAATAAAAATGCTCTGCTCTCACATTTATTTATTTTATGCTGCAGATGCTCTGTCAGCATGAAGTTTAATTCAGAGCCGTTTTTATTTATTGATTGATATTTAATTCTATTTATATATTTTTTGTATTTACTTCCACATTTATTTTTTGAATCTCGTTTTTATTTTTGTATTTTATTTATTTATCTTGGGATATATATTTATTTATTTATTTATTTTTTGAATCTCGTTTTTATTTTTGTATTTTATTTATTTATCTTTGGATATATATTTATTTATTTATTTTTTGAATCTTGTTTTTATTTTTGTATTTTATTTATTTATCTTTGGATATATATTTATTTATTTATTTTTTGAATCTCGTTTTTATTTTTGTATTTTATTTATTTATCTTTGGATATATATTTATTTATTTATTTTTTGAATCTTGTTTTTATTTTTGTATTTTATTTATTTATCTTTGGATATATATTTATTTATTTATTTATTTTTTGAATCTCGTTTTTATTTTTGTATTTTATTTATTTATCTTTGGATATATATTTATTTATTTGGGATATATAAATATATATATTTATTTATTTGTTTAGGAGATATATATATGTATATATATATTCAAAAATAAAAATACAAAAATCTGTTTTTCACTTTTATTAATTAAAAATTTTGTCCGTTTTGGCCCTCCATATTTAGCAACATTTTTTTTTCCATTGATGCCTTTTCTTGTAATGTCCATGCATTATTTGACAAACTAACATTTATGCGCCATGCAACTATTCTTGTTGGTTCATTTATTTATTTCATTTAATATAACTGTCGGTGTGCATCACTCCCTACGCTGCGGCTCAGGTTTTTCCAACGTGCCGTCGTCTTGTTTCCCCGCAGTGGCACGCGGCGGCGCGCTGCCCGTCAGCCGCCGAGCGCCGCCAACTGTGCGCCGCCGCCTTCGGGGGAGGCGAGGAGGAGGCGGCCATGCTGGAGGCGCTCAAGCTGCTGATGCTGCGCCGCGCCGTCCGGCTGCACGCCGACATGTGCGGCGGCGGCGACGTGCCGCTCTTCTGTTGGCTGTTGTTTGCCCGCGATTCCTCCGACTGCCCGCGCGCGTTCCTCGCCAACCATCTGAGCCGCGTGGGCGTCAGCGCCGGACTGGAGCAGGTGAGCGGCGCTACGTCCAATATTAACAGGGTCGATTTTTTTAATACGAAAGTGGATTTGCTTGCTTCATTTAAAGGGATGCTTGACTCATTGAGCCATTTTCAGCAGTATAAATAGATGTAATATTTAAATGTAAAAAACTTTTTTTAAAATATTGTTTGTTTTAATTGACTTGAGTCTGTATATAAAGATATTCATTCAATATTTTGTCTATAATTAATGTGATAACTTCATTATTTTTTATGTACAATTAATACTTTTTTAAAAAATCATTTTATTTTGTTTTTTAAATTTTCTATTTATGTATTTATTTATTTATTTTTTTACATTTTTTCCACTTACTTTCGACTGACCGTGACGTCACTTGTGCTCTGGAAACGGGTAACGGCCAATCATGGCTCAGTGTGCTGAAGTCACATGACCAAACACAGAAAACAAGTGAACCGTGATTGGTTGTGACCTGTTACCTTTAATTCATGTACAATAAAATTAAAAAAAGGGAGTTTTAATAACTCTTTGACTGCCAAAAACGTTAAATAACGTTTAGTAAAATCCTATGGATGAGTGCCAAAGACGTTAAAAGACGTTTTTTTTTTCAAAACTGAGGTGAAACTAACCATTTTCTATTGTTGATTACTGAAAAACGGAATAAGGTAGAAACAAACTTTTTTTTTCTGATGAAAGATGAGAGTCCAATCTTTCATTTGGTAGTATGTGTGTTTCCATAGTCCAAACACATAATTTTCTGTGGACCTTGAAAGATCAGTCAAAAATGCTTAAATCGGCTGGCACCCACGGCATCCCTTTTCTGAAAACGTCTGGCAGTCAAAGAGTTAATAACAAAAATAAAATGTCAGCCAAGAAAATATGAAAATCAGGAAAACGTGAAGAAAAAAATTAACAATTTTTTTTAATCAAATCGTCACCCTTGTAAAATAATTGCCCAGGTCATTTTTTTTGTGTGTTTCCTGAAAAATCTGAAAAATTACTTTTATTTTATTTTAAGAAGGCGTTGAAAGTTATTAATTAATTGTGGAAACAAATAGTAAAAAAAAAAAAAAAAGTAAAATACTAATAAAGTAATGTAAATTGAAATTTTAAATAATTAATTGTAAAGTACGTACATATAATACATTGAAAATATGTAAATATTTATAGTAAACAGTTTAATAAATTCAGATGCGCTGCGAATACAGGTACAAAATTATCAAATTTATGGTCAATACATTTAGTAGATTTAATTTAAAAAATTATAAATAGAATTTGTATTGTAATGCGGATGGTGCAAACTTTTTTTTTTCCCAGTCTGATACCAATACGAATATTCAATTATTGAATAACCAAGAACTAAATACCATTAATACTTTTGACACACAAAATTTCCTCCCCATAAAATCAATGACGATAATTTTAAAGAAAACCTCAATATCTCCCATTATAGCATTTTCCTTAATATTACATGAAATCAATGGCAATTTGCTATTGCTCCAATTTTTTTTTTATTTCTAGTTCCTGATAAGATGACGCAACTGAAGTGACTCAAGTATGATAATTACATGCCAAAGGTGTGACTAGATTCCATCTTGCCACACGTCTATTAAGTGTCCCTTTGTGTTTTTATGAGGTTACCAAAAGGTTCCATTTTTGCCTCTAATTGTCCGGGAATGCGTCAGGTGGAGATGTGCCTGCTGGGCGACGCCCTGCGCTGCACCCTGCAGGTGTACCGCCTGTACATGGTCGACGGCGAGGAATTTGTGGCCTGCTACCCCGACGAGCACAAGGACGACTGGCCCCGCGTCAGCCTCGTCACCGAAGACGACCGCCACTACAACGTGCCCGTCGCGTACGCGGACCGTGAGGAGGCGGAGCAAGCGGCGGCGGCGGCCGACTGAGGAGTTCTCCTCCCATGCAAACCCCAAAAACCTCAGGTCCTTCTCCCATTTTTTTTTTTTTCCCTTCCCTACACTGGAACGGTGGCTCTTTTTTTTCTTTTTTCATTAATTTATAATTTTAATCCAGACTGCTGTGGAACGATGAAATCAGGTGCTCGCGTGACATGAGCGCGGGAAGTTTTATTTGTTTTGTGAGCGAGTGTTGTGCATAACGCGTTGCCTTTTTCCAAGCCGGAGAGGAGGGGGGAGGAGGAGGAGGAGGGGGGGGGCGTGCCACCAGCCGCCAAAGGCCCGCGTGCTCCTCCCTGTTGCCTTACAACTCAAATGCACAAGAGTGAATGAATGTGGCCTCTCGCTCGTCAATAAAACAAAAGCACAAAGAATCACTTGGCCTCCGCTTCCGTCCGTCAATCCCGTCGCAAGCGCACAAATGGCTGAGGACTAACGATTGGTCGCCAGGTGAGGTGTAACGGTAGGGAAAGGTCAGAAGGTAGATTTACAAAAGGGGTTTGTTTGCTCATGGGAGTGGCAAGAGTACTTATGTAACTCACTAAGCTGGTTTTAAAAAAAGAATATCTAAAAAATACATGAGTTGAAAAATGCAGAAAGATAAAAACTCAAGTGTTAAAAAAAATGGAGGGGAAAATAGAAATGAGGAAAAAATACAGATACACCAATAAATAAGGTTTAAAAAAAAATACATTAAAAATGCAAAAATATATATAATAAATACCAGAATAAAGACTGGAAACTATATTAAAACCTAGAAATTCCAAAAAAAACAAAAACTGATAAACATTTACTTTTTTCTATGAAAAATGGGTGGTCCCATAAATAAACAAAAAAGTACCCAACAATATGAAAAACGGGGGGGAATTTTTTGAAAAAGATCTGAATATGCAAATCTGCGGGTGCTGAACTGTCCGTGTACGGGGATTAATTGTGTATTAAAATAGAGGACAAATTCAGGAAATATTTTGGGAAAATAAATTATGAAAAAATATTCATTAAAAATTTAAAAACCCAAAATATTAATACAAGAAAATGACAGAAAAAAATGAAGTATGGGGGAGGGGAATCAAGAATGGAGAAATTAGAAAAAAATCCAAAAGAACAATATTTTATCACCCAAACTGCATCTGTTGTCCTCTTCTGTCTTTCCTCTTCAGTTTGCGTCGTCTTCCTGCATTTTTCTTTTTTTTTTTTTACAAAAATAGCAACCCGACTACAATATTAACAATAATTTACATTTGAACTGTTTATCAGCAAACAGCAGAAACTCCCGATTGAAACCTCGAGTTGAAAGCATGAGGAGATTATTAATAATAAAGCAATTTATTTGCCAAATAAGAATGTCTGTACAGTATATACAGCACATGAAGAAGAAGATGATTGGCCAAACACAAGCAGGTCAGACTGCGTGGAAGTCAATGTGTAATGATGATGATGATGATGATGACGACGAGGGATTCCCGACCCCTCGTCTGCGTCAAATCCACACATTAGAAAAGGATGGTCCGTACACCGCTTTGGATGTCATTGCACAACCCAGCAAAAAGTCCCGCGACACGTCTGGATTTCCACTCAAATGTTTACGCGCGTTTCCTTCGCCTCGTCTTCTCCTTTTTCCCTTGTTTACCAGTAAACACCAAGGAAGCCATGACGCTATGTACACTCATTGGATCAACGCTCGGATGGCTTTGTTTACGTCGTCACGGAGATGGGGAGGGCGCCGGCGGGAGGATTCCGCGTTTCCTCCCTCGTCTTCCCCCGCGGGAAGAAAAACAAACAAAAAAGAAAAGAAAAAAAAAAAGTCCTCTGACTCACTCGCGCCCTTCGTCGTCGTCATCGTCCTCGTCGCGGAGCTCCTCGACGGCGTCGCTCGGTGAGCGCGAGCACACCTCGCTCATGGGGGCCGAGTCCTCGCCCTCCACCACCAGCTCGTTGGACAGCTCGCTGTGGCGCTGGACGGCCGCAACGCAAATAAGAGCGTTAGCGTTAGCCACAACAACATTTGCACCGCCTATCAATTGGAATTTAGAGGGATGAGCTCAGAAAGTGCACAGTCAGCATCTGTTTATTTCATTTGGTTTTCATCCTGAAGAATCGCTTTCAAAAGTTTGAAGAATATGGCGATGAAATGAATAATATCTCACCTTACTGCCATTTATTTTTTAATCATTTTTATTAACCCTTCAAATGAATTTTGGGCCACCCCATTTAAGAAGTTTTTTTTTTTATATATTAAAAAATAATAAATATAAATAAATATAATATTTGTGATATTTAAAGTCCCACAAAACTTATTAATTTATTATATTATTATTATTTACTTATTATAATTTATTAAAAAAATTTTAATTGATTTGTTGGGTTTTTTAAAAAAAAAAAGGAGAGCAATGATGATGTCAAATCGAATGAACAATACTGAGCTCTGCTGTAGAAAAGAAAAAAAAAAAAAAAGTCCCACAAAACCAAATATACACTAGAATTAAGGGTTAAAAATTTTTTTTATATATATTTTAATTTCAATTAACTGTCAACATTATGTCAGAATTAAATTTTATTTCAGAATATAATAAAAGGGATTTATAGGGAATTGCGGTGGCTATAAAAAATCTACACACACTGTACAAAAACTAGGTTAATAAAAAAAAAAAACTGAGAATGTGGTTAAAAAGCCTTCTAGAACAGCTGAAAAAAAATCGTGGCAACCACATCACAGCTTATTTTTAATTACCCTCTCTAAATTAATTGGAATTACACAGGTTAGGTCACATTTAACTCATTTGCTCCCAAAACCAGATAAAAACTATTTTAAATATTGCCATGGTCCAAAAAACTTATTTATATATTTTTATGTTGTTGTTTTATGCTAGAGCATACAGAAGGCTTTGATGCAGCCTCTGAACTGAAGAGAATGCTTGAAGCAATGGTAGTTATTACAAAAACGGCCAGCGGGTGGCAGCAGAGTATAAGAGATCAAGCAGGGCCATGTTGCAAAAAAGCTCTTTTCTGTCCAACAGGTTTGTGAATAATAAAGAAACTTAGCTATATTCTAATGCTAATTGCTGCAAAACGGAAATGGATACAAATATGCTTTATTTCCTGATGAAAGAGACTCTAATCTTTCTTTTGGTAGCTTCCATGTTTTATAGCAATAGAACACAATATTCTGTGGGCAAAATCCAGTAAAATAGCCAGGAGCGAAGGGGGTTGCTTCAGTGAAAATAGCTGCAAGTGAATGAGTTAAGGTGGAAAGTATTTCTTATAAATGTATTGCCATTTGAACCGTGGGGGGTGTAGACTTTCTATGCACTGCACATACTTAAAAAAAAAAAAAAATTTAAAAACTGCCCTTCAAATGTTATTACAGATGAAAACAAACCAATTGCATGTACAGTAAATGAAGCCCATTCAGTGCCGGAGCGGCCGCGCTCACCTGTTGTCGGTAAACATAGCAGGCTGCTATGGCGACCATTGTGGACTCGCCGATGAAGCCGGCCAGGAGGGAGCCCACCCCCAGCGTGGCCCCGTGAACCCTGCGACACGCCAACGATGAGCACGGAGGTGGCGGCGGCGGCGGTGGCGGCGGCCGGTCCGTACCTACCCCATGTAAGGAAGCACCACCAGGCTGGTGATGAGGACGATGATGCGCAGCACCGAGCTGGGGGCCAACACGAACGTCTTCTTCAGCGTCATCAGCCAGCCCGTCAGGTGGGCCCGAACCGTCACTACGCACGCATCAGCCAGTATCACAAAGACAAATAGCTGCGTTAGCAATTTTTTTTTTACATCGGTGAATATATTCGGTGTGTATCAAAAGTCTACACACCCCTGTTTAAAGTTTTTTTTTAAATTGCAACATTCTGACCTGTACAACAACAACTTTATTGGAATGAAAAACTGTGAGAAGGTAAATTAAAATAAACCGAGATGATGTAGTTGCACAAGTGTGCACACCCGCCAATAACTGGGATGTGGCCAAATGTGTTTCCGAATGAGCCATTCAAATTCAGGTTAAATGGAAATTTGCGCACATATACTGTATAAATAGATACTGTATAGGCCTAAATAAATAAATAAATGTGAACAAAAAAATATATATAGATAGAATTAAATCTCAATTAATAAATAATAATGCTCCGCTCACACATTTATTTATTTCATGCTGCAGACGCTCTGTCAGGTTGAAATGAGGGGGCGGTCCTAAGCGTGTCCTGGGCTGGGCTCGGCGTGAAAAAAAAAAAAGTTGTAGAAAGCCTACTTGAACATCTGAAATGTATTTCATGTTTAAATGTTGCTGCTTCCCATTTCACATGAGTTTCAATATGATTGGTTAGTTTTGAACAGACACATCACCAGTTGTGAGGGTGTGCACACTTTTGCAACCTCAGTTATTTTTACTTCCCCTCTCTAAAATATTGGAATATTTTGCATTTCAGTTGAGTTGTACAGGTTATTTATTGGTGGAAAAACTGTTAATGAATTGGCTTCTGAACAGGGGTGTGTCGACTTTTCTGCCGTCTGTAAATGCTTTGTTCACCTGGAAGCGGGAAGAAGGAGAAAATGCGAAGGGGCACCACACAGAGCATAGCGAAAGGGTAGTCCACGCCGATGATGTCCACCAGGATCTTCTCAGAGACGTGCGGGCTCCAGAAGACCACGAAGCAAAGCTGCACGCAAACCAAACCACATTATTATTTCGGCCAGCAGGTGGCGGAAGCGGGCGGAGGCGCCCGCGGGAACTTGGCTGCGTCTGTTTAAAAAAAAAAAAGGGCGTCTCGGATTTGTGGTGAACAAGTTGCGGCATGAAGAAACGCGCGCATACCTCATAAGGGGGGCGGGGGGTGTGGGGGGCTGTTTGTTCTCACTGTTGGCATAACCGCTATTTTTTTTTTTTTAAGCGGGTGCAACCTGACACCTCCAGCTGGAGGATGAAGACATCCAGACAGGCCGTGTGACCGATTTGGCCGCCCGCTTACTGTACATGCGTCACATGACAAACGACATGTTGACCTTGTCGCCTCCTCGTGTTCGCTTCAGTCGGGCCGGAGCTGCTTTTTGGCCACTCGGCACCTTTTTGGGGCTCACGCGCTGGTGAAGTCCGACACGGGCTGATCATGTGACTCGGAGACGAGGAGTCTTGTTGGGTTTGCGCCGTCTTGTTTACACGTAATTGCCGCTTCATGAGCGCTTGACATTGACGCTAGCAGCAGTCAGAACTGGAAAAAAAAAAATTGGGATAGACGACGGGCGCCGATATCGGCCATTTTGACAAATATCTGTATCGACCTTTTTTTCATAATCTGCTAAAGCCATTTTAATCTCAGGAAACTTAATTTAAATTTTCAGTTAACTTTATAACCTGCTGAACCTTTTGTTTTTGTTTAGGATTTCAGTTTTTGTTTTTTTTACAGGGGGAAAAAGTAACTTTAACTTATGACGTACTGATAACTTTGGGAGCTCCCTGAATTTTTATTTTTTTATTTTTTTAATAAATTATAAATGAAGAATATTGATTAAGATAAAACACAAAAACGTACTCATTTTAAGCATTAATACTGTAAGACATTACAACAAAGTAAAGATTGGCATTTGTATTTTAATATTGTATATTAAATTTGTTATTTTAAATTTAAAAAAGGTAAAAATGTATACATTTAAACAATTAATGTTAATCTTTAATCAATTATTTATTTATTTTTTATTTTTTTTACAACTATGCTGATTTTGTAATTGGAATTGTGTAATAATTCGCACCTTCTGTTGTTCACCCCAAATGGACCCCTTCCTCATGTTTTCCTATTTGGGATGTCAGTTTGTGGTTTTAGCGGGTGTAAAAATCACAATTTTGAGGAAGTTTTCATCGTCTACTTCTCTTTTCTTTTTTTCTTTTTTTTGTTCCCCATTTCACACGAGCGTACGCTACGCACACAAAACAAACGCCCTTCATTTCCCTCGCTGGTTTTCTGTAAACACCAAGACTTTGAGGCTCCAACAGTGGAAACATCCCAACATAGCGACTACGCGGATGAATGAAATCTTACCGTGAGCGAGAGTGCCAGACAGCAGAACGTAAACTTTTTAATATGCGACTTGGTGACGGGTGAGCCGGCGTTCATCTTGTTGCTGGGGTTGTTCTGGCGAGGGAAGACGAGCGGGACGTTAGCACGACATCGTGCGGTCACGGTGCGTGCGTGCGTGCGTGCGTTAACGTACCTTGTCGAAGGCGGGATAGACGGCTCTGAGTTCCGTTAACCAGCCGTAGGGCATGTGACCCACCGGGTACGTCGCCGTCAGCACGGCCACTGCCTGCCATGACAAGACAACGTTGCGCCGTGAGCAGGTTTGCGGAGTGACGCAATCCTTCTACCGGGGGTTGCGCAATCGTTGCCAAGTGTTACAATACAGGCGTGCAGACACAACATACAGTACATATCATTGTCTGAACATTTTGCGCAGTATTATTATTTTTTTTTAATAAATGAAACCTTTAAATAAACGCTTGTTGTTGTTTTTTTAGATTAAAATTGGTTAGAATCTTAATCATCCTGAATGATTAAAAAAAAAAAAATCTTTCTAAAAAAGATTTCTATATTTTTTGCCCAATTTTTTATTTTTTTGTTTGTAATTTTTCATACTGCATTTTTCATACATTTTTAGACTTTTATGCCTTTCTGTTAAATTTCTGACATTTTTGGCAATTTTATGGACACATGGTAATTTTTTTTTTTTTGGACATTTCTTTCTGCCTTTTTTTTCCATGGATATTTTATGTTAATTTTCTGCTTTTCCTCTTATTGGAAATGTTTAGGTATTTTTTTAAAACTTTTTTCTATCTACCTTTCGCCTCTCTTTCCCCGACAACTTAAACATTTCAACTCTATTTTAAAAAAATATTTATACAGCTCCCTTAGTTGCACTTAATAGCCACAGACACAAGTAATTTATTTTGGCTGTTGAATTTATTGCTTCTTGCCAACAATAAATCCAGCGTTAAAACTGGAGCAAGACACACATATAAACAAAACAATTAGGATAAAGAAAATAAAGACAACTTAGTTTTAACTTACATAAAAGTATTGGCTGTGTATAATGTCCAAAAAGGAAACTAGGCTTGTTTTCTTTCTTCTATCTTCGTTTTTCAGTTTTTTTACGCTCTTTCCTTAGCTCTTCCTCTACTCACTGACATACATACATGCATACATACATACATACATCCCGCTACAGCGCCCTCTCTGGTGTGGGTGGCGACAAACACCCAAAAGGAAAGAAACCAAAATGCAGTAAATTACATTGTGGTAGTTAGTTTAATTATTATATATTTTTTAATGTTTACATATTTTAATATATATATATTTTTTTTTTAATCATTAATTAATTTGAATAATATTTTATCCCCCCCCCCCAAAAAAAATCGATATTTTAAAAAATATTATTTTATTTTATATTTATTTTCTTCAAATTTTTCTAGAGATCCACAGGGAGCCACAGGTGAGGGACAAAAGAGCCACATGTTGCAGACCCCAGCGCTGGGGTGTAAACAGAGTTTGACTGTATTGTCATTAGCACGCATGCATGCTGGATGAAATGACAACAGGAGCAGCAGCTGCGTACAGTAGGCCAGTTGTTATTGTTGCTGTTATTGTGACAGGCGAGGAGGAGAGGCGGGAATGCGTTGTCGCTCGTTTCCAGGCCATTCGGGCACAACGGCTTTGTGGCCCACTTTGGGCCGCGCGCCGGCCAGAAAGCTCCGGAGGGAGTTGGTTGGCGTTTGCACGCGGAAACTTGAGTTATTGCTGCCGTCTTGACTGCCAAACACGACCTTTCAAGTCAGACGGGCCTAAAATACACCCGTCAACTTTTCAACCAAATTCATTGAGACGAAAGCGGATTCAAAATCCACAAAGGCTTTTTTTTTAACTTGCGAAAGAGACAAAAATAACAAAGCCACTGCCAATGAGAAACAATTACAGAACCTGAAACACAAGTAAGACTCTTTGCAACGTGATATTGAGATTATTTTTTTATACAAATTTTACTCTTTTTTTTTTTTTTTCACATTTACATTTGATCTTTTATGACGTCTATGTACTACACTAGTACTTATGCACTCCATACCACTTCTCCTCAGTATTGTCACGACTGTGCTGAGCCGATCCCAGCTGTCCTTGTTGACCGATAAGTCTGAACAAAGACCTTTCTGTCTTACTGACGCACATGATGATTCACGGCACAGTTTTAGCACCAAACACTGACAAGGAAGACTTACCCAATGTCAGATAAAAAAAAATATATATATATATATATATATATATATATATATATATATATATATATAGGTATCATGGTTGGTATTGGCATCCTTCATGAGTACTCAATACCTTGAAATAGGGCTGCTCGAGTATGAAGAAAATATTAATCAGGATTATTTTGTTAATAATTGAAATCACGATTAGGACTATCATTTATTTTTACAAGAAAATGTTTAAACGTAAAAATTATTAAGACAAATAATATTCTTTGAAACATATAATTATAAGAGGTTTTTAATCTCAACGGACCAACCTGGTTAAAAAAAGATTTATTTATTTTTTTAAATACTGGTATGCAAGGTCCTTTTGGATGAAACAAAATGTATTAAATTAGTTTTTTTTTTTTTTTTTTTTTTTAAGGTGCAAATGTACTCGTTCAAACTCAAAATTACTATTAATTATCTTCTTTTTTTGACAATTATGCTTATTTTGTCATTTGGAGTGTAATAATTGAAATTGTAATTGAATTTCAATTAATTGCACAGCCCTACCTTAAAATTAAGTCCTGCATCAGCCCGATACGCTCCCCAATTATTTATGTAAAAGCTGCTTAGCGCCAAACTAGCGGGTTAGCATAGCCGCCAAACTAGCGGGTTAGCATAGCCGCCTTTTGAGGGCAAAAATTCCCAAATATTTACGATTTGTAGGGAAAAAGGAAAGGAGCGTCCGCACCTCCGTAGCCTCGGTGGTCCCTTTGAGGTCCCTGGACACAAACAGGTTCACGATGGGCCGGCTGATGCGCTGAGTGGCCAGGATGAGCGCCAGCGGCCACCAGAAGCTCAGCATCTTCTTGACGGTGGCGTCACCCTGGCGGACCAGAAAAAAAAAGCCGTCAAAAGCCAACCCGCTCCCCGACTGACAACTCGCCCGGACTTACCCCAACGTCCGGTCCGCTGGAGTCCGGGATGGCGTCGTGGATGTTGCAGTAGTAGCCCAGGCCCACGATGCTGAAGCGGACCAGGGCGCCCATGTAGAGCGAGAGGATGGGGATGAGGAGGGGCTCCACGCACTCCAGGTTGCTGTGCAGCAGGATGGCCACGAACACGATCTGAGGCGGAGCACACAGAGTCATTTCTGGACAGGTAAACCACACATCTGATGCCTCAATGAAGCTCCTCCCCTCATTTTGCCACCAAGATGACGCCAGAGCAATACTTGTATACTAGAGAGGCTTTGGCCTAAGCATGAATAGTAATAATAGAAGAAAAAAAAATCTTACAAATGTTATTTATTTTGCCTAAAAATTTCTGCTCATTTCATTCGTACCTGCGCCACCACGTCCGAGATGGAGGCCGAGCCCACGATGACGCTGTACTTGTGCTTGAGGAGGATGCCGGCGTGAATCCACGCCTGTACGGACAAGAAATGCAGATTTTACAACAAGCCCGACTCGGACACTGGTACGCTGGCTCCCTCTAGTGGTACACAAAAGCATCACTGAATGAAATGTTCAAACCACAAAATGGTACACTGGCTTCAGTACATTTTTATAAGTATGACGGCGTATTAGGGCCACGTATAAATATTAATAATAATAATAGTAATAGTAATATTCCGAGAAAAAAACTCACAAATTTGCCATTTTATAAAGTGGCAAATTTTCAACTTTATAAAGTCGAAAAAAAAACTCTTACATTTGCGACTTTATAAAGTTACATATTTTGAACTTCATAAAGTGGCAAATTACTCGTACATTGTCGACTTTATAAAGTGGCAAATTTGTGACTATAAAGTAGCAGATTTGCATGAAAAAAAACTGAAAAACTTGCAAGAAATATTTTTTTTTAATATAATAATATATGGTTTTTAATATTTCTATATTTTTTTTAAAGAGGGGGTAATATTCCGAGGGGGAAAAAAAATAATTTTCTCGCAAATTTGCCACATATATTTTAGGGGGGCGGGGCCACTCCGAGTTTATAAAGTGGCAAATTTGTGAGAAAAGAACTCAGAAACTTGCGAGAAATACATATTTTTATTATATTAATATGTATAATTTATTTTATTTTTTTTAGGGGGGGGGGTAATATTCCGCTTTTAAAAGTTTTAAAGTGTCAAATTTGTGAGTTTTTTCTCTGAATACCCCCCCCCCCCCCCCCCTTAGAAAAATATATATTTATACATGGTCCTAATACGCCGTCATACAGGTCAGTTAATTTTGTTACAATTTTTATGTGTAATATTTTCAGTCAGTTTATTTTTAATAGCATTCCAACAGTGTTTAATGTTACAGTGGCTTACAATAATAAGTAGACTTTTTGGGAAGTTTTTTTAGGTGGCATTTGTATAAAAGCAGCAGGCACTCACCATGGCGTCCAATAGAGGAAAAGCGGCCAAGTAGAGGAAAGCCTTCCGAGTTTTGTGGCCCACAGACTCGTCCACATGGTGGAGCTTGTTAATGATGTAATAGCCCAGATCCGTGTAGGCTGCAGCGTGAAAAACAAGACAAAAGTCGCCTCAGTGGCAGGAAGTGAGCGGAAGGAGGGTTGGCGGCGAGAGGTGAGGGGTAGTAGGTTTTTTTTGTTTTTTTTGCGTGCGTGTTTTTGAGCAAGCCACCTATCAGGGTGTGCAGTACGAAGGCGATGACGCCCGCCGCCGCCATGCACATGACGGCCATCCGGCGGTCGCGCTTGCTGTTGATGAAGACCAGGCCCACGTTTTTGAAGTCGCTCATGGGGCCCGTGAAGAACTTCATGAGCGAGTAGGCCAGCCCGTAGCTGGCCAGCATCTCCACCGCGTCCTCTTTGACCGTGGCGATGCCCCTGTTGAGCGCCTGCACCGCCAACAACAAGACTGTTAGCTAGCTAGCTTTAGCAATGAAAACGCAATGCCAGCTAACAACCAAGGCGACACTTAGCTCCTCCCCGACAAGCGAAGATCTTCAAACATCCGAAACGTTTACTTTCTTCCAATTACTACTTTCCTATTAATCAGTGCTTTGGCGGTATCCTGTGAGGGTGACCTTTTCCATGAATAGAACACGGGCTAATACTACGAGACTAAAGTTTTATTTTTGAGTTCACTTGTGAAGCAAATGTATGACTTAGTTCTCTCATTAAACATTTACTTAATAATGTGATATTTTGGGGCATTTCTGGGTCACTTCCTGTTGATTTTGGGCCACTTTTACATCACTTGCGGTTACAAGCCACTTCCTGTTGATTTTAGGCCACTTCCGGGTCACTTCCTGTTGTTATGGGTCACTTCCTGTTGATTTTGGTATGTAATACACAGTATTTAATACTGTGACTTCATATTGTTCAAAATGACTAGATTTTCGGGTTCTTCTAGGGTTATAATTTCATCTTTATAAAATGTCTTTTAAAAAAAATTCTGATAAAATTACATGTTTTCTTGAAAAAAAAATTGGATAGTCATTCTGATAAAGTTACAATTTATGCCCTCTAAAAATATTATAATGGCTTTTTCTCTCTCTCTCTCTCTCTCTCTAAAGAAGAATTTAGGAGTGCACGTGGGAGTTATGTTGAATTAGAAGTTGGATTGTGAGGGTGTCCTTGAGAAAAGAAAGAAAAAACGCTAAAAGTTTGAGAGGCTCGCAATACAGATAAGGAAACACTGGCCCGGGCTCTCCCCCCTCCAATCTGCCCTTTCCCTTTTTGCACAAGCCCCGGCTGTGCTATTTATACCAGCAAAACAGAAGCATTACATAAGCTTAATCCCTACCTACATCTATGCACTTCTTCTTCACTCCCTGATCTCTTCGTGTCCTTCTCCTGAAGGAGGGGCAGGTGAGAAAGTGCCCCCCCCCCCCACCCTCCTCTTGACAGAAGCATCTCCACACTTCCCCTCCGCCTATATCGTATCTATAACATAACACCCCCCCCACCCGCTCACCCCACCCCTGCGGCTTGGCTAGCATTGCACGTCGTTTAAAACGTCGCCTGCCATTTTGTGGGGTAAAAACCGAGCATCGTTAGCATTAGCCACCGATGCTAACAAGCGGCTTCCTGCCTCCCGGAGGAAGGGAAGGCGGGGGAGCGCGACGGGGGGGTCGTTACTCGTTACCTGCTCGCCGAGGTCGATGGCAACATTGGTGATCGCTAAAGGCACCAGGAAGCGAAGAAGCGGCCAGTAAGGGCTCAGGGACGGGAACTCCACCATAGTAGAAGCCGGGGTGACAGCGGTGCGACGGGCATCTGCCTCACTGTCGGGGTTGGAGGAGCTCTGCTGTTGCCGCTGCGGCTGCTGCGGCTATGGCTGAAAGCGGCGGGGGTGCTGCGAGGGGAGGAGGGGGGGGCGGGATGGCCAACGAAGCCGCTGGAAGGCAGGCGAAGCAACCGGGAGTCCCGCGGCGGGCAGCCGACGAGGCGCTCCGGCGGCGGCAGCGGCGGCGTCACAACGGCGCGTAGGTGAGGCCGAGAGAAGGAGGCGAAGGTCGGCGGAAGGCTCTGAGCGCGCGCATCTTCCTCCTCGCGAATCATCACCGGGGCGGGAGGGAGTGGGGTTACGGAGGGGGCGGGGGGCGGAGGGAGGTGTGATATCAAACTGCACCCAGCTCCAGAAGAGGAACCTTCAACCCACTTACGAAAACACACACGCCCATGGAAAGCCGCTGGAGCATGCCAGCTTCGTATACTAGTAGCAGAAGAAAAAAAAAAAGAAAGTTGCTTCCACTAGACACGCTTGAAAAATCTACACTAGAAGGCAGGGGCGTCGCCCCTAATTCTGGGCCCTCATATGAATCATGGGGGGTGGGCGTGTGCTGAACCCCCAAAATCTTCCTGTTGTGATTGTGGTTAATTGTGAATAAGAGCGGTTAATTACAGAAAATTGTGTGATTCATTAGTTTTTATAGCTTTTTTGATAGCACTGTTTTTTGTTTTTTTTATAAAGAAGAATAGCAATCATGTGTGTGAACATACTTAGCAAAAATGTAAAGAAATAAACTGGTTTTAATAAGTCTCATTACTGTATCTCCAATTACTGTAGTGTGCACACCCTTATAACGTTCAGGTGTTCCAGTAGGCTTTTCCTGATTTTTTTTTTCACTTTTTAGCAGAAGCCTGAAGGTTTTGTGCTCACACTGCTATTGGAACTGTTCGTAATTCCCTACACCAGTTCCGGCGAGAGAGAAAAATGGCCCCTGTTCCTGTTTCTGCCACCACCACGCTTTGCTGGAGGTACAAAAAAAAACATTAATTTGAAATTTCCCAGACACATGTCAGGAAAATGTTTCGGGACTTTTGAGTCAACATTTTAACGAGTTAATGGTTTTGCATGCAACAGAGAGAAAAAAAAACATGTGAGGGGTCCCACAAGTGTCAAATCTTAAAACAGTTATTTAATCATTAAATCTGCTTGCATGATGGAAAATATGCATATGATACTATTTTGAATTGCATGTTTTTACATGTGTTTGAAATTGCTCGTTGCTTGTATTGTTATTGTTTTTTCAACATTGTAAAGCGCATCGGGTTTGCATTGTGCTTGAAATGAGCTTTCCGCAGAGAAATGGATTCAGTGATGATGACTGATTGATAATCTGCTCTGTGCTGATGTTATTGTGCGTGATCCCGCTTTATTACATGCCAATGCAAGCAAAAACAAGCAATAAAAAGTCAAAGTTATGTTAAGGTCATCCGAGAACAATACGTCGTTTGATCCCGGCTGCTGAAGCCTGCGCACAAAATCGCAAAGTGCACACAAGTGCGACCAAAATAAATGCTTACTAAACCAAAAGAGTGTGTTTTTGTGCCAAATAGTCCCCATTACGTAACCGTCAACCTTGACTTCTTCGCTGCGAGCGGACGGACTCTGTCCAGTGAAACACCCCAGCGTTTTACATGCTGAAACAGACACAAATCTCACATGATGGCCTATGATGATGATGAATGCACGCTAAGTACGCCTTCTCGTGCGTAGTCTTCTACCTTGTTCCTTTACCCGGGGCATGTAACAACGTGGCTTTTTCGGCTGCACGTGTGCATGTCAGGCAGGTATGTGTTTACAAAAGTTCTTTAACCCCTTTGGAGGGGAAAAAAAGAAAAAAAGAAAGAAAGGAAAAAGTTGTTTTTGCCCATGACTGTAGCCTGCGGGCACAGCTGCAGTCAGCTGTAACTTTTACGAGCCTTTGCTTCCCTCATGGCTCTGAAGAGAAGTTAAGTCAAGTCAGATGTTTACACACCAGCGTGGAAAGATTTGAAGTAAACACACGCAGACGACCGAGCGCTTAAGGCCAGGCAAAAACTTGACAAATCAACGTCGGTTTGCTTTCAAACCAGCTTGTGTTGAATTACACTTAGTGACCCAAATATTGTGTATTTATTGAGTTGCACGAGCAAATGAGCTTACGAGGACGCTGCTCTCTTCTGATTTCCAGAATTGTTTTTTAAAACTTTAAAAAGAAAATACAAATTTACATATGACTTTTTTCAGCATTTTTTTTCATGTAGCGTACCCTCAATTTTGGACTTAAATCGTGTAATACAACTTTTTGCCTTTAAAAAGCTCAAATGTTTGTTTTAAATTTTTAAAAAAATTCAGCAACTTTCTAAGATTTATTTTTACCACTTCAAAATGTTTTTGAGAAAAATACATTATTTTTGGGAACATTAAAACCATGCTGAACTATATAACATTTCCAACAAGAAAATCCTCAAATCTTACTTTTTCCTTTAAAAATATTTTTAAACAAAGCTTTTTTCTCTTGTTTAAATTTACATTTTGTATTCAATTTCTTTGGGTTGTTTTTTTGTGCCACCCTGTGCCAAATGCATTTGCACAATCTTTCCCACCCAATGTCTGCATGCCAAGTAAAAAAAAAAAAAAAAAACTGCTACATTTCAGGTGAGTAATGAATCAAAATGCTTCATTGATGGTGCCAAGCTCAAGTCAAACCTGGCAAAGCAAGTCTAGAGCTATTAAGATGATAAAGGGTGACATCTAGTGGCAGTTTGAGGTATATCATGAGCATAGCACAACAGATCTATATACGGTATATACAAAAATTTACTCTGAAAATAGCTTTCTCACTTCTCTTGTTAATAGTTGTAATTGTTTCCCTGATGAGCAGTTAAAAAATAATGTAAATTTGGTAAATTGTCACTAATACACTTGAATAGTAGAAGCATGTATGCAAATTTTGACTATATTATTAAGGAGTTCATACAAGGATTTTGCCTGCCCTTTTAGTGTGATTGATAAAGGTATACATTTTTGTCTTGATGAGTATGAACTAAAATATATGAATTGACAAAAAAAGCAGGGGGAGGGGCGCCATATATGTTCATAAATCCATTGAATGTTATATTGTAACACTTATGACCCTTGCAAAAGATGGAATAATGGAATGGATGGAATGAACACCACTCGGGTTGAGATCGGGGAGGGGGGGGGGCTGTTCCTCCCAATCACAGTCTCAATAAAAATAAAATGAAATGGTTAAAAAAAAAAAAAGGAAATGGTTAATAATTGACGTGCGGATCTCGAAGACAGGTGTTTCTTTGGCATGCCGCTAGAGGGCGCCCGTATGTCACTTGTAGTACTACCACCACGCATTAAAATCCCAAACCAGAACACTTGCCTTAGATGGAGTGGCTAATCCGCCTAGCAACACATCGTTATGATTAAATTGGATTTGACACTGCCACAGCAATATTTGAGATTTGATCATTATTGTGCTGCATCACACTCACAGCTGTTTTCAATGTGTTGAGCCACGTGTGTGGCTAAAATGAGCTCAAATTCATTAATTTATAAATATTAGAAACTACACCAATAAAAACGAATTGTTCAATATAAAAGTAAAACAAATGTTTTTTTATGTCTAATAAAAAAAAAAAATGATGTCCCAATATTTTTTTTTTACTTTTAAGGGTGGTAAAAAACGGGAGGGTTGACTGAGTTATTTGCAGTAACAGCCAGATGCCTTCAGGGGGTGCTCCAAGTCCGCCAAATCTTCTTCCTGTTTTGCATTGGACGCTTTTTGTCGCCGTTTTCCAAAACTGCGACAATTTGCACGTCTAGTTTGCGTGAATTGCTTCATCCCTGGCTGCCGCCGATTAGCGACAATGTTCGACATAGAAGTATTTTGTCATTTAACGCTTGCATTTCTGCATCGACATTTTGTCCTGTGCGCACGTTCGCATGTCGTTCGTTTTAAAAGCCGCCATGTGTCTTACTTTTGTGCAAAAACGACGTTGGTGATATAATAACACACTTGGGTTTAATATTAGTGAGTGTGGCTGTAATGTGAATCAAATGATATCACTTTTCACACTGCATTAATATGACCTGCATGCCTCCAGTCAATGGAGCCGCAACCACTCTACTATGGCCACGCCCATTTCTTCCTGTTAGTACCTGACGCACTACGAAAGATAGTACCTTGAAAAATTTGATTTTTACGTTGAACTTTGTGTTGAGAGTTGCGTATGGGAGACGTCAGAGTGAGTTTAACGTCAATTTTAAGGTAAGTTTTTTTTTGTGGTGGTGGTGGTGGTGTTTGGGGGGGGGGGGGGGTAGTAGGCGGAGCGACCGGCGGGCATAGGCTGTGATTCTCAAAGTGACTCACTTCACTTGCGGCTTGCTAGTTCCCTGCAACGCCGCTACACATGCGTCTTCAGCCGGTCATACGGATTTCATATCCACGGATGACTCGTTTTCACCTTGTTTGTTTAAATCAACAGAGGTAAGACGGGAAGTGTGAAGTCGACAACTGCCCCTCGAGTCGTCGCCTTTTGAGTCATAACTAACCGGCATGTTGTCCGCCGCCTAGTTTGAAGCTTAAAGCCACGATTCGAAGCAGAACCCGGCGTTTGGCCACCATGCCGCTCAGCTCCGCTCTGGTGAGCCGGAACTACGATTACGACTACGACTCCCTCCAGCCCTACTTCTACTACGACCATTCGGAAGAGGACTTCTACCCGCAACAGCCGCAGCCCCCGGCGCCCAGCGAGGACATCTGGAAAAAGTTTGAGCTTCTCCCCACGCCGCCGCTGTCGCCGAGCCGGCGGCCGTCGCTGTCCGGCATGCCGTACCCTTCCACCGCCGACCAGCTGGAGATGGTCAGCGAGTTCCTGGGCGACGACGCCGTCAACCAGAGCATCATCTGCGACGCCGACTACTCGCAGACCTTCCTGCAGTCCATCATCATCCAGGATTGCATGTGGAGCGGATTCTCGGCCGCAGCTAAACTGAAGAAGGTGGTGTCCGAGCAGCTGGCGTCGCTGCACGCCGCCCGGAGGGACGCCAGCCCCGCAGCCCCAGCAGCCCCTCACTCGGCGGATGCTTCCCCGGCGTGTGCCGCCCGGGAAGCCGCCTCGGACCGCTCGTCCGCCTGGAGGCTCAACAGCAGCTACCTGCAGGATATCAACACGGCGGCGTCAGAGTGCATCGACCCCTCGGTGGTCTTCCCCTACCCGGTGGCCGAGACCCCCAAGCAGGGCGGGACCTCCGGTCGGGATTTAGGACTGGACACGCCGCCCAACAGTGGGAGCTGCAATAGCAGCGACTCGGGTAAGAAATAATTGACGACTTCATTATCATGAGGATTTTTTTTTCTTTTATTTTTGCACGCAGGTTGCCAAACTGAGGGGCGTGGGCCCATTTCTTTTGGCTCGTCGCAGCATTTGTCACTCGTTTTAGTCTTACTGAGCAGCAATAATGATTCTGTTTTGTCATCAATTCACTTTAGTTGTTACTTGCTCATGTGTGGTGGAGGAGGTCAAATGGTTAATCCTATCAGAGTGTCAATTATGAAATTAACATGAATCGTTTGGAGCCATTAACTTAAAACTGTCCAAACCTTGGGATTTCAGTCTCTCAACACTAAATCTTGTTTGTCTTTTCCTCTTCAGAATGCAGACTGATTATCTTTGTGTTTAATCAAAATTTTGCAAACACTTTTCTGATAATTATTGCAACCCAAACCAGTAAATTAGTTATAAGTTTCTGCATGGTCAAAGTGAAGCAATGCCCTCTTTTTTGGGGGGGGTTAAATTCTTCCACCTGAAGTTCCAGGAACATTTTTTTTTTAATGTAGCAGTAGTTCCTAGGACGTACTTGTTGCTCCAGGAACTAAAAGGGATATGTCACTCGATCCGTCCAATGCTACAGACCCCGCCCCAAATATATCTGGTTGTCTCCAAAGTACCAATACACACAGCAGGGGTCTTCTCGAAAGTATCCGCACAAGTGCGGTGCCGGTGAATATTTTTGCACAACATTTTTGCAGACCATTAAAAAATATATATTTTTTAAATAGCAACCACTTTAAATAAATGCTGCATACTTTGACTGTAGCTCGGAACCGGTGCTAGTAACATCTCAGTGGGAACAATCTAAAAGTGGGTGGTGGTGTTTTTTTGTTTTGTTTTTAAAGGGAGAGAAAAAGAAATAATACTTTGGTTGAGCTCTGAATGAGCACTGTCACCAGGTCAGTGTGAAAGGAAAAACACTGGCCTGCCAAAAGTTCCTAGTTAGGTGGAAAAGTTTGGGCAATGCCTGATTTTACAAAAAAAAAGTAACTAAAAATACACCGAGTCTAATTAGAAAACTAATGATGGTTAATATTTTCTTCTCTCTTTTTTTTTTTGAATATTTGTATTGTGAAATACTATGTTAATGGATTCATCATGTTAAGTTAATTTATGCATATATCATTAAAAAAAATGTTTGTATAGCACACATAAATATATTTGGTGGCTTATTGAATATTTTTAAGACTATTTTGTGTGTGACTAATCTATCCATTTTAAATAATTTTAAATGGATGTTTTTTCTAAATAGCTTGAAATATTTAATGATTCAGTCGACATGTCAGGGCAGTTAGGTGCCTTGCTCATGGGCGCTAAGTTTGACATTGTTTTCTTTTTGTTGCAGAAGATGATGATGAGGAGGAGGAGGACGAGGAGGAGGAGGAGGAGGAAGAAGAAGAGGCGGAAGTAGATGCCGGTGACGAGGTGGAGGATGAGGAGGAGATCGACGTGGTGACGGTGGAGAAGCGGCAGGCGGTGAAGCGTTGCGACCGCTCGTGCGGCGGCCCCGCCGGCCCCCTGGTGCTCAAACGCTGCCACGTCTCCACCCAGCAGCACAACTACGCAGCGCACCCACCTGCCACGCACCCGGCGGGCAAGAGGCTCAAGATGGACGCCGGCGGAGGTAGGCTCACTTGGGAATTTTGCACCACTGATGCTTTGCATGCAAATTTGACACGTGCCAATGAATGCCCTCGCATGTGGGCAAGGAGAGCCGTCTAATTTGAAGGAATATATATCTTCAAAAAGTCTTCAATAAAACAGTGCGATTGAAATTGATGGGCATTCCACCCCCCCTTCCTTTCGCCCCTCCTCAGCATGCGGAGGCGTGAGCCAGAGTCGCGTGCTAAAGCAGATCAGCGGCAACCGCAAGTGCTCCAGCCCGCGCTCCAGCCCGTCCGACTCGGAGGACCACGACAAGCGTCGCACTCACAACGTGCTGGAGCGCCAGCGCCGCAACGAGCTCAAGCTGAGCTTCCTGGCGCTGCGCGACCAGATCCCCGAGGTGGCCAACAACGACAAGGCGGCCAAAGTGCTGATCCTCAAGAAGGCGGCCGAGTGCGTCCGGGGCATGCAGGCCGACGAGCGCCGCCTGCTGTCGCTCAAGGAGCAGCTGAGGCGGCGGGGGCAACTCCTCGCGCACAAGCTTTCCACCTTGCGACACCAGCCCGCTTGAACGGCGCTCGGCCTCGTTCGTCTTCGTTCGTTCGTTTGTGTTTGTCAATTGTTTATGTTTTTTTTACACAGGTTGTACAGTCGTTTGCATGCAAATGCAGAAAGAAAAGATGTTTGGAATCTCCTTTGATTTCGCTGTTAAAACTGCCTCAAGTGAAGTTAGGGGCGGGTTCAGATATATTTAAAGTTTATTTTTGTTAAGAAAATATAAGAAAACACGGGGCCACGGTTTTACAGTGGAGGCCCAAATTAAAATGTGAAATTTTAATGTTTTTGTATATAATTAATATTTCCTAAGAAAATTTATTTTTGGATCTCAATTGTCTGGATTTTCAGACCTGGTGTTTTTGTTTTTTTGCATTCTGTTCCCAGTTCCCCCTTTTTGAAATATAAAAACGTTTCTTCTCAAATTTTCTGCCTGCTTTCTTACCTCACGCCAACTTCCACAACATGACAATTATGACGACGTTGTCCGATAGAACACACGGACAAAAGGCCTCACACGTTGCTCAGCCAACATTTTCAAATTGAACATTCACTCACATGATTCCTGTGCTGTCAGCTGTTTAGTTTTTTAAAATTATTATTACGTGATTGTCATTCCCAATTGTTTGAGACAATCAAATCTCTCCACTATGGAAGTTGTTATTCGTGAAGACGAAGTAAAACTGTTGAAACTTGAGGTGACACAAACTTTTTGGACTCTATTATCCTATCGATTATTTCTTTATTGAATTGTTTCAAAGTACTGCAGTCTCAAAATTGCGTGTAATATACGCAATTATAAAAAAAAAAATAAGTGTGGTGCATAAGATGGTACTGTAATTTAAAACACATACACACACAATCAGCATAGTTAAAATCACAAATTGAAGTTTCACTATAAAACCTAGCAACCAATAATTACTACCTGAGCACAGCACATATTTTAGTTACATTGTTGCTAGGCAAATTACATGCAAGCTCCATCGTAACTGCTCTAAACATCCATCCATCCATGATCAGTCATTATTTGGTTTTATTCCCCCAAAAAATTTCTGTTTTAAATTCAATTGCAAAGCTTCTTTTTCCTGGCGGTGTCGTATGTTTAATCACTTGTTGCTAGGCAGAGTTCACACAGGCGCCATTGTAACTGTACCCTATCCTAAAGAAAACAATTATATCAGAACGCCCAATTATTTTTTGGGCGTTTTATTCGGGCACAAAAGTAAATGAGTAGATTAACACTTTTTTTGTTGTTGCTGACGCTGGCGCGATGATGCTAGCCACGCCTACTTGGCTTGTAGACTGGCTAACTAGCAGGAAGTTGAACAGTCGTTTAAACTTATAAACACATAGACCAATATCTCCTAATAATACACACATATTTTATACCTAAAACATTATCTGCGAAAAAAGGCAGAATTTATTTTATGCATTCGTGTGAGTGCATGTAACGTTATTCAATTGGCTACTCTGCTTCTAGCCTAGTGCGCGTGTCCGAGACGTCACGTGAATCGCCCCGCCCCTCTTTTGGGTCTGCACTGCTGCATGGACGCACGAATGCAAGTTGAAGTCAGGTGGAGATTTGTTTATTTTTGTCCGCTAAACAACCAAAAGAGGACTATTCATCATGTTTTTGGTGTGTTTTTGAAGACAAGATGACGGTAAGAGTGGCTCTAAATATTTGATTTAATCGTGGACTCAGTATATGTGACGTTTAAGAGACTTTAATGTTTGTGTTTTGGTCACGTTTTATGGCGTCTAAAATGTTCTTCTTTTGTGTTTTACTGCTTGAGTCAACGGAGGCTTGTATTGTTTTTAATGGAGCTCACGCAGGGCTGCTTCGGTGACACACAATGTCAAATGTCCTTTTTAATACATGCCAATGTATAATTGTAAAGCAGTTTTGTTGCGTGTTTAAGCACAAATCGCTCATAATGGTGAACGTTACACAACATGGCTGACAGAACGAAGCATGAATTGTTGTTGTGCTTTTCTTGTGTTGTGGTCATGTTTTTGTTGTTAATGTTGTGTTACTGGCCTGTCAATGATGTTGTGTTGGCGTTTGATGTCATTTGGGGATAAAAAAGCCACTTTACACGGAGGCGGGAATCACATAGTTAATAGTTTCAGTGTCTTAATTTCTGAGTCTATTTCCTTGAGGATTTTTTTTAAATTATAGACATGTTGTTGTTTGACCTTTCCCAAACCTCTTTGGGATCCTGGAAAACCTTATAATCCCTAAAATGGCCACTTCAAACCCTAATGGGATGCTTCCTTTGTTTTTTGGGGGGAGAATTTTTTTGTGAGTCTATGAATGATAAACATGTCTACCAAATTCCTTGTTACTAAGTGAAACCGGATTTCGGGGCAGATTGTTTTTAAAGGGCCATTGAAAATGGCCGAAATCTTCCCAAAATCGCTACATCAAACCAAAATGGTCATCAGTTCTTGATTCTTTTTTTTGTGTTTACTTATGATGGCAAATTTCTTGTTTTGAAGTGTAAGTGGCTTAGTGGGCTGAATTTCCTAAAATGGCGGCTTCAAACAAAAGTGGCCAACTTGATGTGTGTCTGTTTTCAGGTGTGATTTTTGTGGCGTGATCTGAGGTGGTGGAAACCTGGTTGATAAATGTCAATTCATCTTCTGACAGTGTTACATGATCTTTTTCCTGGACATTTGCTGACTCGGCCTCAAAAAAAGAGTCAGAACCGACCCATTTTCCCCCTCCTTTTTGGCATTGTATTGTCTTTTCTGGGAATATTTCAAAGTGTCTTCCAGATGTGCCTTGAGTGTGTGATTTTCCCCGTCCGGAATCGATGACGCAGCCCCTTTTTAGTCGTCTCACCGTCAACATGAGTGTGTTGTTTCATTCCTTTGACATTATTCCCGATCTGTGGCCGCGCTTGCGGTGCTGCTGAGAAATTTGGGCCATTGATGAAACGTGAAACGCGTGCGTCTCACTCGTTTCAGTCGTCGGCTTGATCGTAAGTAAAGGCTGACGGCACGCTTGTTATGTAACAACGTCAGGCGTGCCACGGAATGATGTCATCAGCCGACCATGTGCTTTTTTTTAGCATTAACTAAAAGCAAGACGCGTTCACATTACGTCACACCAAGTTTAATCTGAATCAGATTTTTTTTTTTTCTGTTTTAAAAAACTGAAAGTGACATTTTATTGTTCAGACTGACTGTTTAAAAAGTTCTGACATATTTAAACAAGCTGTCAAACTAAGCTGAATCTGGTTCTGATCCAGTTTGCAGTTTTAGAGTCAACCTTACTGAATATTTTTCATCACTGAGATGTTTTTGTTCTAGTAAAGCTTACCAGAATTCAACGAAACTCATTTTTATGGAAGGTCAGAAGTTTCATCGTCACACTAAATTCGATCCATCAACTGCAAATAGTTCTCTTTGCGGTTTAGATAAAAGTAGAAAACAATCAGAGATAGAAAACAAAATATACCACAATAAAATCGTTGCGGTAAAAAAAAAAATCCCAAAACAACATGCAGATAAAATAGAATCATCACAGTCTGATATTTATCTAAATTTATTTATTTATTCTTAAATCCGAAGAATGGCCATAAGAACTTGAAAGAAAACCCCGGGTGATATATTCTTTTCATTGCTGCATCACAACAATAAATTAAAAAGGCGTTGTTTAGTAAAATCAGTGCAGTTGAAAAGAAGTTCCAAAATATTTGTCATGTTTAGGATTTAAATAAAATTTTGATGATAGTACAAAAAAAACAAAGTTTTTACTCTGAAAAGTAAGAAAAATGATCACGATCTGGATAAAAACAAAACAAAATGGAGATTTCTGCTTTTCATGGTAGAATTCTTACCAAAAAAGAAATGATAACATCAGTGAAGTTGACAGGAGATTTTTCTCCAAATTTTGTGGGGTTTTAGCCTAGAAAAAATTGTACGCAGATTCCTGAGCAACCTCCAGCTAGCTCGTTGTGGCCACTAAGCTAAGAGTGTCTCGCCACCAGTTCCAGAACGACGACAGGAGAATTTTTGCACTGGTCGGCGCTGGTGTGAACGATTGTGCCACTACGACGCGGCGTGTTCTTCTTCTGCCAGCAGTTCACACGGCGCGTTGTTTTCTTTTTGTGTGTCGGGCCCTCCTCTGCTTAATCTCTTTGGCCCCCGGCCAAGTCTAAATGCACACATCGCTGCTTTTTCACACAGACAGCTGCGTCAGCACTGTTGCGCTACCGGCGACCCGGCCCCGCCCCTCTCTGCCTCGCCGACGTCTCCCTGAGGGAGGTTGACTTTTAGCATTTAGCTCGTTGCTGTCTTAGAGTCACAATGTTGCGTTCATGTATGAAACTCAAAAGTGTCCAAAATGGAACATTTTTGTTTGAAACATTTCGGGGCCAATTCCAGAGCTGTCACTAGGACCAACTCCAACCAATGAGAACCAGATTTACCAGACAGCTAGGCGACAATAAAGTGCCACGTTTTTTTTTTTTTGCCTGCGGTCGCTAACGTTAGCCTAGCATGGCGTCAAAGTTTGACGATCGATTCAAGGATTCGCTACAAAAAACGGCGGCTCGAGGTCATGTTGATCAATGCTTGAAGGGGCAACCATGAGTTTGCCCCGCCCACAAAGCAGCACGTGAGTCTAACCCCCGTTAAGTAGATTAATCTGTGAAAATCCCTTACAAGCAAATCACCACCAGACTGGATTGCTGGTCTGCGCTGACATTTTGCCACCAATTGGTGTCGTCGCGCTTGAGCTTTTTCTTCTTCTTCAGCACGGCGGTCTCGAAGAAGCGCCGTTGTTTGTCTGTCGGAATGAAAAGGCTCATTCCGGACCTGCACCTGTCCGACGCAGCGGCGTACGCCTTTGCTGCACTTTTACGTCTTGAATTTATAGCCCCCAGCTGGAGGGGCGACCTTTCACTCGCCCTCCGTTGGTGGGGGCTTCGTGGCAGCTGGGACGACTTCACTGGCTCCTTGTGTGAAAAAGCCACCGAGGCGAGGCTTTCTCTCCGCGCCTCGAACCCGATAGCAGCCCCATTTGACACGCCGCCGCCTTCAGCTGTCAGTTTCCATCTCATTCACAGAAAAGAAAGTCCGTTCGCGTGGCCTGGCGGTTGCGTTCTGGCCTCGTCGGGCTTCTCCGTTCACGCCGTTGAAAAGGAGGCGCAGGAAGAAGCCACTTCAAGGTCGCCATAAAGCAACCTAACATTCTCATTAGGCTAACAGCTGTGTGGAGACAAAACATTGCGAAAAAGCAGAGGTGGCAAAAGTATTTACGCTACGTACTCAAGTACAAGTACACAAATGATCTACTGTAAAATGACTGAAACTAGAGATAGACCGATATGTTTTTTTCAGGGCCGATACCAATTATTACTAGTCAAAGAGACAGAAAACCGATACCTGGAGCCGATATTTAATTTCAGTAAAAGGGGAAAAAAATCTTGGCTTAAAAATATAAATTCCAACTCTTAACTTTGTTGGAATGCTTTAAAGCATATATTTATTGAACAACCTTTCAGATTTGCAAAATGTCCAAAACCTTTTTTTTTTTTTTTTTTATCACAATCGTCATATGTTTTAAAATTCTAGCAAAAACTTTAGGAAGCTCCCAGGCTCATAAGTATGTCTTAAAAATGAAATTAAAACCTAAAAAAGTAAATGTCGTTTTCTACAATAAATACATTTTTCCAAGTTTCAAAATAACTAAAATGTTAAACTTTCAGGTATCTTTGTTTTACTTTCAAACAAAACAGAAAAAGATGCAGAGAGTTCCTAGGGTCAGCAGCATATCTTATAAAGCTAACTGAAAATCTAAACATATTGTTTCCTGCAACTCTGCAAGGTCAACAGAGTTTTATATGGATCGATTATCGGCCATCAGATTTAAAAAAAAAAGGCGATAATCAGCCTAACCGATAATCAGTCTATCGCTAACTGAAACTAAAGATTTGTTTGATAATCAATTAATCTGTCTATTAGTTTTCAAATTAAATGATGAATGAGATATAAAAGAAAACAATCTGTCCCTTTTTTTCTGATTTGGTTGTAACAGCCATCAGAAAATGAGCAAAAATGTTGCTCATTGTTTTCCAAAGTAAAAGCGGATGCTTGCAAATGACTTATTTTGAAAAAAATACAAAAGTCTGTTTTCATGGAGGACCACAGAAATCGGAGAAGTTTACCGCTGAGAGACAGAAATGTTGAGGATTGGGACCATTTGACAGTCAAAATATTTGTCAAATAACGTGATAACCGATTAGTTGTCGATGAATCGGTTAATTGTTGCACAGCTGCAGTCACTCGTAATCCCAATTGCAGTTGACTTTCCCGTCTCGGTTTTTGTCTTCTTTTTTAATTACGTTATCATCTATTGGGAATGAAAAAAGTCACATGGCATTTAAAAAATAAAAAAATCAAATAGTAGAAAGCACTGAAATGTGCTTTCAAATGTAGCAAATGAAGTCAAAGGTAACTTGCCACCACCGCTAGCAGCTTTCACCGGATACCGGTGTGCCGACGGGTCATTGCTGCTGTCGGAAATCCAGATGGCTAATGAGCTCTGGAGGAGGTCGCGACCTCGACGCGGCGCTGCGCTAAGTGACGAGCTGTGGCGAGTGCCTCCGCGTTACGTCTCGCCCGACGCCGTGCTCGGGGTTTAGCCGCGCGAGGTCGACGTTGTCAGACGCAGCAGCTGATCACGTAAAACCTCATTTCATTAAAAGTTCATTTATTAATTAATGGCTGATTTATTATCAAATGTTGTGAAAGATAGCTAGCTAAGGGCTGACAAAGTATGCTGTAAGTTGAACGTCCTTGGCGGAGCGAATCCAAAGTTTGTCCAATTTGTCACATGACATGATGTTGGAGGTTCATTTGTCTCCTCAAGTGACTCATAGCACCCCCCCCCCCCACCGCTCCAAAATGTTTCATGCTTGACTACCGCCCTCCTGCCGCTCGCTGCTATGAATACCCCCCCCCCACCCCAAAAAAGTGTCCCCGTCATACTATCAGCGAGTATCGGGTGGTCCGGCTCCTCTTCCTCCAGTGCCGCAAATAGGCGGATGAGGTCACGTGAGTGATGCATTGTGGGCACTCTGCCAGCTGGGTCGCCATGTTACCGGCCCAGCCTCGACACTCGTATCGTTTAACGCCCCCGCCCGCCCGCCAGCCCGCCCGCCCTCCCGCCGCCTCCTGTCACATGTGGAGGAGTTTTTTTGTTTTTTTTTTGGGCTGCAAATCTGAAATAAAATCATGAAAGTCGTGTCTTTACTTGTATTCAAATCTGTTGTTGATGATGAACAAATGGGAAAATAGAAATTAATTAATTATTTTTTATGAAGACATTTTGAAGAAGTAAAGATAAACTACCAATAAGCGTTCTCTACGAAAATCAAAGTAGGCTGAGGCTCTAGAAAATATAATAAAATATTTTTAAAAAAAAAGGGACGGTAAGAGATCGTTACTTACAAAGGCAGCTGATTGGCCGCCCTCTTGTGGCAATTTTCCAACCAGGAACTAGAAATTAGAAGAATAAGAAAATTGCCATTAACTTCATGCAATTTTAAGGAAAAATGCAACATTGGGTTGTATAGGCCTTTCTTGTGTGTGTGTTATTAGAAGCCATTAGCAAATATAGAGTAGCAGTCACATGTGGCAAACGCTACTCAAAAAGTGAGCGGTGACATCATCAAGGGAGAGTGCACATGTCGTCCATTTTGATTGGCAGGTGACGCGTGAAATGAAGCTTGAACTTGGCCTTCTGTTTTTTTGTCTTGTTTTCAGGTTTTGGGGGCAACTGGATGCAAAGCAGCGGCGTGGGGACTTTTCACCGTCGTCTTCATGGAACGTGCGAACTCTCACATGCGTAGGCTGCCTGATTTTTTTTTTTTTGTGTGTGTGTCTTTTTTTCTTGCTGTCTTTTAATAGTCGTTACTTCCCTCTTTCTTGGAGAGGACTCGCTGGCACCTCGAATTGGCCCCACGGTGCACCGAGTTTGCGGTTTGGACGTGACCAAGTGTTACAACTGTCACGCTGCGCTTCTTAAAGAGACAGCGGCCATTTTTCAGTTGTTGCTTGCTGCCGCACTTTTTTGGAGCTCTTTCACTTCCATATGGGCCTGCTAAGATTGCAAACAATTCTATATTGCTATCTTCATGTATTAAATGTTTTATAATTTAATTTAAAAATAAGGTGCAACTTATCTATTTGACTCTGATCATCGTCTGTTGTTTTCCAAACAAATGTTTAAAGGTTAAGTCAATTGGGGGGACAATAATATGTTCTATGCAGCCCCCACTAGTCTAAAAATAGTTTTCTGGTTAATATTGCTTTAGTGGAATATGAGTTAAGAAGCAAAATCCAGCCGTTTTTTTATCCATCTCAGGGGGCGGCCATTTTGCCTTTTTCTGTCGACTGAAGATGACATCACACTTGCTCAGGTCTCAGGTGACAACCAATCACAGCGCAGCTTGAGAAAACAGGTGAGCTCTGATTGATTGTTGCCTGAGTAACTGTGATGTCATCTTCAGTTGACAGCAAGTGGCAAAATGGCCGCCCCCTGAGATGGATAAAAATGGCTGGATTTTGCTTCATAACCCATATTCCACAAATGTAATATTAATCAGAATGTCATGTTTGGACTAGTGGGGTCACATATAACAAATTATGGTCAATAAATGTTTAAGGTTGACTTCCACTTTAATAGTCCTAAAAATCTGTCTTGCCCGCGTTGCCTTCAGGGACAACCTAACCTAAGTTTTTCAATGGGATTGCTTCAATTTTTTTTCATATTTGTAAAACAATGACAGCTGTGCAAATGATGTGGAGAGTCGTAATTTACACTTCAAATAAATCCATTTTTTTCATAACCGGGCACTTCATCATAGTTACATGAATTAGAAATAATGCAAGCATGAAAATACAGTACAATAAAATAAGAAAAATTGCCAACTCCCTCTTGAAGTTCTGTTTTAGTTCATTACAATGTAAGCCACCCCCCCACACACACCCCATGGAGCAAACCATCAACATTTTCTCTCGTCTTCTCTGCCCCCTCCCTTCCTTGCTCACTCTACCCGCCGACCTCCCCCAAGGCAACATCTCCATTCACAAATGCACTACGAGTTTGCCGCGTTGAAATGTCAAGCTGCAGTCGCGCTTCCTGATTGCGTTACCGCCGCCGCGCAGCGAGGGCAAGCGGTCGAGGTTATTGAGGGCGTTTGGGGGTGCAAGTGTGTGTGCGTGTGTAAAAATAGCAGCCAACCATTTTAAGTCGGAGCGTGTCCTCGTCAGCAAATCTTCAATTAAACTAACTGCTCACATTGCCAGTCATTTAATCTCTTTTATCTTGGGGGTCTGGCATGTACTGAACGTTTCTTTGGTGTATGCATGCACACGCCCGCGCGTGCTTCTTCTTCTTCTTCTTCTTATCTGCTGGTCGGGTAACACAAGACAGCTGCTCTCGCTACGCTCGCTTCACATACGCTAACTCCCTGCAGCAGGTGAGCAGCTGGCCTCGTCTTCCCAAGCTTTTTTTTTTTTTTTTTAAGAGCCAAAAATGATTGGTTGGAGGTCTCGGTTCACACGCCCTCTTCGCCAGAGCCACACAGCGACGCGGCTTGCCACACACACACAAGTTCGCACACACACGTGGGAAAAGAGCTTTCCAGGAATCGGCTTTCCCCGCAGCCCAACGTACGGCACGGTTCACGGTTGCTACCAAATACGTCAGCTGCTGCTACCGGATATGTAGCGTAAGAAATAGCAGACGTGTCACAAATGAGGAATTCTGATAGGCGGATGTGGAGATGTCTAAAATTAAATGTTATTTATAGACACAAGTGAATGTGAATAGCAGCAAAAATTGTTTAACAGTCTTGTTTGTAGTAAAACTAGACGTGTAATAAATGCTAATTGTATACAGCATTGCTTCTCATAGTTTGTGTTACGCCACAGATGAAGAAAATATTTTGCCCCCCCCCCCTCCAACTCTTTGCTGCGACAATGAATAGCATCATTTGTCCAAAAAATTGTTGTAAGTGCGCCTCTGCACATGAGTTAATACTCAATGAGCATGCCAGTGCCACCTACTGTAGTGGATGTGCAATTACACTTTGCTGTACTATTATTCTCGTACAGAAAAAAAAAAAAGAACAAATGTCAGCAAAAAAAAGTTGGCAGTATGGAGCAAAAAATGAAAGACATGAAGAAAGGGGAAAGTCAAGCCAAAAATGTTTATTTGCAATAATGTGCACCCCCACTAGTTGAAACACTCCATTCTGATTAATATTACATTTGTGGAATATGAATTAAGTAGAACAATCCACCCGTTTTTACCCATCTAAAGGGACGTCCATTTTCCCATTTACCGCCACCTGCTGTCGACTGAAAATGACATCATCAAGGTCGGGCCCAGGTAACGACCAATCACAGCTCAACTGTTTTCTGGGTTTGGTCATGTGACATTTGCACGCTGAGTCCAGAGCAACTGTGATGTCATTTTCAGTCGACAGAAAGTGGCAAAATGGCCGCCCAGCTGAAATGGATCCTGAATGGGTTGTCAAGGCGCTATCTGTGACCCCCCTGCACGATCTGAGGCAATCTGAGGTACGCATGCGCGGCAGGTCGGCCATCTTGTCTCGCTAACCTACGGCAACCGCAAAAGGACAGAACATGTACAAGTACGTACAATCGGCTCCGGATATATAGATAGATGTTTTTGTCCTAGTGTGGTTGCCGTAGGTTAGCGCCTCAGATCGTGCAGGGGTCACAGATTGCGCCTTGACAGGGTTTTTTTTCTCTGCTTAATTCAATGTTACTCAGAATTTACACTGGATGGGGCGCATACTGTCACATATTGTCAAGAACATTTTTGAATTGACTTAACAAATATTTCACTCGTGACTAAGAAACTGCCGCAATGCGCCGCACAGACAGAAACACAACGTTATATTTTCGGCGTCCGTACACGTTTATATGGTGTGACGTTTTATTCTGGAAGCCATCTGGTGAAAAGCAGACTCGGCCGCCCTTTGACCTCATTCCAAGCAGGAAGCATGAGAGATTCCGGCCTCACTGGAAGCTCATCACTCAGCAATGTGAGTTTTGCGCAGCCCACGCGTGAAGTGTGCAAATCCATCCGTGGCGCCCATCAGATCCTCGCGCGTCCAATCGGCGTCGTTTGGGGCGAACGTCAGAAATGAAAAGTGTCACGATGGCCCAGTGAAGTCGTCAGCCGCACTGCATGTTGAACAAAAGGCGCTTTGAAGACAAGAAGACCGTGACACATTAGAAGACAGGAAGTGTGGCCTTATACGGACATACGCGCATTTAAGAAAGGAGATGAAAATTCAAGATGACCGCATTTGGGCTGTTTCACGCGTCTGATTTGGCGGAACAATCTAAGTCCAGTTTGTAGGAAAGATCGGAAGCTCGATCGCTACAACATCAGTTCCCAACATGTCATACGTCCTAATGACATTCCAACAGTGGAATGTGTGGTTTCGTCTGTTTGCAGCTCTTCCGGCCTACTTTATCACACAAAGACGACTTTTATTCAGGCACCTAACTCGTGAAATAAATATTTTTAACCCATGGGCATGCCTTAAAATAAGTTTTTTTTTTTTTTTTTTTTTTGCATTGACTACAGGGCGCCCTCTACAGAATTGCATCAGAACTGCCCAAATGCATTCAGATAATTATATTGACACTGTTCGCCTGACACGCGAATAACTTGACTTACAAGTTTTTGAACAAATAAGCCATAATTCAGATGATTTTTTTCATTGTAATTTATTTATTTTTGCTTTGATTTGCAAGCTCAATTTTGACCTTAATGGTCTTTAGTAGTGCGAGGAAATTTTGAACTTGTTCCAGTCCTTGTGACAAGAAAGACCATTAAGACCGTTTAGGAAGCCATTAAGACTGTTTAGAGAACGTTTAGGAAACACTGCGACCTTGAATGAAACCCTGACTTTAAATCCACATTTGTTAGCGTAGCAAATGTTGGACCCGATGTGGGATGTGGGCCTTAGCTTCTTCTTAACCATGCAAAACGCCATGAGATGCTAACGTTAGCATCTCTGGTCACATGTAGACATAACAATAACAATACTCAAAGGCATTGATTCTGTATTTTAAATGAATAAGTAGAAGAGGAAGACTTTTATTTCGAAGTTGTCCTGACTGTTTTTCAAAGCGTCACTTTTCGAGTCGATACCTCAACTTCTACAGAAGTCGTCTGAAATCCAATATTATTTCCCCTCGTACTTGCGTAATGAGTGTGAATCCTTTGCACACCTGTGATGACGAGCAAGCAAGCCGTGCGGTTCTTTTTCGTTTGGCCGCTAGCATGAAATGCTAAGAGGAAGTTGAAAGTCGCACTCTCGCTGTGAGATGAAAGTCGATTGTAGCCATTTCGCTACTGAAAGACGCAGTTATGCTTCATGTGTTGTTTCCTGACTCATGTCTAGGGGAAATTATGCAGATATGCTCCCACCTTTCTTAGGTGGCCTTTTTCATGTGTCCCCTACGCCTTCTTTTTGCACTTCTCACTTCTGCTAAGCAAAGCGACCGTTTTACTCATTTCTCTGGAGAAGTAACCTCAACAAGCATTGTGTCACATGTGTGTGTGTGTGTGTGTGTGTGTGTGTGTGAAGGTAGTTTTGCGTCGAACGGAACAAATGGCGATCACGGGCGGCAAATGTTTGAAAGGATTTCCACAGACGGCAAGGTGGGAATTTGACGCAGCTGACGCGATGTTTTTGTGCTGATCTGCCGCTTACGTGTGATTGGCCGACTAGCTCGCTAAAAGTGTGCGAGCGTCGCTTCGAGCAGGCGGACGTTGGACTTTACAGCTGAGAGGAGAACGCTGCAGTTCTTCCGTAATCGGCCTGAAAATCGATCGATAATGAATAATCCATCGTCTTGAATTGACGCATGCTTGCGGAGGAAATGTTAGCATTTGAAACTAGCTAACCACTTCATCAAGAGGAAAAAAAATGATCATGGATATGCTGAAGAAGCACTTTCACCATTAGTTCACATTTAAGAAGAATGTTTGGCAAATGTTAGCATTTGAAATGGTTACATTGAAGTTAGGTGCTAAAGCTAACACAGGAACCATGTAAAAAAATCGCCGATCGTCTTTACTGCTAACATTTAAGAAGCTTACAAGTATGAGAAATGCTAGCATTTTTAGCGCGCTAAACTTGAGTCGGTCTTTTAAGCAAGCTCAAAACAAAAATGGCCCAAAACTTTTACAGTATTTTTAGAGGAAAGAAGAAATTGTTAGCATTTGCATGTTACGCAAACAAAATACATTTTAGAGGAGCTTCAAAGTGGAAAAAGAAAATGCTAACGTACCTAAGTATGAGAAATGTTAGCATTTTTAGCGCGCTAAACTCGAGTTGGTCTTTTAAGCAAGCTCAAAACAAAAATGGCCCAAAACTTTTACAGTATTTTTAGAGGAAAGAAGAAATTGTTAGCATTTGCATGTTACGCAAACAAAATACATTTTAGAGGAGCTTCAAAGTGGAAAAAGAAAATGCTAACGTAGGCAAGTATGAGAAATGTTAGCATTTTTAGCGCGCTAAACTTGAGTTGGTCTTTTAAGCAAGCTCAAAACAAAAATGGCCCAAAACTTTTACAGTATTTTTAGAGGAAAGAAGAAATTGTTAGCATTTGCATGTTACGCAAACAAAATACATTTTAGAGGAGCTTCAAAGTGGAAAAAGAAAATGCTAACGTACGTACAGTGCACTACAGCAACATGGATGACAAATGTTTGTTTATTTATTTTTTTCAAGCGTCATGTTTATCGTGTGCGAAGCATGCGCGAGCAGCAATGTTATCATTTGAATGTGGTAGACGTGACAACGTCTCTTCTTGGAACGATGCTTGTCACGTCTTCGAGGAACGCGCGCCATCGTCCTTGTGCGGCAAAATGCAAACGGCCGCTTCCTCTTTGCGCACTGCTGGAGATGCAAGGAGAGAAGCGCAGTTATTCATTCATTTGCTAGTTCTGAGTTTTAATTGGGGTCAAATCTTCAAAGTTGACATCGGGGACGACGCCCACCTTGGAAATTTGCCGTCTCGGACGAGCTTCCAAGTCAGAATGATTCGAGACTCAAATATTTTACAAGTCCATTTGTTTCCCCTCTCAGACACCAGACAGACTTTTTTTTTTTTTTAATTCACACTTTTTAAACTCAACATGTGTCTTATCTTATCCGCCGATTGTTGCGATTGCTCACGCGCGTCTTGCCGAGGAAACTTGATTTGCCCCTCTCGAGGCCGCGTGTCACGTGACAGGAAGCGTGTCGGCTTGTGGCTTTTCCATCGGCGCGCCGCCTCTTTTACTCAAGCGTGACGTTGACGTCCTTGTTTTGAATGGACGGACGCTTTTTGTGCAGACGAACTGGCGGCGCAAAACGGTCGCGGGATCAAAGCTTGTAATTTTCAGCAGGCGGACGCGGAACGGCGCGCATCCCTCAAATAACAGGTCGGCCCGCGCCAGACCGGCCTGACAAAGGTCACGGAGTGCGCTCCAAAAAAAACCTCTTTGTCACAATCGCTATTTTGACACAATTAGTCTGATCTTGGTGTTTGGCTACGTCTTTTTCGTCTTTGTCCTTTTTTGTCTTTTCCTCCATCCAACATTTTCTTCTTCTTCTTCTATTTTGTCTTTTACTATTTTGTCATCTTCTATTTGGTCTTCTTCATCCTTTTTTGTATTCATCTTTTTTTTTTTGATATGTTTTTTAATAATGAAATAAAATCTAACAAACATGTTGGCATTAAACACAAATCGAAAAGAAATAGAATCTTTTTTTTCCATGTTTGTCTTGAGTCGCCAAGTTCTTTGTCTGCATCTTCCTCTTTTGTCCTCTTCATCAACGTTGTCTTTTGTCTGTCCTTCCTCTCATCCACATTTCCTTTGTTGTCCTTTGTCTCCCTTCATTTTTGTCTTCCTCCTCACCTGTTTTGTTGTCTTCTAAGTGATGTTTTTCTTTTTTGTCATCTTCCGTATGTGTACATTTGCTTCTTTGACTTTCTTCTTTTTTGTCTTCATCTTTGTTGTCTTTTTTTGTCCTTCCTTGTCTTTGTCCTTGTCTACCATAGCTTCTTCTTCTTCATCTTTCTTTGTTTTTGTCTTCTGCATTGTTTTAATCTGCATTTTTTTCTATCTCTTCATCTTCTTTTCTGTCTACTGTTGTTTTTTTTTTCTTCTTGCTCTTTTGTCTTCTTTGTGGTCTACCTGGCATGAGGTTCAAAAGTCGCCAGGAAGCAACGAAAAGATTGCGAGCCTCTTCAGATAAGTGCGATGGTCGGTGGATAAGTGAGGAGATGTTGGACGGAGGGAGAGCCCCCCAACACCCCCCCACCCCGCCACCCGCTCCCCTCCTTGGACGGACACGATCCAGGTTTAGTCATTAACAAGTGGGCGGTGCTTAAGCACCCTTGAAGCTTGCTGAAGAGCACAGCACCCCCCCTCCCCCACTCCCCCCTCATTAGGCCTTCTTTGCCTTCGCTCTTTGATGGGCTGTCAAATATTCATGTAGGGCCGGGGGGGGGGGGGCTTCACTATCCCCCCCCCCCCCCCAAGGGCCACTAAAGGTGTCTTTTGATTGCGATAGAAGCTGTGTGCGCAGCAGCCGCCACTCGTCTCCTAATTGGCTTTGCCTTTAACGAGGCTAATATACAACGTTTTAAACAACGTTGTAAACGGGCGCACTTGTGTCAGCACGCGCGTGTGCGTGTGCGCGCTCATCTCGTTTTTTTTCTCCAAATGCTTCTGTTAAGGCGTCACGTAACCCCCGGGATGCTGATGTTGCCACCTTGCAATGTCTCAAAGGTGGAAATACAAGCTACAAAAATAACATTTTTGAAAATGAAATGAAATAAAAAAACGACTCAGGGAAAGTTGCAGCTCGGCACGAGCGCTCGTCCTACTTTCACTTTTTATTGGGCCTGCCATCAATCAGTCAGTCAGGAATTGGGGCGTCTCCCTCTCGCCCCAGCAGCTGTCGCCTGCAGCTCGTCGTTCCCCTTTCACCCGACCGCTCGTCCCCGCGTGTCAAACGTGGCACCTTCCCAAAATGTTGGGGAACGCCGCCAGACCATATTTCAGCCGTCGTCCCGCCTCACCAAACGAGTCATTTTTAGACTTGAGAATATTATGACTCATTTTCCTAATTTGATTAACAATGCTAAAGACACGTAAGAATGTTTTTGTTGTTTTTCCATGTAACAGCCGCACTTGAAGTCCACATTTCAAAATCTTACTGATACTGACACTCATAACGGCAACGGCGTATAATTGTTCATCATTCATCCATAGCTCAGAAATGACGTCTGTTTTGCAGTTTGCTATTGTTTGAATGCAAAATGGAGGCTCATGCCAGCACTTGCGATCACGGGTCCCTCTGGTGCATTGCAACAACGCCATTAACAGAAAAGACCGTTAAAAAAAGGATGATTTTTGTGTTTTATGAAAAAGGCATGTTAAGCAATCAGAGAAAAAGTTCCAAAATGGAATTAACTTGCAAATAATTATGACCTACTTCTTGAATGATTGCCAATCATCCTATCCGTCAAATGAATTGATTTTCAAAAGCAACATTACATTATTACTGTTATTGATCCAATTATGTGAATATAAGCCATAATTTTTTTTTTATATATTTATATATATTTAAATTTTTCAGGATTTTTAGCAGCACTCTTCTGTGCTGTCTGACAAGACACTTTTTTTTTTCCACTTTACAGCTACTTTCAACTAAGTTTGGGCTTGGAGTTTGGGTTCAAGGTTCAGGCAGATGCGTTCGAGTCCAAAGCTCGTCATTTTATTGAGCCTAATCTGCAGCATTTATTGGAGGGGGCTCACTCGTTTGTCGGCAGATACGACAAAGCCACAAAGACGTCTGCAGGGGCTTCGGGTGGTAGCAGGTGTGCCGAGTAAAAGGGCCAATCTGACCGATTGCCGGTCACGTGTTGCCCATGTTATTGACACGCTATAGTGGCGTGAGTGTGTGTGGGTGGGTGGGCGTCGGAGGGACTCAGCCCCCCACACGACCCTTGAACTTGCGAAGTCCCGGCAGTGGGTTGGCCGGGCTGCCAAGTTCAGCGCGGTTAATGTTCAAGCCGTTTGATCCGTGCGTGGAAGCCGCATTCCGCGAATTCCTCGCCAGCCTTTTGGGAAGACTCGCAGCGGCCGCTAGTTTTTGCAGTCAACTCAAATTTGGATGGGAAAACAAAAGACAAAAAAGTTACTTTTGAGGAGAAATGTCTATTTTCAAGAAATATATTTTTTTGTTTTTATATCTATCTATCTATCTCTAAATAAATAAATGTCAATATTTTCAAGAAATACATTTTTTTTGCTAATAATCTAGATTTAAAAAAAAAGAATTATTTAAATTTTAACCCCCCCCCCAAAAAAAATGTTAGGAAAGAAATGTGTTGACATTTTCAAGAAAAAAAAAAATATATATATATATATATATATAGTCATACTTGAGATTTAAACAAAAACGTTTTTTGAGGAATTTGTCAACATATTCAAGAATTTGCATTTTTTTTGTGTGTGTGTGCATTTTTTTTAATAGTCATTTTTCACATTTCAACAAGTTTTTTTTTAGGACAGAAATTGTTTGGTATTTTCAAGAAATCGCAATTTAAAAAAATATATTGTTTTAAATATTGTTTTTAAAAAAAAAAGAATAGTCTTCAGATTTAATTTTTTTTCAAAGAAAAAGATACCCATGAAAAAGAAGAAAATGTCTGAGAGAAAATGTTTGTTTCTTAGAGGAAAAGTATCTTTTTTGGAATGTTGGAGCATTGGGTGCTGCTCCATAGTGTGTCAGCATCTCAAGGCAATCAATGATTAGCCCGTGGCGAGCTTCCACTTTTGGATGTTTCATCTTGTTCTTTTGCCCGCATTGCGGTCATGCTGACCTGCGCCACCCGCCCGGTACATCTCGCGCGTGGCAACATCACGGCAAAATGCCGCCGTTCAAAGCGCAAACTTTTCAAGCCAGGTAGAGTTGGCGCACGCCTCTGCCGCCCAGAAAGGAAGCGTTGCCCTCACATGTGACCTTTCCGGGCATCTGGCGCCGCCCTGCAGGTGACCAAATGCACTGCCACTTCCATTCTGGATGTTTACTGGAAAGGAAAAAGTCGTTTTCATTTAAAAATTTCATTTCTAAAATATTGCTTAAAAAGTTGCTTATTTTGAGGAGAAAACTATTTTCGAAAAAATCAATAAAAAAATATTTTTCAGGATTTATTGGCTTTTGACATTGGGAAAAAAAATCATATTTTTAAGATAAAACTCCTTCAGTTTTTATAGAATAAAAGTCCCGCCTAAATAAAAAATGAATAAAATAAAAATAAAATAAATAATAAAAAATAAAAAATCTTGTATTTAAATAAACAATATTTTTTTGTCAATAATTTTCAAAAAATATTTTTGAAGAAGTGTCATTAATTAAAAAAAAATAAAATTGTCAGGTGAAAAAAAGTTGTTTGTTGTGTAATCTTCCGTGAAGTTGCTTTTGAATGTGGCTCACGTGGAGCAATTTTCGAAGGAGCAGAATTGTGCCGCGCTGGCGTTTTACCGCCGCTTCGCGCGTGGACTCATTTGCTTAAAATGCAGGCCAGACGCTGAGCAGATGTCGGCAATTTGTGAATAATAGCGAGTGGGTGAAAGCGCTGATTGATTGCGTCCCGCCGGCTTTACGGCGGCTCCACTGTTGAAGGGTGATTAACTAATGGCCTAATCCCAGGTAAGAGTCACGTGCCGGCCGGCTGCCGTAACAATCACTCGGCTGACTTTCGATAGCGCAGGCGGCTTCTTTCACCGGGCAGATGGAGAGATTGAAGGGGTGGGGGGGGGGGGTTCAAAGGGGCTGCCCGCCCACTCCTCCTTTTCCGTTGGTAGACTTAAGAGAACAACTCGAGTTTTCTTTAATGACTCTTGATTGGTGATGGGGTTGCATGGAGCATGCAGCTTGAGTAGGGAGGACTTCTCTTTCCCCAGCCACTTCGTCCATCTTTTCGGGGGGTGGACGGGCCTCGAGGTGTTCCCAAGGTAGACGTAGTCACTCCAGTTTTTCCCGGGTTGGGGGACATGCCCATAACTCCTCACGGCCTCAGATTTGGAGGTGCTGAGTTTCATCCCAACCGCTTCACAATCAGCGAAGTGAGAGTTGGAGATGGTGACTTGATGAATCATCTAAAAAAAAAAGGCAGAGAAGTCAAACTGATGTCAACCGAACCGCCTCAAACTTCTGTCCATAAAGTTTATGAACAGAATCTGTGACAAAGGGCAGCCTTGAAGAAGTCCATCCCTGACTGGAAACAAATCCACCAATGCGGACCCGACTCTGACTTTGCCTTTACAGCAGAAATGGATTAAAGGCTGCCTTTCAAGTGTGGGAACGTCGGCAATATTTTTAGGAAGTGTGCAAAATTCCCAAAGGTTGCATTGCGCATTCCTGCTGGAGAGTAACCTAAGCGGGGGGGGGGGGGTGTTGTTGGGCGGGGAGTGCAGCGCTTTCCTTTTACTGCAGCTGCCTGCATTCTCACAGTAGCAATTTCAAGGACGCCAACATGAATTACACATAAGCGTCCGCTTTTGGTGAAATCCCTCCGCCTAATCCCGCAGCATCCCGGCCTTCCTTCTCTCTCTCTCTCTCTCCAAACAGACACACACACACACACTCACTCGATCCCCTTTTGTGGGCTGACGTGTGATTTTGCATGAGCAATAATTAGAAGGCTTGCGGATGAAAAGTTGACGAGATGCTTGAGTGGTGGCGGTGATGCTTCTCACACGGCACACTTTGCTTACACTTGCTCGTGTCCTCACCAAACATGCAGTGCTGCCTTGAGATACAAGTGATCCGATTTCAAAGTTTTTCTTGAATTACAAGTGACCCGACTTGCGAGTTATTCTTGACACTTGCTCGTGTCCTCACCAAACATGCAGTGCTGCCTTGAGATGCAAGTGATACGATTTCAAAGTTTTTCTTGAATTACAAGTGGCCCGACTTGCGAGTTTTTCTTGAGATACAAGTGACTTGACTTCCGAGTTCTTCTTGAGATATAAGTGACCCGATTTATGGGTGTTTCTTGAGATATAAGTGACTCAGTTTAAAAGTTTTTGTTGAGATATAAGTGACCCGACTTAAAGGTTCTTCTTGAGATAAAAGTGATGCAATTTAAAAGTTCTTCTTGAGATACAAGTGACTTGACTTACGAGTTCTTTGTGAGATACAAGTGAATCGATTCATGGGTGTTTCTTGAGATATAAGTGACTCAATTTAAAAGTTTTTCTTGAGATACAAGTGACCGAACTTTTAAATTTTCTTGAAATATATGTGACCCAATTTACGAGTTCTTCTTGAGATACAAGTGGACCAACTTAAGAGTGTTCTTGAGATATAAGTGAACCGACTTACAAGTTTTTCTTGAGATACAAGTGACTTGACTTACGAGTTCTTCTTGAGATACAAGTGACCCGATTTATGGGTGTTTCTTGAGATGTAAGTGACTCAGTTTAAAAGTTTTTGTTGAGATATAAGTGACCCGACTTAAAGGTTCTTCTTGAGATAAAAGTGATGCAATTTAAAAGTTCTTCTTGAGATAAAAGTGATGCAATTGAAAAGTTTTTCTTGAGATACAAGTGACTTGACTTACGAGTTCTTTGTGAGATACAAGTGAATCGATTCATGGGTGTTTCTTGAGATATAAGTGACTCAATTTAAAAGTTTTTCTTGAGATACAAGTGACCAAACTTTTACATTTTTTTTGGAAATATATGTGACCCAATTTACGAGTTCTTCTTGAGATACAAGTGGACCAACTTAAGAGTGTTCTTGAGATATAAGTGAAACGACTTACAAGTTTTTCTTGAGATACAAGTGACTTGACTTACGAGTTCTTCTTGAGATACAAGTGGCCCGATTTATGGGTGTTTCTTGAGATATAAGTGACTCAGTTTAAAAGTTTTTGTCGAGATATAAGTGACCCGACTTAAAGGTTCTTCTTGAGATAAAAGTGATGCAATTTAAAAGTTCTTCTTGAGATACAAGTGACTTGACTTACGAGTTCTTTGTGAGATACAAGTGAATCGATTCATGGGTGTTTCTTGAGATATAAGTGACTCAATTTAAAAGTTTTTCTTGAGATACAAGTGACCGAACTTTTAAATTTTCTTGAAATACATGTGACCCAATTTACGAGTTCTTCTTGAGATACAAGTGACCCGATTTATGGGTGTTTCTTGAGATGTAAGTGACTCAGTTTAAAAGTTTTTGTTGAGATATAAGTGACCCGACTTAAAGGTTCTTCTTGAGATAAAAGTGATGCGATTTAAAAGTTCTTCTTGAGATAAAAGTGATGCAATTGAAAAGTTCTTCTTGAGATACAAGTGACTTGACTTACGAGTTCTTTGTGAGATACAAGTGAATCGATTCATGGGTGTTTCTTGAGATATAAGTGACTCAATTTAAAAGTTTTTCTTGAGATACAAGTGACCGAACTTTTAAATTTTCTTGAAATATATGTGACCCAATTTACGAGTTCTTCTTGAGATACAAGTGGACCAACTTAAGAGTGTTCTTGAGATACAAGTGAACCGACTTACAAGTTTTTCTTGAGATACAAGTGACCCGACTTATATAACAGTACTTCCTGACAAATATTCTTTATCCTTTGTGACTAATTGATGATCTGAGAAAGTAATTGAGGTTTTACAGCATTATGACAAACATGCAGTGCTGCCTTGAGATACAAGTGATCCGATTTCAAAGTTTTTCTTGAATTACAAGTGACCCGACTTGCGAGTTATTCTTGACACTTGCTCGTGTCCTCACCAAACATGCAGTGCTGCCTTGAGATGCAAGTGATACGATTTCAAAGTTTTTCTTGAATTACAAGTGGCCCGACTTGCGAGTTTTTCTTGAGATACAAGTGACTTGACTTCCGAGTTCTTCTTGAGATATAAGTGACCCGATTTATGGGTGTTTCTTGAGATATAAGTGACTCAGTTTAAAAGTTTTTGTTGAGATATAAGTGACCCGACTTAAAGGTTCTTCTTGAGATAAAAGTGATGCAATTTAAAAGTTCTTCTTGAGATACAAGTGACTTGACTTACGAGTTCTTTGTGAGATACAAGTGAATCGATTCATGGGTGTTTCTTGAGATATAAGTGACTCAATTTAAAAGTTTTTCTTGAGATACAAGTGACCGAACTTTTAAATTTTCTTGAAATATATGTGACCCAATTTACGAGTTCTTCTTGAGATACAAGTGGACCAACTTAAGAGTGTTCTTGAGATATAAGTGAACCGACTTACAAGTTTTTCTTGAGATACAAGTGACTTGACTTACGAGTTCTTCTTGAGATACAAGTGACCCGATTTATGGGTGTTTCTTGAGATGTAAGTGACTCAGTTTAAAAGTTTTTGTTGAGATATAAGTGACCCGACTTAAAGGTTCTTCTTGAGATAAAAGTGATGCAATTTAAAAGTTCTTCTTGAGATAAAAGTGATGCAATTGAAAAGTTTTTCTTGAGATACAAGTGACTTGACTTACGAGTTCTTTGTGAGATACAAGTGAATCGATTCATGGGTGTTTCTTGAGATATAAGTGACTCAATTTAAAAGTTTTTCTTGAGATACAAGTGACCAAACTTTTACATTTTTTTTGGAAATATATGTGACCCAATTTACGAGTTCTTCTTGAGATACAAGTGGACCAACTTAAGAGTGTTCTTGAGATATAAGTGAAACGACTTACAAGTTTTTCTTGAGATACAAGTGACTTGACTTACGAGTTCTTCTTGAGATACAAGTGGCCCGATTTATGGGTGTTTCTTGAGATATAAGTGACTCAGTTTAAAAGTTTTTGTCGAGATATAAGTGACCCGACTTAAAGGTTCTTCTTGAGATAAAAGTGATGCAATTTAAAAGTTCTTCTTGAGATACAAGTGACTTGACTTACGAGTTCTTTGTGAGATACAAGTGAATCGATTCATGGGTGTTTCTTGAGATATAAGTGACTCAATTTAAAAGTTTTTCTTGAGATACAAGTGACCGAACTTTTAAATTTTCTTGAAATACATGTGACCCAATTTACGAGTTCTTCTTGAGATACAAGTGACCCGATTTATGGGTGTTTCTTGAGATGTAAGTGACTCAGTTTAAAAGTTTTTGTTGAGATATAAGTGACCCGACTTAAAGGTTCTTCTTGAGATAAAAGTGATGCGATTTAAAAGTTCTTCTTGAGATAAAAGTGATGCAATTGAAAAGTTCTTCTTGAGATACAAGTGACTTGACTTACGAGTTCTTTGTGAGATACAAGTGAATCGATTCATGGGTGTTTCTTGAGATATAAGTGACTCAATTTAAAAGTTTTTCTTGAGATACAAGTGACCGAACTTTTAAATTTTCTTGAAATATATGTGACCCAATTTACGAGTTCTTCTTGAGATACAAGTGGACCAACTTAAGAGTGTTCTTGAGATACAAGTGAACCGACTTACAAGTTTTTCTTGAGATACAAGTGACCCGACTTATATAACAGTACTTCCTGACAAATATTCTTTATCCTTTGTGACTAATTGATGATCTGAGAAAGTAATTGAGGTTTTACAGCATTATGACTCCCACTTGAGTTCTAGAGCAGGACACGCCGTGCAGTGATATGATTGGCTGTTGTATCCAGGCAGGACTGCGTTACTCTCGTCGTGGATTGGTTGAAAATGTTACGTGCTGCAGCTCATAAGTCGATGAAATTCAAACGAGGCAACATCATTTCTTACTTTGCACCGGGGATGAAAGCATCAACCCTCTGTAAGGTGGAAAGATCAACATTAGGCTGGTCATGTGCGTGCGTGCGTGCGTGTATGTGTGTGAACACGCTCCATCTTCATCCCCTTCTCCCACAAGGCCTTTTTTTTTTCTCTCTTCTTTTTTTCTTGTGCCGGCGTGTTATCAGGCCCGACGAGTCAGGGCCACACGTGCCGCCTCCTGACACTGACCGCTCGCGGGTCATTGAAATGCAAACACGGGACACACGAAACCAAACCCGGCAAATATTTGGCCAAGAGAGGCGAGGCGCCGTGTTTACGGCCGACCGGACGGACGGACGGAAGGAAGGAAGGAGGGAAGGAAGGATGGATGGAGGTCAGGGTGCGAGGCCGGGCCCGGGCGCTGCTTGTGAGCATCAAATGAAGAAGGAGGCAATGTGGCGTGATGGAAGATTTGACGTGCGAGGTCATGTGACATCTGCCGCTGATCCCACCTGAAGGCCGCATGTGAAATCAACACTTCTACTTTGCCGGTGAGCCTTCCTGCTCCTTCTGCCTACCAACAACTGCACACAAAAGAAAAGAAAAAAAATCCCCCCCCCGTCCTCCGCCCTTTCCTTTCTCGACTTGTTGTTAGCACATGTCAGAGTGAAAGTGGAGGTTGGTCTAAATGCAAATGAATGAAAGCAGACAATATGATTCATCATCATCTTCATCATCATCATCATCAGCTGGGAAATCGTCGATAGATTCCACTTTTGTCCTTCTTGTGACTTTTGTAGCCGCGTGTCGTCACCGTTTGTTTGCTCTTTGTTTTATGGAGCGCGATGACTCAGTTGTCCCCCGACCACCGCTACTGTCCGAGCGTGCCGTCTCGGTTACCACAGCAACCTGTAACCCCCCCCCCCTCTCCTCCTCCTCCTCAGGACCGCAGCTGCATGCAAACGGACGCCCACACGTGCTTGTCGTCCGTTGTGTAAAATTCACATTACGGCAATTACATAAATTGGACTTTCCAATTATGTGTGTGTGTGGGGGGGGGGGTTCTAGTCTAGTAGTTTGTTTATTAGTTTGTTAGTTCATTTTCAATCATTTTGTTGGCTTGTTAGTTTGTTCGTAAGTTCTTATTGTGTTGGTTAATAAATCATTAGTTTGTTCACTGGCTATTATTTACTTTGTTGGTTTGCTAATTAATGCTTTGGTTAATTTGTTCATTTGTTAGGTCAATAGTTATTGTTTGTGAATTTATTATTTGTTCATTGGTAGTTTGGTGGTTCGCTAGGAAGTAGCTTATTGGCTTTAAAAAAAAATAAAAAATACTTACTTTGTTTGTTTATTTATTTTTAGCTAGTCAGTTAAATTGTTCATTAACCAATTTGTTTTCTTGATATTTTTTTATTTGCTCCCAAAAACATACATTAAATACGTTCTATTTTAATTGCCATGCTCCCAAAGACGTATTTATACTTAAAAAAAAAAAAAAAAGTGTTTCATGCTAGAGCATACAGAAAGCTTTGATGCAGTCTCTGAACTGAAGAGAATGCTTGAAGCAATGGTGGTTATTACAAAAACGGCCAGCAGGTGGCAGCAGAGTATAAGAGATCAACCAGGGCCATGTTGCAAAAAGCTCTTTCCCCCCACTGTTTTAAACAGATTTGTGAATAATGATAAAACTTAGCTATGTTCTAATGCTAATTGATGCAAAACAGAAACAGATAGAAATATACTTTTTTTCCTGGTGAAAGAAGATACTCTAATCTTTCTTTTGGTAGGTTCCATGTTTTTTTTTATAGCAATAGAACACAATATTCTGTGGGCCTTGCAAAATCAGTCAAAATCCAGTAAAACAGCTGGGAGCAAAGGGGGTTGCTTCTGCGAGTGAATGAGTTAAATGGGTAGTTAGCAGTTAGCGCCGCTGGAATTTCCTGCTGCCCGACCCGATGAAAAGTGCAAAACGCCTCGACGTTTAATGAGGTGAAAACCGCCGCTCGATTGGTCTCGAGCCGGCGAGCGAGAAATTGTCCGGGAAGACCGATCGCCGTTGCGCCAGATTAAAGCGTCGTTAGTCATTCCGGCTAATGTTTGAACTGGTTTGCCAGGAGCCGCGCCAGGCGAGACGCTCGCTCCCGGGTCGCACTGGGCCGGCCGGCGGCAAAGCTTAGCGACACCCTCCAGACGGAGGGCTGGGGAGCAGGTGGGCGTCAGCTGGCCGCCGTACATCAACACGCTAACAGCAGACACTTGGAAAAAAGGGCCAAAAGAAAATGTCAATAAATGACGAAGGAGCTCAAAAAAATAAAAAAGCGATGGAAATAAGCCGGAGTCACAATGGAGTCAGCTGCTGGAATCAAACAGCTGCTGCCAAGAACAGAGCGGGAGAGACAAAGCGGGTTCTGTTTGGACTGGTTCTGAGCCAAAATTGGGGCGGGGGGGGGGGGGGGTGTTAGGGGGCATGGACGCCGTCCAACGGTTACGTAACGCCCCTCAGGTACGTTCTCCACTCCCAAACAATGACGCTTGTGTCGAGGCCACGGTGTGAAGCGCCACGCCATCGCCACCAGTCCAGTCCACAATCGAGGACTTTTGCTGGGATTGGTCGCAGTTGCTCATGGGTGACTGTGACCAATCACAGACTTCTTAGCGGAAGGTGTAGACGTGTGAGTGACGACGTGTTTCATTAACTGCTGAGCAAGATTTGATCTGTGGGTTTTTCCCCGTCCAAAAAGGCACCGCTGGGATTCGAACCCAGGATCTCCTGTTTACTAGACAGGCGCTTTAACCAACTAAGCCACGGCGCCGTGTGCCACTCGCTCACGATTTCCTCCATGAACTCTGCACCATTTGGCCTCCTTCCATCCTCCCCCGCCTGCTCCCTCTCGTGGCGTCCAAAGGTCACGTTTGGGAAGAACGGCGCCGCAGAAGCCGCTCACTTGTCGTCGGCGACTGGAAGCGCTTTTAGTTTGAATTTGCATTTCCTGACACTCCATCCAGTCCCGTGGAAGCCACTTTTCCCGTGGAAGCCACTTTTCCCATTTACGAGCCGCGCTGTTACATAACAGACACTTTGCGAGTCCTCGCGCTGCGTATTATTAGCCACAGTATTGCGAGGCCGAGGGGACCTCAAACATTTCCCTGAGGAACTCCACTCAAAATGTGTGACTTGGGCATCGTCACGTACTTCGCATTCCAGCCTGGACAAACGAATTGTGACACCCCTGATGATGGAGTGCTTGTCTGTTTCTTTGAGCAATCCCGTCACAGTTGCTTGATTGATTGGTCGCTTAGTTAGCCATTTGCTCAATTGGTTAGTTGCTTGGTTAGTATGTTGCTTGCTAGCTCCGATTGCTTGGTTACTTGGTTGATTGTTCTTTTTTTAAGTTAGTTAGTTAGTGGTTTCTTGTTAGTTGTTTTGTTTTTTAGCCGGCTTTGTTGGGCTATTTGCTTGGTTGGTTAGCATGTTTATTTAGTTATTTCTGTTAGTTATTTGGTTAGTTAGTCTGTAGGTTGCTTGGTTGGTTCTTTAGCTGTTTGGTTGGTTAGTTGGTCGATTGGTAGGCTACTTGGTTGATCATTTGTTTAATTGGTTGGTTATTTAGTTTTATTAGATCATTGGTTGGTTGGTTGGTTGGTTAGAGCTTGCTTAGTTGGGTGGTTAGTTGCTTGCTGCTTGGTGAGTTTGATAGTTTATTATTATTGTTTAGTTGGTTATTTGGTTGGTTGGTTACTTCAGTGGTTGGTAAGTAGGTAGTTTGGTTTAGGGTTATTTGGTTGGTTAGTCATTTGTTTTTGTATTAATTATAGATAGTTATTTGGTTGGGTATTAATTTGGTTGGTCATTAATTCATGAATTAGACTTTCGCTAATGTCAGCTTCTTTTGTTTTTTCACGTTTGTGAATCTTCAGTGGATGTCGCAGTCGCCTGAAAAAAAAAGAAGAAGAAAAAAAGAGCGCAACCTCCCAACAATCTGCGGATTTATGCCCCAAATGACGGACATGCCCCAACTTGTTCCTAATTGGGAAGGCGAGGGAAGGGGCGGGGCTCGGGTCGGCAGCGAGCTTGCCGAGAAGACGAAAACAAAATGTTGCTTTTAATTTCCGCGAGGACGTTTAAGGCTGCTTAATGAACCGCCCGAGCGTGCTGCAGCTCTGCAAAACGGGAAGCTCGTTAGCGCGATCGGCACTTCGGCGTCCTGACTCGGCAGAATCCGGAAAACTGGAGCGGCAAATCAAGTCGTGTGGCAAGAAAAGTAAATACGAGCAAGATGCTGAAAAGTTGCCGGAAATGAAAGTTGAGCAGATGCATGACCCGGAAAAGCTTCACCTCGCCCGGCGTCTTTGTTCCCGCGCACTCCTCGACATCAGCGCGAATCTGTTGGGAGGCTAATCTGCCTCGACCCACCAGCTGCTCTCTTGGCACCGGCAGGTGCCAACATTCCCGTTGCCGTGGCGACCGGCAGCCGCAGAAGGGCCTGGCGCCCGGCCTGTGCCTGGGCCCGGGCCTGGCGTGTGCCCGCCTGAACCTGAGTATTATTAGAAAGCGGGCGCTGGCGGCCCGCCGGTGGTGAGCTGCCGCCGCCAGCTGTGTCGCCGGCAGCCCGTTAAGTGGATTTTGGCCAGCTTTTTTCTTGTTCTTAGACAAAGTGGACAAGAGGCTCGGACCAAAGTCACTTCAGACTTTTGTCTCGTGGGCCGCAATCACGCACAAAGGCTGCTTGGCATCCTGCTTCTGCAGCGTTCCGTCTTACTGGAATGGAACCGACATGGCGGCGCTAGACACAAACAAAGGAAATTTTACCAAAATGCGTTTTGGTTTGTATTTTACAAATAAAAAAAAAAAAACATAAATCAAGAGCGGATTTCCGTGATGTCAGACCTTAGTCACTTGTTGCTATAGGCTAGTGACAATTATTTAATTTTTTTAAATTATTGATCATTTCTTAAATGTATTTAAATGACACGTTTTATTTATTTATTATTTATAGGGGTATTATTTTAATAATAATAATATTTTTTGGGAATAAAAATTTTCATTATATTTGACTATTTTGTAACATTTAATAAATAAAACATTTAAATAAAAATAACTATGCCTTGATGCAAAGTCCCTCTTGTCGCTCTCGTCAAAACTCACGGAAGCGTCGCCGCGCGTCACGCGCTCGTCGCGGAAACTGATGTGGTCTGGTTGCCGCGGAAACCAGGTGAGAGCACATGCGGCTGGATGACGCGCTTCGTTCCGTGACGTGTGGCGACAGGAGAGGCGAGGGGCCCCTGACGGGGGGTGGGGGTTTGACAATGCTGACATCATCAAAGGCAGGGAAAGTTGCTCAATAACAACATTTAGTGTGTGCAAATCTTGTGCTATGCTAACATTTGTTCACATGTATTGATATATCTCTACCAGCTTTGAAAATGGGACCCTTCCCCACTTTTCAAATCATTTTGATGCTAATCTTCATGGCCATCATCTATTCTTTGAACCTTTTCCCGCCATTCATGCGCATTCCAGGCCCGACGGGAGCTGTCACGGTGCGCCTCGGCGTCCCGACACTGTCCCATTCGATGTCCGCTCGGTGACAAAACAATGCCCCCCCTCCTCCGGTTGCTCCGATTCTCCTTGGCTGTGGAAGGGGTCTCGGGCTCATAGGTCAGGCCCTACTAACAGGCGCAGTGACGGGACGCGGAGGCCCGGCGGGACAATGGGATGAAAGCGGCTTTGGCGAGTTGTGAGGAAGTGATGACGGCGCGCGATGACAGACGCTTAATGGAGTTTCCAGGCGGGAGGTGCGCTCCATTCATGGACGGGGATGCGTTGCTTCAACGGGGGGCACAACCCCCCCCCCCCCCCCTCCGCAAACACCGCGCTGGAATCTGAGGTCGGACGAGTCAAACGATTTTGTCTGTGCAGGCTTCCCTAAGTGTCCCCACGTTGATGAATGGACTCTGGCATTGAGGGGATGTGAAAGAGGCGCATAATTAACATGCTTCTTCTTTTTGTGTCACAAGAAATTCTTTCAAGGAAGTGCTGATGCTCATTAAAGTCAAATGAAAGGATGGGCTCAGTCTTCAATGATGGAATATTATTCTTCATTATGTTGAATGGCTTTGCTTGAATTGTCCGTAAGGATAGATTTTATTTGCGCTAGCATGTTAACGAGCTAGCTTAGCTGCTTATGGGCTTCAACTGTATAGGAAACGATGCGTTCCTCATATAAATCTCAACGGCAGCAACAGTTTGTGCTGCCGGTCACAGGGTCACATGCTAAAATGCTAATCCCTAGCGAAAAGAAGATGATTCAATGTCACTCACGTCTTCTATCCCACATACACAAACAAAACAAAAAAACATGCAAGTCTGTCTCTGGTTTAGTTTATTTGAGCTAATCTTAGCATGCTAAGCTAAGCTTAACATAGTATGTTGCTACCTGACTAATGTGTTCCAACATTCACAAAAACAACCAAATAATTGTAGTGTCTGTTAAACAATTTTTTAATCCCCGAGTAAAACAAAAAACAATGTTGTGTGCGTCTGTTTTTGGATTAGTGTCGAGGCTTGTCCTAGGAGTTCGATTCCGAGGCCGTGCGGTTCTTTCCTGCAGGTCCTTCCCTCTCTCACCCATTTGCTGTCAATTCTTCAGCTGTTTTCTATACACGGTGATTTATTTTTTGTATCTTAGCTTAGTTGACGTTTTTACTCTTTTACCAACAAAAACAATTGACGTTAAGGACACGCCCACTGTGTACCGCCAATAACGGCAGTTGACGTCAACTACGTTATTTTTTTCTTTTCTTTTTTCCTGGAGAGCTCAGTATTGTTCATTCGGTAATTTTACTGATTTGACATGTCATCATCATTGCTCCCCTTTTTTTTTTTTTTACGGAATTTTTTTCTAATGAAAGAATGGAATGCCTCCATGTTTATGTAGTCATAGCACACCATATTCAGTTTTCCTTGATAGACGAGTTAAAATGCTCGAAATCGGCCGTTGTTTGTTGTATAACATTTGGCAGTACAATAGTTCGTATCTTGCTACGTGCTGTAGTATCTTAGCTTAGCATAAGAGCGCACACAGCTAGTTGGGCTAAGGTCCTCCGTTGAACACGATTCATCTTTAAGTTCCTTTGTTGCCTTCATGAAGTTTCTATTGTGTCGCGTGCAGCGCAGCGTCGCTAATTTGATTTTCCCGCCGGCAATCGCCGCCACCATCGCTCGCGGTGGTGCCGTAATTAAAGCGGACTGACGGGACAATTAGTCAGCTTCGATTTGCAGGGACGGCACGGCACTTATCCTCACCTTTGAACCCTCTGGGACACCGTGACACAGCGGCGACCCCCGCTTGGCTCGCTCATTAGCGCTTGGATTTTTAGGATAGGGTCGAATGTGCAATTCAATGTTACGTATCATTTTTTTATTTTTTTATTATTATGCTTTTTAAAAGAGTTACTGTCACAGCGATTTACAAGAAGAAACACTGGTATAATTTTTGGGATTCGAACCCCTGCCTTGTTTTTTGATTAGCACTTAGCCTACTTGCTACTGCAAACGTACGTGGAGAGCAAAATTATTTTTGAAGGTGCTACTACGTTTGTAATAGTATACATTGCGACTATGTATAGCAGTGAAGTGAATGGTCAGCAACAAAAGTCAATGGCGTTGGATTATAGCAAAAATAACACAAGGCAGTAAAAAATTGTCTCTAGAAAAGCACTTAGCGACATACATGAGTAAAAACATCCAAACCGTACTTTGTATAGCATGCGTACTATATATACACAGATAGAAAGAATGTCAACAATCGTCAGCAGTGTTGCAAGTAGCGACGGTCTTCGAGACCGCTCCAAAAAAAAAAAAAAAAAAGTCTCCTGGGAGGACTTTGAGGAAGCAGGAAATACCTTTTTTCCCCACCTCAACATGTGCACGTTCAAGTCGCGTGAAGAAATATTTCCACCCTCCCCGAAATAATCTTTTGTGGCTGATGACGAGCGGCGCGCAACAACGCCGGCAACAGTCGCTCATCTTGTCGGCACGAATAAAGTGCCAGTCAAGGATTTGTTTTTTTTTCTTTCTTCCCGATTTTGGTGTCGCGAGGGCCGCGCCCCAACATAAACACGCCCTGCACGTTTATTTTTTTTTTTGCGAATACTCATTCTCATCCATGGGCCGTTTCCATAAGAAAACACGGTAAAAATCCACCCCGCAAAATGTGAAAACACAGGAGAGACTTTGTGGTTGAACGAAAGAATGAGCGTATCGCTTGGGTGTAACCGTGCCCTGAAAATCACAATTGGGTACAATCGTCCTCCCAAGTGTGGTACGAATGTCACAAGTTGTGTGCCGGCTCCCTCTAGTGGCACATGAACGAATCTAAAAACTGTTTTGTTGTATTGTAAGACCGACAGACGGATATACTGCACAACTCACTAATATTAGTTCTATGCAGAGGACAAAGAATACATGAGTAGTTTACAAAAAAATGACACTAATACACTAAAAATACTTTTACTTGGGTCAAAAAATTGGGTCATTTTGTATAAAACAACGCAGAAAATTGGGTCAAATTGACCCATTTTTGATGCATTACTTTTGACCCAACTGTTTTTAGAGCGTCCATCCTGTTGTTAAAAAGCCAAACGTGCTGTCCCAAGAATGCCCAACAAAGTCTTTGATGGGGCCTTGTCGCCGGGTCGAATATGTTCCCCTGCGGCCCCACCGCCGCGGTTAGCCTAGCGGGGCCCGCGTGATCCTCGGTGATCCCGCGCCATGCGCGGGCCTGACAGCCGATGGCGGCGCGAGCTAATCTCGTTAGGGATTTTCAAAAGTGCTGCGTCCACGGCGATGTGCAGATAACCGACGCTGCTCGGGGGCCTTTTGTGTGCAACGTTTCAAGAGGGGGGGGGGGGGGCAAACGGGCCCCCATGCGGTGATGTCATTCCGGTTGTCAGCAAGCGAGGGGACGGGACGTCCTGTGACCGTCACTGAGGTTCGTCCAGGCTTGAACCTGCTGACCTCCGGAGGGCTTCCGCACACACCGGCCAAAAATATTTACAATATAAAATGTTTTTTATTGAACATTAAAAAAAAAAAAACGGATATCTTGAAATACGATGACCTGATTGTAGCAGTAGGACAGGACGTCGTGTGACCGGCAGCAAGGCTTTAACCCAATAACCCCACCCCATTTTTTTGGGAGTGGCCTCCGTGTGGCGTTACGCGAAATCCGAGTGGTGCAAATCTGATCTTCATAACCATAAATAGCTTTTATCTGCACATGGGAGCCCGCCATGCCAAACGCATGTACATGTGCTTGCCGTGCATCTCAAACATGCATGTGGCCAAGCTGGCCACAATCCGTTCTTCAGAACGAGCGTCGCACGCTGTCGAAAAAGCGAGCTGGCCTTTTCGGGCCCCCAGGAAAGTGACAGTGACACCTTCTTAAATCGACGCCTGCTTAAAATAATCGCCTATGTCATTTTTTTCAGATTTTTCAGGAAACTAAAAAAATTGAACCATTTGCATCATGAGGAAATGATTTAGGCAAAAAAAAAATTTGCAAAAAAAAAAAAAAAAAAAGATGTAGTCAATCATTTTAAGAGGGTGACGAAATTCTTGCCAAAGCGTGGAAGTGCTCATGTTCAGTAAACATTTTGGACTGGCGAGTACATTGGAACGTATTGGCAAATACGTTCGAACGTACTTATCACTTTGACTGCCAAAAACGTTAAATAACGTTTAGTAAAATCCTATGGAGGAGTGCCAAGGACGTTAAAAGACGTTTTTTTTTCAAAACAGAGGTGAAACTAACCATTTTCTATTGTTGATTACTGAAGAACGGAATAAGGTAGAAACAAACTTTTTTTTCTGATGAAAGATGAGAGTCCAATCTTTCATTTGGTAGTATGTGTGTTTCCATAGTCCAAAGACATAATTTTCTGTGGACCTTGAAAGATCAGTCAAAAATGCTTAAATCGGCTGGCACCCACGGCATCCCTTTTCTTAAAACGTCTGGCAGTCAAAGAGTTAAAGGCTAAATGCTAAAAACATAGCATTTTTTCCCATAATGCCACATGGTATGCACATGCTCAAGTCGAGGCATTATGGGGGGAAAAAAAATGCTTTTTATGTTTTTAGCATTTAGCCTACAAGTTCAAAAATATTTGCAAACTTGTTCACGTTTGCAAATAGGTTCAAACCACTTTGGCCACCAAGTTGACACCTTACACCTGCTTTCACATTAGCATCCTGCCTTTGCAGGTATTTATGGAAGGACATGCGATTCCCCACCCACCCCCCACACCCCCTCCCCCTTGAAAACGTGCCATCCCTCGTGGTGTCCCGTTTAAGCGGCACGCCCGTAAATCAACACGTAATGTATGACAAGACCGACCCGGGGACAAACGGGCGTCCTGCTGACGACTTGCTGCTATGTTGACATTTGCAGGAATACAGAACAAGGACTGTTCAAATCTAACTTTATTATTATTATTTATTTATTTTATGTTCCTTATTATTTGTTATTTTTTATTTTTTATATTATTTATTATTACATTAATATATGTTATATTTTGTATTTATTTTTTTATATTATTTACTATTATATTAATATGTTATATTTAGTATTTATTTATTATATTATTTATTTCATATCTATCATTTATTTATTATATTATAATATTATCAATATTGCAGTATTACTCTGCTCTGTTTAAAAAAATTAAATAATGCTTCAGTCATCAATTCCGGTATGCGCAATAGTGCTATTCAAGTATCAATATTTTTGTACGGACACCATTTTGCCAAAAAGGCCGTTTGATTGGATGAGCGGCAAAAGTGCCGTTCAAGTGGCCCAAAAAAGAGTTCGCCGAGCGATTGAAGCCAAAGCGTGTGGCCTGCTTTCTGCTCGCCACACGCACATCAAACGAATTCATGCTCTCGGCGACCTTCGAGGCCTCCCAGGAAGACCAAAAAAGAAAAGCTGACATGAGATTTGGCAATAAATCGCCCGCTTGGGAACTTTTCAGCCTCCCAAGTGTGAAGAAAAGACAAACATGAAGATTCGAATGGTCTCGACATGAAACGCTGTCTTTCTTTTTTTTTTTCCCACGATCTGATGCTGGATTTGAACTCGACCTTGAACACACACACAAGGACTTTGTTTTTTCTCTCTCTCTCTCCTCCATTTTATTAGAGGAGCCCTTGAAGAGTTGACCCTACTCACGCGACCCAAATCACTTTTCCGCTCGCAGGTGCACCTTGTCAAATGCACACTTTGCAAGCCACTGTCTCCTAGCAACAGCATGATGAAGACGAGGAAGAGGATGATGAGCACGAGTGTCTGTCGTGAATCACAAAACTTTTGACTCGTTTTGGTTGGCAGCTCATTTGACTTGTGCTTCTTTTTTTTTGTAGCAGGTGAACGGTCAGATTTACACTTTTATTGTGGATAAAATAAAAAATAAAGTGGAGGGAATTATGAGCAGCTCCAAATGTCACACAAAAATCTTCAGGCTTCTGCTAGAAAGTAAAAAAAAAAAAAGGCTCCTAGTTAATTGTGAACACAGATGCATCCCTGCCTACTAGGGTGTGCACACTTATGCAAGTACATAATTTCATTGCTACGTTTCCCTTGTACAGATTGTAGGTGACATTCATGGTGGTTTAAAAATCATTTCTAGTACTCTCGTGTTTTTTTTTTAATACATCATGAAAACTTGGCATTCAAACAGGGGTGTGTAGACTTTTGATATGCAATGCAAATGGGTAAAAGTGTGAAATTGTTTTTTTACTTCAACTCATACACATTGTTATGTGCAGTTAAAGTAGTTTGAAAAGAGAAACGGCAAAAGACAAGGCGAGCGGAAGTGCTATCAGCGTGTGGACAAGAAATCGCCGGCGCATTATCACGACGACGCAGCGACCTTTGGCGGGTGCGACGGCTCCCACCGCAACGAGCGTTACGTGCTATCTGCTCAGATTAGGCCGCCAGCCAACCGACCGTTGAGGGCAAAACAAACAACATTAACCCCCAGGCAGGCAGGAGGTGTAAATTAACGCAACGATGGCTCATCATCATCAATGCTACGTGCTAACATCAACAACACATTTAAAGTAGAAGTCAAGTCCAAAAAAATTCTTGACGATATGTTGGATGCGACCCACTAGTGTAAACGTGGCATTCTGATGAATATTGCGTTTGTGGGATATGAATTAAGTAGCAAAATGCATCTGTTTTAATCAGAGGTGGCAAATCCCTGTCCAGAAAGTGTGGCTTTAGCTCCAGGTGCTAGCTAGCTAGCTCCCATGGTGCTCATTTACCTGCTAGCTAGCTAGCTAGCGCGATAGCATCAGGCGAAAGCCAAACTGTGCCTGTGTCCAAATTCACAAGGACGGGTCCTCGTAAGGCCGAATTTGTCGGCTGCATGACGTCACTCCTGGCGTGACTCGACAGCACGCACGGACTTGTGACTGATTTACACGTGAATGGATTGTCGGTCAACGTGCTACTGACGAGCAGTCTTGACAATCCAGTCATATACAAATCTGTGCGTGCTGCCGTGTAGGGAGTGACGTCATGGGGCCGAATTTCCAAGCTGTGGCAAGGTTTTTACTTTCTGGACCTGGATTTGCCACCACCTGGTTTTTATCCATTTTAGGCGGCGGACATTTTGTCACCTGTGTGCCGAAGTGCGAACGTCACATGAGCCAACCCAGAAAACAGGTGAGCTGTCAGAATGTGTCAAGACTAGTGGGGGCACATTTATGAATTTAACATAACAGGAAAATATATATATTTTAGATTTTTTTTTTCATTTTATGGGGCTTTCCCCCCAAATTAATTTAAACTACTTCATAAAAATACATACTTTTAAAAATTATATATTTTTTATTTAATCTATTTTAGATTTTTATTTGTTTTAATTACAATTCTTAATTTTAAAAAACGTGTTTTTTTTTCTTTTGTAATATATTCAACCAGAAGCTAGAATGACCTTGAGATCGTTTGTGCAGAAGGAACTTTTTTCTTTAGGATTCCAACTGAGCTCGTGTTTAGCGGCAGGAGCGCCACCTGTTGGTTTTTGGCAACATAGACACGAGTTGACAACATGCTTATTTGACCTTGACCTACTATTCCTTGTCGTTATCGGGAGCATCTTGGGTGTGTAAACGTGTCGGCGAGGTGTCTGTTGCAAAACAAAACGCAATATCGGCGGGCGGGAGACAAAATTAAAAAAAATAAAAAAAGTTTCCGTCATGATGACGTCGCCATTTGCTGACTGAAGCGTCACGTGGGTTTGGGGGGGGGGGGGGAATAGATGAAATTAGGTTCAATAGATTAAATCAAGTCCAGACATTTACATATAGGTTTTGCTACGTTAGATAAAATCAGTAACAGTAGTTCAGATTAGACTATAAATATGGTTGATTAGATAGTTTGGATTACATATTGCAGTACTGTATGCTCATTTAGATTAGATTAGGTTTGACAGTTTAGATTGAATAAAGAAATTCAGATTAGCTACGATAGTTTCGACGCGCTACGACGTTTTGTGGAAGGTTCTGGGTTGAGGCTGAAAAAAAAACAAAAAAAAACGCAACGGGACGAGGGCGAAACAATCTGATGTGGCAACAACGCGCGCGTCTGTCGGGAGTGGCACAAGCGTGCTGTCGGCAAAACAAGAGGACATGACGCCGCTTCAACCGCCGCTGTATGAGCTCCCTAAACTGGCAACCGGTCAAAAAAAGCACTTGATGTGGATACTTGTGACGTCACTCCTGCACTCCGGTGAGATGCAATGCTCGAGATGTATGAACGACGCAAGATCCGTATGAACTTCCTTCATTGATAAAAATCACTTTGTGCACTTAAAAAAAAAAAAAAAAAAAAGGTGGTGAACACCCACCACTTTAATAGGTACACCTGAACAGTCTCATGTCTTCCGATACGTATGAACTCCCTAAACTCTGATTGAATTCCCTACCAATTGCAATTTGAATGAATATTTGAATTTGGCAGTGCACCATTTGAGAGCTTAACTCATTCACTGCCATTGACGACTATAGACGTCAAAAAATCATTTGAACTATTTCTATTGGTTTAACAGTTTTTTCTTTTCACTTTTGTTAAAGAGTATGAAAACCTAGAAAAAAAAGATTGTACATTTAGAACAGATACAAAATTAATTGTGACTTAACTAGTGAAGTCAGGCAATAAATTACAAAACATTTTAATCGCTTGATGCCTCTACAAAAAAAAAAAGATTAAAAATTAATTTTTGTTTTTAATCTTTTTTTTCTGAAAAAAAAAGATTATTAAAAATTAGGGGCGTCAGGCGATAATTTTTTTAAAATCATAATTAATCGCATGACTTCACTAGTTAACTCACGATTAATCACAAATTTTATATCTGTTCTAAACGTACAATAAAAAAATTCTAGATTTTCATACTCTTGTTAACCAAAATGGAATGCTACAAAAAAAAAAAAAAATTTATGTATTGATCCGATACGAGATGTGCATGTGTCGAAATCTAGGGAACGGGGTCGGAGGAGAAGCGGCAGCAAAACAGGCCAAAATCCAAATGTTAGGAGATTATTTATATGCGACAGAGTACACGAGATCTTAAAAGATTTTTTTTGTCGCCGTGGTGACACCTTGAAGAGGCGAAGATAAAAGCAGCATCAGCATCCACGTGACGCCGCCTCTGGGATTAAATGCAAATATTTACTCATGTGCCGCTTGGGGTTAACCGCTTGGGGGTCAAGGGTACGGCGACTTGATGCATGGGAGGGCGGGCGGCCGCCTGGCACATCAGCCCGCGCCACGCCGTCTCCGCCGTGAATAAAACATGCCCGAGGAGGCCCGCTGCATTATTCATGGGGGGGGGGGCTCGCTGGTGCTGATGATGAGCGGGGGAAGGGGGGGGCACACGGAGGTGGGTGGGTGTCGCCGGACAGGAAACAAAATTTATGACCATCATCAACCACTAGGGACAAAATTGACTTTTTTTTTTTTTTTTTTTATACAATTCACGCCAAATAAATCAAGCGTGTGCGTTTTCACCCCATCTTGAGTTAAGCCACAGATGACGACCTCCCCCAAGGAGCTGAAACGGCACTTTCTTCTTCTTCTTCTCCGCTCGCTGGCTTGTGAAAATGTTCCAGTCAGCATGCGGCAGGCAAAAGTTGATGCTGCTGCTCCACCTGCAGGCCTGTGGCACAGCCGGGCTTGGGGGGGGGGGGGGGGGGGTCTTGAGAGGCAGTTGTTGGTTAGGCGCTGCCCTGAAAAATGGAGTAGTCAATTTCAGTTGAAATTTGCTGTTGCAAATGGTTTGATTATTTATTTTTTAGCCTAATTTAATTGTAAGATTTCTGGTCATGTCACCGTGGCAACTCCCGCACACACGGCTGTGGTGTCCTTGAGCAAGGCACTAATATCTGCTTCCCCGCTGCTAGTAAAAAAATTTTTTTTAAATATATATCATGTGTCCAGGTTTTATTCTTTTTTTTTCATTATTTTTTGGTATTTAATATTTTGGGTACTTAAATTTTTTGTTTTCATCTTTTTAATTTTTATTTGAATTTTGTTACATTTACATTTTTATTGTATATATTTTTTAAAGTTTGTATTGTATATCTACTTCACATTGTTTATTTAATTTTTTCTATTCATTTTTAATATTTATTTTTCAAGTTTGCCTTTTATTTTTAGTATTTTTTAACGATCAATTTATTGAATTAAATTTTTAATCCCATATTAGAATATTTTGAACTTTATTGTATTTTTGTGTGTATTTTGCATCATGAATAAAAAGCAAAAAATGTTCAACAAAGGCTCCGGAAACAAAATGAACATTTAGTTGTGTGGATGTTTTTGTGTGTGTGTGTGTGTGTGGGGGGGGGGGTTCGAGGAAGTGTCGGTCAAGTGTGGCAACACTTTCACTGACTCGGACTTCCTGCTCAAAAAAACGGACCGACCCCATTGAAGTGCCCCCCCCCCCCCACGACAACCGTTACTCTTTTGACATGACTGATTAACTAAGACTCTCCGATTAAAGCAACGTGCAGAAGGAAGTGGGATTCAGATGGGAGGGGGTCGGGTTACTCTGCATCTGTGTGAAGGTGGTTTTGGGGGGCCGGGGGGGACGACAGTTGTGTTTCCGAGAAAACCAACTTGTCTGGCCCCCCCAGAGACAGATGAGCCAACGTGTTTGCGGTCAAAATGCGGGCCAGTTTTTTTTTCTTTCTTTCAGGTTTTTGCTGGAAAGTGACTAAGTGGTCTTCATCCTGACAAAACTCTCTAACGTTTCATGCAAATTCTCAGCACAGTAAAGTCCAGGCTGCATTTGAAGGTGGCCGATATTAATTTCCCTTCAAACGCAGCCTTCTTACAGAACACAATTTTGCTTCCACATTTATAACCTCCGAAGGGTGCGTTTGAAGGCAAAATATGACGACTCCTTCATATGCAGCCTTCTGAGGATCATGATTTAAGGTCAAAGTTGAAGGCGTCAGAGGCTGCATTTGAAGGCAGTGGATGTCATAATGCTGGGGAAAGGTTGCCCTCATGCAGCCCTGTTTGGGTAGCACAAGAAGTCGTATGTTTAGGAGGCCGCATTTGAAGGCCAAAGATGGGAAAAATCTGTTCCAATTGGAAGGCGCCTTCAAATGCTACCTTCTGAGAGTCATGGGTAAGCGGAAATGTAGTGCATTTTTACAGGTTGTAGGCTTGGAAGGCCGATCACGCCGGATCAAGCTGTCAAGGGTTCGAGGGCGTCGGAGTCCGCATTTGAAGGCTAATGGCAAAGAAAGAAAGGCTGTCTCATGCCTTCAAACGCAGCCTTCTTGGAGTAGACAGTACAAGCACGTCCAAATTCATTGGAGGGACGAAGCACTTGCAATCCAACGTCACAAAGCCTGACAAAAGACGTCGGATGAAGGCACGGACAGCAAAAAAATGTTCCCGCGGTGAGACGAGCGGCTCCTTCCCGACCAACGCTTGATGGATTAGCAACTCGCTCTTGGTCTGCTCGACCCTGGATTGCAAGTAGGGGGGGAGGGGAAAGGGGGGGGGGGCTGACTTTCAAAAGTCAAGGTCATGTTGGACTGGGAATTAAAGGACAACACAAACATGTCCCTGAAGGACCTTTAATTCAACACGGACGACCTATTTTCCTCCTTCCTCTCCTAAGAAAGTGTGTGTGTGTGTGTGTGTGTGTGTGTGTGTGTGTGTGTGTGTGTGTGCGTGCGTGCAGGGATGCTGCAGTGGGCCACGCCCATCCACATTTCACAGGAGGACAAACGGGAGAAGAGGCGCTTATGCCGCGTTCGCATCAAATCTCTTTGGACAAATTCTCCTGTCAAAAGATCTCGAGAAAGGGCCAAAAACCAAAATGGCAGACTTGACGCGTCTTTGTCGGTCACGGGTTCTTGAGACATTTTGGTGGGTCTGCTCGTGACGGACCCAAATGTCATGTTGCTAAACCGGCTCTCGAGGCTGGATTTTCAAGGAAGGGCTTAAAACAGTCAAAATGAGCCTAAAAGGGAAACTTTAAACCTGTGGTTCATAATTAACCTGGGGTTGAAAGGTCAAGACACAAAAAGGAGTCAAATGATTCGCGATGACACGCCCCGAGGCCATCATTGGCTGCAAGTGGGAAAAAAAATCATTTTATTTTCCAATAAGGAAATATTTGTTGAATTTCCCTTTCAGAGACACAAAAACACACAAAAGCCCCAGGATGATTCTTGTTTAAAAAAAAAAAAAAAAAAGTCAACTTTTAATTCAGCCATTGACTTTCTTTGTTTTTCGCACAAATCACAGTTGTAAAAGTTGCACACACAAAAAAAAATAAAAAATAAAAATACAACCACCATGAAAAGAAAGGACATCACACGCAAATTGGTACTATATAAAAAAATATTTAAAAGAAACCGAACTCTTCGATCAGATTGCCACAAAAAGTACCGTTTGGACAACAAAACAGCTCAACGTTTCACACAAACGCAACACAGCAGACAAGCTCGACCCAAACGGATCTTCTCATTAAATAGACACAACAAAAATCAATCATTGTCATCATGCAGCATTTAAATAACAAATCAAACAAAAATAAGATATACTTCTTCTATATATATATATTTCTCTCTCTTTTAAATCAAGTTCAAGTCAAAGCTCTCTCCCGGCACTTGACAAGCGGGAAAAAGACACTTTGTGTTTTTGAAAAAAAAAAAAAAAAAAAAAAGAACCTACAATGCTTGTGTTAGCTGCCACTTTTTTTTCATGGCTCACAACGTAGTTCGGCGACATCTTTGTTGGCACGGAAAAAAGACGTTCGCGACGGCAGTAGCATTTTGCATTACAAAAAAGAGGGCGGAGCTGCAGCTCTTCTTACAAAAAGAAGAAGGGGGGGCGTGACATTCCGTGGACCGCCGTGCGTCCGGCGAGCGCCGTTAGCCGCTACTGCAGCATCAGCTTGATGCTCTTGTTGGTGGACTCGTCGTTGAGATGCTTGGTGGTGTACCTGAGAGGGTTCGAAAGGACAAGCGGTGACCAGGTGAGTCTCACATCGCAGGGCAGCTGAACCGAACCCAGGACCAAAATCTTGTTGGCCGTGGCGGCGTCTTCGGACCATCTTCTCGGGGCGTATCGCGACACGCGACCGGATTCCGTGTTGCTAAGTGAAAGCGACTTTTGGGGCTGAATTTGTAAAACGGATTTTACAAACTTGGCTGTTATGCTCCGCCCACACGCCAACGATGACAATTCAAGACTTCCTGCGTCTTTTCGGGCTCTTTTGACGGGTCTACGGACGATAGACGTGCCCACCAAATTCCGTTTTGCTTTGTGGTATTGGGTTAGGAGGCAGATTTTTTTTTTTTTTTAAAACATGCTCTCGTTTTACGGCGAGTCATCAAATTTGGCTCCTCCCACACACAGTAAAGAAAATGCTAATTGTTGACGATTTTGTGTCATTTAGAATATGTGGTTAAAATTTTGTAATAATTGGACAAAATCTGGAAGCGGTGTTTGCTTTTGAAGAGTCCCGGGAAATGGCCAAAATGGCCGCCACAAACAAAAATGGCAAACTTTTGGTGTCTTTTCAGGCAGAACATTTTGTTCATCCCGTTATGATAAGACACGCCTACTCGGGCTGCTCGATTATGAAGAAAATCGCAATTATTTTGGGTAATCATTGAAATCACGATTAGGATGATCATTTTATTTTTTTCGTACCAAACTAGAATATGTTGAAACTTAAAAAATATTAAAACAAAATTCTTTGAAACACTATAATTATCAAGTTACTTTTAGACCACGCAAAATTTATTAATTTACTATTTTAAAATTAAAAAGGGTGAAAATGTATAAATTTAAACAATTTAAAATTTGTATTAATATATATATATATTTTTTACGACTATGCAGATTTTGTAATTGTGGAGTGTAATAATTGAAATTAATAAAAAGTTCTTGTTGCCAAGTGAAAACATTTGCGCTGCTAACGTAAAAATGAAATCAAAATTACAAACTGCTTGTGTATTTTTTTCAGATTTTTTTTTTTTGTGACATGCTAACAAATTGCTAACCAAAACAGCAGCCATGCCTTTTTTTTTTGTTGCCACCCATACTTAACTCATTCACTGCCATTGACGGCTATAGACGTCAAAAATTCATTTGAACTATTTCTATTAGTTTAACATTTTTTCCCACTTTTGGTAACAAGAGTATGAAAACCTAGATTTTTTTTTTATTGTATTAGAACAGATATAAAATTTGTGATTCATTAATTGTGAGTTAACTAGTGAAGTAATGCGGTTAATTACGATTAAAAATTTTAATCGCCTGGCGCCCCTAATTTTTAATAATCTTTTCTAAAAATAAAAAAAAAGATTATTAAAAATTAAACAACTATTTTTTGTTTAAAAAAGAAAAAGAAAAGGTTATTAAAAATTAGGGGCATCAGGCGCTTAATTTTATCGTAATTAATCGCATGACTTCACAAATTTTACATCTGTTCTAAATGTACAAAAAAAATCCTAGGTTTTCATACTCTTGTTAACAAAAATGGGATTTTTTTTTTTAAACTAATAGAAATAGTTCAAATGAATTTTTGACGTTTATAGCCGTCAATGGCAGTGAATGAGTTAAGCATTTTTTTTGTGTGCACGTCCCTTCATGATAGCCCCTCCCCCTTCCATTTGTGAGCTTCATTTCCACAAAACACTTTTGGCTCCATTTGCACCCGGGTGACATTATAATAAACGTTTGAGGTCTCAAAAAAAAAAAAGAGGAAGACAGAAAAGCCAAGCAAAACACGCCAGTCACGCACACGCGGGGCCATCGCCTGCCAGATGAGATGCGATCATTTTGAACACGTTGTGGACGCCTCGGGCCGGCTGCGGCGTTGACGTGCAAATGACGCTGTCGGCGCGAGACGCTCCAAATTTGGGAGAAAAAAAAACAAAAAAATGTGCGGGGGTGTGTCGGAGGTGTCGGATGGAATTTCTTTCTGCCGATCCCGTTCGGTTTGGCGGCGGCGTTTACCTGAGAGCGTTGAGGAGGCCGTCCACGCTGTTGGGCGGCTGATCCTTCAGCACTTTGATGCAGCCCTTCATCTGTCGGGCAGCCAAGATTAGCATTAGCTCCCAAGCTCGCGGCCGCGGCGTCCCGCCGTACTCACGTCGATCTTTGACGACTTGGCGAAGGCTCCGACGGGGTGGACGTAGTCGTACAGGATGATGACGCCCACCATCACCCGCAGGCAGAAGGACACCGTGTCCTCGCTGGCAAAGCGGCTGCGATATTCCCTGCCGGCAAAATAAGAGACAATTTCCTGTTCAATTTCCTGCTTTTTCCCCCCCAAAGTTGCCGGTGTGAGTTTTGCGACGTACGGCGTTTCCAGCATGACTTTGCAGACGCTGGCCATCGTGCTCAGGCAGTCGGTGGTGTTCTCGATCGGCAGGTTCTTGTTCTGTGCGCGGCGGAGCAAAGTTAGCCGGCGAACGTCCGCATTTTAATGCGGAGAGGGCGGCGCGGCGCGCCTTGCCACGACTTACCTCCGACACGAACCTGGTGGTGCCGTCGCTTAAGGTCTTGAGCATGGGCGTGGCGTCGGCGTAGAAGAGCGAGATCCGATTGGCCAGCTCGTTGGTGACTTCGTTCTCACCTTCGGCCTGAGATTTGATTTCAGGAGGTCAGGCATGCAAAAGGCAAAAGACAAAAGCAAAAAGCTAAAAAAATTCTTCTTCTTTTTTTTTTTAAATGCCGTGGTAGACCCATCAACATAAAAAGTGATCGGTAATAGTATGAATTAAAGCTGCAAGCAATGATCAACAAGCTCCGCCCACATTAGCAAAGAAGCTACACAATTTAGCATCTGTCAAGTACAGGCTAGCTGCTTCTAAATGGGAAGAACGTCTGGCCGGGACCAAAATGGCCGACTTCCTGTTAAATTGACAGCAATTGGCTTTTTTTTTTTTCTCTCATTCTTATTTGAATTTTGAAAAAAAATCATCCAAATTGACACTGGAGAACACAATTTTTGTTGAGTTAGTTCTAATTTTGGGGTTTGGAATCCAAAACGGAGCTTTTCTTACTACAGTCTTACTACAGCTAATAAGTGGAATTTTGCTTATCTGGAGGGTAAACTGTGGAGGAAAAAAAACTGGCGAGTAAGAAAAAATAAATAAAAAATGACTGCAATTAATATTTTAAATCAGCCAAAAAATGTAAAAAAAATAAAATAAAATCTTTCAAATTGTTTCCGTGTTATTTAACTTTCACGTCACTCGCCTCCAACATTACCTGTGCGCAAAAAAAAAAAAATACTTAAAAAATATATATATATTCTGAAGCTTTCCAGAATTTCTTTGCGGCTGCATCTGGGAAATGTTTCCAAAATTTTCAGGGACGGCAATTAATCTGTTGGAAGAGGCGGCGCAAAAACGATAAGAATTAAAGCTGCGTGACTGCTAAGTGCATGATGAAGCGGTGCTTACAGGTTGGTTGTTGATGCGCATGCGACTCAACGTTCTCCTGTAGTAGCTGAAGTCGTTCTGGATGGCAGGAGTCGTCATCTGCAATCATCACAAAGAACCATTTGGAGAAATTCACGCACGAGCATACAAAGCAGGACATGACCACGTCGTGGATTTAAAAAAAAAAAAAAATATATATATATATTTTTTTTAGAAAAGCTCCGACGCCGGTTTGCTTTTATTTCCACATCTTTCCTATCAAGGGGAATTTGGTTGCTTTTCAACATGACAGTCAGACAAAGCGGCGGCTGGTCGCTAATGAGGAAGCCATTAGACGCTCGTTATGCAGCAAATCGGTCCACAAAGGGACCCCGGCGGGCGCGCTCGCTGCTTTTTTGCACTTTACACAACCAGAAAACTCCGCAACACTTTTCATAAAATGATGCCAATTTGCATTTTAATTAGGCACATTAAAGATGACATTATCAGCAAGCAGTTCGGTTGCCAGTTGTAAAATGTGCAAGAAAAAAAAAAACGGACCAACTTGTTTGGTACCGTTATCCATCCCTACAACGTTAACATAAGTGGATATTTCTTCAGATGACCAAATGGGACCCGAGTCCGGCCGCCACCCCGCTCATGTCCATCCCCTCAATCCGGCCACCAGCGATGGGCTAATCTGCAGCTAATTATGCTAACGCCGAGCAGCCCGTCCCGCGCTAATCCCGCTTCAGTGGCGCGCCGGACCGACAGAGACGGGCAGACGCTCAAAGTGGGTCAGAAGGCCGGCGACGGGTGGACCGAGCACGCCACTTAGCACCCCCCCCCCCCCCCCTGCCTCCCCGGGGCCGCTAATTGGGATGTCACAAGAGGGTCGCCCCGAGGGTGCCGGCGAAGGAGGTCGACCGCTTCAAAGGCTGTCGAAACGCATCTCGCAACATTCCATTTGCGGCGTACACCTGCTGCACTTATCAAATATACGCAAATAAACACACGCGACGCAGACATCAGATGAGAAAAAACATCAATTGGGCTCATTAGCCGACGTTTACTGTAGCACTAAGCAGGATTGAAAATTCAATGCTAATCATGTCTTTTAAAACAACAAACAGCAAAAACATCCATCAGGGGACATCAGCGTGTTGGAGTGGGAAGGGGGTGTTTTATATTAGTGGTTCTTAACCTGGGTTCGAATATGTGCAATGTGTGTTCACATGTATAATGGAACGTATGGTGTTCCACAGGGTTACATTTGAGGGCATCTGCTGTTTTTATGTTTTGAAAGAGGAAAGGGAGGACGGACGGACAGAAGGAAGGAAGGACAGGTGGACGGAAGGAAGAAAAGAAGGACAGAAGGAAGGAAGGAAGGAAAGACAGAAAAACAGAAAGAAGGACAGAAAGATGGAAGAAAGGAAGGACAGAAGGAAGGGAGGAAGGAAAGACAGAAGAAAGAAAAATGGAAAGAAGGACAGAAAAACAGAAGGAAGGTTAAGAAGAAAAGACAGAAGGACAGAAAGATGGAAGGAAGGAAAGACAGGACAGAAAACGGAAAGGACAGAAAGAAGGAAAGACAGAAGGACAGAAAACGGAAAGGACAGAAAGACGGAAGGAAGGAAAGAAGAAAGGAAGGAAGAAAGGAAGGACAGAAGGAAGGAAGGATGGCAAGACAGAAAGACGGAAGAAAGGACAGAAAAATGGAAAGAAGGACAGAAAAACGGAAGGAAGGAAAGAAGAAAAGACAGAAGGACAGAAAGATGGAAGAAAGGAAGGAAAGCCAGAAGGAAGAAAAATGGAAGGAAGGAAAGAAGAAAGGACAGATGGAAGGAAGGAAGGACAGACAGAAGGACAGAAAACGGAAAGGACAGAAAGACGGAAGGAAGGAAAGAAGAAAGGAAGGAAGAAAGGAAGGACAGAAGGAAGGAAGGGCAGATGGAAGGAAGGATGGCAAGACAGAAAGACGGAAGAAAGGACAGAAAAATGGAAAGAAGGACAGAAAAACGGAAGGAAGGAAAGGAAGGAAAGAAGAAAAGACAGAAGGACAGAAAGATGGAAGAAAGGAAGGAAAGCCAGAAGGAAGAAAAATGGAAGGAAGGAAAGAAGAAAGGACAGATGGAAGGAAGGAAGGGACAGACAGAAGGACAGAAAACGGAAAGGGACAGAAGACGGAAGGAAGGAAAGAAGAAAGGAAGGAAGAAAGGAAGGACAGAAGGAAGGAAGGGCAGATGGAAGGAAGGATGGAAAGACAGAAAGACGGAAGAAAGGACAGAAAAAATGGAAAGAAGGACATAAAAACGGAAGGAAGGAAGCAAAAGGCAAATAGTTACTTTGAGCTCGTCGAAGCGCAGCGTGAAGTGCAGGATCTCGGCAAACTGCTTGGCGAGCGCCTGCTCTCGCTCGAGGTGCTGCGTGGGGTCGTCGTACGTCTCGTTGGTCAGCGCGGCCAGGCAGGCCGTGCAGCGCCGCCTCTGCGCGGGACAAAAGCAAACATGGCGGATGTAGCGTACACAGACAGTGGCGGACTTCCTGTATCTTTTTGGCCGTGTGACTTTTTGTGTGGATCTCCGCATAATAAATAAACATGTCAAATGTCATCTTTTTGGTTTCAACCGCCGGCTTCAAGGGCTGAATTTTCAACGGCTGCAAAAACGTGGTTGCTTTCGAGTGTATGAGAAAACAAACAAAGCAAGCGAAGAGAAGCTGCCAGCCCGAGACCAAGCGTTAATAGAGCAGCGGTGATGCCCAAAGTGCCCGAGGGGTCGGTGCCAGTAAGGGAGGGGGGGCAACGTGGGGGGCCCAGGGAGGATTCCCCCGCTCAGATGCAGATGAGACGTGCGACTAATGATCTCACTGACACAAAAGCCGAGGGAGGAAGAAAACATCGGAGCGGGATTGCACTCATTGTTCGGCCAGGAAGCCAAAACGCAGCCCGCGTCTCTCGGAATAGAACCAGCAGCCAAAAAACTCGATGGGATTACAAAACAAACATTCGGCAAATACCTCTCGGGCCTGAAAGGGCCTTTTTATTTATAGACTCAGACGCTACTTGAAATTCAGTCTGCCCAGATAATGACATAACCCGGCAAGCAGCGCCGTACTGTACAATTGTTGCCCGTCGCGTACGTCGACAGAAAACGAGGTCGTCTGCGCCGCATCAGGAAAACCACAATACACTTGGATTGCAGCTTTTACAAAAGATTGATTTAGGTGCAATTTTTTTTTTCTTCATTTTTATTGAGTTGCCATTTAAGCACTTTTTTGCAACAATAGCTTATAAAAATTTTTATTTTTTTTTTTTAAGAATAAAACCTCTGCCTAATTTTGATGATGGCATCAGTTGACATTTTTTGGAGGTGTAAAGCCATAGCACCAGAAGTGGCAGACAGGAAGTGACATGACATGACTTTTGTTCAAAAACGCAATTTAGCAAGAACGAGGAAGAACGTAACACATCTGAAATTCAACCCGAAAACTGCGCGCGGGAAAGCAGAAACGAAACGCGGAAGCCGACGGAACCCGAGCAGGAGCCAAGTCAAGTTATTTGATATGCAAAGTCCATGACATAAGCTCCTCCATGATATCATCTAGGCCGCGCCGTGAGCCTATTAGCGCTGCTGCTGCGCCAGCCTGAAGTAATGACTGCCCCCCCCCCCTACCCCCCCCACCCCGCAGGGGTGCTTCCCAGGTCACGACGCGCCCCGAAGCCTAAAGTCAAGGCAGCGAAATGGAGCGGCGGCGAGGTGACCTACTTTGTTACATAACAACCACCGCCAGTCTGACCCCTCCCCCCTCCCCTCCCCCTCAATTATAACATCTCCCCCGACCCCCCCTTTTTGAATCCATGCAAATAGAAAAACTGTGTGTTGACAATACTTGGTCAGGATGATGTCATCGCCAGTGATGTCATTTTGTGGCCCACACGCACCTAATCGCTGGGAGAACTCGTAGAACTTTTTGAGCCCTCCCCACCAGGGGGACCACCGACGCCCACGCCTGCTCCTGGAGCGCCTCGTCGTTGGGGTTCTGGATGGCCTGGAGAAAATTTAAAAAAAAAATTAAAAATAAAAATAAAAAGGGGGGGGGGGGGTTAGGGCTCATATTGTTGTGTTTAATAGTTTTAGCATTATTCTGTAATATTATGGTAATTTTTTTTTAATTTTTACTCTTATTTTTTCTATACATTTTATACTTTTCCCCTGTAATATTTGTTTTCCTAATATTTGTAAATTGTTCATGTCCATCAATTTAGGACGGTGTTTTTAATTATGCAACAAAATTTTGTCATGATATTTGTGCGTTTTTTATCGAATAATTTTGTAGCCAATATTTTCAATGTATTATTTTGTGTTTTTTCCTCAAAATTTGGTTCAGATAATCGATGGATGTTTATTTTTTTATGCAATATTTTAGTTTTTACCAACAATAACTTGTGTTTTGTTGCATATTTCCCTGGCCCCTATTTCTTAATTTTTTTCATCAATTTTTCCATCCGTCTAAAACTCCAATGTTTGTGATTTTTTTAAAATCCAATGTTTTGACTTTCTGTAATATTTCTTGTATTTTTGTTTGTGTACTGTTTTTTTTTTTTTGGGGTGCTTTTTTCCATCTAATACTTTGTTATTTTCCCCCCACCAATATTATTGTATACTTCCCAAAATGTGTCAATTTCGTATCTAATATTTGTGCATTTTCACTTCTCATATTGTCCTTTTTTTTTTTTTTTTTGGGTGGTTGCAAAGAGGCGCACCTCTCTGATCTGGCACCCGGCGCCTTTGTAGGGCCTGCAGCTCGTCCAGGATGGCCTTGGCGTCCTTCAGCACCACGTCCACCTGCTGCCACCCCTCGCGTTCGCCCTCCGTGGGCTGCGCGTCTGCAAGGGAAGCGCTTCGTTACAGCTGTCGTTAGATGCTGCGGGTGTACCTAATATTTTGGCTGAGCTAGAAAATACACCGGGAAAAATATTGCGGGGCTTTTTTTGTAGGAACTCAAAATGATAGCGAGGGGTCGTGTAGGAAGGCAGGACCGAATTTGTGGGCTGCCAAGTGTGAAAAGTCCATAGTGGCGGAATCAAGCCATGTTGGGGGAGGGGAGGGGGGGGCCCCCCGAGGCTACCAAAGCTGCAGTTGAACCCGGCCGTGTTATCTATTTGAGGACGGCGATTGATATTCCGCACGCACATCGGCATGAAACTGGCAGGTGGAGAGAGAAAGCGCCTCCAGATAGAGAACGCGGCGGAAGAGACGAGTCGGGGCCCACTTGATAACTCCATGCTCACGTATTTCGGGCGAGTCGATATCGGGCGGGGGGGGCGCGGCCTCGCCGACACTCACTTTCAAAATCCAGGAAGAAATTGGGCTCCTGTTCCAGGTCCTGTGCAGGTCAACACCTTCAGCAGGTTCCCCATGTTGGCACCTGCTGCAGGAAAAAAAGAAGGAAGATGGATCAATACGTGGACTCCAGAGCGGCAGAGTGGCCAAAACGGCGCCCACACCAGCGCGCTGGGGGACCCCCGATGCTTCACTGCCCCCCCCCCGGCCCCGAAAAAAAATAATACACTTCCTGCACATGCTCTCCTGCCTACCAGATGTCAAGCCAAAAAAAAGTCCAAAAATAAACTGAGTCAAAGTCGTTTTACGCTTTGCTCAATTTCTACCCAGCAAACCGGGAACACATTCAATCAAACAAGGTGGGCCATTTTCTAAATTTAACGCGTGTGTATGTTTTGACAAATGTCAACTCGGTGGTCATCTAAAAGCATGGGTGGCCTACTGGCCTCTTACTTTTCATCAAGGGTCCAGTAATTCGCAATGTGACAAAATAAAGAGTTTGGTTTTAGGCAATTTTGTTTCTAAACATTTATATATTATATATATATATATATATATATATATTATATATATATATATAGTATATATGTATATATATATATATAAATTTTGCAGTAATAAATGTAATAATAATGCATACGTTTATGGAAACTGGTGTCAAGTTGTATTTTACAATTTTAAAAAAAAGGTGCACAAGTTACTTCACGTTAATAGATTAGAAATATGAAACGAAAAATGCACCGAGTTGTCACCAATGTCTTACAAATGCAATTATGCCATCTAGTGGCAGAAAAAGGACCTCAACACAAATCAATATCACACTCCTTTTTTTTTTTTGCAGTACAGTATATCTTTTTAATTTTAACTCAATTTTATGAATTGCGAAATGACTGTATCAATGACTAAAATATGCATTGTACATTTGAAACAGATATAAAATGTGCGATTAATCGTGAGTTAACTATTGAAGTCATGCAATTAATTAACAATTAAAATATTGAATTGCCTGACACCCCTAATATATGTATATTCCCTTCAATCAATTTTGGACA